>NC_064639.1:998427370-999677370 GCF_023864345.2 Schistocerca serialis cubense
GAGATCATCACGACACTTCTTCTGTTACAGGCCACATGTCCTGTGGATACACGTTACGTGTCTTTAATGCAGTGGTTTCCATTGCCTTCTGCATCCTAATGTCGTTGGTCATTGCTGATTCTTCCGCCTTTAGGGTCAATTTCCCACCCCTAGGACAAGAGAGTGCCCTGAACCTCTACCCGCTCCTCCGCCCACTTTTGACAAGGCCGTTGGCAGAATGAGGCTGACTTCTTATGACGGAAGTCTTCGGCCGCCAATGCTGATTATTTATCAAAATCTAGGGAGTGGCTGGGATCGAACCCGGGACCGAAGACGTTTTGATTATGAATCAAAGACACTACCCCTAGACCACGGGTAACCCCATTCAGATATATAGAGTTTCATAAACATCTAACAAACTATTAATATATACAGTTCCATTTTTATTTATTCTCCGGTAATTGATGAAGGAAAGTGGAAATGCAGCCGGACACGAAGTACTTGAATAATGATAACAAAACCGGCGGCCGTATTTGAATCGTTCGACAATTCTCCTGTGTATCATACAGGTTACGGCAATTATTTCAGTGCCTGAAACAGGGTTCGTTCAACCCATGCGAAAGGGACTCATTTACGGTTCACTTTGATGTGAACTGTACATTTTCCTTGCTCTTTATTGGTGTATATTTTTTACTTTGCAACAGAATTAAAGGGTCACTTTTTCAAAACACCTTAACTGTATTCCATTGCAACGCATAAGCTGGAATTTGGTTCAAACGTTCCTACATCCTTCCTCTGTAATGATGCAAACGTTTGGCGACCTGCGACGTCACCCTCGGGTTCGGTACAATGGAAGACAACTGTGGGGTTCGCCCGCATCTCGTGGTCGTGCGATAGCGTTCTCGCTTCCCACGCCCCGGTTCCCGGGTTCGATTCCCGGCGGGGTGAGGGATTTTCTCTGCCTCGTGATGGCTGGGTGTTGTTTGCTGTCCTTAGGTTAGTTAGGTTTCAGTAGTTCTAAATTCTAGGGGACTTATGACCACAGCAGTTGAGTCCCATAGTGCTCAGAGCCATTTTTTGAACTGTGGGATTTCGAAAAAGCTATACTTTCCCTTGCACAATGTATAAATTAAAACTGGCTGTACGCTTTGATGGTAGGCTTTTTTTTCACACACATTACGACGCTTCAAACAGCAAACTGTTGATACATGCGGAAAAAGGCCAGAGCACAGTTCATGTGACACGCAAAGTGTGTTAATGATGTCGCATTGGCACCGTATTTCACCACATTTCTACCCAGCGGCACAATGGACGTGTCAGTCGATGAAAAGGTCGTCTCAGTCCTTTTTACCCACATTTCACCCCTTCTTTTGCCGTCTCTGCAATGGAGATCAAAACCGTAACACTCAGCTTTGGAATAATGCGGTATTCTTGTGGGTGGCAGAGGAAAACATTTGATTCACACCTCCGCTCAGGATCAACACGAAAAGACCTAAGGAGGCTTACGGGGATAGCATAAGTGACGTCAGCGTGATAATCCCTTTCCTTGAGTCGTTGATTCCCGTATATTTCATTCTCGTAGACTGCAGTTCGCAGTACGATGAGCAAAAGGACGACGTTCTTGAGAACCCTTGGCACAGCTATTGACACCTCCTGGACGATTAGACCCTTCTCAACGGACGTCACAGGGCTGCAACCACACTGAATGTAATCCCACCACTGTGGAGCGCAGTGTGACCGCTACTTTTGTCCGGGTATTTGGGAACATTCAAAACAATTCGACGAAATTTGAAAGTGTTCAGAAGCAGCAGAGAGTCCTTATTGCTGTTTGAGATCGCCTGTTTACAGAGGAAACCTGTGAAATATCCCTAGGCACCTGCGAGCAGGCAACTGGTTTTGGTGGTGTTTCAAGTGGCTGCCTACCTACAGGTACTTCAGGCTACTTCACGGTTTTCCTCTGTAAAAGTACATTTTTCAAATTCCCAATCAATGTGTATGGGTTCCACCGAACGTTTCGCCAAACTGGGTGGGTGTGAGGGGGGGGGGGGGGGAGGAGGGGGAAGTGGAGAAGAGAGAGAGAAGGGGAGTGTCTTAGAGGGCTATTTGCCATTTTATTCTCGCATGTGTCAATGTTGCACCCCTCCATGACCCGCCACAGGAGGGAGCGAGGCGCTGAAAAGCGAAAGCACCCTCTTGCTTCGGATTCCTTTAAAACAGCGCTTCCCAGCGTGTGGTCCACGGACCCTTTAGGGGTCCGCCGGCTTTTTCTAGGGGGTCCGCGGCCACCCTTCACCAAATCGTGTAAAATAATGAGTAAAATTATTGAAAAAAATTATGTGAAAATCAAATTCATCACTGTTTTTTTTTTCGTGTGAAAAACATGTGTACTTTTACTTCAGATCGTATTCCCAAGCAGCCTTTGCAGTTCCTAAGTGATAACGCATACACAGTTTAGTGCCGGAGAATGCGGCTTCTCAGATCGACTGTTTCGCAACAATACGGGGGTCGTTTGTGCGCTGGCTCACGGCGGTAGATGCGCTGATACCTTTTATGCATGCGCGGAGCGAACTTTGTCGACCAATCACAGCTGGCACGTATGCGGCCCCAGGCATCATTAAATGTTAAACTTGCTTTGTCAGTCAATTTTTGAAAGTTGCTTTCATTCGTCTCTAAACCAAAGACTATTGATACTTGGGGAGGGGGGGGGGGGTCATTGGGAACATGGAACTTGCATTAAGGAGCTTTCAGTTCCCATGGGTTTTGCTCTGAAATTTAAAGTTACTGTGCTCTTGACTGACTAGGGGTCCGCAATGGATTTTCGACTGAAGAAGGGGTCCACCAGCTGAAAAGGTTGGGATGCCCTGCTTTAAAATATCATCGAATGGTCTTGAATGGTGCTTGAAGGTTCCGATCTGTACACGAGGGAAAAACTGCTGCAGTTGCAATACAGTCCAAAGGAGTGCGATCACATTCAACTGAGATGGAGCACCCGGCCCCCCTCCCTCCCCCCAATGTCCACCGAGAATAGTTGAACGCCCGAGGGTGTCAGCAGTTTCAAAGGTTGTCAAGAATGACTTCCTGTTGCTCTTCGCACTGCGAAATATCATTCCTTTCCAGGAAATATGTGGGAACCAACGTCCCAGGAAAGGGATGGTTTCATTGACGCCCTCTATGCCATCCACTTAGGCCATTTCGTGTTGATTCAGAATGGCGGTCATTCTAAAATGTTTGTCTCGACCAGCCGTAGGCTTCAATCCTAGGCGTCGCGGTTCTGACATCCATCGCTGAGGCGTGGAAACAAGCGATGAGTTGAAACTTCCTAGCAGATTAAAACTGCGTGCCGGACCGAGACTCGAATTCGGGACCTTTGCCTTTCGCGGGCAAGTGCTCTAGGTTCGCAGGAGCTTCTGTAAAGTTTGGAAGGTAGGAGGCGAGGTACTGGCAGAAGTAAAGCTGTGAGGAAGGGGCGTGAGTCGTGCTTGGGTAGTTCAATTGGTAGAGCACTTCCCGCGGAAGGCAAAGGTCCCGAGTTCAAGTCTCGGTCCGGCACTCAGTTTTAATCTGCCATGAAGTTTCATATCAGCGCACACACTGCTGCAGAGTGAAAATCTCATTCTGGAAGGGATGAGTTGTTGGTAGATGGGGCTGTAACGACCTCCACATCTTGTGACATGTCCACAGTGGCACTAAGTCAGAATTATGGTGAAATTAAGTTCCAGTGTGACGTCATTAACCCACTTTACACGTCGCATGAATTTCTAAGCTCTGAGCTTATCTTTTGAGTGTGTCGAAAACTTATCGTCTGAAGCGTCGTCGAGCCTAAGGGTGGCGTCGCAGGGTGTCACGCTTTCGCATTTCGGAGAAAGGATGTAGAAACCTCTGAGCCAAATGTCAAATTTATGCGTCGGATTTGGAGTCATTTACGGGGTTTCGAAAAACTGATCCTTTAATTCTGTTGCGCAGTATAGTTCTTAGTAGCAGTAAAATACATTGAATGTAACTGCATTGGCTGTTACATCCTTAATTACTCTTTGTATACTCTGCTACTAGTTTCAGGCCATAGGTCCCAGTATAATTCATGTTTTTCCCACCTTTTCGGGTGTAAATTATCATGCAGGCTTTGACTGGCATCTTGGTGTCTGTAAACGGTTATAAAGCGTTGTAGCGTTCTAGCTGTTTTATTTGGCCCTGTCAGAATGTCTGTCACAATCTACGAACGGCAGTGGCACACACAAACATAAATAAATGATTTTTTGTGATATGTAATGTATTCAGATCGCAATGTAGCCAGTGTTAAGGAAACACACTTTAGAGACCTTAAGACCAGAACAAACGTTATCATGAAACAGTTCGCGTTGTAGTAACGCAGTAATAAATGAAAAGAAACTCTCCATTAATAACACGTTTCGTAAACTAGTGAAATAAGAATAGTTATTCTTTTCGCCACACACCAGTATTTATCTTCGCAATTGTTCACCAATGTGTGACTTCGATGGTGTGTCGCTGAAAATTCGCCCTTCAGGATAGTTTGTTGACGATAATTTCACAAAATATCTTTCGGAAGTCTATGATCACACATAAAACGCATAGGTATATCTTCATTGCAATATTCATTTGATCTATAGTGTTTAACATATGAACATAAGTCGTCGAATGAATGCGCCTCATTTTCCATTGTTATCAGAATAACTCTGATGAAGATCCTTTACTAGGCCAACGACCACCTCTTATAATGCTGATATCATCAGACTTGTCGACACCACACTTCTAGCAATGCAATCAAATCAGAATTTGGATTCATTAATTTTGATTTTTCCCTCTACTTGTGTTTCAGGAGCTTTTAAACAACAGCTGCAAACAGCAGAAGAGGAAAGGAGAAAAACTGCTTCGACTCAATTTCGCAGATGTGTTAGAAATAGACGTATGAACATCGTAGAAGCATGCCGACCCATTCTGTATTCATTCAGATCAGTTTCGTAGATTTTTCATTTTAGTTCTTCACATGCGTTGATCACCCAGCTGTTGGAGGTCCTAAACGTAATCAACAAGTCTTAGATCTCTCCGTATTTATCGCCCATAGCGTGCAACGTGGTATGTCTCCATTAGCGAATGATTATTCTACATAACATGTCGGTTTAATAAGGTTAATTGTTCATTACAACAATTTCGTTAATGCTTCTTGTAAGATATTATTTCTTAATGAATTCTTTAAAAGCAGGTCACATGATAGTTTTGTAAAAAATTTCTTATCCGTCAGAAATAAAAATTAGTGAAAGGCATGGCGGCAGCTTATAACCTTCATTGTTTATTCAGAAGAATATCGCAAATATCAGGAATTTGAAGGTTAAAATTCACAAAACTGAACCAGGAATTGTAGGAGTCAACTCGAATGGAACTAAAACAAACTCCATAATTTTTGCAGCCTTTTTGCTTCCCGAAAATCTCACAGTTCCAGCTACATTCAGAAACACTATCCAGTAACTGGACTCACAGTTGTAGCTGACAAAAATTTCAAGTTAAATTCAATAAAATACGGTAGAATATAAAGAAACGTAGATAGATAAAACGGGTTTGTAAATATGAATATTCTGAAAGAACCATAGAGCAGGACGGACTAAAAATATTTCCATAGATCGTGTAATGAAGAGAGCAAACGGTTTGACTACAATGTCTACTTCTAAAAATGCACCTCTACAAATAAAAACAGAAGCACACCGCAGTGGTAAGACTAGAATATTTAAAAATTTACTATTAACTGGACAACAGAGATACCTGAAAGTTCAGTTATTAGAAAAATAATGGGTGTACTGCTAATGACAGATGGTTTGAAAATGGGAAATAATGACATCTAGCAACTCTAGAAATTACCGGAAGTAATTTCAAAGGGGAAATTAATCTTATTTGGCCACTACTACCGAATGGCCGAGAACACGCTAACGAGACAAATATTCATGTATATGTCGAAAAAGAATCAACAGTACCATGGATTACAGAAATGAGGAAATAACTAGAAAGAAACAAAATCAAAGAACAGCAAATAACACAGTAAAAGTTTTATAAGAGTAAAATACTAAATTTGATATGTTTCCAAGACATAAAAATTCGAGGTAGCAAACAAAATAGACAGGAAAAATGAAAACACAAGCCTGGGCGCAGAAGGAGTACTGGCAAAAAAGGAAACAACAACAAAGAAGGAAGAGAACTTTAAGTTATTACGTGACTCCAGTTGGTGGAAGCGATTCATAAAAATTAAAAACAGATTTTTATAAGAAATTTGGAGATATTACAGCACTTTGTGTCTCAGTGATTAAACACTGACGAGATAAAAAATACAGCACCAAGAAAGAGTTGGGCGACATAAACGAAAGTTGCTTGGCTTGGCGTGTTCCTACATCTGAGAGATGATGTCTATTCCGATTTCGTACCAGTCGCATAAGAGAATGTTCTTCAAACCAGTCATGAACAGCTGTGGCCGGGTGACAAGGCGCCTTGACATCGATAAAAACTCCATCGCGATTTGAGAATATGAAGTCTATAGTCTCCAGTAGCCTAACATAAGCATTTCCGGCCAGCGATCTCCTTGGACCAGAGAACGGATCCTATCCCATGTAAACCAGCCTACATCAATACTGAGCCGTCACCAATTTGACCAGTGCCTTTTGACAACTTGGATGCATGGCTTCGTGGGGTCTCACCCACATTCGAGCCCTTCGATCAGCACTTACCAACTGAAATTGGGACTCATTAGTCCAGGTCACTAATAAACAGTCGTTCATTGTTCAACCGATATGGTCACGAGCCCAGGAGAGGCGCTGCAGACGATATCGTGTTATTAACAGTGATACTTTCGTCGGTCGTCTGCTGCTGTAGCTCATTACAGTCAAAGGTCGATGCAGTGTCCCGAGAGATACGTTCTGTATATGTCGCATATTGATCCCTGCAGTTATTTCACGCAGCGCTGCCTGTCTGCTAGCACTGACAATTCTAGCTTTCGAGCTTAGTAGTGGTGAAGGCCGTCGGACACTACGTTATCTGTGGTGAGAGGTAATTCCAGAAATTTGGTATTCTCAGCACACTCTTGACACTGTGTAATATTGAATTCCCTAACGATTTCCGAAATGGAATGTCCTCTGCATCTAGCTCCAATAACCATTCCGCGTTCAAACTCAGTTAATCCCTTCGTAGGGCCATAATCACGTCAGAAATCTTTTCATATCATTCGCGTGACTACAAATGACTGCTCCGCCAATGAAATGCCCTTTCATATCTTGTGTACGCGATAGTACCGCCAACTGCATATGTGTATATCCCTATACCATGACTCAGTGTAGAACTACAGGACGTAACTGCTGCCAACGTACAGTTCAAGTAAGGACCGTAAGTGAAGAGAAGTTAGGGCTTTTTTTTTCCTTTATTGAATTTCAATTCCCTCCGAAGGGAGCGGGCTGGCAGCAGCTTAGTACGTTGCTCTGCAGCCTACTGACCTTTTAAAACGTAGGAAGAAGATAAGAAACAATAAAAGCAGGCGATAAAACGATGACCTAAATTGTAAAACGGCGGAAAATTGTGGAAAGTTAAAACATAAAGCAAAGGGTTGGTAATGGTAATAAAAGACACAGGAAGCAGACAGGTAACATAGTAGACAGACAATTAAAAATCATGGCGACAGTCTGGTTTGTGTTCGCAAGAGATATAAAAGTCATACCCAGCGACAGTATGATGTCCGTTCGCAACACTTCGGAAAAGACACACAACACTGAGCACTCACTGCAAACACTGCACTAAAATGTCGGCATAAAGATGACACACCATAGCCAAGGGCAGATGGGGGGGGGGGGGGGACCTGGACAGATGAGGGGGGAAAACAAAGAGGGAGGAGAGAAAAAACGAAAGGGGGGGGGGGAACCGAAGGAGGGAGAGGACTCATAAAGGGGGGGGGGGGGGAGAGGCAGGGCAGACGCGAGAGGGAATGGGAAATGGCAGAGGAGGGAAATGTAAAAGGCCTTGGGGGAGAGAAGGGGGGCAGAGAGAGGGTAGGTGGGGAAGAAAGAGGATGGCGGGGGGGGGGGGCGAGAGGGAGCCCAGGAAAAGGATAGAGGAAAGATTGGGGGATTAAGATCCGAGTTGATAGGAGGGATAAATGGAGGGAGAGAGGGCATCATCCGGGATGGGGAGTTGATGGAAGCCATCTTGAGAAAGGAGATGAAGGGTGTAGAGATGGAGGGTAGGGGGGACACAACAGTGAAGGCGTGGCAGGGGGCAGGGATGGGAGAGGAGAGGAGCAAGGCGGGAGAGGCTGAGGGGGATCAAGGCGGCGGGAGGTGTAGAGTATGCGGATATGTTCGAGGAATAGGAGCAGATGGGGGAAAGGAATGAGGTCATAGAGAATCCGCGTGGGGGGACGGGAGGTGTACACGGAAGGCGAGGCGGGAGAAGTTAGGGCTCTACCTAGACGTTTAGATAGACGTATTTTCCTAGCTCCATTTGGTTGTGGAACAGTTAAGACAATGACTAGTAGTGATACAAGGTATCCTCTGTATAGTGGCTTGCAGTGTGTGTACTTAGATGTAGTGGAGCGAATGAAACGAAATGTTCAGGTACACCGGGTCGAACAAACTGGATGTTTAAGTGGGTTTTAAACGACATGAGATACGTGACCACTGCGAAGTGAGGCTGCATCACAGTGGCGTGTGGGCCCCCTTTCTGACGTTCGCGGCACTCGGCTGCAGTGCGGGAGTCGACAGCCAAACAGACGAGTCGGACTCGAGCGTATACTTTTTTAATCAAGTGACGTTCGCCGGCTGGCGGTTGCAGTAAAAGACAGGCGGGCACAATGCGCGCGCGTTTTAATTACGCGTCCCACGACCATTGTTCCCGGTCGGATGATCGGCGATCGCGCGGCTACAAAGCCGGGCTTAGCAGGCCGGCGGCCAGTGGCGCGCGAGCCCACGCGTCCCGCCATTGTGCCGCTGCCGCCACTGTGCGAGTCGCCGACCCGGCCGCTCGCGCACTCGCGCTTTCCGCCCCGCAGAAAAAGCCGCTTATGTTTTCTGTGCGGCTGCGCTCTGCTGCACTGCGGCTTATATCCCACCGCGAGTCAGGTCACGCGGGTCTGCCCTCCTGTCAGGGGCACCCAGCGTCTCTTTTGTTAGGGGTTACTACTTTCTCAACACATGGCGCAAAAAAAGAAAAAGACGTACAGGCGGCGCACGTTACACTCGAGCGAAGATGAAATCTTCGCATAGACGGCATACATTGAACATCTGAAACAAGAGATTAGCACAACATAAGAAACCTGAGAAACCAGCATTAAAAAAAGGAAAAAAAAGTCAAATATCTTGTGAAACGATTTTTCTGAGAAATAACAAATAAAATAAAATGGAGGAACATTTGATGCTCCTTTGAATTATGCTCGAATTCATCTACAGCAAATAAAATATTGATTGAAACTTTAAAGTTTAATGTTTAACTCAGAATCTTAGAATTTTAAGGTATACTAGGGGATATTTGTGTGGTGGATTTTGTGCAGTGTGGTGCCATCCAAAGATGCCTCAAATGTTTCTGCAATCTATTTTATTTCTTACTTTTAGACAAATCGTTTCCACAGGGTATTTGAACAATTTGTCAATTTTTCTATTTCACAATTTTTGTGACATTTAAATATCGCGCCAATGGAGCTTTTTAGCGCAAAATAGCTTGGTGTTAAAGAGCTTAACTTTTTCACAGTCCGTTACAAAGCTAGCAGGAGCTCTTTTTGAAATATTTCAGTTTTCCTCAAATCACTGAACAAATTTTGCTTAATTACACTGACTTGTTTTTTTTTTCGATACTACCCCTGATTTGTTGTTTGTTTTTTGTCACAGTACTAGATCCTGTACTGGATAGTTTGATACGCCATTTGTCAATTTAACACTTTTAGTTTGATTATATAAATTCGGAGAAAAGTTTTTCTTCCACTCAGTAATTGAACATTTTTTCTGTACTCATTGGTAAGCGACAAGTGGGTGTTCTGGCGAATTGTGAAGTAAGGCTTCAATAAACTTTCATAAGTAAGATGTTTCAGATACATGCAATATAATTTTTTAATTAGGTAAGTCATTGTTCTTATGTATACAGGGTGTTACAAAAAGGTACGGCCAAACATTCAGAAAACATTCCTCACACACAACGAAAGAAAAGATGTTATATGGAAATGTGTCCGGAAACGCTTAATTTCCATGTTAGAGCTCATTTTAGTTTCGTCCACCTACGTTCAATGGAGCACGTTATCATGATTTCATACGGGATATTCTACCTGTACTGCTAG
This sequence comes from Schistocerca serialis cubense, assembly GCF_023864345.2. Lineage (NCBI taxonomy): Eukaryota > Metazoa > Arthropoda > Insecta > Orthoptera > Acrididae > Schistocerca > Schistocerca serialis. Next base: position 998,437,656 of record NC_064639.1, read on the forward strand.
AACATGTGCCTTTACAAGTGCGACACAACATGTGGTTCATGCACGATGGAGCTCCTTCGCATTTCAGTCGAAGTGTTCAACAACAGATTCGGTGACCGATGGATTGGTAGAGGCGGACCAATTCCATGGCGTCCACGCTCTCCTGACCTCAACCCTCTTGACTTTCATTTATGGGGGCATTTGAAAGCTCTTGTCTACGCAACCCTGGTACCAAATGTAGAGACTCTTCGTGCTCGTATTGTGGACGGCTGTGATACAATACGCCATTCTCCAGGGCTGCATCAGCTCATCAGGGATTCCATGCGACGGAGGGTGGATGCCTGTATCCTCGCTAACAGAGGACATTTTGAACATTTCCCGTAACAAAGTGTTTGAAGTCACGCTGGTATGTTCTGTTGCTGTGTGTTTCCATTCCATGATTAATGTGATTTGAAGAGATGTAATAAAATGAGCTCTAACATTGAAAGTAAGCGTTTCCGGACACATGTCCACATAACATATTTTCTTGCTTTGTGTGTGAGGAATGTTTCCTGAAAGTTTGGCCGTACCTTTTTGTAACACCCTGTATATAGCGGCATATTTTTAAAATGATAATTCTACCGCCAGTTTTATACAATTATGTCAGTGGGTACTTAAAATTATTTACTTGAAAACTGATTGCGCTCAAGATGACTTAGTATTGACTTATCACTGTTAACTTACTGGACGAAGAACGCACCATTACTACAAACCTTATAAAATAGAAATATAAATTCCCGAATAGTTTCTGTTTCTGACACTAAGATATATGTTAAACATTTTGCAATAATGAAGTGTAAAAAAGTCAAAATTTAATTTATGATTCAGCACAATAGAAAATCAATTTTGGGAAGCACCTCGTTACAGCACATAAATGATGTTGAGGATGGGCCTTCATACGTCCGTCTTCACACTCTTCACACCATCACGTGGGTTCACTTAAGCAATGGTAAGGGACACCACTTATCTTTCTTACTTCCTTAAATAAATGTTATCATTTACCAACTCCAGCAACAATTTATGAGGCACATTCGTGTTCAGGAACATATTCAGGACGTGTACCTGAGTGAAAGTTACGCACATTATCCTCAGATTCGCACAAATCGTTGCTGGAAAGCAAATTCCTGGCGCGAACGCCGCACATGCTACTACTACTGGCAATTATGGGTTTGATACTTACCACTGATTACATGCACTCATCCAGACAAAACTGCCATTAGAGTGAAACTGAAACTAGAGATAGAGCCGACACTTCACGGTTTATCGCGGAACTTTCTACTAATATGAATACAGCACAACGGTTAACGTGTTTTAGATGCAGTAGTTCTGTTTCTCATCGTCTGTCCCTTACCATTGTCTACACCCGATGTGCTCACTTCAATTTTTTTCTAATAACCCTGGTTACTTTCAAGCAATCAAACCTTTATTTCTCAATTAGACCTCAGGCTGATCAATGTCATAATCACTTTGTACATTTCCATAGGGTGGCATGGAGAGCTGCATGATACCGTCATTGGTCTGAAGACAACAACAATAACAACAAGGGATACCTAAAGTTAACAAGTGTGATCGCACAGCCTATTGTGAAAATAGTTGAATTAACACAATCAGTTTACCCTACTAATCCGTTAATGTATTAATTTATATGTTCTGCCTTCTGGTGCAGCGTAATTAATGTATAATTGACGTAATGAAGATTAACTAAAAAAATTAGGTCAGCGCGAGATCTGTTTCTGCGCTCGATGTAATCTGACTTGGTCAAGCTGGAGCATGCAACCTCTTTTCAAAAAAGCTGTTTTATTCACAGATGTGTGATAGTCAACCAGTTTCAGTTCTAACCAGTCGTCACCAGAACCTGCATCTGTTTACATGTCATGTCGTCAAACAGCGCTCGTTTTGACTACTTAAAACCAACGAAGTGATCACAATGAGCAGTAGATGATGACTTGACATGTTACTTTCATAACGTAGTACTGGTTTTGATGATGATTCCCTACCAGGACCGGTTTAAGGCCCCATGTGAGACAAGCAACATCTTGGGGTGCCAAGTTGATACTGGCATCAGTATAATAACTAGCAGCGAAAATAGACACGAGTGAAAAAAATACGAAAATAGAAGCGAAAACGTTCCAGTAGCCATGGATCCGCAACCGAGCTTTTTGTGAGATAGCTGTGAATTTGCGTTTACGAGCCACCACTGTCTTCAGTATCAAATATTGCTCTACTTAATGTAAATGTAGTGAACTGTTAACTTTTTGAGTAAGTCATAATAAAAGCGGGTCTAGTCTCATCAAGGCCTAGCTTAACAATCGATTTCATCACGTTGCATGTTACAATTGATGTCTTATCACACATGAATCTAATCAATAAGCCAGTAGTCTGTGGGGAAGGATTGCACCGACTTGTTCGTATACATTGAGGTGGCAAAAGAGGTGAGACAGCGATACACATATATACAGATGGCGCTAGTATCGCATACACAAGGTATAAAAGTGGAGTTCTCGGGCGGAGCTGCCGTTTGTACTCAGTTCATTCATGTGAAAGGGTTTCTGACGTGATTATAGCCGAATGACTCGAATTAATATACTTTGAACCGTAATGGTAGTGGAGCTGGACGCATGGGACATTCCATTTCGGATATCGTTAGGGAATTCAATATTCCGAGGTCCACAGTCTCAGATCAAATTTCAGGCATTACCTCTCACCGACGGCGTTCATTTAACGATCGAGTGCTGCAGCGTTTCCGTAGAGCCGTCATTGCTAACAGACAAGCACCACTGCTTGAAATAACCTCAGAATTCAATGTGAGACGTACGACACACGTCTTCGTTAACACAGTGAGGTGAAATTTGGCGTTAATGGATTATGATAGCACATGACGTATGCCAGTACCTTTTCTAAAAGCATGAAATCGCTTGCAACGCCTCTCCTGAGCTCATGACTCAATGGGACCCTAGACACTTGTAAAACCGTGGCTTGATCAGATGTCACAATTTCATTTGCCAAGAGCTTATGGAAAGGTCCGAGTGTGACGCAAATCACACGAAGCCATGGACCCAAGTTGTCAACAAGGCACTGTGCAAGCTGTTTATGGCTCCATAATGGTGTGGGCAGTGTTTACATGGAATGGACTGGGTTCTCTGGTCCAACTGAACCGATCATTTTCTGGAAATGATTATTTTCGGGTGCCTGGTAACCATTTGCAGCCATTGTGGACTGCAAATTCCCGAACAACGATGGAATTTTTGTGGATGACAATATGCCTTGTCATCGGGCCATGTTGTCCACCCTGATACCTGAGTGGTCAGCGTGAGGGATTGCTCTCCTACGGGCCCGGGTTCGATTCCCGGCTGGGTCGGGGACTTTCTTCGCTCTGGAACTGGGTGTTGTGTTGTCGTCGTCATCATTTCATCTGCATCCGGCGCGCAGGTCTCCCAATGTGGTGTCGAATGTAATAAGACCTGCGCCAAGGCATCCGGACCTGCCCCACAACGGGCCTCCCGGCCAATGACGCCATACCCTCATTTCCATTTTAGCGGGCCACGTTCAAGATTGGTTTGAAGGACGTTCTGGGCGCTCTGGGCGAATGATCTGGCCACCCAGATCAACCGACATGAATCCCATCGAACATTTATGGTGTAAGATGGCAAGAACTATGCCCCTTACATGAAGTCATTAAAGATCACCTAACTCACGTTGAGCGAACAGTAGGGCTGAACAAAAATGACTGACAAGGCACAATGCATCTTGTAGAGGGTATAGTATGGATGTATTGAAATAATTAATGTCAGGTGACGGTTTTAAAGTAATTCACACGACATGAAAACTTTGTGGAAATGCGTCGATTTACTGGAGGCTAGTTTATCCCAGGGAAGTACTCAGAACTGACCGTGGCCGCTGGAGGAGCGGCTAAGGGAAGCGACAATAGGCAGCTTAGGGTGGCTCAAGCTCTGAGAAATCGGTAACGGGGCCTCCAGCCGGCTTAAGATGGGTGACAGTGAGTGTGTAGCTGACCCTGACCCCCATGCTGGTGTACCGGGAAGCAGACGGAGAACTTGTACGGCTGTTGATAAATGATGAAAATGGCTCTGAGCACTATGGGACTCAACTGCTGTGGTCATCAGTCCCCTAGAACTTAGAACTACTTAAACCTAACTAACCTAAGGACATCACACGCACCCATGCCCCAGGTAGGATTCTAACCTGCGACCGTAGCAGCAGCGCGGCTCCGGACTGGAGCGCCTAGAACCGCACGGCCACCGCGTCTGGCGATAAATGATGACCACAACAGTTAAGTCCCATAGTGCTTAGAGCCATTTTTTTGAACCTTCGGAATCTTATCGTTGGAGTTCGATGCACCCAGTATAAGAGATTATAAACCAGTCACACACTCTCAGAAATAGCCTATAGAAGATATTCCCCAAACTGTTGACTAACATCATTTGATTTGATTAGAATAAAGAGCAAGCAGTCTTTAGAAGAATATATAGCGCTATGGACAGTTCCGCATTGTTGTTTAGAGAAAAAAAAGAGCTTGCCCAGTATCGAATTAAATTTGTGATAGATTTAAGTAATTTCTTGAAGGTGGAATTCCATACCTGCTCTTTACAGGACAAAATCGACTGATGTAAAGGAAATTTTAGGAGTACGCCAAGAAAGAGTGATAGGAGCGATACTACTTAAATGTGTACACGATCTAGTGCACGACGCCGAACTGACCACGAAGCTGTTCGCAGATCATGCAGTATGTAGTTCTGTATAAGAAAGAAACAACGGCTGAATGCTTCAGTAAAATGCAAACGGAGCTGCAGGGGATTGACTACGGGTGCGGGAACTGACTGTTGACTCTAAACGTCAATCGGCGATAGAGTTACTGACAGCATAGAGTCACAGGAATTACCTTAATGGAAATTAATTGTAATTTGTTTCAGTCACTGACACAGAATTAAGATTCGTAAGTTCATTACCCTTACGGACAAATGTCTACACAGTACTGATGTTGAAAGGAAAAAAAAAAAAACCATTTTGAAGATCACTGATATTAAAATTGTTTTCTTAGATCTTATAAAGAGTCTATGTGTCAGAGAATGGTGCACCCAAAATAACGCAAGACATATGGAAAAATTTTCTAGGTCCAACCCTGGTCATTAAAAACGCGAAACTGGTTCACTATCACATAACCACAAGATGCTATGAAGACTTTGAGGTGATCTACGGAAAGGCAGCGTGTACAGTCGTTGATGTTCTAAGTATTTTTCTACTCCTATGCCCCACGTTCACCAGTTACCTACTGAGAATAGAAATGCAGCAAACGTCAACTCCCACTCCACGACCGACGGCGCTAGAGCTTGTCTTGACGGCGGGAGGGCGAAAGTCGCTTTAGTACGAGAGCGGCAGTGCTGGGACCCAAATGGCGTTTGCTGGCGCAACAGCACTTAGTTGCGCTCTCTCTCCTGGCGCAGCTTCCAATGGCGCCAGCGGAAGAAGCGGCCTGTAGTTTCTCCACTCGGCACTACTGGGCGGGCGCCAGCACCTGGGAGGACGCTTCTGGGCGACGTGCGACTTGCGTAAACAAAAGCGGGTAGCCTCCTTAATTGTGTCGCCGCCCTCCGCCCACGAGTTTCCTCCGTAGAAAGCGTCGGTTTGGAGGGGGAGGTAGGGCTAGGGTGGTGGGGGAGGGGGCGGGGGAGGGGTTACAGCCGACAGAGTTCGTAAGAGCAGGAAAGGCAACAAGCGAACGGACAGGCGGCTCAGCAGAGCTGCAACAGAGGGCTCTCCAGGCAAACACAAGACGTTCCTGTTCCTGCGCGGCCTTAATGAACTGTCTTTCGCTTCATTGAAATATCGTGCCACTGGAGCCGTCTCCACCCATCCCTCCCCTTCCCACCCACACCGTCTTGCACGAGAACAGAAACCAACAGCGCCAGTCGCAAACAGCCCTGAGATAATTAGAAACAAAACACGCCCGCAGGGCAAATCAGCGCCCCGGAAAGAAAATACGAAAAGCGGGAAATTCATTAAAGAGTATCCATTCAGTATCAACTGACACTGTTGTTTGCAAAACAACGAGAGTCCTGTAAGAGCGTAATGCCTGACGTGGTCGAATTTTCTGTTCAGTTCTACATTGTGTCCAAGCACGAAGTAATGCACCAAGTGATTCGCAATATCTCGCTAAAGATGAATCTATGAGAAACGCAGTACCACATAGTTTAAGATGTGTTGTTGTCGCTTCAACTGTCACAAATGAGATCTCGTAGGTTGCGGAGCGAGAGATACTGGCTGACCGTTTACATCCTGCTCAGTCATCTGGCAGAAATTTTTCTTATATTTCGCAGGCTGACGAAGTTTTCCACGGCGCGGTAAGCGGATAAACTCTTGCTACTTCATTCGCACGGAATATAACTTGCTCACAGCTTGCTTATACTGACGAGGAGACCCGACAAGTGCCACAACCTGATTTCCCAGGAACTTCGCTCATTCGAAGAGGAGTCAAAACAAGCGAACATGTTTCTCGGCTTATCCGTAGATACTCGACCGTTTCTGAAGAAACAACGGTCAAAGTTTCCGAGGTGTTCTCGAGGTGTTTTATGTGCCTTTTACCCTGTGACAGCCTGCGTCGAAATGGTGACACAGTGGTTAAATCTCGGCATTTTTTAATTTTGAGTCTTATCTTGGAAACCCGATTATTGTTTCTACATATTTTATCATATTTTTATTGATTTAATTTACCTACCCATGTCCGTGGAAGGTTGCTGCTATACGAGTGTTTCTTATCAAACCAGTGGATGCAAGGGCGTTTTATTAATTGTAAAATTACAATTGAATTTCACAATAAGTATCATACATATATTACATATGTGTGTACCGTATGTTCAGAAGTTATAATCTTTTAAATGCTCATGTTCTGGTATTTCATTTACATATCTGCACAAAATCAAAAAGGGTTAATGCAGGAATGGGATTAATAATGAATAGGAATAGAACTAATAATGAATAAAAACTGGAAACACCGATAAGCTCTTACGAACGGCATAGTGAACGCATTCTTGTAGCCAAGATAGGCACTAAGCCGGCACCCATCAAACTAGGACATGTTCATATGCCGACCAGATCTGCAAGTGATGATAAGACTAAAGCGATGTACGATGAGATGAAACGAATTATTCAGACAGTTAAGGAAGACGAAAATTTAATACTAGTGGGGGACTGAAATTCGATAGTAGGAAAAGGAAGAGAAGGAAAAGTTGTCGTGAATATAGACTGGGCCAAATGAATGAAAGAGAAAGCCACCTGGTAGAATTTTGCACAGAGTATAACTTAATCATAGCCAACCCTTGGCTTAAGAATCATGAAAGAAGGTTCTATACAGGGAAGAGACCTTAAGACATCGGAAGGCTATAGACTGATTATATAATGTTTAGACAGAGATTTAGGAACCAGGTTATAAATTGTAAGACATTTCCAGGGCAGATGTGGACTCTGACCACAATTTATAGGTTGTAGATTAAAACTGAATAAACTGAGAACTAGGCAGGAATACCAGGAGACGGGACCTCGATAAATTGAAAGAACCAGAGGTTCTAGATAGTTTCAGAATGGCCATTAGAGAACGACTGATTAGAGAACGACTGACAAGAACAGGGGACAGGAATACAGTAGAGGAAGAATGGGTAGCTTTGAGAGATGAAGTACTGAAGGCAGCGGAGGATCAAGTATGTAAAAAGGCAAGGGCTAGTAGAAATCCTAGGGGTAACAAGAGGTATTGGATTTAACTGATGAAAGGAAAAAATATAAAAATGCAGTAAATGAAGCAGGCGAAAGGGAATACAAACGTCTCAAAAGTCGCTGAGCAGGAATGTGTAGAGGACAAGTGTGAGGATGTAGAGGCATATATAATGGGAGGTAAGATAGATAATGCCTACAGGAAAATTAAAGAGATCTCTGTTTACTATAGATCGTAATTGTGCAGAGAAAGACTGATTATCTAACAACGGATTTAAGGTAGGAGTTCAATTTGTCCTATGAAATGTAGAAGAGAATATACCTGAAATGAAGAACAGTGGATGTATCAGCACTGCTCATTTTCGATATCTGACACATTGTTGATCATGTGATGTTCATAATTTGACAAACGTCAAACACGAGTAGTTGAAGGATGCAATATTACTAAAGGTTTCAAAATATGTAGTGAATCGATATAAATAAACGTAAATTACACTGAATATAGCTGGTAGTGGTAAAAGTAAACAGTTGATGTTTCCATCCTATGGTTATGGTCATCAGCCATCTGACCTAAGAAGTCTTCCTTTAGACCTCTCCATTCAATATGGCCTTTTCACAGCAACGAGTAATACGCCTGTTCTTTCCCACCTCGTATTTTTCCTCTACTGCCACCTTCATTTAAGAAATCAATTAGTCACCACTGTCTGGTGGTCCCCATATCTCAATATTAGTTGCAGGTTCGTTATGACACAGAGGTAATCAACCAATGAGACATGCATGGATTTACTTCTTTAATCTCAACGGTCCGTGGCTCTTTCGAGACATCACTGAAATCTAGAGAAAATCGATAATTGTATATTGTGTGTGTCCTCACTGTTAACCTGTTTAGGGTTTAGGCTGCCACTTAATCCTTCTGAAGAAGTTGAAGAAGATTTTATAAAGATTGAAACCATCCAGTTTGTAACTGAGCGAACGCTTATTATTTCTTCAAGAAGATAGAGGTGTTCAGAGCAAAGAGATCTCCGGCACCAGCCACAGGTTAGAAACCACGCACTTTGACACACTTAACAATGCACGTTACCAATGTCAAAACAGTATTTCAGTGAATGTTCAAAGAGGCCGGCCCGGTCGCTGATACAGCAGTTCCCATACCACCCGCGCTGGAAGACTGACCGAAAAACTGGTGCACGAAACTGCCTGGAAAGAAGAGACTGCATTTGAAGTCTGTCATTACACTGGCCGGAGTTCACGTCGACGCCCAAAAGTCTAGCCGATTTCGAAAACCTGTGGACAAAACTCATGAAATAGCGGAAGCCAAGTACATCCAACGGTTGTCACAATCTTATTCCCCCAGGTGGCATCAATTGACAATTGAGACACTGCAGAGTTTTGTGCCCCTTGATTCTCATACATTAACAAGAATTTGTGTGGAAAAACGAGTCCACAGTTAAAATTTTTTGCTCTCATCTTGTACAGTTTAGAAAACGTCTCCTGTCGCAACACTGATAAATGTTCGTTGTTCATTTTTCCCGTAGACGAGGCGACTGCTACAATATTGAGTCCATGAAAGAAACTTTGTCTGATTCGAGGTCCAAACGTTCCGGTCGACTCTTTTTAAACTACAAAGGTAACAGCAAGTGTCCATCTGCAGATACCGTTGGTATTACTATGTAGCTGTGAGACGTGTTACCGATGGGCTGCACCACTGTATAAACGTCTTTCGTCACTTTCCTCAGCAAGAATTCGATGGGACGTGATTTCTCGGCGATAGTCTGTCGGATCCACGTCGTACACAGTCAGTTTACCGTCCTCTTCCGTAATGTCTCTGGGATTAGCGAGAAACAGTTCACTTGCAGTCAGTATCGTTGTCTCTTCATCCAGCCTTTTAGTCGTGTTGCCGCGCGGGGTAGTCGCGCGGCCTTCCCAAGGTTCGCGCGGCTCGTCACGTCGGAGGTTCGAGTCCTCCCTCGGGCTTGGGTGTGTGTGCTGTCCTTAGCGTAAGTTAGTTTAAATTAGGTAAAGTAGTGTGCAAGGCAAGGGACCGACGACCTCAGCAGTTTGGTTCCATAGGAACTTTCCACAAGTTTCCATCTAGTTGTATTAACATGGGCTATTTTTTCCGACACAATGCCATGGTTCGTCTTGAAAGTATAGATCCCCCCAGCAGGGGCTTTAATGTTTTGAATAGGCATCTCTTTTCTTAATGCATTGTTAAATTTATACGGACAGATTATTTTGGACCTTGGAAAATTTCTGGTAATGTCTTCTGTACAGTTCCCCTTTTTGTTTTAAAAACCCTTTGTATATCCTGCAAGACAGATTTCACTTCTTTCCTGTGTGCCACAAGGCGACAGCGGGTTTCATGCTATCCCCACTTACAGACCGGAGCAAAGTGGTACACGACGTTGTTACATATATCTTATCTCTTCGTTTTTACATCGTTGTCCCGTTTTATCAATGAAGCTGTTTGAAGAATATGTCTTTGCGAAAGGGCACCTCTTTATCACCGTCAGCTTCTGTAAATAAGCATCGAACGTCAGTCCATTATTTTGCTCTATATCTAGCAGGTCTTCATTCTCAAAGTTGTCTATGATATCTATAAAAACCTGGCAGGTAGAAAATAACATGAAGAAAATCCCGTATGCTTTCTTTTGGCTTGCATAAAAGCTAGTCGAATAGCTGCATAAAGTGAAGTTTACTAGTCACGACTTTCAGGTCCTCTCGACCTTCGACCTTTAACGCCACAAACCGACTATCATTCCATACCACACCTGGAAGTGGCACACAACCGTTTGATGGTTCACCGATATTGTAAACACAATTCTCCTCCTCGCCACCCTATACAGTACTTCGCACTCCGGCATAAGGCGGCTGTAGGAGGCGGAGAGGGTGAGAAATAACCGTTGTCCGTGCAAGTATAAAACCTGTACTTTGAGAAAGTCAAAATAGCATATTATCAGAATTATGGCTCGAATATCTGTGTAGTATTGATTGCAGGAGATGATTCCACGCAAGTGTGCTTTTTTACTCTTCGAGCTTTCTTCTGTTTGAAATATGAGGTCAACTTGGTGATGTTTCCTTGTGCGATCATATGTGGAATGCTCCTCTGTGTAACGAGACGTGAGCCTAGAACCGTTATTAGATAAATATATCTAATGTGGCCGAGCTAGTTTTAATGAAACTGTGTTTTTCTTATGACCATACAACTATTACTTTTACCGTGTTCCATTCTAGTGATTTCTCTACTATCAGATTTGTTGTTGATGTGGTATTCCTTCTAAAGACTGGTGTGATGCAGTTCTCTGTGCTACTCGATCTTGTGCAAGCCTCTTCATCTCCGAATAACTACTGCAACCTACATCCTTCTGAATGTGTTTAGTCCATTCATGCCTTGGTCTCCTCTACGATTTTTACCCTCCACGCTTCTCTCCAGTACTAAATTCGTGATCACTCGATGCCTCAGAACGTGTCCTACCAACCGATCCTTTCTTCTAGTCATGTTGTGCCACAAGATCCTTCCCCTCCCTCCCCCCCCTCCCCAATTCTATTCACTACCACCTCATTAGTTAGATGATGTACCCATCCAATCTTCAGCATTCTTTTGTAGCACCACCCAAGTGCTTCTATTCTCTTCTTGTCTAAAAAGTTTATCGTCCATGTTTCACTTCCATACATGGCTACGCTCCATACAAATACTTTTAGAAAATATTCGATGACACTTAAATCTATAGTCGACCTTAACAAATTTCTTCAGGTATGCTTTCCTTGCCATCGCCAGTCTACGTTTTATATCCTGTCTACCATCAGATTAAAAGGTAAAATGTTTTCAAGTACAGTAATAAGTCATCGATTATGAAACTCTTGTTCTACCATTGTTTAGAATTCGAAACGAAGTTTAACTATAAGGAGACGGTGTGGAAAAAGGCTGGGTCGTACTCCGCACGAGAATACAGCCGGCCATCTGCAATGGAAGCAATGAGGACTGCAGTGACGCGGTACCTTTCATATACGGCGTTACGAACCGGCCTACAGTAATGAATGCGTCAAAACGTGGTGACAATTGCCTCGTGCTCTGGGCACATGGTCGGTTTATTATTCAGCGAACAGCTATAATCCGCTAGGCGAGAATTTACAGGTCACATAACATAGCGTTGCGTTTCATTTGCAGATTACGCTTGTGTGAAACGCACTATTCCCTGCATTGCCGCACCTGGTGTGACAATAAGAGTACATCACCAAAAGCAGTGAATGCTCACAAGCGTTTCCGCAGTGCGACGCAGCTGCGAACTCACACGCTGCGCATAGACAACGGCACGGCTGAACTGTTAGTCCAGCGACGCTCACTAATCCCGCGAGTTTCGAAATAACACTACAACCGAAAGCTGCTTTGAAAACTACTGAACACGATCGAACAGACACGGACTGACAGAAAAAGTGAAGCGCCCAAATGGGGATGAGAATTTATAGTTTCAGAAGGAATGTAATATTATTTCCGTGTTTACAATAATTATAAGAATTTGGTAATGTGAGCCGACTTATCAGTGCGACACTTAACCCCCTCCTGCCTGGATCCAAGCACTGATACAGTGCGGAATGATATCTTAAGCCCGTTGTACCCTCTCCTGCGGCAAAGAGGACCACGTTGTAACTGATCTGTGATTAGGTTGGCGGCCGAGCTGGTCCAGCAGGTTCTATCGTGGACATACCTGTGTATCTTCCTGGCCGTGGGAGTACCACAACATCACGCAGCAATTCATAGAACCACACATCGTTTGTGGACTTGCATTGTTCTGTTGAAAATGGCACCACGATTCTGCTGCATGGGAAATAACACACGAGTACAAGTCCATGCCATACATTTGTACCGTCAGAGCAGCTTCCAGGTGAAACCTGAAGTCGTACTCGGCGGCTCCAGACACTATAATATCAGGAGTCACACAGCTGTGCCCTGCAAAGAAGAATGTAACCTCTTCCCAGATCGTCACCATACTCGCCGTCGTTGGTCATCCAGGGTTGTGCCAAACTGATATTCATCGCTGAATACCAGCAACATTATACACCATCAGTCTACGCTTCACGATCATAGCATCAGATCAATCGCAGCCACTTGTGGTATTACTGGTAGCCTTCGCATGGGATGGTAACTCACTAATCTGGCTGCTGCTAGTTGCCGAACATGGGTGCGGGATGACAAAGACTGTTGCAGAGGTTCCATTGCGTGTTCCCTAATGGCAGTCGGAAATGTGGAGGGGTGACATGCACGGGTGCCGATGTACCTTATGAACAGAGTAGTGACCTTCCATTGTGGTGGGCAAACTTGTGGACCAGACCCACAAAGGAAGAGTATGCCTGCCCTCATCTGCCCATGCGGTCCAACAGAGCGCCACTGTCACATCCTATCCGAATTTAACACTTGACCAGCCAGCCAAATGGAGACGTACAACTTAGGTGCTGATACCGATGTCCCACACTTGGATGCAGCATCATAGTTATTATGTTATAGACATACACAGCGTACACAACATAACGGAAAAGTAGCTCCGAAGTGACGGCCGCCAGTCTCAGTGCATGCATGGCAACAGTACGTTCTTTGATGTTTAAGTCCAGTCACTGTCACTACAGGTATGTTCGTATTCAGAATAATTGATCTCTGTTACATTTGAAAATTTATAACGTAATTCCATTTTTGTATTCGCTGTGCGCTGACAACTACGTATTTTTTTGATTTTTCTTATTTTTTTTTATTTGGGACCTCAGTAGATCAGATTTGAAAATGGACTTGTAAGGTTTCAAAATAGTTCCCTAATGTAATACTGGGAACGGTTGACAGACAGCCCTGAACTTTTAAGCTACACAGAAAAAAAATTCTGAATCACAATTTAACTCGTTACGTTTATACAGGTAGTCACACATGCACGCGCATATATAGCCTAGCTCAGATGGATAGACTCTGCATTGCTACCGTTTGAAAATTGAGTAGCGAATAATGATTCATCAAACCGTGCTTAAGAACTGAATAGTTTTTATTTCGTTATGCATATAGCGTCAAACAGTGGTCATGAGGATGTTTCTCCTGTTTTTTTATCACTGACTCTAAGCGCGAAAGAGTAATTGAGCCATCAGGATTAACACATAAATTGTGAATTTAATTTATACCTAATACCAGCGAGATGTGTAAGATCACTAATCAGCAAATACAGCAAGAAGCGATCGACAAAACAGTGCTAGACGACAAATGCTTCTGCGTCTGCAGCTTGATGGCATGCAAAGAGGAAGTAAGAACCAATTTTTTGTGATGCAGTTCAGTGTGTGGCCTCTGAAACATTAGGATACTCACTGGCCGTGATTGGAAAGGTGCAGCACTACGGGGTTATGCAATGTTGTGCTACATAAGTAACAAGGAGATAAGTAGGATTGGACGGAAATAATTCTGAAAAAGAAGCACAATGTCTACAAAAACATATATAAAATAGACGTTCACAAGGAACGATAAGACTGTTACGTTCTCTCGCTAGAGGTTTAGCAAAAAGTCCCGAAGTAACCTAACCACTTCGATTACGTTATGGAAGTTATCTGAAAATGTCTCACTCAGTGCTTTCATCATTGTAGAACCTCCACGCCAGCACAGATCATCACCAGACAAAACAGTCTTCTTCCCAAGTCAGAGCACAGAAAAGAACTCTTCCAAATAAGGCATCCGGAACTAGAATGGCGACTGCTATTTCAAAAAAAGACGGCCGCGTGGGTTCCAGGCTGCGAAAGCTTCTCATTGGTAAAAAGACAAATTGATTCGTAAAGACCGAAAAATACATTAGTGACCATATAAAGAAGTTGCTCAAAGAACTTATATCGAGCAAGTGAGTTCGAGTATAAAGGAAACGCACAGAGTACTAAAAATGCAACAGTCGCGATCTACTAAAAACAAAATGTAGTGAGTAAAAATGAAATTACGGAATGAACAGGTAACCTTCAAATTTTTATGAGATTACGACCCTTCCTTTATGGCCTAAATTCCATACTGTAAATAGCCGGCAGATGTGGCCGAGCGGTTCTAGGCGCTTCAGTCCGGAACCTCGCGACTGCTACGGTCGCAAATTCGAATCCTGCCTCGGGCATGGATGTGTGTGATGTCCTTAGGTTAGCTAGGTTTAAGTAGTTCTGAGTTCTAGGGGACTGATGACCTCATAGTGCTCAAAGCCATTTGAACCATACTGTAAATAAACACATTCTTTGTGTGATGACTAAAGTTACTGTGTGGCAAGAACTTTCTTAAAACGCAACGGAGGACAGTACCACAGTTCACTGTAAACATCCAGCATATATTGAGTGTGCTGTACAGTTTCTGCAGAACAAATTTTTTGCTATCAGTGCCCTACGCTGCCAAATAATTAATAAAAAAACCGTGAGCCTATGTGGTAGCAGAAACATCTGGATGACTCCGTCGTCAACAACGAAACAGAACAATGAACAATGCAGCTGAACATTCTTACATTATGTAATAGAGAGCGTTGCTCAATTCGGGCTGCTTCACTTCAGCTTGAGGCAGAATTAAAATGAATGGGTGTACATTTCGAGAACGTAGTTCCATAGTGAACGCATCTGGAGGTATGGAACACATGGAAAGCTTCAGTGAACAAAGACCAGGCGGGAGGATTATAAATTGGTTAAATCTCACCTGTACTCAATACAGTACAGTAATCAAAGTTCATGCACAGGATAACAGGCCTCAAGGAATCTCAATGTAGACAAGTGTAATGTGCTGCGAATACATAGAGAGGAAGGTCCTTCGTCATTTAGCTACAATATAGCAGGTCAGCAACTGGAAGCAATTAGTTCCATAAATTATCGGGGAGTAGGCACAGGAGTGATTTAAAATGGAATGACCATATAAAATTAATCATTGGTAAAGCAGATGCCAGACTGAGATTCTTTGGAAGAATTCTAAGGAAATGCAATCCGAAAACAAAGGAAGTAGGTTACAGTACACTTGTTCGCCCACTGCTTGAATACTGCTCACCAGTGTGGGATCTATACCAGATAGGGTTGATAGAAGAGATAGTGAAGATCCAATGGAGAGAAGTGCGCTTCGTTACAGGATCATTTAGTAATCGCGAAAGCGTTACGGAGATGATAGATAAACTGCAGTGGAAGATTGTGCAAGAGAGACGCTCAGTAGCTCGGTACGGGTTTTTGTTCAAGTTTCGAGAACATACGTTCACCGAGGAATTAAGCAGTATATTGCTCCCTCCTACTTATATCTCATGAAGAGACCATGAGGATAAAATCAGAGTGATTAGAGCCCACACAGAGACCTACCGACAATCTTTCTTTCCACGAACAATACGAGACTGGAATAGAAGGAAGAACCGATAGAGGTTCTCAAAGTACCATCCGCCACACACCGTCTGGTGGCTTGCGGAGTATGGATGTAAATGTAGATATAGAAGGATAAACAAAATTCAACAGACCATATGCTTTACATCGTCACCACATATGAGAAAGAACGATATGAAGTTCTTAGTATTTATTTCTTAACATTGTGGAGGAAGATTAAGATAAGCCACTTGAAACCTTGGATGGATAAATTAGAAATGAATACTGATCCCACACGTGTTCTAAAGAAGTTGAAAACTGTACAAAGACTAACTTTTCCACGCCAAATACGATTGTAGTGTATGTCGCGAAAAGAAACACAGTTATGTATGATCTGATAGGGCAGGTAATTTATAATCACATAATTTCGCGCAAATATGAAAAGGATGCAACAATCGCATCACAAACCAGAAGGCTATTGAATGCAACCCACTTTTAGATTACAGGACAGAGCGCCTGTACTACAAGGAACATAGGCGCGGGCAGTCTCATGGTAGCAGAATCAGAAGAAGTCCCTTTGTGCTGTGACCACGAGGCTTTGCAATCTGTAGTGCACCGTTCAACATTCTGCCTGCCTGGAGCTTGTCAAAGCTTGCTCGTACCGTCGGAACATACCCTGCAATATTTACCCAGAGATGCTCTGCACTAGCAGACAGGCAGGTGACTGTCGATAATTTGCGCTTAACAAGTGACAGGCATGAATTTGCGGTATGAAAGGTGTTCGCTCAAAGCAAATACCTTTCAACCTTTCACTACCTGTATTTTGTGCCTGCTGCCTTCGCAATATCAAAAGGATTGCAATCAGCACAGTATATGATACAAAGACAATGGACACAGTGCCCTAGAACAGCTCTCACGTCCGTTTGCGGCAGCTTTCGGTAGTTGTAAAAAGAAACAGAAATGGCTGAAATACACGGCTGCTGCTGGTACGATGGAAGCAGGATACACCTATAAAATGTGCGGAAAATCTGGAGGAGGGACATGTCACAAGGCCCTTATAGATATCAGCAACGCATATTTTATCTTCAAATCAGTGAAGTTTCAAGCATTCAACAATGATAATTCTTGTCACTCGCACGGAATGTAAGTAGACTAAAATCGTAATTTAATTTTTAGCGAGAAAATAATTACACTGGTGTGCAAAACTTAAGGATGAAAATAACTTTCGCTTAATGTGTCATTACCAAGTGACATAGCTTGATGAAACTTGGACATACATGGAAAACACTGCTACAGTAAAGTTCATGATGCAGCTGGAAGAAAGACGCAATGAGACGAACAGAAAATACTTTTTGTTCAAAGGCAATAAATACATTGAAGTCACCTAGACTTGTGCTACTCCCCTGGACATAGCAATAGGCGGAGCATGGTTCTTAACAGGGTGTGTGATCATCACGGACCGTAGTGCATGCTCTGCTCCCATACTGACCACAAGATTGTTAAGGAGTTTTCGTGGTAGGGTGCTCCATTCCTCCTAGAACACGGATGACTTCTACTTTGCGGTCATTTTTGTCTGTGGAAGAGCTGCAGGAAGTTCCCTAAACGCTTCCCACATGTGACTAATTGGATTTAATTCGGTTGAACTGGCAAGTCAGTCCACTAGCCGATATTCTTTCGTTCCAAGAGCTCCTCTACGTGTAGTGTTCGATGCGGACGAGCGTTGTCAATCACAAAAATGAAATCAGCTCTGAATGTACACTTTGATGGGTACAAGAGGCGCAAGAGGTAGGACACAGTGTCGCAATGACGTCGGCGGTGTGTGTACAGTTTTCAGTGATTTGGGACGGTGCTGAGAGCAAAGGTAGTGGACGAATGGTGAGTGGAGACATGTTCCCTTCTTGGAAGAGACCATGTTCAGTGTGATTAGTGATTCTGCAAGCGCCCTCACATGAGGAGAGGTGGGACATACAACGCACGCAGAAATATTGTCGATAATGATTGTACTGGTGGTCCAGTTGTTATGGTGTGGGGGATATAACTCCGAATGGTTGTACTTACCTCAAAATCTTCATCTGCATGAACAATCACTATTTTACGTATATTGGTACTCTCCAAGGTTACTCTTAGGCACTAAGGCAAGGTACTTTGAGAAATCTGTTTTCCTTCCCTGTCCATCCCAAAGCGAAAATCCATTCTCGTGATTCGTCTGCAATGAACCCGTCATCGGTGTGACGTCAAATGCTAAACCTCCTGCCGTTTGTTTTCTAAATTTCAAGTTGAAAACTGTGTACAAGTTATGCACTTACTATTGGAGTTCCAGACTGCATTTTGCAGATTACAGCTCAGATACAACTGAAATTAACCACCCACCCTTCTTCTAATTCACTACCTAACACTGCTCCTCTGAAGAATTTCAATACGGTGGATGTAGCTCAAGCGGGCTCAAGTGTGTAATTGTGCCTTGAAGCAGTGCTTTCGAGTCCAGTAAAGTTCAACATTCGTAAATTTTTGTTATACATAAATGGAAATTTCTTTATCCGCCAGGTTAGCCGAGAGCGCTAATGCGCTGCTTCCTGGACTCTGGTAGGCGCCCTGGTGCCCAGCAGATTAACGACAAGAACCAGCGTGCTGGCCTGCCTGGATGTGGTTTTTAGGCGGTTTTCCACATCCTACTAGGTGGTTACCCTGCTGGTCCCCATGTCCCGCCTCACTTATATGACTCACAGACATCTGTACAAGTTCACACTATTCCATGGATTACACTGAATGCGGACAGCTGGTGTACGCTAATTCCATCCTGGGAGCTATGGAGTGGCGACAGGAAAGGCATCCGGCCACCTCTTAACATTCACCTTGCCACATCCGACCCTAACCGTGCCGACCCTGCGGAACCGCGGGATAAAGGCACAATCAAAAGAAGAAGAAGAAAAGAAGATTAACAGAAATTTCTTTGTTCTTTGCCAAGATACAGGAGAAGACAACTTGTCATGAATACAGTCTTTCTGTCTTCCAGAAGTGCGGTCCAAATCCTGGAAGTTCCAAATCCTGGAAGTTACTGTTTTAGATTTTCGTTAATTATGTATCTCATCTTGTTTCTGCGAAGATGGTAGGAACATTTCAAGAAACCTCATATCTGTATTAGAGCCCATAAAGTTATGGGGCAGAGACATAGAGTGGATAGTTACTATTTTATGACATATGGTGAAAGTTTTTAAGAAGTGAAAAGTAAATAAAATAAAAATTACCCTCTCCATGCGTCAAACTCAGAACGCTCATGGCACCTACTCAGATGTGAAGACACTCGGATTGCACCCACTATTTAACAGCAGAAACATCAGTTGAAGGTAAGGAACGTTTGTTAAAGTTACACTCTCTGGCATTCGACGTGAGGCGCAACGCCTTACACCGTGCCTATTGAGATAGTGACAGCAGTGAACAGATGTACAGCATGAGTCACGTGCAGGACAGGTGACGTCAGATACCCGAGATGTTATCTGGTAGAGGTCTCTAGCTGACGTAAATTGTTTGAGCTGCAATCAAAATATTGTCATTTTTATTTGCAGTTCTTTTTGTTGAATTTTCTAATTGTTCATTACTTACTATCATAATTGTGCTTAGTTATGAGAGTGAATGAAAGTGTGAATGTGAAATAACGTTTTATGTTAAGTTTTTATTCTAGACCTTAAAGTAAGTGGTCTTGTTAAGAATTTTCGGGAATGGCATGTATGTTAGTCATTCGTACTGAGGAATTTGTTATAAACTATTTTGTCAGTTTATGGTACTGGGAAAATTTGAGTACGGTTTCGGTAAAGTAGTTTTGTTTATAAGGAGTTAATTTTATATTTGTGGGGTTTCAAAATTCATTTATGTGAATTTACTGTTCTGATTCAGTGACAAATTTTGATTGGTTCTGTATATATGTGCGGGAATGAGCAGGTTTGATGCTGCTTTCCGATTGGCTGTGAGGTTTCTCAGTCAGAAATCAGCATATTCGCGCGTATTTTTGGAACCAGAAACTTCTTTCTTGTAGAGAAATGAGCAGAGTCTGGGCTTGGATCTCATAGTGATTAGACTTTTTGGAAGGGGCTCCAATGAAAATTATTAATATTATGATATTTCGGTACCAAATTGTTTGAGATATGCCGTAAAGGGTGGAAGAGAGTTCAATTTAATGCACGGTGTGAAAATCAGAACTTATGGCAACATTTTAAATAACGAAATTCTGCGCCGTGTGCTGCTTCCTGGCGAACGTGAACATATGGTTGCGTGAGGTATTAGAGCAACATTTGAGCGAGCTGTTCTACAAGAAACAATCCGTTTGTGAGCTCTCTGTGAAGATTAACTAATAATTACCATAAACTGGCTACGGTTATGAGTGATGTGTGAGGATGGACTTTTCAGATATTGTATAGCTTACATTAAGACTTGGTAGTAGTTGGTGCATGCAAGCTTACCGTAACACAAGGAAATTTTACGCACACAAATATTTCCATTGTAGAATTATTAACCTTTCACCGACCAAACTATTTTTAGTGTTTCTAGTGGTTACGAGGTGTACAGCTGCTTTTTCTACAGCTTTTCCAGGCTGAGAGTTGCATTTCAGCAACGTCAAGGAGGCATGCTTGTGAGAAGAGATTCACCTCAAGTTGAGTGGAACATCATTCGCAGCAGCACAGCACCGCGCCGCTGCAGACGGGAGGTGCTTCAGCACACAAATCTCGGATAGTGATATATTAGATATTGTACCATCTTGAGAAAGGACCAAATTTGATGAAAACTAATGAAAATTTACGAATATTACAGAGGGTGTATTTACAGTCTATAGAACGCCGAGTAGGTCGCAAGGTTATGAGTCATTAACTGAATACTAAAGACTTTGTTGATCCTAAATGATGCGTTTCTGCGTTAATCTGTCAAAAATAGAACATTACACGTAACTATACATGAAATAAAAAAAGTTACACAACTAAATTATACAATTCTTCTAAACGTGTAGACATAAGCCACATACCGTGGCACTGAAGGTAATCAGTCTGCCTGATAGTTACGTGATATTAACGTAACCAACATGAACATTAAACAAGAATCCTGAAATCTGTACAAAGTAAATAAATTTTAACATCAGATGGCGTTGCGTGAATGGCCAAGGGGTATTACAGTGTTGTCAAGCTTGACGACAACTTTATTATGAATAATAATAGAACGAGACAACAGTAATCAAATCAAAACCATTTTTGCTCTGAATATTGTTGTCTCTTTTTATTATAAATTTTAAATATTGTACTGATTTATTGTTGTTCATAAGAAAGTCTTTTCCAAGCTTGATGGCGCTATAATATCCTTTATCCATTCACGTAATGCCGTGTGGTGTTAAATTTATTTTGTACACAGCTCAGGGGTCTTGTTTAGTATATTGGTGTTGGTTTCGTTAATATCATGCAACTACCAGGTCCACTTATTACCCTCAGTGCCATGATATGTGGGTTATGCCTACAGGTTTGGAATAATTGTGCGTGTTTATCATAAGGATGTCTTTCAGAGCACAAAGACGTGACGATATTTTAGCTACATTCGACATGCAGAATTCCTTTAGAGGACCGGCAGGGGACTGGGGTTGAGAGCGGGTGAAGGGGTAGGAAAGAGAGCAATATAGAACCAAGTCTACTGTGTCTGAGTCTATATTCTTTGTTTTAGAACTCTTATTTTCATTCCACTGCACACTGTCGATATTGGCACGCTATGTTTAAAGCAGCTGAATAAGACAAGTGTTTATTTGGGTTCGCCTCGAACCAAGATAGCCTCTCATGCGGCTGTCTGACGGGTGTCCCTGGAGACGCTACTGTGATTGCCGACACAGCGGTCGTTCTGCGTGGTGACCGGTGCTACGGGGTGGTGGGGGGCAGTAGGGGGTGGGGGTGAGGAAGCGACGAGAGATTGGTCGCCCGCGGCGAGGGCGCAGCTGGGACGGCGCCCGCCAGGGCTCGCCTGTTTGCCTTGTCGAACGCAATTGTGTTCGGCGCCCCACACTTCTCGACCGCGCACAGACGTACGAGGCCCCACAGACGTGTATAGTGCGGGCGACAAGTGTCCTGGCGTGATCCTCTCGCGTCACAGGCAACCTCGCGCCCCGGGCTATTCTAGCCAACTGGTAGTGTATTGGATTTAGGTGTGTGGGGCCAAGTGAAGATTGGAGGTCCGCTTTTGTGACTGGGTCCGCATGCGAAAGTAAACTCGGTTTACTGCCACAAGCGCCGCAAGAGCATTTCCAATACTACGTCTAGATATACGCACGTAGAATGTTGAGTCTCTCTGGAAGTGAGATGTACGAAACACATGAAATAAATCAATGGCGTGTAAGCGGTACAATGTGTATAGATGATGAAATGTGATGCCTGTACAAAGTTTGTAGCACTTACCGTTACTATTACGTGGAATAAAGCAAGACCCATCTGATTTCATAAAAAAAAATGGCTCTGAGCACTATGGGACTCAACTGCTGTGGTCATTAGTCCCCTAGAACTTAGAACTAGTTAAACCTAACTAACCTAAGGACATCACAAACATCCATGCCCGAGGCAGGATTCGAACCTGCGACCGCAGCGGTCTTGCGGTTCCAGACTGCAGTGCCTTTAACCGCACGGCCACTGATTTCATAAGACTGTATCTTCTACATGAATGAAGATAGGAACTTGGACTGTAACAAATAGAAGGTCTAGTCACATTATGTTAGACTTCAACGTGAGGTAAACTCTCACAGATTGCAGGTGGTAGCACTAACAGTGTAGGATATTCAAAGGGTGCCGGGAGACGAGGAAAAGGAACAGAAGTCGTCGTAATGCGGAAACGGAGCGATATATCTGACGTCAACAAGCGCCTGATCATTGGCTTTCGGGTCATGGGTGGAAGCATTTCACAAACAACTAAGTTTTTAATCTGTTAGCGCGCTAGCGTGGTTAAAGTACACTGTCTCCAGAATGAGCTTTTTCACTCTGCAGCGGAGTGTGCGCAGATATGAAACTTCATGACAGATTAAAACTGTGTGCCCGGCCGAGACTCGAACTCGGGACCTTTGCCTTTCGCGGGCAAGTGCTCTACCAGCTGAGCTACCCAAGCACGACTCACGACCCATCCTCACACCTTCAATTCTGTCAGTACCTCCTCTCCTACCTTCCAAACAAAGGCCCCGATTTCGAGTCTCGGTGCGGCACACAGTTTTAATCGGTCAGGAAGTTTCAAAGTACACCGTGCATTGCAAAATGCCGCTATCCAAAATCAGTGTTAAGGCAACTGGTGCACCACGAGCAATAGATGACAGGGGTGAAAGACGGCTGGAGAGATGTGTACGAGCGAATAGATGGGCAATGCAGAGAAAATGACTGCCCAGATGAACCTAGGCGCTACCAACAGTGTCTCGCATACGACCGGTCAGCTAACATTGCTGCGTAAGGGCCTCCGCTGTAAGCGCCTGTTTCAAGCACCCACACTATAGATTTCACCGGCGGCGAAGGCTGGAATTTGCATGCCAATACCTCAACTGGACGTCCGCCGAGTGGAGATAGGTGTCCATTTCAGACGACAGATGACCGTTGGCTTGAAATGTCTGACGGCAAATACCCTGCAGCAATCGTCGGAGGGTTCCATGCCAGAGGAGAGAGCTTTGCGGTCTGAGGAATATTCTTGTGGCATTCTCTGCATGATACCGTCATTCTGGAACCCTGATGGCTCAAAAGAAGTTTGCATTCATCCTTGGAGACCATGTCGACCCCTACATGCAATTTGTTTTTCCTCGATTTGATGGCATAGCAGGACAGTGCAACATGTCACACAGCTCGTAGAGGACGTGTGTCGTTCGATGAGCACCAGCAAGGTGGTGCAGTAGTTAGGACACTGGACTCAAATTCGGAAAGATCACGGTTCAGACCTCCGTTCGGACATCCAGATTTCCGTGATTAACCTTATTTGCTGCCGGCAAGTACCGGGATCTTCCATTAGAAAGGGGCGTGGCCGATTTCCTTTTGTAACGAGATCTCGTGCTCCGTCTCTAAAGATCTCGCTGTCGACGGGAAATTAAACTCCACTTTTCCTATCTCTCTTCACAATTGCTTTATTTGGGAAAAATTATCCGACTTAATAAGAGTATATCTTTTACATGTATGCAAGTACAACTTTGAGATACTTTTCACAATTACGTGTCCCACCATAGTTTTCAACTACCTTTCGGAAATGTCCTCCTCGAGACGAGAGTGGAACACTTACCATATTGCTGCGAGTATGTGTATCCTTCACAAGGAGAGGCACAGACATGAAGTCTTTACCTACAGCTCATTGTTAATGCACACGCAAGTGCCAGTACGGTGGTGTTTCATCGTGATGAAGCATGTTGTTGTTGCGTTATCACCGTCTGGGCACTAGTACTGAACGAGCGATAGAGCTAGGTGTGCGACAGAGACCACTACCGGCAATAGCTTGGACCAAGAACATACACCTATCGCCAAGGCAAACATTTAATTTCCCCCAAGTTTCTAACTTTATTCTTCTGGATGAAATAGTGTGGTGACATCGGATGAATGTTTTTCAAAGCCTATGTACTGGAAATTTCCATCTACCAAAACATTTCTGTGTCTTGTTTTCCTGGGAGCAATGTAGTACAAGGTCTTGGAGGCAAGTTTCATCGTTAGGTTTTTGTCATTGTAAGTTACTGACATACAGCGTGATTCATCTGACTCCCTCTATAGATTTTATGCACCCGGCAATGCCTTTAAGACCCTGCACATGATTTTCCTATTCTTTCGATAGATTCCCGCAAACTACTAGTCCCACAGAAAAAAATTAACAGGACATTTCTGCAGGAAATTTAATGTAGTTAAATTTTGTACATGTGTGCGTTTTCGCTACAGGCCGTAGTTTTCGAATTATTCGAGGAAACTTAGAAAGATGGCATTCGAAAGCCGTGGCCTCCAGCGAAAACGTATTCCAATACGAAATGAACTTCGTTGAATTTCCTTCAAATAAGTTCCTGTCCATTTATTTTTTCAGTAGGTCTAGCAGTTTGCGCGTAAAGAGCAAGAAAATCTGAAAATCTCACATGTGGTTTTGAAGGCGTAGCTGGTTGTATGAAAGCCAAAGGCAGAGGCAGTTGAATCACCTTCTATAAAATGCTGCTCAGATAGCAGAAGGCAAAGTGATTTCATTCGGACTGGTGAGGTGCACTCGATGCAGGAATCAACAAAGATACTAAATGCAAGGACTGTGTGCCACAAAATGTGCAAACAGCTGTTACAGAAGATTCATTTGAACGATGAGGTCTTATGCCCACTATTTTATTGCAGCAGGGTGAACAGCCGCTAACAAATTTTCTACAATGGCTGGATTAAAATACGCACCTATTTTGCATTCACTGCTGTGCTGTTTTGACTGTGTAGCCATTTCCAGTTGACAGTGTAATATAGGCCATCAAACGGACAAACTAGGGTAAAAGCAAAAGAAAAAATAAAGGAAGCAGTTGACTGGACACCATATTAGAGACATGACACATGTGATGTAACACATTGTCCAACACAAGTCACATTTCTGAATGTGGTGCTACATCACTGCTGTTCTAGAGCGCTTAATTCCACATCCATGTATCAAATCCACATACACTGTTGTATCAAAAGTATCCCGGAACCTGTTAGTGGACATTAATATGGGATGCGTCCCCCTGTCGCCTATATGACGGCTCCTGGGGACACTTTCAAAAAGATGTCTCGATTTTCCTGGAACGATGGCAGGCCATTATCCCTGAAGAACCGAAACAAAAAAGGTAGTGTCATAGGACATTGCGATACGGAGCGCAGTCGACAAACTCATCACAGAGGTGTTCCTTAGGGTCCAGGTTCGGACTCCAGGCAGTTCTGTTCATTTCAGGAATGTTTTTGTACACAAAAAATTTCCTAACATATGCTGGTTTGCGGCAGGGTGCATTGTCATGCTGATGCAGTCATTGTGCCCAACTGTTACTCTGCGATAAGCAGTAACTAATGATGTAATAGGTGTTCACGTACTCCCACACTTAGCGTTTTCTTAAGCACAAAAAGGAAGCACAGAAAAATACACCCATACAATAATACCACCTGCTCCATACTTCACTAGTGGCAGTACTCATTATGACACGTAACGTTTTCCAGACATTTGCCAAGCTCGAAGGCTTCCATCGTGTTGCCGCATAGTATACCGTTTACTGACTGGTTTACTGACCAAGGGGAAGTTCGGCAAGCAGGGCCTCTTGAGTCTGAAATGAGAGGCCGAACATGATAGCCGTTATCGAGAGAAGAAAAAGAGCTGATAGGAATTGACTGGAGAAGTGTGAGTGACTTTATTCGTGACTGATGAAGTTGAGTAAAGCTGGTTCCGTGGCTAATGGCCTAGCGGCAAAGCGTGTGTCTGGAAACGGAAAGGTCACAAGATCCAATCCTGGTCGGAGCACGGAGTTTTACAGTTCTCCTTTAACGTAGATTTCAACTCTTAACAATCTGAAAACTTCCTAGGTGTGCCACTTGGTTCGAATTCCATGTTAAGCTGTAGGCTTCTCCAAAGAATACAATCGTTAGGGCAGGTGAGGGACACGAAAAAAAGATGGTCTAGAACAGAAAGACTTGGGCGACGCCATTCGGCGCCAAAAAATTATTATCAGTAGTAAAATTTGTAAGAAAGTGCACCACTGGCTTCTGGAATAACGAAAGTCCGCTGTCATGGATTTGGTCGGTTCTAGATGATCACTGGAAGCAATCATTCTCGTCGTGAATAGGAAACCAAGAGCTCTGGATTCGATTCGCCTTCTGAGGAGTGCGTGGAGCACCCTCACGGTATGTAGGTCTCAAGCCTCCTGGTTGTTCGGGAAAACCGGACATTCAGTGTTAGGAAAGAGCAAAGAAGCCTTGTTCGCTAGCCACTCGTGCCGTGCTAAAAATGTCCTACGGCAGCTTCGCTCAAAGGAAGAAAAGTTATTACTGCTCCAAACCAGAAAGCGAAAAAAAATGAAATACGGGGGGAGTTCAGTAGGCAATGCTACAATTTCTTTTTCTCAGCCACTATCAGATGTAAAATGCGTAATTTTTTTGGGACATCGTGAGTTATTCCCGCTTCAGCCCCTATAGTTTCATGAAGGTCCGGTAGGTGGCGGCGAAATATGTAGCCGTCAAAATGGTATCTGTGACGGAGGTGCCTTCCAAGCAGAGGGCGGTTACTGAGTTTCTTTTGGCGGAAAACCAGAACATCGCAGATATTAATAGGCGCTTGCAGAATGTCTACCGAGACCAGGCAGTGAACAAAAGCATGATAAGTCACTGGGCGAGGCGCCTGTTATTATCGCAAGGCCACACGAACCTATCCGATCTCATGCGTGCCGGCAGGCCGCACATAATTGTGACTCCTGCAGTGTTGGAACGTCGGACACTCTCATTCTAGATGATCGACGGATGGCAGTCAAACATCTAACTGCTCAACTAGACGTCCCCGTCGGTACTGCTGCCACAGTCGTCCACCACATGGATTACTCAGAGGTGTGTGTTCACTGGGTTCTTCGTCGCCAAGCAGAAGACTGCGAAGGGCAACGAAGGACCATCTGCGTGGAGGTGCTTGCATGTTACGAGGCTGATCGTGATAATTTTTTGCTGAACATCGTCACAGACGATTAAATATAGGTTCGTTACTCTGAACCGAAATCAAAATGACAATCCACATCGTGGTGCCCCACCACATCTCCTTCGAAGAAAAAGTTCAAAGCCGACCCCTCAAGCGGTAAAGTCATGCCGACCGTCTTCTGTGATCTGAAGGGGCTATTCTGTTCTCCGCTCACAGTGTAACGATCAATTCTATAGTATATTTTGCTACGCTCAGGAAATTGAAGAAATGACTTCAGAGTGTTAGTTGTTGCAAAAAAGTAAATGAACTTCTCCTTCTCCGTGACAACTCGAGACCTCACACAAGTCTGCGCAACCGAGAGGAGCTCACAAAACCTCATTGGACGGTGCTACCTCATCCACGCTGCAGCCCGGATCTCGCACCTTTCGACTTCCGTCCATTTGGCCCATTGAAGGAGGCACTCCGCGGGAAACAGTAAGCGAATGACGGAGAGACTGATGCAGCAGGACATTGGCTCTGACATCGACCAGTAGAGGGGTACACAGGTCCTCCAGATAAGATGGCGGGCCGGCCGGGGTTGCCAAACGGTTCTAGGCGCTACAGTCTGGAACCGCGCGACCGCTACGGTCGCAGGTTCCAATCCTGCCTCGGGCATGGATGTGTGTGATGTCCTTAGGTTAGTTAGGTTTAAGTAGTTCTAAGTTCTAGGGGACTGATGACCTCTTAGAAGTTAAGTCCCATAGTGCTCAGAGCCATTTGAACCATTTTTTAGATGGCGAAAGGCCGTCGTATTGAACTGATATTATGTTGAAAAATAGGATATTAAAGCTGGAAGAATGGGATATAATTTGGTGTATTGGAAAGGCGAATAAAACCGACTTCCTTTAAGAAATATGCGTTACATTACTTACTGAAAGCCTTCGTATATTCTAGGGAGACCAATAAACGAATTCGTACAACACCAAGAAAGCGCAGTAGTGAATGGTAAATTACAGGATACTTTAATCCAGCTACTGCACCAGTGTTGCTCTTATCATGGAGCACTGATCTTCCTCAAGCATCAAGTGGTGACATCGGAAAAAAGATAAAAGTGTTTGGCGCCATCAACAGAACTGTAACGTACCTTCTTCACAGATCGAGTCCATCACAGTTTCACGTATCCACTCGTACACTTTCTTTTTTGACCATACTCCATTATATTATTTGTAATACTATATGTATGTATTGTCCGTATGTGTGTGTGTGTGTGTGTGTGTGTGTGTGTGTGTGTGTGTGTGTGTGCGTGCGCACGTGGTGTGTGTGTGTGTGTGTGTGTGTGTGTGTGTGAGAGAGAGAGAGAGAGAGAGAGAGAGAGAGACAGAGACAGAGTGAGAGAGAGATAGAAGGGGGGGGGGGAGAGAGAGAGAGAGAGAGAGAGAGAGAGAGAGAGAGAGAGAGAAATCACTTGCATATATTCGTATAAGTTATTTTGTTTAGCGCAAGTACTGTCGTCAATGATAATTTAGAAGAGATTTGGAAGACTTAAAATCAAAGAAGGCAGAAGCGAAGCATAACACTCCATCGGAATTTCTAAAATCATTGGAGGAAGTGGCAACAATTCAGTTATTCACGTTTGTGTGGGGTGTATGAGACTGACGCAGTACCGTCAGACTTTCGGAGAAACATCATCAACATAATTTCCAAAATTGCAAAAGCCGACGAATGCGATAATTATCGCTCAATCAGCTTAACAGCCGGCCGATGTGGCCGAGCGGTTCTAGGCGCTTCAGTTTGGAATCGCATGACCGCTACGGTCGCAGGTTAGAATCCTGCCTCGGGCATGGATGTGTGTGATGTCCTTAGGTTAGTAAGGTTTAAGTAGTTCTAAGTTCTAGGGGACTGATGACCACAGATGTTAAGTCTCATAGTGCTCAGAGCAATTTGAGCCATTTGGAAACGTTCATAGGATTTGTCAACCTGGAAAAGCGTTCGACAGTGCCAAAACGTTCAAGCTGTTCGAAATCCCGAGAAAAATAGTGGTAGGCTGTAGGAAAATGCGGGTAATTTACAATATGTACAAGAAACGAGAGAGAACAATAAGACTGGAAGACCAAGAACGAAGTGCACGGATTAAAAAGGGTGTAAGAGAGGGATGTAGTTTTTCACTCCTCCTGTTCAACCTATACGTCGAAGAAGCGAGAGCGGCATTAAAATACACGATGAAAGAATATTAATGTTAAGATTAGCTGATGACATTGCTGTCCTGAAAGTAAATGAAGGAGTATTACTGAATCTGCTCAATGAAATGAACAGTGTAATGAGTACAGAATATGGATTGAGGGTAGATCGATGAAAAACGAGAGAAATTAGAAATAGTAGAAATGAGAACAGCAAAAAATTTAACATCGTAATTGTTGATTACGCAGTAGATGATGTTAAGTAATTCCGCTACCTTGGCAGCAAGATAACTCATGACGGACGTAGCATGGAGGACACAAAAATCTTAGTAGCACTAGCAAAAAGGGCATTCCTGGCCAAGAGAATTCTACTAGTAACAACTATAGACCTTACTTTGAGGAAGAAATTTCTTATACAATACGTTTGGAGCACATCAGCATGTGGTAGTGAGGCAAGGACTGTGGGAAAGCCGCAACCGAAGAGAACATAAGCATTGTGACATTGAAAATTGGGTGGAGTGCTAAGGTAAGGAATGAACAGGTTCTCCACAGAATCGACGAGGAAAGAAACACATGTGAAACACTGACAAGAATAAGGGTCAGTATGACAGGACTTCTATTAAGACATCAAGGAATAACTTCGTTGGTACTACAGGAAGTTGAAGAGAGTAAAAGTGTAGAGGAAGAGACTGGGATACATCCAGATAAGGATTGGATACGTTGGTTGCAAATGCTACTCTGATAAAAACGTTTGGAGAAGAATTCCATTAGATACGGAGCATAAGCTCGGACTGTTGGACGATGGGGAAGGAAATGGGCCGTGTCCTTTCAGAGGAACCGTCCCGGCATATCCCTGGATTTCAACCGTCGTCTTCCAGAATACGAGACCAGTGTGTTAACCACTGCGCCACGTGGCTCAGTTGGAGACTCGAAGTGTTAGAGGTGTGATGCAACAGAAATATGTTGAAAATTTGATGGCCTGTTAAGATGAACGACGACGTTCTCCCCAGAATCGGCGAGGAGAGGAACTCGTGGAGAACGCTGATAAGAAAAGGGACAGGATGTTCGGACTTTGGTTAAGAAGTCAAGTAAACAGTCCAAGTGACTTTATGGAGGTGCAGAAGGCGAACGCTTTTGGGGAGGACAAGATTGGAGGATACCCCCCCTCCCACCCCTCCTCCCCCACCACCCAAAAAAAGGACGTTTTTGCAAGTGCTACTCTGATATGAAGAGGTTGGCAAGGAGAGGAACTCCAGGAGGCTCATCGAACCAGTAAAAAGAAACTGACGACGAAGCAAAGTATCACATGTGAGTACGAAAATGTTACCCTTCAGAATTTTTGTTATTGAGACACAAACAGTGACTCAATAGACAAACGAATGACTGCAATAACAGATAACCCGCTAGTCAAGAGAAAGAGCTTCACAAATTGAGCAAGTCAATAACGGGTTGGTCCACCTTTGTCGTTTACGCAAGCAGTTGGCCAAGTGGGCATTGATTAATGGAGTTGCTGGATTCCCAAGGCACGTTAGATAGGCAACATCCCGAGATGGTTGGAGGACGGTGCCCGTAATGCCCCAAACGTTCTCAATTGAGGAGAGATTTGGCGGCGTTGTTGGTCAAAATGGGGATTGGCAAACACAACGACAAGCAGTAGAAACTCTAGCCTTGTGCTGGCGAGCTTTATCTAGCTGAGCTGTAGGCCCAGGTAGCAAAACTGGGTGTAGAATGTCGTCGACGTACCGCTGTGTAGCGATATTCCAGGCCTTACATTTCAGCAAGATAATGCCCACCCGAATACGACCACAGCTTCTACTGCTTATCTTCGTGCTTACCAATCACTGTCTTGGCCAGCAAGGTCGCCGGATCTCTGCTGCAGCTGCCTCGAGATTTTGACGAATCAAGACGCAAATCGGACAGAATTTAACACGATATCTGTCAAGAGGGCATCCACATGCTCAGCACCCCTTTAATCATTTCTTTGTTTTACACCTAATGTCTTCCTACAACCACGTAATACAAAATGTATCAGACGTAATTAAACTGTTGTTAACTTATCCTCAGGACAAACATAACGCATTTTGAAGTTGATATGTGTACACTCCGTTACCGTGAATGTAGGTAATTTAACACTGTATCACTTAAATTAAAACTCTTTCATGACGAAATTAAATTACAGAAACAAATCATGTAGCAAATACAAGAAGATGTAAGTCCCTCTTCGCCCTTTTGTTTTAAATTTGACACACTCCAACAAAATATGCAGGAAGCCATCTTCAGTTGTCCAAGTGAACGCACTTTCCAGGTGGTGTAACCTTACACGGATATTTCGTTTTGTTGATACCCATGTGCCCTGGTCTTACACTATTAACGGTGCTAGTGACTAAAATCAAGGAACCATAGAGCAATAGGTATTGTAGCACTTCCGTCACTACCTCTTCCTAAGTAACCACTTCATTAATTAATTAGGATGAGAGAAGGAATGTTCCAGCCATTACACGACACTGTGCCATACATAATAACTGCGCAAACTTTGCTTTGCGATTTGTTGCATACAGACTTCTACGTTGACCAATTCGTGATGAAGAGATGTATCAGTTTTCCCTTTCTCTTTCCCAGCTCATCGGGAGTTTTTCTTACCTCCTATCTCCTAAGGATGTCTCGTTGTCCCTATACGCTTTTTTCTGCATTGGTGGCAGGTACTACATCCAACGAACAGTGAATATTTCAACAGCTAGTGGGACTGAACAGCAGTGTGTGATGGGAGAAGCAACTGTATGGTTGTGTTATGGAAGAGGTTTGGGTAGGGAAGGTAGCATGGTAGTGATGGCGGACCGTAAAATGCTGCTTGTAAGAGCATACGGGTATGAGGTGGGAAGAGGGTAGGGTAGCTAGATGCAGTCGGGAGGAAAAGTAGAGAAATAAAAAGACTGTGGCTTCGCTGGTCACGAGCATCACCTCCCCATCAAAGGCAGTGCTATCTGTGAAACCAGTCCTGTGATCTACAAGCTAAACTGCAACCACAGTTTTGCATTCTACATGGGCATGACAACCAAAAAGCTGTGTGCATGAAAGACCACCGACAAACAGTGGCCAAGAAACAACTGGACTACCCAGTTGCTGAGCATGCAGTCCAACACAACGTTCTTCATTTGAATTACTGCTTCACAGCCTGTGCCATATGGATCCTTCCAACGAAACCACCTTTTCTAAAATGCACAGATGGGAACTCTCCCTTTAATATATCCTACATTACTGTAACCCTCCTAGCCACAACCTTCGTTAGTCGTTTTCCTTAACCCACCTATCCACTTCGCTGTTTCCTGTTTCCATTCCAGCACTAGGCAGCCCTCATTCTGCCAACGCACTACAGTCATTTTAATTCTCTCCTTTTCCCCTGTGCTCACTCCGTGCCTCTATTTAACCTTCCAACTGCAGCTAGCTGCCCTACCCTCTTCCCACCTCATACCCGTATGATCCCACAAGCAGCATTTTACGGCCCCCACCCCTATCATACTATTTCTCCCCCTCCTATCACCAGCATCCATCATAACCCCACCACTCAGTAGCTCCTCTAATCATACGACGCTGCTGTCTGGTCTCAGTAGCCAGAGAATATGGTCATGTGTTAGAGAGTTGTGTTTGCAAAAGTGTGGGTAAGTTGTCTATTTCTGATGAAGGCTTTTCCGGCTAAAAGCTTATTTGTTCATAGTCCTTTCGTTGTGCCTATCTGCGACTCAGAATCTCCCCTGCAAGGTGATTAGCAACTACTCCTTTCATAATATTTTCATTATTCCATCCTGGATTCTACATTATCAGAAATTAATTAATTTTTACGTGAGGTTACGAACCTTACATGGCACACATATGCTGCCTCTCAGAATGATAGCCGAAGATTTCCCAGTGAGGCGTCTACCTGTTTGGCGCCTGCCTGCTCTGTCAGGGAGCTTCTGTGTTTGGTTGGTTGTGTCCGGCAATGACTGATATTATTATCTAAAATTCCTAATTCTGATTTGCACTTGTGTTTAGAATTATTGAAATTATAGTTAAACAGCTGTTAGTGTGGGTAAGGGCTTTCGTGTTGTTAGAGCCCTTTACAAACATATCCACAGGAAATACAGATAAAGTCATGCGCTTAGTGGAAAGCTCAGTAAGTGAATCACCACTGTCTAAACACTCCAGCACGACACCGTTTCTACGCATAAAACCGTTTCCACGATTCATGATCATCTGTCGCTTTGTGGAATGGTTAGCCTTCATATAGTGATTGGTAAAACGGCATGCATGTGACATAAGGGTCACAATATGTGTAATTGGATAGTCCAGTATCCAGTTCCTCTGAATTTAAGGTTCCGAATTACAAGAATATGATTATTCTTCTTTTGCTTTTGTGCGAACTGTTGTTTAGCAAGCAGGTCAGCACGTTAACTCTTACGCCAATATATCCTGGTATCCAATGGAAACCAACAGATCCCGTAAGGTATCTTAAGATTCCTTGGTCTAAGTGATTTACTGTTTCCCCCGAAGCTACTCTTGCAAGAGCAAAAGAGCCCTCGTGGAGGCGGCAAATATCAATAACCGATTTTTAGCCTTGTAACGTTTAGTATGGTCTGTGAAATAGGAAATAACTCAGCTCCAATAATTTCTGGGAATGCAGCCGGGTGACGTTGTCGTCAACCATCTATACTTCGACAGGTGACCACTCTGTCATAAAGTAGGCGCTGTGCGAGTGAATTTAAAATATCAGTTATCAGTGAAATTACTGAAAGATAACACACACACACACACACACACACACACACACACACACAGTGCAAGCACTACCCAGCACACAAACAAAGATGACAGACGCCATAACTTACCTAATCCTTTATATTTTTATTATTTTTTGAAATTGGAGGGAGCAATATTTCACTCAGAATTTAAGCAAAAACTTGCTAATTTAATTTATAATAACACTATCCTATTAGCTCGAAGCTCATGCCAGAATTTCCGTGCTGTTATATTCAATAGGTTAACCGATGCCAAGACAGAGTACTGCAACAGCTGCTTTTCTCGGTTGTTGTAATCGCTTGTGGCGCTTATGCTAAGTACACCGATCCTCCAAGGTCCTGATACTCTGACCAACACACATGTTCAAATGGTTCAAATGGCTCGGAGCACAATGTGACTTAACTTCGGAGGTCATCAGTCGCCAAGAACTTAGAACTAATTAAACCTAACTAACCTAATGACATCACACACATCCATGCCCGAGGCAGGATTCGAACCTGCGACCGTAGCGGCCGCTCGGTTCCAGACTGTAACGCCTAGAACCGCACGGCCACTCCGGCCGGCAACACACATGTATATATGATGAAAGGGTGTATCAGTTTTCCGTTTCTCTTCCCTAGCTCAACAGGAGGAAGTTTGCTTACCTCCTATCTCCTAAGGCTGCGTCGTTGTCCGTAACTGCTTTCTTCTCCATCTGTGGTAGATCCGCATTTAATGAACAGTGAATATTGGAACAGTCTCATATATATGCCACAAGGGAGTAGATTCAGATCGAAAAACACGTTTCGCATCATATTTTCGCAAAATATGACCAATTTTGTTGGAAACGCTCCCGGCGTAAGGCACAAGGACTGTAGACCACATCGATATTATCACCACTCATTCGGTGCACGGTTCGTTCAAATGGTTCAACTAACTCTGAGCACTATGAACTTAACATGTGAGGTCATCAGTCCTCTAGAACTTAGAACTACTTAAAACTAATTAACGTAAGGACAACACACACACCCATGCCCGAGGCAGGATTCGAACCTGCTACCGTAGCGGTCACGCGGTTCCAGACTGAAGCGCCTAGAACCGCTCGGTCACAGCTGGCCGGCGCACGGTTCGTCGACGCACATCGACAAACTCTCAGTGTCTGAAATGACGTGGGCCTTCTGAACCAAAGTACAAAGTGCCCCGTAACGCTGAGCTGGATGGCGACATCTGTCTGCCTATAGATATAAGACAATATGAGTAGGCTTCCTACATACAACGGGTCCCATCGTATCTGCAACCTTCCTCCCGACCAAGACATCCAGGGAAGGAAGTCAGCCATCCTTTTCTACCTTCATCTGGAACGAATATTCGAGTAGACTGAATTCAGCTGTTCTAAAAAGTCGTTTCAAATCCTCATTGACCTGAGGCCAAACAAAAAAAGTATTCTATTTATCAGAAAAATACCACTTTGGTTTCAAAGTCGCAGACTCCAAGGCACATTCCTCGAAGTCTTCCATAAACAAATTAGCCATAATAGGTGACAATGGGATTCCTAACGGAATTCCAGCTGACTGCTCATAGTACTGGTCACTGAATAAAAAGTAAGTGGAAGGCGTCACATGTTCAAGCAGGATCGTTAATTTATGGAAGACTTCTGGGAACGTGCTTTGGAGTTTTTGTTTTGGAAACTGCGTGTTTTTTCCACACATGTGTCCTTTGGCGTCGTGGCAGTGAGATTTCGAACTAATTTTTAGAACACCTGAATATTAATTTGACGATAGAGGTGGAAAACGATGGTTGTCTTCCCGTCCTTGATTCCCACGGCCCACGTCATTTCCAACCCAGAGAGACTGTCAGCTACTTTAGCCCATCTAATGGTCACCCTTCGTGATAATAAATGTAATGAAAGACAGATCAGACGTTCGTTACGCTATTGGCCAACCATGTACCGGGTGAGTGATGAATATAGCGAGTTGGTACATAGTTCTACGGCCTTTTTCCCTTACGGAAGGAGTATTTCCAACAAGACTGGCCGTATTTTGTGGAAATATGACATAAAATGTGTTTCCGATCACTATATAAAATTAGGTTCCCTTTAGACCTCATTAAGCATGATCTTGGTTTGCGAAAGACGGTTGTGTAGAGTATTCCTAGCACTTATGACATGTCGTGTATTGGTCAGACTATTAGGACCGTAGAGGACCGGTCTAACGAGCATAAGCATCACAAATGCTTACAACAGCTGAGGAAATTGGCCGTTGCAGAACTTCTTTTTTCACCGCTCATCGTACCGAATGAAACAACATAAAGATTCTGTTATGCACTTCGTTATTGAGATAGTATTACTAAAGAAGCAGCTGTAGCTGAATTAGCAAGTGACCTGGTAAATAGAGACGAAGGGTTTTTTCTTAAATTCTGCTCACTTTCTTCTAACAAAAAAAAAAAAAAAGCGGCGGGCGCGAGTTGGGTAGAGGGGGCAATGCTGTCTCACCTGTTGTGTTAACTTAGGAGCAGTTTCCAGAATCGATAATTTATGGCGTCAGTCATCTTTGGTCGTGTGGTGGCACTTGTGCTTAAAGTTGTGGGCGTGTGTGTTACGCTTCCGGAGTTCCTCTGCAAACCCATGTTTTAAAGTCCCTTGTACAGCACTTACTTTCTGCAGTTTTCCTTTGAAAATAACAGGGAGGTCACCTGTCGAAGTACCAGCGGTTGTCAACGACGTCACCCGGCTGAATTTCAGTAAGTAATATGGACATTGTATACGCCGGGACAAATTCACATTTACCCCCATAACTCAGGTGTTAATACAGCTGTTTCTATGGGTGGCAAAAGCGACCAATCATGTCTGTCTGCCTCATCGTATTATATAGCTCCCGTAGAGATGCCTGGTATTACCAAGTTTTTTAAACCAGGATGGAGACATGTAAGTCGTTTTGTAATACACTTGCTTTACTAACTTGTTAATTATATGCTGAAGAATGAACACTGGTTGAACCAACACTTCGCTGGCAAATCGTTTTCCTCGTGAGTGTGAAACTGATACATCTGAAATACTTAGGATCTTACCACGCAGTACAACGTTATTTTGTGTCCCCTCTTCCAAAATGTATTAGTCCCACAAGGTACATTGAATCTGAGTTTCCCCTCTGCTGCTACCGCCTATTGTATAGTTGTGTGTGTTGGAAAGGTGCTCACGTATTCGCCTCATTTCACACGAGGAAATTATGTAAGACAACTGATCAACATTTTTTGGATGAAAGGTTTTTTGATAATTCTTCATCACGCATGAAATTCCAGAATCTCATAACCTGGTAACGAAGGCAGACTTTAAGGTCTCCAGTTTGGTTTTCCAATTACTCTTGATTATGGATTTATCCCGCCGCCGCAGACGCCCACTAACCTACCTAGAGGATACCTGATCTCCGCTACCTATCTTCAAAATGAAATGGGAATCGCGTGCAAGGAATTACGATGAGCTACCTCCTCCGTCGCGAAGGGCCAACACTACTAACTGAAATGTATCAGTTTTTTCATCGAAGCGTAAGACGTTGCACTACCGTAGCGTCTGGCAATGTCTGCCTTACATCAATAAACGAAGCCCAAAATATTCGACCAAATGAAATATACTTCAGCTATTTTTCCCTTGTGAATGGACTCTTGGCGTACGTGTTATTGTGGAGGATATTGTGCTGGTCAAGTTAGAGACACTAATGACTGGGGTATAAGAGACATTAATGACCGAGGGGTTTGAGTAGCTAGATCCAAAAATGGAGAAGCTGTGCATGTTATATGTAGCCAGATATTTTGCCCTGAAAGCCAGATATTCGATTTTAAATGAAAATAAAGTCAGTTGGGTACTCACTATCGCTTATTAAAAATCAATTGCAGTCAGCTGTTATCGAGATCGTTCTTAAAAGTGCTTAAATTAAGAAAGTACAATCAGTAAAAAGCGGCTTCGGTCAAGAATACCATCATAACGAACGGGAGAGCGGTGTGCTGACCCCACACCCCTCCTATCCGCATCCTCCCCTGAGGATGACAAGGCGGTCGGATGTCCCGGTAGGCCACTCGTGACCTGAAGACGGAGTGCTTTTTTTTATGAAGAAGGTTGTTTTTCTTAGAAATCATTTCGTGGAACTTCGTAGGCTGGGACTGGGCCTTAGTTGCTAAAAAGCCTAACAACAACCGCACACGCCAGAACTGTATACATTCGGTTGGACACGACCGTACGAAGCTGAAAAACTCCAGCTACAGGCGGACACCTGCCAACCCTACCTGGGGTTGATAGTAAATACGTTTTTCTAAATAACTGCTGTTATGACAATTACATGTTCCAGGTCTGCTTTTCAGTGAATTAACTACAGTTTGTACGTCACCCTGGAGAAAATACTTATCCTAAGGAATGGAATTCCATCAGTATTCATGACTGAAAGCGACTCTGTTATAAACCTGTAATGTTCAACGAATCATCTAGTGCCCGAGATGTAATTTCGATTTTGTGTCGCACAGTATCGGCATACGTATTGCCAAATTGTTACATCGTTTCTGAATTGCCCTCCAGAAATTCAAAAGACAGCATACTATAAGATAACGCATTACTTCGTCTCACATATATATCCCAACGTGACTTTAAAATCACCGAAAATGTGGCACATACGGAGCATTATCGACACTCCTTGGTTCTTTCACAACCTTAACCATTGGAGCGAGAGAAGATGGAAAGAGAAGAAAGGCGAAATGATAGTGGTATGCCTTGTACCTACCGCTACACATAATAGCCTCTCCAAAGAACGATATTAACATATTCTAGGATTTGTCTGCCCCTGCAACGTCAACTGATGAATTACACCCACACTATGACACGAAATTCAACTATTCCTCTATAAATGTGAAATGCACTGACTGAGTACATTTTTTTTTTCGATGTACATCTCATTTCATACATCTCATTTGAATCATTTTACTTCATGCGCGTTTGTTTTCCATGTTTTTCACTCGTTTCGTGTTGCTAGTATTCTCATTTCCTTGGAAATTTAGGGTGTAAATGATGCAAATTTAGGGAATTCAGCTGCACCTATCGGCTACTTTTAGATGGAAATGGACATTTTCTCTTCATTAACAGCATGGTAATAGTTTTTCTCAATGTATGTCTATTCCCAGCAACAACTCATTTTTCAATAGAATTTTTTACATTACAGTTTCACGATGCGACTGTTTTCTACGAAAGAGTGTGAAACACGTATGTAACGCAGCAGCGATGGCGAGGCATTGTAGCATCTGTGACCAGAGAGTATGCGCTTGACCGCGCGAGTGTTGCGAGC
The DNA here is from genome assembly GCF_023864345.2 of Schistocerca serialis cubense. NCBI lineage: Eukaryota > Metazoa > Arthropoda > Insecta > Orthoptera > Acrididae > Schistocerca > Schistocerca serialis. The sequence goes on from NC_064639.1 coordinate 998,477,560, forward strand.
GGTTCTCAGTCAGTAGTAGTCGTTGCGAGTCTGTCAGTAGTAGTCGTTGCGAGTCTGTAGCTCTGTCTAGTTGAGAGCAGTACTCAGTCTGTAGTCGTCATGCAGAGTGGTCGGTCAGTAGTAGCAGCCCAGTGCGGTTGTGTGATGTAGGCGGTCGGCAACACTGGTCAAGATGAGGAATAAGGTATACTGTTAATTAATATAATCATTAGATAATAAAAAATTTATTTATTGTAATTATTCTCCAACAAGTTCCCCAATAATAATTTTTATTTCAAAAGCATTTTTCAAAAAATTAATTTTTTATTGAACTAAAGATCTCGTTGCACTTCCCATTTCATTCCACTCCTTTTGAAGTAAAATTTCACTAGAATCAAAAAAAAAAGAGAATATTATTATTTGCAATGCAGTTCGTCCAAGCGGTGCGCAACAACAAGAGCAGATATGTGACATCCATTTATTTTGAGGTAAGACTTTAATTCTGATTGTTTTACACAGGGCCAAAGACCGATATTTCGGTTTAATTGAATTTTCTTGTCACTGAATGGACTTTAATTTTTTGAAGGATTTATATTTGAGTCAGATTGCGAATTTCACATTTTTGTTGCCATTGTCATTACATTTCATTGTGGGCAGGTTACGCATAGAGCCAGTGTCCATCAGCATTTCTAATTAGTATCGTCCTTTCTTTAAAAATTTTGTGGGGAGGTTACACTTGGCTCACATTTCTATTGAGTATTGTCTTTACATTTTCTTTTAAAATTTTTGTGGGGAGGTTACACTTGGCGACACCCAGTCCAGGATCGTATTTCGTTGAGAGTCTTTTGAGCGACAGTCAGATATCTGCTCTTATTTGCTTAGATATAATTAGGATTTAGCGCAACGCTTTTAATAATATTGTGACTTTCTTTCTACAGGTCAACGGCAATTTGTTTGCTTTGTTGTATTTGTGTGTTGCTTTTGCATTGTGCTTATTTATTTTGTGAATAATTTTGACTATTGTTAAAATGCCGCGAAAGACTGTGAATAGTGTATCGCGAGGTATTATGAATGAAATTACCGACCCAAACAACTTTGCCGATAGGACATGCGACACGCAGTGTAATGATGACAATCCTGCGTTCACTAACAATCAGTGCATTCCAACCACTAATGATGACTTTCACCTTAATGATGAACAAACGAACTCAATTGTCTCGTCTGTTAACTTGACGACAATTGATGACGCAGAACGCTCTATTGTAATGAGCGCTGCCCAGCTTAACACACCCGATTTAGAAAATCTAAGTAATGTACAGACAAATTTGTCTAATGAAAATGAACAGGATACTGAAAGTACGACGGATTTATTTAATTCCGAAATAATGTCTGACAGTGTACATCCGACTGCTCAGAATAACCAAATGGTTACAGTAAGCGTGAAAGTTCCAGATCCACCACTAAACAGCACAGAGAGTATAAACGCTAACTTTGGCTTTGAACAAATCATGGTAAGATTGCTACAACAACAGAGTGAAGATATCAAACAACTATTTAGTGAACAGAACAAGAAACTAGACAAACTTATTGAACGGATCGGACAACAGAGTGAAAGTTTCGACAACCATTACAAACAACTTAGCGAAACAATTGATAAAAGTTTCGAACTCACAAACGAAAAACAAGACGATCTTAAAGAACAGAACAAACAAGTTAGTGAGCAGATTACAGCTGTTACCGTGCAATGTCGGGACAATAAAGTACATTTACGTGTAGATACTAAGACTTGTGCTAATAACAGTAATGAAGAAGTTGGCACTGTTGCACAAGAATTAAGTAGCACACTTGTAGACACAACAGAATTACATAAAGACGAGATTATTTCAGTCACCAACACGTCACAGAACCCGCCACATTGCGAACATTTGTCAGACTCGCGCAACGCGTTTAATGTGAGCAATTTACAGCAACCACGCGACTTAAAATCTGAAAAGCTACGCAACTTGAAATCCGAAATGACACAGACGAACAGATTCACATACAAACCTGAACGTGTTCTCAAATTCAGTGACGAGAACATAGATTATGAGCAATTTTTATCCGAAAGAAAATGTAAAGAAAGTAATAATGACAGCGTACAGGCACACGCTTTGCACTGTATACGACAATTTATCTTTGTACATTCACCGCTATTGCCTATAATGCAGAAGCTAGCTTTGAACCAGATGCGACAATTTATTTTTGTATTTACAACAGCATTGCCTGTAATGAAGAAATTTGAATTAGCACGGATACAACAATTTGCCTTTGAAATTTTACCGCTATTGCCTGTAACACAAAAGCTAAAATTTATTTGCAGTGCGTAAAAGGACCTCAGGGGATTCATTACGCTTTAATGAATATGTGCCGTAGCGAGCATAGGGCCCCGAGCTGTAGTAGTGCTATTTCATCTTTAGTTTTCTGCACTGCTGCCTTTTCTTCTACTATCCTTTATATCTATCAAAACTGCTCTTTAACTATTGCTCTACCTAGAATTAAGAAAAATGACTAAAGAAAACCCGATATGAGAAATATTTTACCGAATGTGACAATTTTATTAAGCACTCCCGTAATGACAACTACCGCCGTAATTTTAATTACAGATAAAATCGTAATCATCAGTATGTGTAAAATTATTAGTAACAGGAACCACATTTTTGGTAACAATACACGTTTTTCACCACAACAGCATGAAAGTCAGCCGCTTAGCATACCTAACCAACAATGAAGTCTACAAGGTCAACCAAACTTTAATGTTTCGCCGCGTGCACGTAAAGTCTCAGCTACAACAAATAGTAACGCACGGCAGCAAAGAAATAACTACGTACAGACAACACTCTATTTCAACTCGTATCGCAATGCGCCGTATAGAAATTACTATCATGACAGACGTAAAAAAAATGATGAGCACAATTTTCAGCGTACATTTTAATAACAGTCGATCTTATGAGCAGCAACAACATCAGCAACAACAAATAATCATGAATGAAACAGACAATGGGTGTCATCCATAGCATAACACGCCAGTAAGAAATAACAGAACAGTTCATATAGTGGATATGCCACAACATTCTCCCGTAAATAATAACACATACGATAGTTTTTAACCAGATACAGCACAGATTGCATATTACAGTAACGCAAACATTACTTTTGACACGCAGAATTTTGCTCACGAGAATGTTATTTGAAACATGCTTTGTTGAATGCACCACTTTTATCGCACCCTGATCTTACTAGAAATTTTTCCATTGCCACCGACAGTTCCAACACCGCTTTAGGCGTACATATTTTCCTGGAAATAGAAGAAGATGGTTCTATAGTAATTAAAAACATTGCATTTGCAAGTCGCATTTTGTCACCCGCTGAACGAAATTATTCCGTTACAGAATTAGAAACATTATGTGTTGTATGGGCTTTCACGAGATTTAGGCACTTTCTTTATGGCAGACACACCACCGTCTACACAGACCACAGAGCGATACAATTTTTACTTTCAGCTAAATTTACTCACGACAGATTAAGTAGATGGAAACTTTATTTACAGGAATTTAATTTTACAATTGTTCACATTCCCGGCACACAAAATGTTATAGCAGACGCACTATCGCGTTCTCTCGGCAACAATCAGCAAGACGTAGCAACCAACTTCTGCAAAACAAATTTCAGTGTCATGTACATTCAGCAAGTCGCATTTGAAAACTTTATTTCATCGTCACTACAGGACATAGCGCAAGAGGAAAATAAGGACAATGTGTGGAAAGAAATTAAACACCTTTGGCAAGAAAGGAAAAATGTTACGATTAGAAACCACTACACTGTACGCAATGACATTCTGTTTCGCCGCTCTCATCCTGACAGCAACAATTGGTTATTATGCATTCCTGACGAACTGGTTAACAAATTAATTTGGTACACTCATTTAAGTTACGCACATTACGGAGCACGAAAATGTTTTCTTATACTGAGACAGAACTGTTATTTTACCAACATGGAGAAACGTATACGACGAGTTTTAGCGTCTTGTAAAATTTGCCAGAAAGCTAAATCAGACACCACTTCACATATTCCTCCTTTATATCCCATTATACCTGTGAAATTAAGACACATGGCCGCAGTAGACATTTTTGGTCCGATTCCGAGAACTAACAGAGGTTTTTGCTACATCTTTGTCGCTGTTGAGCTCACTTCAAAATTTGTTACTTTCACTCCATTACGCAAAGCTACTGCTAAAACTGTTTCAAATGCATTTGTAAAACATTTTCTATCTCATGTAGGGCATGTAATGAAAGTAATTTCTGATAATGGATCTCAATTTCGTAGTAGCGTATGGACACGCATGTTACGAGCCAGAAACATTTCTCCGATCTATATATCCAAGTACCACGCTTCTTCGAACCCCTGTGAAAGATTAATGAAGGAAATTGGTAAGCTGTGCCGAATATACTGCCACAAAAGACATATTGATTGGGATACACACATACTCTCATTCCAAGATGTAATTAATTCCATTCCAAATGAATCCACTATGCTATCTCCGTCTGTTATACTGAAAAACGTTGAACCCCCGAACAAAATTAAAGAATTAATAGAATTTCCCAAAAGTCGTCGCCTACGACACCACGAAATAATTAACATTGCGCTGAACAACATCAAAAGTGCCGCAGAGCGCCGGAGAAGACAGCAAAAACAGGTTTGTAGACGCCGAGACTTTCACGTTGGACAGAAAATATTAGTACGTACACATTATTTATCCAGTAAATTAAAAGGTAAGTGCAGTAAATTTGAACTTCTATACGCAGGTCCATATCGGATTCGCAGCATCCCTCACCCCAATGTTGTACAGGTCGAAACTTTGAGAACTAGAAAATCGAAAGGCAATCACCATATATCAAACATTAAACCGTTTATTGAGTGAAACCACTGTATGATTCAACACACTATGATGCCATTTACTAATGCAATTAATTCACCTGACTAATTACTGATGATTATCGCATTTTTTCTTGGCAAGTGCCCGGCAAGGTAAGGTTAGCAGGTCGCTCTTCTTGTCGTTACACATCAGACCGTGCATATTTTTCCAGATGAATTTACACATTTACGACTATTTCTGCAATTATATTTATGTGACTACTTATTGATGATTATCGTATTTTTTTCTTGGCAAGTGCCCGGCAAGGTAAGGTTAGCAGGTCGCTTTTCTTGTCGTTACACATCAGACCGTGCACATTTTCCATTTTTTTGTGTATATGATTGTACTCCAGTTTTGTTTGTATGTATTATGAAATAGTTAAGATATAACACACACCAGTCGACTTTGACATTTTTTTTTGCCTTATGACATCTCAACATCGTGACTGTTTTACATTTTTTTGCTACTGCATTGTATTATTCTGTGTACATTTTTGCATCTGAACACTGTCAACGTCTTTAACATATTACGTTTTCTGTCATGTTATGCTGTAGGGTTAATTATGTTACCATGAACCAGTCATTATCTAGTGGGTATATGATTTAAATGCAGGACATTAATCTTTGTTCATCAATTTCAGAAAGGAATGATGATTCTAAGAAATAAATTTAACATAAATGGGAATTTCACCTACGGAATAAACGAAAGGAGATGCAATAACTTTATGAGGAAGAGTAAATGGATCAGGATTAACAAACATTAACAAGAATATACTATACTCATCACAGAATAGCAGTCTTAACTAATTTTTTTTTCAGAATACAAGGTGATTGATGCAGGCTGTCAGAGAGAACTACACATCTTAGTTTTAGTGATGAAATATGCTAGAGATAAGGAATAGTTATGTAATGAGTAATGAAGTGATTTTTTGCAGATGATAGTGAATACTGATGAATAATGATGAAGGAAATGGTATTATGAATAATGAAGTTTTTCTTTACAGGTGATGATAATGGTGAAGTTATGATGATATGGATAATGAAGTTTTTTTCTTTCTTTACAGATGAGGATAATGTTGAAGTAATGTATTTATGCTACGTAGTTATTTAAGTATTTGTTGCAGTTTGCTTTGACAGCAGGTGTTACATTGCATAGTAGGATGACTGAAAGTTTTGGAAAGGACAGCTATGGAATACATTTTTTATACACACTTCACTGCCTGTTAATTCGAAGTTCACTACTTTTCAGCATAGTGTGCGTTTCTTCTTTCAGGTCAATAATCCGTTTTTGTATTTATTCCAGGAGAAGTTTTTCATGACACTTACTAAACCTGTTAGTTATTATACCTATTCTAGTACTTGCATTTTTATATTTTACCCATTTGTGTTTATCACTTCTAAATGTGATCACATGTACTGCCTTGTTACATAATCTTGCTACAGCTGACTCATGACGAATGACGTTACCTATCCTCATTTGCTGCAATAGGTCAAAAGCAAATAGTGTTATGTTTCAGCAATTAATTATCGATCCCAACGCAATGCATTGCTAACAAAAAAAAAAAAAAATATATAAAATGTATTAACAGTCCCAAATAGTGATACCAGTTTGAGAAAATTCTGAATAATACTGATCAACTCTGAATAGCATGTCACTTGAGTAATGACCTCTTAATGAGACTATATTCAAAATAATGCTTTGTCACTAGCTAATAACTGCCACTGTTTATTGTAATGTTACCACTTATAATGCCTGTGATTATTAATGATTTGACTGTAATTAACTGATTTTTAATAATGACTTCGTAATAATCTGAATAATACTGAATGATGATTCTATTCAATACTTGCTGGCCACTGAGTGCCAATAATTAATGTCACTCCACGAATTGTGATTAATTATGCCATTGATTAGCTCTTGTTTCCAATGTTGATACTGTGTAACCAGAAAAGAATGTGACTGTTTAATAATGCTTTGTAATTAGAAGAAGGCTAATGATTCTTAATAGATTGGAATGACAAATGATTAATTAACTGTCATTAGGATGTTTTGTAATTAGAAGGCTAATGAATCTTAATTACTGTTTAATAATGCTTTGTAATTAGGAGAAGGGTAATAATTCTTACTACATTGGAATGACACAATTAATTAGCTATGGTACTGTTTAGTAATGCTTTGTAATTAGGAGAATACTAATGATTCTTACTATATTAGAATGACAAATGAGTAATTAACGACAAATGATTAATTAATTGTAATTATACAAATGATTAATTAACTGTAATTAGACAAATGATTAATATGATTAATTAACTGGAATTAGACAAATGATTAATTAACTGTAATTAGACAAATGATTAATTAACGACAAATGATTAATTAACTGTAATTAGGAAAAGGCTAATGATTATTGGAATGACAAATGATTAATTAACTGTAATTAGGAAAAGGCTAATGATTATTGGAATGACAAATGATTAATTAACCATGCTACATTTTGTAACTAGGAAAAGAAGACTACTGATTCTATGAACAACAATTAATGAACATTTTTCTGTAATACTACATACTTGGTACAGAAATGTTCAATAACTGGGCTATGAATGCCACAAACTACTAATTAAGTCTGTAATTGTCAATATTATGTGACATAATGTGCTTATCCTCATAAGCTAACTACCCTGAATTACTGCAATGTCCATTTGTCCTGTTTATCCCAGTGATCATGGAGCACTATATTTGGTTTTGCACTAATTCTACGTTGGTGTGCCTTGTAAGAGTGTGGTGTTGACACGACATGCTGTCCACCATCGTGAGCAATGAAGACGTTATTATGGTCCCACTGTTTGGTGTACCTAATGTACTGCCAAAATGAAAACATGGAACATTACTACGACAGTTCAGTGTCTTTGCTACACTGATAAATTCTGATGGGAAAAGATCTTCAAGTTGTGTCACTTGGTGTTGTACTTCTGTGGAAAGATATGGACTTTCAGAGCAGCTGTGTGCAATCTAAAGTGCTACAACCATGATGCAATCCTTCCCTTTCCTATCCTGATTCTTGTCACATAAAGAAAAAATTTTTTGGTAACATCATTTATGTTCATAGGTTAGACATTTTTCGATTCGCTGAACTCCAATGCGAGTACACTTATGTCACTTGTCAACATAATATTTTTTGCCAGTCTGTTTATTTGTTCTGCATATGCTAAAGAATTTTTTCAGTGCCTGTGCACTTTGTTATCTGTCAAATAATTTGTATATATTTTTCTGATTTGCTACTATGTTTTGTACTCACATTTTGTCTTTGTCTGATATATTTTGTACTTAGTGCGTGTGCACAACATTTAAATATTCTGTAAGTTGTAGAATTTTGTTAATTAAAGAAAAATTTTGCCGCGCTTGGCAAGTCCAAATGACTCACCATCGCTGCCAAATTTTTGCCCCCCCAGTGGAGGGTTATGAAACACGTATGTAACGCAGCAGCGATGGCGAGGCATTGTAGCATCTGTGACCAGAGAGTATGCGCTTGACCGCGCGAGTGTTGCGAGCGGTTCTCAGTCAGTAGTAGTCGTTGCGAGTCTGTCAGTAGTAGTCGTTGCGAGTCTGTAGCTCTGTCTAGTTGAGAGCAGTACTCAGTCTGTAGTCGTCATGCAGAGTGGTCGGTCAGTAGTAGCAGCCCAGTGCGGTTGTGTGATGTAGGCGGTCGGCAACACTGGTCAAGATGAGGAATAAGGTATACTGTTAATTAATATAATCATTAGATAATAAAAAATTTATTTATTGTAATTATTCTCCAACAAGTTCCCCAATAATAATTTTTATTTCAAAAGCATTTTTCAAAAAATTAATTTTTTATTGAACTAAAGATCTCGTTGCACTTCCCATTTCATTCCACTCCTTTTGAAGTAAAATTTCACTAGAATCAAAAAAAAAAGAGAATATTATTATTTGCAATGCAGTTCGTCCAAGCGGTGCGCAACAACAAGAGCAGATATGTGACATCCATTTATTTTGAGGTAAGACTTTAATTCTGATTGTTTTACACAGGGCCAAAGACCGATATTTCGGTTTAATTGAATTTTCTTGTCACTGAATGGACTTTAATTTTTTGAAGGATTTATATTTGAGTCAGATTGCGAATTTCACATTTTTGTTGCCATTGTCATTACATTTCATTGTGGGCAGGTTACGCATAGAGCCATGTCCATCAGCATTTCTAATTAGTATCGTCCTTTTTCTTTTAAAATTTTTGTGGGGAGGTTACAAGTGTTAACACTTACTACGTAGCAAGGATAATGGAATGTAGTCTAATTAAGTCGGGTGATGCTGAGAGAATTAGATTAGGAAATGAGACACTTAAAGTAGTAAAGGAGTTTTGCTATTTGAAGAGCAAAATAACTGATGATGGTCGAAGTAGAGAGGATATAAAATGTAGACTGGCAATGGCAAGGAAAGCGTTTCTGAAGAAGAGAAATTTGTTAACATCGAGTATAGATTTAAGTGTCAGGAAGTAATTTCTGAAAGTATTTGTATGGAGTGTAGCCATGTAGGGAAGTGAAACATGGACGATAAATAGTTTGGACAAGAAGAGAATAGAAGCTTTCGAAATGTGGTGCTACAGACGAATGCTGAAGATTAGATGGGTAGATCACATAACTAATGAGGAAGTATTGAATAGGATTGGGGAGAAGAGAAGTTTGTGGCACAACTTGACCAGAAGAAGGGATCGGTTGGTAGGACATGTTCTGAGGCATCAAGGGATCACCAATTTAGTATTGGAGGGCAGCGTGGAGGGTAAAAATCGTAGAGGGAGACCAAGAGATGAATACACTAAGCAGATTCAGAAGGATGTAGGTTGCAGTAGGTACTGGGAGATGAAAAAGCTTGCACAGGATAGAGTAGCATGGAGAGCTGCATCAAACCAGTCTCAGGACCGAAGACCACAACAACAACAACAACAACAACAACAACGTAGCCCGAGACCGTGAGAGGAAAATAAAAAAAAACTAACAATGAGAATTAATTATTTAGCTACTTGATTTGCAATGAAGGAAGTTAGAGCCACTGTGCAGTTAAAGATAACAAATGTCAGAAATTATCCATACTGAATATTAATTAAAAACAGGTGAGTAAGTAGCATTAACTCTTCTCAACTGTTTGACCAGGGCGAGAGCAGGTAAGCGGTATTTACACCTCCATACGTATAAATAAGTTCCTTGATAATCTAATCTCAAATTTTTCGTTAATAACACTACCTCATGCTGGACATGGACGCCATAATATTTGTATTGTTATGTTACACAAGGCGAAAGGGACCAAGGCAGCGTTCATGGAATAGCAGTTTGCTCGGGTGTTGTGCGCCTGTGTGACGCTTATGCTCAATACACTGGTCCTCTGCGACGGTGATTGTCTGTTTCCGAAGAATACGACCAATCCTTTTGGAAATGCTATCTGAATAAGTTGTTTGAATATTGTACAGAGTTGTGTGCACTATTCAGTAGGTTTCATTTCCAGCTAGTTTCCAGCAGGACTGACAAAAATTATATGAGGAACTCTCGGTCTTAAAATTGAATTAACTTGTTTCTCGCTGAATTCAAGTACGCTATAATCTGCTAGACCAATACTGTTGCCAAATCTCTCAAAACCCACTTACACTCTTTATGCTGTATCGCTTTCTTTTTATCTTTTCTCTCTTCTTTAGTTTATTCTCTTCCTTCTTCACGAATGGTTGATTGCACTAGGTATTAATCTTGCCAAGGAATAAAACACAATTGATCTTGTCAGAAGCCGAAAAGCGATTTGCTCTTTTGTAGCCATTTTGGGTCCTCGACGCAGTATCCTTTCCCCTGGAACCTCCTCTGGGTGATCAATGGGCTTCGTAAGGCATTGTGTAAGCTGTTGTAAAGTGCCATCTCATTCTGTGGTACAAGATGTATAGGAGTTCTTCACGACAGCCGATAACTTTTTAGTGAAAGACATTCGTTACCTCCCTCACAATTTTTGTATCATGAGTTATTAACTATTTGGTTTCTTTCTAAGTTTTATAAGCAGGACTCCGTAAATTATGTAGTGTCTCATTCTACGGTCACATAGCTTTTGATCGAATAATCTCATATGACCCGATAAATTATCTAAAATAACATACGAAGTACACAGAATACTACAGCACAAGGAATTTACTTTCTATGGAAAATCCTAGGACAGCTATATGAGACTACATCTACGAAGAAACCTAAAACAATGGCTTTTCCAACAAGGGACTCCAAAGGAACAAAAACAGTGCTGAACTATACCGTAATAGGACAGGTCAGGCATATTAATTACCTACCACATACGCAGACAAGAAGGTTGCAAAATTTAGAAACATATGTGGAACCATATATAGGTACAGAGAAAAAACGTACAAAAAACAACAATAATGAAAATTTACAAAATATGAGGACAGTCAAATGAAAACCGACACCGGTCACAACGGGCTCATGAAATGTTCAATTAAAAAGTAATCACCACATTCGTTGAGACATTTATCCAACGAAGAAACGAGGTAATGAATTCCGTTTCGCAGAACGCAATCTACCGCTAACGTATCAAGAACAGCACGCGCTCTTTCACTTCCTCATCGTACGGAAATCGACGTCCACGTAGTCTTTCTTTTGATGGCCAAGGATGTGAAAATCTCACGGTGAAAGGTCCAGGCTATACGGAGAATGTTAGAGAGTTTCCCAACCAAATCACTGAAGCATAGCCTTCGTCCGATTGGCAGTGTGGGGCGGGAGTTACCGTGAGACACGATGAATTCGTCCGACAGCGTGTGATTTTCACATCCGTGGCGACCTGACGAAGATATGGCTTCAGTCGGACGACGAAGTGTAAGAATGGGTGAGATTGTGGAACCGTCAGCTGCCGACCGCTTTCTACGAAATAGAAACTGATCGCCTCATCTCCCAGAGGAATACATCTCTTAACGCCTTTGGTGTTTACTTCTGAACAGAATCATTCCATGGTCTCGTTATGGTGAGTGTATGTTTTTCATTTGGCTGCCCTTTATGATAACCGTACCCACATTACTCTACGTAAGTGCATAGAGTCCTCTACAAACTACAGGAAAGTAAGATCCAGGCAGCTGAAATAAAAATTCTTGCGGCCGTCAAAGGCTATATCTGAGTACGAATATTTCGTCCGTAAGGGACCGTATTATGAGGGCCGTTTCAGTTGATAAACATAAATAAAACAGTTTGTGCGACAGCCACTTGTTTATTTTGCCACTACGCCCTTCAACGGTTCACACCATTATCCTCAGGCGCAGAACAGTCTATTTACATAGCTAGTGTTGTTGAAGAGTATAACGTCTTTTCACAGTAGCAAACCAAGGGTAGCGTAGGTTATTTCCGTCTATTGCTAACGATAAAAATCGTTTACTTAGAAAAGGAACTTTTGCGGTTTTTAACTGTCATGAATTCATGTTTTTAACGTCCAAAGTACCTTTCCCAAATAAACAATTTTTATCATTAGCAAAAGACACGACGTAACCTACACTGAGATCGCTCAACTAGTGTGAAAAGATGTCTGTACCCTTCACCAACAGCAGCAATGCAAATAAACAACTCTCCACCTGAAGATGATGGTGTGAACCGTCGTAGCTCGTAATGGCAATATAAATAAGTGGCTCAGCCAGCAACTGTTTTATTTCTATGTACCAGAGAACACAGACTATGAAACTATTACGTTTGGAACGAAAGTATGAAAAATGGCTCTGAGCACTATAGGACTTAACTTCTGAGATCATCAGTCCCCTAGAACTTAGAACTACTTAAACCTAACTAACCTAAGGACATCACACACATCCATGTCCGAGACAGGATTCGAACCTGCAATCGTAGCGGTCGCTCGGTTCCAGACTGTAGCGCCTAGAACCACTCGGCCACCCCGTCCGGCGAAAGTAAGAAAACATTGGAGACATGAGAGGAAAATGGAGTGAACAGCTAGACAGAATAAGGGGGCACTGTAACAAACAGACGCTTAATACTTGAAGGGCAGAATGAAATGAATAAGAAGAAGAAAGAATTCAGTAAGTTAGTAGTCCCATTCCAGAGATTATTCTCTGCTTAGGTGCTTCTGCAGGTTGCACCTACAGTGCTTTAAAGCCGTTCCGGCTAGCTAGCAGAGTTTACTGTGCAACCATTCGGGAAGGCGAGAGACACTGTGTGGTACGTGACGCCCCGGGCCGGGATTTGTGGGCAGTTCCCGGAGCCAGGCGGCGCTGCTGAGGGATGCGTGCCGATGGCCGGTTAGTGGGCCAGGAAGCTACCGCCCACCGCCGCCCACCGCCGCCCATCGCTCAGGGCGGCGCCGTGCTCTAATCCTCGCTCTGCCGGAAGCAGCCCCACATTTCAACTTCGCTGCCACCTTCCGCCCCCTCGTGCCATAGGGTTCACTACCGGCGGTTGCGACGACTCTGCGCAGCGTCTGCGAGGTATTCAGCGATTCGCAGCTTACCGCATTCTAGATTCTAGGAGGAGAGAGAGAGAGAGAGAGAGAGAGAGAGAGAGAGAGAGAGAGAGACATCTTCACCTCAAGCTTTTTGAACACAACTGTGAAACTTCCAATGAAACTGCCACAACTTTCTTGGACATCCACTGCCTCGAAACTTCATATTTTTAGTGTCTCCAGGTCAGGACGATTGCGCTGCTGATTCCACAACTGATGTTTAATTAATGAAAAGCTGCTCCAGTTGCTTTGTTTTAGAACTTTATTATGTTCACACGACCGGTTTTGGCACTTGTATTAGGCCATTATCAAGTGCATCTAAAACTGCACATGTTAGTACCTAATATGATGGGCATCTAGATATTTTTACTTTTTTTAAAAAAAAAAGGAGAAGAAAAACAATGCTTACATATGATTGTACAGTAGACATGCACCAATAATATACAGCTTAAGTTACGCTGTGGAGAAACAGCATCAAATGATAAAAACAATAAAAGTCAAGTGGATTTAAGAAAATTTCGTGCCAAATGACGCCATGAGAAAAATGGGCGTGTCGTAATTATAATATCTGTACAAATGGCTCTGAGCACTATGGGACTTAGCTTCTGAGGTCATCAGTCGCCTAGAACTTAGAACTACTTAAACCTAACTAACCTAAGGACATCACACATCCATGTCCGAGGCAGGATTCGAATCTGCGACCGTAGCAGTCGCGCGGTTCCAGAGTGTATTGCCTAGAACCCCTCGGCCACCCCGGCCAGCAAAATCTGTACAATCCGAAAATTTTTTAACATAGTTTAAAACAGTTCTATCCTGACGTATTTCAAAATTATAGTTACAAGTTTTTAAAAATAAAAGCTGAAAGTAATTATTTGGAATTAGCAATAGTGTAAAATAGTTGCAAGGGACAATGCGCCCTATCCCGGCGTAAGCGTACGACCTCTGACGAGTAAAATTAGAATTACCGGGAACAACTGAGAGCTCTCGCATTTCTTCGATGCATCGTCAATTGCTTACAGAAGTATTTTACAATCAACTAGCTGCAACTGCGAAATTGCGGAAGGTGTTTAAAGGAAACCATCAATACCTCGGCGGCACATTTCTAAGAAAATTGCTGCTCCTTAATGTACATTGGTCATTAAAATTTTCCTTGGATTTTTTCAGGTGAGCGTAAATTTCCATCTCTTCATAAACGTCCGTAAGGTAGCCCTGCGTCATTCTTTGAGAGATTTTAGGTTGCTTTCGATACTATGTTTCCTTTCTTCTAAATTAATTGTGTTCTTTATATAGCGTTTTGAAACTTTGCCCGTTTCCCCGATGTACCTTGCCTTCTAGTCAGATCATTGAATTTTGTAGCCGGCCGGGGTGTCCGTGCGGTTCTAGGCGCTACAGTCTGGAACCGCGAGACCGCTACGGTCGTAGGTTCGAATCCTGCCTCGGTCATGGGTGTGTGTGATATCCTTAGGTTAGTTAGGTTTAAGTAGTTCTACGTTCTAGGGGATTGATGACTTCAGAAGTTAAGTCCCATAGTGCTCAGAGCCATTTGAACCATTTTTTTGAATTTCGTGCATGCCACTGTTTTGGTATACATCATGTGTAGTGCTGTTGTCGTGAGTTAAAAGGTGAAAAAGTAACGGTTGAAAGTTACGTGTGATTTGTACATAAACATGTTACTTAGTCTGTATGAGACCTGTCCATCGAAAGAAAAAAAAAATAGTTTTTCTATAAATCCACTTGACTTTGCTGTTTTATGGTTTACCTTTAGCATTTCATCTAGAAAGCGTGCAACGTAATTCTAAAACACATCAGATAATTAGCTTTAGCTAGACCATGTAACGATTTTAAAGAATCGGACTGTACTCTTTTTATAAATACGACACGCCCATTTTTCACTTTTCTCATGATGTCATTGGGCACGCAACTTTCTAAACCCCCTTGATTTTTACTGTTTCAATTATTTGACGGCGCTTCTCTACAACGTAAGTTGAATGTTAATCGTACGCTTCTACTGTACATGCCTAAGTATTATCTCCAGCTCCTCTTTTATATATATATATATATATATATATATATATATATATATATATATATATATATATATATAAATCACCAAAATATCTAAGTGCCCGTCATATTATGTACTGACACACAGCAGTTGCAAATTATAAAGGCCTAATATGCACTATGTTATCAGAACTATCCGGACACATGGCTGAAAATGACTTAAAACTTCGAGGCGCCCTTCATCGGAAATGCTGGAATTCAGTATGGTGTTGGCCCACCCATAGTCTCAATGACACCTTCCACTCTCGCAGGCATACGTTCAATCAGGTGCTGGAAGGTTTCTTGAGGAATGGCAGCTCATTCTTCACGGAGTGCTGCACTGAGGGGAGGTATCGATATTGGCTGGTGAGGCCTGGGACGAAGTCGGCGTTGCAAAGCATCCCAAAGGTATTCTATAGGATTCAGGTCATGACTTTGTGCAGGCCAGTTTATTACAGGGATGTTATAGTCGTGTTATCACTCCGCCACAGACAGTGCATTATGAACAGGTGATCGATCGTGTTGAAAGATGCAGCCGCCATCCTCGAATTGCTCTTCAACAATGGGAACCAAGAAGGTACGTAAAACATCAATGTAGGCATTTGCTGTGATACTGCCACGCGAAACTATAAGGGGTGTTAGTTCCCTCCATGAAACTGTATCCCGAAGACCAAGGCGGGGCCGACCACGTGCCACATCTGAAATAGAGAACCGTTATTTCGTTGTTAAGGGCACGACGGTACAGCTTTAATACTTAACGGCAACTGGCATGTGAGCTCGCAACTTCCACTAGACATGTTGTATCGAGGCAAACGGTGTTCAGAAGGCTTCGGAAGAGTGAGCTGTATAGTCGGAGACCTGCTGTATGTGTACCGGTGGCCCGGATTCACAAAATGGAACATCTAGAGTGGAGTCATCAACGTGCCACATTGGTGATGGTCGAACAGTGAGCCAATGTTCTTTTCACAGTTGAGTCCTGATTTGGTATGGAGAGTGATCAGGAGGATCCCCAATGGTGTGGGCATGGATTATGTTGATCACTCGAACACCTTTTCATGAAACTGTGCCGGCGAATTGGCAACGTTTAACTGCTGTCAGGTACCGTGACGAGATCTTGGGACCTCATGTGCGGTTGTTGCAGGGTGCTGTGGACCCATACTACGTACTGATGGACGATAGTGCTCGACCTCTCGGAGCACGGCTGGTTGGTGTTTTCTTGGAAATGGAAAATACTTCACACATCGTGCAGATTGCCCGTTCTCCCGATTTGAAACCAACAGAGCATGTCTGTGGTGCACTAGGGAGACGGGTAGCATCACGTCAGCATACGACACTCACTCTACAAGACTCCCGGGCAGCTCTGCAGGAAGAATGGGTCTTGCTGTTTCAGCATGAGATTAATGACATCATACACACCATGTCCCGTCGTTGTCAGGCCTGCACTGCTGTCAGAGGTGGTCATACCACATAATGAGCACATTAACCAGTTGTCGGAATGTGTGTGCAAATTCTTTAGGTTCGTAAAACCGAAGAACATTTTTGTCTACCATTGTGCATGTTGCAGTTGTTTAATTTCTGTACTCTCTGCATTGTTTTATACTTTACTATCACCCACTTGTACTGCTTTTTGGCAAAATAAATGCAAATGTGCAAAGTTTTCGCGTGTTTTTTGAGTTTGGACACTAGTGTATGCGTGTGTAGATGTGTACATGCGATCTATGTATTACAAGCAAGAAGCAAGATTTGTGACACAAACTGGTCATCTAATACATGTTGATTTTCGTTAGCTTTCTGTGCGTAGAGCAGTAACTGAAATCTGTCCGCCTCAGATTGAATTCTATGGAGACAGTGAATAATCAGTACATCTGTTTACTAAAGAAACTGGCAGTAGATTAGCGAGGAATACTCAGCGTTATAGTCTGAAGCACAGCACTGTAGGAAGTGTGTCATGAGTTTTGCGTAACCGGAAAAGAAGTGAATCGAAAAGTTTGAGATATGATGTAGCAGAAGGATGCTGTAAATTAACAGGGAGTCCGGCATAGAATAGGGGAGGAAAAACATATGCGAAAAACACAGACGAGAAGAAGAAGGTACAGGCTGATAAGAAATGTCTTGATATATCAGAGAATAGCTTTCATGATAGTAGAGGGTTCCGTAGAGTGTGGCAGCAACACGTCCATCTAATAATCGAGGATGCTTGTTGCAAGTGCAGCTCTGAGACGAAGAGGCTGGCACAAGAAACGAAAAGGCGGCTTCAAACCAGACAAAGAAGAGAAAAACACCGGACACACATAATAAACATAATATAAACATAATTATTTCGTGTAGCTCAATGGTCTGGTGCAGCTCTTTCTATTGCACGCTACTTCGACGACTTGTGTTTCCCTAATCTAACCCTGTTATCCAACCGGGGAAAGGGGTCCCAAAATTTAATAACGCACCCGAACCACGTGTTGTTTCTGGCGACTCCTCACATCTTCGAGAAATAAAGTATGGATTAGGACGAACACTACAAAATCCATGCCCAGACCGAGATTCGAACCTAGGACATCTCAGTCTCCAGATATGCGCGTTACAGCTAAACCCGAAAGGCCACCATGTGGATAAATAGTTCATCCGTGGTTTTTGATGAGTATCCAAGTATCTATGCATTTACATCTACACCTACATTTACATCACTACCCCGAAAATCACGCTTAAGTGGCTGGCAGAGGATTCATCGAACCACTTTCACAATATTTCACTACCGTTTCACTGTCTAACAGCTCGCAGGAAAAACGAATACTAAAATATTTCCGTGCGATCTCTGATTTCCTTTATTTTATCACAATGATAATATCGCCATAAGTAGGTGGGTGTCAACAAAATATTTTACTATTCGGAATAGAGAGTTGGAGATGGAAATTTCGTGACAAGATATCGCAACGAAGAACGGCTTTGTTCATGATCGCCATCCCAACTCGCCTAACATATCCATGATTGTGTGGTGATAATAAGTTATGAGCTGCCGTTCTTTGAACTTTTTCGGTGTCCTTAGTCAGTGCTACGGATCCCGTAATGCACAGCAACACTCTAGCTGAGGACGGATGATCATAGTGCACGCAGTCTCTGTAGTAGAACTGTTGCACCTTCTACGTGTTCCGCCAAAAAAAGGCAGATGTTGGTTTGCCACACGTTATCTATATAAAACTGGTTACAGTGCATGCCTGGTACAGCAACCATTTATGAATTTCTTGAAATAAGACAGTCTTGGTTGAAAGCTGTGTTTATCTGTTTATTGCTAATGGCATGTTTCGCCCTTGTGGGCTATCTTAAGAGTAACGTAAGAAGTAATGTTGTGAGCCAACATCCGTCCTTTAACGCCAGCATATGGCATTAAGATAAAAATTGCAAGCGAACTTCGCCCTTTCGTCATAAGGCGAGTAAACCCACAAGGAACGTAATACGGAGCCAACTGCTTTCCGGCGGCCACAGAATGGTGCGTTGCGCACAACAGACGACATGTAAATGTATGTGGTAGTTTCAATTTAAATTTTTAGTAGCTGTAGGTCTAATTCTCTGACAGCTCTTCGATTTGTGTGATTTATCGTGTAGCTGAAATTCCTTTTAGTAATCATGTGGATGAAACCATACTTTCCATTACCGGTATTTAGGATCAATTGCCAGTTTTTGCGCCATACAGATATCTTGTCTAAATCATTTTGCAATTAGGCTTGACCTTCTGTGATATGTATATGGCCGCATACTTTGATTGCTTTGACTTACAAGCTTATATTACATAGACCACCAAGGGACTGTAGCCCTTAATATTCTACATAAATTTCAATTTATTACCTCTACCCATTCCTGGTAAAAAGGGTGAAAGGCGCCTGGGTTTTGCCACCTGATTTTCATATTTACTTCATATTTTACATAGAAGTTTTCTCTTTCTTTCTGATTGAGCTTTTTCCTATTTGTTAAGCTTTCGAACTGCAGTAACAGCAGCGAGTACACTGGAGCGGAAACTGGATAATAACATCTTCTTTCTGTGTGTTTATGCTAACTGTTGTGAATTTCGTTGCATATGAGTTGTGTGAAGGAAGCCCAGGTTGATGTTGACTGCCTGGGAAACAAACGGAGAAACTTTCCGGTGCGGCTGGGTAAGGTAGAGAATAGCTGTGTTGGGGACGTGGACTCATAACCCGCAGGTACAAATGTGTGTGAAATCTTATGGACTTAACTTCTAAGGTCATCAGTCCCTAAGCTTACACACTACTTAACCTAAATTATCCTAAGGACAAACACACACACCCATGCCCGAGGGAGGACTCGAACCTCCGCCGGGACAGGCCGCACAGTCCATGGGACAGGCCGCACAGTCCATGACTGCAGTGCCTTAGACCGCTCGGCTAATCCCGCGCGGCTAACCCGCAGGTTCCCGGAAGGCATTGTCCCTGCCTATTCTCCATGTAGCTATCGAAGCGACTCCTCGGCGCCAGGCCAGGTGTTACTTAGTATCTCTGGTTCGGCCGGCCGGAGCGGCCGAGCGGTTTTAGGAGCTACAATCTGGAACCACGCGACCGCTACGGTCGCAGGTTCGAATCCTCCCTCGGGCATGGATGTGTGTGATGTCCTTAGGTTAGTTAGGTTTAAGTAGTTCTAAGTTCTAGTGGACTGATGACCTCAGAGTTAAGTCCCATAGTGCTCAGAGCCATTTGAACCATTTTTGAATCTCTGGTTCGTACCTACACATATCCAGAGTAACGGCACAAACACCATAAACCAAATATATAACACGAAGAAAGCATCATAACCCATTAAGGAAAACCGAATTATAATTAAAAAATAAAATACAAAAATAAAACATAATAATCTCAACTCCAATTAGACGAAATTTCGGGTAAAAACCATAATCAGAGTCAAACGTAAGAAAATAATCCAAACGTAACCCAATTTCCACACATGACCTGCTTCCAGTGCTAACTTTTTATACACGTAATATCGCTAATCCACTATCATCCAAGCTGTCAAAGATTGACTAATCTTTGTCTAAAAATCAGATATAACAGCATGTGGTAGCGTAGATATTACATGTAAGTCAAAAACCTCAACCGAATGTGTAGTATCTTTACGAACATAGTCACAGTAAACAATATCAAGACTATCACGTATTATTTGCAGAACACCTGACGATGGCAATATGCCGAAATGAGTTCATTATCATTTATTCCATAAAATTTATATAAAGAGCAGTGTAGCTGGTATGTCATCGAACAATCATGTTACTACACGACATATTTAACACTGTAAACCCCAAGGGAGAAAAAGGATCTTATACGGAATCCACTTTTATCGACTGACGTAAGGAGCCCTAAATAGTAAGTATCTACGTGGAGAGGAAGGCAAACTGTTGGTACTTCTCTGCCGTATCTTTCCGGAACGGATTGAGCAGCTGCGATATAGTCCTTGGTACTCCACGAGAGCCTGGTCTCCCGTTCCGCGGAATGAATCCACTGGCCGAGTGGCTCCCCGTGTAACTGAGTTTATGCGGCTGAGCAGCCCAGTCGGAGCCAGTGAACTGGCGCCAGTGGCCGCCCTGAGGACCTGCCCTTCCCAGCACAGGCAGGCCCTACCCGGCGGCCGCGCGGCCCGGGACGTGCGCGCATGTCGTGCAGTTTAATTTCGCCGGCGGACTGCTCGCCCCGGCAACTTCCCGCAGCCGCGTCGTTAATAATGCAGCGGACAATGTCATGGCTATCCCTGGCCTTAATCCGCTTCTGCGGGGCCCATCCTGCACGATCCTCGCGCTACCCCATTATCCTCCGTTCCGCTACGGACACTATCTCCGTATCCTCGAGGACATTTATGCTGACGGTCCCCGTTGCCTGCTGTGCCAAATTGAATTTTAGAAAGGCTCTATTGTTTGCTTTTACCGAACTTACTAACACGGCATTGGCCGCCTTGGAAAAAATTTAGTCCTTTGCCGCGAGCTAGGGTCGTAACCGGTTACCATGAGCTCACAACAACGTAACTTCTTAGCCATCTCCTTTTTATAGTCTGCTCATGAGTTTGGTAAATATAATAGGTGAAAACTTTCTAAAGCCAAGATCGCAGAAATATTTCTTTATTTACAAACGACCGATTACAACATACTTTACTGTTACCTTCAGGTCTTCAAAAATTTATATTATAAAATGTACTGATTTTTAGTTGGACTTCGCGCCACGATGTCCTGTAGATAAAATGTAGCACTTAGTGTAAAGGTTAGTCGTGAACAAAACATTTAAAATCCAGAGGCGCTTTGAGCACGTGAGCATGTCCGTATACGTAGAGCTCACAGACGACTTATTTATTTAATCGTATGGTGATTTTATACAATATACAGTTGATATTAGGCAAATGAGTTTATGCAATATACATATGACAATAGACGAGATTAAACCTTAAAGTCCGTGTTTTTCAACCAATTAATTAAGCTGGGTGTGAGAGTGAACAAGTCATCGGGAATTCCAGGGTATGACTGAAGTGGACAGCGTTGAACTAAATGTTCAATTGTCTCCTCTTCTTGATTACATTCACACTTTTCTGAACTGATCCAGCCCCATTTGTAGCTGAAGTACCTACAACAACCATGTCCAGTCCTTAACCTGTTGAGGCGGCACCAAAGGTTCCTCGGTAGGTCAAAACCTTTAGGCTTCTTTGTGGGATCAAGATGATGGGCTCTTGATCCCAGTGTTTTTGTTGACCATTCATGCTTCCAGCTTTCATTTAGATCAAAATCATCCGCAATGAGTTGTCCTGCAGTAACACTTGCTGGTCTTCTTGATCGCAATCGTTGCTGTGGCGGATGACAGAATTCCTGGTGCAATGGTGCAGTGGTAGAGAGGGTGATGCAGAGATTTTCTTGGCCTCCTTCAGTAGAGCTTGTTTCCACCTTAACTGAGATGGAGGGATGTCACTCAGTACAGGTAACCAGTGGCATGGGGTTCATTTGATGGAGCCAGTAATGCAGCGCATTGTGTCATTAAGTTTTGTGTCTACCTTCTTCACATGTACACTTTCCAACCAGACAGGCGCACAGTACTCGGCAGCAGAGTACACAAGACTGATGCCAGTTAAGCGCAGACAGTCAGATGACTGTTACGTCATAAAGAACACATTAAACAATTTAATAATTTAATAAACAGTAGCCAACTGTTAAAGTTAGTGGACCACGTCCTAATCACTGAATACCCACATTAAACGACGTATAAGGAACAAATCCAACAATAGGGTGTTTTACCTTATTCGCCGTTCAGGTGGATCTTCAGTGACTTTAACACATGTGATACTGTCTATTAAATTGTATACTGTGTTTTCTTTGACGTAACAGTCTGCGAGAGCAACGTATATGGACTCGGCCATGTGCAGAAGGCCCCTCTTCATTTTGAATGTTTTATTTACGACAAACCTTTATACTATGTCCTACATTTTATCTACATGGAAACTTCATGTGAGGTCCAAATAAAAATGAACACGTTTTATAACATAATTTTTTTAAGATTTGAAGATGACAGCAAAGTCTGCCGAAACCGATTGCTTGTAAATAGAGGTCTTGGTTTTAGAATGTTTTTACCGAGTATAATAGATCACTATTTCTAATCTCTCATAATGAGAAATTTCTGTCGATTATCATAGAGGTTAATACTCAGCGCTCTGCAGGCGGGGCAGACCTGGTCGCGTAAATAGAGCAATTCATTCGCTTGTCGGAGGTCGCGCGACACAAACTTAAATTCGCTATGACTGGTCTACTTGGGCTCTCACAGTCGTACTTATTGCCCTAAAATTTTCTGACATCTGTCGGTAAGCGATATAACTACGAGGAAACGCATTTGTCGGCCGCATATCGGTATTGTCTGGAGCAAATTCTAAAGCCGAAAGTCATGTGTGACTACAATAAAAACATGGTAGAAGTAGATATATCCGATCAGTATTGTTCATCGTACAGCTCCATCAGAAAATCAAAAGTTTTGGCTGGAAGTGTAAGGAAAGCAAAAGGAAGAAAGAGGGGAGGCTATTTACTTTCGATGACGAGGACCGACTGTCTAAGCAGCCACAATTCAGTTATATTAATGGGTAACAGTAAGGACTGTGTTGTTTGCAGTAAAAGGAGGAAACTTCTAAATTTGTGGTAAGATCCTGTGGAATCCAACTGCTGAGGTCATCGGTCCCTGCGCTTACACACTATGTTATTTAACGTAAACTAACTTACCCTAAGGACAACACACACACCCATGCCCGAAGGAGGGCTCTAAATGGTTCAAATGGCTCTGAGCACTATGGGACTTAACATCTCAGGTCATAAGTCCCCTAGAACTTAGAACTACTTAAACGTAACTAACCTAAGGACACCACACGCATCCATGCCCGAGACAAGATTCGAACCTGCAACTGCAGCGGTCTCGCGGTTCCAGACTGTAGCGCCTAGAACAGCATGGCCACTCCGGCCGGCTGGAGGGCTCTAACCTCCAAGGGGGGCGGAGGGAGGGGGGCGCACGAACCGTACAAGACACCCTAGGCCACGCGGCTACCCCGCGCGGCTAAAAGCAGGGAAAAACGTGGTGGAAGGGAAACTGTTCACTACTACAACACATTTTCCGGAAAACCAGAACTTCAACAGAGTGAATGTTTTCAAAAGTACCACGCCTTGAAGCAATATAGGCCCTAAGTGATGAAATACATGAAATGAAAGACAAAACATGACATTTTCAGTGTCATAACGTATATGAAACATGTTTCATTGTTTAGTATATACTTATCCTTGGCGTTAATTTGATTGTGTGTAATAGAGATTATTTTAGCTGCAAGTATTACTCATGCAGTGTCAGTACAGGCTGAAAAAATATCGAGTGGAAAAAGTTAATAAGTAATAACAGTAATTTTATCCCACACTGATTCTGACAGAAAAGAAACGAAGCACCTCCAGACAGTGAACTACATGTCTTGACCTATTACTGCGCTGCTCTCACTGGACACAGGCATTATCTTGAACGACACTATAGCTACAACGTAAAACTATGAACCTTTTCGCAGCACTACAGAAAGAACATCCATTGCAGTTTCGGGCAGGGGAGGGAACAAATACAAGCGTTTCTCTTTTACGAATGATTAATGATTTCCCTTTGCACACAGACACATTAACATACGAGGACTACAAATAAGAAGTTACACATTATCATACAGGCCACGTAGCTTTCATTGAACGCTAAACTGCACTTCATAGGGACACAAATACATCTAAATATTTTTCATCATAGTCACCAAGCCTCTATAAACAACAGGCGGAATCATCAGTCATTCAGTTTTTCGACTATCGAAATCCGCTCCTTGGTTGCGGAACCATTCGAGAATCACTGTGTGAACGTCTTCATTGTTGGAAAATCTCTATCCTCCAAGACGTTTTTACACCTTGCCGGAAAATGAAAGTCGAATCCTTCGAGATCTGAACCGCATGGAGGATCAGAATCACTCACTTCTGTGTGTTCTTCATTAAATAGTTGGCAGCATTTCGCACGGCAGAACGCAACACTGTATTTGGTCCACACACCGCCAGAATTTCACCAAGAATCTGTGCGCATCTTAGACGTTTGGTTCACAAGAATCGTACTGTCATGCGTACTTCGCCTTTGGATTACGTTTCCAGTTACGAGGCCCTTTCAGTCACACGCTGTGATGCTATTACTAGTACTGCGGCAGAGATGTGCCTGCAGCAAACCCTGAGCGTATGCTCTCATCCGACAATGCGCCACTCTTCATGTGCAGTGGTCTTAGCGTGGGACGACATGTGTGACTTTCTGTTTCAAGTCCCTAAGTCCATCGCCTACCTGTATTTCAGTTTTTCATATATTTGTTTACGATATCTATTTCCTTGTAAAATCACAACTGCGATGGTTTTCAAGACTGAAATGGCTCTGAGCTCTATGGGACTTGACATCTGAGGTCATCAGTCCCCTAGAACGTAGAACTACTTAAACCTAATTAACCTAAAGACAACACACACATCCATGCCCCAGGCAGGATTCGAACCTGCGACCGTAGCAGTAGCGCGGTTCAGGACTGGTGCGCCTAGAACCGCTCGGCCATTTCGGCCGGGTTTCAAGACTGACTCGAGGGTTTTAATCACGACGTTTCAAGACAAACGCACCACAAGAAAGTTTGTTGTTGCACAAACAGCAAAAAGTATGACAGCTAGGAAAAAAAACGAACTATAGCCCTCTGAAGTACCTGCACGTTGCGAGACCCCGTTTCACACTTGATCTATGCTGAAATTACTCTATAATTTTTGATTTTTACACAAATATATTGTAAACATACTAAGTAACATAGAGTTCAAGCATCCTCTACGACAGACAATATTTTCCCAGAGTACTGTAGTTTTATTCTCTACGTGCACTCAGCGAGTTGGCGCAGGTGTTAGCACACTTGACCCGATTTCGGGAGGACGACTGTTCAAACCAGCGTCCGGCCATCCTGATTTATGTTTTCCGTGGTTTTCATAAATAGCTTCAGGCAAATTCCTGGCTGATTCCTTTGAAAGGGCAAGGCCGACCTCCTTCTCCATCCTTTCCTAATCCGATGACATCACTGTTTGGTCCCCTCCCCCAAAATAAACCAACGGATCTGTATATGCAGGGAGAGTCGTAGCTCCACCTACAAACTTTCAGAGATGGTAGCATGGACCAAATCAAGAAAAAAATTAGCACTTGTTAATCTTCATAGTGGTCATCATCGCTACAGGTGAAACGCATCCCTTCTACTAAACAAGCAGTCATAGCTTTTAACGTATGTATTTCAGAGCCTGTGTTTACTCGACACTTTTTTCTTGTTTTGGTCCTCGGAAGTTTGTGGGTGTAGTTCTGGTTCATCCTATATAAGATATATTGGATAAACAAAATTGCTATCAAAGACTATATTTTCATTAGAGCTAAAATTTATCATGTAAATCGTTGTAAAGAGAGGTAGAGTGTTATTGCAATAATTTGTGCCAAAAGGTGGGATATGGTTCAAATGGCTCTGAGCACTATGGGACTCAACTGCTGAGGTCATTAGTCCCCTAGAACTTAGAACTAGTTAAACCTAACTAACCTAAGGACATCACAAACATCCATGCCCGAGGCAGGATTCGAACCTGCGACCGTAGCGGTCTTGCGGTTCCAGACTGCAGCGCCTTTAACCCCACGGCCACTTCGACCGGCAAAAGGTGGGATACATGAAATTAAGGAATAGATCTGCATTACGTGAATAGCTTTGGCTACACAGAAAGTTGATTCTCAATGTTTCCACACTTCATTAACAATATCTTTGTGAAATAAAAACTAGCACTCTTACAGGGATTTCAGCTTTGATGGTCACTGGAGATTTCCATGTATGCAGCTATTTTATAGAACAATAAACGTAAATACAGACATATGGAGAATCCAATTAGATGTATTTTGCTGGCGATCACCACCAACTCGTGTGCTGCACCAGTCTATTTCTTTTGTGTTAGACCTGGCGCATGAGGTTTTTAGGTGAAGTGCTAGAACACATGTTGAGAAAATTTTCGTGCACCACTCAGTGAATCGAGTTTGGTGAATCTTGTAATGTTGTAAACAAACAGTTCATGATCTAAAAACCATTGTGTTCCAATACGCCACAACAGCGTAACAATTCGAGCGATCTCGTGTTGTTATTAGGGCCTCACAAGTGAAAAAACGAACAGAACGACTTTTTTAAAATAACTACATGGCACCTGCTGTTACCAGTTTTTTTGTTGTTGTGTTACACAAATTCTACTTTAGGTTATTTTCAAGTCCATAGATAATTTTTAGATGTATACTAATGGAAAGTTAACTAAGGCAGAAATTATGCAGCAGTACAAGAAAAAAACTGAAAACTGACACTTCAGCCAGCATGAAAACATTTGAAAAGATCTTAGCAGCTTTGCATTTAAGTAAAGGAAAACATGTAATAGAAAGCAGTGAGAAAATAAGGTACCAAAATGACATGTGAATAAAAAGTTCATGGTGACTGCACCATGAAAACTTGCTCCAAAACTGAACACGTGTGTGTACAAGAAGATATGCGCTAGAAAGCGGCACGTAGTGTCAAACACACTACGATTTCATGTTCGGTGCTGAATTGCAACTTGCCATACTCACTTTCATTTTCTTACAGTTCATTTGTTCTAACGTACTAGTTATCTCAGGATTGCTGCCAAGATGCGATTCTGTAACTAGTATCGACTCGAAACAAGTTTGCTATCATTGGGGATTAGCCTGCGAGATGCCTGTAGAGATACTCTAGAAATCGTCTTTAGGTTTCCTGGTATACGAAACAATGAGATCGCAGCTCGCTCACAGGGAATGCTGGGAGTCTGCTTTTGAATAGCTCTCGCTCTTGTTTTGTCGCGTGGAGAAGACGTCTTTGACGTTGGATACCGCTGGTCGATGAGTTTCCTACTTTGTGAGATGGTGAAATGTAGATATATTTCGTGTAGACAATGCAGGGATGCAATGCGATTTCGTTAGTTATTCACGACGTACATGTGCGTGTTTCATACTTAATGTTTCTTCTGATTTGCAGTGTGAAATTTTTTAAGACTTCCACGTGTTGGGCTAGTGTCCCACATGTGTTTACTGGTTCTATGTGTCTTTGTGAGGCTGCTATGTTACGAGGCTTCGTACAGAATCTGCTTGCAATCAATTAAGCCGATCGCCGATATAATCAGTTTGATCATACTTTCTACTAAGACGCCACATATTCTTTCGATGCGAGTAGTGTCTGTGTCGTGAGTTGCTCACCTTCTGCGATAAGTTGTATGAGTTTGCACTTAAACTTTCAGTTTAAATGAAGTAGCTAGATTTGTTCGTAAGTTAATAAAAGTTTGGTCTTACACATGTTACTTAGCTACTTCAGACGGTTGAATACTTTGATTTCCTCATAGCTGTTTTCATCATTAACAGTAGCAATCCTTAAGAATATTATACTTCACATTTACATGCATGCTTTTTGTGTACCATTATAACATATTGGGAGTACAGTCCACTAGCACAACAAATGGCTTTAAGCCACGTGGCTTCAACACTTTCATCCTACTTAAGATACGATACATGATTGTTCAGTTTCTTTTTGCTAAAAGAATCTTTGCCCTCATGAAGTAAGTGTTCCCTGCTTAGCTAATTTTCTTGAAAAGTTCTGTAGTCAGATTTCGTTCCTAAAGTTGATGTAGGGTCAAAACTTTGTATGTGGGAGGGCATAGTCAAATCAGGACATACTGGGACTTTCTTCCACGTGTAATCATGATTTGAAACCGAACAGGACCATTGTAAGATGAAGCAAAGTGTTCTGTAGTGATCTGTCGAATTTGGTTTTGTTACAAATGACTGGAAGCAATGTCAGACATGTATGCAACACAGCTGAAAATTTACGTATCGAAAGAAAGAAGAAAATGTGCTTCATTCGAACATTTAGTCAATAAAGAAAGACGATTCGCATCAAATGTACTAATAACGACCGACAATTCGCATTAACCGAGGAGTTTTACCTTATTTGTAAATCATCATCACAGCGTATGTGGCGTGCAAGTACTTTTCGGTCTGGCATAGGGCTGGCAGTCATTGTTACAGCAGTCCACAGCTGTTGGCCGAGATTACTATATAGCCTATAGGTTTTGGTCAATGTTTTCTACAGCGATCTGGAATTTCCGCTTGAAGTGATGTCTAGAAGTGGTAACAAGCAGAGTTGTATTATCTATCAAGTTCGGGCACGGTACTACTCCACTTAGACGAAAACTGGAGGGCAATGCAATGGATTATGGGAAGTATGGAAACATACATAACTACTCCGCTTTCTACTGCCGTGACACTAATATACTTCCTTTCCTGTAACGACAACAGTGAAATTACGACTCTTCTAGACTCAGACAGGGTTTCCTTGTAGCAATGTTCAATATTAAGGGATATGACAGGGACGAATAATCGAAGAAAAAACGTCTGGTAAACATGGTTTCAAAAACTTTACCTTATGAGATACGAGCAGTTCTTCACCATCGCTTCTGTGAAACTAATTTCTTCTACTGCAAGCTGGTTATTTCCCATATTTTCAGAGGTGGTAGTGTGCACGAAAACAAGAAAAAAACACCAGTAGAGATGGGCCTTAAAGTACATACCTGAAGAGCTATGTGAAACACATCCCTGTGAAACACATCTACTGTGAAACACATCTCTTCTGCTGAACGAGGACTCACAGCTCCAAAGACGTGTATTTAGAGCCTATGCTTTCTAGACCACTTTTTCTTGTTTTGATCAATATTACCACCCTCCAAAATACTGAAAGCAAAGAACTTGCAGCAGAAGAAATTTGCTTCATAGTATCGAGATGAAGTGGTCACAGCATGGTCTGATTTTAGAGCCCATATTTATTAGAATTCTGTATTTCGAATTATCGTTCATATCCGTTGGGCCTTCATGGGCTATTTGGGAGGTGTTTAATTTAGTTTTTAATAATAATACTAACACCATCATTTGCAAATTGCAGAACAGATCACCCAATTTGCAAGTGTATCGCACATGTTAATGTGTCACTGTAGTACTATTTGAAGCACATATAATGGGAAAATAGGACCGGTAAGTGATAGAGCAGAAACTGTTTGAACTGGTGACCAAATATTGCCTCAAAATATCTTTAGGTTAAGAATTCAAAACACAGAATTAGATGCTCATTTTATACTTCACTAAAATTTCTGTTGAACTATCGTAATTTCATATTGGTTTGGATCTCACTATGTGCCTCGGCGAACAGAGAATCAGATAAATAAATACCTAGAAAATCAAAGGTATGTTATTCTTTTTTGAACATTTCGTTAGTAATAATATTAACAAAATGCTTTCTCTGGTGGTTAATAAGTGATAATTATCCCTCCTTATATTCCATGAGTGGGGTAAGTGTGGTAACATTACTAACTGCAAACCACCATTGATTTGTATTTTTAGTCTCAGCAAACTGGAATGTGAATTCTCCCTTTACTCTGCGTGTGTGTTTTTATTCTGTAACATTAGAATGCATATATGTTCAGAAATTCAGATGTCAGTGACTTCTCCATGACTACGGCTCGACGTGTCAAAATAAATTGCCTTGAAATAATAAAGATATCATCTATATGGATTGTTCAGATCCAGAATTATTGCAGACCGCAAATAAAATGCAAACCTTACTTTGCCGTAACTAATAATGATAATGACTTGTTAAAATGAGAGAAATAACACTGTTCATTTACTCATCTGTCTTTCTATTCAGATATTCCTATGCGAAATACTGCGGTTGGTTGGGCAGGTGTTCCTCAGTGGATGTGTTAAGGGAATTACAAGTACAGTTAAAGTTAGATCAAGAAGATAATGCATTCTAGAGTAGTAAATGATTTTCGTAGATTTCACTGGACAATATAACTGAGTCCAGTTTCAGTTTATGCATGATGTTTTGTAGTTAATGATAATATGCTCCATACTCATGAGTTTTGTAATGTCTCTTGCGGAATAGGGAACAGAAGTTAGCTATAATTTTACCTATCATTATCCGATTCATAACCATCTAAGAGTATTGCTTTGAATAAAGGCAATGTAAACAGTTTTTGTATTGAAGAGAAAATGATTCAGATAACAAAGATGATTACAATTTATATAACTGATGAATGAATAATATCGTAATGTTACCAGATAGGTTGAGACATTTTTGACACAGGCTAGTCCCAAATATATAATAGAAGAAAATGTATGATTTAGACAAAGTGATATTTCAGACCTTTTAACCACATCATTCTTGCTTTAAAGAAAGTAGGTTTTGCTCGAAACATTTTATTGCAGCTAGATCAATAATTTTTACAGAAAATGATTAAATGGGGAAGAAATAATAATTGTTCTGTTTTATGCAAAACGAAATAGCTAGCTATGAAACACTGATAATAGCTAACATCGCTTGACTAGCAAAGCCTGTGTTGAGACTAACAAATGAAAGTGCTTAGTACTTAAATTTTGACGTTTACGTAACTGTCAAAAGTAATGCAACTTGAAAACGTGTCCATACAAATTGCACTATGTATGGTTAGTATACTGAGTTAATATATTCTTTTTAATTTAATGACGAAAGTATAATTTATCCCGCTCCAGACGTCTGCAGTTGATTTAGTTGACACGTAAAATTGCATATGACTAATTTATTTATATTTTAGAGAAGGGTTATTAGAAAACGAAGTTGCCTATTCTTATTATTACAAATGTCTGGAAGAAAACTTATTTTGGACTTTTGATATACTTCATAGGCACAATTTTTGCTATATTTGATAAGTGTAAAAATATAAGCGTAAGTTTTGGATATAGCAGCAGAAGCTGCGCAGTTTTCAGATGATATTTGTGTACATCTTCTATTACTATTTGAAGCCATATACGTCAATTTTGATAGTAAATATATGTTAAGATTCTGTCAGTAAATATTCCATTACATTGTGGCAGAGCACGCCGCAGGACTGTAGAGGATGAGGCTATCGCCTGGTAACACGCGGCTCCGTGCCTATACCAGTTTGTCAGCGGAACGCGA
The DNA here is from genome assembly GCF_023864345.2 of Schistocerca serialis cubense. Classification (NCBI taxonomy): domain Eukaryota; kingdom Metazoa; phylum Arthropoda; class Insecta; order Orthoptera; family Acrididae; genus Schistocerca; species Schistocerca serialis. The sequence goes on from NC_064639.1 coordinate 998,509,610, forward strand.
AATTATGGCGGCTTTTATCCTTTTACGTGTTTTTCCACGTTAAGTAGCATAAAATCTGGGACTAGACAGCTTAAAATTGAATCAGGTATACGCTCGGAATAGGTTCCTGATTAACGATCATTTCTTCTTGATATAACTGAGAGCTTCCGCTATTTATGAACGCAACAACCTCATTCCCTTACAACAACCCGTTCGGCACACGCTGCCGAATTGCAGGCGTTGATAAGAGCTGTATATAGCGTGGCTATGACTTTGTACCCAGTCGCCCGACGAGGCTGTACTGTCTGTCAGCGTAATGGGGATGTGAATCCGTCATCCGCTGCTGACGGGGCAGTTTATGCTTCGCTACCAGGATTACGAATCGTCCGCTCGTTTTCGCTTCACGTGTTCCACACAAGCTGTGCTAACATTACGCCCCGCATGGTCTGCAGACACACAATGCCACAAACCACTGCCATGAAGGCCGAACACGCATCTCCGAATCAACTACATAACTTCGCTGCAATTATATCTTTGGCAACGACGGCACATGGTAATATTTCATACAACTTTAATCTCTGACAAACACCTATCCAGAACATTTTCTTCTCTGCAAACATTTATAAATACGTGTCACACTACTGTTCATAGGACAGTTCTTATGATAAGTATTGTTATATAAATCCACACGTTTAGACGCCATGTACATACTTTCATTTGCTATATATGCTTCCGCCACATACGTGTATTCTTATAGGAAGAAAATGTCTCAATATCCTACTGTAGCAGGTAACTTCATATTCCTGGTGATTAATTACGGGGAGAGATTTAGAGTTTTATTAAAAATCATAGTAATGCTTGTTTCCCTTATAAAAATCAAAGCTGTTTACGATGTCTCAATATTATCTTCACTTTGTCTATCGTGACAGTGACATCCTAGTTTTTTTAAATAACCCGAAAAATAACTTTGTTTCCAGCTCCGCGTAATCTTCGGGTACAGCGCAAATAACTTCCTCTTGATACGAGTATTTCCTTTCTACTGGCCAATTTTTTGACGATGAGTAACAGGAAACAAATGATTTAAAGGCAAATATGACCACATTAGTTGTGCATCAGCCTACATGTAGAATTTCTGTGCATGTTATTTTCTGTTTCAGCTCATCATGAGGAATAGTCGACAACGTAACTTGCTGGTACATCTTTGACTGATAAGCTAAAACTTTCATGTTGGATCTTTGCCTCTGCTCAAAATTTCAACAACACCTGTCAGTTTTTGTAATGTAATACTTGCAGTATAAGAAGACTCGCCTTATAATGCCAACGAATTTTTGAAAGAAACGAATACTATCAGTGCATCATTTTCATTACGGCGTCGAAAACTCCCTTTGAAGATTGGAAAATTAACAATACTCAACGGTAAAAGAACGCAACCACTCCATTAAGCACAAAAAGACGAATCCAGAGGTATTCAGTCTTTATTTAGTTGGTTAGTTACATTTTCTGTAGATCAGTATTTTATTGAAACGATGTGGAACGTGTCAGTTTAGAGGATATGTATGCTTTGGTAGTATTAACATTAATGAAAACATTTTTTTTTGCACTTCTCCTCATGGACCTATACTTACAAACAATGTTTCTTTTTTTAAATAAAGCTTGTTTTTATTTTTATTTTTTAACTGACTGTCAATTTTTAAGTAGAAATTCGTCAATGGCATGTAAGGACTTGTCCAGCAGGAATGGCTGCAAGTCAGATTTAAAACTTGCTTTGCAACCTGTCAGACATTTTACGTTATCGGGCAAATAATCAACTTTTTTTTCTGCGTGCTGACGTATTTTTTGAGGCACTGGTAACTTTAATAATGGATAACAAAGGTCCGTTTCCCCCTAGTGTCTTAAGTATGGACATCAATCTTCTTCTCAAGTTGTGATGGGTTAAAGGATTATGTATGATGAATTTCGTTAGAGAACATACGTACTCTGACGGCTCAACTAAAATGCCTGTCTCCTTGTAATAATACCTAAATGACGTCTGTGGATGAACATGACGTATTATTCATACTTCCCGCTGCTTGAAATTAATACTTTCTTTGTAAGTAATGAGTCACCCAAGAAAATAATTCCATAGGACATTGCTGAATAGGAATGTACGAAATATATCAAGAGGTTGAGTCATTTGTTTGAAAAGCTCAACAATATCCCTCTTCGAGTTCAAGCTTTCATCAGTAAGTACACTGGATCGTTCTAACCAATTTACTCACTTCTGCTCACATGCTACAACGGTTGGTATCACTCTGTTTGTTGCACAAAACTGAATATAGTCAGCCTTTTCAACATTTAGAGAAAATCAATTTTCTGAGAACCCTTCACAACTCTCTGGAAAATATAATTTACTATCCTGTCTACTGCTTTCTTTCTGATGCGATTTTTTATAAAAATTGTATCGTCTGTGAAAAGTACGATTTCTGTGTGTTGAATGTTAAGTGGAAGGTCATTCACACCAACTGACACTTGCTAAGGAACAACTGCCAACTGCTACGGAGCCACCATAATTGCTACGGAACACCCAACCAGTGACAGTAAATGCAGAGGGCGGGCCGTGTTAACTGCAGCGAAGGCTGTTCGTTGGCACTCTGTGAGCATAAGACTGCTCACACAGTAAGGAATTTGATGAAGACTGTCGTGGAACCGAATAATGTAAGGTTCCATGCGGACAGCAACATGTCTGCAGCATACCATTTCAGTGCTTACAATCGTGGACGAGCAGTTGAACGGCTTGAAGCCGGCCAACGTGCCACTAATGTGGCAACAGTAATTTGAATGTCCGAAAGTGTCATCTCAAGATTAAAAAATAAAAAAGAAGGTAAAACAAATATCATACCGCAAGAGAGTTGATACATAGCCCTGGTAACGGAAAGGAACAGCCTTTCCACTCCTGAACAAATCACTGCAGATATTGCAACACTACCAGTACACGTGTCTCTGCCAGAACCATTTCGCGGCCATTAAATCTGTTTGTTTTGAATGCTCGGAAGCCTGTTAAATGCAACCCTCTTCAATCACGCCACTGTCAAGAAGGAGTTCGTTCGGTGATGCAGGGAGGCTTTTGGTTGAGGTCAGCAAGAGGGATCCAGAATGTCGATTCCCAACGAATCCCACATCGCCGTGGCAAGTAGTTCTGGTTAGCAGTTAGCGTCGAGAGGGAGGGGAACACGTTACACACAACAGGATGTTCATGAACGTCTACGGCGTGGCGTAGGCTTTATGGCGACGGCAGGCATTATGCAAAATGGCCGAACACATACCTTTGCATGAGGTACCGTTGTCGGGTGCACAGAAAGTTGAAGATATTTAACATAAGGTGTGGCCTACCTACTCCCATAACAGAACCCCTATAGAGAACGCCTGGGATGCTCTTCACACACGCGTTTCTCAACGAATACCCACTTCCTGAAGCGTGCAAGAAATTATAACCGCCCTGAGAGAGGAACAGAACAATATTCCTCAAGGATTCCTCAACAGTTTGGTAGCCAGTGTGAGTAACTGGTACAAATGTGGACTAGTTTCCAAATAGGACAAGTAGCACATATTCCTTAACGAGAGTCGAAAACGACTTCTGTGTTGGGTATCTGACCTGTGAAAATATGAACGATATTTATATACGTCATTCTGCTTTCCAATATGGTGGACCTGTACCAATTTTCGTTATAAATAGACCACCCATCTCTGTTAAAATGTGTTACATTTCATCCATCAGTGCCTTTGACTTTTTTCTGACCGACAATGTCTCTTCCTTAGCAATTGTCAATCATTGTAAATGGAACAAGAGAGGATCCAAAATTGAACCTTGTGGGATTCCCTTTGTGATCTATTCCTTGTGTCTAAAATTTACTACCCTTCTCCCAGTACTTGAATATTCATCACAAAGTTTTGCATTTAGTTTCTTAGTTATCATTCAAATCACCTGTGAGTAAAGCCATCAAATCCTTAAAAATTCAGTTTTTCTAACAGAGTAACATGTTCTACACAGTCAAACGCCTTAGAAAGATCAGAAAAAACACCAGCTGGCAATATTTTTTTATTTCTGGAAATACAAACAGTGATATGCGAAGGAAACTGTTCCCACATGCGTGTGAGACTGTTCTCGAGTATATTACTTTTTTTTTTTAATAGAGGCCAGGAATGACTTTTCTGTCACCTTTTATATGAAAAAGTTTAACCTGTCTGCGAAAAATCCCCTTTGCCAGTGACGCATAGCATACTTCACTAAGGACGTCACTTATTACGTTGGAACGAATATTCAAAATTCTGTTTGAAATTTCATTAACGTCATATGAGCTTATTTGTGTGTTTTTTTTTACAATTTTTATAATATATTAATTTCAGTGAAGGATGTCGCTGCTACTTCAAGTAGCTTAAAGTTTGGTTTAATTTTATTTTTAGTTTATTCTATTGCTTCCTCAACTGCAACATTTCATTCTATTAGTACTGATACATTTAGAAACTGATTGTTAAAAGTACGTGCAGCTTGTGAATTATCAGTCACAACACATTCAATTTAACTGTTACGATATGTTTTACACTGACTGGCTGTCCTGTCTCCTGTTTGATAATATCCAGTACAGTTTTTATCATATCATCTGCATCATTTATTTCTATAAGAAATCATTGTTCCTGGACTTTTATTCGCTTTACTTAAAATGATAGTAAGGTATTTTTTGTGGTATGAAAGTTAAGACTTATCTTGAACTACTCTGGCCTTCATGTAAACTTCTCTCTTCCTCTTACATGGGATGTTATTTCCAATGTTTTTAGGAAGACAACTTTAAAATACTGATACAAATTTAGTATAGTATGAGATGAATTATTTTGCAATGGTTATTTTACAAATAACGAAAACCTTCTCCTCCGTTTGAATCTAGTATGAGACTCATGCAGGAGGGTTTTTATGAGCAGTTATGATGAATCAACCTAACGATCCACAGAGTGTGAAATTTTGGAATTCTGAAACAAAGCTACTAAAATTTTTAAACGTAGAGGATCAAGCTACATTTGCACTTGGTACGGGTTGATAGTAGGGTGGAATGAAATAGCACAGAATTTTCTGGCCATGTGATCAATATAACAATAAAACCATAGCTGAAAGATGTGATCAGCTGTTAGCAACGTTATGATTAGGACTATACATAACAGTTTAAGCAACACAGTGCCAAAATTATTATTTTCAGGACTGAATCAAAGTCAGCCCCAAAACGTATTTTACCAATGTACATACCCACATCAAAAGCGAATACCGAAAAATTAGAGAATATTCGAGGAAGTTGAGATATTGGTTTAATATGTGTGGCTAAATGAAAATTTGATAGTTCTAGCTGAATGAAATACTAAAGATAATGCACAGCAGAAGTATTGGAGAATCTTGACTGGGAGAATGGATTGAGAGAGAGATCTGGTATGACGTGGCGCCTCTTCTAAAGCCAGAAAAAATGTATGCTTTCAAAAGGCAAGGAGAAATACGAAGCTGTTAGCTAGACTATATAATAATTCCATAAGATCGAAGGAAAATACGGGTCTTTAAAGTATAACCAGGTGAGGACATATAACCACTCAAGAGAATTAGCGGTAGGCTCAAATGATTGAGAAGATTTGAATTAAAGTTTCAATCGATAATGGAAGTCAGAAAGCTTCGAACACAACAAAAGTAGAATTTAACGTAACTTCTTAGAGGTACAGAGCATTTCTATGCTTACTGTACAAGAGGACAATTCGTGAGTATGAGGTGTACAGTAGCTTGGTACGAATATCAATTAAATGTTATTAATTAAGGTTTATTGGTTTGCAGGGATAGATTTAATACATGAGGAATATTGTATCAATGTAATGCCGTGTCAACACAATATCGATGAGCGAAAAACCACACGATAATCTTATAATGTAACCCTGTGGGAGTAAATTCTCTGTCAGTATGCTAATTATATAATTGAAGCCTTTTTCATGAATTCCCTTTGATGTTGAAGAGAAAATCGATTCTGTCACAATATGCCGTAGCTGCCTGGGTTGTGGATTGTTGGAAAAAATGTTTAATTTAAAAAAAATGTACCTTTAGAAGTAACTCTAGATGAAACAAAAGTATTATTCTTCTTGCGAATTTGGCACGTACATTAATTTCTTATTTCTTGTTTTAGGTAAGCGCTTCATGGGTTGATAATGTGACTCAGCTGAATGTTTTCGAATAGGAGCGCACTGTTCTCGCAACGATAACATAGCTGCATAAGATGAAACTCTCTAGTGAATTGTAGCAACCAAAAAGGAAACGAACGAACATCATGAAGAGAAAGACCAGCTATTGCTTAATGGAACAGTAATCTATGCCGATTAAACTGTCTGTTCCTAGAAGTCATCGAGACGGCACAAATTCAACCTGAAAGAGAAAATTTTCAGCCTACACGAATGTTACAGGGAACCTACCGTTATTTCGTCAATGATTTGATGTTGCGCCAGTGCTAATGGCTGGTTGTCAGTTCTTACATGTGCTGAATCAGTTACTGTCCGTTGAATTAATGACAAACTGCTCCAATTGTTATAGAGAAATTTATTGAGTCCACTACCACTTACAGCTTTCATATTAGGCTATTATGGGGTGGTTCTGAAAAACTGTGTTCTATGGAAACAATATTCAAGTCATAAAAGTAAAAGCCAGACAGATTTAAAATGTTTCATATCCTACGATGTCGTGAGAAACATAGTTGACACTCATGATCTGAATTTTACGCTATCTGAATGAAAGTCTCCGCACATCTATTAGTGCATTTAATTTGGGCGGAGAAGTGCAAAGTTGAATTTTAGAGTTTTTATGAGTTTTTGGAACTTTAAAGTTGGTGGCTTTGTGCAGCCACACTGCGAAGTGTCGATGGTAGAGTCTGGTTGATCTACAGTAAATGTGGGCACCTTCAGTTCGATGAATATATAAAACATTTTCCAAATTTCTGTTGAATTCATCCTTCGTAAATTTATGCTTTTCCATTATGTGTATTGGGTCAGCCGCGACCACATTTTGGTCAGAGATCATATTATCTCACATCTCAGCAAAGACACATTAGTATTAATTTCGGGTTTTTGCGGTATTGGCGAGTATAGGAGTGCTTGATTTGATTTTCTAATTCCTACACTTCCCTCTGTTATCCTGACAATCCTATATGGCTGTTTCGAGTTGATGCACTGATTAATTTCATTTAACCTATCTCTAAAGTATTGTTTTGTGAGTGCCATTGTTTTGTCTGTAGTTGGGCAACGTTTAACCAAATTATTTAACGAATTATGTGTACCATATCATCAGAAGTAAATAAAAACTTCTACATCTCAGCTCCTTCGCCTACCGTTAAGAAATTTGCGAAGAAGTAACAAGAAAGCCCCAGTAAGGGACATAAATATGTATATTCCTCGTAAGTAATTTCGAGATGCAGGAAGTGAGTGGGCCAAAAGTTTGATTCTTAAAGAAAAGAGGATAGATAAGTTAATATAACTGCAGTGGCGTAAAAGAAAATCACAACAGCAAGAAGTAGTTGTGCAACATAACGAGATATGTTACGCGTATTTCTATATCTGAAAGACGTACGTTCAAATTTCGCGCCAATGGCATAGCAGTGGTTCTAGTAGCGCCACTAAGAGGATGCATATCAAGTTTGCTTTACATACACGCTGGAACAGTTGTGAGCGTTAGTTAGCTCTGAGACTGTACGTGGTGTGTTGACGTTAGTCAGAATGCCTTTGCGATGACAAAGGCGCGATTATCAGCATCTCGCTGAGTCTGAACGAAGTCGAGTAATAGGACAACGAAAAGCTGGATGTACCTCCGGCGGTACTGTAGAAAGACTTGGTAGGAATGTAGTCACTGTAGATCACGAGAATGTAACGTCACAAGACGATCGGGCTCCGGCTGGCGCCGTGGCGTTACAGAGATACCCTGCAGCGTGCATTCCACACACCCCAAACTATTGCCATTTGGGACTTCAGTTTTGTCGTGTAAGAGCCCATTGAAGGGCAGGGTGGAAATCTATTGCGTTTTATGATGAATTTTTGTTCCGCCTATGTGCCAGTGATGGCCGTGTCTCGTTTAGAAAGAGGCCAGTTGACCAGTTGAAAGCCTGCAATCAACCTATCTGCTTGCTAGACACACTGGACTTACACCTGAACTTATCGTCTGTGGAGCCATTTCGTATAACAGCAGGGGCATTCTTGTGGTTATCGCATGCACCTTGACTACAAATTTGTTCGTCTATCTGGTGATCCATTCTGTCGTGCTGCCATTCATGATCACCATTTCAGGACTTCTTTCCAACAGGATAACGCCCGCTCACATACCGCGAATGTAACCCAGCATTCTCTAAAGGGTGTCGATATGTTGCCTTGGACTACTCGATCGCCAGATCTGTCTCCAGTCGAACACATGTGGGACATCACGGACGACAACTTCAGCGCCATCCAACAGACAGCATTAACCATCCCCGTGTTGAACGATCAAGTGCAACAGACGTAGATCTCCATCTCATAAACTGACGTCTGGCATAATAAAATCCATTCATGTTTGCAAGATTGCATTCAACATTCTGGCGGTTACACCGGTTATTAATGTACCAGCATTTCACATTTACAATTGCTCATCTCGCGCCATCGCTATACTGTGGTCTTGAAATATTAAACACTTAAATATGTTAACTAGACAAATGTATTCCCGAAGTTTCACTACTCTACCTTAATTATTTTTTGCTGCTGCAGTTTTTTTTTGTCAGTGTACAAGTGATGACCTTTTTATTATGCCTCTAGCTTGTTTATCGGGCAGTGTTAGTTTTACATTAACTGTGGCAAGATATGCACCTCATGTATGGGTTCACTGAATGTTGTGGAAGAGTTGCGCAACGAAGCTATGCTAATGTGTTGCCACAGTGAAGGGAACCAACATGGTATCATTTTTTCATCTGTGGGTGTAGCATTACGCTGCGTCTGAAGTTACCAAATTTTTGTGAATGAGTATAAGAGGCTTTCTTTCTATTGTGACGCTACCGTCGCAGGAATAAAGTTAGCTGGGGCATAAACTGAATAAAATAATTACGGCATTACTCTTAAACAGATGCTGGAGATCACTGGTTCCTAAAACCAAATTACCCAGAAAATATACCCGAAGAAACTTCAAAATTTTGGTAGTTGAGTTCAGTTTCACCCTTTGTAAATATTACCAGGAAATGTATTGCTAAGACAGCTACATACAAAACAAAGTAAGAAGATCCACTAGATAACACCAGACACGGATTTAGGATTCGTTTCTGGTAGAGTGGGCGGGGGGTTACTGCCTCTCATCTCATTTACTTGTTACCACGCCCACTTTTAGCGATTCACAGATGCCCAAGTTGTTAAAAATATTACAGTATACGACCATCATTGCAAGAAAGCTCTTCACATAACCAGGGGTCTCGTGTGACCCTTCTGCACACTAATAGTTTTAAATACCGGCAGTATTTGGAATAACTGTAGCACCTGGAATAAGGTTAGTTGTGGAAATGAAGAGAAAACATCCTTAAAAATGAACCGAACGACGTGAAATAATAATCATGAATTTACGAGACATCTTTGTATACACATTTCAATGCAAACAATTTCGAACAAAGTTATTTACAGAGCTGTAAGCGATATTTGACCTTAGAATGTGATATACGTATACTTTTTGTTTTTCATTTTCTTTGAGGGATGCAAGAACGTTAGTTGACTTAGTTACTTTTGAAAAGGGTAAATAGAAATGTCCTTAAGTAAAGACGGGATTTGGTAAATACAGTTCTGCTCTTTGAAGCTTTTTCCCAGAGATTTGTTTATACTCATCGCAAATGTAGCTTCAATGGGCAACTACGTACTCGTCAACTGAAGAAGCCTGCTTGGATCAGATGGTGTCAAGTTTATCCATGCCACTACAACATTTTTCCCCGGTGTCAGTCATCCGAGCATTAATTGTAAATTCATTGAGTTTTGTTGCAACCCTGCATGCTCCATTGAATAAACTTTCTTTAGCGTTCATGTTTCTTACAAAGATGACAGTAGTGTGTTTCTTTAGATCTCGTATAAGTTTATGTGGCAGTAGTTCTGAAGGATCTAATGATTGTAAGAATTCTACAGCTTACAACCGGTTGTTAGTCCTCTTGTCGGACTGTACGGAGTCACAACTGTAGTAAATGAGAAATGTATAGTGTTCGCTCCTTATATGGTGTGCCACTAAGGCCACAATTGTCTCTAACTGTATTTCTGCATTTCGCACCTTGTGTAAACACGTCAGGCCGTAGTAGCGACAGGTAAATAACAATTAAAGGCAACAATGACAAATATGTTTTCCGTTTTGGTAAGTATGTTAGTTCAGAAAGGTCAAGTCGTATAACGGGCAGAGGTAATGGACTTTCACAGTTTCTCGGTTATTACCTATGGCTATGCCGCATATAAATTTTCAAGTTAATAAGTACTTTAAAGCAAATGAAATGGTAATTGTAGTAAGATAATTACGTAACAGGAGCCACGCATTAAAGAGTAATGAGTCAACTTCGTATAATATAGGTATGAAGCTGTGCATCCACGATGCTTTTCTACGTATAATAGTTAAATGACTCTTTATCTTAAAATATTCCAGAAACTGTGAGTTTCGGCGCAAAATCGATGCGCAGTGTCCGAAGCCAGTTAAAAAAAAACTTTCTAACGATACGTCATTCACCCCTGTATGGATTAGTATGTGTCTAGAAGAAGGAATGTTGACTTGAGAAATAATATATATGATTTGTTTGCATTTGTGCTTAGTAAATCTCTTCAGCATAATTTTCAAGTAAATTCATTTCAGGTAACTACACCTGAAAACCAATTTTCATTTTTGCTTCAATCTCAGTTGTATTTTTTTAGATAAAAGACATGTTCAGATGTCTCCGGATCATCTCCAGATGTAAGCAGTTACGTTAGCAAACCGTCGTGTCTGTGCCAGAACCTCATACCGGAGTACAACTACTGCTGTTCTCTCGCGGCGAATAAGTCGGCTTTAGTACATCTAATTCTAAAAGTTGGGAAGTACCTTTGTCATGGTAATGTTTTGAGAACTATAATAGTAACAATCTTTCACAAATTTGACAGATTCGTATTTTATGCTGTAGAAAATCGAAGTGTGATCTTACCGTTATCGATATTTCACTTGGCTCTGAAATCGTGAGCGGGCCTGCGGCCTATGTCAATGCGAACATGTGAATCGGGAACCGCTATATCTTCTGTCGTTTCTATCTACGTCCGAGGAAGGCGTTCTTTCCTCTCCCGTCTCTCCTTCCTTTGACCTTCCGTGGTTTCACTTTTCCAGTTGTGGACCTACGAACGTATTTGTTGCTTGCAGCAAGTACTGTTAGCCAACGAATTGACGATTTTATTTTGGCTGGAACCTATTCTCGTCGCAGATTGTAATTGTAGTAAGTGGCCTAACGCTCAAGAGCATGAGCGGGAATTATCCTGTATTAACTTATAATTTTATAGAATTTCTTGCCATCTTCGAGACTCTTACTTCTTATGATACTATATTCACCGAAACTAGCTGGAAAATTTCGGCCGACCGCTGTGGCAGAGCGGTTCTAGAAGTTTCAGTCCGGAACCGCACTGCTGCTGCGGTTACAGGTTCGAATCCTGCCTCGGGTATGGATGTGTACTTAGGTTAGGTAGGCTTACGTAGATCTAAGTCTGGGGGACTGAAGACCTCAAATGGTAAGTCGCATAGTGCTTAGAGCCATTTGAATTTGGATAATTTCGTAAAAATATTGAAGTGATCTTATGGCATCTAGTGCCGTGGGTCTCCTCCAACTAGGGAATTTCGGCTGCTGAGTTGCAAGTCATTTCAATTGACGCCAGATTAGGCGACTTGTGTGTCTATGATCCCTGCCAGGGATCGAACCAGGGCCCGGTGTACGGCAGTACGACGCGCTGACTACTAAGCTTAAGGGTGACCGGGGGGGGGGGAGGGGTAGTCCGTAATTCATATTCTTCCTTTGGGGGTGGCGGAGAGTGAACCATAGCCCCCGTGACTCCCTCCCACCCCACCCCCGCCACCAAAACGTGTATCCGTGGCTGCACTAGACAGCAGCTAGAACACTCTGCAGGGGGAGAAGGTTGTAATGGCCTGCCAGCATGACTTCCACGTTAACAGGCGTGCAGATGGCGATTACCGATCAGGAAGCGCGCCGATATCAGCGACCTTCGGCCGTTGTACTCCGATGTGCTCTTACTGCGGACTTGTGACCACTGTATTGCCTTCCCCCTCTCAGGCGGCGGTGAAGATGGCGAGTAGGGGAGCGGGCCGGATATTGGACGCAGGGACCGAAGGCCCGGTATCTCGCAACCAGGCGGTGGCAGACCTCCAGATAGCGCCGGCGCGTCTGCCGCCCTGTACGGTAGCAAACACTTTCTTCCTTTCTGTTTCCGTGAAATGTGCCGTTGTCTCCAATCCACGTTCTAGAGAGAAACAAATTTTTGAGTCACCAGTGTCTGCATATTTCTTTTCCTCACAGTAATTTTTTAAATACCTTGTATAGGTAGTTTGAACTACTTTATTAAAGCCTACGAACTGCTTAATGCAATACACAGCTGTTCCTACTTTTATTTTGACCATCGAGTTAGGTCACAATCTGACCATTCTCCGGCATCAGTACCAAAGGAGAACAGCTTTACAGGTTGAACCTGAACTCTACCGAGAAACTTTCAGAGGTTGTTCTGAGTATTTCGGTATAACGGATGCACAACCTCCATCTGGTCGTTACAGTTATTGCATGCCGTTTGACTTCTTGCCCAAATTAGATTTCTGTGTGCACTGGATTTAAGTGCACAACAGTTAAAATGTCGGTGATACGCGCTGTGTGTCTTTTTTCCATTCGTTCGCGGCACCTGCTGTTGACGAAGGTACTTCTCTGTTTTGTCAAGGATTTTGTTTTCCGGCAGTGTTATTAGCGCGTTAACGCTTACATACTGCAGTTTCTGTGGATAGGTTTACTGATGAACTGTTGGCCGATATGCACCTCGTGTATGTATTCACTGTATGCAGTGGAAGAGCGCCACAATGGTGCTATGTTGAGCTTCTTCCCCCGCGACGTCTACCTCGTCAGAGACTACGTTTTTCGTCTGATGGTTGTTGCATTACTCTGTGTTGTGCCTTGCACGTTTTGGTTATTGCATGTTACAGGTTTATTCACTGTCGTGAATGTATTTTAACAGAAACAGGGTGGCTGCACTAACATACAGAATACATCATTATTGCATTATTACTCTGTAATGAGCCGTCGCAGACAGTAGTCCTTTATACCAAAATACTCCAAAGATGTTCTTAAGCAACCTTTGAAGGTATGCCGGCGGCATTCTGATTTACCCTGTATAACAAATAAATACGATAACTTTACACACCTCCCCATAAAACAAGTTTTCATCGAGTATACATGCACCATACACAGTGTGTCAATGAAACGAAAAATAAATTTATATAACAAAACCATTTTAAATGTCCACCACAGGCTGTCAAAGTCTATACCTTGGCTGCATCGTGTTTTAGTCTACATTATTGGCGGGTGTCGTCCTGTGGTCATTTTCAAATGTCGGTAACAACATCTACATCTACGTCTACATGGTTACTTTGCAATTCAGACTTAAGTGCCTGACAGAGTTTTCTTCGAACCATTTTCATACTACTTCTCTACCATTCCACTCTCGAATGGTGGGTGGGAAAAAGGAACACCTAAATCTTTCCGTTCGAGCTCTTATTTCTCATATTTTATTATGATGATCATTTCTCCCTACGTAGGTGGGTGTCAACAAAATATTTTCGCATTCGGAAGAGAAAGTTGGTGATTGAAATTTCGGTAATAGATCTCGCCGCAAAGAAAACCGCCTTGGTTTCAGTGACTGCCACCCAAACTCGCTTACCATTTCAGTGACACTCTCACCCCTATTGCGCGTTGCACGAAACGGGCTGCCGTTCTTTGCACTTTTTCGACCTTCTCCGTCAATCTTACCTGGTAATCCCACGAAGCGCAGCAATATTCCAGCAGAGGGTGGACAAGTGTAATGTAGACTGTCCCTTGAGTGGGTTTGTCGCATCTCATAAGTGTTCTACCAACAAAGCCCAGTCTTTGTTTCGCCTTCCCCACAATATTATCTATGTGGTGTTTCCAATGTAAGTTGCTCGTAATTGTAAATCCTAGGTATTTAGTCGAATTGACAGCCCTTAGATTTGTGCGACTTATCGCATACCCAAAAATTATCGTATTTCTTTTAGTACCCATGTGGATGTCCTCGCACTTTTCGTTGTTTAGTGGCAATTGCCAATTTTCACACCATATAGAAATTCCCTCTAGATCATTATGTAATTGGTATTGATCGTCTGATGATTTTACTAGACGGTAAATTACAGAATAATCTGCAAACAATCTAAGGGGGCTGTTCATATTATCACCTAGATCATTTATGTAAATCAGGAATAGCAGACGGCCTATGACACTACCTTGCGGAACGCCAGATATCACTTCTGTTCTATTCGATGGTTTACCGTCTATAACTACGAACGGTGACCTCTCTGAGAGAAAATCAAGAATCCAGTCACACATCTGAGACGATACTCCATATGCACGCAATTTGATTAATAGTCGCTTTTGAGGAATGGTATCAAAAGCCTTCTGGAAATCTAAGAATATGGAATCGTTCTGAGATCTCTTGTCGACAGCACTCATTACTTCATGGGAATAGAGAGCTAGCTTTGTTGCACAAGAACGACATTTTCTGAATCCGTGTTGGATACCAAGAACGTAAAAAAAGAGAAGCCATGTATTTTACATCATTGCACCTGTCGTATCATTACTCACAACTGCCTTGGCAGTATGTGTGCCACTTCTAAAAACTTTTTGATTCTACCAGGAAACTGGAACTTGTTCCCACTCCCGCAAGTCGGCATATATAGTCTTGAACATCACACATTACATACAGGAACTCGTATTTTGTCGCGTCGTATAACTAAGCTGCTGTTGACAAACGGCTTCTAAGTCACTGCTTAATGTATTTAGCAGCACAACGTACCTTTTCCCTTCGACAGAGGTAAACTGACTCTTTATAACGGCTCGCGTGCAGACAACTCTCAAAGAATTTGTTTATACAGTGCATTTTACAGAATCAGTGTACACCAGCAGAGAGTAGTATCCCATGCGGTACGTGCCGGCTATTATAAGAAAATAATGGAACTTAAGCTACGCTAGCCAGTCACATTAATGTGACCACCACTTACGTTCGACGTCAGCGTCACACACATACGGCAGGTGGCAGCACTAGCAGTGGAGGTTATACAAAGCGTATCAGCTGGACGAGGAAAACAGCGCAGTCGTTGTCGTAATGGGGAAACAGAGCGAATTATCTGACGTCCAAAAGGATATGATCATTGGCTTTAGGACCAAGGGTAGAGGCATTTCCGAAACAGTTAAGTCTGTAAACTGTTCGTGGTTGAAGTATACAGTGCATGAAAAGATGCTCCTATGCGGAACCGGCGTATAGGCAACTGTGGTGCGATGCGGGCCATGCATGATGGGGGTGCACGACCGCTGCGGAAATTGGTACAGGAGTATAGATGTGCAACGGCTGAGCGAACGTTGCTGCGTATGGACCTCCGCTATCTGCTGTTCATGTGCTACGAAAGCTGGAATTTGCACGCCAGTAACGCAGCTGAACGTCACTGAGTGGCGACAGGTGGCCGTTTCAGATGAATCAAGTTTGATCCTCGAAGCGAGCAAACACCCTGCAATAGTTCAGGCTGGAGGAGAGAGTGTTATGGTCTGGGGAATGTTTTCGTAGGATCTTGTCATCTTGAAGGCACAATGGATCAACACAAGTGTCCTTGGGATCATGTTCACCCCTACAAGCAGTGTGGTTTTCTCGGCACGATGGCATCTACCAACAGGACACTGCAACGCGTTACACAGCTCGCAATGTACGGCCGTGGCTCGAGGAGCACAAGGGTGAGTTTATCGTACTCCCCTGTCCACCGAACTCCCACGATATAAGCTCAATCGAGAATCTGTGGGACTACCCCGATCGGGCTGTCCGCGTCATGGTTCCTCATCCGAGATTTCTAGTGCAGTTGGTGACGGCACTGGAGTCGGCATAGCCCTTCATCCTGTCAGTACCTTTCAGATCCTCACTGACACTTCCTGCACGCCTTGCACCAGCCTGTGCCGCAGAAGGTGGTTATTCACTCGTTTGATAGGTTATCACAGTAGCAGAGGTTGAAAATACCGCTTCTTACTTTATTTTCACACGACCGGTTTCGGACTGTTATAAGCCCATCCTCAGGTGTCGTAGCTGTGCTGTGGTCCCCGAATGCCGCGTGCAGCAGGCGCGGTGTCCTGCCTATGAGCGCATGGACTCCCTGTTCAGTTATTCTGCTGCCCAAATAACAAACCTCACCGACGTTTTTCAGTGTGTCATTTCCTAATCTAATTCCATCAGCAGCAACTGAGTAACTCGACTAAATTCCATTGCTCTTTGTTTATTCAACTGCTGTTCCTAGCCCTCTGCCGTCTCCAAGTGAATTAGAACGTCAGTGCCAAATAGAAATGTCTTATTTCTTTTCCGTGTTCAACTGCCTTCCCAAATTTCTCCTTAGTTTCCTTCAAAGTCTGCTCAACGCACAGACTGAATAATGCTGGGAATAGGCTACGACCTGGTATCACTTCTTTCTCTACTACGCCTTCCCTTTAATGATTTTGGGCTCCTAACTGCAGTGTTCTGCCTGTGCAAGTTGAATACCCTTCCGCTCCTTATATTTTATACCTGGTACCATGAAAATTTCAGTCAGTGTTGTTAAAAGCTGTCTCAAACTCTAAAAACGCTATAACTTGGCTTTCCAGAACTTCATCCAAACATCTAGGGCCGTGGTTTTCAAGTTCTGCGTCGCTACTCTCATGTTCATCGTAGCCTTGCAGCAGGGGCGTCGTAATGATTCCATAAATTTGATAAATTGGTTACTTGCTTTCTGAGTGAAGGAACAACGCTAGTAGAGATACCTGCTGGGCCGGTAATTAAGTGTTGTCACTATGGCAGCGTGATAAATGGCAATCGAATCGTACTACCTGACTCATTCTTTCTAATTCTTGAACAATCAGTCAGAAGTTTCGTTTTTCCGAATGCAGATATGGTTTGTCTTCTGTGATTTGTTTCTCTGTGAGTATAGACAAATTCTTAAATGTAAGTGCAGAAAGTCAACTTTTTAATGTATCATGCACTTGTAAAGACATGAATAGACGAAAATGCAGGAAGTTATGCGACAGTTTCTTGAATTTCGATTTTACTTGTCTTACAGCAGCCAGCTAGGAAGTTAAGACCGAACTTGACAAAGACATTCATATTGAAGCACGTAACTAGAAACAAATTCAGTAGCTTTGTAGGAGTGCACATACAACTTTCTTGCCTCGAGGCAGATGCAGTATCAATAACCAGAAGTCTGATATGGAATCGGATGTGAACCTCGACAAAACAACAAAAAAACTACATCTACATCTACATTTACACTCCGCAAGCCACCCAACGGTGTGTGGCGGAGGGCACTTTACTTGCCACTGTCATTACCTCCCTTTTATGTTCCAGTCGCGTATGGTTCGCGGGAAGAACGACTGTCGGAAAGCCTCCGTGCGCGCTTGAATCTCTCTAATTTTACATTCGTGTTCACCTCGGGAGGTATAAGTAGGGGGAAGCAATATATTCGATACCTCATGCAGAAACGCACCCTCCGAAACCCGGGCAGCAAGCTACACCGCGATGCCGAGCGCCTCTCTTGCAAAGTCTGCCACTTGAGTTTGCTAAACATCTTCGTAGCGCTATCACGCTTACCAAATAACCCTATGACGAAACGCGCTTCTCTTCTTTGGATCTTCTCTAGCTCATCTGTCAACCCGACCTGGTACGGATCCCACACTGATGAGCAATACTCAAGTATAGGTCGAACGAGTGTTTTGTAAGCCACCTCCTTTGTTGATGGACTACATTTTCTAAGCACTCTCCCAATGAATCTCAACCTGGCACCCGCCTTACCAACAATTAATTTTATATGATCATTGGTTCAAATGGCTCTGAGCACTATGGGACTTAGCCTAACATCTTAGGTCATCAGTCCCCTATAACTTAGAACTATTTAAACCTAACTAATCTAAGAGATGTACCCGTGCTCTGGCGGTAGCGTCTTTAACTCATAACGAAAACATCTTCGGTGCCGGGTTCGATCCCCGCCACTGCCTAAATTTTGACAAATAATCAGCATTGGCGCCCGAAGACTTCCGGCATAAGAAGTCAGCCTCATTCTGCCAACGGCCTTGTCAAAGAGGGCGGAGGAGCGGATAGAGGTTCAGGGCGCTCTCTTGTCCTAGGAGTGGGAAATTGCCCCTAAAGGCGGAAGAATCAGCAATGATCAACGACATGAGGATGCAGAAGGCAATGGAAACCACTGCATTAAAGACACGTAACGTGTATCCACAGGACATGTGGCCTGTAATTGAAGAAGTGTCATGATGATCTCTCCATTGGCAAAAGATTCCGCAATAGTCCCCCATTCGGATCTCCGGGAGGAAACTGCCAAGGGGGAGGTTACCATGAGAAAATGATTGAATAATCAATGAAAGGATAACGTTCTACGAGTAGGGGCGTGGAATGTCAGAAGCTTGAACGTGGTAGGGAAACTAGAAAATCTGAAAAGGGAAATGCAAAGGCTCAATCTAGATATAGTAGTGGTCCGTGAAGTGAAGTGGAAGAAAGACAAGGATTTCTGGTCAGATGAATACCGTGTAATATCAACAGCAGCAGGAAATGGTATAACAGGTGTAGGGTTCGTTATGAATAGGAAGGTAGGGCAGAGGGTGTGTTACTGTGAACAGTTCAGTGACCGGGTTGTTCTAATCAGAATCGACAGCAGACCAACAGCGACAAGAGGACTTACGGTCAAATAAGGCAGAAGGGATAGATAACATTCCATCAGAATTTCTAAAATCATTGGGGGAAGTGGCAACAAAACGACTATTCACGTTGGTGTGTAGAATATATGATTCTGGCGACATACCATCTGACTTTCGGAAAAGCATCATCCACACAATTCCGAAGACGGCAAGAGCTGACAAATGCGAGAATTATCGCACAATCAGCTTAACAGCTCATGCATCGAAGCTGCTTACAAGAATAATATACAGAAGAATGGAAACAAAAATTGGGAATGCGCTAGGTGAGGATCAGTTTGGCTTTAGGAAAAGTAAAGGGACGAGAGAGGCAATTCTGACGTTACGGCTAATAATGGAAGCAAGGCTAAAGAAAAATCAAGACACTTTCATAGGATTTGTCGACCTGGAAAAAGCATTCGACAATATAAAATGGTGCAAGCTGTTCGAGATTCTGAAAAAAGTAGGGGTATGCTTTAGGGAGAGACGAGTCATATACAATATGTAAAATAACCAAGAGGGAATAATAAGAGTGGACGATCAAGAACGAAGTGCTCGTATTAAGAAAGGTGTAAGACAAGGCTGTAGCCTTTCGCCCCTACTCTTCAATCTGTACATCGAGGAAGCAATGACGGAAATAAAAGAAAGGTGCAGTAGTGGAATTAAAATACAAGGTGAAAGGATATCAATGATACGATTCGCTGATGACATTGCTATTCTGAGTGAAAGTGAAGAAGAATTAAATGATCTGCTGAACGGAATGAACAGTCTAATGAGTACACAGTACGGTTTGAGAGTAAATCGGAGGAAGACGAAGGTAATGAGACAGTAGAAATGAGAACAGCGAGAAACTTAACATCAGGATTGATGGTCACGAAGTCAATGAAGTTAAGGAGTTCTGCTACCTAGGCAGTAAAATAACCAATGACGGACGGAGCAAGGAGGACATCAAAAGCAGACTCGCTGTGGCAAAAAAAGCATTTCTGGCCAAGAGAAGTCTACTAATATCAAATACCGGCCTTAATTTGAGGAAGAAATTTCTGAGGATGTACGTCTGGAGTACAGCATTGTATGGTAGTGAAACATGGACTGTGGGAAAACCGGAACAGAAGAGAATCGAAGCATTTGAGATGTGGTGCTATAGACGAATGTTGAAAATTAGGTGGACTGATAAGGTAAGGAATGAGGAGGTTCTATGCAGAATCGGAGAGGAAATGAATATGTGGAAAACACTGATAAGGAGAAGGGATAGGATGATAGGACATCTACTAAGACATGACTGAATGACTTCCATGGTACTAGAGGGAGCTGTAGAGGGCAAAAACTGTAGAGGAAGACAGAGACTGGAATACGTCAAGCAAATAATTGAGGACGTAGGTTGCAAGCGCTACTCTGAGATGAAGAGGTTAGGACAGGAAAGGAATTCGTGGCGGGCCGCATCAAACCAGTCAGTAGACTGATGACCAAAAAAAGAAAAAAACCTAAGGACATCACACACATCGATGCCCGAGGCAGGATTCGAACCTGTGAACGTAGCGGTCGCGCGGTTCCGGACTGAAGCGCCTAGAACAGCTCGGCCACACCGGCCGTCATATGATCATTCCAGTTCAAATCGTTCCGTACGCATGCTCCCAGATATTTTACAGAAGTAACTGCTACCAGTGTTTGTCCCGCCATAATAATATCATACAATAAAGGATCCTTCTTTCTATGTATTCGCTATACTTGGTCTATGTTAAGGGTCAGATGCCACTCCCTGCACCAAGTGCCTAACCGCTGCAGATCTTCCTGCAAACTACCGAATTGTGGCCGAGCGGTTGCTCGGCACTTCAGTCTGGAACCGCGCGGCCGCAACGGTCGCAGGTTCGAATCCTGCCTCGGGCATGGATGTGTGTAATTTCCTTAGGTTAGTTGGGTTTAAGTAGTTCTAAGTTCTAGGGGACTGATGACCACAGACGTTAAGTCGCATAGTGCTTAGATCCATTTGAACAATTTTTGAAACTATCGAACTAAATAGTCACTGTACTGGTACACGAAATGACAGTTATAGCTAGGGTTGCTGCCAATGCTCGTCTCACTCGTATCAAATAAATCAAATCGGAAGCTCACCACATATATCCCAACAAAGATCCAGAAAGGACAGCGTGGAGCAGACACACAACTTCAACACAGCGTCGGTCCCCTGTCCGCCTCCAGGTTCGGTCGTTGCTGAAGCACACAACACGATTCTTCCCTCCGTACGCTCCCCACACGTCCAAAGGTTTGCAGCGGGCCGCAGCCGAGGTAATAATGGTTCACAATGCAGCAGCTCTCCTGAGTCTCTCTTCCGAGTATCACTGCTACGCCCAGAGCTGGTGACTTCCGAACTTGTGCCACCCATCTACTGCAGGCACACTACACGCCTCGCCGCCAGATTAAAACTCTACTGCCTCACCCAGAGCGAACTGTTTCGCCGTCCTTGTCTCACTGTCACTGCCCTCCCGTCTCCTATCTCTGCGTGAAGCACGCTCTCCTAAGGCAAAGACGTTCTCTACAGCCCGTGGCCCGCAACGATTCACTATCCGAGGTATTTGATTTCCATGGATATACTGTGAATGAGTTTTGTACTTGCATATTTCATCCTCTGTAGTTTGAGGACAGTTAGTATTCCCAGCTGATTAAAAGAGATATCTGCTGGGTCTATGTCTGTGGACGTCATACATAATTTTAATTTCTTTCTTTCGTGCAAAGAATACTTACCACAGAATCCGCTAAATATATGAGTTCTTAATCGCCAAAGTTGGCAGTTATGCTTATGACTGCCGCGTGGGATTAGCTGAGCGGTCTTAGGCGCTGCAGTCGTGGACTGTGTGGCTGGTCCCGGCGGAGGTTCGAGTCCTCCCTCGGGCATGGGTGTGTGTGTTTGTCCTTAGGATAATTTAGGTTAAGTAGTGTGCAAGCTTAGGGACTGATGACCTTAGCAGTTTAGTCCCATAAGATTTCACACACATTTGAACATTTCTTATGACAAAAACATGTCACTATATGGCTTTTCCAGTTTCTCATCAGAAGGCACATCTAAGAACTTAGAACTCTCTATCCAATTTATTATTCCTAATTGGTTGCTAATAGAAACTGCGATAGTTTTGACAGCATATATTTGAACTAATTGTGGTCTTTCAAAGGTTAAAGCTAGCAATTTTTACAAATGTATAATTTTCTCTATAGATGTTTCTTAGTACCGCCTTACAAATATCCTTGTATTACACGCCAACAGGACCAATTCTGTTCCTATGTAAGGTGCCAGGACATGGGCACTTACACGTTGGCTTACGAACATTAGTATTAATAATAAAGGGACTGGCAAGGGCATCAGATCATGACTCTATTGAATTATGATAAATATGAGGCACTCTCGAGCAGTATTCCCTCCATGTCTGCACGATTGAGACACTAACTTAAAGCGTTGGTGAAAAGTGTCGGAAGTTGAGAATTGTGGAATATAAAGTCTGCAGATGGCCGTAGCTCGCCGGGCCGCCGTGGGCGGCAGGTAGCGCTCACCGGAAACACAGGACATTACGGAGCTTTTGGGGATAGCCCGGCATCCGAAGCCACCTGTGCTGGGCAGCACGTGACGAAGACGGGAATTTCGTTTGCCTAGGGGCGATATGACCTACTCGATCATTAGGTAGATTTCAGAAATGCCGTTGGAGTGCTTTCGGTGATGATAGAGCGTTCGACATTGGCCGAAACTGAGTATTCTTACGTCGCGTTTTCGTACGCGTGGGAGACGGGAGAATTGAGTAGAGAGGGTTCTTCACCTTCAGCCATCGAGCGGTACGGACTTGGAGACGGCGTCTTGGCCATCGTCTTCGGAGGGAGATATACGGTCTGTATCGCAACACTGCACCAACGCGTGTTCCGAGTTCTGCGATTAGAGCTCTTTGTGTACTCAGAAACGAGAGTATCACCAACGCTTAACCACTTCCAACAACTTACCTATTATTCTTGATCTGGTAGTTATCCTTGCGAGGTGCCGAGTATTTATCAACGTAGCTGCCGGTAATAGGGGCACGTAATTGCAAATTGTTAATGTGCGCCGGCCGAAGTGGCCGTGCGGTTAAAGGCGCTGCAGTCTGAAACCGCAAGACCGCTACGGTCGCAGGTTCGAATCCTGCCTCGGGCATGGATGTTTTTGATGTCCTTAGGTTAGTTAGGTTTAACTAGTTCTAAGTTCTAGGGGACTAATGACCTCAGCAGTTGAGTCCCATAGTGCTCAGAGCCATTTGAACCATTTTTTTTGTTAATGTGCCATTCTCAGGAGTGTGTGGGTGGACAAAGAAATTGACATTTTTTTGTAAATTTTGTCAGTTGTGGGGGGATATCAAATGAAAATGTCAATATTACAATCGAATCATCGATTTCATTGTAGTTAGCTTTTACCCTGTCCCAGAAAGCTTTACACGTACTCTAGTCACTGCACAGCTTGCCCAGACGGGAAGGAAAGAAGGTTTGCGGTCTACTATGTCAGCGACGGACAAATAAGCTTACACCTAATTCAAATAAATTTGAAGATCATTGACATATAGGAAGAACAGCAGTGGGTCAATGACTGGCGCATGTGGAAGTCAATGTAATTTTCCTTATTCAGACTCCAGATGGAGTCTGTTGTCGGACAACTACCTGATACTCAGTCATAGTATTGAGGCTAGAGAAACGAAAAGCATCGAGGACAGACAAACAGAGAGAGAGAGAGAGAGAGAGTGAGAGTAAGAGAGAAAGAGATTTGTGAGAGATGGTGGTATATCTTTATTTGCACTTCAACCAAAGATTGTAGCTAAAACTGTTGGACTGTCTTGGGCTGTCGCGTCGGTAGGGGCAGTCAACTGGACGGAAAGGGCGCGCACGAACTGGCTGCCCCGTCTCCCTCCGTTCGCCCTGCGCATGAGCACTGTAGGGGAACGCTCTCTCCCCCCCCCCCCCTCTCCTCTTCCCATCGACAGGGGATATGCCTGTCACATCAGCGGCGCTGCCGCGTCAGCACGTCCTCTGCTCCTGCTGACCCCACGCGACTTGCAGGCCGCTCGCTCCGTTCCACGCTGGCCGAGCCGGTCATTACGGGAACACTCGCACAAATATCCGCCATTACCGATCGCTAACGGCGGCCGAAGAAATGGGGAGAAACTTTTTCGCGGACCAAATAAAGCCCGAAGGAAACCCATTATGTGCGGAGCCTTCGCGAATTGGCATCTTTAATACGTGACCTACATATTTTCCCTCTATTACTACTCATTCAGCCCGAGACCTTTCAGAATAGTTCTTTTTCAGCGGCAAAACTTTTCCTATTACAGCTCTCTTGCCTTTCGTAGATGAGCAGCGGACAGCGAAGATCGAGAAACGTCTTAATAAAATAGAAGACGGCTTCTTGTACTTGAAACTACTAGGAGAAAGACGCTGAATGCCTCGTACTTCTTGTAGTTGTAACTCTGTTAAATGTGCCATTCATTTCTTTTAAATTATCATTGTCTCGCCCATTCGTATAATGTATCTCATTAGAGGTGAATGTATCTTTGTTTTATCAATATACCATACACAATTAAAGAAAAGGCTTACTTTTGTGGTTGAGAGGAAATACCATTAAAGTTTCGTTTGACTTTTAATATTGTCCAGTAAGTTAAACTGAATCCATTCTACATCACTATCATACAATATCATTGATCTGCACCTGTGGTTCCCAAAATTTCCTGCGATCATTACCCCTGATTATAACTGGATTTTAGCTAGTACCAACCCTGGCCCCCAACCACCACCAACATCAATACTGGCTTCTAACTAACCTTTGGAATGAAAAACATTTTCTTTGAACAATTTTGTTTTTAAAATGTCGAAGGATAAGTGATATTTAGTGTACATAGCGTTTTATTAAACCACGAATTAATGAGCCTATGAGACAGTTAGTACTGTTTATTTCCAAAAATCTTGTTCTATCGAATGACTAAGCAAATCTTAGCCCACAACCCCACAGCACCGTAGTAATCATTAGATAGTTTTACTGCCACAGATATATATATACAGATTTCAATGTAGGTGTCTGCTGTATTGGCTGGACTATGAGGAAGACGTTGTTTATCCATTCGTTTCATTAATTATAACCTACAGGCATTGTGCCACATGTAAATGATACAATCTGAAACAACAAATGTAATGACTGGTAACTTACGTAATCGGTACTACAATCTTATCAATAGTGGTAACAGTAACCATAGTTTAAAAATAATTACTTTCGTGACCGTTACACAATCCAGTTATTTTTGTTTTATCCCTCAGAAAAAAGTATTTCACTCTTGAAGACGTGGTTATCCCCATATTGGGAACCACTGTTCTACACCTTTGTGTTACCAAACGCCTATAAGCTAAATAGTTTGGTTACGTATCATATTACGTATGATACGTAATTTGGTTCGAGTCTAGACACAAAAAAAGCTAATTTTGCAAATTGATACTATTAGCTATATAGCTTCTTGTTATCTTTCTATTATGTTTAAATGTCTCAACACCAAATGATGCACAGAAAACTCGGATTTAGTTTGTCAATACTTCTGTCACGTGAAAATTTCTCGTCGCTGGTTGTTACACGGTGCATCCTTGTTAATTCGTGACGGAGCAGCTGCTTTCTGTAATTTGATTTGCAGCTACCTAACGTAACAGTTGCGAGTGAGGAAGAAACCAGACAAACAATTTAAAAAAAAAATCTGTGTGATTAATTACTTAATCGATTCCGATATAGCTGGAAATATCAAGGTTACTATTTTTAAACGACATCGCATTGTGTATATTATTTAAATTGGAGCAGACATGTAAGGAAAAAAGTAAGCTGACTTGAGAGGTTTACTGAACGGTGCTGTGAGAGCACACCTTTCTTCTACGAATAAGAGTTACCTATTAACAACTGCAAAAAAAAAAAAAAAAATCACCTGCTCGTTGATAGATTCTGAAGTCACAATTACTCAGCAAGTCATGTATCATGTAATCCTTGGAGGAATTAAGTACGTGTGTCAAGTTAACTACCGCTGAGGTGGTACACCATGCAGCGCAAGGAGTATTTTTAAACGGTACAGTCAGCCCTTCAGCCAGTGTGGAGATCTATTGCCCCATTTGCATGGCATATACAGAAAATACAATGAAACTTCCAAAACGCACGGAAAAAAGATTGAAGTTCTGGGATACGAACGGCGTAAACATATTTACCAACAGTTTATGCTGGCTTTGACGGCGGAATGAGCCTCAGCACTCTTTGTCGTAACCAAGATGAGTAAATTTACGTCCCATGGGAATCGTGATATAGGTAGAATAGCACTGGGAAAATCAGGATGTAAAGTATTTCAAGACATCTGCTACAAACATACAATGGTATGGAAAACAAGAACGCCCTCGGACCCTTATGGTGTCCTGTGTTTCAGAATGTAGTCTTTCCTGTCAAGAACACAAATCACTGAAGAAACGAAATTGTTAGTTCTAGAACGAAAATGGAAGTTGGCATCACCTTTCAGTACACGAAACGAAGAGTATGAATAAGATACGCCCTCTGAGTCAATAGTGACTAGATGGTCTGTGTGTCACCTTGAGGCGTTGCAAGCGGTCAACACCTACTTGCTGTGAAGTTAAAACTGAAAATTGAGGTGGCTATGTATTCTATGTTAGGGACATCTGTAACAGGCTAGTCTATTTGACATCTGTACAACACACAAACGTTCCACAGTAGATCGTGTTGGCATGAACTCTCACAGGAAAGCCTATGAAGAATAGGATCACCATAATCGTGTATAGGGATTCCACGGGTTTCTTTTTCAGCTCAAAAGGAAATACCTTGGCTCAGGTGGTTCTGTGATCGTGTAGGCTGTACATTCCTTGACTTGCGACAATGTGCGGTGGGTTTCCGGGTTCCGTTTAATAGGTCAGGACTCCATCGCACACAGGAAGCGGCTACACGGGTAGCGGGGGCTGTGTGGAAGGGAGAGGGTGGTTTTTTAGGTTAGATGGTCTCAGGAAACCACAGAAAGGGAGTAAGTCTAAAAGGGGGCAGGTAAAACACAGTAAGGTAGTAGTATAAACGATCGGTATTGTAGTTCTAAATTGTCATTGTTGTGTTGGGAAAGAATAAGAGCACCAAGCCCTAATAGGTAAGCACTGAGGCTGAAACAGTTATAGGTACGGAAAGCTGGCTAAAGCCGAAAATAAGTTCATCCGGATTTTTTTTTCAAACTTTCTAACAATGTTCAGAAAGGATAGATTAAATACAGTTGGTGGTGGAGTATTTATTGCCGTTAGAAGTAGCTTACCTTGTACTGAAATTGAATTAGATAGTTCCTGCGAAATAGTATCGGTAGAGGTTACACCTGACTTTCGGGCTAAACTATTAACAGGATCGTTTTACAGACCCCCGACTCAGAAGATACAGTTGCTGAACAGTTCAAAGAAAGCCTGAGTCTCATTTCAAATAGGTACCCCACTCATATAATTATAGTAGTTGACGACTTCAACCTACCCTCGATATGCTGGAAAAATTATACGTTTAAAGGCGGCGGAAAACATAAAACGTCATCCGAAATTGTACTGAATGCTTTCTCAGAAAATTATTTTGAACAATTTGTACATGAGCCCACTCGAAGCGTAAATGGTTGCGAAAGCATCCTTGACCTCTTAGCAACAAACAATCCTGTACAAATAGGGATTATCTTGACCAATACAGGGATTAGCGACCACAAGGCAGTTGTTGCTAGGCTGAATACCGTAACACCCACTACCATCAAAAAGAAACGCAAAGTACATTTATTTAAAACAGCTGATAAAAATGCTCTTAACACCAGTCTCCACTCCTTCCGATCTGATGACATAAGCGTATAAAAGATGTGGAATGATTTAAAAGAGATAGTGTCGATGGCAATTGAGAGATATATACTACATAAATTATTAAGTGATGCTAGTGATCCCCTACGGTACACAACACGGGTCAGATCGTTGTTGCAGAAGCCACGAAAAAAGCATGCCAAATTTAAAAGAACGCAAAATTCCGAAGATAGGCAAAGTTTTACAGAAGTTCGAAATACAGCGCGTACTTCAATGAGAGATGCTTTTGATAATTTGCACAACGAAATTCTGCCTCGAAATCTGCAGAAAGCGCGAAGAGATTCTGGCCATACATAAAGCACACCAGTGGCAAGACGCAGTCAGTACCTTCTCTGCGCGATAACAAGAAGACGAAGTAAATATTCCTGAATTCCAATCCAGAACAACTGCGAAGATTACAAACATAGATTAGAAACATAGAAGTAGATATCCTCGGTGTAGCAAAGCAGCTTAAATCAATTAATAAAGGCAAAGCCTTCGGTCCAGATTGTATACCAGTCAGGTTCCCTTCAGAGTATGCTGATGCGGTAGCTCCATATTTAGCAATTATATACAACTGTTCGCTTACAGAAAGTTCCGTTCCTAAAGACTGGCAAATGGTTCAAGTCACACCAATA
This sequence comes from Schistocerca serialis cubense, assembly GCF_023864345.2. Classification (NCBI taxonomy): domain Eukaryota; kingdom Metazoa; phylum Arthropoda; class Insecta; order Orthoptera; family Acrididae; genus Schistocerca; species Schistocerca serialis. Next base: position 998,538,090 of record NC_064639.1, read on the forward strand.
CTCAAAAAGGAAAATAGGAGTAATCCGCTGAATTACAGGCCTCCGAACACGTCTCGACGATTGTCTGGTTGAAGGCATTTGCGACATTCATCGGCGAAGAGAACATGATGCCAGTCTGAGCGGTCCAATCGGCATGTTGTTGGGCCCATCTTTACCGCGCTGCATGGTGTGGTGTCGTGGTTGCAAAGATGGACCTCGCCATGGACATCGGGAGTGAAGTTGCGTATCATGCAGCCTATTGCGCACAATTACAGTCGTAACAGGACGTCGTGTGGCTGCACGAAATGCATTATTCAACATGGTGGCATTGCTGTCAGGGTTCCTCCGAGCCGTTATCCGTAGGTAGCGGTCATCCTCTGCAGTAGTAGCCCTTCGGCCGCCTGAGCGAGGTATGGCATAGACAGTTCCTGTCTCTCTGTATCTCCTTCATGTCCGAACAACATCGCTTTGGTACATCCCGAGACGCCTGCTCATTTCCCTTGTTGAGAGCCCTTCCTGGTACAAAATAACAATGCAGACACGATCTACCTGCGATATTGACCGTTCAAAAATGGTTCAAATGGCTCTGAGCACTATCGGACTTAACTTCTGAGGTCATCAGTCCGCTAGAACTTAGAACTACTTAAATCTAACTTACCTAAGGACATCACACACATCCATGCCAGAGGCAGGATTCGAACCTGCGACCGTATCGGTCGCGCGGTTCCAGACTGTAGCGCCTAGAATCTCTCGGCCACTCCGGACGGCTTATTGACCGTGTAGGGATGGTTGAACTACAAACAGCACGAGCCGTGTACTCCTTCCTGGTGGAATGACTATAACTGATCGGCTGTAGGACCCTTTCCATCTAATGGGAGCTGCTCAATCATGGTTATTTACTTCTTTGGGCGGTTTTAGTGGCATCTCTGAACAGTCAAAGGAACTGTGTCTGTGATACAGTATCCACAGTCAACGTCTATCTTCAGGAGTTCTGCCGGCCGCGGTGGTCTCGCGGTTCTAGGCGCGCAGTCCGGAACCGTGCGACTGCTACGGTCGCAGGTTCTAATCCTGCCTCGGTCATGGATGTGTGTCATGTCCTTAGGTTAGTTAGGTTTAAGTAGTTCTAAGTTCTCGGGGACTTATGACCACAGCAGTTGAGTCCCATAGTGCTCAGAGCCATTTGAACCATTCAGGAGTTCTGGCAACCGGGGTGACGCAAAACTTTATTCGATGTGTGTAGAAAAAGCTCGACATTAGCTTTAGTTTGTTGGAAGTCGCTACGTTTGTTCGACATTATTAGGTGCTGTCATTGTCATGCACTGTATGAGTATAGTACGGTTATTTTGCACCCCGTTTTAGCCAAAATTCATGACTTATATCTTCTGAACCGCGTGTTGTAAAATGAAATTGTTTCGCAGGGACATTCAGTGGAGTTTATGTACACTGTAAGGAAAATCTGTTGCGAATAGAGTTACTAGGTAAAGAAATAAATGAAGACGTCTTGTGTAATGATCAAGTTTTACTACACGAACGGCTTAAATTCTTTTCTTTCTTTATTTTGTTGGGGTATAACGACGAAAAGCTTTCACTAAGATTTGAATTTATGTTCAAAATTTGTTGGCAGTCGCTAAGTGCTCTCAATGTTAAAAAGCGGATGAACATAGTGTAGGTAGTTCGTGTGCAATGAGTTATGCTGCCTCCAGACGTGCACACCGTTTATAACTGTAATACGTGTCTCACTGTGTTAAACGCAAGGGTATATCTCTTAATGAGTAGATTAAGACATTTAAAAATTTTTAAAAGGTCAGTAATTGTATGAAGTCCTGAAACTCCAATTCTTTTTTCTCTTTGGAGCCTCGGTACCGGTCATCGCGACCCGGGATAGGTGTGGATGACGGCTAGAGGCGAGGAGAAACCACTGAACTGGCCAGTCCCAGCGCAGGCGGAATCTCTACTCGGCGTACGTGCAGAGTTGAATATGCAGACTGGGACACTTTCTCTGAATGCGGCATTGGTGAGGCCTGGAGCTCTAACACTAGTGTTGCGTGTGGTGAAGTACCCTCCACCAAGATTTTTAACGAATTTGAATTGTTTTAACAATGAAATTAATAATGTGGTCGGCTGTAGGTTATTACTACGGATTAAGGTTAATATACCGTGGGAGTAGTAAAAGATAATATTACTTTTTAATTATAAGTAACATACCAGTTAGAAATATTGATTCATGCAATTCTGATTTCTCAACCAATGTAACACATTCACTGACAAACAAAAGTTGATTACAGTTACTCATGATTGGTCAAAAACGTGTTTAATTGTTGCCGATGTTTCTACTTCGTGGCTGACTGTTCGAGTATCTCGGTCGGCAAAACGAGGACAGTGCGAAAGTTGTCTGAATCTTTGGTGGGACACAGTAACCAAAAAATCTTTATCGCAGTACCGCCAGATGCCTAAATGTCATCCGACTTCAATCTACTTCCCTTATACGTTCCTGCTAAATACAGAAGCCCACAGACATTATATTGTGCTTCGTTATAGTTGTTGGTACATTATCTCGTGAATAATTCTCCCTCTGACTCTGTGTGTACTTACTTGTAAACAAAATAATTTATTCACTAGTATCAGAAAATATGAAGAGATTGAAACACTCTAATGGTGTAACTCTTTGTTTGGCATTACCAACGACAAATGGAGGATGGGTAAAAATATTGTGCCACTTTGTTCTAATATTAGGTCATGGAGATATTTTTCGCCATTTAGCCGTTGCATCTTTTCTCAGATAACAACTATCACTGACCTCTTCATCATTATTTCCATCTCCTTTCTACACTTACGGTATGTGATGATCAGTGACAGTAACAGCATCCTCTACACCACTAACACCATAATCAATTGGGCCCTCATCAAGTACGTGAGCAGTGCTCGCTTTTTCTCCCCTTCTGGCCCGTAACAATCCACATATAACAACATTTGATGTTAATTGTACAATCAAATGTGGCGTCCTATACATAATACGCACAGAAAGGGAATGAAACAGCGAACTTCATTTCGATTTTTACTGGAAGAGATTGGTGTGTTGGGTTTTCACAGAAAAATATGCATACACAAAGTTGCCTCAACAGCTTCTCACAAATGCGTAATCCCATTTACTTTCACAAAAACACACTTGTACCTCTCTACTAATTCTCGTAACTGCTCAAAATGGTTCAAATGGCTATGAGCACTATGGGACTTAACTTCTGAGGTCATCAGTCCCTTGGAACTTAGAACTACTTAAACCTACCTAACCTAAGGACATCACACACATCCATGCCCGAGGCAGGATTCGAACCTGTGACCGTAGGGGTCGCGCAGTTCGAGACTGTAGCGCCTAGAACCGATCGGCCATCCCGGCCAGCTCGTAAGAGCTACCTGGTACCACAAAGCAGTGTCGTGCCATGTAGCATTTAACCACAGGAATTCGTCATAAGGGGTGTACCATACCTACACACGCCACTGCCGCGTTAAGCGATGTTTCAGTTGATCAACACCTTGGTAATGGATGCTTTGATATGTAATTATTTTTTAAAATTTTCTAGGAATAACTAGTAGGGGAGATCACTAGGTTTCTCTGATACTGCTTCAGAGTAACCGTATCGCATCACGTTACAGATGTCCCACTGCTGTCACGCAGCAGTCGATCATTCCAGTGGATATTCTTTTGTTCCTACGGTCCCCGGCATCGGGAGTCGCAGACGGTTTTTTGGCGTTGAAGAATCCGGCAGCGCACGGCGTCTTAGGGGGCGGGCAGGCGGTTCTTCCCACGCGAGGGAGGGATCTGTCCGGGGCGGGATTAGGAAGTGGCATTAGTGATTGATGGTCATTAGCGGACCGACACGATTATCGACCCCGCAGACGGTTCTTCCCTGCCACCCCCCGCCTCCCGGTGGGACGGCCGGCAATTTTTGCCGCGGTTCCGCCTCGCCCCGTTCTTCGGCTGCCGCCGCCGCCTCCCCCTTCGCAGACGACACGTGCCCGGCTTCGGCTCCCCTGCCTACTCGCAGCGAGGCGTTCCCACTTTTTGCCGGAGCGCCCGTCGCGCCGCGGCGCGCCGGATATCCGACATTATTACGCGCGCGCTTCTGCCGGGCCGGCCGGCCCTCGAGCAGGCCTCCCTCAGCCGGCGGACAAATCAGGCTGACCGAGCAGCCGGCCAGCCAGAGACTTGCTGGCTAAAGTTCCCTCAAAAATTGACATCGTCCTCATCCGAGCCGAGACGTCACAAGGCCTCTCGGAATGAGGGTCGTGTAGCAACGGGCCAGAGCTATGCTGGGCTCCATCGCAGATATAACCAAAAGGAGTAAATGTGGTGCACCTCGGATAACCGACACTGGGGAAAGTGTAAAATAATACACTACTGGCCATTAAAATTGCTACACCAAGAAGAAATGCAGATGATAAACGGGTATTCATTGGACAAATATATTATACTAGAACTGACACGCGATTACATTTTAACGCAATTTGGGCGCATAGATCATGAGAAATCACTACCCAGAACTACCACCTCTGCCCATAATAACGGCCTTAATACGCCTGGGCATTGTGTCAAACAGAGCTTGGATGGCGTGTACAGGTACAGCTGCCCATGCAGCTTCAACACGATACGTCAGTTCATCAAGAGTAGTGACTGGCGTATTGTGACGAGCCAGTTGCTCGGCCACCATTGACTAGACGTTTTCAATTGGTAAGAGATCTGGAGAATGTGCTGGTCAGGGTAGCAGTCGAACATTTTCTGTATCCAGAAAGGCCCGTACAGGACTTGCAACATGCGGTCGTGTATTATCCTGCTGAAATGTAGGGTTTCGCAGGGATCGAATGAAGGGTAGAGCCACGGGTCGTAACACATCTGAAATGTAACGTCCACTGTTCAAATTGCCGTCAATGCGAACAAGAGGTGACCGAGACGTGTAACCAATGGCGCTCCATACCATCACACCGGGTGATTCTGCAGTATGGCGGTGACGAGTACACGCTGCCAATGTGCGTTCACCGCGATGTCGCCAAACACGGATGCGACCATCATGATGCTGTAAACAGAACCTGGATTAATCCGAATACATGACGTTTTACCATTCGTACACCCGGGTTCGTCGTTGAGTACACCATCGCAGGCGCTCCTGTCTGTGATGCAGCGTCAAGGGTAACCGCAGCCGTGGTCTCCGAGCTGATAGTCCATACTGCTGCAAACGTCGTTGAACTGTTCGTACAGATGGTTGTTGTCTTGCAAACGTCCCCATCTGTTGACTCAGGGATCGAGACGTGGCTGTACGATCCGTTACAGTCATGCGGATAAGATGCCTATCATCTCGACTGCTAGTGATACGAAGCCGTTGGGATCCAGCACGGCGTTCCGTATTGCACTCCTGAACGCATCGATTTCAAATTCTGCTTACAGTCATTGGATCTCGACCAACGCGAGCAGAAATGTCGCGATACAACAAACCGCAATCGCGATAGGCTACAACCCGACCTTCATCAAAGTCGGAAACGTGATGGTACTCATTTCTCCTCCTTACAAGAGGCATCACAACAACGTTTCACCAGGTAACGCCGGTCAACTGCTGTTTGTGTATGAGAAATCGGTTGGAATCTTTCCTCATGTAGGTGTCGCCACCGGCGCCAACCTTGTGTGAATGCTCTGAAAAGCTAATCATTTACGTACCACAGCATCTTCTTCCTGTCGGTTAAATTTCGCAACTGTAGCATGTCATCTTCGTGGTGTAGCAATTTTAATGGCCTGTAGTGTAAAGGAAAAAGCCTATGACTCAGTAGGTAGGAGGTCACTGTTTGAAATTCTTAAGAAACTGTGCATGAATAGTAAAACCCCAGCTATAATTAAGAAAACACTGACAAATACCCATTCTGAACTGAAATCTAGATTGGTATTCCTCTACTTTTTGAGTTTAAAACTGGAGTCAAACGTGGATGTAGTCTCTCTCCACTGCTCATTACCTGTATTTTATGAAAAGTCAAAAGCAATTGCGGGGTTGAGTGAGTTTACAAAAGAGGAAACCTCCTAACAGACTAGCGTTCGCACATGACTTAGTCATTATTTTCAGACTCAATGGAAACAGCCAGTAGACAGAAGGAATTGCTGAAAGAAGAACGAGCTGAAAAAAGTGACTTGCAAATCTCCGCTGAGAAAACCAAATTTTGAACTAAGCAGCGGCAGCCCCCAAAATACTCAAAACTATATTCAGAGAAACTGAGAGTAACGATTCAAATGTCTAGGAGAATGGGACATTTTGGAGAAAGAAGACATTAAAGCAAGAGTTAATAAGATGAAAACATCGTATTGCCTCCTAAAGGATCCATATAATAAGAAGTCATTATCACTCAGTGCAAAATTTAGACACTCCATGCACCAGAATGTTTAGTTGCAAAATAAAAAGTGATCATGAAAGCACTGTAAATGACAGAAATATAAATACTAAGGAAAATTTTGGGACCATAAAAACAGCAAACACGGAACGGAAGACACCATAGTAAAGAACTCCATACAGATACTGAAAAAATTGCAAGCATGATCAGGAATATAAGAATGGCTTACTACGACAGCATTCAAACGAAGAACCCCAAAGACTGAAAAAAAGAATATTGTGCATTTATTTCGATAAAATAAAAAAATAAACCAGATAACAAATGGAAGAAAGAAACTGGAAGAAAAATTGACAACTGCGAATAACTCCACTAGATATTAAGCAACAACTGACACTCACAAAAAAATAAGGCAATATTCCAAAAGTTTCCATGAATAACCCAAGACGAAGAACGGATCCAGTTGAACGGAAGGGAAAAGAGCGAAATTTCGGCAAATGATGAGAAGTGTGGAAGAAAAGAAAGAAGAAACACTTGAGTAAACGTATGCCACTGCAGCTCATACTAGAGAGAAGTGGTAGTAAGCGTCAGTAAGCACAATAACATAGTCAACGAAGATCAAAAATGGTCAACTAGGGGTAAAATTGTGCAGACGCAAATTTTTGAACGGTTATAAGAGGGAGCACGATGGACTACGTATTGTAAATACTCACCGGTGGTGTCTGAGCGCGGGGAATGCACGAAGGAGGCGATTAAGTTTTCTTGAATAACTCGAAAACCAGGACATCTAGCGTCAACCTTTCTCAGCACAATATTGAACGACATTAAATATCCAACAAAAAAATTTCTATTCATTTTCTCCTCTACGTCTGTGAGTTTTATCTTTCAGCCGGTGGATAAATCGCAGATTCCTAAAAACAGGAGGAGGAGAAGGAGATTACAACGAGGTTAATACAGATGGAGCACAAGCTCAGATTAGGGAAGGATGGGGAAGGAAATCGGCCGTGCCCTTTCAATGGAACCATCAAAGCATTTGCCTGATTTAAAAACAGTGTAATAGTATGAAATCAATGGTTATTGGAAAATGAAGCGGGTTAAAAACACATATGTAAGTGCCATAGAGTAGTATCAAGGTATAAATTGTGTACCTTCGCATTTTCTTCCTTGGTGGAAATTTTGGGTGTAAATTAGTGGCCAACCTTGCGTAGGCGATAAAGCGTACTTCTGAGACGTTTACTTCCTGTGAATTACCAAGTCCATAAGCAGTGCAACACTTCCAAATTCATTGGTTTGCTAGTGAAACATAACTTTCTTATCATGTATATTATAGTTTGCTGTTTGAGCTTTAGTGTTTAATCAAGTTCTTTATTTAGTTTTATTAACTTGGTCGTGAGTCGCGTGGCATAGTTTCTGTTTACTGAATTTGAGATTTTTTTATGTTTTGTAAAGTCTGTAATTTTGCCTTTTAATTATTTTAAGGGGAATTCCTTGTATTAATACGTGTTTTGAAACTAGGATGTAGGTGGTTAACATGCCTGTTTCAAGGAAACACTGCTTGTAATCTCTAGTTACTAAATAGTCCCTTGAAGGACTAAACTTATCATTAATTTGTTCTCTCTGTTTGCTCAAGTAGGCATCTGGCCTTGCAAATTTGGTGTCTGGTTTACCTTAATTGTTTGGTAAAACGTTAATTGTTATGCTTTTATGCTCCCTTACCAGTGACTTAAGACCTGTTTTTAGGCAGTATTTTTTTGGGAATAATATATCCTATCTTATTTTATGATGTACTTTTTGGGTTCATAGCCGTGATCTCTTAAGAAGATGGCGATTGTTGTTGATATAATTTGTATTTCCTTGAAACGTGAAATTTCCGTACTAATCTCTTCCAACCGTTTGAGGTAACCACATATAGGCGTGGAACAGATAAGTTGTTTGGGTATATCCTGTCTCAAGCGCGAGCATCTTGAATATGAATTACAGGTCTGATGCATCCCCGTTGGGGATGGCGTCATGGAGCTACCAGCCCCGTTATATACAGCATCGGATCACTCCCTTCACATTTCCCCTGACACCAGTGGTGAGGTAGGCCACACTATTTCTAGTACTTTCCTAGCTGTGGACGAAATGTCTCATAACACACAGTTTTGGAAGTTAATCAGCACACTCGAAGGGAATAGTGTAGGGTTAAGGCGCTTTTGTTTCATTGGAGTAATCGCCTTGCTGGTTTAAACCATCCTGCGCTTAGCAATCAGCAAAACTGTTAGGAGACTACTAGGTGGAGAGAAAGATTTACAGGCAAGAACATGTTCGGGGTTAAGACATGTTGATACTCAAGGCTTTGGTAGGTCGGCTTCTGACTGATTTGCTAAAGTGCCTAATCCTATTATGTGTTCATTTAGTGGTATTCCTGAATTAGCTATTCTTCCGTTGAATTAAGTTTGTGAAGTATTGCGGTTTGTAACACCGGTATCGATTGTAAGTAGTATATACAGTGTGGTCGTGTGTGTGTGACTATGAAGTGATTGTTCTTTACTAATTAAGATCTTTGTATTGTCAGAGGGGAGATGAGGTTTGAAATGTACTCATTGTAAAAAACTTAATAATGTTTAAAAGTCATGAAACTTTATAAAATATGAATGTTAAGAAAGAGAAATGTGCATGTAAAAAAAAAACTGGTTCATGCATAGGAATCTTGTATTGTATAGTAAGAAAAGGTGTAGGGATCCCCCCTTCGCTGCGGAAGTGGCCTGGATCTGGCGGTCGATCTGGGCGGCTGCTGGGGGAGCATGCTACGCAGTCAGTGGCTAGCCTTTGTACGGTTAACATCGAGGGTGCCAAGGGAGGCATTTGAAAGCCAATTTATATTGAAACTGCCTCGGATGTCGTTTCGGCTGTCGAAAGGTGCTCTTATTAATAGGGAATGGCTCTAAAACGAGGATAATACGTCGCCAAGAAGAATTTATAAAGAGCGTTCAGCAGCAAGAGTGTGAGACCAGATAGCTGCCACGCGCTTGCCACCACTATTGCGCCACTATTCCGCCTGCTTCAGGAGCTGAGATATTTACCATAGTATGGACCAGTATGTTTGTGTCAGTGGTTTTCAATAATAATTCCAGTTATATAAAGATGTGTGTGAACATTAAAATTGCTCTGATCATGAAACCAATGTAGGGTCCCATCCTAAACGTGAAGAAGACCGAGTATCCTGTTCCTAAATAACTAGTGATTCGTGTCTGCATTAAATATCCCAAAGTTCAGTGCCAAAGTGTATAAATGCTGCTAGTTACATTACTTGCTTCACAGATATTGAGAAAGGCACACAAATTGAAGTTATACGAAAGTAATTTTGCTTTGATTATTGCTATGAACTGTTTTTCTGAAGTTAATTGATCTTAATATTTGAATTATTTGCTTTAAAGTATGAACATATAAATTGTATCAAGTGGGATTAAAAATCAATATTGGCAAATTGCAATTTGTTTCTGAAATAGTCACAGAATTTGCCTGTAAAGACAGTTTCAGTTTATGGGTCCCCTCCATAATCTTTTCTATTATAAGACAGATAAACGTAATATTGCATTTGCTAAAGAAATCTGACACATTTCCAAAACAGTGAGAGTATAAAAAGTGTTAATTTAATGTTATTTAACTTCATTTGTGGTGTTTGTATGTTAGTTAAACCAGAGCTCTTGTCGTGCCCAGTTTTAGTCTCGTGATGTCTTGATTAACATTTTAGTGCTGAACTGGTTAATGTTGAGATAGTAACTATTATTGCTATGAGTGAAATATCATTTAACTTCCTATGATTGCTAATTTTTGGAAATAATAACTGCTGCTACCCATTACTCAGTTAGTCCGGTAGTCATGTGTATTCATTGGACTATTTAAAAGGACTATTAATGAAGGTACTTTTGCAACTCAGTTTCATTTTTCTGTAATTTAATGTTTCAAATTTTTACGTCTAATTAGGCTGGCGACCGTTTGTTGTTTCATTCATGTGAACTTCACTACTTTCATTACTTCCAATATAAAGCATTTCAGTTTTCTATTAAGCGCTAGAGATATGAAATTACTCTTCGATACCCTCCACCCAGTAGGTAAACCCACGGTCAAAACATTTCTAAATTCCTCCAAGAGGGTAACGCTAGCTTGCTATACAGTGTTATACGAGGCTTTTACGTATAAGAAGTTAAGATTCAGTTACAAGGAAACTGCGGCTCGCGTTATGTGTTGACTGTCCGATTTGAACTTCATGCTGATGCATTGCAAATATCATATTCTATTATACTTTCTTTACTTCACCCTTTGTCTAAGGGCTTGTTAAGTATAGTGTTGTCTGAACTTTGAGGCAGCTCAGGGCTTATATAATGAAGTTATCACAATGCATACGGAATGAGCTTGATCGTGTACATTATAGGCTAGTGCAAGCATCTACCAAAACTTTGTTTCAATATATGGAGGCTGTTCGTATTGCTGTCCCTGACTTGGAAATTAATTTGCTGAAAAGGGTAACGTTCCACAAATTTTGGAAGGCATGAGCCTGGAAGATCGATCACGTCTTATTTTCGCCCGGAAACCTACCTTTCCTGAGTTAAATGAATTAGTTACTTCTGTGGAAACACTTCCGTCATCGGGTGAGCAACGTGATCAGAGTAAGCTCTTTCAATCTGTCCCTCCTACCCGAAGTAATAACTACTGCCAGTCATCTACTAATTCATTAGCCGGTAAACGTTATTTCCGGTGTGGTTTAGGCGAGTGTCCGATTAGGCGTGGACCCAGACCCAGTAACTGACGCCGCCCGGAGCGGGCTAAAACTCGCTTCGAAAAAGCTTATCGCACTCGATAAACTTGCTCTTACATATGTTCTTAACCGCCTCAATCGAGAATCTGTTTGCGGCCTCTTGGATTCAGGAAGTTCGATTTCATTGTTTGACTAGAGTTGGTGTCTCGGGTTATGTAATTTGTGTTAGTTGCCTCTGATAGGCCCCTCCTCCGAGAGATGCGTCACCAGTGGGCAGGAGTTGCTTCTAGGGGGTGAAATAGTTAAGAATCTGTCAGGGGTTTGTTGGTGTCATTTCATTCAACAAACAGGGTTTGCTCTTGATTCTGCGAGTAACACCTTTGTCTTTAAATTTTGTAATCTGAGGAAATAGTCCTCTCCTCTTGTCATCTCATTGATAATATCAGTTCTGTGAAAACAGGGTGGTAGGAATTAACTTTAGTCACCTAAATGGCGGTCGGGCTAATCAGTTAATGAGTCCTTTAGAACAGTATCCTGATGTACTTACTAATAAATTGAATTTAACTGATCAAATTCAAAACAGAAACGTTTTGGTCGATGACTTTCCAGTGTGTCATGCCCCTTATCGTCTGTCACCTCCTAAGATGGGAATATTCCGGCCAAAGACTGACGATATGCTGTGGAATGGAGTTATCAGCCCATCATCTTCTCCATATGGATAACACATATTTCTGATGTCTAAGGCGAGGATTATAGGCCTGTTGTTGATTATAGAGTCCTTAACGAGAAGGGTGTCTTCGAGTCAGTTACCCTCCTTGATGTCCGTAACTGCTTCACTTAATTTGCTGGTGCTTGCTGTTTAAGCGTACCTGAATTTAATCAAGCTTGCTACCAGATACCTTTGTGTATGGAGTTCAGGGATGTTATTGCATTTTGTGCGGATTGGAATCTGTATGAATTTAATTGGGTACCCTTTGGCTTGACTACCGGGGCTGCAGTCCTTTCACGACTTTTAGAGCACTATTGGGCGACCTTAAATATGGTTGCGTATATAATTATCTTGATGATGTCGTTGCATATAGTCGCTACTTTGACGAACGGCTTTCTCTTGTTGATCAGGTTTCGTTGGGATTTCATTCTGCAGTGTTAACGGTGACGCCATCAAGAGCCACTCTCGCTAGGCAGCAGATTTCTTTTTTGGGTCACTCGGTTTCCAGGGACGGTATTAGGATTGATCAAGAACGCACTTCAAGTTTGAGAAAATTTCCTTCCCAGAAAAATAACAAAGTGGTGGCCAGATGCGAGATTCATCGGTATGGCCAGTTATTTTAGGAAGTTCGTCCTTAATTTTGATCACCTCGCTACCCTCCTTAGTAACATTTCATTGGGGGAAAGAGCCAGCAGTCCGCCTTTGAAGCCATCAGAACTGCTCTTAGTAACCGTCCGGTGTTGGCTATAACGGTTTTTTGAACATGTTTATGTTTCAGACTGATGCTTCAAAAGTCGGAGTTGCCACTGTACTTTCAGAGGAAGGATTCGGGTGAAAGGCGCTCACTAGCTGTAGCCTCAAAGGGCTTAGTAGATCCTGAGCTTAAGTAGATTATGTATGTGAGGCTTTGGTTGTCTTATTAGCTCTTGAGGAATTTACATTTTATCTAGAGCACAATGAACTTGATTTCGAGATCGATAACCAGGCCTTGAGTTGGGTTTTGGTTTTTCCTAGGAAAACTCGCAGAATTGCTAGGTGGGCCGTTCGTATGCTCGCCTTTCATTTTCAAGCATGTCATATTAAAGGCTCTGATACCCATGTTGCTGACGCGCTTAGTTGCATGTTTGATGACTGCACTCAGAGAGGTACCCCATCTCTTTACCGATTTCAAGGTTAAGAAAGATCAGGATCCTTATTTTGGGCCTATTAGGAGGCGTCTGTTGGTCTGTCAAAAATTCTAGAAGCACGTACACATCGAGCAATCTGCCAGAGACTGAAGGCAGAGAAGGATACGGGAAAAGGATGGGTAGGGAGCGGGCGTGTCACAGATTCAAGAGACATAGAAAAAAGTACTTAAGCTCTCTTAAGAAGAGCGGGACAGAAGAAGAGAAATCATGAACCGGTTCTTTAAGGAGAGGAGTAAGTCCATGGAGGGGCTGCCCATGGTCTTGCAAGGACTGTAATCCAAGAAGAAGAAGAAGAAGAAGAAGTAGAGGTAGGAAAATTATCTTTCCTTCTGTAGCTGACCTACCTGTACATATCAACATGTCACTTCTGATATGATTTTCATCCATTTGACAACTTGGGGTGAGTGTCAAAGTAAAATGAAGATGTTTCCCAACAAAGAGATTTGTAAGTCCCGAAGAAGAGAGCAAAGCCTGTCGGAACGGGTTGTCTAAAATAAAGAAATATTTTATGCGATCTACACTGTTGAATACCTTTTATAATACTTCATAGAGAAGGATATTATGTAACTCTGCCCCTAATGTGTTGATTTTTCATAGTGGTGCCAATAGTGGACTGGGGCGCATTTTCACGGAGGAGACGTACAAGCAGTTCACTAACTTGCCGTCCTGATATACTGCTCTCTTTGGAATGAATGCATCGAACACCCTTGTGTACTATATGCTACCAACGGGGAAAAACCCTTGCTTACTACTTGGGTTTATCCTCGCTATACACATCAAGGCAATGGTAATAGGTATACAGTGTGTCAGTCTGCTGATACATTTGCTCACTTGTGCGCAAGACATGACCTACGAGTATGTGTCAAACGCGTTGTGTAAACGTAATATTAGGGGAAGTGAGCATAATAAACGGAGTGGCCAAAAGCCACAAGAAGGGTTTCCCATCAGCAATGTGCGCTGTTCGAAACTCGAATGTTGGGACACTATGTGGCGCCTGACGCCATTGTAGACCTGATATCTGAGAAGTCTATTACAGAGTGCTATTTGGTGAATATGAGAGCGCCTCGCTAATTAACTGACTTTGGACATGATATGATCATTGTTGAAAGACGTGTAGTTCCAGTGTCTAGAGCGGTTCTTCAGTACCTCAGAATGTTTCCATTCTCATCAATGTCGCCCAGGACGACCACAAGGATATGACGGACATTTCTTTTCAAATCTGTACATACCTGTCGTCAGGGAATTATCGGCGATTCTTATTTGGATGAAATACTCTCAGTTTCTAACTGCCACCCTCTGTATTATCTTTAGCTGGCTGGTTTCGGGCAGTGCCGCCCTTCTGCAAATGTGCCCATCTTAATATCTAACAGATCTGAAGATGTGTAACACTGTCCTAAACTAGGCAGCCTGAGATAATGAAAATGGCGGTCTACAGGCGGAAAATAAGTGGTTCAAATGGTTCAATTGGCTCTGAGCACTATGGGACTTAACATCTGAGGTCACCAGTCCCCTAGAAGTTAGAACTACTTAAACCTAACTAACCTAAGGACATCACATAAATCCATGCCCGAGGCAGGATTCGAACCTGCGACCGTAGCAGTCGCGTGATTCCAGACAGAAGCGCCTAAAACCGTTCGGCCACACCGGCTGGCTGAAAGTAAGTGGAAATTTCTCGGTTTACCATATGACTTATCATTTACAACACACACACACACACACATTTTAAACTTAGGCCTTATTGACGAGGGAAACCAAACAAAGTATACATATTTCAGCCCGCTTTTTCACTATACGATGCTGATAGCAACTGTCGATGGAACACATCGTGAAATTTGAGAATTTTTGCGAGTAATAATGTCAAGCTAGCTGTTGATTTTAATGTATTACATTATTTTATTATATTTTTTTCGGTTGATACCATCATCAGAGTCAAGCTTATGCTTAGGTAGTTGTCATCTACTAAGCAATTACGAACGGGCTACTCGCAATAATTCGTAATTGTTCTCTTTTCCAGGAATTTATTATTTTATTAATAAACTAAGATGCTGCTGTTAGCGAATCAGTGTGATGATATTCTACAGTCGTAAACCAGTTTCTCCGCCTCCCAGAAAAGGGAGTTATTCTCCGTTCTAAAAGTAGGATGTACGACTTTCAGCGACAGACATTAATATTGATCTTCGGTAGTCAATAATTCCATCTCCAAAATGGGAAGAGTTTTTATCTGAAACTACTACATGAACTTCGAGTGTCCCAAAATTTCACCACCGTTCCCTGTGCGCTGCAGGGAGCACTAGCGGCGCCTGCGAACTACACCGCACGCTCAAGGACTTCGCGAGAAAGAAATTCAGCGGTGCTAATTCGACCGAATAAATTACATCAATCAATTCGGGTGCGAAACTTATATTTCAACGTGTCCTATTTGCACAAATTCGTGAGGAGTTTTATGCAAATTTATAACTGGAGGCCGTAAAAAAGTTGGACGCGGCGCCACTTTTTAAATGAAACTCGTCGCGCACCTTAATTGTAATCGCTGGCGCCACAGTCCTTACCCTGCGGCGTTTCGCCCTGCAGGGCCCGGCCTTCCCCACCACCCCTCCGCCCTGAACCTCTCCCCACCCTCCCGCAGACACTTCCCTCCCTACCCCAACACCGGCGACATCCCACCCCCTGTTTATCAAGTTGAGACCACTTATCCCGGCCCCGGGCCGTCGCCCGTGCCAATTTTCTTAATTGGTCCCCTCCGTGGTGGGTCTCCCTCCCCATCCCTCCCACAACCCCCACCACCCGCGGTCGCGCGGACAGCAGAATGACGAATTTTCTTGGTCACACCGGCTCCCTATGCACAACGGGTTAACACTGCGATGCGCTCTGTAATTTAAAACAAGCGGTCGAGCGGGCGGCGCGAGAGATGCACTTTGCGGAAAATTTGGGGGAGGGGCGAAGGGTGAGGTCTTCCCTGAAGCAGGTTAACGGGGACAAGTAGACTTGCTAATTTTTGCAAAATATTCGTAGTGCGCTTGCCGCAACGATTCCTCAGAGCACCTAAAACATAACGCACCTCATTTATTCAGAATATGTTACGAATTGAATATCAAAAACGGAATACTCAAGAGGCACACCTTTCAGTGAGCTTATTATGAAGTGTGAAGATGGATCCACGATCTGAAGTTTTCCCGGCGAATTTCCAATTTGAACAGTTCTCGGGTATCCGACCGGGTAGCGTCGTAATTTCTCCACAATATTTCGGCAGACGTACATGCTGCCATCTTCTGCTGCTTCCTGACGAATGCTGTGCTGTTCCTCTCAGCGCCCTATATATACTGGCCGTTACCCCCTCCATCGTCCCTCTCCTGGTGTCTTTGGTGCGGCCGGCGCGGCGGCTACTGGAGGTGGTGGGGAAGCGGCGCCTGAGTCTGAACTGGGGTCTGCAGTCTCCCTGCTGCCACCGTCTGGGGCGGTCCTCGATCTGTGGCACCGCATCTTCCTCTCCATGCTGAGTGCAGGGTTCCAAGTGTCACTAAGTTGAAGGCCGCTGTCTTTTTTAATTAGATCGTCCTGTAGGCGGATTTCGATGGCCTCTATAGTAACGCAGTCCCAGAAGTAGGAGGACTGACAGAGTATTTTTGGTCTGCAGCTCGTGGTCGTGCGGTAGCGTTCTCGCTTCCCGCGCCCGTGTTCCCGGGTTCGATTCCCGGCGGGGTTAGGGATTTTCTCTGCCTCGTGATGACTGGATGTTGCGTGATGTCATTAGGTTAGTTAGGTTTAAATAGTTCTAAGTTTTAGGGGACTGACGACCATAGATATTAAGTCCCATAGTGCTCAGAGCCATTTGAACCATTTTGAGCATTTTTGTTATTTCATAGTCCATAGTATGGCCAGTCTTAATACAACGGTCAGCCACGGCTGATTTATTGGCCTGGCGTAATTCGGTATGGCGCTTGTGTTCGTGGCACCTCTCTTCTACAGTGCGGACTGTCTCCCAATGTATGATTTTCCGCATTGACAGAGAATTTGATAAACGCCTGGTTTTCGAAGGCCTAGGTCATCTTTCACTGAACTCAATAGAGTCAAGGTTTTTGCAGGGGGTCGGAATACACACTTCACATTGTGTCACCCCCGGAATCTATCGATTTTTCTTGAGGTGTTTCCGACAAACGGAATGCATGCCAATGACTTGTGCCATGTAAAGAGACCATCGACATCCAACTACAGGACGATCTAATTAATAAAGACAGTGGCCTTCAACTTAGTCAGGCTCGGAACCCTGCACTCAACCTGGAGAGAAAGATGCGGTGCCAGAGATCGAGGACCGCCCCCGACGACGGCAGCAGGGAGACTGCAGACCCCAATTCAGACCCAGGCGCCGCTTCCCCCACCACCTCCAATAGCCGCCTCGCCGGCCGCAGCAAAGACACCAGGAGAGGAACGGTGGAGGTGGTAACGGCTAGTATATATAGGGTGCTGCGAGGAACAGCAAAGCATTCGTCAGGAACCACCTGAAGATGGCAGCGTGTACATCTGCCGAAATAGTGTGGAGAAATTTCGACGCTACCCGGTCGGATACCCGAGAACTGTTCAAAGATGGATCCGCTTCAGATAAGGGGTATAACATACACGACCGAAATGAATATTTTCGAGAAACTGAACTAAATAAATCTGTCCCGAAGGGAATGAGCCCTCAGAAACTAATTTATGGTCACGTGCAGCTGAGGAATGTATGGTCACTATTGATATGCTCTACAGCATTCGGATGCTATAATTCTGAGAGCAAGCACCCGGCTCAGAGGAAGAATTTTTTCCCTGGGTAACTGGGACTGAAATATGTTTTACGAATTCTATTTTTTGGTGGGTAGATTTTTCTTCGAGTTGCAATGTGTGGGGGGTGTATCAAAGTCTTTGTGACGGGTGTGTACCGGTGACATATCACGTCATTGAGAATAGCTTTTCTTAAAATCTTTGCTGACGCTTCCTGCGAACACCTGGTCAACAACTAGAAGCTCTCGCCGTGGGCGGACGGGCATTATCTTGTTAAAATGAGTACCTCGATGGCTTACCATGAAGGATAACAAAACGGGCCGTAGAATACCGTCGACGTAGCGCTGTCCTGTAAGGGCGCCGCAAATGAAAACCAAAGGGATCCTGCTATGGAAAAAAATGGTACCCCAAACCATTACTCCTGGTATTCGCGCCGTATGGCGGGCGACATTAAGACTGGAATCCCATCGCTGTCTGGGGCGTCTCCCGATAAGTCTTCACTGGTCATCGGGTCTCAGTTACAAGCGCGACTCATCACTGAAGACAATTCTACTCCAGTCAATGAGTTTCCAGGCCGAAGACGTGTCTGAACAATCCACGGACAGTGGTGGGGAACCAACCAGAGTAATGGCCGCTACACAGCCCGACAATCAGGACTTATGATCTAGGGATCCATATCTTTTCATAACAGGTTCCCTTTTGTTGTAAACCGTGGAATTCTTACAGCACAGAGGTACGTCTTCGATGTACTTTCCTCCGTTATGTTGACCTTCATGGCAAGCCATCCTGTGATTACATTTCAAGAAGATAACGACCGCCAACACACGGCAAGGGTTTCTACTGCTTGTCTTCGTGCGTGCCAATCCCTACATTGGCCAGCAAGGTCACCGGGTCACTCCCTAATTGAGAACGTTTGAAGCGTTATCGACAGGGGTCTCCATCCTTCTAGAGAATTTGGGAATCTAGCGCGCTAGTTGAACAGAATTTGGCAGTGTATCTCTAGGGTGGGCATTCAACAACTTTGTCAATGAATGTGAAGCCGGACAACGGTTTGCAGAGGGGCCAGAGATGTACCAACGCGCTGTTGATTTGGTCAGTTCGTGAAGATCTTTGTGTAGAATGAATAATCCAGTTTTTCCGAAATTGTAATTATTTGTTTGTAGGTACATGTACGTCACATCCACCGGTTGCCGTCTCATTTGGAAGATTCCTTCGTGGTGCGTCACATTTTCTTTTTTCTTAGAGGGTATTTTATAAACTCGGTCTATCAACTTTCAATGGATCAAGTGACAAAACATCACAGACTGCATACAAAATGCCACAGGTTGACTATACTGTCATCTCTCTCAGGTGCATAATGAAATACGCCAAAAGACGCCAGGAAGCATCGGTAAACATTTTGTCACTAACAAAAATTGTTGCTGGTGACCCAGATATTGATCGCAAAGACTTTGCTATACCCTGAATATAAGAGTTCACATTCTGTGTAACTTTAATCTTAATTACATATCAGATGACAGCAGTTGCGAAAACGTAATAAATGTGAATAAAATGAGTGATGTAGACACTTATTCATTAAAAAAGGGTTCTGAGACATGTTCTCCATAATATGTAACAAAATACTAAGCTTATTTTCACTGTTACTTAACTTGAATTCTTAGGAATTTGTCCATATTTCTCTGAATGTGAAGTCGATTAATTGTGGAAGTCCTCTGTATAGGTTACCAACTTTAAGTAGAATAGTTCAGGTGGCCGGGCTGCCTGCCACATTGAGGCCTCATGTCCCACCCAGTTTTTGTTCTAGATTTCCTTCCTCCTCATGGGTAAATCTCTCCACAGCTTCAGAATCTCATCAACACTGGAAGGTGCATGTTTTTAGCAACACTAACTTCGTGCTAGTTTTGTGATTCTGAGTGAGCTGTGGGAACAAGGAAAGGGGTGAAGTTGATGGTGGTTAACATGGCGGCCTTCCTGAAGGGGAGATTCCTAGCACAGCTGGGGTTGGCCTACAGTCAACAACTGTGGCCAAGCACTGCGTTAGCACGTGCCTGGATGACCATGTCAATGAGGTACCCGGTTGTCCACTGTAGTAGTGCCTGTGGATAGAGGGCTCTCTCAAGGAACATAAAGGCGGACAATGCTTGTGCTTCGGCTGGGTTATATAATGTTCTTCTGAGGGCACCCTCCAGCGATAGAAAATACGAAAGTAGTTTCTCAATAAGAAAGAGTTCCTAGACGTTTAGTGGAGTGGTGGCTAAAAGTCTTTTCACCAAGCTAGCATTTTTCTATGTTGCGTGATAAGCAAGTATTTGTTTTTAATTTTGTGGGGGTGGAAGGCGCCTATCTGTCACTGAGCCTGAGAAGATATTCTTTTGCTCGATCATCTCTATAGAAAATTTCTGTACGTAGGAGATGTAACTTCGTTTTTAAACTTTCCGTTGGATAGATGATTGGGTGCTAGCTCTCCGATTGGCTGTGGAAGATGCACAAAAGTATAATATTGAACTCTTGAGCTGAGCAGCAGAGGCGTCTTGGGTCATTACATGGTAGGCACTCTTGGAGTGAAGACATTTTGGGTCTTCGTTTTCATTAACTAGTTATCACACTCGCTCTAGAGTAGGAAAATTTCACGCTGATGAGCTGCAGAAGTGGAGGTACATTGGAAACGATGGATATCTGTCCACCCCAAAGTGCAATCTGAGTCTCATACATTTATGGAAGCGCACATCTTGAAGCTGCAGTTTCAGGAGCACAATTTTTAAGATGTACCTGTCGCGTGAGATTTCAAGACTTCGATGAAAATTACGCGCGATGGGGCCGTGGGTTTTATTCAGTCTGCAATTGTCATTCCAAACATGTAAATGTACACGTGGCTCACCAGTGGTGTATTTGGCAAGTATGGTGCCTGTCCTTATGTGTAACAATGGGGTTAGAAATACATCACTCACACAACTTGCTACTAATGATAAATTCTCTGATTGTCTTTCAGATCCAGTGTGCTATTATATGTTTGCTCAGCAATTATCACTACCATTATTTCGAAATATATAATATTTATTTACATCAGAGTACATCAAACATGTGCGAGGGTCATTCAATAAGTAATGCCCTACTATTTTTTTTCTCAGAACATATTTATTATTAAAAGTCAGAATTTGGTGACAATATCCATCAACATCTCTTGTCCATGTCCTATTATTCTAAGTAGTCTTCTTCACGTTCTATGGCCGTACGCCAACACTATGGAAGAGCATGTATTCCCTGCTGGTAAAAGCACTTGTCCTGTAGGCGTAGCCATGTTTTCGCTGCATGACTGACCCTCTAGTCATCTTCAAAGTGTGTTCTCCGTAGAGAATCTTTACGCAGCCCAAAGAGATGGAAGTCCGAGGGTGCCGAGCCTGGGCTGTACGGTGGATGAGGCAATGATGTCCAACCCAATTTGGCGATGTGTTCCCAGTTTCTCAGATTTGTATGTGGGCGTGCATTATCGTGTTGGAGTAAGATTTCTGCTGGATTCTTGTCCGATCGAACTCGTCGGAAATGGTTCTTAAGTATGCTTCTAAATTGATGTTTGACCCTCTTGGCATCACATCCACGGGAATGAATGCATCACAATCGCTGAAGACTGTCACCATGACCTTTCCGGAAGAGGGGGTTGCCTGGAATTTCTTCTTTTGTGGTGAAGCGGGATGATGCCACTGCGTGGACTGCCTGTTTGTTTCCGGTGCAAAGTGCTACACCCAGATTTCGTCCCCCGTAACGATCGGTGACAAGAATGTCCCTCCGTCGGTCTCAAAACGCTCCAACAATTCAGATGAAACGGCCTTTCTTTGAATCTTCTGGTCCGCTGTTAGCATTCGTGGAACCCATCGTGGGCACCTCGTTGATTATCCAAGAGTCTCGATCATTGCAGACGCACTTCCAATGCTGACCGACAACTGTTGAGAAAATTGTTGAGTTGCAATGCGCCGGTCCGCGCGAATAAAGGCATCCGCACGATTGAGCATGTCTGGAGTAGTGGCTGTGGCAGGACCTCCCGAGCGTGTCCGATCATGGAGCTCTGTTTCTGCATTTCCAGAGGCTGGCTGTAACTTTCTTGACTCAAGGCCCAACTGTACTCCTATGAATTGCAGCATCACCATACACTGCTCACAAACGTTTATGGACGTTTGCCACGGTTTCTTTTTCTGCAAACAAGAATTCAATAACAGCACGCTGCTAGTAATGTGAGTCATATGTAGGCGCCACTTTGACTCTATACTACGGATCTTCCATCTGCCAGAACGGTTCGAAACTTTACCGGCACACAGAACAAACATAAAATGTGAAGCACGAACAAGGACGTTTGTATATGTGTATTAAAGGCTTTATAAAAAAATGTTGGGCATTACTTATTGAACGACCCTCGTATTAAAAGCATTTAAATTTTCTTCAGGTTGTTAAACCCATATCGTGAACCACACGACTTCAGTACCTGTCAGTAGTGATAAAAAAGCACTGTATTTGAGAAAGCAAGAAACAGCTCCTTTTGCCATTCCAACGGTGCTCCAAACCCACTGGAGTAATTGGTTCCTGAGAAAGGTGTATTTCCGATAATTGGTACCAAGGGCTAAGTGCTTTTATTACGTAGTTTTGTCTCCCGAACAGGATGTACGTGCTCGGAGTGAAATTAAACTGCGCAGTGAAACGAGGGACTGAGGTTCAGCATTAGCTGTGTGTGTATCAGCTGCAGTTTCGTTGCTTATTTCTACGAAATTCACAATGTTAACATGGTATTCGAGAAAATAATTTATACTTGCTAATGGAAGGATTTTCATAGGATATTTCATTCTAGTAAAAGGTTCTGAGAATGCAATAAAGCGGAAGGCGTTCGAAATAGAAGTAAGATGTAGGAAAAGATAGGTAATTCACTATGTACACGAGAACCAAGAGGAAAAAATAAAAATGGAATACCGAAAACCAAGTGCTCTGATTACAAAGCTACGTTGTAGTCTTTCGTCCCTACTGTTCAGCCTATACATCGACAAAGGAAAGATAGAAATAAAAGAAAGGTTCACGAGTGGAATTAAATGGTCGCCTGTGTATTCCAGATGACGGGATGCGGGACGTAAATTCTCGATTTTATCGAAGTGTGTCTGCGTGGAGCGTGCGATGGAGCCCCGGATGGTTGGGTAATTTAGTTCCTGTTGAAGGTACCGAACCCTCGACCCATTAAGAGCCCCTAGTAACAGACAGAGGCAGCAGTTTTTTAGCTTTTGAATGGGCTTTACGTTGTACGTACCAAACGGAACAGCTGTAGAGTATCGCCGAGAGGACTGTAGCTAGGTATTGGCGAAACATCTGCATGTTTATACTGGACAAATGTGGGGAGAGTTGAAAAACTCTCATAAAACATAATAAAAGGAATGTATGAGGACCGACAATAAAGAGCATTCAGAGTTCTGAATAAAAGTTTATAAATCGATTATGCTGGTAGTATTAAATAAAACAATCAATGTAATATAAGCATAGTTCTTATGACGAGTAAATAAAGATCTTACCCATCTACCTCTCACACAGAAGTCCAGCTTGTAATGGTACTTGAATTACGTAACCATTACGGCACCTCACCTCAACCTCTCGATACCAGCAATATTCTACTGTGTTTTTGTAAAGTAGTGAACGTATTTCTGAGACAACATTCAGATTTGATTTATTTAATGTAGAGGTACTTTGATACATCGATATGTTTATATTGCAATGATATTATTCTTATGTGAATTCTTTCTTTTGTCACTATGATCTTCGACGTAACTCTGATTTTTGGGCGCGTAAGCGGTTATTAGAGAGTCAAGAATTGGTCGTCATGTTGAAAAGACGCATATTGTAGTCAGTTTATGTAATGTGAACGTTAACAGTGAGGAAGATATTTTCAAGTATGTTTGTATTGTGAAGTGATATTGCAACAAAAAGAATAAAAAAGAAGTGTACTTAATTTCGGAGTGCTGATTATGGCCGGCCGCGGTGGTCTCGCGGTTCTAGGCGCACAGTCCGGAACCGCGCGACTGCTACGGTCGCAGGTTCAAATCCTGCCTCGGGCATGGATGTGTGTGATGTCCTTAGGTTGGTTAGGTTTAAGTAGTTCTAAGTTCTAGGGGACTGATGACCACAGCTGTTAAGTCCCATAGTGCTCAGAGCCATTTCTTTGCTGATTATGTTTTTACATCACCATTGTGCTAACTTGCAAAAGTTTAATCCTCAAGAATGGTTTATGAAACACAAAACTTTTGAATATCGCGGAATAACACCTAGGGCTCATTGCATCCGAGCTTGCAATCATCACTACCTAGATTTTCGACGATTGAGCCATGAGTTCACAACGAGACCAGCGTGGGAAACACGAATAAAAAAATGGTTCAAATGGCTCTGAGCACTATGGGACTCAACTGCTGTGGTCATAAGTCCCCTAGAACTTACACCTACACTAACCTAAAGACATCACACACATCCATGCCCGAGGCAAGGTTCGAACCTGCGACCGTAGCGGTCGCGCGGTTCCAGACTGTAGCGCCCAGAACCGCTCGGCCACTCCGACCGGCAAACACGATAAGATGAGTGCCTAGTTTATCCATTATTTGATGAAATGACTTTATTAACTGTGCTCTAATGACACCTGCCACGTAATATAACTTTGTTGTTGCCCGAAAATGCAATATTCAGCAGCGTGAGAAACACTACAAATCATAATTAATTTTTGACCTTTGTTGTGGTAAGGTTGTTAGGAGCTACAATGTCTCCATCGCAGCACTTGAATGCCTGTGAAGCTTAGTATTTGCTTGGATGTCTGTAACGGCCAGGAGTGGGTAGAGTTGGTCGATGAGCCGTGAAATTTTCTGCCCTTTGTCCTGAATGTGAAAGAATACAACAGTGGCTTAGCATCTAGTATGACATGGTTGCCCCAAGGGATTTGGCGGTCATTGAGGATCAGTTGGTCGCATAGCAATGGTACGCTTCCGAATCAACATTAATGCCCTTGCTTTTTTTTTTATTTTTTGCTTTCTTTGGTGTACATTGCTCCGTGACTGTCAGCTGCCCAGTTACTGCTGTAAGCGCGAAATAACTGCAGTCGCTCGTCCATTAGTAAGAAGGACAGTGTCATCGACGAACTGAGCATCACCTTTATAAAGGTCGGGACATCTTTCACGTATACAACGAAAAAAAGTGGTGAGAACTGATCCCTTTGGAGTGCCGTCTGCATGCTGTTTGGAATGTTGACCATGGATTATTTGCCAAATTTCTCCGATTTTAAAGGAAATTGTCGATGGGCGGTTTTCAGAAATGTAAAATTCGTAGGTTCTGGAGCTCGAACAGTAATTTATCCCTGCAAACTTATCGACGAGCCTGTAGTCTGAAGCGTCGGGCTAGTGAAAGACCGAAGAGAACTATGCATACAACGCTAGCAGTCAGTTGTCTTCTTCATTCATTTCACCGCGACTGAGAAACCGAAAAAAATTTAGTCTGATGACAACCATTTCCTTCCTGCCTACCACGTTCAAGTGGCGTGCTTGTTGCTGTGCATGGTCGGTACAAGACTGACCCCAGCAACTTCACTTAAATTACCAACCGTTACTTTTCTTTTCTGTTGTAAAGGCTTTGGCTACCTTTTCAGACAGAGAAGAAAACTTTCTTCCGGAGATTACGTGCACAAGTTTTTACAAGACTGGGTTCCAACATTCATTTTTGTTACTGGGTCTAAGCAAGTATTTCCATACAAAGTTTATGGTTCTTTTATTTAATATTACCGGCTTTATAGACTATTAAATTTTTATTCAGAATTCTGAAAGCTTTTTTACTGTCTGTTTCCATGCATTCCTTTCATTGTGGGTTATTTATGAGAATTTTTCAAATGCCGTTATTATCAAGTATGACCACCTTATTTCCCTGTAAAGACTAAAACATTACGTGCAAAACTGCATAGTTTTACTAAGCAGTGTGCGCATCAAGGCTTTGTGACAAGGACCAGCTGCTTATTGTAAATTGGGCGCATGAACGTTTGTTTTAATAATTTGTTGAGTACTGGTGGTACTCTTGATTAATTCTTATGTGCTTGGGTTAAGCTTGAAGACAGTAAACTTGTGCAGATTTTATTGTTTTTGTTCGCACCTGTACTGACTTCGAGTCAAATATAATGATTTCGGTTTTTTGGGTAAATGGGTTTTTACTGGCAACTTCCACTCCCAAGTCCTCACTGTCTATCGTCCTAGATATAAGATGATACTACTATTCTTACTGAAAGCGAAGAGTAATTAAGGAACCTGCTGAATGGAACGAGTATATTATGAGCACACACTTCAGACTAAGAGTAAACAGAAGAAATGCGGATCTAATGAGGGTCGCAGAAACGAGATGAATGATAGACTTAACATCAAAATTAGGCGAAGAGGGCATTCCTGCCCAAGAAACGTTTACTGGTATCTAATAACTGCTTTAATTTGTAGATGATTTTTCTAAGAATGTGCGTTTGAAGCATAGCATTCTATGGAACTGAATTATGCACTGACGGGAAAACCGGAATGGAAGAGAACTGGAGTGTCTGAGACATGATACTACGTATGAAAGAATGTTGAAAATTTTGTGGCTGATACCTGTTTCGGGTGTTGTCAATTTCAGATCATAAAATATTCTAATGTATGTATCAATGTCAAAATCTATATGTGAAGGTACATAGTAAGTGCTACGTGCCTACATATACATAGTTTGTCGTTGATACCTTCATCACAATATTTTGTGATCTAAAGACAGCAGAAGCTGAAACCAGTAATTGTGAATTGTAAAATTAGTGTGATACACGCGAACCTTCGCAAGTAAACTGATAAAATATGCCGCTCTCCGTAGAATCTGCGTGGAGAGGAACATGTAGAATAAGTTGAAGAGATAAGGGAAAGGGTTATATTACTTTTAAGAAATCGAGAAGTAACTTTCATGTTAGTTGAGGAAGATGCAGAGGATAGAAACTGAAGAGGAAGACAGAGCTAGAATTGTATTCGCTACGTTAATGGAAACGTCAGGTGCAGTAACAAATCTGATTCTTCTAATGAAAGGCTGTTTGGCATCTCCGTTCCTTGTAGCTGTTAGTTGATACGGGTATATACGCTGCCATTCCACTTTAGTTTGTTCAGAATGGTTACTCCTAGGTATTTTACGGATGTTGTCGTCAGTTGTGTAATAGGACTGTTATGGAATTCTTTCCGTATTTATTACCGAACTGAGTTTCATTGCCTTGAAAATCACTGTTGCACAGACGGCCGAATCGTCGCTTGTATTATATTTTTGTTATAGTGTTACAAGTTGTGATTGTTTACTAGAACACTAAGGAAACAGAAAAGGAATGAAAGGAAACATGGAGGACAACATTGCTGCCGGCCTCTATGGCCGAGCGGTTCTAGGTGCTTCAGTCCGGAACCGCACTGCTGCTACGGTCGCAGGTTAGAATCCTGCCTCGGGCAAGGACGTGTGTGATGTCCTTAGGTTAGTTATGTTTAAGTAGTTCTAAGTCTAGGGGACTGATGACCTCATATGTTAAGTCCCATAGTGCTTAGAGCCATTAGAACCATTTGAATTTGACGACATTGCTACTCTACCTAAACTAACAATAAGGAACGAAGGGATGAGGAACGGAAGGAACCAGTAGACTCGATTGGAAATGACTGGTTACAGGCGCGCCGAACCGAGAATCAAAGAAATGGTAGTGGCTTTTCATCTCCGCCAGTCCACTGTAATCGTGAGCTCTGGGCACGCATCATGGAAGGCAGGTTTGAGTTGAAATGTTAGGTGTCACACGGATGGAGCCATTCGCTTTAACGGTCCGACGAAGGTACAAAATTAAGTTGCCCCAATTTCAATGCGAATTGCGCGCTGTAGAGGTGGATGTGTGTACAGCCGGATCAATCGATAGCGGGTAACCTCTGCGGCGTCTGCCACACGCTAGATGTACCACAGCCCATTAAAAGTATTTCAGAGGCTACCCGTTGGTAGGAACACGTGGAGTTGCGGAGTCGGGTTCCCACGCTCAGAACACACATTTCATTCAGCTCGCTCTAACTCACAAGCTGTCGAATGTACGAAGATGAAAAAGGTTACAGTGTCTTCGCGAACAGCTACACTACATTTCGATTTTAATTGCCAAAAAGATTCTTAAGGTGATATTGGAGAAGATGACGAAAATGCGTTGCCAAATTTTCGGCTTGTAGGGAAATGTTCTTTGTTATTGGGTAACGCAACAGCATTTTAAGTATAAATCATGTTTTCATTTTCTTCAAACCCGGAACAAAATAATTTGAGTTAAATTTGACCAATGGTGCTAAAATCGTGCGTGAAAACTTCAGCGGTCACCGGTTTCATTTCATTGCGAGAAATTAACCCGTTATTGCGTTTTCGTTTGGAAGAATGAACAATAAAACAAAAAACATTGCTTCAGCAATGAAATATTTATAATGTAAACTAACAGTAAACTAACACAATCGGTACCGTCTGACTGCCGTGTCATCCTCACCCAATAAGCATCACTGGATGCGGGTATAGAGAGAATGTGGTCAGCACGCCGTTGTCAATTCTCGTGACCGGTGCAGTTACTTCTCAGTCAAGTAGCTCCTCCACTGGCCTCAAAAGCAGTGCATGTAGCTTACCAACAACACTCGGCAAACTAGGAAGGTCAACAAGTGCTGGGCAACCCAGATACAGCTTAAATTCGGTGATCTGACGGGCGTCGTATCATTATCGCGGAAAGGCCGTTGGCCTTATAATAAAAACATTGAGAAGGATTTACTTTGTGCATCTAAGACAGTGTTCCTGAGATGAAATTCATTCAGTCTCTGTTGATGACAGGCAGGTAAAACTTACGAAAATACAATTTCGGTAAGCAGGACTTAAACGACAGCAAACATTCAGCTAAATCAACAAATGCATCTATTTTGTGATGACAATTCATAAACTCTACTAGCATTACTCTCGTCACTACCATAAATGCTTGAAGTAATACTGGCACCGCCGTTGTTGAATGACGTGATCACTTCCTATAACGATTTTTTAAAGATAGCTTCGTTCTGCCAATCGTTCTCAATGATGTACTGCATATAACTGTCGGTTTGCTTCATTCCACGGGTGAATTAGCTAACAGCTTCATTGCTGAGTGCCAGGACTGCAGACAGCGTAATTTCTTTTATTATTGCTGCAGAGTAATCTTTAACAATTTGTTTTACCTGTTTTACGGTCTCTTCCTTCCCAGAGTTGCAATTATACAAGCTATATAGGTTAATACCTCCTGTTGGGACTGTAATAAGAGTCTTATTAAGGCCAAACATGTTTTGCTTTATTTTAAAGTACTTCAGTGGTCACTGGAGCAATACGACCATTCTTAGAATTTTGTCTGCTAGTATCTACATCTACATCTACATCCATACTCCGCAAGCCACCTGACGGTGTGTGGCGGAGAGTAGCTTGAGTACCTCTATCGGTTCTCCCTTCTATTCCAGTCTCGTATTGTTCGCGGAAAGAAGGATTGTCGGTATGCTTCTGTGTGGGCTCTAATCTCTTTGATTTTTCCTCATGGTCTCTTCGCGAGATATACGTAGGAGGGAGCAATATACTGCTTGTCTCGTCGGTGAAGGTATGTTCTCGAAACTTTAACAAAAGCCCGTACCGAGCTACTGAGCGTCTCTCCTGCAGAGTCTTGCGCTGGAGTTTATCATCTCCGTAACGCTTTCGCGATTACTAAATGATCCTGTAACGAAGAGCGCTGCTCTCCGTTGGATCTTGTGAGGGGTCCGTAGGCCCTTACTATAAGTTTTGCGACAGCACAGATCGACAGGACAAACAATCGATAGTGTGTGTCGGGTTGCGAGAGCGAGAGCGAGTGTTGAGACAGTAGTCTGTGGTACGCGCTGCGGGCCGAGCAGGGTGGAGGTCTGTTGCTGGAATGCAAGACCGTACCGACAAAGGGAGTGGCCATCGCCGTGGTTTGACCCCTTTGTGTTAGAAATATACGGGAAAGTGGAAAAGTATAATTAATAGAGTGATCAGTGATATTTTTGTGCCGATATTTGTAATTACGCGTCTACCGCGCCGGCATCATTTGGATTGCAGTGTTGGATTGCAGTGTTGGATTGTAGTGTTGGATTACAATGATTGAAATTGCGTGTGACGATAATGATTAACGAAAGGGTCTGTGCTGAGTTATTAATTCTGTACGACGAAGGCAGTGGCTGTCTCCTTACTTTTGTGTTTTGGTGATGAATATAGGTTGTTGATTAATGAAGCTGTGTTGTCGTTCTTCTTGGCACCAGACATTTCTTTATTACAGCATTTGAGAAGGACAAAATGGAATGTAACATCTCCGTAGCAGTCCAATCCGATTGCCAGCCCATTAGGTACACGGTCACATTAATTATTATCTATTTGGGCTGCTATCAGATCCCGATCGAGCGGGATAAGTCAGTAGATTAAACCGGCGTGTTACAATCTTCTCTATCTCTTTTATCAACCCTATCTGGTACGGATCCGACACTGTTGAGTAGTATTCAAGCAGTGGGCGAACAAGCATACTGTAACCTTCTTCCTTTGTTTCCGGATTGCATTTCCTTAGGATTCTTCCAATGAATCTCAGTCTGGCATCTGCTTTACCGACGATCAACTTTATATGATCATTCCATTTTAAATCACTCCTAATGCGTACTCCCTGATAATTTATGGAATTAACTACTTCCAGTTGCTGACCTGCTATTTTGTAGCTAAATGATAAGGGAACTATCTTTCTATGTATTCGCAGCACATTACGCTTGTCTACATTGAGATTGAATTGCCATTCCCTGCACCATGCGTCTATTCGCTGCAGATCCTCCTGCATTTCAGTACAACTTTCCATTGTTACAACCTCTCAATACACCACAGCATCATTTGCAAAAAGCTTCAGTGAACTTCCGATGTCATCCACAAGGTCATTTATGTATATTGTGAATAGCAACGGTCCTATGACACTCCCCTGCGGCACGCCTGAAATCACTCTTACTTCGGAAGACTTCTCTCCATATTGTTACAGTGACCACCAGAGATGCTTTAAAATAAGGCGAAAGGTGTTTGGTGTTTTAAGACATAAACAGTTCTCATGCTTACTACAATAAACACTATAAAATTACTGCCGTTACTAATACACTCCTGGAAATTGAAATAAGAACACCGTGAATTCATTGTGCCAGGAAGGGGAAACTTTATTGACACATTCCTGGGGTCAGATACATCACATGATCACACTGACAGAACCACAGGCACATAGACACAGGCAACAGAGCATGCACAATGTCGGCACTAGTACAGTGTATATCCACCTTTCGCAGCAATGCAGGCTGCTATTCTCCCATGGAGACGATCGTAGAGATGCTGGATGTAGTCCTGTGGAACGGCTTGCCATGCCATTTCCACCTGGCGCCTCAGTTGGACCAGCGTTCGTGCTGGACGTGCAGACCGCGTGAGACGACGCTTCATCCAGTCCCAAACATGTTCAATGGGGGACAGATCCGGAGATCTTGCTGGCCGGGGTAGTTGACTTACACCTTCTAGAGCACGTTGGGTGGCACGGGATACATGCGGACGTGCATTGTCCTGTTGGAACAGCAAGTTCCCTTGCCGGTCTAGGAATGGTAGAACGATGGGTTCGATGACGGTTTGGATGTACCGTGCACTATTCAGTGTCCCCTCGACGATCACCAGTAGTGTACGGCCAGTGTAGGAGATCGCTCCCCACACCATGATGCCGGGTGTTGGCCCTGTGTGCCTCGGTCGTATGCAGTCCTGATTGTGGCGCTCACCTGCACGGCGCCAAACACGCATACGACCATCATTGGCACCAAGGCAGAAGCGACTCTCATCGCTGAAGACGACACGTCTCCATTCGTCCCTCCATTCACGCCTGTCGCGACACCACTGGAGGCGGGCTGCACGATGTTGGGGCGTGAGCGGAAGAGGGCCTAACGGTGTGCGGGACCGTAGCCCAGCTTCATGGAGACGGTTGCGAATGGTCCTCGCCGATACCCCAGGAGCAACAGTGTCCCTAATTTGCTGGGAAGTGGCGGTGCGGTCCCCTACGGCACTGCGTAGGATCCTACGGTCTTGGCGTGCATCCGTGCGTCGCTGCGGTCCGGTCCCAGGTCGACGGGCACGTGCACCTTCCGCCGACCACTGGCGACAACATCGATGTACTGTGGAGACCTCACGCCCCACGTGTTGAGCAATTCGGCGGTACGTCCACCCGGCCTCCCGCATGCCCACTATACGCCCTCGCTCAAAGTCCCTCAACTGCACATACGGTACACGTCCACGCTGTCGCGGCATGCTACCAGTGTTAAAGACTGCGATGGAGCTCCGTATGCCACGGCAAACAGGCTAACACTGACGGCGGCGGTGCACAAATGCTGCGCAGCTAGCGCCATTCGACGGCCAACACCGCGGTTCCTGGTGTGTCCGCTGTGCCGTGCGTGTGATCATTGCTTGTACAGCCCTCTCGCAGTGTCCGGAGCAAGTATGGTGGGTCTGACACACCGGTGTCAATGTGTTCTTTTTTCCATTTCCAGGAGTGTATTTATTCTTGCGTCATTCTTAACGTTATTCTAGTGCTGTGTGCAAGAATGTACCAAACATGTGTATAAGAATGACGTAAGAAAGAAATAAACGTGAGAAGCGATCATGAGAACTATTCATAATCCTAGCGTAAAAAATATCAGGAAAAACATATTGTTACAGTGACCTCCTGAGATGTTTTGAAATAAGGTGAAAGGTGTATGGGGTTTTAAGACATTTATTACAGTCGCAAAAGACGGTAATAACCTAATAACATGTAATCTTTAATTTGGTTCCGTATCAGTTCTGTTGGGTTGAAATGACAGTGAAATGGTGGCCGCGTGATGACTGCGTGCCCGCATGTGTTGCCGGCCGAAGTGGCCGAGCGGTTCTAGGCGCTTCAGTCTGGCACCGCGCGACCGCTACGGTCGCAGGTTCGAATCCTGGCTCGGGCATGGATCTGTGTGATGTCCTTAGGTTAGTTAGGTTTAAGTAGTTCTAAGTCCTAGGGGACTGATGACCTCAGCTCTGAAGTCCCATAGTGCTCAGAGCTATTTGAACCATTTTGAACCGCATAGGTTTGCCAACTCGTGGATTTCGGAAACCGTGGTTTATGGTGAGAAATCACAAAGTTCCACCTTTTTAAATGTATCACTTACTTCGACGTTTCGAGGCTGAATACATTAATCTCCTCCTCTGGTTTTGCTAAGATAGACGTCTTATCAACAACAGAATGCTGCGAGCATTACTAAGGAAAATTGCTGACAATGTAGGGATGTAGCGCACAAACCATTTCTCTAGACTGACTTCGTACGACAATCCCCTATGGAAAGGAGCGACGAACATTTCCACAGAATGACATCTGATGAGCTGACATCTGGTATTATTCAGTTTAACACAAAACAAAATAAAAGTAACAATAACTGACAAAATGTTAATCGTTGGACGGCAAAAAATGGAACAAAATCTCAACGCACGCTGGCCGCTGTGGCCGAGCGGTTCTAGGCGATTCAGTCCGGCACCGCGCTGCTGCTACGGTCGCAGGTTCGAATCCTGCCACGGGAATGGATGTGCATGATGTCCTTAGGTTAGTTAGGTTTAAGTAGTTCTAAGTCTAGGGGACTGATGACCTCAGATGTGCTTAGAGCCATTTGAACCATCTCAACGCACAGTGAACAGCCTGATAGGACAGCATGCGGTCTGGAACTGCAGCTTAGAGCAAGCAGGAAGTATTTTAATGGTGCCGTGGAAAGTCTCGAAACTGACGATGGTTGTGGCGACTAACAGGCCTCGTGAGATCGGCTGAATTTGTGCCCTGCCTTCCTCGTGAGGCACACCCCACTGCGTCCTAGGTAACTGTCAGCCCTTAAGCAGTTTCGAACAGACTGAAGGTTTGCTCAGTATTCTTGGCTCTACGTGAGTAGACCTACCTTTTGTACAAAAAAAGTGAAAGTACACAATCGGTTAAGAGAACAAGATGACAGTTCTTAGGAACGGTCCTATTCTAAGGACATTTCCAACGGTAATAGGACAACAAATTTCTCATATTGTATTTCTCTTTATAATGAGTGCTAAGGCATGATGTAGGAACTGCCCCTTTGTTACTAACTTCGTAATCGTAAGAGAAATTCCGAAACGAAACATCCTTTAATTAAAAAATCTGCATCTTAGTGGTCTACCGCCCTCCTTAAAACAGGCTAGGCAAATATCCCACTACAGAATGACTGTGCCATACTTACAGTCTTAGCAGACTGCTGTTATGTGGAAAGACAGTTACAGAACTGAAGAGCGAGTGCCAAAGAGAAAGACTATAAGGTAATCAAAGTATCATGAAACGAGTAATCGGAGGGTTACTAAAACAAAGTGACAGTAAATATTAACACTGACAGTCCAGTACTAATTGACTATATCAGAGTAAGCTTTATCCGTCCCGTGATGCGGCCCCGTACCCCCAATCCCCACAACTATGAAAAGGGACACGACGGTGGCGTCTGGCAGGTGTGGAAGTCCCACCTCTCCCACCGAGCAAGGAGGTGCAGTTGTCAACACACTGGATTGGCATTCAGCAAGACGACGGTTCATCCAATCCATGTCTAGCCATCCGGATTTAAGTTCTTCGTGATTCACTTAAATCACTTCAGGCAAATGCTGGGATGTTTCTTTTCACTGAGCGCGTCCGATTCCCACCTCCATCCCTGAAACATTCCGAGTTTGTGCTCCATCGCAAATGACTTCTATGTCGAAGGGACATTGAACACCAATCTTCCTTCATTTACCTCTGCAGTTCGTCAATCACTGTCCGGTCGGCTGATAACGGAACAACACGTGTCTCATACATTATGATACTAGGCGTTGCTCGTATTGAAGACACCAGGCCGCCAACAGCTGTGTGCCGGACCTGACTAGTTCCGAGTCGGAATGTGCAGGTTGTTGAAAAGCAGTTTCTAACGTTGTGGCACCTCCTCATGGTAAACACAAGCTGCGAGTACTAGCATTTTTAAACACTGGAATTTAGCGTTTCGACCATCGCAATTCTGAGGAAACGTTCAAAAATCCCTCATGAGCGATTAAGCTATTGGTGTTCTGTGCCAAAGGACATCTTACTGTGTTCGTTGTGCCAGACATCAAGATGAGTGAGCCAAGGATGTCTTTAGCAGTCGCACTGGATGCTTCATACCCCATTTGTGAGCTCAACCAAAAAAAAACATTGGTTCAAATGGCTCTGAGCACTATGGGACTTAACTTCTGACGTCATCAGTCCCCTAGAACTTAGAACTACTTAAACCTAACTAACCTAACTACATAACACACATCCATGTCCGAGGCACGATTCCAACCTGCGACCGTAGCGATCGCGCGGTTCCAGACTGTAGCGCCTAGAACCACTCGGCCACTCCGGCCGGCAAGCTCGAGACATCAGTGCATTATCTTCAAGAAGTAAAATGTAAGATTCAACGTCCCTTCCACGAGGAGTTCATTAGAAACATAGCATAACATGGGACAGGATGATGATAATAAATGAAGTTCACTGTTTTCGTTTCTCAAAGGAACTCTCCCAAAATTTGCTTAACCAGTTAAGGGAGGCTGCGGAACACCTAAATCCTCTTGGGTGGATGAGGGTTGAAACTCGACCCTCCAGAAGGCGAGTTCCTTACAAACTGTGGGATCTAATTCGATTTATGTATTTCAATTTTTAGTGTGTTTCATATACACTACTGGCCATTAAAATTGCTACACCAAGAAGAAATGCAGATGATAAATTGGTATTCACTGGACAAATATATTATACTAGAACTGACATGTGATTACATTTTCACGCGGTTTGGGTGCACAGATCCTGAGAAATCAGTAAGAACGGCCTTGATACGCTTGGGCATTGAGTCAAACAGAGCTTGGATGGCGTGTACAGGTACAGCTGCCCATGCAGCTTCAACACGATACCACAGTTCATCAAGAGTAGTGACTGGCGTATTGTGTCGAGCCAGTTGTTCGGCCATCATTGGCCAGACTTTTGAATTGGTGAGAGATCTGGAGAATGTGCTGGCTGGGGCAGCAGTCGAACATTTTCTGTATCCAGAAAGGCCCGTACAGGACCTGCAACATTCGGTCGTGCATTATATTGCTGAAATGCAGGGTTTCGCAGGGATCGAATGAAGGGTAGAGCCACGGGTCGTAACACATCTCAAATGTAACGTCCACTGTTCAATGTGCCGTCAATGCGAACAAGAGGTGACCGAGACGTGTAACCAATGGCACCCCAAACCATCACGCCGGGTGATACGCCAGTATGACGATGACGAATACACGCTTCCAATGTGCGTTCACCGCGATGTAACCAAACACAGATGCGACCATCATGATGCTGTAAACAGAAGCTGGATTCATCCGAAAAAATGAAGTTTTGCCATTCGTGCACCCAGGTTCGTCGTTGAGTATGTGATGCAGCGTCAAGGGTAACCGCAGCCATGGTCTCCGAGTTGATAGTCCATGCTGCTGCAAAAGTCGTCGAACTGTTCGTGCAGATGGTTGTTGTCTTGCAAACGTCCCCATCTGTTGACTCAGGGATCGAGACGTGGCTGCACGATCTGTTACAGCCATGCGGATAAGATGCCTGTTATCTCGACTGCTAGTGATACGAGGCCGTTGGGATCCAGCACGGCGTTCCGTATTACCCTCCTGAAGCCACCGATCCCATATTCTGCTAACAGTCATAGGATGTCGACCAACGCGAGCAGCAATGTCAGGATACGATAAACCGCAATCGCGATGGGTACAATCCGGACTTTATCAAAGGTGGAAACGTGATGGTACGCATTTCTCCTCCTTACACGAGGCATCACAACAATGTTTCACCAGGCAACGCCGGTCAACTGCTGTTTGTGTATGAGAAATCGGTTGGAAACTTTCATCACGTCAGCACGTTGTAGGTTTCGCCACCGGCGCCAACCTTGTGTGAATGCCCTGAAAAGCTAATCATTTGCATATCACAGCATCTTCTTCCTGCCGGTTAAATTTCGCGTCTGTAGCACGTCATCTTCGTTGTGTAGCAATTTTATTGGCCAGTAGTGTATATTTAGTCAAAGGCTGTTTCCTACAGATAAGTAGAAATAGCAATCTGCCACTGCTTATAACACTGTTTATTAAAAACAAGTAGCACCGCCACGAGTTTCGAACAGAAATTCATCATCACTTTTGTCGTTACATGTTTCCTGGTGCAGTATACGTGATGTTGATGGTTTCTCGTTGTGGCGACGATTCATCAGGTTTGTGGTGCTCCACAGAAAAAGAAATTCTGTACCTTACTATAATTGAAATTATATGCACTATATAAATAACTGTTGACTGCTTTTGAAGAAGATAATATTTCGTCGTACATTCAGCAGGATTCAACAACGTTCTCCGTTTTGAAGAGACAGTCAGTGCAGGGTACACGCGCTGAATGAGCATTAAATATAGCTAATATAATTTCGTAATGGCTCTAACAGACCCGTTTCATTTACGGAAGATTGAATTAACTGGTAGAAGCTAAATCTGGGGAAGATGACTCTGGGTTCCGGGAAAAAGTGGGAACACTCCAAATTAGCCGGCTAAATAAAAATGTTGTGCAAAACATAATTTTTTTAGCTGGTGTATTCAGCTCATCTCTTCTAATAAAAAATCTAATCTCGTAATTATGTACAAGTGAATTTCGTGATTAACTTCACTTTAATGACTGGAAAAATTTTGAAAAGATTGAAACACAATTCCGTGATGGATAAGATTCTTTCGTAGCAGAATTGGACCACGTACAGGTTCGTAGTATGAAACCACCCTGTCCAGATAATCCGAGAGTCGTGACTAGAGTCTTGAAAGAAACAAGGAAATCAATAGAAATCAGCTATATCTTCAAAATGGTTCCAGATAATCAAAAAATCATCTTAATTCTATTAACATTACTCTTTCAGTATTACTATAAACTTCCTGATCCTGAAAATATCCATGATCGTGGCACTTGGTTCAAATGGCTCTGAGCACTATGGCCGGCCGCGGTGGTCTAGCGGTTCTAGGCGCTCAGTCCGGAACCGCGCGACTGCTATGGTCGCAGGTTCGAATCCTGCCTCGGGCATGGATGTGTGTGATGTCCTTAGGTTAGTTAGGTTTAAGTAGTTCTAAGTTCTAGGGGACTGATGACCACAGATGTTAAGTCCCATAGTGCTCAGAGCCATGTGAACCATTTTTTTGAGCACTATGGGACTGAACATCGATGGTCATCAGTCCCCTAGAACTTAGAACTACTTAAACCTAACTAACCGAAGGACATCACACAACACCCAGTCATCACGAGGCAGAGAAAATACCTGACCCCGGCGGGAATCGAACCCGGGAACCCTGGCGCGGGAAGCGAGAACGCTACCGCACGACCGCGAGTTGCGGACATGGTGGCCACAAATTACAGAAACACTCGTCTATTCTCGGCCTGATTTCGGTATGTCACTTATCTCACAATACGTTCTGCAAACGTGACCTCATTTCGACATCACACGCAATGACAGCGACAGGAATTGCTACTGATTTTGTGACGAGTAGGAATACAAACTTGATTGGTATTCGTTTCACTCTTGGCAATTTAAGCTGATTTCTTGGGTTCCGGCCTATACACACACTCGGAAATGGCCTCATATGCAGAAATTAACAGCGAAATATTTGTGGCAAGGGTAAAAATATAGCATAGAATATTGAGAAGATACTTGTATTATATTCATAAGAAAGGTCCAGAATATGGTAACGCTAAGATTTAAAAAAAACTACATGTAGCGGAGCGCGAAGCTACAGCCCTAGACTCCGTCAGTCACGATATTAACAATTACGCGCTCGCTTTTTTACTTTTAGTCGTATGAGTTTAGGTTACTGTCTTGTTTATCATTTGTTAGCATAGTATTTCTCCCCTTGAAGGCTTATTTTACCGATGCGTTTCTAACTGACACTTAATGGTAATGGTGACGTGTTTGTGATAAACTTTCAATACGCCATTGCCTTAAACGGTATATTACAAGTTATAACACAAAACAGCTAAATATTAAATAACTGTCGATATTGCGTGTAACATCAAAACCACGTCACCTTCGCAGAAAGAGTAGGATGAATGTCAGTCGAAATCTCGAACTAAAGCAGATTTAGATTACGTATTGGTAGTTTGTTGTGATAATCGAAAGAGATGCGCTGAGCTCTCGCTCTCGCAGTCGATAAGCAAAGGGAGCTCTTAACGGAAAACAGAACTATGCTTCTGTACCTCGTAGCAGAGAAGTTCATTGACTCTGTGGATCTTTGTGAAAATCAGGAACATTCACGATAACTAATCGGTGCGAAATGTCACTATGAGACGGAGCGAAGGATTATCGCCAACTGGCGCAGAAACCAGAGTGTAATTATCGTTGCGAAGATAGAGCGAAGGATTATTGTTAACTTGTGCAGAAAACAGATTCAGAGTGAAATGGAAGGAAGACAAGAATTTTTGGCAGACGAATGCTGGATGGTATCAACGTCAGCCGAAAATTTTTCATAAGAGGAGTAGCGTTCGTTATGAACAGGCGGTTAGTGCAGAGAGTAAGTTACTGTGAACAATTCAGAGATACGTTTCTTCTCATCAGAAAAGACAGGAAATCAGTGCTGACAGTAGTTAAGTTATACATGCTGACGACGCAAGGAGCAGATGAAGAGACAGAGACCGTACAGTCTGGGAAACTTTAAAAACTGTATTACAGCCAAGCGAGTAGCATTAAAAAGTAACAATTGGCGAATGTTTTCCAAAACATTTTCACATACAATCCATTTGTTAACCATACAAGATCCTACAAAAGTCCATTCGATAATCGAACTCCTGCGACATAGGAGCCAACCTGTGCTCCGATACTACGGCTGTTGCTTATTCAATCCTCCTTCTGAACTCCACATCACGTGGAAGTGGAGGGATACAAACAACGTCATTTACATAATACCATAAAAATAAATCGCAAGGGGTAATATCTGGGCACCTAGGATTCCATTTTAGCACACATTGGTCTATTGCTACACCACGACCAATC
Organism: Schistocerca serialis cubense; assembly: GCF_023864345.2. Taxonomy (NCBI): domain Eukaryota; kingdom Metazoa; phylum Arthropoda; class Insecta; order Orthoptera; family Acrididae; genus Schistocerca; species Schistocerca serialis. The sequence continues at coordinate 998,577,969 of NC_064639.1, forward strand.
CAGCGATTCGATAGCACTGTGTTCAGGTATGAACCAACATCGCGGTGAAAATGTGAGATTGCACCATCTAACAGAAAGACGAAGTTCTCTGATTCTATTTGCAACAATGGCATTAACCAGTTCTGCAACATTTGAAGAAAGACTCTCCATTAACAGTTTGTTCTTCAAAGAAGAAATGCCCATAAAGTTTCTTGTATGACATGGCACACAAAGGATTGACTTTCGGAGACTCTGGCTGACGTTCAACAATGTTATGCGGGTTCTCTCTTTCCCGACCCCTTCAATTGTGCTTGTTTCTTTTTCTCATTTGTATGCAGTGCTGCCCCGTCCGAGAAAATTGTCGAATTCACAAAACCATCATCTTCGACTTGCAATGCACAACAAAACTTGATAGTTGGTCTTTGTCTTCAGGATATAACTTTTGCACCAAGTGTATTCAGTATGGTTTCACGGTTAATTTTATACGCAAAACGCACCACACAGTCGCTGTTGACATTTATAGCACGAAGCTCTTCGCAAAAATTTTGACGGACTCGTGGAGGAAACTTCTCTCACTTGTTCATTGTCATCTGCATCCGCATCTGGCCGACCACTTCCCTTCTTGTCACACAAACACCAGTTTCAACGAACTTTATGAGCCAACCGTCGATTGCACCTTCTGATTAGTGCTGCTTTCCCGTACTTTATCCCAAATCTTCGCTGGACATGTGTTTCACTCTTTGTAATGTCAAATTGTAGCACTCTGAATGCCGTCTGCGCTCCAGAAAACGCCATATTGATTATGATACCAACTAGCGACAATACATGGAACTACACGTCACACCTGCAATGAGAAAAAAGCTCAGAAGTTTATTCTTTCAAATTATGTATATTGTTACTTCCTAATGCCACTCATTCAGCTACAGTACATTTTTGGTGTTTCCAAGCGGTTGAAACACACAGTACATGGTGTTGTCTAACAGGTAATTCAGCGCCTAAAGGGAGATAAAATCAAATAATCATCGAGGACTGGAATGCAATTGTAGGGGAAGGAGCAGAAGTAAGGGTTATGGTCAAAAACAGGCATGAAAATTGGAATGAGTGAGGAGAAATACTAATTGAGTTCTTCGAAAAATTACAGTTGGCAATAGCGAATAATCTAAATTAGGAAGGTAACTGCGGAGAAACCTTAGGTAACAGAAAAAAAATACTTCAAGTGATCGGCGAAAGAAGGAAGTACAAAAATACTCAGGGAAACACTGGAATACAGCAACATAAATTACGTAGGAATGAAATAAATATGAAGTACAGGGATGCCAAGACGAGATAGCTGCAAGAAAAATCTGAAGAAATCAAGATTAAATGGATAATATTCCATCGGAATACTTAAATTGTTGTGGGAAGTGCCAGCCAAACAACAATTCAGATTAGTGTGTACATTCTATGAGACCGGCGACATACCCTCAGACTTTCGGAAAAATATCATTCACACGACTCTGATGATAGCTTGGGCAGTTAAGTGCAAGAATTATCAAAGAATCAGTTTACTAACTCATGCATCAAATTTGCTGAGAAGAATAACATACATAAGAATAGAAAAAAATGAGATTTTGTTAGATGATGATCAGTTCGGCTTTATGAAATATAAAGGCAAAAGGGAGATAGTCCTGACGCTGTGCTTGATAACGGTAGCAACACTTAACGACAAATGGAGAAACTTTTATAGGAGTCGACCTAGGGAATGGTGCAAGATATTCCAAATTAGGAGGTAAATAGGAGTAAGATATGCGAAAAGATAGGTAACATTCGGTGTGTGGGAGAACCAAGAGGGGACAATATAACTATAAATACAATATTAAATCGAAGTAGCAATGACGGATATAAGCTACCACAAGAATTCAAAAATCTTAGCAGTAATTCAGGCACTTTCAAATCGGAACTGAAGAGTTTCCTCATGGGTCATTCCTTCTATTCTGTCGAGGAGTTAAGCTGATTCTTGTTGTATTGTTGATTGCGTTTACTTAAACTTATAGACTGACTTTTTTCTGGTTCATAAATATTTTATTTTTGTCTCTTATTACTTTTATGTTGTAATTTCATGTCCTGATACGTTCCATGACCTTGGAGACTTGCTCCTCAATTTGGTCCTACGGAATTGACATGTAACTAAAAAATTAAAATAAAAAATAGAAATGTATAAAAATGAGATTGAAACGCTTTGTGAGAGCCTGTCGGGGAAGAGAGTCGCTGATGATATTGCTATTCTCAGCGAAGGTGAAGAAGAATTACAGGATTTATTGATTGGAATGAACATTCTAAAGAGTGCAGAATATAGATTGTGAATAAATCAAAGAAAGATGAAAGTGATTAGATGTAGTAGAAACGTAACAAGGGAACTTGATCACGAAGCAGATATAGTTAAGGATTGCTGATATCAAAGCAGCAAAATAGCCCTTGATGGATGTAGCAATGAGGACATAGAAAGTAGATTAGAAACGGCAAAAAGTTCATTACTGGCCAAGACAAGTCTACTAATATTTAACATACGCCTTCAACTGAGGAAGAAATTTCTGAGAAAGTGTGGTTGGAGCACAGCATTGTATGGTAGTGAAATATGGACTGTGAGAAAACCAGAAAAGAAGAGAATCGAAGCATTTACGACGCGGCACTACAGAAGAATGTTGAAAATTAGGTAGGCTGCTCAGGTAAGGAACCAGAAGGTTCTTCCGAGTATCGACGAGGAAAGTAATATGTGGAAAACACTGACAAGAAAAAAGAGATAGGGCATCAGTTAAGACATCACAGAATATAGTCCATGGTAATAGGGGGAGCTGTAGACTGTTGAGAAAAACAGTTGAGATATATCGAGCATAAAACTGAGGACTTAGGTTGCAAGTGCTACTCTGAGTTGAAGAGGTTGGCACAGGATAGGAATTCCCGGCAGGCCACGTCAAACCAGTAAGATAACTGGTGACAAAAAAGCTTTATATTGTATTACATGTTAAGTCTGTTTGAGTCGTATTGAATAGAATGCATGAGCGAGCTTCGTGTGGCAACACACTCATGCACTTTGCTCCTTTTTTAATACGTTCACTAGCAATCCTCTGTGTAATTTAGATCCACTTACCCCATATAGTATTTTTACTAGGGCCAGGAGTACAGCTGTTAAAAACATGAATTAGATACTAGATTACCAAAACGTTTGGTACGAGTGGGAGAAATAAATTAAATGTAGTATAGTTCATTGTGCTACCTGAACTCGTCTCTTAATACCTCAAATTCTGACAGCGATGGGGCAGCCATTGCTGGTATTGTAGACTTTTAGAAGACTGGGCCAACATGCAGCACTGTTTGAGAACTGAGATCCTAAATGCCCGTGCAGACATTTGCAGTTCCAGAAATAAAAAGAAATGTGCTAACGTGTGATCATAAGGCACAATCGCATTAATAAAGATTCTGAATAAATTTCTGACGAAGCTAATTCGTTGCCATCATGTAGACCGCAGCAGTGTTAACTTCGTCACCATTATCATAATAATAATAAACAAAATATGAGACTAAAAGGAGAAGGAAGGATCAAAATACGTTAACTAAAAGAAACTGCGGAAGTACTGAAGTAGTGAAGACGTAAAATTAAATTATCTAAAACATTGGGTATAGAACACAGACTTTGCTACTGATGAGGGATCTGTAAATTGAGTGGAGAAAATTAATCATAAAGGCAATGTAAAGCATCAAAAGTCTGAAGAAGATAGAAATTTATGCTGAGAATTCCTTCTGTATTCCCTCGTGCTGAACTCTTTGTATAAGTAAAAACGAACTGGCAGAAGTTGCATGTGAAATGTCGAGTGCTTACAAGAAGGCAAACAGAAAATTTTTCAGTTCTAAATCTCCTCTGAAACAACAGGAGCCGATACCGTGGACGTCGGAGTTTCTGACAACTGCAGCTGCAGCGAAAGAGGCCACATCATAGTATAAAGTTGTAGGCACTGTGTTGTCGTTGCGACCCCACTTGAATTTAAATGGCCTCGCCTGTTGGGCTCTTCTGAAAGTTCGCTCTCAGAAACGACTGCCTCCAACTCGACCTGGAGCTATGGCAAAAACGAGCGCTTTTCTGCAGCTATTTTGCATTCAAGCTATGTATGAGTTTCTTTCTGGTAAAAGTTTTATTCGCCTGCATAATGGTCTGGCATCTCCGTTTTAATCAAAGAACCTAGAATCACAAGCTTTTGAATTGTAGTGAGAGAATTCCTGAGCTAGACAAAGACTTACAATCGTCTTATAATTTACATTTACATATTTTACGTCTCTCGTTCCGTGCATTTCAGCACAGAATACGGTCTACAATCTGTAACGGCAGTCTGCTGCTTTGCACAGTGTGCACACTCCTCGGGTAGCTCGGTTATGGAAGCAGTCACCACAAGAGCACTAAAACTGTGAGCAAGATCGCATACACTGAGCTCCGATCTAATCTGCTCACAGTTACACAGAACACTACTCTGACCAGGAGTGACACTTCCAATATAGTGACGACGATGCACAGGAGCCGTGCGAGGTCAAATACAACAGCACAAGCTGCAGGTCAGGATAGCAACTTCATTTTATGTTCAAGTATGCTGTTGTCACGATGTTTTTCTCAAACCCGTGTACTTAAAGATAGTCGGGCCGCGAGAGGTCTACTTATCACAGGAGGCAGAGAAGTGCCCATTGCGCATGCGCAATGCGCAATGCTGGCGCACCAGCGTAAACATCTGATTGTGTGACAGGTGGGCCAGTGTCGGTAGTCTAGGCTGTCGCGTCGATGCCACCTGATGTGCCCACGGCACTTCCTACTGGAACCGTTCTTACAGTGGTTCAGACGAAATGCACCTAACTACTCTACAGGAACGCTAATTGACTCATCTACAGCTGCGACCATCTGTCTGTAGCTGCTCCATTCCGTCCTCCTCCTCAATTGTCGCCTCTGCCACCCCTAACCTGATGTGGTGCACAATGAAAACATATAATAAAGTCTTAAATCTGCATTACATATTTCCTCTGAAAATCGGCATAGTCTTTCGGGTTGTGTGCCATACGTCAAGCCGCAGGTATAACTGAAGACGCCCAATTTTACTATCATGTTCAAACGTTGCTTCATATCAGGTCTACGAACCAGTTCTTTCACTGATTCCGTGACGGGAAAAACTGCGTAGCTGCATTTCGGATAAATTTTCTGGCGCAAAAATCATGGATAGAGAGTCAATTAAATAAAAACAGTTAGGTAACGTTCGGAACATGCCCAAGAATAAATTCCAGCATTTCGATACTTTATGCGTTGCGTTCATCGCTGAGCGAGGTGGCGCAGTGGTTAGAACACTGGACTTACATTCGGGCGCACGACGGTTCAAACCCAAGTCCGGCGATCCTGATTAATGTTTTCGGTGATTACCCTAAATCGCTTCAGGCATGGTTCCATTGAAAGGACATGGGCGATTTCCTTCCCTTTCCTAATCCGAGCTTATGCTCCGTCCCTACTAACTCGTTGTCGACGGAACATTAAACCCAATCTCCTCCCCCTCCTACTCCTTTATCCGAGCATGACACTTTGTTTGTTGCAATTGTAGCTTCGCCTATAGCAAAAATATTAACATTTCACAATTTCCACCGTGGTCTTCACTGTCAAAAATGTTCGTTCTGGTTTTTTAATCAGTATTCTAGAGTCCAGAAGGGCTTGTTTTCTAAACTGCGTAGTTCCATTTCAGCTAAACTCCTGATACAAAAATCATGGACAACGAGTTAATTAAATGAAAATAGGCATCATTTGGAAACTATACCTAACAATTTTCCAACATTTCAAGTGTTTAGTACATTTCGTCAGTATACTGTAGCTGAACATCGTATTTTATTTGTTGTAATTATAACTTCACCTATAGCGAAACCTATTATCAGTTCACAATTTTTGCTGTGATTTCCTTGTCCAACATTTACGATTCGGGTTTATAGTCATTATTCTCGTTGGCAGGAGATATTTTTAATCTAAATATTGGAGAAGAACTACTATTGTTCAGTTTAATGAATTATTGTTATCCTACAGTACTGTTGCATTAATTGTGCACTGCAATCCACATCTCGATTTCATGTGCTTGTGAGTCTGTTACTCATTGTGCAAATTCACAAGCTCCATGCTAGTTTTAGAAAACAAACAAACGAAGAAAGTATACCAGGTTTTACTTAAACAGAAGAGGAGAGGTGAAAGGTTAGAGAAGGTTCTTTAATGAAAACAGCGTCCTACCCGGACGGCATATGCACTGACCGTTCCTTCCCTTAGGTGTGTCGCGAGATTTAATAAGTGTCGCGAAACAATTATGATACTTACCGAAGCACATTGTGCGTCCTTTGTAGATAACTACCCTCTTATTTACGACTTCGTCTGCGTATGTACCTATATTTCACATACCTGTGCCTCCTCTTCTCCCTCTACCCATCTCCATCTCCTCGGTCTCTCAATCCATGTCCACCGTCTCCCTTTCTCTATCTCTTTGTCCATCACCTGCTCCCACTTCCATCTCCTCTTCCACATTTTTCTGCGCATCTCATCCTTACCTCTTCTCATTATCCTTCTGCTCCTACCTCCTCTCTTTGGTCTTCTCTGTCCATTTGCATGTCTATCTTCTGGAGATCATTCCAGCACTACCCACACAATGGGCCAGTCGTGTGGGGCACCTTAGAAGTCAGGTATTACCAAATCTTTTTATCCTCACTCTTACCTTTATGGGAGATATGTGGTTCTCAGCCAAAAAGTACTTCTTTCCAGACGATAAGCAGTATGTTTACCAAATTTTGCTGAGATCGATTAGTCCACTGGTTATTTGGCGGTACGGAACATTCGTATACACGCACAGACACACACACACACACACACACACACACACACACACACTTCCATCCACCCATCCGTCCATGTATATATACCACTACCGCGATATACTGCACATAAAGAGACAGAAAGAACGATTACTATAAACAAAAAAGGAGGCACAAGAAAAACTTCGGAAGAATCCAGTGCAGAAAGATAAGACGAAGTAAATATTCCAGAATTCGAATCAATAACAGCTGCCAACATGACTAACGTAGAAGTATATATCCTCGGAGTAGTGAACCAACTTAAATCACTTAATAAAAGCAAGTCTTCTGGTCCAGACTGTATACCAATTAGGTTCCTTTCAGAGTATGCTGACGCATTAGCTCCATACTTGACAATCATATACAACCTTTCGCTCCAAGAAAGATCAGTACTCAAGGACTGGAAAGTTGCAGAGGTCACACCGATATTCAAGAAAGGTAATAGGGGTAATCCTATTAATTATACTCCCATATCATTAAAGCCGATATGCAGCAGCATTCAGGAACATATATTTGGCTCGAACATGTTGAATTACGTCGAAGAAAACGGTTTATTGACACACAGTCAACATGGGTTTAGAAAACTAGCACTTAAATCTCATGAAGTGTTGAGTGTTATTGACAGGTGATTTCAGATTGATTCCGTATTTCTGGATTTCCAGAAGACTTTTGACACTGTAGTGAAACTGCGTGCTTATGGAATATCGTCTCAGTCATGTGACTGGACTTGTGACTTCCTATCAGAGAAGTCATAGTTCATAGTAACTGACGGAAAGACATCGAGTAAAACAGAAGTGATTTCTGGCGTTCCCCAAGATAGTATTATAGGCCCTTTGCTTTTCCTTATCTATATAATCGATTTGGGAGACAATCTGAGCAGCCGTCTTAGAATGTTTGCAGATGACGCCGTCATCAGAAGATCAAAACAAACTCCAAAACGAATTAGAAAAAATATCTGAATGGTGCGAAAGTTGAAAGTTGACCCGAAATAAGAAAAAGTGTGAGGTCATCAACATGAATGCCAAAAGGAATCCGTTAAACTTCGGTTACACGATAAATCAATCAAATATAAAGGCCGTAAATTCAACTAAATACTTAGGAATTACAATTAAGAACAAATTAAATTGGAAGGAACACATAAAAACTGTTGTGGGGAAGGCTAACCAAAGACTGTGTTTTATTGGCAGGACACTTAGGAAATGTAACAGACCCACTAAGGACGCTGCCTACACTACGCTTGTCCGTCTTCTCTTAGAGTACTGCTGCACGGTGTGGGATCCTTACCAGATAGGACTGACGGAGTACATCGAAAAAGTTCAAAGAAGGGCAGCACGTTTTGTACTATCGCGAAATATAGGAGAGAGTTTCACTAAAACGATACAGGACTATGGCTGGGCATCATTAAAAGAAAGGCGATTTTCGTTGAGACGGAATCTTATCACGAACTGCGACGGAATTTTAATACGAAATTTCAATCACCAACTTTCTCGTTCGAATGCGAAAATATTTTGTTGACACCGACCTACATAGGAAGGAACGAACACCACGATAAAATAATGGAAATCAGAGCTCGTACTGTAAGATATAGATGTTCGTTCTTTCCGTGCGGTATACGAGATTGGAATAATAGAGAATAGTGAAGGTGGATCAATGAACCCTGTTCCAGGCACTTAAATGTGGTTTGTAGACTATCCATGTAGATGTAGATTACAAATATTAGGTTCTGCTCCATACTAAGTATAGCGCATAAGTAGATTTTATAGTGACACTGTAATCAATCCTCGAAATTACAGTAAACATGTCCCTCAAACAGTTTTTTGTTGTACCATGAAACTGTCCCAGACAAGTACCAATACTCCCCAGTGCTCTGTCCTGAACATGACGACAAATTGAATCCTTGTGGAATTAAGTGAGCAGCTATCAACGAGACATTCTATAAATCCGATATTTTCTGCGGTGGCGCGCAGTTCTGGGAATCCTGACACGATTTTTTTTTTTGGTATAATCACTTAAAGTGGTAGCAAGAGCTTAGCAGGGCGCTCGCGAACAGTCGTGCATTTGACGTCGGCTGATTTGATGGCCACGCCGAGTGCGTTCGTATATAGCGTTGCGTCGGCCGCATAGAAAGATTGCTGTGGCGGCATTGCTTCCTGGTGGTGGTGGCGGAATGGAATTAAATGAGTCAGCACGGCACGAATCCATTTCGGCAGGAATAATTAGCGGAACGGATGGAATATGCACTCGTTACGAATGTACTACCACGCACTGAGATCACCAATTTCCAGGCTGCACTCATAAATATCCTGATATATCGTACGGACTACATCCTATTACTAGTAAATTCTACCTCACGGAAGTTCCTTCATTTTACTATGACTATTTGGATAGTTAATTTCTCTACGATTCCGTCATCTTTGGACGTATTTGTTTGACATCGTGTGCCGCACCGGGACTCAAACGCCACAGATGTTCTTATGCATGCTAAGCGTCAGCAGCGTTCTTTGAAGAACAGATTTCGGTGATGTATTGCTTAGTCATAGACTAGAGGCTGTTTGCAGTCGGAATATAGCAGAGGAGTATTTGCTATTTTATACTTTACTGTGCTGAAAGTGACTGAAAACTGGATCCCGCCTTTCGCGGTCTGTGCTTTTACGGACTAAGCTATGCAGGTACGACTTAAACAACCTGTCATAATAGCTTGAATTTTAAAGTATCGTACTTCACACCGATAACGTGTCTAAAATTCATTCCATGAACAACCGGCAAAACTGTTATTAAGCCATATCTCTGTGATATACATTCTTCCAGGATTGTCAGTAAAAAGGAAAAGATAAAGTCTCGGGCGCAAACGTGTGACTGGGCTACTGGCCTGCCTATAGGTGAAGACAGCCTCTTTCAACACGACACTGGGAAGGAGAAGGTTGTGGCTCCGTTGCCCTCGCCCCTTTTAGCCCCGAGAAAGATACCAGTTACTCATTTGCTAGCAGCATTAGTGGAGTTCTACCCAATAGACCTCTACGGTTACCAGGACTTCATTACTAGAATTAACATATTAAATGAAAAGTAGAAAGGCGGAGAGGAATGAAATTTTAGTAACAGTCGTGTGGCTCCCAAAGAGCCCGCAACCACAGGTAAACATATGAAAGTCTTTACACTATCACAGAAACGCACGGGAAGCACTTGTGCATGAAAACGTAACTGTAACAAGGCGGAGTGTGAACGCAAAAAAGTCTCAAGGAAATATCATGAGTATATTAAGAGGCCCAATACTTGACGTCTTAAGTTGACCTCTGACATGTAGGAATACCGTAAAAGGACACATGGTACGGGGAAATTGAAAATATTAAAAGGCAAATGTAAACTGGGGAAAGGGATGGGGCGGGGGGGGTGGGGGGGGGTGAAGGGGGGTGGGTCTAGATGACCACTTTTCAAGCGTCATGCTAAAGGAAGTGGTCGTACTAATAAAGCATTCACTATGAACAAATATACTAGAAAGGGATGGGGTGTTATGAAATAGTAAAATAATGAGTAACCGAGGGCACACTAAGCTGTGTACATATGCCTAGAATTCACGGAGTTATAGGCGGAATAGAACACACTAAAATAAAAAGTGGGGAACGGTCTAAGGTGGTTCATTATTAAAATTTCAAACAGATATTTAACTACGGATGACGAAGTGTACCAATAAAAAAATATAAGGTGTATCTTACTGAGCACAGAATTTTGAGGAAAACAAACACTGTGCGGAGGCCAAACACTGAGCGTTAGACTTGACTACTCGGCCAGAAATAGCGGCTTCAAGCCTTCAAGGAAATGTCTACCTGCAAGTTGAAGCTTATCATTTAAAATGTAGCTATCGTTTTTCGTTAAGTGTTTCAAACTTTCGAGCTCTTCTCATGAATATGATCTACGCCCTTTTGCTTCTTTGTGCACAATTATGGTATCCTCTAATTTCTTCTGAGCATCACCAGCATTAAATAAACGTTTTTCAAAAGTGGAACTGTATACATGACTACATTTATTTCCCAGTAGATGTTCTTTATACCTCACCTTGATTGCTGTATGAGGTTGCCCAGTATAGTAACTAGGAGAATTGCTGCTGGTCATTTTGTAAATGCCTGATTTCGAGAACGGATCCTCACCGTTGTTGATAATATACACAAAATGTTTCTTTAGGTTGTTATTAATAGAAAAAATTACCTTGCATTTATATTTACTCTCTAAGAGGCGTTTAAGCCTATAGTTCACATTGCCTGTAAGCGATATGGAAATGAATTTATTATTACACAGTTTTTGATGTTGCTGAGCAACAGTCTTGCAATAGTTTTTGAATGAACACACAACCATTTGACTGCTTTATTGTTTATTTATTTAAAACTAGGTATCGGCCTTTTATTCCGTTTTCAACTGATTGCTTTAAGCGTTAACAAATGCCGGGCTCTGCAAATCAGTAAAAAGTTTCTGATGTTGCTGATCAACAGTCATACAGTAATTTTTGAATGGACGTACCGCCTTTTGAGGTGACAATACAGTCAAACGAAGGCGTAATTATTCAAAAATTATTGTACGACTGTTGGTCAGCAACATCAAAAAGTGTTTACTTACATATGTTTCCGGGAGCAAATAAGCAGGCAGGATTGATATTTCTGCGAATAGCCCCGGAACGACTTTGACGTGCGATACTGCTAGTTATCGTCATCGTGACAAAATCGTTCCAATTATTCTTAGTCCCTCAGGTTAAAAACATATATAATTTGCTTATCACCTAAAGAAGGTAATCGAGGACAGTGCTTCAGAAAACAATGTCCTCTCTTACATTTCATATTCTTCCATTTAGTTTCTAAATTGAGTGTCTACCTGATTAATCATAGCCGCGGATGTGCCACCTTAAGGACTGGCGCACTCGATCCAGAGAATCACTTTTGGACCGCCACTTACCCCAGACCCGTATCTGACTGCTCACTAAAATGTTCAGTTTTTGCAGTCATTAAGTATTTTCAAAAGTACAGAAACTTTCCAGACTGCTCCGACTGTATGGTACAGCAGTTGAGTAGCTACTGGCTATTCTGCTTTTCATACACACCAGTAAATGTGTACGCGAGGAATTGACTTTGACTGTGTTGTACAAAGTTTCCTTAAACTGTGACTGACTTTAGTACAACGACAGACCCGCATACTGCAATCAAGTTGCTGTCTGATCGTCGTGGGTAAGTGAATTCATGCAAGGCTCGGCGCTGGTGTGAATTTCCAGTATGCCTTCAAAAAGTAAAGCACGTAAGATGGTCTAGTGCGTATGACGGACTCCCTATTCATTGTTTCATATTCAAATGTGTAGGCGAGCGAGTGGAGTTGTACTTTCATTGTTGAAAGACCCGCATGGTTAACTATTTACGGTTACTCTGAGTGAAGCCGGTATCCAAATTCTGTCTGCTTCCAGCATAGATGTCTCGTTCTAGAAGTGGTTAACGTATATCAAATTTATCTAAGTAGTAGGGACTGATTCGTTGTAAAGAATAATATGAGCATGAATGAATGATGCGTCACCATATGGCGCAGAAGAGGAGATATAGCCTGATACTCTGTCATTCGTGTGCCCTCAGATTGCGGTACACGGCTGTCTGAAGAATGGTAGGGTTGTAGGCGCTAGCCGTGCCACACTGTAGTTTTCTTCGACCATGTTGGTTATACGTTGCGACGAGACAAATGAAATATTAAGACATAAGTTGATAAGAAGCAGTTACGAGTCGAAGGTGATGTAAAGAGCGCGCAGACAACCGTAGGCCGAGTGGGACTGTTTTATAATAAAAGCCGCGCTGGGTAGCAGTGCGGTCTAGGGCGCCTTGGCACGGTTCGCGCGGCTCCCCCCGTCGGAGGTTCGACTCCTCCCTCGGACATGAGTGTGTGTGTTGTCCTTAGCGTAAGTTAGTTTAAGTTAGATTAAGTAGTTTGCAAGCCGATGACCTCAGCAGTTTGGTCCCATAGTAACTGACAACAAATATCCCATTTCGATAAGGGTGTCTAGTTGATTAACTGCTTTGGACCGTTTGTACGATGATTTACAAGTATTCGAAGGAGGTCCTTTATAGAAATATGAACACTTTATAAACACGTTATGTGGACATAGCACGTGTTATGTTTCATTGTTCATTCTTAATAAATGCTCCCGCCTTCTTTCAAATATAAAATGTGATCAATCGCTCACATCTTCTTTCACCTGCAACATGTGTGCAATCTTACATGACTGATGTCAGTGCCTACACGCGTTGTTGACATCCACGTCCGAGCTTCCAGCCATAAACTGTTTCACATATACCAGGTGTAGAAGTATGAAACCGGAATTTCCCTATAGATGATGCTTCCTGTAACAGCTGACGACGAATGTCAACACACAGTAACCCAAGTTCCATACATCGCTATCTGTATCAAACCCGTAAACATGTCGAGTTTTGTGCCTACGAACTACGATTTGCGGTCAGCATAGGTTTTCCATTATCATTTGAAGAAAACTGCTGAAAAGTCGCGTCGAAGCTTTCGGCGAACATGCTCTTTGGAAAACACAGTGTTTCAAGATGTTAAAAAATTTAAATTTGGTGAATTTCAAATGGTTCAAATGGCTCTAATCAATATGGGACTTAACATCTGAGGTCATCAGTCCTCTAGACTTAGAACTACTTACACCTAACTAACCTAAGGACATCACTCACATCCATGCCCGAGGCAGGATTCGTACCTGCGACCATAGCAGCAGCGCCGTTCCGGACTGAAGCACCTAGAACCGCTCGCCAACAGCGGCCGGCGTGGTGATTTTGACGTGGGAAACGACGAGAGCGGGAAACCACCGAAGACGACCAATTGTAGGCCTCATTGGATGAAAATGATACTCAAACTCAACAGAACTCGTGGAACAATTGAATGTAAGGCATAAAGCCGTTTCTCTTCGGTTGAAAGCTGTGTGAAAGGTGCAGAGAGTGGGAAAAAGGGTTCCGCATGAACTGAATGAAAGACAGCAAGCAAATCGAAAGACCACTTGTGAAATGCTGCTCGCCAGATACAAAAGAAAATCCTTTCTATATCGAAGGGAGACAGGTGATGAAAAATAGATATATTTTGAGAATCCTAAGCGTCGTAAATCATAAGTGAATCCAGGCAAACCATCGACATCGACTGCTAGACCAATCACCTTGGAAAGAAGACAATGCTCTGTGTCTGTTTGGATCTGAAGCGTGTCATCTGTTACGAGCAGCTAAAACCTGGTGAAACCGTTAAAACTGATCACTACCAACAGAAAATGATCAATTTAAATAGAGCTTTACGTGAAAAACGACCGGAATGTGGGAAAAGACAACACAGAGTGGTATTGCTTCATGATAACGCCGCATCACACACAGCAAAACGGGTCAGAGTAACGATCGAGGCGTTCGGTTGGTAAATATTATCACATGCGGCTTATTCCCCAGGTTTTGTGCCGCCCAGTTATCATCTATTTGCATCACTGGGACACGCTCTCGCTGAATAACGTTTCAATTCGTATGAAAATGCACGAAAATGGCTTGCTGACTGGTTCACTTCAAAAGAAGAACTGTTTCTTTGGCGTGGCGTTCATAGCCTGCAGCAATGGAGATTATTTTGAATAAAATATTGTTTATCAGTTTCAAACAACAGACTTGTAATTATTGCAACGAAATTCCGGTTTCATACTTCTACACCTGGTATTTCATTTCTAAGAACTGCTACAGGATTATTCATAAGTACCTCCGAGCATTCAGATGTCAGTGCCAAAAGACGTGAAGGGGAAAAGGAAACAAATTGAGCCTAGCCACGACCTGTCAATAATTCGTGGCCCGTTTCTGAAGCTAAGATTCTGGTGTGCGGAGCGGTTCAGCGAGAGGGTGCGCGTGCAGTGGCACAGAGGATCTTCACAGCACGGCGCTGTACCAGTAGGAGTGGCTCGGTGGCAGTCGCGGCCGAAAGCGGTGCGGAGGTGGTTCGTGGTATTCTGTCTGCAAAGACTCTTAGGTATCAAAGAAGTCCTGGTTATACAAACCGCGGGGAGTGGAGAGTGTTGCGCTGGTTTGGACGTCAGCTTGGAACAGAGCCGAACGATCAGGAAGGTCCGTTCGATCTGCAGTAGGATCAGCATCTGGAGGTGTGGCCGACCTCCGTGCGACCACCACCCGTATCAGCTGTCTTCAGCGCTGACTAAGAATCCTGTGGCCGACCTCCCTGCGACCACCACTCGGATCAGCTGTCTTCATCCCTGACTAAGAAGCCGCTGAAGATATACTTCGTGTGGAATCACTCGACCCACGGTTCCATTTATGTGTTACATTTAAGTGGTGGTTGATGCACGTGAATTCGACGGCTAGTCCATAGCTAATGGTTATCGTCAGAATCATAACGGTCACTAGTTGTAATAAAGGTAGCAGATGTTTGACTAGGTTATGTAGAGCGGTCTTTTTTCAGCATACCTGTATTCCTGGATTAGCGACACTTCTCTCCATCCTGGGGTATTCTATGTGTTATAGTCCCGCTTGCACTGACGCTGCAATTATTTTGTATTTAAGACATTAGTGGGTATTGAGTACAGTGTTGTGTATGTGCATCTTAAAAGTGCGTCCGACCCCGCTAGCTGCGTGGTGAACGCGACACAATGTGAATCCTAAGCGTCCGAGTTCGATTCCCGGCTGGGTCGGGGATTTTCTTAGTTCAGGGACTGGGTGTTGTGTTGTTCTAATCACCATCATTTCATCCCCATCAACGCGCAATTCGGCGAAGTGGCGTCAAATCGAAAGACTTGCACCCGTCGAACGGTCTACCCGACGGGAGGCCCTAGTCACATGACATTTTATATTAAACTGTACTACTTCTTCTGCGCTGTATTCTTCGGTATCAAATTTAGTCATTGACCTTCTTCTGGGATCCCTCGCCGGTCGTTTACTATTCCGATTGAAGGAGAGGCAGGTAACATCTTGACACAAATTAATCATTGCTTTCTTAGCTCGCTCACCTGTGGATTTTGTTTCATCGATCTGTCCTAGCGCTGCAGTCATGCACTGTGCGGCTGCTCCCGGCGGAGGTTCGAGTCCTCCCTCGGTCATGTGTGTGCGTGTTTCTCCTTAGGATAATTTAGATTAAGTAGTGTGTAAGCTTAGTGACTGATGACCTTAGCAGTTAAGTCCCATAAGTTTTCACACACATTTGAACATTTTTTGATCTGTCCTAAGCTGAATCCACGCCCGACACTGCGGTTGATTGCTTAAGTAATATTTAATTCTTATGCGTTTTTTTAAGAGAGTAATTTGTGTGTTAGAGACATGTTCTTCTTCCGTGCATAGTGGAAGGTCAGTGCGGCGGGTCGGTTCGGCAGTCGCTGCCAGATGTGATAATGTTCAAATGGCTCTGAGTGCTATCGGGCTTAACATCTGATGTCATCAGTCCCCTAAAGCTTAGAACTACTTGAACGTAACTAACCTAAAGACACCTCACACATCCATGCCCGAGGCAGGATTCGAACCTGCGACCGTAGCAGCAGAGCGGTTCTGGACTGAAGCGCCTAGAACCGCTCGGCCACAACGATCGCCGGCCGGTGTGGCCGTGCGGTTCTAGGCGCGTCAGTCTGGTACCGCGTGACCACTACGGTCGCAGGTTCGAATCCTGCCTCGGGCCTGGATGTGTGTGGTGTCCTTAGGTTAGTTAGGTTTAAGTAGTTCTAAGTTATAGGGGACTAATGACCACAGATGTTGAGTCCCATAGTGCTCAGAGCCATTTGAACCACAACTATCGTCATCTAAAACATTCTTGTCAGTGGCTTGGGTGCATGAGCCTGTTAAGCTAATTGTGCGATAATTCTCGCACATGTTGGCTCTTGCAGTCTCCGGAATCATGTGGATGATGTTTACCCGAAAATTAGATGTTTATCACCACACTTATAGATTCTGCACACCAATCTGCTCCATTAATGATATTAGAAATTCTGATGCAATACTACCGATTCCTAATGCCTTATTCAATCTTAAGTCTTCCCAACATTTTCTAAATTCTGAGTCTAATACTGGATCCCCTATCTTTTCTATGTTGTTGTTGTGGTCTTCAGTCCTAAGACTGGTTTGATGCAGCTCTCCATGCGACTCTATCCCGTGCAAGCTTCTTCACCCCCCAATAAGTACTGCAGCCTACATCCTTCTGAATCTCTTTAGTGTATTCATCTCTTGGTCTCCCTCTACGATTTTTTACACTCCACGCTGCCCTCCAATAATAAATTGGTGATCCCTTGATGCCTCAGAACATGTCCTACCAACCGATCACTTCTTCTTGTCAAGTTGTGCCACAAACTCATCTTCTCTCCAATCCTATTCAATACATCCTCATTAGTTACGTGATCTACCCATCTAACCTTCAGCATTCTTCTGTAGCACCACAATTCAAAGGCTTCTATTCTTTTCCTGTCCAAAGTATTTATCGTACATGTTTCATTTCCATACATGGCTACACTACATACAAATACTTTCAGAAACGACTTCCTTACATTTACATCTATACTCTTCTTCAAAAACGCTTTCCTTGCCGTTGCCAGTCTACATTTTATATCCTCCCTACTTCGACCATCATCAGTTACTTTGCTCCCCAAATAGCAAAACTCATTTACTACTTTAAGTGTCTCATTTCCTAATCTAATTCCCTCAGCATCACCCGACTTAATTCGACTTCATTTCATTATCTTTGTTTTGCTTTTGTTGATGTTCATCTTATATCCTCCCTTCAAGACACTGTCCATTCCGTACAGCTGCTCTTCCAAGTCTTTTGCTGTCACTGACAGAATTACAATGTCATCGGCGAACCTTAAAGTTTTTATTTCTTCTCCATCGATTTTAATTCCTACTCCGCCGGCCGAAGTGGCCGTGCGGTTAAAGGCGCTGCAGTCTGGAACCGCAAGACCGCTACGGTCGCAGGTTCGAATCCTGCCTCGGGCATGGATGTTTGTGATGTCCTTAGGTTAGTTAGGTTTAACTAGTTCTAAGTTCTAGGGGACTAATGACCTCAGCAGTTGAGTCCCATAGTGCTCAGAGCCAATTCCTACTCCGAATTTTTCTGTTCTTTCCTTTACTGCTTGCTCAATATACAGATTGAATAACATCGGGGATAGGCTACAACCCTGTCTCACTCCCTTCCCAACCACTGCTTCCCTGTCATGTCACTCGACTCTTATAACTGCCATCTGGTTCCTGTACAAATTGTAAATAGCCTTTCGCTCCCTGTATTTTACCCCTGCCACATTTAGAATTGGAAAGAGAGTATTCCAGTCAACATTGTCAAAAGATTTCTCTAAGTCTACAAATGCTAGAAACGTAGGTTTCCCTTTCCTTAATCTAGCTTCTAAGATAAGTCGTAGGGTCAGTATTGCCTCACGTGTACCCATATTTCTACGGAATCCAAACTGATCTTCCCCGAGGTTGGCTTCCACCAGTTTTTCCATTCGTCTGTACAGAATTCGCGTTAGTATTTTGCAGCCGTGACTTATTAAATTGGTAGTTCGATAATTTTCACATTTGTCAACGCCTGCTTTCTTTCGGATTGGAATCATTATATTCTTCTTGAAGTCTGAGAGTATTACGCCTGTCTCATACAATTTACTCACCAGATGGCCGAGTTTTGCCAGGACTGGCTCTCCCAAGAATGTCAGTAGTTCTAATGGAATGTTGTATACTCCCGTGGCCTTGTTTCGACTTAGGTCTTTCAGTGCTCTATCAAATTCTTCACGCAGTATTATATCTCCCATTTCATCTTCATCTACATCCTCTTCCATTTCCATAATATTGTCCTCAAGAACATCGCCCTTGTATAGTCCCTCTATGTACTCCTTCCACCTTTCTGCTTTCCATTCTTCGCTTAGAACTGGGTTTCCATCTGAGCCCCTGTTATTTATACAAGTGGTTCTCTTTTCTCCAAAGGTCTCTTTCATTTTCCTGTAGGCAGTATCTATCTTACCCCTAGTGAGATAAGCCTCTACATCCTTACATTTGTCCTCTAGCCATGCCTGCTTAGACATTTTGCACTTCCTGTCGATCTCTTTTTTCAGACGTTTGTATTGCTTTTTGCCTGCTTCATTTACTGCATTCTTATATTCTCTCCTTTCATCAATTAAATTCAGTATTTGTTCTGTCACCCAAGGAGTTCTACTAGCCCTCGTCTTTTTACTTCCTTGATCCTCTGCTGCCTTCATCACTTCATCCCTCAAAGCTATCCATTCTTCTTCTACTGTATTTCTTTCCCCCAGTCTTGTCAATTGTTCCTTTATGCTCTTCCTGAAACTCTCTACAACTTCTGGTTCTTTCAGTTTACCTAGGTCCCATTTCCTCAACTTCCCACCTTTTTGCAGTCTCTTCAGTTTTAATCTACATCTTTTCTATATCGACACCTATTTCTTCTTCTATCACGTTATCAGACAAGTCTTCGAACTGACAGGGGCCTTCAGTGTATTCTTTCTACATAACCCCTCTTCCCTCTACATTTAACATTGGAATTCCCATTGCACTCTTATTGTTACAGTCCTTCCATGTAATCTCACCGAACGTTGCTTTGACTTTCTTTTATGCTCAGTCAGTCCTTCCAACAGTCAATTCTTTTCCGTTTTCTGCACATTTTTCATGCAGCCGTTTCGATTAAGTTTCTCGGCACTTCCCATTTATTTCATTCTAAGTGACTTGTACTTCCGTATTTCAGAATTTCCCGGAACGTTTTTTGTACTTCCATATTTCGTCAATCAACTGAAGTGGTTCCTCCGATACCCAAGGTTTCCTTGCAGTTAGCTTTTTTGTACCTACGTGTTTCTTTCCAACTTCTGTGATTTGCTGTGTTTAGAGACGCCCAGTCCTCTTCAACCGAACTGCGTACTGAGAGTTCCCTTTTCACAATAATTATAGCCTCGCAGAACTTGCAGCGTATCTCTCCATCCCTTAATACTTCCGGTCCAACTTCTCAGCGCACTGATTCTTCCTGACTAGTTTCTTCAACTTCAGCACTATAAAATCGTGATCTGAGTCTGTATCTGCTCCACCGCACGGCTTACAGTCCAGTAGGTCTACGAGATTTTGGAATCTCCTCCTGACCATGATGTAGTTTCACTTAAAAATAACTTCTGGCCTTTTCCAAGTACGTTTGTGATTCTTGAACAAAGTATTCGATTTACTAACTGAAATTTGTTTCAGAATTCAATTAGTCTTTTTCCTCTCTCATTCATAGTACCAAGCCCACATTATCCCATAACCTTTTCTTCTACTGTTCCCCATACAACCGCGTTCCAGTCCCCTATGGCTATTAGATTGTCATCTCCCTTTATGCACTAAACTATCCGTTGAACTTCCTCATTTACTTTCTCGGCTTGAGACGTCGCCATGTGTACCTGAACTATCATTTGCGCAGTTGATTTCCTGTTGATTCTGGTGAGAAAAATTCTGCCATTGAAATGTTCGCAGTAACTCACTCTCAGTCCTAGCTTCCTATTCCAAACGAATCCTACTCTCGATATACCACTTTTGACTGCTGCTAACATCGCTCTATACTCATCTGACAAAAATCCTTGTCTTTTCATTTCACTTCACTGACCCCCAATAAATCTAAACCGAACCTCTGCATTTACCTTTTCAGATTTTTTATTTTCCCTACCACATCCAAACGAGTGACATTCCACGCCCCGATTCTTACAAGGGAACCTCCCCATCGCCCCCCCCCCCCCAGATTTAGTTATAAGTTGGCACAGTGGATAGACCTTGAAAAACTGAACACAGATCAATCGAGAAAACAGGAAGAAGTTGTGTGGAATAATGAAAAAAATTAGTAAAATATACAAACTGTGTAGTCCATGCCAAGATAGGCAACATCAAAGACAATGGGAGCGAGAGAGCACCGTGGTCCCGTGGTTAGCGAGAGCAGCTACGGAACGAGAGGTTCTAGGTTCCAGTCTTCCCTCGAGTGAAAAGTTTAATTTTTTATTTTCAGTTTATGTGTCAGACTCTTATGTTTTCATCACTTTTTTGGGAGTGATTATCACATCCACAAGAAAACCTAAATCGGGCAAGGTAGAAGAATATTTTTACCCATTCGCTAAGTGTACAATTTAGGTGGGTCGACAACATATGCCGGCCGGAGTGGCCGAGCGGTTAAAGGCGCTACAGTCTGGAACCGCACGACCGCTACGGTCGCAGGTTCGAATCCTGCCTCGGGCATGGATGTGTGTGATGTCCTTAGGTTAGTTAGGTTTAACTAGTTCTAAGTTCTAGGGGACGTATGACCACAGCAGTTGAGTCCCATAGTGCTAAGAGCCATCGACAACATATTCCTGTCATGTGACGCACATGCCGTCACCAGTGTCGTATAGAATATATCAGACGTGTTTTCCTGTGGAGGAATCGGTTGACCTATGACCTTGCGATCAAATGTTCTCGGTTCCCATTGAAGAGGCACGTCCTTTCGTCTACTAATCGCACGGTTTTGCGGTGCGGTCGCAAAACACAGACACTAAACTTATTACAGTGAACAGAGACGTCAATGAACGAACGGACAGGTCATAACTTTTCGAAAATAAAGAAAGTAAAATATTCAGTCGAGGGAAGACTTGAACCAAGGACCACCCGCTCCACAGCTACTCACGCTAACCACGGGACCACGGCGTTCCTGATTTTACATGCTGCTAGATGTTGCCTATCTTGCGCATGGACTACTCACTTTGTATATTTTACTAAATTTTTTGATAGTTCCACACAACTTCGTCCTGTTTTCTCTATTGATCTGTGTTCAGTTTTTCAAGGCCTATCCACTGTGCCAACTTACAACTATATCTGACGGGGGTGAGATGGGGAGGTTCCCTTGTTAAAACTTCATGCTTTCGTTGGTTATTCCATATTTTTCTCAAGGTCACCTCCCTATTGGCAGTTCCCTACCAGAGATCCGAATCGGAGAGTAGACCAATATAACGTACACAATGTATAAAAGAGCAGCTTCTTGGCGGAGCTGTCATTTATTCTCATGTCAAAAGGGTTTCCGGGGCGGATATGGCCGACCGAGGGGAATTAACGGACTCTTAACGCGGTATGGTTATTGGTTCTGGACGCTTGGGACATCCCATATCGGAATTCGCTAGGAAACTCAATATTCGACAGTGTGAAGTGTGTACCGAGAATTCCAAATTTCAGGCATTGTTCCTGACCACGAGTAACGCAGTGGTTGGCGACTTTCACTTAACAACTAACAGGTGAAGTTTTCGTGTACAGTTGTCAGTACAACAGACAAGCAACAGTGCATGAAATGAAAGCAAATATCGACGAACGTATCCGTTAGGACAGTGGGACAAAATGTCGCGTGATTGGGCTATGGCAGCAGATGACCGACACGAGTGTCTTTGCTAACAGCTTGGATTTTGACCATACGGTTGGGACCCTGGACTACTGGAAGACCCTGAGGTGGTCTACTGAGTTCCGATTTCAGTTAGTAAGGGCTGATGGTATGAATCGATTGTAGCGCAGATCCGACGAAGCCATGAACCAAAGTTGTTAACAATGCATTGTGCAAGCTGATGGCGGTTTCACAACGGTATCGGCTACATTTACATGGAAAGGACTGGGTCCTTGGGTCCAATTGAAACAATCATTGACTGGAAGTTGTTATTTTCGGGTACCAGGAGAACATCTTCAGCCATTTATGAACTTCACATTGCGAAACATCGAAGGAATTTTAATGGATGACAAAGCGCTTGGGCACAGGGTCACAACTGGTCACGACTGCATTGAAGAACTTTCTGCACAGTTCGTGAGGATTACTTAACCACCCTGATCAGTGCACAAAATCGCGTAGCGACAACACTTTCGGAATTATGGACTGCTATCGAGGCAGCAAACTCAAGCGACTTGCTGAGTCCGCGCGACGTCCAGTTGCTCCACCACGCCGGGAAAAGGAGGCTCGACTCGATATTAAGAGGTTTCCCATGACTTTTGTCACCTCAGTGGACATTAGACTAACAAATGTAGATTTAAATAATATGAAACAAGAAGTTGGTAACTGAGTTCGAATATAAGATTGTCATAGTAATTCTGTTAAGCTGCTGGTTGCACAGTAATTTAAATTGTTTTGGTACAAAATCCTTTCAAATTCGGGATCTCCTCTTCTTCTTACGTTGCACGATATCCGTTTGAGAGTAGCAACTGACTTCTTGACATCGTTAGCAAGTTCCATCTATACTTCGAAAAGCGAACGGCAGACCTTTAGAACAGGAGATGAGTTGCTGTTAATTCGATAACAGAGTGGAGAGATTGTGTGTGCGCTCGCAGTGCGCTGCGTTCTGGAGAAAGACAGCAAATGACGAAGAGGGTGGGCTCATCCGGGCACCGCCTGTGGCCTGAAAGACCACAATGGAGGCCCCCAGCGGACTGCGAGTAATTGGAACAGAAGTTACAAAGCAGACGGGAGCCGTCAAAGAGGCCGCCGCCACAGCGCAGTGTGGTGCTCCGGTCGAGCCGGGGGACTCGGGGACTGTGTGTAATTTGGGGGACCACGCGGCGACCCAGAGATGCGGCTGCTACTCTGCGTACGATCCGGTCATCTGGCCAACGCTTCGTTACCGAACTCTTTTGGCAGTTATACAACGCAGGCGTTCAAGGCCCCTATTTGCACTGACGATACGAAACTCACAACACCAAAACAATAGACAAGTAGCCTAATGAAATTTCGTGAATACATTTATCTACACTACTGGCCATTAAAATTGCTACACCAAGAAGAAATGGAGATGATAAACGGGTATTCATTGGACAAATATGTGATTACATTTTCACGAAATTTGGGTGCATAGATCCTGAGAAATCAGTACCCAGAAAAACCACCTCTGGCCGTAATAACGGCCTTAATACGCCTGTGCATTGAATCAAACAGTGCTTGGATGGCGTGTACAGGTACAGTTGCCCATGCAGCTTCAACACGATACCGCAGTTGATCAAGAATAGTGACTGGCATATTGTGACGAGCCAGTTGCTCGGCCAACATTCACCAGACGTTTTCAACTGGTGAGGGATTTGTAGAATGTGCTGACCAGGGCAGCAGTCGAACATTTTCTCTATCCAGAATGGCTTGTACAGGACCTGCAACATGCCGTCGTGCATTATCCTGCTGTCCGCAGCTCGTGGTCGTGAGGTAGCGTTCTCGCTTCCTACGCCCGGGTTCCCGGGTTCGATTCCCGGCGGGGTCAGGAATTTTCTCTGCCTCGTGATGACTGGGTGTTGTGTGCTGTCCTTAGGTTAGTTAGGTTTAAGTAGTTCTAAGTTCTAGGGGACTGATGACCATAGATGTTAAGTCCCGTAGTGCTCAGAGCCATTATCCTCCTGAAATGTAGGGTTTCGCAGGGATCGATTGAAGGGTAGAGCCACGGGTCGTAACACATCTGAAATGTAGGGTCCACTGTTCAAAGTGTCGTCAATGCGAACAAGGGGTGACCGAGACGTGTAACCAATGGCACCCCATACCATCACGCCGTGTGATACTCCAGTATGGCGACGAACAATACACGCTTCCAATGTGCGTTCAGCGCGAAGTCGCCAAACACGGATGCGACCATCATGATGCTGTAAACAGAACCTGGATTCATCCGAAAAAATGACTTTTGCCATTCGTGCACCCAGGTTCGTCGTTGAGTACACCATCGCAGGCGCTCTTGTCTGTAATGCACCGTCAAGTGTAACCGAAGCCATGGTCTCCGAGCTGATAGTCCATGCTGCTGCAAACGTCGTCGAACTGTTTGTGCAGATGGTTTTTGTCTTGCAAAAGTCCCCATCTGTTGACTCAGGGATCGAGACGTGGCTGCATGATCCGTTACAGTTATGCGGATAAGATGCCTGTCAAGCTAGTGATATGAGGCCGTTGGGATCCAGCACGGCGTTCCGTATTACCCTCCTGAACCCACCGATTCCATATTGTGCTAACAGTCATTGGATCTCGACCAACGCGAGCAGCAATGTCACGATACGATAAACCGCAATCGCGATAGGCTACAATTTGACCTTTATCAAAGTCGGAAACGTGATGGTATGCATTTCTCCTCCTTACGAGAGGCATCACAACAACGTTTCACCAGGCAACGCCGGTCAACTGCTGTTTGTGTATGAGAAATCGGTTGGAAACTTTCCTCATGTCAGCACGTTGTAGGTGTCGTCACCGGCGCCAACTTTGTGTCAGTGTTCTGGAAAGCTAATAATTTGCATATCATAGCATCGTCTTCCTGTCGGTTAAATTTCGCATCTGTAGCACGTCATCTTCGTGGTGTAGCGATTTTAATGGCCAGTGGTGTAGGTAATATATTTAGTGATTAAAATTTCAAGATCAAATGTTAAAGTAAGAACGAGATCAGCCACTGCAAATGTGAAATTTTGGTGTACTAATAACCGGTGTAGCGAACAAAATGTTGAATGCAAGTATGCAAATGTGCACGCATCGTGTTGTGCAGGTGCCGGACGTAAGTTTGTGGGATGGAGATCGATGCCTGTTGCACTTGATCGGTCTGTACAGGGACGATTAATGCTGGTTGGGGATGACGCTGGAGTTGTCGTCCGATATGTATCGTATGTGCTCCATTGGAGACAAATCTGGAGATCGAGTAGGCCAAGGCATTATGTCGACACTATGTAGGGCGTGTTGGATTGCAACAACGTTATGCAAGTCCTCAATTGGCCTCCTTCTAACCAACACGTCCATTAATGGCACCAAGATAGAACTAGCTTTCATCCCTACAAAGAACTCGTGCTTGACACCACTGAAGTCGCAAATGGTAATGATTTTCAGGTCAGTGGAATGCACGCTACAGGGTGTCTGGCTCTGAGCTGTCTTCTTCGTTGTTGTCACTGCTGTGCCAACTGCGTTTATGTTGCCAGGCATATTGCAACTGCAGTTACGAACCGCAAGAACCATTCTTCGAACACGATGGCTTCCCTCTCGGTAGTGCCTTGTGATCCACCGGAGCCATGTCATCTCACGAACGTACATTCTCGTGGCCTTCACTCACAGCACTCTTGTATAGTGGCTACATTCCTACAAAGTCTTCATGCAAAATCGCAGAAGGAACATCCAGATTATCACAGCCCTATTACACGACATGGTTCAAACTCAGTGAGACGTTGATAATGGCTCCTTTGTTGCCTTAAAGGGATTCTTAATTAACATCAACTTACCACGTCCAATCTCCAAGGTAACTAACGCTGGTAACTAACGCTCACGACCCTTAGAACATTTATTTAAAGTAAACCTGATTTTCATTCTCATAGTGGCTCTAATAACACCACTCTTAATTGACTCGCACGAAATCTGATCACACATCATCTATGAGATCTACAAACACGTCTACCAACTTTCGTTTTTATCAGACAACTCGTGTAGCGGTTTTTTTCATCAGTATATTATATCCTTGGTGATTTTTGTTTTATGCCCATGTAAATAAAACCATCAAGGATCTCTTGGGAGTGTTTCTTACTCTTTGTGTCCAATCAAGGAGCATATTGAACTTGTTTGTACTTTTTATCTTACTTTCGCACAGTATCTCTTTATTGGTTCAATGAGGTTCTTAATACGTTCCTCTGTCCATTCTGAATTTAGTCAAACGTACGTACTTCTTATAAAATTTGTGTTTATAAATTAGGGATAAACATTAAATTTTTTCCTTCAAGATAATTTCGTTTAAGTCTTCATTAACTTATGTATCAACCTGTGGTTTTCACCAATAAGGCTAAGTCTAGGACATTCCTCTTCATCTTGTTCTTATCGATTCGACAGAGGTGAATGTAAAGCTACATGAGGAATTTCACATAGTTCTGAAAGACCTAAATCGAAAAATGTCCTGTGGAGTCGACGACGTTCCATCATAGTTGCTCTGATTGTTGTGAGGGCCAGCATTGGCAGAACTCTTGTCCCTTGTCTGCAAGATGTATGCAACAGGCGAAGCGCCCTGAGACTTCAAGGTAAATGTAGTAATTCCTTCTACAAAGAAGCCCAGTGCTGACATGAGTGAATTTCTGAGAACCATAAGCTGTGATAGCAAAATAGTGGCATGAATTGTAGACAAAAATAGGAAAAACTGGTACAAGCCAACGTCAGAAAAGATCAGTTTGGACTCCAGAGGTTTGTAGGATCATGTGAGGTTATACAGCTCCTACTATGTATCTTAGAAGATGCGTTGAAGAAAGGCAAAAACAAGTTTACAGCATTTGAAAAATTTCTAAAAGCCTTCAACATTATTGAACGATTGTGCTCCTACAAATTGTGAAGGTAACAAGGATAAAACACAGGGATGAAAACGTTATCTACAACTTCTACAGAAACCTGACTGTGGTTACAAGCAAAAGTGCATGAAGGGGAAGCAGTAGTTGAGAAGGGGTCTTGCAATAGCGGTTCAATCGAACGGGCACTGTCTTCAATGAGATTGGAAAATGAACATCAGCGAAATTAAAACAAGATCAGGAGAAAGTAGTAGAATTAAATCAGATAATACTGGCATAATTAAGAAATGAGACATCAGAAGTGGTTGGTGAGCAGAGAGGACATATGCTGAAATGACAAAAGTAATGGTACACCTCCTAATATTGTGTCGGTCCTCCTTCTGTCCGTCGTAGCACACTAACTCATAACTCAACGTTGCATGGACTCAGCAAGTCGCTGGAAGCCGCCCCCCCCCCTCTCCCTCCGCTACAGAAATACTGACAGATGCTGCCTCTACAGCCGCCCATAACTGACATCTGGGTTATGTCTCATAAATGTTCGATGGGCTTCATGTAGGTCGATCTGGGTGGCCAAATCATTCGCTCGGATTGTCCGAAATGTTCTTCAAACCAATCACGAGCTACTGAGGCCCAGGTACGTGACCCATTGTACCCGTAAAAGTTCCATTGCTGTCTGGTAATATGAAGTCCATGAATGGCTGCTAATGGTCTCCTGGTACCCGAAAACAACCATTGCCAGTAATGATTGGTTCAAATAGACCAGAGGATCTAGTATATTCCTTGTACACACAGACCACACCATCATGGAGCCAACACTAGTTTGCACAGTGCCTTGTGGACAACCAGGGTCCATGGCATCGTGGGGTCTGCGCCACACTCGAATCCTACCATCAGTTCTTAGCAACAGGAATCGGGATTCATCTGACCAGTGTACGGTTTTCCAGTTGTTTAGAGTACAGCCTACGTAATCACGAGCCTAGGAGAGGCGCTGCAGGCGATGTCGTGCTGTTAGCAAAGGCACTCGCGTCGGTCGTCTGCTGCCATAGCCCATTAACGCCACATTCCGCAGCACTGTTCTAGCGGATACGTTCTTCGTACGTCCCACATCGATTTCTGCGGTTATTTCAAGCAATGTTGGTTGTCTGTTAGCACTGACAAATCTACGCAAACACTGATACTCTCGATCGTTAAGTGAAGGCCATCGGCCACAGCGTTGTCCGTGGTGAGAGGTGATGTACGAACACACTCTTGACACAGTGGTTCTCGGAATATTGCATTCCCTAACTATTTTCAAAATAGAATGTGCCATCCGTCTAGCTCCACCTACCATTCCACGTTCAACATCTGCTAATTCTCGTCATGTCGCCATAAACACGTCGGAAACCTTTTCACATGAATCATCTGAGCACAAATGACTGCTGCGCCAATGCACTGTCTTTTTATACCTTGTGTACGCGATACTACCGCCATCAGCGTATGCGCACATCGCTGTCGCATGAACCGAGCGAGGTGGCGCAGTGGTTAGCACACTGGACTCGCATTCTGGAGGACGACTGTTCAATCCCGTCTCCGGCCATCCTGATTTAGGTTTACCGTGATTTCCCTAAATCGCTTCAGGCAAATGCCGGGATGGTTCCTTTGAGAGGGCACGGCCGATTTCCTTCCCCATCCTTCCCTCACCCGAGCTTGCGCTCCGTCTCTAATGACCTCGTTGTCGACGGGACGTTAAACACTAATCTCCTCCTCCTCCTCCGCTATCGCATGGCTTCGATCACTTCAGTGTAAAATGAAGACCACCTGCAACAAGAAAAGCGCTTCCGAAACAGAGAAGTTTGTTAACATCGAATACAATTTTGTTGGGGAGTCGTTTTGAAGCAGGTTCAGACATATGTAGCTTGCAGTATTTACGTAGTTGAAAAGGCTTGCGCAGAACAGACAAGCGTGGAGAACTGAACCAATCCAGTCTTCTGACTAAGGACCAAAATAACAACTAATCTTTCATCATCGTTACCAGAAGTTATCCGTAACAACTTCGTAGTTGTTTTATGACTTCTGTGGCACTCTATTTTAAGTCAAAGGGCTCTTCTGAAAATTTTCTTTCCCGTTTCTTAATGACTTTTACGTGGGGCGCGCAACCATTTTTATGATATCAGATGCACTTCTGTAATAACAATTGTTATCGCTTTTGTGATGGACACTGTAGTTTTTTTTGTCCCATGCGATTGGGAATGTTGTTTTTATTTCTTTACTGTCTTCCCGACTTGGCACCGCCAGTGCAGTAATTTCACCTGGATACTTGATTTTATCTACGTGGGGACCTAGCCGAATTTCGTGGTTGAAGGGTGATTGTTGAGTCTTGATTCGATTCCTTCCATATAGTGCTTCTTCACGTAAGAAATTATTCGAATTCTTGGAGCACTTTCACGGAGCTTCCGTACATAGTCTATTTCTTCTATACTGTCGTCATCAAATGATCGAAAATGAAAGCAAATTTTATATGGAGAACTTCTGACAAGGATTAAATTTTCAGATTCATTTTGCCATTTCCTGCCACTTCCTCTAAAAAATTAATTAAAAATAATTGCAGTAATCTGTACCCTGTTTTTATTTGTAATGGTTCAGTGAGCCCTCCCAAAAAATTAACTTCTGATCATTTTGTTGGGCAGATTTTATTTAAAGTGTTTTTCATATTTTTGTCAACATAAGAATCTTTGATTAGTTTAAACAGTGGCCGTCTATTTTAGAAATCAGCAAATATGAGTGGTGTTTGTCTAGGTTTGCGAATGTATAGGACAGGTTTCGAATTTTCTTCACGTCTCTTGCACCTAGCGTAATATGTTCCAGCGTTTCGGTCTCTATTTTAGCTTTACTTCAGCATGATGTTGATGAAACATTAGAGATTTTTAACACTAAAACCATTTGTTAATATTCCATTACTTGAAATTTACAGCAACAGTTTCTTCATTCATCACTAACTTGAGGAGTATCTGCTGATTTCGGGGCTTTTCGCTTATCAAACACTGCCAAGGTAACAGTAAGAAATACCGTTTGTATAATAGTAAAGAAAAGTGGCACACATTATGTAAAAGTGTGCAGTCAGACACTGAAAAAATATTTTTGGAGAAAGAGAGGTAAATGATTTGTGCTTTGATTTGTCTAAATCTCAAAAAAATATTTGATACTTAAAAACTTTTGGTAATTTTGTGCGCCTTGCGAATAGATGACAGAAAAATGGCAAGGACACACAACAGCAAATTGCAAGGTCTACACAATCAACCAGCAAAATCTCTTCTAATACTCTTAACGTTAGATATTGCACTTCAAATTCTCAAATGGCACCTCATTTGCAGTACGTGACTTCGAGTATCATTCCAAGGCGCATGAAATATTTCTCCAATCTGTTTTATTTCTTAGTTTAAGACAAATCGTTTCACGAAACAACTGACCGTTCTTTTTTCGATTTTTTTTACTTTCAAGTTTTATTCAGAAAGCGTGATCTTTTTGACACCCTATGTGTTTCCTAGCGCCTTCTCATCTGTTAATGCAATCAATTTAGTAACTGTTTCGAAGAGCACCATTTTCACAGTTAAATATCTCAATAAAGCAATTTTCAGGCGTTAAATAAGCCGTCAAGTGATGGACTTTTCGAAAGTTTGACATCCAATTGGTCCATTTTTTCGATTTTTAAAGGACATCATATTCGCCGTTCGCTGTAGAAACTCAAAACTGAAATTTCGTCCATTGGACTCTTTTTCAAGAGGTACTGCAAAATATTTTGATTCAGCACATATCAGACTTTAAAACACTCCGATATGTATACATGGCATCGTCAAAAATAAACCATTCCATTGGAGAAATATCGTACCCTGAGGCGAGTGCTAAATTCTGCTGGAAGATTTTAAAGCCTGACATGTGCTGAAACAAAATCTTTTGCTGTACCACTTGAAAATGGCCCAAAGTCGGAAGCTGCAACTGTGAAATGAAAAAGTTCTACAGTCGACGACGGATAGAACGACTTTTAAAAAATTCTACATGACTGTGAAGACCGACCATCAGAAGTCACTCTTTGTTTGCCTCTGAAAAGAAGGACGAAACCCCGTTGAGTAATTTATACGAGACTTGTTTTGCTCCGCTAAAAAACTTGACCAAAAAGATTATTTTGAAATGATCTCTTACAAAAATCAGATCAGACCGAATCAAAACTCACACGCTATTGCAGTAGCAATGAGGAGCACACAGAGATCTGACTTCGGTAGTTACACGGAAAAAGAAGCGTTTCAGGTGAAAAAATGAAATGGCCGAGTGAGTGGTATATACACTGCAGCGCCAAAGAAACTGGTATAGGGTTGCGCATTCAAATATAGAGAAATGTAAACAGGCAGAATACGACGCTAGGTCGGAAACACCTACATAAGGCAACAAGTGTCTGGCGCAGTTGTTAGATCAGAAACTGCTGCTACAATTGCAGGTTATCAAGATTTAAGTGAGTTTGAACATGGTGTCACAGTCGGTCCACGGGCGATGGGACACAGCATCTCCGAGGTAGCGATGAATGGAGATTTTCCCGTACGACCATTTCACGAGTTTACGGTGAATATCGGGAATCCGGTAAAACATCAGATCTCCGACATCGCTGGGGCTGGAAAAAGATCCTGCAAGAACGTGACGAAGGACGATTGAAGAGAATCTTTCAATGTGACACAAGTGTAACACTTCCGTAAATTGCTGTAGATTTCACTGCTGGGCCTTAAACAAGTGTCTGCGTGCGAACCATTCAACGACACATCATCGATATGGGCTTTCGGAGCCGAAGACCCATTCATGTACCCTTGATGATTGCACGGCACAAAGCTTTACGCCTGACCTGGGCCCGTCAACACCGACATTGGACTGTTGATGACTCGAAACATATTGCCTGGTCGGACGACTCTCGTTTCAAATCGTATCAAGCGGGTTACGTGTATTGGTATGGAGAAAACTTCATGAATCCATGGACCCTTCATGTCAGCAGGGGGGTGCTCAGGCTGGTGGAGGCCCTCTAATGCAGTGGTACTTGTGCAGTTTGAGCGATACGGGATTCCTGATGGGTCTACATACGACTTTGACAGGTGGCACGTACGTAAGCGTCCTAACTGATCACCTGCATTCCGATGGACTTGGTCAATTCTAGCAAAACAATGCGTCACCTCACACGTCCAGAATTGGTGCAGAGTGGCTCCAGCAACTCTCTTATGAGTTTAAACACTTCCAGCGTCCACCACAGTCCCCAGACGTGAACATTACAGAGCATATCTGCGATCCCTGCAACGCGCTGTTCAGAAGAGACCTCCACCCCCTCGTCCTCTTACGGATTTATGGACAGCCCTGCAGGAATCATGATGTCATTTCCCTCCAGCCCTACGTCAGACGTTAGTCGAGTCCATGCAACGTCGTGTTGCATAACTTCTGCGTGCTCATGGGGGCCCCACACTATATTAGGCAAGTGTACCAGTTTCTTTGACTCTCCAGTGTATATTTCCCTCTTATGCCTGTTGACTTACACTATCTGAAACTAATGAAGGCCTCTCGGAACTGGACAACTATTGGCAGTTTAGTTAAAACAACTCTTAATAACTTAAATAGTGTTTAAGTAGTTTGTGTTTATTCATGTCTGAAGATGAGCACGAATGGCTCGAGATGTTCAAAAATAAATTACTGTTTTTAAGAAAAAAAGTCCTAACCATTGTCATTGTGGCAACAAATACACATAACGTTCCGTATAACATAATCAGAAATAACTAAGCGTTCCATTATGTTAAACGTATACGTATCAGGGAAGTTTGAGGGAAAAAAAAGCAACATACCTTATATAGGCACACCACATTGGAAGAGCTCAAATTCACCATGCAACCACGATGTTTCGAAGTCATACACACAACGTACCTGAAAAAGAAATAAAACGTACATTAAGAAACTGCTTCTGACAAACAAGCAATCTAACATGAAAACTATTCAGAAATTTCATTAGGTAAAGCTCTATTGTGAAACCTAAGCAATAAAAAAATTTAATAAGTTTCTGATAAGGTCAACACGGGCTCCATTTGCACAGGTCATCTCACCGTTTGCATCCCGTATCTTCGCTAAGGTGATCCCCCTCAGTATCTGCTCTTCTTACATACTTTTGTTACCGCGTCACGTGTCCGCAACGCCACCATGCGGTATCGAACGTCGCAGTAGGTAGTGGTTATGTCTTGGCTAATCAGGGTATATGAAAACATACATCGTGCACGACGTACTCTAATGTCCTAAAACTCAATTAGATAGATAGATAGAGAGAGAGAGAGAGAGAGGGAGAGAGAGAGAGAGAGAGAGAGAGCAAAGAAAAAAGTTGTGGCTGGGTTGTAAAATAAGAGTTGAGGAACCGAAATAGCATAATAATTTACTTCCAAGAATGGTCACATAGCCGAAGAAAGCCTAGTGTCTGTCAACGACGATATTCGCTGCAAAATGCTTCACGGAGTTCTTGCCGTGTTAGATTTGAATTCAGTCTCAAGTTTTCAACGGCTTCCATCGTCATCCTCAGAAGATTTTGGTAGGCCGTTAGGTACCTTGTTTAGTTGGCAAATATGGAGAAGTCACCAAATCACGGCACTTCCAAATGCTGCCAGAGATTATATCGTGTCTACGATGAAGAACTTTGGTAGTGATGCTTATTTCATAGATGGTGGATGACTCAACAGACTTCTATGTTGTCTTTCTGTATATTCGGCTATTTCCGTGCACTACTGAGGGTATAGCCATTGTCCTAGTTAAATGTGTTGTTACACATTATGATTTCAACGGTTTCTCTGCTGACAAACTCCCAATACACACGGGATAATATTTCCGTTTCATCGAACACCACCTCATAAACCTCATAACCTAACATACGCTGTGAACAAGCACACCCCCATAACGAAGGAAACCAAGCACGTAATACGGCAGAAATTCCGTACATCCACATCTCATGTGGTCATATTATGATATTAACAAGACTTTCCTTCGGCTCAGTGTAAGGAAGTCATATGATTTACGTAGACTGCAACATCACAGCAGGTTACGTAAGGTACGCATATTATTCAACTGTACCGAGGCTTTGTGTGCAGCGAAACCGGTTCTCTTGTTACAATGAAAAATACTAAAATGTGGATGCAGATAAGTATATTCAATGCATCGAAGTTCAACTTTCTGTAAAAAAAACTGTGCTGGTAGTTAGTTTATCATTCAGTACACGGGTTCATGGTAAAAGAACAAGGTAGAATTTATTTAACTTATTGCCTGTATTGTATCAAAAGCGATGCGTCTTTGAAAGGTGTTCAATTTACAAATCACCTACACCATATCTGTTTTAGCAGGTCTCTCAGTGATAAAGACATTGTGACGGTGTTCCAGTCGATACATCCAGTCCGGGAATTACGGTGTCGCAATTAAAGTTTCATTACCATGCAGATGCCACACATGTAGCAGGCGGGAGTGACGCCATCTGCTTTCTGTGTAAAAAGAAAGATTACACACCACGTTTCTCATTAAGAAATCAGATTTTAATTTCAGTCGTTTTCGAAAGATTTTGCTTTGCCTCGTTCAAGAAAAACCACTACCTACTTGTACGTGTTGGAATTCGACACTGACTGTATACTGATCTATCGAGACTGCAACTTATCATTTCACGATAACGTTGATTGCTCTGACCGAGATACCACGGCCGTAAGGCGAATACGGAATAGATGATTTCAGCGGAGACATAACGACCGGAATACAGGAGCGTAGCAGCTCCACGCGACTAGCACCCAACAAGACAGATGCATTGTTTCCTCGGCCTTGCAGGTTACATTCCATGAGTGAGGGCTGGGGTTGCAGGGGAGGACGACGACGTCTGGAACACAGTCAGTTGTCAGCGTGACGACCATGTTTACGGCTGCCAAAAAGGGCGCATTCAACTGAGGCATGCTGACAGTAGTGAGACGAACGACGATATTGGTCACACGAGTGGCCCCACATCATTGCATCAAAGTAAGCCCAGTTCTGTGTATAGAATCTTGATTCATGTGCAGAGCGTTATAATACCATTACTATGGTATCGGAAAACCGTTGGCAGTCACACCATCTTTCAGTCCTCACAATGGATAAATTCAGATCATGTACAGATTTCAATGTAATCTTATACTATTCTTCCAGCAACATAGGGCAAGGCGAGATAACGATGATTGGCGGTGGATAGCGGCCAAGGGCAAAGTAAACCACAAAGGCTCAGTAAGATTGAGATGTGACTGTAATGAAGAGGGGTGGGATGCGAAAGTTCGTCCAGATGCTCTCGAAATCAGTACTGGACGACGCAAGTCTTGTGAACGTGGGCCATGTTGTCTTGGATCAGAACTTCACCACTGCGGAAAAAAATAGTCTTATAGTCCTTGTCTGGTTCAGACTCCGCCGGGTATCGTATTCAGAAATTATTTTTGGTCCACCAGAGTTCAACCTCCCACCCACACCGTCTGCGCATCGACGTTCCTACGGCCTCCAGCATTGTAAACCGCCTTCTCCTCGATCTGCTCTCTCTCAGATCAGTGAAAGTTTGCCCCTGCGGAACACAACTCTCTTTCAAGCCAAACTTTAGCCGAAGGCGGCTTCTAAGTGACGGGTTGCCCACGTCGCCGTTTCTGTCAGTGCTCCGCTCTAATTAACTCCCAGACAGGCAGTACTACAGAAATTGTTAGTACATGGTGCTAGCCAGGAACAGCCAGTGAAACGATTAATTATCCAATTGTGCATTACAAACAGTTATCTAAAGTAAATATAAATCGAAAAGAATTTACAGAATATTAAATGTGTGGCGCAAACTTGTCAACTACGTTGTTTTTGTTTGTAAAAGAAACCTATGACTTCACATATACGAACTTGGGTTACCTTTTTCAAAAATGTTCTCACAGCTGTGTAGTGCACAAACGAGCGAGATAGGCCCACATGAGAGAACCCAGCTGGAAACCACATGAATCAGCAAGTTACAACCGGAGCCACTGTAAACTTTTAGTTTCTATACGCAGGTTAAAACTCACCCCAAGTAGATGGATAACGCTATGACAGTACTTAATGAATGGCTGCATGAGAAGAGCGTGGACATATCTTCTCATTAATCAGCTGTGTCCATGTGTAAAATGAAATAAGAAACCCAACATTAGGACTCTATAGGTTCCTGTTCAAATTAGTGATTAAATACTTGGGTCTTTTCGTCGATCATAAGCTAACGTGGTCATGTAACATTAATCAGGTAATTAAAAAATGTCGATGTGCCATAAAAATTATGCGTACGATGATAGGCGTTGGTTGAGGAGCAGATCCGGCAATCTGATTTACCATATATCGCGCTCTAATAGGACCTCAAATGGATTAAGGATGATTAGGGTCCAGCGGTGGAAAACAGACTAGAGAAACTGATAAGTGACATTATAAAGCTATAGGAGTCTGCATCATAGCATTCAAATCGACGCCAACAAACGGTTTGCTAGAGGAAGCAAATGAAATGCCATTAGAGTTATGCAGGAAACACATCACCGTCAAATTCTTCTTAAGACCTTTTCACTTCTTCAGTGACACATTAGAGATCTCATTACAAAGTGAAATTAAGGCAGGTATTGGATTAAGAAGACACTACCACTATCAGCAGAATTTTACTTCGGTGTTTTGTCTTTCTGTGAATACGTCGCCACTTACCCAAATTTAAGCGGTCCTTCACTAACAGCTTAGTAAAGCTGAATATCAAGTCGAACCTTCCTTTCATCCAAGGAACACTGAACGAGAAAATTTTAGCTGACAACCTAGCAGCATGGCCACCCTTAAGATACGTCTACACAGATGGGTCCAAACAAAAAGACGGGCTACTTAGTTCATTCGTACATGGCCAGACTAACCGAGGACGCAAATTTAAGGCCCCTGAAGTTGCTTCCATACTCACCACGAACGCACAGCGATTTTAGGGAGACTGAAATACGGAAAATAAGTGCAAAATGAAGTAATCATAATTTTAACAGACTAACGATCAGTATTGAAGCACTTGAAGTCCTACGAAGTCAACAGTGCCAAAATTTATGTAGTATAACGAATTGTAGAAGCAGTGCAGGAGTTTTTCCGCCCAAACATGACGATCATCATGGTATGGCTGAAAGCAGCGGAATAAAAGCAAACGAAAGCGAAGATACTGGGGCACATGAAGCTATAAGCACTGGTCGAGTGAAATGTGATGAAGTGCTACCCGACGATCTCCGCCGTAACATAAGGCTTATAATCAGGGTACGAATGAATGATAAACTCCAATAGTTAAAGGGAGACGCTATGCCGCAACGGTGTCTAATCTCCCATCAAGTCTTTAGTAACCAAAGAAGAGATACAGAAGAAATATTATAGCGACAAGCCTTGACTTCGCTTCAATCACGGGAGATTCCGTCAACAGCTCTGCTGTCTCAACCTGATAATATCTTTACTCGAATGCGGTAGCGAGAAATATATTAATCACATTTTCATTACCTTCTTTAGAAAGTGTCAGTTAACTACGAAACTGATACGGCATCCAGTGAGCTTTGGAAATGCTTTACCACAAATCAGTAAAATCCTTCACACTAAGATGACAAAAGCCATGTGATACCTCCCATTATCGCGTCGGACCTCCTTTTGTCCGGCATAGTGCGGCAGTTCGAAGTGGCATAGACTAAACAAGCCGTTGGAAGTCACTTGAAAAAATATACAACCTAGCTGTTTCTATAGCGTCAATGATTGCGAAGGTGTTCCTGGTGCCGAATTTTATGCATGAACTGACCTCTCGATTTCGTCCCATAAAAACTTGATGGGTTTCATGTCGGGCGACCTGGGTGGCCAAATCTTTCACTAGAATTTTCCAGAATGGTCTTCGAACCAGACGTGAACAACAGTGGCCCGATGACACGGTGCATTGTCATCCATATAAATCCCACCGTTTTTTGGGAACATGAAGCCCGTCAGTGGCTGAAAATGGTCTCGAAGTACCCGGAGATGATGAGGACCCAGTCCATTGCGTGTAAATACAGTCCACACCATTATGGATCCGCGAGAGTTAGCCACGTGGTCTAGAGCGTCTTGCCACAGTTCTCGCAGCTCACCCCGTCGGAGTTGTCCTTAGCGTAAGTTTAACTTAAGTAGTGTGTAAGCCTAGGGACCGATGACCTCAGTAGTTTGGTTCCCTATGAACTTATCACCACACCATTATGGAGGCACCGCCAGCTTGAAAAAGGCCTTGTTCACAACTTGGATCATTGCTTCGTGGGGTCTACGCAACACTATAACAATACCATCAGCTCTTACCAACAGAAATCGGGCCTCATTTGACCAGACCACGGTTTTCCACTAGTCGAGGATCCAACCGATATGGTCAAGAACCCAGGAGAGGCGCTGCAGTCGATGTCGTGATGTTATCAAAGCCACTCGCGTCAGTCGTCTGCTGTCATATCCCATTAAAGGTGACGGATACGTTCGTCGTAGGTCTCACGTTGATTTCTGCGGTTATTTCATGCAGGGTTGCTTGTCTGTTAGCACTGACAACTCTACGCAAACACCACGGCTCTCGGTTGTTAAGTAAAGGGCGTCGGCCACTGCGTTATCCGTTTTATTTTTATTTATTTTCACGTCCAGTTCCGTAGGACCAAATTGAGGAGCAAATCTCCAAGGTCACAGAACGTGTCAGTACATGAAATTAAAACACAAAAGCAATAACAGATAAAAATTATATGTTTCTGAAACCGAAAAAAGTCAGTCCATAAGTCTAAGTAGACGAAATCAAGAATACAACAAGAATCAGCTTAATTTTTCAAGGAACTCCTCGACAGAATAGAATGAGTGACCCATCAGGAAACTCTTCAGTTTCGATTTGAAAGCGCGTGGATTACTGCAAAGATTTTTGAATTCGATTGGTAGCTTATTGAAAATGGATGCATCAGTATACTGCACACCTTTCTGCACAAGAGTTAAGGGAGTCCAATCCAAAGGGGGGTTTGATTTCTGCAGAGTATTAACTGAATGAAAGGTGCATGTTCTTGGGAATAAGCTAATATTGCTAACAAGAAATGACAGTAAGGGATATATATATATATATATATATATATATATATATATATATATATATATATATATATATATAGACCAATGTCAAAATACGCAGACTCGTGAACAGGGTTCGACACGAGGTTCATGAACTTAAACAACATATTGCCCGAACCGCCCGTTTCTGTGCCAAAAATATCTTCTTAGAATGGGAAGAGTTACCCCAAAATATAGTACAATACGACAAAAGCGAATCAAAATAAGTAAAGTAGATTAATTTTCGTGTCGAACGATTACTCACTTCAGATATCGTTCGAATAGTAAAAATGGCAGCGTTAAGTCTTTGAACAGGATCCTGAACGTGGGCTTTCTACGACAGCTTACTATCTATCTGAACATCTGGAAATTTGAACTCTTC
The DNA here is from genome assembly GCF_023864345.2 of Schistocerca serialis cubense. Taxonomy (NCBI): domain Eukaryota; kingdom Metazoa; phylum Arthropoda; class Insecta; order Orthoptera; family Acrididae; genus Schistocerca; species Schistocerca serialis. Next base: position 998,617,572 of record NC_064639.1, read on the forward strand.
AGTTTCACTAGTAATATGCCCATTCTGTGAAATTAAAAAGTCAGGTTTTGTTGAATTGCACGTCAGATACTGTAAAAACTGAGTTTTATTGTGATTTAGCGTTAGTTTACTTTCTACAAGCCATGAACTTATGTCGTGAACTCCGCTATTTGAAACCGAGACAATGTTGCACATTATATCCTTTACTACCAAGCTAGCCGCAGTGAGAGGTAATGCCTGAAATTTGGTATTCTTGGCACATTCTTGAGACTGTGGATCTTGGAATAATGAATTCCTTAATTATTTCCGAATTGGAATGTCCCATGCTTCTAGTTCCAACTACCATTGCGCGTTGAGAATCTGATAATTCACGTCGTGTCGCCATCATTGACTGAAGTTCAGTTTAAAAGGATGCACCGGCCGCTGTGGCCGAGCGGTTGTAGACGCTTCAGTCCGGAACCGCACTGCTGCTACGGTCGCAGGTTCGAATCCAGCCTCGGGCATGGATGTGTGTGATGTCCTTAGGTTACTTAGGTTTAAGTAGTTCTAAGTCTAGAGGACTGATGACCTCAGATGTTAAGGCCTATAGTGCTTCGAGCGATTTGAACCATTTATAAAATGGATGCGTCAGATGACTGTGATTTTTATGGTCTGAGTTTGGATGAATAAACGATGCTGAAAAGCCATCAATAAATTTAAAGATGATTTTGTGTCTTTGTTCAGGTGGAAGGTAGTGTCTTGCGATATCGGAAGAATCTTTTTGAAGCACTTTGAATTTCAGTTCAGCAGGTCACAAAAAGCAACGTATTACATTACCTCTAAACAAGCATGTAAAATGCAAGGGATTTCTTTCATTAGAAGATCCTTCAGTAGCAGCGTTTCAAAGAGTGATTTCCGCCTCTTTCCTGATTCGAGAAAACAGGCTGGGAAGATAAGTGCAGGTAGATTTCGAAATGGTTGTTTGGCTGTAGTGACCGAAATGCTACTGTAAAAAACTTGGCTTCCGCCTGCCCCGTGGTGCGGCCTGAGGCTTTTTGCAGGCAATGTAACGGCCGGCCAGCCACGCCAGCGCGATAAATATCTGGCGGAAGTCCGATAGCGCGCGACACTCGCGCGCGGAAGTGGGGAGCGATGCGCCGCGTATATTTCAACGCTCGCCGCGCCACGGCAGGAAGCATAACAGTGTCGTAAAAATATCTCAGAGTGCGTGTTAGCTACTAGTGCGCTACGATAGGCGCATTCGTAGGGATAAATAGGTGTGAAATATCGTCCTGTTCTCCCGCCAGGCTGTCGACTTGGCCAAAAAACAGTATCTACTACCGTTTCAGTGTCACATTCGTAGTCATGGTAGTGTTTTTCCAAAAGACGCATTCAAGGCAAAACGCTAGTCACGAAAGTTGCAGACATTCTATTGCGAACACTTTGATTGAGATTAGCAGCAGAATGAGGTGAATCATTTATTCGAGTATTTAGAGACATCCATTACATGTCATTGCAGGGTGTCTTGAAAACTATAACATTTATAGTTGATCACTAGTGCTACAGAGCTTTATTAAACAAAATTGTAACACAATTTCTCTATCTGCGACGTTAGATCAAATTTCATATTGGTCTTATTAGATATAGAAACTAACAACTTCAAAATTAGCAGTTCTTCATTTCTATCGCTGACAAATTAACTTACATTTTATTCTTCCTTTTTTTCAGTCTTCAGATTAGGTCCATTCTATCCCCCACATTTTAAACTCACTTCATTTTTCCATCTCTGTATGCTAGATATTCACAGATGGAAGATATGAGGCAATGGGTACGGAGGGACAGAACAATACTAATCGAAAAACTAAAGGCAGAAACAGATTCAAATCCAAGGCATCTGCTCCACACACTAGTTTCTGAAAGAGATTGGCTTTATTTGGGATTCCAATACAGAATATTATTTTCCACTCTTGGGGCTACAAAACCCTATTTTTCCACATAATTTTCGTTCGATGTGATCGCCTTCCGGCGAGTATGCGTACATGGTACCACTCCACCAGTCGACTAGGGCGCTAAAGTCTTGCCGTATTGATAACCTCGACATTCATCTACGTACTGCTTCCCACGGAGTGCATTCTTGATTGGGCCAAACAGATGGAAACTGGGAAGCGCGAGGGCCGAGCTGTAAGATTGATGAGGAAGAACTGTTCAATGAAATTTTGTGGGCTCCTCTCGGATGAGCAGACTTACGTGAGGCCTTACGTTGTCATGGAGAAGGAGAACTTCGTTTACATTTTTGCGGCGACGAACATGCTGAAGTCGTTTCTTCGATTTCCTGAGGGTAGCACAGTACACTTCAGAGTTTATCATTGCATTTCACAGTCCCATCTGGGCTCTGGCAGCTGAGGGTGAAGTTTTGAACTCTTTCTCGGGAGGAAAGGCTGTGTGGCGCCTCTCCATTGAGTGCCGGTTTGTTTCCCGTTAGAAGTGATGAACTCATATTTCATGCCTGTGACGAAGTTCAATAAAAGGTTGTCACCATAAGCGTTGTAACACGCAATCAATTCCACACAGACGGTTCCTCGCTGCTCTTTATGGTCTTCTTTTAGGAGGCCAGGTACCCAGCGGGCACACGACTTTGAGCAGCTCAGCTGGTGGAGGAGTGTGTCAGACAATGTGTCGAGACGTTGAGCAGCGGTGTGTTTGATTGTTATCCATCAATCATCTGGAATGAGATTATCCGCACGTTCCAACACTGCAGGAGTCACAACTGAGTGCGACGTAGGAGACCGGACAGGTTTGCGCGACATTAGTTGCGATAATGCCAGACGGCTCGCCCAACGACTCACAATGCTTTTGTTCACTGCGAGGTCGCAGCAGACAATCTACGTAGAAGCATCTATGAATATCTGCGATGCTCTGGTTTTCCATCAAAAGAATCTCAGTAACAGCTCTCTGCTTGGAACACAACTCTGTAACAGACGCCATTTTGAAGGCCGTGTATAGCGCCGTCACCTGTCGGAAGTTCATAAAACTGTAGGTGCCGAAGTGGGAATATTACACAATGTCCCACAGTAAATTCCGCATTTTTAAATGGAAACTGCCCGGGGAAAATATGTTTCATTACTCCCTCGCATGTAGGGTGAACAGGAACTCTATAACTAACTTTCGGAGCTTGTTCAGGGATAGCTCCTGAGTATTTTGGTATATGAGCTCCGTGGTCTATGGCGGCTCGTTGGATAGTAATATGATAATTATGATTTATTCGATTTGTAAGCCAAGAGTAATAATGTGATTATGATTTGTTCAGATTATTAGCCAAATTACCTTTGTTTCTATGAAAATATCTCAACAATAGTGAAAAATCTTTAAAATTTCATCACCAGAAAATACGACATACAACACAGAGTAGCACAACACTGCGACAGGAAACAAACCCGAAAGGAAACCAACCAGCTCTGAATGTAAATTAGTAGGAGAAGACCAAAGCGGAGATTGCTGTTGTCAACAGCGATTAACGTGAGGGAAGGGAATACGTTTTCAAGCAAGACATTCAGCAAATACCATTGGCATTTGCTCTGTTGTGCATTATTTTCATCGCAGAACAGATATAAACCCAATTAGGTCAAGAAACCAAATGAAAGCGACAGCACTGTGACGAGCAGATGGAGACCACGGGTCCTGTAAAGTTGCGATTATGTAGGCGATGTAATGAACTGCCCAGTGCTGGTATGAGGTGAGATGAATTTGTTGCATGGCTTAAGGCTAGTGGCCCAGGGAACAGGGCGTGCCATGGCCCGATCAGCTAGTTGACCGTTTCTGGACTTCCAAATGCAGAGACGAGCGGGGTCACTAGGAATGGGAAAATTCCTGTACGGGGAATTTGGACGATGGTTTGATCACTTACGAGCGCCACCTGTGCTCGCAGCAAAGCCAGGCGTTGAGCCAAACGGAAAGCTGGTGTCTTACAGCTCTTCCAGAGTCACTAACAAACCACAGTCAAATAATAATGCAAATCTGAATAGATCTGCGATATTAGAAAAATAATCGAATGACACAATAATATTTCAAAATCTTTAAAAACTACAGAAGTTAATATTTCACAGTGAATCAGCATTCACACAAAGAATCTCTGAAACGACAACTTTTAATCGCTTCATGCGATTTCAAAAAGCAGTATCTCAGGTGACAGAATTGTACTATAGCTATCATGTCTGAAACCTACTTGTTATACTTGTGTTTCTATTTAATGAACAGTTTGTTATTTTGACAGTAACTTTACTTAAATGTTGATTGTGTTATTAAAAAGCTACACTAATTTGGAAATGGTCATCACAGTTGAAAAGAGAACCAAAAGACACTTCTGTCCACGAGGCATAAACAATTGTTTAAAAACAATTAACGACAATCTGTTGTCATTTGTTGTGAGTACACTTGCGCAAGAATGCTGACCTATTTATTTATGAACCAACTAGTGAAAAACAAGGCTTATAACACTTATTTTATTAAAATATTGTTGTACCGTATCAGTTTTGTGAAATGAATATGAGACAAATTTTTGGTGGGGACGGCCTTCAGCCAGTGGGAAAGTAGACAGTATCAGAACACGAAGGAAGTCAACGGGAGGCTGACTCTTTGAGGGAAGAGCTCAACGGAGCAATTCTGGGTACTCTACGTTGAGTTCTTGAAGCAGCAGATCTGCTTGGCAGTGTGCGTGATTCGATTGTGTAGGTGTTTGATTCTGGGAAGTGAAGGGCCATTATCAGGCTTGTGAAGGAACCTTCGAGAGGTCTGGATGTGCTCCAAAGTAGGACTTCTTCCGCTTTTATCATGGAACGGAGGATAAACAGCGTATGAGTTACTAATCGTTGTACCTCATGTGTTAATTTTTGAACTGTTTTGAACTGGTGAATATTTTGTGTATGGTGATCATGAAACAGTCTCAGTTTTCACATATCTTTGATTATTTAGTTTGGTGATTATGTCACACTTCCCGTAAGACTTTCAAAGTAACTTTACTGCATTTTATAATGGTATTTACTGTCTGTATTTTAATTGAATATTCCATTCATTTCAGATGTTACTTCTTGAATAAACAATACTTAACGTAATTTTCTGTTGTCTACAATAATTACAGACGAGAGAATAAAAAACCCTTCTTCTTAAATTACTCATTTCTCTTTTATTTTATATTTCTGTGTATTTTATTAATCGCAATTCTAGTCTATGCATAGATGACCCGACTCGCGGGTCACAGCAACAGATTATTATTTACAGCGAATCAGCTACGAGGCATGAAAGTCAACAGTCACGGATAGACCCTATGACTACATCGAGCTATTTTTTTAAAACAGAGGCATGCTTAGCCCCAGGGCCTAAAGTATGAGGAGCCGCAGGTAAAGACACAACTTATCTGCTAGTATGGGATGCTGTTTTGGAAGAGCAGCCTCTCAGCCGTAACCGGTATGTGCCCTCGCAGTCCCTTTTGCCAAAATACTGAGAAAGTGTTCCTGAACCTTCTCTGAATGTTTGAAATTCTGATTCATGCCTAGATTTTCGGAGATGCTAGATTTATATGCTGTTTTCTTGAGAATTTATGGAGAGTCGTTTGAAAGACGGTAAAATTACTAGTAGAGGACATCGTGTTGGACGTACGCACTAACTATTGGAGTCGGAATGCGATGATTGATGTTATGTAGGGTGTCGGTTGTGCTGTTTTTCATATCCCTATAATGCTAAAGTCCGATGTCTGGTGGCCTACAGGGAAGGGAACCCCCCTCCCCCCCCCCCCCCCCCCGCCCCTGAAACGGTGGCTGTATGAGTATCATACCATGCACATAGACCTATTAATGAGAGGAGGGGTATTCTAAACAGTAACGGAAATAAGTGATCATTATAACAATCAGATATGTTGTCTTAAAGTAAAACACACGAGTTACTCACTAATGCGAACAACTGAACATTGTATACATGAACAATGGGATTCTAATTGGGAGCTGTAACTTGGAACAGATGGGTGGTCACCATAAATGCAAAGTTACGTAGATAACACACGAATACGCCCAGAGAATGGGGGGCAATGTTAGTAAATGACAGTAAGAACCCGGAAAAATAGCATCGAACATCGGTAATACCACCAAAACACCTACTGAAAGCAAACTAGCTGGCTGCGAAACATTAAAACGGAAAAAACTGTCTACTGAAGGGAGTGAACTGATATCGCATCCCTATGGAAATGCCGATTGTAACGATAGTGCCTTTTATCACACTCGCAGCGTAACGCAAAAGGCGGCAGCACTAGGAGATAGGTGACTTGAGCTCAACTCTCTCTCTCTCTCTCTCTCTCTCCCTCTCTCCCTCTCTCTCTCTCTCTCTCTATCTATCTCTCTGTACCACGCCCAAGCTGAAACATCTTCCTCTGCGACCACAAGGCTGGCCGCACCAGTCATCCAGCAACAAGTCTTTAATCCCCCATCTCTTAACCAGAAGTGTAATCTTCCACAGCATAGTTTTCTCCAAAGCCTAACGTGGAGGATCCTCTTTGTGAGCACTCTGTATCTTTGCTGCCTTTCACCAGAGCAGGACCTCGCCAGTCAATAGTATCGAGGATTGGTTGTTCAATTCAGTCAACTTCAAGTAGAGATGTTAAACAGTCTCCTACTCGTGCGGAATTTGCTACGAGGTGTGTAAGAAAAGTAATGAGGCTGATTTCTTATCTATCATAGTTTTTAATTTTTTCAAGCAATAGTATTGTCCCCTTCGAAGTGGTTCCTCTCGGCAGCTACACACACCGACGGAGTCGTATTTCTCGTTCTTGATAACAGCGCTGAAAGGCATTAGTAAAATGTCAGTCACATTCTTTTGAATGTCCTACAGAATCCGAAAACGACGTCCTTTTAAGACATTTTCTAATTTCGGAAAAAGAAAACTGTCACAATTACCATGATCATGTGAATAGGGGGTCTGTGGAACAACAGGACTGCCATCTGAGATCAAGACTTGTGTGATGGATATAGCTGTGTGACATGAGGCCTTGTCATGATGCAGAATCTTCGGTCAAAATTTAACGTACGATGAAAGTGTTTAACTTTAAGAGGTAATCCTTCATCCTTACCGTTAAACGTAGGTGTTATCTCACCACGTGTTCAACGTATTTGTCGGTTTCGGTTTCTAATGTTGATGGTATCACTGAACGAGGTTCACCTTCAATGTGTTCTCGCCCTTTCAGAAATGATTTGTACCAAACGTCTCTTCTTGACAAGGAATATTACCATAGTGCTGTTTCAATTTATCGAAGGTCACACTCAAGGAGTCTCGAAGTTTAAACTTGACTGCATAACGTTACCCTACATTCTGCTGTTCCATTTTCGTAACACACAACAAAAAAAAACTTCACTGATGGCGCTCCCAAAAATAACGTGATGGCTGTAGGGAGATAAAACTCGGACGGAGCATCTGGGCGGAATGAGCACACCAGCCTGTAGGAGTATAACAACACAGCATTGCCACATCGCTCACAGTGTTGTCATTCTAATTACGTTTCTCACACAACTCGTATTTCCAACAAATAGTGATCTGAGCTGGGGAGAAAGGAAGAAAATCTCTCCCACTACTTGGCACAATATTTTAAGGAAATTAATGAGAAGCCTAATACATAGTTGCAGCTCAGAAAATGTGTTCTCTCCGAAAAACAACAGTAAGGACCAAGTACAACTCTGGATTCTGAAAGTTTGAACCGAAGTTTATTTCAAAGCATCTAAACGAAAATTTACATAGTCCTTCGGGAAACATCGTTGTGCTAGAGATGTATTACTTTGCTAAAAGGTATGATTTTTCTACAGATAGCCGCCATCCCAAATCCTACCTGGGGATGTTGGGATCAGAGGAAAGGGAATGCTTGCCCCCAAACTGCGACTAAGATTTCGTCTCGGATTTGGAACACTTTTTTCTCTCTCACTAGCCACTCATTAGTTTCTCAACTGAGGATTCCTTCACCGTACGAGAAAAGAGAAGTGAACAGAAAGCATTAATAGTAACACTCACTGGAGGTACTTGAACCTTGGTTGCAGTTATCGCATACACTGTCAGTAATCAAGTGAAATAAGCGTAAAATATTTTAAGACATTTTTGGATACTGTTTCGGTCTGTGGATCTGTCGCTTGATTGGATGAACCATGTCTCATATTACGCCACATTGAGTCCTGATAGGGTGAAATCCAGGCGAACGACTGCTCGAAACATGCACTACACCAAGCGTGCAAGACAGGTGGGCCAGTTATAAGCAATGGGTACCGTTCACCAGGGCTCCCAAGCGACATGTTGTAGTACTCGAAGGCACCATGACAGCTATCGACGACGTGAATATTACAGTGGACCAATTGCATAACCTCATGTTTCATGAGTTTGCCGACGGCGATAGCATCTTCCAGCAAGATACTAGTCCGTGTCACTAGACCTGAATCTTGCTGCAGTGGTTTTGAGAGACTTGGTAGTGAACTCATATTCATGCTTTGAGCACCAAAATAGCACGATATGAATACTATGGAACATATCCGGGACGCTCTTGGGCGCAATCTCCGTGCTCACAACTCACCAGCTCATGATGTACGGGGACTGTCTATATTCCGCTGGTACACTAAACGATACCATACCATACAGATGTCACATAACAGCGTCGTGTATAAAACTCAACCAGGGACACTTTGCACGTCTATGTTGAAGTAGGAGGACACACCCGCCTTGTTATGAGTACGATGAACATGAGAATATTAGCCACATTGTGCTCGCCTTTCAACGACGGAAACACGCCGCGAATATCTTTCTTCGTCAGTTGCTGAACTTGGGATCCAGGGATCATCACAATATCACAAAACTTTTGTCTATCGCCGTTGTCAAGGTCGTCAAATTACTATCGAATCTTCTTGCTCCAGAGCCTCTGGAGGTATGACAATAAGTGGCTCACAAAGATATTGTAGAAAAGCCTCTGGGATGATTTATTCCATAAGAAGTGCAATATTCAGAAATTTGATATGATAGTGTATGGCTGTGTTAGTGTGTGTAGACCGTGCTGTTCTAGGCGCTACAGCCTGGAGTTGAGCGACCGCTACGGTCGCAGGTTCGAATCCTGCCTCGGGCATGGATGTGTGTTATGTCCTTAGGTTAGTTAGGTTTAATTAGTTCTAACTTCTAGACGACTGATGACCTCAGCAGTTAAGTCGCATAGTGCTCGGAGCCATTTGAACCATTTTTTTGGTGTGTGTACGTGGGTGCGTGGGTGGGGGGGGGGGGGCAGTACTGAGCCCACGGCGCAAGTAAATCACGAACGTTTGACTGAAAAAAGCGGTAATTGTGCCATATCTGAATGGTTAAATTTATGACTGTTAAATCATTCCGAATTGGGAAGGAAAAAGATTTCTCTTTACTTTGGATTTTATGTTGTGATTTTCGTTACAGCATCACCGTTCTAGCCACAGAAGTACTATCTGGCCTGACCTATCGCAGTATGACCTATTAGGCAATGGCGTCATTTGGATGCCGTAATGGAGGGTTGGGCGTTAGCGTACCGAACTCCGAGTCATCGTAGCGTTAGCAGACCTGATCCCTCCTCCATTCAGCCAGGTACCTCCTGAACTGGCTCTAAATGCTGAGAGCACATCGCTGTAATACTCGTTGGTGTCTATTAATTCAACCAGTCTGACAAACGCGTATTTTATGCAATGAAAGATTTTTTAAAGGCTGATTTCTTCGCTTATACTTAATAGAATTCTTCACTTCGCCCCCTGTCTGCCGACTGCGTCCTTCTCCACCATCTCGCCTACAGTGTTTCAGTTTCTTCTTATAAGAAGAAGTAAAACTGAAATAATTGAATAGTATTTAGCTATCGCAGGTTTAGTCTTTCGTTTGCCACATACACAACAATGCCAGTTAAAATGGCTCATACGACTAACGACATTTAATGATGCAGCGACCATTTGATCGTTCAGTGATTACGTCAAATATTTTGTTTCTGTATGTCCATCCTTATGCCAGGAGGTCTAGGGACTAAGGCCGTTCACAACTGTAAGAAAATAAAACACCTACAGCCGTCCTTATTTTGTCATTTATAGAACTGACAGGGTATACTGAACGTATACACAGAAGGCCAGCGTGAATGGTCACGGTTTGTTTCATCTGTAGGAGAGTGTCACAAAGATACTGAAGGAATTGGACAGGGAGACTCGCCGGTCGGTGTGGCCGAGCGGTTCTAGGCGCTTCAGTCTGGAACCGCACGACCGCTACGGTCGCAGGTTCGAATCCTGCCTCGGGCGTGGATGTGTGTGACGTCCTTAGGTTAGTTAGGTTTGAGTAGTTCTAAGTTCTGGGGGACTGATGACCTCAGATGTTGAGTCCCATAGTGCTCAGAGCCATTTGAACCAACCAGGAAGACTCTTAAAAACCAAGTACTCTTTCCTGATGAAGGCTATTAACAAAGTTTCAAGACCCGGGTTTAAAAGATTACTCTAGGAATATACTACAGCCCCCTACGTATCGCTCATATAGGGATCGTGAGGATAACATTAGGGGAATCACTGCACACACAGAAGCATTCAGTCAATCATTCTTCCCGCGCTCCACACGTGAACAACTGATACAGTGGGATGTACCCAATGCCATGCACTACACGGTGGTTTGCAGAGTACAGAGACAGATGTACATGTAGATATTTCCATCCACTCCTTAAGCAATAGGGTTTTCAATGAGTCGTGAAACAGGACTTAGTTAAACCACTAAACAGGCCGTTGCCACAGCTCCTTTCTGATTGCAGATCTATTTGCATTCTTCTTATACGGTCGTAGTCATTAGAATGTTTAGTCCACGACCAGCTAACAAACTACCTAATCACAAACAACCAACTAGACGAATACCGGCAATTTTTCCGTAAACGTCACACTACAACGTCTTCCTTAATGCAGGTAACAAATGACTTGAAGGTTGCCATGGATGCACAAGAGGCGACATTAATGTGCTTCTTAAATATGAGCAAAGCCTTTGACACTCTCGGTTTCGACATTCTATTTGCCAAACTTAGCAGTCTAAATTTCTTATCAAATACCATGCAACGTTTTCGCTTTTACCTGATGTCTCGCCAACAGTATCTCATGTCTGGCACCATATAGTTACAATGGAAGCAGGTAGTACCGGTTTCCCGCCAGGGTTCGCTGTACTGTTTTCCCTGTACTCAGGGTCCTATAATCTTCTCATTACACGCAAATGATGTGTCATCACATTTGTGCTACTGCAAACCTGACGACAGCTATCGAGAATCTTAATACCGATCTGTGTGCACTATCATAATGGGCTCAACCCATCCAAGACCCAAGCCATAGGAGTTGGTAATTCTACATGCACGCCCAATATGTGTCCGTAAGAAAGTCAAATACCTCGGTGTCTGGCTGGACCAGAAATTACTCTGTGCGGACCACATACAACACATGACCAACCCAGCTAGCGCGAGGCTCAAACAGCTCTACCCTATGCTCAACAGGCGTAGCACACTGAACAGAAGGGTGTCGAGGTCCACGTACATGACACTTATCTGACCCCTGATGGCGTACGCAGCTCCTGTCTGGGGATACGCTGCGCCTACACGCCTGCGCCGTCTGCAGCTCATACAAAACAAAGTACTCAAAATCATAAGCAATGCTCCACGATACACACGCATCACGGACCTTCACCGGGAATACCGAGACTCTCACGGAGGTAATCCACAAACTCACCACAAGACTATACAGAAACTCCAGACATTCGCAGAACCCGTTTATTCTGAATCTGGGGAACTACGACCACAACCATAGATGGAAACATAAAAGACCAAAAGACATACTTGTAAGGACCTAACATCTACGGCCAAGCATACGCAAACATAACGGTACAGATGAGCCCCTGTTAATCAGACGCCATTACTGGATATCCAGCTGGAATACACTGCCGAATAACTGGCACCACGCAGGGAAGCCGTACCGTACACTGCATGCAGACAAGCTCCACACATCCCCCACACAGTGAGATGATCTATGGCCGTTCTCCCACTACTGTATAACGATCTTGATTGTCCAGGAATGTAGCGGCTGCAGCAACTGGGATACATCGCCATCGCTCGCCACGGTAATGATGCATGATACCCATACTAATAAATCCAACCTTGCATGAACTATCGCAGCTAGTAAGCCACTACTGCTCTTACTACCCATCCCACTGTCGCAGAGGTTTTTTTCCCACGGCACGAGCCTTAGCACTTTTTTCCCTCTGCTCTTCAAATCGCTACCCTCACTCGCGTTTCGTCCACTATCTATCACCTGATCGATCGTGTTAATGCGTAGTCTTACCCAGACGCACGGATAACATCACAGCCCAGCATCCTGTGATCCACTTACTAGATAACTAACATTTTTACGGAGGTGACAGTAGAACTTTTGGTTTGGTCACCACGTTGGTGCGGGCGTGGCGGGGCCCATCTCTTATAAAAGAACACTATTACCCATCTCTCTCTCAGTCACCTTCATACTCTTGCCAGAACAACGTGGCAGAAACATCCGTTGCCTTAAGAACAAAATTATTTCGGTCGTCTCTACCACTCAGTCACTTTCTCGAAGTCTTTCTCAGTAGCAGGAACTCGACTCTGTGATAGCCACACGTGTTAGATCAGAACCAAATGATATCCTTAGCTTCAGAAGACACTTAATGACACAGCTACTAAAGCTATTATAATGATTAGCATTTTCCCCGTACACACTCATTACCCTTGTACATCCTTCTTGTCAGTCGGATCATCCTCGTCTCCCCGCACACTTAGCTGGTGCAGTCTCCTTAAATTTCATTTCCCCAGCATTCGATATAATAGAAAATCTTTATTGTGCACATCTAAAAATTCTTTTTCGTACCTGCCCCTATCATTATTGTTATTACCGTTATTATTATTATTATAATAACACACATTACAAGCCTTTTATCAGACCACGCGAAACGGTCATGACTACATGCTCTTCCTGTTCTTCCAGTATTCCTTCAATCGTTCACTACAGGCTCTCTTCCTTTCTTCCGTCCACTTTGGCCTTGAGGCTTTAGGTGCTGTTTTCTCTGACGTCACTTCCCACTTGTACACCTTGTGTCTATAGACGCCATTGTCCATGACGTTCGCTGAATACTTCCAGATTAATTTTGACTTGTGTCATGCAGGATGTATTGGTCTTGAGTCTCTGGATATACCTGAGGATTCGGTTGGTAAGTCTGGTCTGTGGGAGTCTCCTTATATATCAATAAACGTTTAGTCGCCTCTTCCTAATGTCGGCTGCGATGATGGAGAACTTCTCTGTGGTGTCACTGGAGTGGAGCCTACATCCATCGTCCGTGAGTTTTGGCCCAGTAATTGTTCCACTGACTTTTCTTTCCTGTGTAATAATGTTCTCAAGGTCGGCCCTTGTGTATGACATCAGTGGCTCACTGGCATATAGCGCCTCAGGTTTGGTTACAATGTTATAGTGAAGATTTTTGGTACAGGTGGACAGACATTTCTTGTTGTAAATACCTTGTGATTTGTATAAGGCTTTCTTCATTTTCTATAACCTAGTGTTCTGGGCAATTTTCTCCTTTCCTGTCGTTTCGAGCACTTCACCTAGGTACTTTAAGTGTGTGACCCTGTTAATCTTGCCATACTTTGTGTTCAAATTTGGAATGTTTAATTTCGGGCATAAGAATTCAGTTTTCTGAAAGGAAATCTGTAGCCCTACTTTTTCTGCGCACTCTTTGAGTACTTCTGTCTGTCTGATTGCTGTAGTTTCTATATCAGCGAGTAGTGCCAGATCGTCTGCGAAGGCTAGACAGCTGACCTCCAGCTTGTCCTTGGTTCGTCGAAATCCCAATGGCTTCCAATGGCCTTGTATTTGCAGCTCTTTCTCCCAGTTCTTGATGACCTTATCCAGCACTAGGATGATGAGGAGCGGTGAGAGTCCGCCACCTTGACGAACGGAGGTTTCGGAGTTTCCCCCTTGAATTTCACCTTACTTGTCATGTCTGCCAATGTCTGATCAGTCGCATTGTCTTGCCATCCAATCCTCGTTCATGTAGAATGTTGAACATTGACTGGCTGTCGATGGAGTCATATGCCTTCTTGAAGTCAACGAAGAAGCATATGACTGGAATGTTCCTGAGGGCTTTGATTTTCAGGGTAGTCTTCAGATTGAAGATTTGTTTTGCAGAGGAGCGACCAGGGCGGAAGCCCGCCTGGTAATCGCTGACCTTCTGTTCAAGTTGGTTCCGTGTTATTTGGAATAGGAACGCTGAGAGTACCGTGTATTTGACTTGTATTAGTGAAATGCCCCTGTGATTGTTCACATCTGTGTGGTCACCCTTTTTGTGCAGAGGGTGGATCAGTGCGCATTTCCATTCGTCTGGCTACTTTTCTGACGTCTATATGTCTGTGATGATCTGTGTGAGTTCTCTGAGTGTGTTTGGTCCGAGATTTTTCAATAGTTCGGCCACTATGTCCTCTTCACCAAATGTTCTGTTGTTTTTGAGGCTGAGGATGTGCCTGTGGACTTCCTCTTGTGTCGGGGGTAGGGAATTTGTGTGTCTGTCTGTAGGTTATTCGTCTGGGAATCTCTCTGTGGGTTCTGGGCAACTGAAAAGTTCTGAGAGGTACTGTGCCAGCACCTTACAGTACTCCTTATCCGTCAGTGTCAATTTTCCGTCACTATTTCTAAAGCAGAGTAGAAGTCCCTTGCATTGTAATTGCGGAAGTTGTTCTCTATAGAGTCTAGCTGTTCCTTCAGATATTTCCTCTTGAATTGTCCAATAATTTTTGCTGTCGTCTTTCGTGTTTCGTTGAACACCTGCGAAGTTTTTGGGAACTTGTTACTGTTGCATTACTGGTATGCCAATTTCCTGGTAGCGAGTGCATTCTCACAGTCAGTGTCCCACCAGGGATGCTTGGTATTCTTCTTCAAAGGAATGAGGGCTTGTGCTTTTTCTGTGATTTTTCTGCGGGGATTTTGCCAGTCATTTGTACGTTCTTTTTCCCAAGCCTCTTTCACTCCAGAGGCAGCCATTTATTTTGTGTCAAATTTCAATAGGGGAGTTTTCTTACAGAAAATTCTTTTGGGGGTCAGAATCAATGTTGTCTCCCCTGCATACCTGTATGTCATGGGTCTCTTTCTGTACTAGGTACGAGACTTGGAACTTGCATAACTGCTGGACTGGTGAACGCAAGGTTTTCTGTTTTCTGGGGTGTTTTCTGAGGGATGTCGACATGAGCTTGAAGTTGCGCTGCTGGAAAATTTCTATGAGTCGTGTGCCATTTTTGTTGGTGAATTTATGTGCGGGATAATTTCGAACTGTTTTCCTGTACATTTTTTCTCTACCGATCTGTATCTGTGCATTGAAATCGCCCATAAGAAGCTTGATGTAATTCTTGGGGACTTTCGATAATACTTTCTCAAGGGCTGACCAGAATTTATCTGCTGACTGTGGGAGTCTCTTGTTGCTTTGGTTATTAGAAGGGCGTGAATTGATCCGTGTGTATTTCTTGTAGGCGCACTGAACACGCACGGTCATGAGTCGGTTGTTCACTGATGTGACTTCTCTGATAGATTCGAATATGGTATTATGGACCACGAAGGCTATCCCCAACAGTGGAGCGCAGTTGGCAACTCGCCTATCGGTTTTGCTCTTAAAGCTGTGGTACTTACCATAGACTGTGGTGTCTTCGTCTGTGATACGTGTCTCTTGCACTGCGAGGATCAGTATCTTCTGCCTGTCGAGTTCTGTCACTAGGTTGTGCAGCCATCCAGGCTGTATGAAAGTGTTGATGTTGAAGGTGTCTATGTACGTTGGTGTCTTGTGTAGGAGTTTGCCAGAGAACCAGGTAACTCCGACTTTCTCTGTGGTCGAGGAAGTCCGGGTCCCCCAGAATCCGAGTGCCCGGTTGCCGCCTGTCAACGGGTGGACTGGTTACCACCTGGGGTGTTGCTGTTATTACTTACACGAATCATGATTGCTTGTAAGCACTGGTGTCCAGTGGTCATCCACTGGGTTTGTTAGAATCAGGAATTGTCAGTTCCTGAAGCATTTATTGTATCAGCGCTCACTGAGTGAACAGACGCTGACCAGTCGCCGGTGGCTACCACCGCAGACACGACATGGATTTGATATATTTGGATTTGATATACTCCATTAGTCCCGAGTACTGGGCTGTCTCTTCGCCACTACGCTGGTTTGAAGTCCATCTTCTCCACCGTAGATGCTGTTGAGGTCTTCACTCTGGCAAGGGGCTGTATAACTGGGAAATACAATCCGGAACCAGACGACCTGTTTATTATTATTATTATTATTGTTATTATTAGTATCATTACGATTATCACTATTAGTGGCAGCAACAGCAGTAGTACAAGTACTGCTAGTATGATTTAGTAGTTGATACAAATGAACACTACAGACACTCAAATCATTTTAATATATGAATGGGTGGTGTCTGTTATCTCCGACAAGTCGGAAATAACAGACTCTACGTGGAATCCACAGCTGTGATACATATAAAAATTGAGAGTGGAGCGGGAGAAAGGACACCGTCTTGCGGTATCAGTGAGAACGAGTGAAAATGTATACCGGACAGGGATTCGAGCCCAGAATCTCCTGTTTACCAGGCAGTTACGATGACCACTTTTTTTCCTTCGATATTGTTCGTTGCGTTTGGTTCTGGCGGACGTCACACGACATCCTTTCAAGTCGATCGGTGATTCCTTCACTCAGCTTTTTTTTTTTTCCACAGAGGCCAACCAGCTCTGTGACCGAACACGCTGAGCTACCGTGCCGGCATTCACTGAGCCATCCAGACACACTGTTTATGCAGATGCAAGGACTATCTCGGCATGCCTCCTGCGCGACCCATATTCCCACCTAGCGCCATCTATTCGCAGTCCCCGTCTATGTCCTGTCTGCTCGCTACTTTGAGATATCCGTTGGATGACAAACGCAACTGTGCATCCGCACTGAAGGTAGCGGTTTCATTGCCCATTGAAGCGAATGAATTATAGGAGTAAATGGTGTCTGTTCCTTCGGACATGTTCGAAAGAAGCATGGAGAACATGAAAGGAGACTGTGGATAGTCGGTGCTAGGTGGGTATGTGGGTCAGACGGGAGGCGTGCCGATACGGTCCTCGTAGTTGCGATAAACACTGTGTCCGGTTGGCACAGTGATTAAGGCAACTGTCTAGTAAGTAGGAGATCCTGATTTTGAATCCCAGTCCGGCACACATTTTCACTCGTCACCGCAGATTACGAATAAAGTCCCGATGTAGCTTTCATCAATATTTCTTTCCGTCCCCCCCCCCCCTTCACGAAACTTCAATTTACATAACATTGTAATATTATTTGCTATATTGATATGGTTATTTCAGAGTAATTAGTCTAGAAAAGGTACCGTAGACGTGAAACCCCGCTCCGTTGTAGGAGAGGTCATAATGGCCCTATTCAGATCGGGTTGAATAAATACACGTAAAAAAATAATTTTTTGAGGTGTTACTTGTAACTTTATGGGCACCAGCATTATGTTACGTTCTCCCAGCGCTATGTTTCACCTCGGAAACCGAGGTACCTGAACTGAGGCGCACGGCTGTGTGTTGCTTCGTTAAGTACGCCACCTACTACTGTGCTGAAACGTTTCCATCCTCCTGGGCGCATGTTGGCCCGGGGCGGAGCGGAGGGTCGCTCTGTTGACGCAGGCGGCGGGCACGTGGCCCAAGATAAGGCCGAGAACGGCCGCGAACGCCGCGACCTCGGCCGCCCTGCCGGCTGTGTTTGCAGTTGCGCCGGAGCTGGGGTGGAAACGGGACTGGGGGGAGGCGTCTCCCAGCCTCCCCATTTGCCTAATAGCTGTGTACTCTACGTGTGGCGCGCCGGCCGCCGCTATTGATTCTATCTCCGCCGCAGATGGACTGAAGGGTGGGACAGCAAACAGAGGCCGGCGAGGTCCAGGAGCCGCAGAGCGCCTTCCGGCGCGGCCCTCTGAGGACCGCTGCGCCGGCTCTGCAAACCGCCCGCCACTGCACTCAGGGGTCAGCCGGTGCTTTGCGCTAGAGGGCCGCCGACCGCTCTTCTCCGGATAAGAAGCTTTTAAGTCAGGCTAACCTCTCTCAGGACACTAGGAAGATAACAAAGCAGCAAGGTGTACTATATTCCTGGACATTATAACTGTAAAAACCATGAAGGCGGCAAGAAACAAAAAGTCAAACTCATAATACAATACAGGCTCTCGCGGTCATTATTTGCGTCCGTCGTCAATTTTATTTTATTTCTATGCCTAACGCTTCGTCTGATATTGCTGGGGGCATCATCAGAAGCTATAAATACGCAACATTTTCTAACTTAAACAGTCACAGTAATCCTATCTGTTTATACTGGATGGTTATAATCGAGCTATTCACGGAGCTCAGGAATGATGAGTGATTACTGAATAGCAGAGAAACATGGTAGATACGCAACGCTTTTATGCGGAATCGATTTTAACTGGAAAAAATTAGTTCCCATTTTGGCCACCAGGTCAAATTTGGCGCTGTACAGCATTTCGTCGACGTCTCCAGTGCTCATATTGAACCAGTTGTGCGAGCGGCATTGAACAATAAAATTAAAATTATGACTTTCTCATTTGTTTGGCTTTCTCTGTCCATGTTCCATTCCTAAGCCATTTCATATGGAAATCCTTGTATATGTTTTTCTTCCATTCCAAGGGCTAGAGCGCGGGATTAGCCGAGTCGTCTTAGGCGCTGCAGTAATGGACAGTGCGGCTGGTCCCGGCGGAGGTTCGAGTCCTCCCTCGTGCATAGGCGTGTGTGTGTTTGTCTTTAGGATAATTTAGGTTAAGTAGTGTGTAAGCTTATGGACTGATGACCTTAGCAGTTAAGTCCCATAAGATGAAAAGAAAAAACTGGATCTACTTTATTTCAGTGTAAATCATTAGTGCATTGGTGCATTAAAATATTTGACAAGTTCCACTGCCATACGAGAATTATAGCCCAGACTGGACCTGTGTAAGTAGCTGCACTGTAATGGAAACGGAAGTGCCGCGTGGCTAGGGCCTCCTGTCAGCTAGACCGTTCGCCTGGTGCAAGTCTTTCTAGTTGACACCACTTCGGCGACTTGCGTGTCGATGCGGATGAAATTATGATGATAAGGACAACACAACACCCAGTCCCTGAGCGGAGAAATATCTCCAACCCAGCCGGGAATCGAATCCGGGCCGTTAGGTATGACAGTGCGTCATGCTGACCACTCAGCTACCATGGGCGGACTGCACTGCAATTGTAACCACCCACTACGTATCGAACCAATGGTCGTGTAGTCACGTCGTAAGATCGCTACCTGCATCCATGTTTACGTATTCCTTTTAGTGCATAACAAGAGTTGTGCAGACAGTCAAAACTCAAGTTGCCCTGAACGCAAGGCGAACATACATTCGTGGGTGAAAACGCATCGCACGATCTACGAATGTTGCAGACAGAAGCCGAAGTATGTGCTCACAGCGGTGCTTTCAAGCTGGAAAGACATCTACAGTTGTACACTTCACAGGTCGTGAAAAGTGAGTACAGAGTCTGACAACTTGGTTCCAAAAAGGTGAAAGTACCTACAGAAAATACAAAATGTAGCTATGTTTTTTTGTCCACAGCAGTAAAGATGATACAGCATTAAGCGAAATATTGTGTGTGTTAATAGAGTGCATGTCGCCGAGAAACGTAGAGGAAATTAAGATGAAAATAAAGACTCTACGTTCAAAGTATTGCCGAGAAAGGTATGTCATTGACAACTGGAAGAGAAGAGAGAAGCGCTAGCCGTGGGGATGTCTAGGTATCGGAAGTACAGTTTTTGACAGACCGTTTCACCACAGGCATGGAATCTTAGGGCAACTGATAGCTTCTAGGACGAAGTAATTGCTTTACTGAGCACAACGTATTAGGGATCAGTTCGTTGTGTAGTGTATGACTTCATACATAATGGTAAGGAAAGGTTGGCTACAGAGTGGTGTGGCAACTGTTATAGTAGGAAAGCTAGGCAGGGTCAGAAACAAGTAGCAAACAAGTTAATGCAACAGACAGAAGATTTGCTTAACTTATATGTTCCCAAGCGAATAAAGACTCATTACAAATAAGCAGCGAGAACTAGAGTCCAGCTATGAATGTCAACAAGGAAGTCTCGCTGCCTAAGCACAAACGAAGGTGACGTAGTGTAGTTGTTCATAGTGTGATGTGAATGAGCTGAGGGCGCTCATAGTACGGAGCTGCTAGAGGTGTGACTCAGCAGATGCGCACCATTGGGTCCATCAGATTCCGTGCCACCACTGATGTTGTAGTGGTGTGTGTTTGGTGCTTACAGGCGCTCAACGGAGAGGTTATCAGCGCCGTGCGACCGTCATATGGAAACTTGCCATTCCGTGACCAACCCTGAAACGTCTTGAGGTGGTACCAGTACTTGATACTACTCGTTGAGATCAACTTCTCCCATACAACTTGAAATTAAGTGCAAAATAAGCTTCACCTATGTTAATTTTGATATAAAGTTTTTATTTTATTTTATCCCACAATGAGTGTGTAACAGATTCAAGTAAAGGAACATCAGCTTAGTTTCCATTTCTTTTTTCTTATGATTTTTAGAATTTACTAATGTGCATGAATACCTAGGAAATAGGAAGAAGTTCTGTTCTTATGACACTCTGGAATAAATGGAGGATTGTTGTGAGTCCTCCGGTGAAGTTGACCGCAAGGGCTCGCTCTGTGGAGAGAGGATGGTAACGTCTATTTCCGCTAACTGTAAGGCGTCATTGGCGCGTCCGACAGCTGCTCTATGGGTTCAGTGTAGGAAACACAGTAGACAGCTGATCTCGAGACAAACACACCGAAGTTTTAATAGTGGTGCGGCCGGCGGCCTGATGCCGGCGAGCATCATTTCGCAAAACAATTATTGAAATGGCGCTAGAGCCAGGAGCTAGATGGTGGAATGATGAGGGACGGGATTAGCTAATGAACTCATAATATTCTGAAACACATTTATCACTGTACCACACAAGCGGCTTGTAGTGAAATTGCGTGCTTATAGAATATCGTCTCAGTTATGTGACTGGATTGGTGATTTCCTGTCAGAGAGGCCACAGTTCGTATTAATTGACGGAAAGTCATCGAGTAAAACAGAAGTGATTTCTGACGTTCCCCAAGGTAGTGTTATAGGCCCTTTCCTTTTTCTTATCTATATACACGATTTGGGAGACAACGTGAGCAGCCGTCTTAGGTTGTTTGCAGACGACGCTGTCGTTTATCGACTAATAAATTCATCAGAAGATCAAAACGAATTTCAAAACGATTTACAAAAGATATCTGAATGGTGCGAAAATCGGGAATTGACCCTAAATAGCGAAAAGTGTGAGGTCATCCACTTGAGTGCTAAAAGGAATCCGTTAAACTTCGGCTGCACGATAAATCAGTCTACTCTAAAGGCCGTAAACTCAACAACATACCTAGGTATTACAATTACGAACAACTTAAATTGGAAGGAACACTTAGAAAATGTTGTGGGTAAGGCTATCCAAAGACTGCGTTTTATTGGTAGGACACTTAGAAAATGTAACAGATCTACTAAGGAGACTGCCTAACTATGCTTGTCCGTCCTCGTTTAGAATACTGCTGCGCGGTGTGGGATCCTTACGAGATAGGACTGATGGAGTACATCGAAAAAGTTCAAAGAAGGGCAGCACGTTTTGTTTTATCTCGAAATATGTTAGAGAGTGTCACAGAAATGATACAGGTTTTGGGCTGGACATCATTAAAGGAAATGCGTCTTTCATTGCGACGGAATCTTCTCACGAAATTCCAATCACCAAGTTTCTCTTCCAAATGTGAAAATATTTTGTTGACACCGACCTGCATAGGGAGAAACGACCACCACGATAAAATAAGGGAAATCAGAGCTCGTACGGAAAGATATAGGCGTTCGTTCTTTCCACGCGCTATACGAGATTGGAATAATAGAGAATTGTGGAGGTGGTTCGATGAACCCTTTGCCAGGCACTTAAATGTGATTTGCAGAGTATCCATGTAGATGTAGATGCAGATGTATCACAGGTTAAAATTCCCAGCGGACAAACAGAATCTTAATTACATCTTTAAGTAACCACCAGTACAACGAAAAACTAGTCGAAAGTGGCAACTGGTTTTGCGCTGTATTGATTAACAGAAGATTCTGATCAACAACTGCTCTTGCATGCTGGAAGTTTGTTGAAATGATCACGTCCACAATGAACTTATATAAGCGTTACACAAAACTCAATTCCAGCTTCTCGTTTAAATTGTGAAACGCTTGACTAACTTTGAACTCCAGAGAAGTAGTATGGCTACAAGCCAAACAGTTCTTACACTGACGAAATTTACTGGGAACGAAAGTAAAATTGTAAGTCACTAACAAAGCTAAACCCCAGTTAAAAGCTTACACAGCATTCTATTAAATGCACTACTTTTTGAGCCACTTAAAGAATTAAATAGCACACAACACTAAGGCTGCACGTTGTCGCAGCAATTACAGTAATAGACACACGCTCACGCGCAGAACCGGCGGACGTAGTTACTGGCATCAAGCGACGGAATAATTACACGTAGCGGTAAAAAGAGATCAATAAACCAAGACATACATAACTCTCGTCAGCCATCAGCACAAACTCTAGGTTATACATGCACACATGAAAGAAATATAAGCACAGGATCAGAACAAATGAACACACACAGATTAAAAGAGACCCGTTCAGATTTCCAATAACGACCAAAATTTAACTACTTTGAGTTCAGCTTTATCGTGCTGATTGAGGATCCGACTCAAAACATCCATTTAAATGTATCACCGTCTCCCACTAGTGTCTTACACAGTTAAGTAATCATTTAACCACTGTGACAAACTTAGTCACCAACTTCCCCGCGCTCACCACTCTATAATTACTTAGTAAGTATCCTGACAAATTTTATCACAACCCGGATAACTACACTCAACTCATTCCCGGGCCCGCTTCCTTTTTGTTTTTTTTATGTAAGCCCTCAAGGTGGCTGACAACATTGCGATAAGGTTGGGAGGTTTCCGTATAAGCCTAACGATTTCGCAAGGAAATTTATCTCAGCTCACCATTAAACACGGAAGTCTCAGCAACAAGCGGACAAATCAATCCAGATCCATATAATGTTCACTATTCACCATCACATTGCCGTATCACAACAGCCCTGGCTCCTTCAAGTAGTCCAGTAGAAGTTTCCGTCCGTTATGCCCTATGCCCGCGAATCCTTCTGCCACACGCGCTCAAAAATACCACTGCAATGCAGGTGTGCTCCAGCTTTTCGCTACTGAAGTCCGCATGAAATGCACTGCTACCACTAGCAGCGCACCAGAACTCCTGCTGTCACAGTGAACGCCCACCGAGCGAGCACTACTGAGCATTTACCACCTCCTCCATAGCCCCCTGCTCCAACCAAACAGATGACCACTAACGATATAGGCGGTGAAGACGACACTCGCACAAAGTTAAACTGAAATGCTACGCGAAGACTCAGCTATCAGTGAAGAATGCAGGAAACGGAACTCTAAGGCTGACATAAAAATAATCGCAGCCTCGTAGAAATAGGACGCCACTTAGAGCTACATGTTCTGTCTTAGCTCGTATTCTTGTGTGAGAGTTAAAACGTGCTTGCCGGTGTGTGCGTAAATGGATTACCGATAAATTTTGCATGTGAATCGGTTCTCTTGTAAAAGCGTGACTGATTGATCGTTCTGTGATAGTCGCACTGGTGGGAGACCAAATATTGCGACCGAGATTTTGTCGGAGAGATTAGCCGGAGCTCCTCTCTTAGGGCACCTCGAACTCGGGCTCCGACTGGTGAACATCTACCGAGTTTTCTAAAATTTAAAACTTGGCACGGATTCTTCATATTCGAGCATTTCTTAACATGAAAGGTTCTCCGGTGGGCCACCGGATCATCAAGTTTAGTCCTAGTTAGCCACTTTCGCTGAGCAGAACCGCCAGTTTCAGCCGGCTGCGTGCGGAGTTGGACACCATTAGTAAGCGACTTCCACGTGTTACTTGCTGCCCGGCCGCGGACGCCGGTCGCAATTGCAGTGCAGCGTCTGTTGCTGTAACCACAGCCGTGGTAAAGATACTGTCCTTTGAGTGGGTTCGAGTTTAGGTTTGGTAGAGGTAGTTCAATTTCAGTATAGTCAACGGTGGCTTCAGTACGCAGTAATATGTCTGTAATGTGAAACAGAACTGCAGCTTTTAGCGGGAAACTTACTCTTGATCTTTGTAAAAGATTCTTGTCTTGCACGAAGTATGGACCAAGACAAAATCATTTTCAAGCGTGTAAGCCGCTTGTTGTGACCCGAATTTAATTTTTACTCTCATCAATAAAAACTTTTGCTGGATCACATCTTTCGTTTAACAATTACCTAAGACGTTAGTAACTCATGTTGATTACAACACGTCTTTTTTTCCTCTAACAATCTTCTTTTTGAGGCAAGAAAATGCGTACGGTTGTATTTCCTAAAAAATCTACAAAATATTCTCTTTTTTGGGCTCCATTAAAAAAAAGCGAGTTTTCAAGCTCGGTAGCTGAGTGGTCAGCGCGATAGAACGTCAATCCTAAGGGCCCTGGATCGATTTCCGGCTGAGTCGGAGATTTTATCCGCTCAGGGACTCGGTGTTGTGTTGCGTTGCGTCGTGTCAACCATCATGATTTCATCCCCATCGACGCGTCAAATCGAAAGACTTACACTCGGCGAACGGTCTACCAGACGGGTGGCCTTAGTCACACGACATTTATTTTGACCTAAGAAGTCGGAAGTCGATATAATTAATCGTAAATAAATACAAATGTACTACATTTGATAAAAAATCTTAGATTTGTAGGTTTATTTTTGTGTTGTTGGCGACATCAATAGGAAGTTGTCTCCCTGTATTCAAACGGTAAGCTCTGTCTTCCGCGTTATGCTTTTCGGTGTTGCTCGTGCTAGCCTTGGAGGTTGAGGTTAAAGCTGTGCTGTTTATTTCAGACAGTGATGTGTCTCCTGCATCAAATTAAGCTAGGTTTTCAATGAAAAATCGCGAAAAGAAAGTCATTATTTCTGTTTTCTCGAAGTTCTATTCCTTTGATACTTAACAGATTTTTGACGATGAACTATTTGAAGTTCACTATGGTTGTTCACTCACTGATGTCTGTTTTCAATAATAATGTACTGAACTTAGAGAAAGAATTAAATTCTGCAGCTGAATCTATTTCTGTTTACAGTCAACTTTTGAAACTGTCAAGGGATGGTACAAACATAATTATATGTCCTTAAATATAAAGACAGCACTTATAAAAGCGAAGAAGATCACTCACAAGAGTGTGACAACTTTTACTAAGAGATCACAGTTGTGTATAGTTCTGCTAATGAATATCTACTGAAGTGGTTGTCTCAAAATCAATAGTTCGGACCATTGAAGAGAGTGCAACCCTCAAGACTTCCTCTTTGAGAGGATGCTGAAAACTGTGTCACATATCGCAACGAACAAACAAATGTAACGTGTATGACAGATTGTTCTTTGATTAGTTTTGTAATTCTGTGAAGTTCTTGAAACGGTATCAAAGGAATGGTGTGCATATTTCAATCACTCATCTAATGCTGTTTCAAGCTCTGAACTGCTGAAAATTGTAGAACTCTTTGTTTCTATACCTAGTAGTAAATGTAACACGGAACGAGTCTTTTCTCTTGTAAACGCACAGAGGACCAGAGATAGGAAGAATTATTAAACAGAAAACATGAAAGGTGCTGTGTGTGTCCAGTACAATTTCAAATACTTGAACTGCCAGAGCTTTTATGAATACTTGTTGGGAAACAGAAAACTATTAAGAGAGATTTCTTCGTCCTCCAAATGATCGTGGCACAAAAGTGAAGTAGACAACAATGACATAATTGAGTACAGTGATGGCGAATAAACTGTCAATGTACTACATATTTAATCTTAAAACAACCAAGAAATGTCGCTGTTTTAGCTTAGAGTAGTTTCAAATGGCTACGTTGTTAGTTGCATGATTTTATCGCTAAAGTATATCCTCATTTTTTATGTGCACCGCCCTCTTTCTTATGATGAACGTATGGTAACCCTTTGTTGGTAACGTCGTGCAACCACACCTTAGCGTTCTGGCGACTATTAATTGCAGATTAAGCTTCAAGCAACCTCTTAATAGCGTTGCCCCAACGCGCACAGGTTTAGCGAGCGCTTAAGTTCGTGGGAGACCCTGCAACACCGGGATCCAGCGTATGAACATTTAAGTTATGTACAGCTCGAGCGGGCATACTTACAACCATTCTGCTGGTTTAACGACTGCTGTACAAGTTCTAACAATAATGAATAACTATCCTAGCTCATTCTCAATCAGTTTAGAAATTAGTTTTCGTCATCTAAAAGATGTTATTTTAGAAGGAATGTCGAATTCCTCTCTCCTCCTGTGTGATCATCCATTTCTTGCTCGTAATGGACGTTTTATTATAATGGACGTTTCCTTATTTTCGTGTTGTTACTGCCACGAAGCATAAATGCAGCAACCACAGAGAAAGCATGAACTCAACACCAAACCATGAACTGCTGATTTCCTTTTAGCACTCGACGCCATGACGGCTTGCTCTCTGTGCAATCAGGAGCGTCTACTGCTGTGCACGTCGTCGCACATATAAACACACACGATTTTGCCTCTCGCTTTAGCGCTTGTTTTAAGCAAAGTGTTAATGTTTTCTTAGGACAGAGCGGTCGCGCCGACGTGTATCCTGAGACTTATAGTGTTGAAGAGTTGCCGCTGTTTGCTTTTTTTAGCGATAAGGCTCTCAGTTCGTACAATTTAAATCCTTCTTCTTTTCTGTTAAATTTGCTTTCGTATTTTTCATACTCATGAAAATCTTGTTTCTTGCTTGATAGTTGGTAAAGAATAGACCCAGTTTTCAAAGTGAAACATGTTTCTGCGATAAATTTGGACACTCAGTTGCGAAATATCTGATTTTGAATAATATAATTAATATTACTTAGTCAACATCTTCTTAGACGTAATGGACTCCATAATGGACTCTACATACCAGCGCAAGTAAAATATCGAATTGCTGGTACACTACGACAAACACTAAATATTTGGTTTACATGTGTTACTATTTTAAATACAAAACTAGTTGTTCATAAAAAAACATATGACAGCGGCTCCTGACAATGTGTTTACCCAGTTCTCGCGATCGGAAGACATCACGATAGTCAGCACTGCAAAAATTCATGTCAATTGGAAAACACTATTTCGCGTTGTCACTATCCCCTGTTAAAAACATATCAAACAGCGAAAGAAATACGTTAATGTAAATATATTGGAATATAAATGCAGTATATAATGGAAATATTAGAATACCAGTGGGAAAATGTTCCTATCGGAGCACAAAAAAGGCAACTATGCTCTAGTTTAAAAGACTCCTGCTGAAAAGTCGAACGCCGGCTGCCTAATTCTACCTTCTTCAGCACCTTTAAAAATGTTCCCAAATAATCTGATATGATCCATTATAAATGGTTTTGAAAGCTTGCGACTGTGAAAACAATAGGTTTGTTTATAAATAAATCTTCTGCTACCAGTCACGATTTTCTTTATTGACTTTTCGCACGACGCGTTTCGGAACACGATTCCCATTTTCAAGTGTGTTTTTTGTGTGTATTGTGCCATTTCTGTTAGTGTTGTCGATGTGTGAGAGTCTGCTTCGTTTTTCTAACTTTCAAGTTTTCTAATGGTCCATTTGTGCAGAGTCTCACACACACTAAACATCACACATAAATTGTTGTACACATTAAACATCGAAAAATCTTACATAAACAAAACAATTACAAAGATGTTCTTACATAAGCGAAACAAATACAAAGACGTTCTTACAAAACATCTTTGTAACTGTTTTGTTTATGTAAGATTTTTCGATGTTTTAAGTGTACAAATTGTTTGTGATGTTTAGTGTGTGTGTGACTGCACGGATGAACCATTAGAAAAGCCAACGAAATGAAGCAGACTCTCACACATTGACAACATCAACAGAAATGGCATAATACACACAAAAATATGGGAATCGTTTCCCGAAACACGTCGTGCGAAAAGTAAATAAAGAAAATCGTGATTGGTAGCTGAGATTTATTTATAAACAAACCTATTGTTTCCAAATTTTTGGCCTGTGAACCTCTCCTTTCAAGATACAACTCACCTATAACTCCCACAAGCTCCCCGAATTGTAAATCGCTCACACCTACAAATCCATCTCTGTACGTGGCTCATACCCTTCTACGCCCACCTGACCATTCCCGTTCACTCATTCAACCCATCTTATCTGTGTCTCTCTGACTGTCGCTGTTTCTTGCCTCACAAATACAGTCTCCTTCGTTCTGTCCTGCTATTACTGTCTCCTCTCATAGAACATACTCGCTATTTTTTTAACACACAATCACCTCAAATTCCCACAATCTCTCCTATCTGTAACTCACTCACAACCTGCTCGGCCATGGCTGTAAGTCACTCGTACCCATGAAGTCCCTGTTGCCTTTTCTCACTCACTCATTCAGCTCAACGCATTGTCATTATCTTTTTGTGTGTCTGTGTCATTGTCTCCCGTGGCACATCCACAATCTCTGTCGTTCTGTCCTGCTACTACAGTCTCCTCTCTCTATCACTGTTTCCCTCTTGCTCTATCTTACTGCTGCTGTATCATTCATTGCTTCCCATTGCTGCTGTGTCTTGTCGTTGTCACTATCTCCCTCTTTATCACTGTTATAGACCCAATCTCTCATTATCACTGGCTATCTTTACTTCCATTTTCTTCTTCTCTTCATTCTTCTCCCACTGTCATTGACTCCTTCACTCTTTCCCTGACACTGTTCTCTCACTGTCCACTATGATCCATTGCCTCTGTGTCTTTCTTTCTCTCACACTGCCCTTACTCCTTCGCTATTTCCATGTCACAACCACTGTCTACTATCACTCAATATTTCCTTCTCCCTCAGCGGAAAAAAGTGCGAATATGTTCAAATGTCAAAATTTTTAGGAGTATTTTTAAAGATGCTGAGAAAGGTAGAATGAGGTAGCTGGTACCTCACTTTTCCGTCAGAATTTTTTGAACAGGAGCGTATTCGTATTTTAGTGATCCTAAAGAAACAATTTTTTCCCCTCCTTCCCTTTTCTCGCTGCCACAGTACAGTATATCATTCAGAGAAACTTAAGGGTCAGTCAAAATTTGGTAGTTTACTTATGCGAAATCGAAATAACACAAAACTAATTTTACACCTCAGAACGGATTTTACGCGCACAGAAGTATTGTATGTGCTTCAATAGAGCAACTTGAGGTTCACAGAACCCTTTTGATGATAATGGAGGTACTTTTCATTGGTTTGTGGCTTTATAAACTACGTTTTCCCCTCACACCGGATTTTAACTGCGTATTTTACGTGTACAAGTCGATAAAATTGAACCTCTGTATCCCAGAAACGGATAAAGCTGGGAAGACAATTTTCTAGGTTTTTTGAGATCGCGATCTTAGGACTATATTATAAAAATTACAGCCAATTGCTATGAGTAACCGTCTTGCAATCCGCGGCTCGGTTCTGGTACGAAAAAGCGGCAATGAGAACCCTTTTTCTAGGTTTGCTTAGGACCCGCCCACGAACTAATGGTGCTCATCGTCCCTTTAGCCCTACCATAGATCACATCAAATTCAGAAGAATCATCCGATTTGCCCACTTGCCTGTACTGGAGGAAGCATGTAATATTAGTACTTCGGCCCAGCACTATTGGGTAGAAAAAATGGTCCCTAGCACACAGGCTATCCAAAACATTTGATCCTACCTTTCTTTGACCAACAGAAATCGAGGTATGAACTCCGGAAGAATACCCTTTTTAAGTGCGGCGTTTTGGAGCATATTAGGTAGCGAATAACGTCGCATGCGTAGGGATAAATATTAACGTATCGACGTTTTGGCGGAAAAGACAGCAGTGTTACCGGATGTATCAACAAACATTACCAATTGTGCATTATTTCATTTGCCTTCTCGACAAATGATCCGAGGTTTTTCTTAGGTAATTCCTGCAATAGACAGAGCAAAATGTTATACGTAATTTTTGAGAACAACTCTCGTGAACAAACAGCAATCTGTTTACAGTGAAGTCTTCACACCAGACATGATGAATGCTTTAGACATTTTAGTTAAACTTAATAGAAAAATTCAAGTGTTAGTAGCGAACAGATTTTGATAATGAATGTCATACTCATACTTTCATGTTCATGATCCTACTTATTTACCAGTTACTCTTTGAAAAGTCAATACATCGGCAACTATTAACGAATACTTTTGAACGTTTTTTGTGTGGGAGTAAAGTACCTCCCCCCATCCGGTAATGCCAGTTACTGAAAATGCTTTGGTATCGCTAGTGTTGAAATAAACTTTCTATCTTTGGAGATGGTTTTTGACGTCCGTAGAAGCTGAGTATTTACGGAACTTACAACTACGACTAAAAAGAAATTAACTTTTGATTGCAAAAATTTATTGCACATAAGAAATACTCATTTTTTTGATACTTTCTTTAATTAAGGAAGTTGATAGATCTCATGCGAGAACTGTGGCATCATTTGCAATATTCGGCAGTGCTCGTATTTCTAGCGATAAACACACGAGCTTAGCTCGTTCCGAGCGGGCGTTTTTGTAGTGAAGTAAAACTCGTGCCTGAATGCATGGCGTGGCAAGCTCGTCACTTTATAAGCAGGGCCGTGTGTGCAGGTCGGTCGCTCGCGTTGCACGTGCATGTACCCAGCTGCACGTGACCGGCATGTGCGCTCGAGGCGCATCGCGGGTTGGCCTACCTGGACAGCAACGCGGGGCAATCTCGCTAAGTGTGGTGGCAGACCGGCAACGCTGCTGGCTTTTTCGCAATAACTGCATCGTGGGTGTGAGGGGAGGCCAAGAGGGGTACTCAGTTATAACAGTTACGAGCTGCGTGCCGTCGTTACGCTGCGAAAGAATGTCTGAGGGTACTCCCGTTCACGTTTTATTTTCTGCGTGAGTAATCTAAATACCAGTTACACGCACAATTCCACAGCATTCGATCTAAAAGAAGCGTCCGAAAATGTAGAGTAGTACAAGTTAATAAAAATGCTCAGAAGAAGTAAAATTACGTGAGGTAGAAAGGCGGGTGATACACATGGCTTACACGACGGGCAGAACTGGTGCATCGGATTAGGCCGGACGGGGTAGGGGGGATGGATAGTTTGGAGGGGGGGGGGGTGAAGAGAGAGAGAGAGAGAGAGAGAGAGAGAGAGAGAGAGAGAGAGAGAGAGAGACAGACAGACAGTGTGCAACTTCACGAACCCATGCGCATTGTTAATTGGTCAATACGATAAGTTCCCGCCGGCCGGAGTGGTCGTGCGGTTCTAGGCGCTACAGACTGGAACCGCGTGACCGCTACGGTCGCAGGTTCGAATCCTGCCTTGGGCATGGACGCGTATGATGTCGTTAGATTAGTTAGAATTAAGTAGTTCTAAGTTCTAGGGGACTGATGACCACAGCATTTAAGTGCCATAGTGCTCAGAGCCATTTGAACGATTTGACAGAGAGAGAGAGAGAGAGAGAGGGAGAGAGAGAGAGGAGTGGTCTTGGAAAGCACTTTAGATTGTCATTGGCGAGTCACTAACAGCTGTTCACAGAGATATTAAGAACTTCAAATTGAGAAACTTTAACATGTAATGGTAGTGTATCTACTGATTAGTTCTGACTCTTTGCTCGGTGGTAAGTATTATGACGTCTAATGGTGCAGAAGAGGATCACGATGTTTCCAATTTATTCTGGTGAAACATGACGCCATTTTTTGGGGAATTCGCTGACCAGTCGACGCTTGAGTTCTGAAAATCCTCTTCAGTTACACAAGAGAATCTCCATGATGGGCAGTTATTACAATACAAAATAATGGACCACCATTTTCCATCACATTCTAACCTTTCGTAAACATGCGACAAATAAACTGCACTGCTTTTTCTGAGAACTAACATCTAATGAAAATAAGGGGTGTTCAGGAAGTCTCTCCCCAGTGCCGTATGATTGTTAGCCTCGCGTGCCGTATTATTGTTCGCCTACCTGGATTACTTCCTTTCAAGTGGACTCTCCCAACGTTACACTGTTTCGTTTATCTCAGCCAGCGTCAGTAGTATCGTTGGTGTGTGTCGTTACGTCTTGACGTGAACATGTAAGTTTCGTTCCTTTGTCCGCTTGTTTCGTTTTTTCGCTGTTAAAATGCTAACCATTGAAGAACGTGTGTTTA
The DNA here is from genome assembly GCF_023864345.2 of Schistocerca serialis cubense. Lineage (NCBI taxonomy): Eukaryota > Metazoa > Arthropoda > Insecta > Orthoptera > Acrididae > Schistocerca > Schistocerca serialis. The sequence continues at coordinate 998,649,920 of NC_064639.1, forward strand.
TAGTCTATATAGTTCCCGGGGACAACACTCCCACATCGAGATACTGTGCGAGATTTGATTAACAAATTCTGAAGTACGGGTTCAGTGACAGATGCACCGAAAAATGGTTCAAAAATTTTCTTCAACAAAATGGAAGAGATATCCTTAATGAAACGTTTTTCACTGATGAGGTGTGGTTTCATTTATCCAGGTCGCAAAATTCTCGTATGTGGAGTACTGCAAATCCATTTTGTATTCATCACTAACCATTTCATTCTGTGAAAATTGAATTGCAATTTATAGACGTCGGATTGTGGGTCCCACGTTTTTCAACGAAACAATAAATGCACAACGGTACTGCAGTGATATTCTGTACCCATTCATAGGAGAACTTGTGTTAATTGAAATACTGAACGGTTATTTTCAACAAGATGGTGAAACCAGGCATACAGCTAGCGTTTCAATGTCACTGCTTGCTGATGTTTTTGGTGATCGCATAATTTCACAAGGCCTTTGGCCTCCACGATCGCCTGACCTAACACCACCTGACTTTTTCTTCTGGGGTGCAGCGAAAGCAGCTGTCTATAATAACCGTCCAAAGTCCATCTGTGAATTGAAAACTGCAGTATCCACTTGCACTGCTTCTGTTACAGAAGAAATGTTACGGCTTGTGTGTGGAAACATAATTAGACAAATTGAACTGTGTTTTCAGCAACAGGGGGGACACTTTTAACATTTAATGCGAAAATTTGTAAGTAAAAATGAATATTCAATAAGTTAATGACTCGTATTTCACAGAGTTTCATTTCGGTATATTCACTGCGGCGTACGGCACGTTCGGCTAAAAATCATACGCCACTGCGGAGAGACTTTTTGAACACCCCGTACTTGTGGTGCAGGATAAGACAACCGTGCAGGTGTCAGATACATCTATAAGAGTATTATGAAGATACCATGTATCATCAAAACCACCTCTGACCTGAGTCTCCACCTCCTCCTGGTTACACTTTACATTGCAGTACCTGTAATCGCAATGTCCGTCTCATTATCTACACCTACCGCTACATCTACGTAGAGACTCCGAAAGCCGTGGCAGGGGTATCTTGAACTACCAGTCATTTCTTTTCCTTTCCACTGGCAAATAGGGCGAAGGGAAAACGACTCTCTATATCCCTCCCTCCGAGCCCTAATCTCTCTACTCCTATCTTCGCGGTTCTTAGGCGAAATTTAAGTTTGCGCCAGTAGAATCGTTCTACAGTCAGCCTCAAATACCGTTTCCTAAATTTTCTCAATAGCGCTCCTCAAGATGCACGTCGCCCTCCCCTCCAGTGATTCCTATTTGAGTTCCCGAAGCATCTCCGTATACCTCGTGACCGTATCGACACAAATCTAGGGGCTCGCCTCTCGATTGTTTAGATGTCTTCCTTTAATCTGACCTTGCAGAACTCAACAATGTAGCGCAATAGAGTCCTATATGTGGTCTCATTTACAGATGAACTGCACGTTCTTAAAATTCTCCGAAGAAATCGAAGTCGACCATTCGCCTTCCCTACGGTCCTTGAATACTAACTCATTTTTATATTGCTTTGCAATGTTACGGCTAGATATTTAATTAAGCATGTGAAGCACCACGCTACTAATGATGTACTCGAACATTATGGCTTTGTTTCTTCTACTCATCCGTATTACATTTTTCTCCATTTTCTCCATTTTTCTCCATTTAGATCTATCTACCATTGACTGGAATACTCTCTTTCAAATTCTAAAGGTGGCAGGGGTAAAACACAGGGAGCGAAAGGCTATTTACAACTTGTACAGAAACCAGATAGCAGTTATAAGAGTCGAGGGGCATGAACGGGAAGCAGCGGTTGGGAAGGGAGTGAGACAGGGTTGTAGCCTCTCCCCGATGTTATTCAACCTGTATATTGAGCAAGCAGTAAAGGAAACAAAAGAAATATTTGGAGTAGGTAAACCGATGCCATTGTAATTCTGTCAGAGACAGCAAAGGACTTGAAAGAGCAGTTGAACGGAATGGATAGTGTCTTGAAAGTAGGATATAAGATGAACATCAACATAAGCAAAACGAGGATAATGGAACGTAGTCGAATTAAGTAGGGCGATGCTGAGGGAATTAGATTAGGATGTGAGACACTTAAAGTAGTAAAGGAGTTTTGCTATTTGGGGAGCAAAATAACTGATGATGGTCTAACTAGAGAGGATATAAAATGAAGACTGGCAATGGCAAGGAAAGCGTTTCTGAAGAAGAGAAATTTGTTAACATCGAGGATAGATTTAAATGTCAGGAAGTCGTTTCTGAAAGTATTTGTATGGAGTGTAGCCATGTATGAAAGTGAAACATGGACGATAAATAGTTTGGACAAGAAGAGAATAGAAGCTTTCGAAATGTGGTGCTACAGAAGAATGTTGAAGATTAGATGGGTAGTCACATAACTAATGAGGAGTTATTGAATAAAATTGGGGAGAAGAGGAGTTTGTGGCACAACTTGACTAGAAGAAGGGATCGGTTGGTAGGACATGTTCTGAGGCATTACAAGTTTAGCATTGGAGGGCACCGTGGAGGGTAAAAATCGTAGAGGGAGACCAAGAGATGAATACACTAAGCAGATTCAGAGGGATGTGGGTTGCAGCAGGTACTGGGAGATGAAGGAGCTTGCACAGGGTAGAGTAGCATGTAGAGCTGCATCAAACCAGTCTCAGGACTGAAGACCACAACAACAACAACAACAACAACTACTCATCACAACACTGTAGCATGGAGAGCTGCATCAAACCAGTCTCAGGACTGAAGACCACCACCACCACAACAACAACAACAACAACAAGAAGCATTCATCACAACACTGGAAATTTTGCCTCAGTCATCTTGTATCCTCCTACAGTCACTCAACGACTACATCTTCCCATACACCACAGCATCATCAGCAAACAGCAGGAGGCTGGTGCTTACCCTGTCCGCCATGTCATTTATTTATATTGATAATAATAGCGGTTCTATCACAATTGCCTGAGGGACTCCTGACGATACTCTTGTCTGACGAATGCGCTCATTCACGAACAATATAGGGTACTTTCAGATTTTATATTTTATAGTTGTGGGAATCCGCAGCCTCCAGATGCTTAACAAACATAAATATGGTCCGTAGTAGGCTGTAATGCCATGTTTATTTAATCATGCCATTAGCTAATGTCTACTCATTATCAAGCACAGTTGTAACATTTGAAGATGAAATGAAATACAGATGTTACAAATGTTCTTGACAAATGACGCATAGTAGAAATTAGGTAATCGCACGATTAAATAAACATCGCATTTTAGCCTACTAAGGACGATTTTTACATTCCTTTCGTAAATCATTACTTGTTTTCCATTTTAGTGACTTCCATTCCATCCTCCTCCTTCTTACTTAAGAAGTGTTCCAGTTACATATCTGGGAATCTATTCTGTATGCTTGTAACGTCGTTAATAGCCGGTAGTGTGGCACCGTGCCAAATGCCTTACGAAACTGGAATTCACCTGTTACCGTTCATCCATGGTTCGCTGAATATCATGTGAGAAAAGGACACCCTGAGTTTCGCACGAGTGATGCTTTCAAAAGATTTGTGGACAGAAGCTTTTTCTTCTCATGGAAATTTTATTTCATTAGAACTGAAGAACTAAGAAGTTATCTTTCTGGTATTTTTCTGTGTCTTTAAGTCTTTTCCAAGTGTATCTTGTTCTCTTGTGATCTTCGAACACTGTATTTGCTATTACTAACTATCAAGTATTGGAAAAATTACGTATCCTTTCTCTTCTCCTACTCCTTGCAATGGGCTACATTTCCTGACGCTTCATTTACTACACCTTTTGTGATACCACATCCTTACTACATTATTATCTGCCTTGACGTACTGAATTACCGTTTCCATTTTGTCCTATACTCTCTGTCTCGTTATCTGCTGCCTGTGACGTCTGCATGTGTAAATGAAGTATTTTTATTGATGTTGGTTTGACGTCGTTTCTGAGAAAAATAATCTTGTCATTCAGCTCGTCCACAGTAACTCACTCTTTGCAACCACGTTTCTGTTCATTGCGCATCATACACTGATTCACTACTTCCTGCTCCTATTGAATTTATTCTGTAATCGTGTGACCAGTAGCCTTATGTTCTCCCTTCTTTCCATCTCACTTCACTGAATCCTGTCATATACAGATTCCACTTCTAAATCTCTTTTTCTAGATTTTCTAGTTTTCACAACACATTCGGACTCGTCTCTGATCGGTATTAGGAGACACACTCCCAGCTTTTTTCGCATTATTGTGTGTAAATTTTATTCTTTGATACATCCCTCCCAGTGATCGAAATGGGAGACAAATCTAGAATCTTCTGCAAATGAATAATTTATCATTACACATTACAGGCCTATGGACGCAGATTATGAGTCTTTAATTCTGTGTTTTTCATTTCCATGTAGAACTTCATTTTGTTGACCATTATTGATTCTTCGCCTGTAATGGCAATATCATGCCCTGAGGCCAACAGGCTTCCTTGAATCTATGCACTCCTCCTCTATGGGAAGTCTATTCGGGTGAACTTTGGTGACATGTAGTAATGGAACTCTTAGGCTAAAACTGCTAAGCGTATTTATTCAGAATGCAAGCAGTGACTTGTATCTAATTCAGAATACAGAACGTTTTGTTTAGTGATTAAAGGCTCTACCAATAGAGCATGGTGTCACGTTGATTAACTTCTAATAATATACAAAATTTGGTTCAAAATAGATACTGAGACAGGAAAAAGGTAAAACATCGCACCACTAAGGAATTTGGAGGAAACAGGTAGATGTGTAGTACATGTGCAGACACACAGATGATTACACTTTCAGAAAATTTTTATAATTTATTCAGGAGAAAGAGCTTCACAAATTGAGCTCGTTAGTAACGCACTGGGCTCTTATGCAAGTAGTTATACGTCTTGGCATTGACTGCATGAGTTCTTGGATATTGTCGTGAGGAATATCATGCAAAATTCTATCCAACTGACGCATTAGACCTGCAAAATTCCGAGCTGGATGGAGGGTCCTCTCCATAATACTCCCAAGTTCTTAATTGGAGATAGATCTTGTGATATTGCTGGCCAAGTCAGGATTTGGCAAGCACGAACACACGCAGCAGAAACTCTCGCTATGTGAGGGAGGCCTCATCTTGCTGCAATGTAAGCATAGAATAGCTTACTGTGAGGGGCAACACACCGGAATGTTGAATATTGCTGACGTACCGCTGTGCTGTGAGGGTGCCGTGTATGACAACCGAAGGGGTCTTGCCACGAAATGAAACAGCACCCTAGACCATCACTCGGGCAGAATGGTGGTTGACAGTTGGTATAACACTGCTGTACCAGGCGTCTCCAGACAAGTCTTTGCCGGTCATCGGAGCTCAATTCGAAGAGGATGTCATGAAAATTCTACTATTGTGATTGAGATTCTAGACCTCGATGACCAGCAAAAATGTGTGTGCAGATTCCATGGACAGTGGTGGCATACCAATATCGTTTTCCCAAGACATACTGCCTGTCAACGAGGAGCAATGGTCTGTGGTGCCATTTCGTAGAAGGATACCTGTGATTGTCACTCTTACAGCACAGCGGTACATCGACGATATTCAACGTACGGTTTGGTTTCCCTTCATGGTAAACTATCCTGGCCTTACACTTCGACAAGGTAATTCCCGTCAGCCTACAACGAGAGTTTCTTCCCAAGCCTTACATTGGCCAACAAGGTCGTCGGGTCTCTCCCCATTGAGAACGTTTGTAGCATTATGGGCAGGAGCCTCCAACCAGCTCGGGATTTTGACGATGTGATGCACCAGTTGGGCGGTATTTGGCACAATGTGTTTCAGCAGGACATCCACAACGCTGTTTGTCATTGTCAAGCCGAAATTGCTTGCGCAATGGCCAGAGGTGGACCAACGAATTATTGACTTGCACAGCTTGTGGACCTGTTTCTCTTGAACAAATGTTCAAACTTTTCTGAATCTGTAATCATTTGTTTTTATGTGCATGTACGTCACATGTACAGATTTTCATCTCATTCGGATAATACTTTCGAGGTACGTTGATTGTTTCCTTGTCTTGGAATGTGTTGTTGTTGTTGTCTTCAGTCCTGAGACTGGTTTGATGCAGCTCTCCATGCTACTCTATCCTGTGCAAGCTTCTTCATCTCCCAGTACTTACTGCAACCTACATACTTCTGAATCTGCTTAATGTATTCATCTCTTGGTCTCCCTTTTCGATTTTTACCCTCAACGCGGCCCTCTAATGCTAAATTTGTGATCCCTTGATGCCTCAGAACATGTCCTAACAACCGGTCCCTTCTTCTTGTCAAGTTGCGCCACAAGCACCTCTTCTCCCCAATTCTATTCAATACCTCCTCGCCGGACGTTGTGGCCGAGCGGTTCTAGGCGCTACAGTCTGGAACAGCGTGACCGCTACGGTCGCAGGTTCGAATCCTGCCTCGGGCATGGATGTGTGTGATGTCATTAGGTTAGTTAGGTTTAAGTAGTTCTAAGTTCTAGGGGACTGACGACCTCAGATGTTAAGTCCCATAGTGCTCAGAGCCATTTGAACCAATACCTCCTCATTAGTTATGTGATCTACCCGTCTAATCTTCAGCATTCTTCTGTAGCACCACATCTCGAAAGCTTCTAGTCTCTTCTTGTCCAAACTATTTATCGTCCATGTTTCACTTCCCTCCATACAAATACTTTCAGAAACGACTTCTTGGCACTTAAATCTATACTCGATGTTAACAAATTTCTCTTCTTCAGAAACGCTTTCCTTGCAATTGCCAGTCTACATTTTATATCCTCTCTAGTTCGACCATCATCAGTTATTTTGCTTCCCAAATAGCAAACCTCCTTTACTACTTTAAGCGTCTTATTTCGTAATCTAATTCCCTCAGCATCACCCGACTTAATTTGACTACATTCCATTATCCTCGTCTTGCTTTTGTTGATGTTCTTCTAATATCCTCCGTTCAACTGCTCCTCCAAGTCCTTTGCTGTCTCTAACAGAATTACAATGTCATCAGCGAACCTCAAAGTTTTTATTTCTTCTCCATGGACTGTAATACCCACTGCGAATTTTTCTTTTGTTTCCTTTACTACTTGCTCAATATACAGATTGAATAACATCGGGGACAGGCTACAACCCTGTCTCACTCCCTTCCCAACCGCTGCTTCCCTTTCGTGCCCCTCGACTCTTATAACTGCCATCTGGTTTCTGTACAAATTGTAAATAGCCTTTCGCTCCCTGTATTTTACCCCTGCCACCTTCAGAATTTGAAAGAGAGTATTCCAGTCAACATTGTCGAAAGCTTTCTCTAAGTCTACGAATTCTAGAAACGTATGTTTGCCTTTCCTTAATCTTTCTTCTAAGATAAGTCGTAAGGTCAGTATTGCCTCACGTGTTCCAACATTTCTGCGGAATCCAAACTTATCTTCGCCGAGGTCAGCTTCTACCAGTTTTTCCATTCGTCTGTAAAGAATACGCGTTAGTATTTTGCAGCTGTGACTTATTAAACTGATAGTAATTTTCACATCTGTCAACACCTGCTTTCTTTGGGATTGGAATTATTCTTCTTGAAGTCTGAGGGAATTTCGCCTGTTTCATACATCTTGCTCACCAGATGGTACAGTTTTGTCAGGACTGGCTCTCGCAAGGCCGTCAGTAGTTCCAATGGTATGTTTTCTACTCCCGGGGCCTTGTTTCGACTCAGGTCTTTCAGTGCTCTGTCAAACTCTTCACGCAGTATCGTATCTCCCATTTCATCTTCTTCTACATCCTCTTCCATTTCCATAATATTGTCCTCAAGTACGTCGCCCTTGTATAGGCCCTCTATATACTCCTTCCACCTTTCTGCTTTCCCTTCTTTGCTTAGAACTGGGTTTCCATCTGAGCTCTTGATATTCATACAAGTGGCTCTCTTTTCTCCAAAGGTCTCTTTAATTTTCCTGTAGGCAGTATCTATGTTACCCCTAGTGAGATAAGCCTCTAAATCCTTACATTTGTCCTCTAGCCATCCCTGCTTAGCCATTTTGCACTTCCTGTCGATCTCATTTTTCAGACGTTTGTATTCCCTTTTGCCTGCTTCATTTACTGCGTTTTTATATTTTCTCCTTTCATCAATTAAATTCAATATTTCTTCTGTTACCCAAGGATTTATACTAGCCTTTGTCTTTTTACCTACTTGATCCTCTGCTGCCTTCACTACTTCATCCCTCAGAGCTACCCATTTTTCTTCTACTGTATTTCTTTCCCCCATTCCTGTCAATTGTTCCCTTATGCTCTCCCTGAAACCCTCTACAACCTCTGGTTTAGTCAGTTTATCCAGGTCCCATCTCCTTAAATTCCCACCTTTTTGCAGTTTCTCAGTTTTAATCTACAGTTCATAACCAATAGATTGTGGTCAGAGTCCACATCTGCCCCTGGAAATGTCTTACAATTTAAATCCCGGTTCCTAAATCTCTGTCTTACCATTATATAATCTATCTGATACCTTCTAGTATCTCCAGGATTCTTCCATGAACCAAGTGTTAGCTATAATTAAGTTATGCTCTGTGCAAAATTCTACCAGATCTTGGAATGTATAACGCAGTAATTCGTTTCCTTTTCATTACATTCTCTTACGTATCCTCTTGAAACCCAGTTATCTGGTCTTGCAATTGTTTATAAGTATAAAAACTTGAGAATAATTAATTCCTGTGAGTAATAAAATGCAGTAAATGTAGCAACTACTTTTAAATACAGTGCCTCCAGAAGGGGAGGAGGAAACAAAGTGAAACATCCTGAAATGGGAGAATATATAATATTATTTCAGTGTTTAAAAGTCGAGCTAACTTACTGGTAAGGCGTTGCACACCCTCTGGTCTGGACACATTCACTGGTTCGGGTGGGAAGGTAGCTGCATGCTCTCCTCAAGCATCGTGTCCCACAACTGTTGTTACTGATCCGTGATATCCTACATACTGGTGGTGGAACTGAGTTGCCATCCCATCTGCTTCCACACACGTGCTGTCGGGGACAGATATGAGGATTTTGCTGCCTGCGCGAGTACCTCACTATCAGGCAGACAGTTCATAGCCCCAGGTGCCCTGTGTGGACGAGCATTGTCCTGTTGAAAAACGGTACCACGGTACCGTCGCTGAGAGTAACATTGCAGTGTCTCGCTTAAACAGTAGAAGTATGTCTTCCCAGGTTGCCACCATATTCACGGAAAATGGTCGTCCGGAATAATGAAGGACAGCGATTCAGCGCTGAATACACCTTCAACAGTCCATACTTTCTGGTGATGACACCTCTACAAACGTATCCGCCTTCATTGTGGTAATAATAGCAGCCTCAGCATGGCATGGTAATTTCCTAGTTCTTGTGCTGCCAGTGTCAGACTGATGGTGCAGGATAGTACAGAATGTTACTGGAAGTTAATTACTTGCTCTTAGATGACAAGCGCACATGTAAAGGAGCTATTATGCGCTTGGCCCAAAATACGGCGTTCCTACGATTTGGTCGTCGTTTTTCAGAAACTTGACGGCGAGAATGCCTGCCCTCACTTTCCCATCCAGTCTAACAGAGGGCTACTCGCACATCCCAATGCCCCACAAATCCGGATATTACTCGATTCGACTAGTAGGCCAGAGACCCGCTATGAGGGCGCTTTAAAACTCTGTCAGTTTCTGACAGCGCCGTCTGACACGAGTGATCACACAACATCTTCCGCCGTTCAAGCCCGTTATCTGTGCTACCACACCTGGCAGCAACACCAAACATGAACAACACTGACACACTCTGGTGGCCGTCGTACCTGTCACAGAGAATTGCAACCTTAAGAATTTACATACCCACCGATGGTGAGTAAGTGTTCACAGTTTCTCTAACATACGACCATTTCACCTGGGCTCTTGATTTCCTTTGTCGGGCGGTGTATTTGTGCTCCACACAGTTGTATACTGCATTATAAGAGCATGATTACTAGAAACGTCACGAGACTTTAGAAGCTGATTTGAGATAAAATTCAACTCCTGTAACACCATCCAGTGACACCGCACAAAGTCAGAGTACTGGAACCAACGACTGCCGCTAGACCATCCCCTTGTTAGTAAACACCCTTGTGACCCCATCTATCTGATTACTGTGAGGTTCATAGCGTGGAGGTCAGCTTGCGGTCCGAGGGCTTACAAACACAGTTGTGCTGAAAAATGAGAGGCTGAGCGGTAGGCGATGGCCACCATAGCTTCGAAGATCTGTAGCGTCATCGGATGAAGACTCCAGACATGGCATACGTCCTTCATTATGGAGGTAACTGCTACAACACCTCAAATTTTTTCGGTATCGGTTTCTCACATCTTGCAGACAAATGTTAGAAGCGATCGTAAGGCAACGGAGGCTCAGGAGGACTTCGTGTAACAACATCTCCAAGTTATTAAATTAAAAATTAATGTAATATGTATTACCCAATACATCAGTTGACTAGGCATTGCTGTAGCTAAGGTATCTGTTAAAAGGTAAAAGTTCGACTATAAACCCGCATCCCAAGAGTTGAACGACATCAGACGTTCTTGTTTTTTAATCTTCATCGGTGCTTAGCTTGTTTATTGAGATCACCGAGACTTTACAAGGAAGTACTGGTACACATTTCCATAGTAAGGTTTTGTATGTACAATTCTTCACAGAACAACATTGAGTAAAAATTAATATTGGAGGCAGCGATGTCATAATTCGTGTTTCGTAGCTTCAAAATACAATCATTAGACTTTTGCTGCATATGACGAGTAGTATCTCAATTTTTATCTTAATTCTTAGTTTATGTTTATAAACGTTGTGCAGATCAACATATCACGGTATGGCAGGCGACCACCCAATTATGGAAACTGAATGCGAAGGTAGGAGGAAGGAAAGAAAAAGGAAGGAACTGATGATACCAGCTGCATCGGGACTTTACGAAGAATCTGCGACAAGAATTGAAAAATATATACCGGACCGCAACTTGAATCCAGTATCTCCTGCTTCCTAGGCAGTTGCGTTAGCCACTGCGCCATCCGGACACGGTATTTATAACAATAGCGCAAACTATCTCGGCACACTCCCCGGCCTACTCTCATTCCCATCTAGCACCACCTATCCGCAGTCCCCATCCATGTCCTTGACGCTCGCTAATTTTAGATTCCCGCTGTAAGCTGAACGAAATAGTGACTCTGTATTATAGGGTCAGGATTCGTTGCTCATCGAGGCGAATAAATTATATGAAAGTATGGTGGCTATTCTTTGGTACAAGTCCGAAATGACAGACAGACGCCATGCATTCATACACTGAGGAGCCAAAGAAACTGGTACACCTGCCTAATATCATGTATGGTCCCACCACCACGCAGAAATGCCACAGCACGACGTGGCATATACTCGACTAATGTCTGAACTAGTACTGGAGGGAACTGACACCATTAATCCTGCAGGACTGTCCATAAATCCGTAAGAGTACGAAGGGGTGTGGAAATACGAACAGCAAGTTGCGGGGCATCCAAGATACGCTCAATAATATTATTGTCAGGGGAGTTTGGTGGCCAGCGGCAGTGTTTAAACTCAGAAGAGCGTTCCTGGAGCCACTCTGTAGCAATAACGGAAGTGTGGGGTGTCGCATTGTGCTGCTGGAATTGTCCGTCAGTCGGAATGCACAATGGGCATGAATCAATGCAGGTGATTAGACAGGATGCTTACATGCGTGTCACCTGTCAAGGTCAATCTGGACGTGTCAGCGTTCCTGTATCAATCCAACTGCACATACGCCCCACACCATTACAGAGCCCCACCAGCTTAAACAGTCCCCTTCTCACATGCAGGGTCCATGGATTCATCGCGTACACGTCCATCCGCTTGATGCAATATGAAACGAGACTCGTCCGACCAGACAACGTGTTTCCAGTCATCGACAGCCCAATGTCGGTGTTGGGGGCCCAGACGACGCGTAAATCTTTGTGTCGTGTAGTCTTCAAGGGTACACGAGTGTGCCTTCGGCTCCGAAAGCCCATATCGATGATATCTCGCCGGCCGTTGTGGCCGAGCGTTTCTAGTCCCTTCAGTCCGGAACCGCGCTGCTGCTACAGTCGCAGGTTCGAATCCTGCCTCGGGCATGGATGTGTGTGATGTCCTTAGGTTAGTTAGGTTTAAGTAGTTCTAAGTCTAGGGGACTGATGACCTCAGATGTTATGTCCCATAGTGCTTAGAGCCGTTTGAACAATTTATTTGATGATACTTCGTTGAATGGTTCGCACGCTGACACTCGCTGATGGCACAGCACTGAAATCTGCAGCAATTTGCGGAAGGGTTACACTTCTATCACCTTGAACGATTCTCTTCAGTCGTCGTTGGTCATGTTCTTGCAGGATCTTTTTTCTGGCCGCAGCGATGTCGGAGATTTCATGTTTTACGGGATTCCTGATATTCACGGTTCAGTCGTGAAATTGTTGTACGGAAATATCTCCACTTCATCGCTACCTGGGAAATGCTGTGGCCCCTCGCTCGAGCGTGCCGGCTGTAACAGCACGTTCAAACTCACTTAAATCTTGATAACCCGTCATTGTAGCAGCAGTAACCGATCCACAACTGCGCCAGACACTTGTTGTGTTATACAGGCGTTTCCGACCTCAGCGCCGCATTCTGTCTGTGTATTTGAATACGCATACCTATACCAGTTTCTTTGGCGCTTCAGTGTATGATCATCAATTTATTGAACATGGTGTCCGTGTCTCACAAAGGCAAGGACAGGAAGTACCATTTTTAGGGTATTAATGGCCGAATTATTTGTAACATCCACTATATGTTCAAACGTATCTGGACACCTGGCTGATAATGATTTACAAGTTCATGGTGCCCTCCATCGGCGAAGCTGGAATTCAGTATGGTGTTGGCCCACCCTTAGCCTTGATGACAGCCTCGAATCTAGCAATCATACGTTGAATCAGCTGCTGGAAGGTTTCTTGGGGAATGGCAGCACATTCTTCATCGAGTGTTGCACCGAGGAAAGGTATCTATGTCGGCCGGTGAGGCCTGGCAGGAAGTCGGCGTTCCAAAACATCCCAAAGGTGTTCTATGGGACTCAGGTTAAGACTTTGTGCAGGATAGTCCATTACAAGGATGTTATTGTCGTGTAACCACTCCTCTACAGGCCGTGCATTATGAACAGGTGCTCGATCATGTTGAAAGATGTAGTCGCCATCCCCGAATTGCTCTTCAACATTGGGAAGTAAGAAGGTGCTTAAAACATTAATGTATGCCTGTAGTGTGATAGTACCACGCAAAACAAAGACGAGTGCAAGCCTCCTCCATGAAAAACACAACCACACTAAAACGCCACCGCCCAGAATTTTACTGTTGGCATTACACACACTGGCAGATGACGTTGACCGTGCATTCGCCATACACACCACACCCTGCCATCGGAACGCCTCATTGTGTACGGTGATTAGTCATTCCACATAACGTTTTTCACTGTTCAGTCTTCAAATGTTTACGCTCCTTATACCAAGCGAGGCGTCGTTTTGCATTTACCGGTATGATGTGTGCCTTATGAGCAGCCGCTCGACGATGAATTCCAAGTTACCTCAAGTGCCGCCTAACTGTCATAGTACATGCAGTGGATCCTGATGCAGTTTGGAATATGAAGTACCTAGCAGTAGGTGGCAACACACTTACCTAATATTAAAAACATATTTTTTGCGGGGGTGGAGGAGGGTTGTGGATACTTTACATCACATAGTTTATTTTACATGGAATCGTTGCAAGTTACGTTAAAACGATAGGCCGTTGATGTCAAGGTCGCTTACTGCTGTGAGCAAGTTAAAATTAATCACTGAATGCGGTACGCCTTCGGTCATTGTGTCTCTCCACAATGATCTTCCTACTCAGCTGAAAGTTATGACAAAAAAATTATGGAAATTGTGCAACTGGGAGGAGGTAAACTTAAAATAATTACAGAAATACAGCTTCGAAAAGAGAACTTACACAGCAGGCGTGCTTGCTGAGTAGGACGACTAGAGAAAGACAAAGTAAGTGTGACTGAGCACTCCCGAAAGAAAAGAGAAAAATTTTCCATACTCTCTTCTGTTTCAGGAACAGGCCACTTAACTGTCTCTCATCGTCGATAAATATTTACTATGGTGTTACAGAATACAAATTATTTTTATACATACAGCCCAATACAGAAAATACTTGTGTACCGGAGACTGGCTCGTTAAAAGGATTAGCGACAGCATATATTTCCTCCACCAAGCAACACTTTACGTTGGATCATTTACCGTAACAAGAAATGCCCTATATAATAACCAGAAGCAAGAAACAAGTTACCCTATATACAAAGGGCAGGTATATCTTTCGTAATCATTGCACAATAAAGTCCAATTCTAATCATCTCCATGGGTTCCTTTCGTAAATCATTACTTGTTTTCTATTTTAGTGACCTCCATTCCATCCTTCTCCTTCTCGTCCTCCATCCCCTCCTTGTCCTTCTCCTTCGTCGTGTTCTTCTACTCTTTGTTCTTAAGCTCCTTCGGAAGTCAGTACTGCCTCGATCCCTTCTGTCCAGAACTTTATGATTTTTTTTCCTTGTTTCGTATAATTCTAAAGGTATGCTTTACTTATATGTCACCCGTTCTTTATCAGAAATGTGGATAAGTTTCACAACAGACAGAACTTCCTGGCAGACTACCTCTCTGTGCCAGACTGTAAGTCGAACTTTTGTGTAGAGCGGGAAGAAAGCTTAAGCGACTGTGCTATTCCTGCACCAACGACTCACCCTCACAACTTAGTTGTACCAGTGCGTCTCTCTGTTGACGGATAGAGTTGTGTCTATACAGTTCAGTATGTAGGGAAATTTCTCCCCGATAGGCAAAGGTTCCGTCTTCGAGTACCGTTGGGGCAGACAGTTGCTATCTGCCAGGTAGATCCTAATTAGAATTTAGTGCAAAGTGAAAAATTCATTATAGAATTATTACGCTGATTTGATTGATAGGTGTGGGTTCAAAACTTACTGCTGGTTGACTTTTCACCGTCTTGCGCTGTACCTCCTCGGAGCGGCACTGAGCCGTGTCAGCCGGTCTCTGGCTGGGGTACAACTTGCTATCCGCTGACCTTGCGGTTGCCGTCCGTCACAGCCGCCTGCTTCGCTTGGCAGCGGCGCCGGTTCCAGCATTGACGATCGCTGCTGAAAGCCTTCTTGCGTCGCCAGCACTCTGTTCGCCATTATCCCGGCGAAAGCTGTGGCGACAATTTCCGTTCGCGAGTGCGCACTCTAGTTGGAACGATGATAAAATGTGGAACGCGATGACAGCACTGCATATACCGAAATCGGTGCGAAGTCTACTTCTCAGATCGAAGTCCGAAGGCAACAGAACCACGTAATCCTGAAGTAACTATCTCAGTCTTGTACTAAATCGTAACTCCGTATTATAAATTGGCTTCAATTGGTATCCACAGGCTTTGCAAGATACCTATTGGCAATAGTTGATATACACAGTACAGTGGTCAACAAACGCTGCATAACAGCTAGCTTCCTTCAAGACACTAGTTATAAAGGAAGCACTTGTACGGGTTTCTACTTTCTGTGAATGTTATTCAATTATGAGATGACCAGCACTTGCCACTATTAACAAGGTTGTTAATTTAGTTTGTTAAGTCCCATAATGCTCAGAGCCAACCATTTGTTAATTTAGTAGATGCGCAGTGCTCCCTATAGGTAGAAAGAAAGGAGAAAAGAAAGCGTTTATAGATTTGGTGAAAATCAGTCAGTGACGGAAAGTATGACAAATTTCACAATAGTTTTTTTATGTTTATTGAACAACAGGTATAGCGAAAATGTCACGGAACGTATCAACATGCAATTCTGTCAAGGGTGCTTTTTGAAACTGATTGGGAAATCACTGCTTTAAACTATCATTTATAAATCACTCTATTAAACTGTTATTCTTTTTTAAAAAATCTGCTTAAGTAGATGACTCGCATAAGGAATAACTGATCACCAAATGCAAGTAATTGTAATAATGAACAGGAGCCATGGCACTCACATATGGTTGAAGCAATAATTTATTTAATTTATATTCCGTCCCTGGTTACACGTGGCTCTCAGTGATGATGTAATGACCTTGTTCAAAGAGGTTCCCAATATTTGTCGCATTGAATTAGGTAAATTATGATAAACCTAAACTAGTAAGGTACAGTGTGAAACGCAATTCCTTGAGACCATGGGCTAATCACTAGAAACAAAATTCTGTGCTTCTGGTTTCGATAGGCAGACTTTCTCCTACAAAGATCTATGACTCAAAGTGTTTAATAAGTATTTAAAGGTTTAAAATTCAATCCTTAGACGATAATTTTCAATTTTATATTAATTTAAGTTGAATGTTTACCTTCGGTACCTCTGCCTAACGTTAAACATTTCCACTTTTTACAAAAAGAAACGTAAAGGCATATAAACACCGGCTTTACACACCTATATTGACATGTGCATGGGCTAAATTAACCTTATAAAAAGATTAGTGCTCTCTTTTGCTCTGTTGAAATTGATCTGTGGCTAATTAAGCCCAGTATATATATATATAAAATACTATGTTGCTGAGTGTATGGTCACACAGGCCAGACTGTTTAACTGATCAGTTACAGCGACGTGCAACTTCGCTTATACACTGGGTTTCAACAAATCGATGCAACATGAGACTGGAAGACTGCATGACCGTGCAAAAAAACATAGCAGAATTGATTTAGAAATAAAGGAGTTCCTAAAAGTATATATCCGGCACACACAATTTACAAGGGAAAAGCAGAAACTGGAAACTTTTGAAGTGTGGTTCTAGGGACAAATATTAAAAGTGTCTTGAATAAATATTCACAAAATAGTTTTAAAGAAATTATTTCTAAGTTACAGCATGTTATATTACACTACTGGCCATTAAAATTGCTACACCAAGAAGAAATGCAGATGATAAACGGATATTCATTGGACAAATATATTATACTAGAACTGACATGTGATTACATTTTCACGCAATTTGGGTGTATAGATCCTGAGAAATCAGTACCCAGAGCAATCACCTCTGACCGTAATAACGGCCTTGATACGCCTGGGCATTGAGTCAAACAGAGCTTGGATGGCATGTACAGGTACAACTGTCCATGCAGCTTCAACACGATACCACAGTTCATCAAGATTAGTGACTGGCGAATTGTGACAAGGCAGTTGCTCGGCCACCATCGACCAGGCGTTTTCAATTGGTGAGAGATCTGGAGAATGTGCTGGCCAGGGCAGCAGCCGAACATTTTCTCTATCCAGAATGGCTTGTACAGGACCTGCAACATGCCGTCGTGCATTATCCTGCTGAAATGTAGAGTTTCGCAGGGATCGAATGAAGGGTAGAGCCACGGGTCGTAACACATCTGAAATGTAACGTCCACTGTTCAAAGTGCCGTCAATGCGAACAAGAGGTGACCGAGACGTGTAACCAATGGCATCCGATACCATCACGCCGGGTGATATGCCAGTACGGCGATGACAAACACACGCTTCCCATGTGCGTTCACCGCGGTGTCGCCAAACACGGATGCGACCATCATGAAGCTGTAAACAGAACCTAAAATCATCCGAAAAAATGAAGTTTTGCCATTCGTTCACCCAGGTTCGTCGTTGAGTACACCATCACAGGCGCTCCTGTCTGTGATGCAGCGTCAAGGGTAAACACAGCCATGGTCTCCGAGCTGATAGTCCATGCTGCTGCAAACGTCGTCGAACTGTTCGTGCAGATGGTTGTTGTCTTGCAAACGTCATCATCTGTTGACTCAGGGATCGAGACGTGGCATCACGATCTTACAGCCATGGGGATAAGATGTCCGTCATCTCGACTGCAGGTGATACAAGGCCGTTGGGATCCAGCACGGCGTTCCGTATTACCCTCCTGAACCCACCGATTCCATATTCTGCTAACAGTCATTGGATCAGACCAACGCGAACAGCAATGTCGCTATACGATAAACCGCAATCGCGGTAGGCTTATATCCGACCTTTATCAAAGTCGGAAACGTGATGGTACGCATTTCTCCTCCTTACACGAGGCATCACAACAACGTTTCACCAGGCAACGCCGGTCAACTGCTGTTTGTGTGCGAGAAATCGGTTGTAAAGTTTCCTCATGTCAGCACGTTGTAGGTGTCGCCACCGGCGCCAACCTTGTATTCAAATGGCTCTGAGCACTATGCGACTTAACTTCTGAGGCCATCAGTCGCCTAGAACTTAGAACTAATTAAACCTAACTAACCTAAGGACATCACACATATTCATGCCCGAGGCAGGAGTCGAACCTGCGACCGTAGCGGTCGCTCGGCTCCAGACTGTAGAGCCTAGAACCGCACGGCCACGCCGGCCTAGCCTTGTGTGAATGCTCTGAAAAGCTAATCATTTGCATATCAGAGCATCTTCTTCCTGTCGGTTACATTTTGCGTCTGTAGCACGTCACTATCGTATTGCAGCAATTTTTGTGGCTAGTAGTATAGTTTATGTGACTGCTATTTTATCGCATAATTTAACTTGCTTTATATATGCTCTTTTCTTACCAGGTCTGCCAATAACTTTCATAATATCATATGAACCGGCATATGGAACTATACATTGTGTAATTGTTGATGGTGGTGCGTTTCACATACAAAACTATTTCCTGGCATGTAATAAGGTATTTCTATGCGTGTAATTGTCAGACGTCTTTGTATAGTGTTTAGTAGTCTTTGGGTATTTTGTAATGCTCAATGGTGACGTGCGTATCATTCAAATCTATATATTGGCATATAATATTTATATGTATGTTGTATCGCATGTTCTTAGAAAGCAGTATGTATAACGTACTCATAAGCTAAACTACAGGGAAAACTAGGAGTCATATTAACTAATATGAAAAGTTATACAACAGAAGTAAGTGAGTTTTGAAAGACTTTTGTCTTGCGTAACGCAGATTTCGTTGATGATGGGTTTGTGCTCTCAATATCATTACGACAATACTGCAATAAAAGATACAAGTATTCTGTACTGGGCAACTTCGGTTAGTATATGTAGTGGGCAGATAATGCACAAAGAGGGGAAGAACTAGAATGAATATGTGTTGACAACCCTCACCAGAAGAAATGACAGGTTAATGGACCATCTAAAATGACAGGCAGGAATTGTTAATCAGACACTGGAAGGAGTAAGAGAGGAGGTAAAAGCTGAAATGGAAGACAGAAGATAGAATATGGATGGAAGACTGTAAAAGATGTTTGGTGTAACCGTTAAGTTAGAATTAACGCAACATAGTAAAAGATCGAGGACAGTATGAGGTATGTTGTAAAATTTTTAAACTTCCTAAATATGTGTTTTACGCAAATCATAGCAATTTTATTAATGTAGAAAGGGCTTTAACTTAAGCAAGATATGAAAATCTACATGAAAATACATTTCAGATATTACAGAGTTTGGGCTTATTTTGAAGACGCCTCTCATGATATAAAAGATTAATGAAGCATATAAAATGTATCGCAATCAATAGCGAAACCTAACACGGTTAACAACATACGATAATAGAATCAATAACCGTCTAATAACACGGATCCAGAAATGAACATTCCGCAAGATAAGTCATAATGTGTGATTACAATCCACCACAGACTTCATCATGATATACTCTCTAGTTAGAATAAACGTGTCTGACAATGGATGACATAATATAACGACAGATGACTGAACTGTACACACTTTTTAAATATTTATTGTAACAGTCCCAGCTGTAAAGTTCAAAGAAATTTGACTTGTCACAACTCGGAATATGATTACTAAGTAATTAAAACTGATTACCATTTCTGACTAACTGCAACTGATTTTGTTACAAAAAATATTCAATAAATATAACTGAGATGAAAACACTCCATCCGATTGGGCTCGCCGGCCGGAGTGGCCGTGCGGTTCTAGGCGCTACAGTCTGGAGCCGAGCAACCGCTACGGTCGCAGGTTCGAATCCTGGCTCGGTCATGGATGTGTGTGATGTCCTTAGGTTAAGTTAGGTTTAATTAGTTCTAAGTTCTAGGCGACTGATGACGTCAGAAGTTAAGTCGCAAAGTGCTCAGAGCCATTTGATTGGGCTCAAATTCGACGTAAACCCACAAGCTGTCGTTAGTCACTGCATCAACAATGTTATTCATCGAATACAGTCTTATGAGTCCTGGGTATTGTCGGTTTCTGCTGTGAGTCTTCGAGGAATGACTGATGGTGTTCCCCTTACGCAACGTTACGGAGTGTAATTCACCATGATGGAGCATCAGCACCTATTGCTGCTCATGACGTTTAAACCTCCGAGTATGGTACAACAAGGATAGGTTGACGAGATCGATGAGGGCCTGTAATTGTTCACCATGATCACCTGCTCGCATTGCTTTTTATTTTCTGTTTAGGATAGAGTCAGAAGTCAAGTTCTCTCTATTGTTCGGCCTAGTTTCTGACTCCATTTTATGCAAAATATTTCGACGACCAACCCAATCATCTTCCCGAGGTGCTGGAAAATTGTGTTACATGTGCTCGCTGCCTGGAATCGACCTAAACTGTGACCTGTTGTTAGTGTCGCAACGTTATCTGTGGAAAAGTTTAACTGCCGGCGCCCGCTGCGTCCTTTGATATTCATTTGTTTAACAGAGTCCGCGATGGTGTTCCGTAAAACGTCATTCTTTCCGCATTTTCCATCTCTGTTGAAGGAGATGACCGGCGACATCGTAATAAACCGTTTCCCTGACCCCAAGTCTAGTTCAAACCCCCCCCCCCCCCCCAAATTGGTTCATTACGTTTTTTTCGATGTACTCCCTTAATTAAGTTGGCTGATGCTGGTGTCACATTATTTCATTTGACTTAATTCAAGATAGTGCTCAGCGACAGCTAATTTGTTTGGTTGTTTCAGTCGGATGTGTCACTGATGTTCCTTACATCTCTCCTTTACTCATCTGATAGTCCGCCCCATGTAAGATATGTCACGTTCGCACCGAATGTCTTCTTTGGGACGTTGTAACACTCCGGTTTAATCTACTGACTTATCCCGCTCGATCGGGATCTGATAGCAGCCCAAATAGATAATAATTAATGTGACCGTGTACCTAATGGGGCTGGCAATCGAATTGGACTGCTACGGAGATGTTACATTCCATTTTGTCCTTCTCAAATGCTGTAATAATGACATGTCTGGTGCCAAGAAGAACGACAACACAGCTTCATTAATCAACAACTTATATTCATCACAAAAACACAAGGTAAGGAGACAGCCACTGCCTTCGTCGTACAGAATTAATAATGACCAATCTCAGCACAGGCCCTTTCGTTAATCATTATCGGCACACGCAATTTCAATCATTGTAATCCAACACTATAATCCAACACTGCAATCCAAATACTGCCGGCGCGGTAGACGCGTAATCACAAATATCGGCACAAAAATATCACTGATCACTCTATTAATTATACTTTTTCACTTTCCCGTATATTTCTAACACAAAGGGGTTAAACCACGACGATGGCCACTCCCTTTGTCGGTACGGTCTTGCATTCCAGCAACCGAACTCCACCCGGCTCGGCCCGCAGCGCGTACCACACTGCACTCTCAACACTCGCTCTCGCTCTCGCAACCCGACACACACTATCGATTGATTGTCCTGTCGACCTGTGCTGTCGCAAAACTTATAGTAAGGGCCTACGGACCCCTTACAAGGTCCGGTTTAACGTTACAGAATAGACTTTTTAGCTTTGTTGAAAAACGCTGTGTTTTCTTAGGAGTCTAATAATCTTTCCGGGAACTGGTCAAACATAAGGCAGGTGGGTGACTGTCAATATATTCCTTGTTGTTGTTTCTTACTGCAATGGTGGAGGTTCGAGTCCTCCCTCTAGCATGGGAGTGTGCGTTTGTCCTTAGGATAATTTAGCTTAAGTAGAGTGTAAGCTTAGGGATTGATGACCTTAGCAGTACAGTCCCATGAGATTTCACACACGTTTCAACACTTTTTGACAGAAATGTAACGTCAATTTGTTGATCTGACTGGCCACTCCTACGGCATAACAGTGGTAGGTGTGATTCATCAACGAGTCTCTTCTTCTTCCACAACGTCAGCACAATCTCTCACACAGTTATCAGACACCGTCCGAACAGGCCTTGGAAAGCCCAGTGGTACCTCCGGCGCCGTGTCATCCTTAGCCCATGAGCGTCACTGCATGCGTGTATGGAGGGGTATGTGGTCAGCACACCGCTCTCCCTGTCGTGTCAGTTTCCGAGACCGGAGCCGCTACTTCTCACTCGAGTAGCTCCTCAGTATGCCTCACAATGACTGAGTGCACCCCGCTTGCTAACAGCGCTCGGCAGACCGGATGGTCACCCATCCAAGTGCTAGCACAGCCCGACAACGCTTAACTTCGATGATCTACGGGGAACCAGTGTTACCACTGCGGCAAGACCGTTCGCATCACACATTAATCAAGTCAACAAATAAAAAGTGAAAGAATACAAACTAACTACGGCCTTACGACAGACAGTCATTGTCTGAATTACGTGTCAGCTATAAAAAAGCACTGGATATGAACACTAACGACGCCAAAGATTAGTTCCACTCCAATATATGGAGAAGGTTTATCTCACATTCACGGCGATGAAAACAAATGACAGAAGTGATCAGATGTTGCTCAGTGTATCGGTAGGGGTATAGTCCTTTGACCAAGCGGCGAATGTGAATGTAGGACACGAAGACACCATTGCAACCACATAACTTTCGTACAATGTTTATTGACGCTTCATTGTTTCATATCTGAGATATAAAGCCCGCAAAAACCAACAATGAGGTGCTTTTATGGTTCCGTACCTGAATCGGTAGAAATGGAAGCCTCTTATCACTTTGTTGTCAGTCTGTTTGACTGTCTGTTAAGATGCTCCTTTTGATCAGGAACGCATAGATGAATCAACCTGAGATTTACGTCAAATACCAAGGTCTACAGTCCTTCAGCGGTGTAAAAACTTCAAGCTTCTAAGTCAGTGCACTTAAATGTTACTGCCATTCATTAATATATTTTGATAATCGCAATCCCATCCGTCAAAACATGTGTATGACCTATCTACATAAATGTTTAAGTTATTACAGATCACTGAGCGCGAGAGTGCTAGTAGCACTTGAACGGGCGTCATTCGCTGCCGCCTTCCCCTTCCGGACAACCCTGTGACTCATATTCGAGAGGAAGGAGACCTTGAATGATCATGGAAATAATAAGGAGTGTATGGCTCGAAACAGCGAGTCCTAAATTAATCAGAGGCAATAAAAACTTTCCAAAACAGTTAAAAAAGACTACTAGGAAAGAGATGCATATATATTATACGAACATTGTATAATAGGTCATTGTTTTGCAAAGGGGCGGTGGCTTGATATCTAGGTGACTGGGGGGTGGCGGGGGGCGGGGTAGGACAGGGCGGGGGGAAGGTGGCAGCACCTGTTGATTCATTTCAAAATCGAGCAACTGAGTGCTACGGGGAGCCAGTCAACTAAAGTCGGTGAGCAGGATCTCACTCTTCATTGCGAATGTGCCCTAGGTGCTCCATGCTATCCGCTGACTACAGGATGAGTAAAGCTTCCGTGAAATTGCCGTAGCAGGCTTAAATGTGTAGGCATTCAGCCGCCATTTGATTACCTGTTTCAGTATTTCTAGGTTTCGTTTATGATTGTAAATTTGTTAAAATCAAATATCAGTAAAAGTTTATTGTGCCCCACGGTAAGGAAGTGCTTCTTAATTGTGATTAAGATACTCCACTTGCAAATATATGTTGTTAGGTTCATTCTCTGCTCTGATTTACAAGGAACCCCTTGAGTACGAGGTCGCAAGTTCAGTCTTTATTAAATCTCAGTTGAAAGTGCAGTGCTAACGATTACGCCAGCAAAATATTTGCTGCTAATCACTCACCATGTGCATCAGGCAGGTAAAAGAAAATGAGTATCTGGAAGGTGCAGAAATCAGCCTTCCATATAATATACTTCACAAAACATACATCGTCGTCATTCAAGAAACGTGCAAAGCAAACAAACTAAATTGCGCCATGAACACCGAATGAAAAATGGCCCACCACAGTGATCACAAAGGTCTGCACCACCACGATCGAAGGCGAACTACGTGGTAGTTACAGACGATGCAGGACGCTAAATTGGAGCTTAAATTGGTGTAACTGGGTGATGAGAACTGATGGAATTTGATGACATGCAAGCTAATGCTGAACATTTTGCCGTGGAGCTTATCGTGAAACTGGCTACCCATTGAGGTTTAACTGCAGACCGTACAGTAATACGTTTTATAGAAATGGAAAAAGCAAGCATCCAGAAGCGGAAATTGTCCACTGGTACCACGTGGTATCAATTGCACGTCATACACTTTTCAGGAAGGAGCATGATTTTTATAAGCAGCAAAAGCAAGTTATTTTGACCAGATATTGGCCAAAAGCAGTGTTCATGCCACAGTTGTTCAATTATGCCCATTTTCCCGTTCTTGCTTGATGTGACGTAAGCACTCCCTACCTCCCTTACGAGATCACGCACACAAGAAAATATCGCAAGGGGCCGAGCACCCTCAAATTCCTGCAGCACAATAAATAACTTTTCAGCAAGTTTACCTTCCAGATTAACAGATGGCATATTTGTATATGAATGCCTCAAGGTACTGATTCAACTCTGGTTCAAATGGCTCTGAGCACTATGGGACTTAACAGCTGTGCTCATCAGTTCCCTAGAACTTAGAACTACTTAAACCTAACTAACCCAAGGACATCACACACATCTATGCCCGAGGCAGGATTCGAACCTGCGACCGTAGCAGTCGCACGGTTCCGGACTGCGCGCCTAGAACCGCGAGACCACCGCGGCCGGCGATTCAACTCTCTTGGCACCTCTAATTACCTGGGTTCTTTTCATATACATTTCCTCTTAAAATCGGTCGGAGTTGAAAACAAATTCCTTACTGAATGATGGTATAAGTTTATTTATCTCTTCTACAAATTTTCGGACCGATTCCGCAGTTTGCTGTGTATCGTCAAATTGACGCTTTGTATGAAGTTTTGTTACCTTACTTCCTCCAGTTCTGTAGCAATATTTGAAATTAGACGACCATCCACTGCTTCCCTTGAAAACACTGTAACTTACGTCACTCGCAATTTTATCTCCATAATGTATAAATCGCTATCACGCACATAATGCTAATCGTATCGAGCACCCTGGAAACGCGCAAACATCAGTTTTTGCAACAAATGTACCTTTCCTCCCTAGATTATATGTCGTTTTTTATTAAGCACACGGTCATACTGCGGCCGACTTATTTGAAATCTGTTCATTACGATTAGTACCCGCTCCTCGAACAAAGATTGTCCTTTACTACGATTCGCTGGAGACGGGATTTGTGGCTCCCTGTCCAGCAAGGATGGTGAACTAGATGGCTCGATACTGTTTCAACATCGCTTTGTAACACCTCCGATTTATGTATCCCGCTCGACCGGGATCTGAATAGCAGCCCAAATAAATATTAATTAATGGGACCGTGTACCTAATGGGGCTGGCAATCGGATTTGACTGCTACGGAGTTGTTACATTCCATTTTGTCCTTCTCAGATGCTGTAATAATGAAATGTCCGGTGACAAGAAGAAACGCCAACACAGCTTCACTAATCAAGAACCTATATTCATCTCAAAAACACAAGAAGGAAGGAGACAGCCACTGCCTTCGTCATATATATTTAATTACGGCTAATCTCAGCACAGGCTTCCTCGCTATTCATTATTGTCACACGCAAATTCAATCACTGCAATCCAACACTGCAATCCAAATGATGCCGGCGCGGTAGACGCGAAACCAAAAATATCGGCACAGAAATATCACTGATCACTATCGTAGTTATACTTCTTCACTTTCCCATATTATTCTAACACAAAGGGGTCAAACCGCGGCGATGGCCACTCCCTTTGTCGGTACAGCCTTGCATTATAGCAACAGGCCTCCACACGGCTCGGCCCGCAACCTCGGAACTGACTCCACTCACACTCGCCCTCGCAACCCGACACTATCGATTGTTTGCCCTTTCGACCTGTGCCGAGTGCAAACTTATAGTAAGGGCCTACGGACCCCTTACATCCCCGCCCTCAAAAACTTCTTTGGAGCCACTGGCGTAAAAGCATCGGCAAGAGAATTAGACATTGCTACATCTGAACAAAACACATAGTGTAAATAATTAATGAAATTACAAAAGTACCGGGCGTGAGTCGTGCTTCGGTAGCTCAGTTGGTAGAGCACTTGCCCGCGAAAGGCAAAGGTCCCGAGTTCGAGTCTCGGTCGGGCACACAGTTTTAATCTGCCAGGAAGTTTCATATCAGCGCACACTCCGCTGCAGAGTGAAAATCCCATTCTGGAATGAAATTACAATTCACCAAATAATTCCTCGACTCCGGTAGTGGGCTGCCTTCACAATAATATTCTACAAAAGGTTATTACATCTCATAATTATGGAATTGTCCAAATTACAATTTTTTATATCAAACAGCAATAGTCCTCTATAGTCCAATATTGAATGAAACACACAAAATACAGTCAAAAATTATTACTTAAACACATGACATATGAATTATTATACTATAAATTAGTTTTTACAGGTTTTATACCCATTCTCAGGTAATAGTCGATATGAAATATGAAGTTCTATTTACAATACATCAGAAAATACAATGCAAAGAAACATTCCCCTTTTTCAAATGTCACTTTAGTAACTAACTGTCCTAAATATACCTTACCCAACTACATCAAGGAGCTTGAACACTCTCATTTCAGGCATTCGCCCTAATCGAGTTCCCTTTCCTCATCTGCGTTATCCCTGTTCTCGTGTGAGTAGTACCTTTTTATGTTTTCCACATGTTCTTCACCATGCACTCTCTTTGTTCGTGCATATTCCAACTCCACAGTGTTAGGATGACCAATTTTTATAATCCTGTATGGTCTCTTATAAACGTGGTTGAATTAATGTGTTTCAGAGTTTATTTTCTTTGATTTTGCATGAACCTTTACTAGTACCAAGTCTTCCACTCGGCAAGTTATCGGTTTCACTTGCTTGTCGTGTCTTTCCTGTCTTTTCCTAGCCTTCTCCTTCATACTCAATTCCACTAGCTCCAATTTCCTTTCCCAAGTCAATGAACTTCCTGGTGGGTAGACTAACAACTCACGAAAAATACTGTCGGGTTCTTGATTGAGCAATACTTCACATGGTGCAAACCCGCTCAAATTCTTCCAGATATTCTTTTCATGAACCATGCTTCCTATGACAGTATGTTCGGCATAAATGGTTCAATTCCTTCATTGTTCGTCCTGCTGGGTTAGAAGCTGGTCTATACCTAGAAATGGCAATTTGCTCAATTCTGTGCTCATTTAGCATCTCTGTCCACTCCTTTGACCTAAATTGTGACCCATTATCACTCAAAATTCGCTTAGGAATACACACCTTTTGAAAATAGTCTTTCTCAAAATGGTTAATGATGGCTCTACTAGTGGCTTTCTTCAACGGGTAAAATTTTATGTGCTTGGAAACCAGTTCTTCCACTACTAAGATTTGTGTGTAATTCCCTCGTGAGGCAGGAAGTGGCCCAAACAGATCCACTGCAACTATGTCCTTAATTGCTGTTGGTACAATTGGATGCATATATGCTTTGTGCTGTACTGTAGTCATTTTAGATTTTTGACAGGTGTCACATGTACTCAGTATCTTACGTATACGCCTTCCCATGTCGTTGAATGCACAATCTAACTTCAACTTTTCCAGACATTTCTTCGGTCCATAATGCGCATTACTATAGTGCGTATACCACATTAATTTTTCTACCACATGCTCAGGCACACAGAGTTTCCAGTTCTCCTCACTCTCCTTGTTTCTTTTATAAAGTATCCCATTATGAATATAATAAAATGTGCGAATTTTTTCCTCTCCTGCACACCTGTATTTGGTTTTAATTGTCTTTAATTTCTCGTCCTCGTTCTGTTCCCTGCGCACATTCTTTAGGAACTTCCTTATGAATTCTTCATACTGTACTCCTTTCATCAGGTTAATTCTAACTCCTTCTCCTTCTGGCCTGTCCACCAACATTCCTCTCGAGTCAGCTGGTAATCTTGACAAAGCATTATATGTGTTGCCCCTCAAAGTCGTAGTCCTGTAATGCCAGGGCCCATCGCGTTAGTCTGCTATGCCTCAACTTGCTTGTGGTCGGAAATGTAAGGGCCTTATGGTCACTCACTACTTTCACATGCCTCCCGGCCAAATAATACCAGAAACGCTTAAACCCCCACACAATTGTCAATGCCTCCCTTTCAGTAATCGAATATTTCCTCTCCCAAGCATTTAAACTTCTGCTACCAAACGCTATTGTTCTTACACTCTCACCATTTCCGCTCTTCTCCATTTGGTACAAATGTATTCCTAGTCCATAGTCAGAGCTGTCTGCTCCTAAATAAAAATCCTTGTCTGCACTATATAGTGCTTCATTGATATTCTCAAACTCGGTTTGGCACTCTGCACTCCAATGCCACGGCATCCTCGCCTTGGTCAATTCTCTCATACTCGGGGCATTAAGTACAGATCCTTTGACAAATTTTCTATAAAACTCACAAACTCCAAAGAATGCCAAAGAATGCCATAGTAAGAAACAGATGGGGGTCGGAAAATTTCTAATAGCCTCCATTTTACTAGGATCAGAATAGATACCATCCTCGGATATTATATGGCCCAGGAATTTTATCTTTGATTTACCAAATTCCGACTTGTCCAGGTTTACCATTACCCTTGCGGTTTCAAAAGCTCCCAAGATTGCATCCAATCTGTTCAAATGTTCTTCCCATGATTCGCTTGCTATCAAGAGTTCATCCACGTAGACGGTGACCTTTTTAAGTAACTCCTCACCTAGTATCTTATCCATCGCTCTTATGAATTCAGACACTGAGACATTAAGCACAAATGGCAACACTCTAAATTGATAGCACCTCCCTCCATAAGTAAATGCTGTATACTGGCGGGACCCTGCGGCCAATGGTATTTGCCAGTAACCAGCAGTTAAGTCGATACTACTAAGCACCTTAGCTCTTCGGAATTTTTGAATCAGTTCTTCTATAGTCTCAGGTTTGTCCCGCTCCGGCTCGATGATTTTATTCACTGTTCGTGCATCCAAAACTATCCTCACCTTTCCATCCTTCTTATCAACAACAAATAGGAGGTTGTTATATTGACTGTTGGCCCTTTCTATAACACCAAGGTCCATCATCCTCTGTATCTCTTCATCTACTGCTTTTCGTTTCGCCTGGGGAATGGAATACTGTTTTACATTGAACGGTTTATGGTTCTTTATCTTTAGCTTGCACTCCACCCCTTTCATGATACCTGGCCGTTGAGAAAATACCTTACAACACCTGTATAATACTGTGGCTAAATTCCTCTTAGTCCCCTCATCTAGGTGTGTCATCTCCTCCAACTTTTACTGATCTTATCCTCTTTATGTCTATCCTCTCGTGCTAATCCCTCAAGGTATATCAACACTTATTCTTCTAGTTCCTCTTCCCCGTATCCCATGGTGGGTTCCTCTTCATGACACAAATTTATCCTTCTGAATTCCTCCTCTTCTTCGATTGCGCTCCCCTCAGCAAACTTTAATCTCTTCTCTTCTCCCTTTCTTCCTTTGACCTTGATAGTACCTTCATCAAAACTCACTACTGCATCAACTTCATTCAACCAATCTACCCCTAAAATAATTGATGTGTTCAATCCAGCCACCACAAAAAATGTTGCTTCGTATTCTTCTCCCTCTATCTCGAAGGTAATCAACACTTGTTCTTTAATAGGTTTACTCCTTGCACCCAACGCATTCGCAATTCTCACTCCACTCACCGGGAAACTAGGCAAGCTAATGTTTGCTTTTAGTACCTGTTCATATAACCTCTTGGATACTGCACATGCTTCACTTCCTGTATCGACTAATGCCTCGATATTCAGTCCACATAGCTTGATCCTTATCATGGGTTCTTTGGGAATCCTACTTCTTTCCTCCAGTAGATCTTCTCTCAGATCTCCACCATTGTCGTGTCTTAGTAGGTTTACTCTGGTCCTTGTAGTTCTCACTCCTAACCGGACCTCATCTGGAGTGTCATTCAGTTTTCTGGTCTCTCCGCCTCTTCATTCGCCTATCCCATCCTCTCTCATGATCTCTTGGTTCTTCACTCCTTCTCCAATCATTTCTCCATTGCCATTCACCACCATGGTTCCTGTACCTATGGCCACCACCTCTTCCTCTATAATTAGACGAATTACCAAAATGATTCCTTGGGTCATTACTTCCCCCTCGGTTTTGATCATTAGCTTGATTGTGTTCCTGTGATCGAACAGATTCCAACTGTTCCAGTATTTCCATCAAGGCCTCCCTACCTTTAATTAGGCTCCCGGATACAGTTTCTTGCATTCTCCGGCTCATTCTTCTTTTTATCGCTGATATCATTATGTCATCACTCAGGGGTTGTTCCAAGATCTCGTTAATTCCCACAAATGTTCGGCAAACTCTCTCAACGTTCCTCTCCATGTACTAAGTGACTTGCGGTGGAGTAGGTCCTCAATTGCTGCACACTGATGACTTTTGGACCAGTATTTCTTGAAGAATTCCTCTTCAAACTGATCATAACTAGTAGTCCCTTCCTTCTTCCTGACTCCCCAAGTAAAGGCCTCACCTTCCATTCTATCTATTGCAAATCGAATCTTGTCCGAGTCTTTAAGATGAGCTGGGAAAACTCCTTTTAACCATTTCATAAATATCATTGGGTGCAACCCTCCTTCCGGTCTAAATTTCTGCCCTGTATTATTTTGGACGTACCGATTATCACTGCTCATCAAGGTAACGACCTTACCTTCCCTAACAGTTAAAGTGGCATTGCTAATTCGTTTATCAATTTCTTCTGTCTTGCTCTCTAATTGCTACACTCCCTGTTGTGATTGCCTGACCTCCACTGCAACCCTCTTGTTATCCTCTTCTCGTTGCACGGCTATAGCATTTCTCAGATTGACAGCCAGTTGGTTTTGCCTATCTCCTATCCCCTTAACCGCATCATTGCATTGTTTCTGCTTCTGCGTCACCTCGGCGATTGGATGATTGCAATTTGTTTCCACTTCGTTGATTCTTTCTCCCAATTCGGCTTTCATTTCTTCAATATCGTCTTCTATCTTTTTTGTTAACTTTCCTTCCATCTTCTCCACGTCTCCCTGGACTTGGTCTATATTCTTCTGTAGTTTACTCTCTCTCTCGTTGATGTCTATCTTCAGTCGTTCTTCTAACTCCTGCATTTCCTTCTTCAGATTACATACCATCTTCATTTTCGATGTTTTGATCTCTTGTAAACCTTTCTCTAATGATGTGTTAGTTTCTTGTAAACCCACTAGTGATTCTCTTGTTTCTTGTAAGCCCTTCTCTAATGATTCTCGTAAATCTTCCTTTAATGATTCTCTGAGACCTTTCTCTAATGATGCGTTATTTTCTTGTAAACTTTTCTCTACTGATTTGTGGAACTTTTCTTCCCTCTCTCTAGTTTCTTTTAGCAAGGCTGCCAACATCGATCGTATATCTGCATCCTCTGAAACTGGCTTATTTCTCGTCGTTTGTCCCGGTGTCTCGGGATAACTAGTTGAATGTGCTAATGGTCTATCTAATGACAATCCATAACACTGATTCCTGAATCATCTCTGTCTTCCTGTCCTATCCCTTTCCTTTCAACTACTGCCTCACAAACCTGCTTATCTTCAGTAGACATGTTTGGTTTATTTTTAATGCACAGGCAAGTAATATAAAATAACTTCTAGTAACCCAAAACACTCCTAATTATCACGAAACTAATCAAACAGTACCTGCAGTATTTTCAGTTAATCCCAAAATTGATACACTATGTATGAATACTGAATATAACAACTCTCAAAACCTAATAGCTTCAAATATCAATTCTCACATACACAGCTTATGTAAAATGTTCTAAACAAGATAAATCACACCACTCATAAAATCTATAAATGTAAAAGCCCCAAAAACATTAAGCATATTTGTATAATTACCATTTAGACAATGCAGTATGCATAAATAAGTATGCTATATTTCAGAGTATGTTTCGCAAACTTTTCGGAAATTACTGTAATTGGGCACTTTTCCTAATGTAAAATTCCGTTTACAATTGTTTATTTACCGCGAAGACTGCACACTACAATTTAATGTTATGCCAACCAGTCGTCTTCACTCACCAACTGACATTACCACAAGACGTGATGTTTTGACGTTTGAAGTGGGCGTGGCGCTGTACTGCTGCCAGAGCCGCGTGAAGTCGCGCTGAAGATCTGTGGCGAGTCGTCGTAGTTGTCCGTCGGCCGCTCCGTGGCGCTGCAGGCGGGCGTAGTTTGTAGTTCGGCCGCTAGATGCCGGGTCGGCGCTCGTTGTCTCGAAGTCGCGCTGCAGACCGTCGGTGTAGTGCGTCTGTACTTGACCTACTCCTTGCATAGGTAGTTGGGATGACATGTGAAATCACCTCGCAGATCGAAGCTCTTTGGCGCAGCTGCTACACGGGTCTGCGTGACGTCACTCAACAATTGCGTCGCCACAATAAATTGTCGTCTGCATAACAGTTTGTGGGTCCACATGAAGCTGTCCGATTTTCACTATTCAAAAAGCAATTTCAGTCAAAATACTACCACTAAACACTTCTTAAAGGCTTTCGTGACGAATTCTTAGTTCGTTTTGCTATAGTAATGTTCACACGTGTCTTTCTTTAGTGTCCCCTTTTCACAGTTTTTCGCGCGGATTTACGCATTTGCACATTATAACACAGTTTATTGACACTTTTATTGTTATCTAATATGGCAAGAAAAAACAGTTTATACACAATCGTAAGGTATTATTACTTTGTATTGTTCAAAAATGCACTGACTCTTGTCGCGATTTTAAAGTTTATGCTCTGTCTCGATCCAAAATTGGAAAAAAATATTTTCTCACGTTAAGCAAGATAAACTTACCTATTGTTCTTACTATTCGTCCGAAAATTGCACTAGTCCTTTCACGGTAAGCCAAGGGTGTAACACCTCCGATTTATGTATCCCGCTCGACCGGGATCTGAATAGCAGCCCAAATAAATATTAATTATTGGGACCGTTTACCTAATGGGGCTGGCAATCGGATTTGACTGCTACGGAGTTGTTACATTCCATTTTGTCCTTCTCAGATGCTGTAATAATGAAATGTCCGGTGACAAGAAGAAACGCCAACACAGCTTGACTAATCAAGAACCTATATTCATCTCAAAAACACAAGAAGGAAGGAGACAGCCACTGCCTTCGTCATACATATTTAATTACGGCTAATCGCAGCACAGGCTTCCTCGCTATTCATTATTGTCACACGCAAATTCAATCACTGCAATCCAACACTGCAATCCAACACTGCAATCCAAATGATGCCGGCGCGAAACCAAAAATATCGGCACAGAAATATCACTGATCACTATCGTAGTTATACTTCTTCACTTTCCCGTATTATTCTAACACAAAGGGGTCAAACCGCGGCGATGGCCACTCCCTTTGTCGGTACAGCCTTGCACTATAGCAACAGGCTTCCACACGGCTCGGCCCGTAACCTGGGAACTGACTCCACTCACACTCGCCCTCGCAACCCGACACTATCGATTGTTTTCCCTGTCGACCTGTGCCGAGTGCAAACTTATAGTAAGGGCCTACGGACCCCTTACAGCTTTCACTTGTGAAGCACTCATCGTCCTCATTAAACTCGTCATGTATACAACCCGCTCAGTCGTGCGTGTACGACACCTCGCTTTCCACTTACTCGTCTTCCAGAAAAGCTAATATTTCAAGTGTCAGTTCTTTCTCTCTCTGCGAAATTCCTTAGGTTCCCTACTGACCAAATAACAACTACGGCCTATATTGTCTTAGACATAATGCAATATTGGCTTTGTTTATCGGCGCCATTGTTCTGCTCTGGATCAATATCACCAGCACTGTAGCGAGTTACTCGTGGAGAAGTACACTGCTGACCATTAAAATTGCCACACCAAGAAGAAATGCAGATGATAAATGGATATTCGTTGGACAAATATATTATTCTAGAACTGACATGTGATTACATTTTCACGCAATTTGGGTGCATAGATCCTGAGAAATCAGTACCCAGAACGGCCTTGATACGCCTGGGCATTGAGTCAAACAGAGCTTGGATGGCGTGTACAGGTACAGCTGCCCATGCAGCTTCAACACGATACCACAGTTCATCAACAGTAGTGACTGGCGTGTTGTGACAAGCCAGTTGCTCGGCCACCATTCACCACATGTTTTCAACTGGGGAGAGAGGCAGCAGTCGAAAATTTCTGTATCCAGAAAGGCCCGTATAGGACCTGCAACATGCGGTCGAGCTTTATCGTACTGAAATGTATGGTTTCGCAGGGATCGAATGAAGGATAGAGCCACGTGTCGTAACACATTTGAAATGTAACGTCCACTGTACAAAGTGCCGTCATTGCGAACAAGAGGTGACCGAGACGTTTGATCAATGGCACCCCATACCATCACGCCAGGTGATACGCCAGTATGGGGATGACGAATACACGCTTCCAATGTGCGTTCGCCACGATGTCGCCAAACACGGGTGCGACCATCATGATGCTATGAAAAGAACCTGGATTCATTCGAAAAAATGACGTTTTGCCATTCGTGCACCCAGGTTCGTAATTGAGTACACCATCGCAGGTGTTCCTGTCTGTGATCCAGCGTCAAGGGTACCACAGCCATGGTCTCCGAGCTGATATCCATGCTGCTGCAAACGTCGTCGAACTGTTGGTGCAGATGGTTGTTGTCTTGCAAACGTCCGCATCTGTTGATTCAGGGATCGAGACGTGGCTGCACGATCCGTTACAGCCATGTGGATAAGATGCCTTTCATCTCGACTGCTAGTCATACGAGGCCGTTGGGATCCAGCACGGCGTTCCGTATTACCCTCCAGAGCCCACCGATTCCATATTCTGCTGACAGTCACTGGATCTCGACCAACGCGAGCAGCAATGTCGCGATACGGTAAACCGCAATCGCGATAGGCTAAAATCCGACCTTTATCAAAGTAGGAAACGGTAAGCATTTCTCCTCCTTACACGAGGCATCACAACAACGTTTCACCAGGCAACGTCGGTCAACTGCTGTTTGTGTATGATAAATCGGTTGGAAACTTTCCTCATGTCAGCACGTTGTAGGTGTCGCCACCGGCGCCAATCTTGTGTGAATGCTCTGAAAAGCTAATCATTTGCATATCACAGCATCTTCTCCCTGTCGGTTAAATTTCGCGTCTGTAGTACATCATCTTCGTGGTGTAGTAATTTTAATGACCGGTAGTGTAGTTCAACTACGCTCCGTAGCCTCATGCTGTGCTCAACATTCGGAACGTCCAGTCCCGCCCCCTGTTGCTATTTGAAGCCAGTATTGCGACTGCATGGTGGACAATAAGTGGGGCGTCGAATGCCGTAAACATCACTGGCCGTTTGCGATCTCGCACTTGAGGGGTTCTTTGTAGACAAAACCACAGCACTTACTTCATTCATATGTGGGTAGTAAAACTCAATAGCGTCCCTCTTAGGTACGAGTTAATTTGTTTATTTTATATTCCGCAGTTATCAGTTGACTTACAACAGGACCTTATTTAATTCTTAAATTAGCAAGCTGTGGCGAGAGTGTAAAGGAAATAGCGGTACTAAACTAATGTAAAGGAGCAGGAACATACAAGGGCAGTATGTAATGAAATGTCTTTCTTCACATAACCACTGTAGTGCAACGGGCGAAAAGAGAACTTCTTTGCGTTGTACTAAACTACACGGAATATGTCTCTGAATAAATTCCGAATTTTTAAAGCTGTGGTTCAGGTTCATCCTGTATACGAAAGGCATTCAATAAGCAACACAACACACTATGTTCTAGGCCAATTTCGGTTGAAAAAATGCGGACTTTACTTTGGGACGCCATGGTATATTTACGCTTCAGCCTCTATAATGTTA
Organism: Schistocerca serialis cubense; assembly: GCF_023864345.2. NCBI lineage: Eukaryota > Metazoa > Arthropoda > Insecta > Orthoptera > Acrididae > Schistocerca > Schistocerca serialis. Next base: position 998,686,094 of record NC_064639.1, read on the forward strand.
TGAAGTTACGATTGGGAGAGTCGCTATAAGTAGACTTCAAATTGGCGTCTGTAACGGAGGTGTATTCCGAGCAGATAGCTGTCACTTAGTTTCCTTGGGTGAATAATCGGAGCATATTCATAGGCGTTTGTAAAATATCTACGGAGACGTGGCAGTAAACAAAACTGTAACCTGATGGTCAAAGGAAGGCAGGATTCGGTTACGATTGTGGTCGGGGTCGTAATCAGTCACTATTGATTGCCTTTTACAGTTCGACATATTTATTTTTAAAACAGTAAATCCGGACTCATAACAAATAAAAAAATACCACACGTTATTAATGAAGGAATAAACAGCTGTGTAAATAATAGTGTTTTCAGCGCATTACAATTTAGAAAATACAGATAGTGTTTTTAAATACGAGTCACTGTGATCACTGGGTAAGGCCTTACACACCAGGAAAGGCAATAATACAAAAATTTTTGAAAAGATAGCAAAAGTTAATTAAAAAAACAAGCAACTGTTCCAGACGGTGCTCCAGGAATGTAATACTGAGAAGGTCCAGCAACAAACACTTTCGCGAGCGATGCGATAGGCAGCCAAGAGTTGCATTCCCATCACAAGATGGTAACCCAGACTAGTGGCAGTCTCACGAATGACTAATGTTAATCCTGCTGTAGCTACTTGACGTCTGATAAACCAAATGCAACGATGGATCAACACGCAAAGCAGGATGGGGCGGACTGCACTACCTCCAGAATACTGAGTTTAAAACCCTCGGAACGATAAAGGAATCATTACCACCAGAGTAGAGGAATTATCAACCGGCCTCCAGATCAGGTAACTGGGGAGATAGCTGCCACGAGACAAGAAAAATCACCGCCGGTTGCACTTAACAAATTGTAACAAGTTGAACGCGGTAAATAGTAATAAGAAGTCGAGAAAAGCTAATCACATCCGCCTTCCCGAAGCACTCCACTCGCAGCTCTAAGCCTCGGCGACACTACGAGCGGCAACACGAACCCAAGTCACTGGAGAGTGGAGAGATATCACAAAGGTGGAGGTTTCTCTACTTGGACTGAAATTTACTCATCTTAAGCTAGCTGGATCAGGTTAACGACGAGGTCGTGCACCCTCGTGACCACAGCCCTTTCATCCGGCAGTCCATGCGCGCCGCCAGAAGTCCCGGCGTGTTGCACACACTGTATGGAGGCTCCTCCTCGGTCCCTAACCAATCTGGCACACTTACAAAACCCCGAAACACAACGACGTCGCCCCAGAGATGGGACAATGGGTACTACATATCGATAATCGCCGATGTTGCCACTAGCGGACAGGCAACGCTTGCGAAACCGAGTGGCGCCAGTCACCATGCCAACTAAACGATTCCGTCTGTCCTCCAACAGAGGGGGAAACCTCCAAACAGCACCAACGCGAGCCACAGCAAGGCTCAAAAACAACGATGAGTCATTGGGCAAGGCGTCTGTCGTCACCGTAACGTGGATACGCAATCCTGCCCGATAAACCGCGAGGCGGGAGGTCGTACACAGCTGTGACTCCTGCAACGTTGGAACGTGCGGACACTCTCATTCGAGTGATTGACAGATCGGAATCAGACACCTCGCAATTCAATTGGGCGTCTGTATTGGTAGCGCTTGTAATGGTACATGAATTACGTAACCATTAGGGCACGTCACCTCAACCTCTCGATTCCAGCAATATTCTACTGTGTTACATATTTCTGTGACAACATTCAGATTTGATTTCATTAATGTAGAGGTACTTTGATACATCGATAAATTTATATTGTAATGATATTATTCTTATTTGTATTCTTTCTTTTGTCACTGTGATCTTTGACGTACTTGTAACTCTGCAGCTCTGATTTTTGGGTTCGTAAGTGGTTATTGGATAGTCAAGTCGTTATGTTGAAAAGACGCAAATTGTAGTCAGTTTATGAAATGTGGACTTTAACAGTGAGGAAGATATTTTCAAGTATGTTTTATATTGTGAAGTGATGTTGCAACAAAAATAATAAAAAAGGAGTGTAACTTAAATTCGGAGTGCTGATTACTTTTTTACATCGCCATTGTGCTAACTTGCAAAAGTTTAATCTTCAAGAATGGTTTATGAAACACATCTATAAAACTTTTGAATATCGCAAATAACACCCAGGCCTCTTTGTATCCGAGCTTGGAATCATCACTACCTAGATTTTCGACGATTGAACCATGAGTTCACAACAAGACCAGCGTTGGAAACACGAAAAGATGACTGCCTAGTTTATCCATTATTTCATGAAATGACTTTATTAACTGTGCTCTAATGACACCTGCCACACAAATAACTTCGTTGTTGCCCAAAAATGCAATATTTAGCAGCGTGAGCAACACTACAATCATAATTAATTTTTGAGCTTTGTCGTGGTAGGGTTGTTAGACGCTGACACACTTGTCCAAAGCCTGGGGAACTCAAACTGTTTGCCGACTGGGTTCCTCGCCGCCTAATAGAAGACCACAAAGAGCAACGAAGCACCGTTTGTGCGGAATTGCTTTCACCTTAACAGGTTGACCGTGAAAGTGTTTTGTCAAATATCGTCAAAAGCGATGAAACGTGGGCTCATAACTTCGAGCCGGAAACGAAACGGCTCTCCATGGAGTGGCGTCACACCCTCAGCCGCGAAAGTCATAGCAACGATCTTCTGGTACTCTGAAGGGGATGTTCTGCTTGATGTCCTCCCTCATGGGGCAACGACCAACTCGGAAGTGTATTGTGCTACCCTCCGAAAATTGAATAAAGGATGTCAGCGTATTAGTAGCCACAATAACGCAAACGAACTCATCTATCCTACAGCCCGGACAACGCAACTTCCGAGTTCCACATGCTTGGCGTGCAGTGTAACGACGTAAGTTTTGTATAAATAATTTTCTTTTGACATATGACCATGTGCAGACTTCGTCACCAACGTCATTTACAAAACACTTCAAAATTATTTAAACTCTTTTTAAAGTTGTTTCTGAATGGTTCTTGAACGAAACTGTAATTAAAACATCATCCTTTAAGTCGTATGCGTCGAATACGTCACTCAGTCCAATTGGTTTGCGCAAACTTTTTTCAATTTAGATATCGTTTGTTTCTTCCCAGAAATTATACTAATGCAAGTTATCTGCTTTAATAAATATTAAAACCGCATTGAATAAACATTCAAGACTCAAACTCGCGATGAACGTTGTCAAAAATTAATAATCTTGTCAAATAAATCAGTAATACTTCTTCCTTAACATAATTCTTCAAAAATAAATTCTCGGAACACGTATTTAAACTTGTGTAGTATACACTAGTTTATTATCTTCATGTATACTACATATAGACGTGAACATGAGCCTTCACAAGATAGGACTGAACATTTACAACATGATTAAAGTTTCTATGACGTCATTGTTGTAGAAACATTTCAAATTTTTATTTTTTCAGTTTTTAGAAGCACGACGCAACAACTCGGTTTCAGGATCTTCTGTTGCTCTTTGGCTGTCGACCCGCGACGTATAGTGGTCAGCAATTTTCTCTCTGGTCCCGGCAGTGAAGATGCTGTCTCCGTTCGTTGCGCCGCCCTCTCCGTACACGAAACATAAAAATAAATACAAAACTTTAGATAATTCACAACCATTACGAATATTACAAAATACATAGACAAAACACTGAATTAAACTTATATTCACCTGCAAACTGGGCTGACACTGGTCGATGGGTGACGCTTCAATTTCGCGTCCCACTACAGGCGCAATGAAGGAATGCACACTATTGGTATCAGTACGTGGACGATTTATTGATGTAACAAGACACTGGCTCCAAAGTCGACCGGTAGAGTGACCACGGGGTCACACAGGGCAACCGAATGAGATGGTGTCAAGTGGTCGCAATCATCGTGTTGAAAAATAGGGTCCTGTAGTGAAAAGATTGGGAAAATATTGTGTATTGGATTTCTAAATGAACCCACCCTACTTTAAGAAGAAAGAAAATGTGTTGCAGTATTTATTGAAAGCCGCCCCTCCCCCCCCCCCCCCCCCCCATAGCTTTAAACAACTTCGACCGCGCGTCTAGGATAATTTAGAGTGAGCTGAAAGCCAGTGGACACACAATGGAGGCCCACAGCACGTGGGCGCTGCTGGCTGCGCTTTGTGCCGCCCCGCCCTGACCACCGCGTCCTGTGACGGCGGGCCAGCTACGGTCTCGGCGCCCACCCCTGCGCCGCACAGGCTGCGTCGCCCATTGTCCAGACGTGTCGCACCGCGCCGCCCCCCAGACGTCACGGCCGGCAAGCAATTAGGGCCGCGCTGAGCTGTCTGCCGGCGCTTTCCGCTCGCCATGGTCGACGCGGCGCTGCCACAAAGGGCGGCGGGGGCGTTGGAGGAGGCGGGGGCGGCGCCTCCCACGTCGGCTGTTTGGCGCGTGCGAGTCGCACCTCGACTAAGTGGACGGCGCCTCCCGCCAGTTGCATTACGCTCTGCGTTTCCGGGAACTCTGCGTTCATGGAAGTCCTCGGTGGCGCGTCGGGGCGTTCGCGGAAGTTAGACGAATCCCAATTTTTAGGAATTTGTATACACTCCTTTATAGACAAAGAACACAAGCTGTTTTGGACGCAAGGCTACTCTGCCGCCTACCACAGAAGCTACAGCTTTAGACACTTCCGTCTACGCACTAACCTGCCGACAGTCATCCAGAGACCTAACGATTTCAAGTGAGAATTTTTCTGTAGTTCAGCTGCTCTTCTGGCTTATTGCTGTGCGGTGTCGGAACCACATCGGGTGTGTGACGAACGAAGGGTAGCTCATTTTATACTACTGCAAAATAACGAAGATAGTGCCACGGACGTGATACGTGAATTGGGTTGGCTATCGTTAAAACAAAGGCGTTTTTCATTTCCTAGTAGAGCACAGTGCCGTCTGAAATCAGAAGGTGGAATGTACACTCCTGGAAATTGAAATAAGAACACCGTGAATTCATTGTCCCAGGAAGGGGAAACTTTATTGACACATTCCTGGGGTCAGATACATCACATGATCACACCGACAGAACCACAGGCATATAGACACAGGCAACAGAGCATGCACAATGTCGGCACTAGTACAGTGTATATCCACCTTTCGCAGCAATGCAGGCTGCTATTCTCCCATGGAGACGATCGTAGAGATGCTGGATGTAGTCCTGTGGAACGGCTTGCCATGCCATTTCCACCTGGCGCCTCAGTTGGACCAGCGTTCGTGCTGGACGTGCAGACCGCGTGAGACGACGCTTCATCCAGTCCCAAACATGCTCAATGGGGGACAGATCCGGAGATCTTGCTGGCCAGGGTAGTTGACTTACACCTTCTAGAGCACGTTGGGTGGCACGGGATACATGCGGACGTGCATTGTCCTGTTGGAACAGCAAGTTCCCTAGCCGGTCTAGGAATGGTAGAACGATGGGTTCGATGACGGTTTGGATGTACCGTGCACTATTCAGTGTCCCCTCGACGATCACCAGTGGTGTACGGCCAGTGTAGGAGATCGCTCCCCACACCATGATGCCGGGTGTTGGCCCTGTGTGCGTCGGTCGTATGCAGTCCTGATTGTGGCGCTCACCTGCTTGGCGCCAAACACGCATACGACCATCATTGGCACCAAGGCAGAAGCGACTCTCATCGCTGAAGACGACACGTCTCCATTCGTCCCTCCATTCACGCCTGTCGCGACACCACTGGAGGCGGGCTGCACGATGTTGGGGCGTGAGCGGAAGACGGCCTAACGGTGTGCGGGACCGTAGCCCAGCTTCATGGAGACGGTTGCGAATGGTCCTCGCCGATACCCCAGGAGCAACAGTGTCCCTAATTTGCTGGGAAGTGGCGGTGCGGTCCCCTACGGCACTGCGTAGGATCCTACGGTCTTGGCGTGCATCCGTGCGTCGCTGCGGTCCGGTCCCAGGTCGACGGACACGTGCACCTTTCGCCGACCACTGGCGACAACATCGATGTACTGTGGAGACCTCACGCCCCACGTGTTGAGCAATTCGGCGGTACGTCCACCCGGCCTCCCGCATGCCCACTATACGCCCTCGCTCAACGTCCGTCAACTGCACATATGGTTCACGTCCACGCTGTCGCGGCATGCTACCAGTGTTAAAGACTGCGATGGAGCTCCGTATGCCACGGCAAACTGGCTGACACTGACGGCGGCGGTGCACAAATGCTGCGCAGCTAGCGCCATTCGACGGCCAACACCGCGGTTCCTGGTGTGTCCGCTGTGCCGTGCGTGTGATCATTGCTTGTACAGCCCTCTTGCAGTGTCTGGAGCAAGTATGGTGGGTCTGACACACCGGTGTCAATGTGTTCTTTTTTCCATTTCCAGTAGTGTATTTCAGGAAATGTAACCAGAATGTGGGAATATATCATATTGATCAGTTAACAATTATTCGCGAACTTGTACACTATCCTTTTCGCATATGAATTATTAAGAAAAACAGGCACACAGTGCTACGCTGTTGGATATACCAGAGTGCTGATACTCGAAGAGTGTCTGCTGACAATGTGCAAATAACGCCATACAGTTTATGGAGAGTGTAGCTTCTCTTTATCAGATCTTCGTGTCAAATGATTCTTAAATGAAACTGTCCTGTCCGATATTACGCCAAGGGTTTTTCGAACTTCTCATGAAATTTCAATCACCAAATTTCTCCTCAGATTGCGAAAATATTCTATTGGCACCCACCTACGTACAGAGAAATGATTATCATCATAAAATAAGAGAAATCAGAGCTGACACGGAAATACATAACTTCTTGTTTTTACAGCGTGCCGTTGATTGTGGACCGGTAGAGAAATGGTTTCAAGGCGGTTCGATGAACCCTCTGTCAGGCACTTAAATGTGAATTGCAGAGTACTCAAGTAGATGTAAACGTAGTTCTAGATGTACAGGGATTAGGTGGTCCCTCCTTTCAACTGATGACAAGCAATATTCTTAGGTATGTCATTGATGACAAAATATTGTTAATTCTCCAACTTTCACTAAAAATTCGTGATGTCAAAACATGCATGCAAAACACCTTGGCGTCACGTTGTGCAGGACAGTATCATTTAAGGATCACTTGCCACGAACATCTCATAAGTTAAAAAGCGGAAATAACGTTCTCCGTAAACTCTGTGACACTATTTGCAGATCATCACCAGACACTCTTCGAGTAGCAGCACTTGGATTGGTATACCCAACAGTAGAGCACTGTGCGCCTTTCTTTCTTCATAATTCATATGTGAAAAAGATCGTGTGCAACTTCACGAATCCATGCTCACTGTTAATTGGTCAATACGGTAGGTTCCCGCCGGCCGCTGTAGCCGAGCGGTTCTAGGCGCTTCCGTTTGGAACCGCGCTGCTGCTACGGTCTCAAGTTCGAATCATGCCTCGGGCATGGATGTGTGTAATGTCCTTAGGTTAGTTAGGTATAAGTAGTTCTAAGTCTAGGGGACTGATGACCTCGGATGTTAGTGCTTAGAGCCATTTGAACCATTTGGTAAGTTCCTACAAACTGGTTACCCATCTTGAAACACACTCTACCTTCTGAAATCAGACGGCAGTGTACTCTACTAGGTGAGTACCAGAAGACTGTTGGTAACCTCGACCATCCAGTATTGAACGGTGTAATCCCTGTGAATAAAAAAAAGGTTAAAATAAAGATATTCCATGCTCACCACAGCCAGTATTCTTACTCAAAATTAATTCAGTGCCATGAATGAATAGCAGCGTTGTTGGAAACAAAAACTATCCCCCACAATGCCAGTAACTGCCATGCAACAAGGAGAAACGCCCTGTATTCGAGCAGCCTTTGATGACTTAGACTGCCTTGAATCAATCCGCACGGGCTATGGAAGATATGCAGACAGTCTCCACGAATGGGGTAAATCTTCATCATCATTATCATCTTGTGAGTGCGGTGAGCAGCGACAGGCAGTTGCTCTCGTGTATCATCAGTTGTGCCTACAAATGCCCTTTCCACGACTTCAGGCTGTGGCGGGTGATGTGACGAACTATATACAAAGAGCCTTGATATCTGCCTATGGTTATCGCCACTTGTAGTAAAATTATGATGAACTGCAGCTTGAGATGAATGAGCGACAATTAAGTTAATGCAGATGAGTAGAAGAAACTGTTTTAATCTGCCAGGAAGTTTCATATCCTATAATGCTCGAATACAGGCAGTCATGCTGATTAAATATATAGGTGTGACGTTGCAAAGCGGCATGAAATGAGATGAAAATTTAAGGTCGGATGTAGGGGCAGCGCTTCAGTTAATTGGGAGCCTTACAGGAAAATGTTGCTCATCTACGAGGGGTATTCAGTAAGAAATGAAACATTTTTTTTGTGCAAGAAGGTTGGATTTATTCAGCATTCCAATACGCCACATTATTCTCCACTCTTTTTGTCACAAAACTGTATTTTTCAACATATTATCGTTTCAGTAAGACGGACTTACGCCAGTTACTGTGAGGGACTGTATTGCGCGCGTGGTACCACCCTACTGGACGACGTAGGAGCCCACGTCTTGCTACATCAGTAATCACCCCACAATCCACGCACTGCTTCCCGCGGAGTGCATCATTCGTTGGGCCAAACAGTTGGAAATCGGAAGGAGCGAGATTGAATGAAGTTTTGTGGGCTCCTCTCGGGTGGACACTTCTGTGTGAAGCACGGCGTTGTCATGGACAAGGAGGAGTTTGTTTACATTTTTTGTGACGACGAACGCGGTGAAGTTGTTTCTTCAACTTCCTGACAATACAGCAATACACTTCAGAGTTAATCGTTGCACCATGAAGGAGGACATCGAACAAAATAATCTCGAAAGCTTGCCAGAGGATCGTCACCATAACTTTACCGGCTGCAGCACCCGTCAACGGTCCTGGACAAGGATTGTGACACCCATGGTCCGCTACGGTACCTGTCGACGATGAGGGGGACCTGTGGATAGGCACTCCATTGATTGCCCTTTTGTTTCCTGTTGAGAGTGATAAACTCATGTTTCATCGCCTGTGACTGATGTTCGGCAAAATATTGTCACGATCAGCGTCGTAATGTGCAAGCAGTTCCATACAGATAGCTCTTTGTTGCTTTTTATGGTCTTTTGGTAAGCGGCGAGGTATACAGCGGGCATACGCTTTTGAATACAACTGGTGGATAAATACGTCAGCACTAATAACAGAAACATCTATTTGTGCAGCGCGGTGTTTCAGTGTGATCCGTCGCTCACGCCGAGTGAGAATGGTTCGTGCTTCAGAAGTTACATCTGTGTGCGGTTGGCCGGCACGCTGCAGATCGGATAGGATTGCTTGACTTTGCAGCGATGATCACAGATACATCGGCCAACGACTCACGGTGCTTTTGTTCACTGCCAGGTCTTCGTAGACACTCTGCACGGACCTGTGAACATCTGCGACTCTCTGGTTTTCCCTCAAAAGAAACTCAAAAGACAGTTCTGTGCTTGGAAAGCATCGCCGTTTGTTAACCACTTTGCTCTTGTTTATACTGATTACTCTCGATATCAGTATACTTCAACGGCTTACTTTTTATCGCTACGCATATTTCATGTGTTCCCAAAACCGTTCAATTTTCACAGCGGAAGCAACAGAAATTCGAGAAGCTCTCAAATTTAGCCGCCACTGAGGACCCAAAAACTGTTGATACTATCAGATTCTAAATGTATATTACAATCAACTGAAATCCCAAAGTGCTGCACTGAAATTGATACGAGAAGCACTGCTAAATAAATGGAGAAGTACTAGAAGATGGTATTGGTCCAGCACATGTAAGTCCAGATGGCGATGGAGAGCAGTATTTCTGGCGCTGTAAAGATGTCGGTGGACTACCCTCCCATTTTAAGTTTCGGACACATAAACTGACCATGAGACAAAGCGCTCAGCGTCGGAAGCTTACAATCTGCCACAAAGGTTGTAATTATACTTCATCCTCTTACACATACTCCTCCTACGATGACTATGTTCAACCCTGTTTGGTACGCGTTTGTACCAACGTATTTATAAGCACTTTGAACACCGAAATTTTCGAAACCAGGTGGAGCTTATAATCACTGGTTGGATCACGGAGTACTATTGAGTAAGGATACAGTACCATTATATCTAATGATAATTTTACGGGATATGAACGCAATATCAGTTTATCGCTGACGGAAACAACTCCTTTCATAAAGCACAGCGTACACTGAGTCCAAATCTACATCTACATCTACATCTATACTCCGCGAGCCACCTTACGGTGTGTGGCGGAGGGTACTTATTGTACCACTATCTGATCCCCCCTTCCCTGTTCCATTCACGAATTGTGCGTGGAAAGAACGACTGCTTGTAAGTCTCCGTATTTGCTCTAATTTCTCGGATCTTTTCGTTGTGATCATTACGCGAGATATATGTGGGCGGTAGTAATATGTTGCCCATCTCTTCCCGGAATGTGCTCTCTCGTAATTTCGATAATAAACCTCTCCGTATTGCGTAACGCCTTTCTTGAAGTGTCCGCCACTGGAGCTTGTTCAGCATCTCCGTAACGCTCTCGCGCTGACTAAATGTCCCCATGACGAATCGCGCTGCTTTTCGCTGGATCATGTCTATCTCTTCTATTAATCCAAGCTGGTAAGGGTCCCATACTGATGAGCAATACTCAAGAATCGGACGAACAAGCGTTTTGTAAGCTACTTCTTTCGTCGATGAGTCACATTTTCTTAGAATTCTTCCTATGAATCTCAACCTGGCGCCTGCTTTTCCCACTATTTGTTTTATGTGATCATTCCACTTCAGATCGCTCCGGATAGTAACTCCTAAGTATTTTACGGTCGTTACCGCTTCCAATGATTTACCACCTATGGCATAATCGTACTGGAATGGATTTCTGCCCCTATGTATGCGCATTATATTACATTTATCTACGTTTAGGGAAAGCTGCCAGCTGTCGCACCATGCATTAATCCTCTGCAGGTCCTCCTGGAGTACGTACGAGTCTTCTGATGTTGCTACTTTCTTGTAGACAACCGTGTCATCTGCAAATAGCCTCACGGAGCTACCGATGTTGTCAACTAAGTCATTTATGTATATTGTAAACAATAAAGGTCCTATCACGCTTCCCTGCGGTACTCCCGAAATTACCTCTACATCTGCAGATTTTGAACCGTTAAGAATGACATGTTGTGTTCTTTCTTCTAGGAAGTCCTGAATCCAATCACAAACCTGGTCCGATATTCCGTAAGCTCGTATTTTTTTCACTAAACGTAAGTGCGGAACCGTATCAAATGCCTTCCTGAAGTCCAGGAATACGGCATCAATCTGCTCGCCAGTGTCTACGGCACTGTGAATTTCTTGGGCAAATAGGGCGAGCTGAGTTTCACATGATCTCTGTTTGCGGAATCCATGTTGGTTATGATGAAGGAGATTTGTATTATCTAAGAACGTCATAATACGAGAACACAAAACATGTTCCATTATTCTACAACAGATTGACGAAAGCGAAATAGGCCTATAATTATTCGCATCTGATTTATGACCCTTCTTGAAAATGGGAACGACCTGCGCTTTCTTCCAGTCGCTAGGTACTTTACGTTCTTCCAGCGATCTACGATAAATTGCTGATAGAAAGGGGGCAAGTTCTTTAGCATAATCACTGTAGAATCTTAAGGGTATCTCGTCTGGTCCGGATGCTTTTCCGCTACTAAGTGATAGCAGTTGTTTTTCAATTCCGATATCGTTTATTTCAATATTTTCCATTTTGGCGTCCGTGCGACGGCTGAAGTCAGGGACCGTGTTACGATTTTCCGCAGTGAAACAGTTTCGGAACACTGAATTCAGTATTTCTGCCTTTCTTCGGTCGTCCTCTGTTTCGGTTCCATCGTGGTCAACGAGTGACTGAATAGAGGATTTAGATCCGCTTACCGATTTTACATATGACCAAAACTTTTTAGGGTTCTTGTTTAGATTGTTTGCCAATGTTTTATGTTCGAATTCGTTGAATGCTTCTCTCATTGCTCTCTTTACGCTCTTTTTCGCTTCGTTCAGCTTTTCCTTATCAGCTATGATTCGACTACTCTTAAACCTATGATGAAGCTTTCTTTGTTTCCGTAGTACCTTTCGTACATGATTGTTATACCACGGTGGATCTTTCCCCTCGCTTTGGACCTTAGTCGGTACGAACTTATCTAAGGCGTACTGGACGATGTTTCAGAATTTTTTCCATTTTTGTTCCACATCCTCTTCCTCAGAAATGAACGTTTGATGGTGGTCACTCAGATATTCTGCGATTTGTGCCCTATCACTCTTGTTAAGCAAATATATTTTCCTTCCTTTCTTGGCATTTCTTATTACACTTGTAGTCATTGATGCAACCACTGACTTATGATCACTGATACCCTCTTCTACATTCACGGAGTCGAAAAGTTCCGGTCTATTTGTTGCTATGAGGTCTAAAACGTTAGCTTCACGAGTTGGTTCTCTAACTATCTGCTCGAAGTAATTCTCGGACAAGGCAGTCAGGATAATGTCACAAGAGTCTCTGTCCCTGGCTCCAGTTCTGATTGTGTGACTATCCCATTCTATACCTGGTAGATTGAAGTCTCCCCCTATTACAATAGTATGATCACGAAACTTCTTCACGACATTCTGCAGGTTCTCTCTGAGGCGCTCAACTACTACGATTGCTGATGCAGGTGGTCTATAGAAGCATCCGACTATCATATCTGACCCACCTTTGATACTTAACTTAACCCAGATTATTTCACTTTCGCATTCGCTAATAACTTCACTGGATATTATTGAATTCTTTACTGCTATAAATACTCCTCCACCATTGGCGTTTATCCTTCCTTCCTTCTTGTGTTTTTGAGATTTCTTGATTAGTGAAGCTGTGTTGGCGTTTCTTCTTGTCACCGGACATTTCATTATTACTGCATCTGAGAAGGACAAAATGGAATGTAACAACTCCGTAGCAGTCAAATCCGATTGCCAGCCCCATTAGGTACACGGTCACATTAATTAATATTTATTTGGGCTGCTATTCAGATCCCGGTCGAGCGGGATACATAAATCGGAGGTGTTACAAAGCGATGTTGAAAAGGTATCGAGCCATGTAGTTCACCATCATTGCCGGACAGGGAGCCACAAATCCCGTCTCCAGTGAATCGTAGTAAAGGACAATCTTTGTTCGAGGAGCGGGTACTAAACATAATGAACAGATTTCAAATAGGTCGGCCGCAGTATGACCGTGTGGTTAATAAAAAACGACAGATAATCTAGGGAGGACAAGGTACATTTGTTGCAAAAACTGATGTTTGCGCGTTTCAAGGGTGCTCGATACAATTCGCATTATGTGCATGATAGCGATTTATACATTATGGAGATAAAATTGCGAGTGACGTAGGTTACAGTGTTTTCAAGGGAAGCAGTGGATGGTCGTCTAACTTCAAATATTGCTACAGAACTGGCGGAAGTAAGGTAACAAAACTTCATACAAATCGTCAATTTGACGATACACAGCAAACTGCGGAATCGGTCCGAGAATTTGTAGAAGAGATAAATAAACTTATACCATCATTCAGTAAGGAATTTGTTTTCAACTCCGACCGATTTTAACAGGAAATGTATATGAAAAGAACCCAGGTAATGAGAGGTGCCAAGAGAGTTGAATCGCCGGCCGCGGTGGTCTCCCGGTTCTAGGCGCGTAGTCCGGAACCGTGCGACTGCTACGGTCGCAGGTTCGAATCCTGCCTCGGACATTGATGTGTGTGATGTCCTTAGGTTGGTTAGGTTTAAGTAGTTCTAAGTTCTAGGGGACTGATGACCACAGCTGTTAAGTCCCATAGCGCTCAGAGCCATTTGAACCAGAGTTGAATCAGTACCTTGAGGCATTCATATACAAATATGCCGTCTGTTAATCTGGAAGGTAAACTGGCTGAAAAGTTATTTATTGTGCTGCAGGAATTTGAGGGTGCTCGGCCCCTTGCGATATTTTCTTGTGTGCGTGATCTCGTAAGGGAGGTAGGGAGTGCTTACGTCACATCAAGCAAGAACGGGAAAATGGGCGTAATTGAACAACTGTGGCATGAACACTGCTTTTGGCCAATACCTGGTCAAAATAACTTGCTTTTGCTGCTTATAAAAATCATGCTCCTTTCTGAAAAGTGTATGACGTGCAATTGATACCACGTGGTACCAGTGGACAATTTCCGCTTCTGGATGCTTGCTTTTTCCATTTCTATAAAACGTATTACTGTACGGTCTGCAGTTAAGCCTCAATGGGTAGCCAGTTTCACGATAAGCTCCACGGCAAAGTGTTCAGTATTAGCTTGCATGCCATGAAATTCCACCAGTTCTCATCACCCAGTTACACCAATTTAAGCTCCAATTTAACGTCCTGCATCGATTGTAACTACCACGTAGTTCGCCTTCGATCGTGGTGGTGCAGACCTTTGTGATCACTGGGGTGGGCCATTTTTCATTCGGTGTTCATGGCGCAATTTAGTTTGTTTGCTTTGCACGTTTCTTGCATGACGACGATGTATGTTTTGTGAAGTATATTATATGGAAGGCTGATTTCTGCACCTTCCGGATACTCATTTTCTTTCACCTGCCTGATGCACATGGTGAGTGATTAGCAGCAAATATTTTGCTGGCGTAATCGTTAGCACAGCACTTTCAACTGAGATTTAATAAAGACTGAACTTGCGACCTCGTACTCAAGGGGTTCCTTGTAAATCAGAGCAGAGAATGAACCTAACAACATACGAGGGGCGTTCAGAAAGTAAGCTCCGATCGGTCGCGAAATGGAAACGACTATGAAAATCCGATAAAGCTTTGCACAGATGTGTTCGGTAGTGTCTCTAGTATAACCCCAGTTAGCATCACGTCGCTCTTCTCATTTCTGAGCTCGCAGTGAGTGCGTAAAGATGTCTAGAAAATAGTGTCTGCCGCCAAGTACGAGGGCCTGGTGAGAAATTTCGCCTGAAGCTATGCAGCTAACATTACATAACTGTCGTGCTGTTTCTTCTTCAAGACAATTCTCAGCCGCATTCTGCAGGGGCAATGAAGATGCTCCTGCATCGTTTTCAAATGGAAATGTGAGATTACCCACAATACAGTCCGCAATTGTCTCCCCCTGAGTTTCATCTCTGGTCACATGAACCGCTGTCTTTGAAGACAACATTTTGACACAGACAACGAGGTGTAGGCCAGCGTGGAGAATTGGCGGAAAGCACTGGCGGCTGCCTTCTATGATGAGGCTATTGAAAAGTTGGTACAACACTATGACAAAAGTCTAAGTCAGAACGGCGACTACGTAGAGAAGTAGCTGAAAGGTGTAGCTAATTGTTACATTTCTGATGTTCACTGTGGTTTCAATTTGGCAATCAATCGGAGCTTACTTTCTGAACAGGCCTCGTATATTTGCAAGTGGAGTATCTTAATCACAATTAAGAAGCACTTTCTTACCGTGAGGCACAATAAACTTTTACTGATATATGATTTTAACAAATTTACAATCATAAACGCAACCTAGAAATACTGAAACAGGTAATCAAATGGCGGCTGAATGCCTAGACATTTAAGCCTGCTACGGCAATTTCACGGAAGCTTTACTCATCCTGTAGTCAGCGGATAGCATGGAGCACCTAGGGCCCATTCGCAATGAAGAGTGAGATCCTGCTCACCGACTTTAGTTGACTGGCTCCCCGTAGCACTCAGTTGCTCGATTTTGAAATGAATCAACAGGTGCTGCCACCTTCCCCCCTCCCTGTCCTACCCCGCCCCCCGCCACCCCCCAGTCACCTAGATATCAAGCCACCGCCCCTTTGCAAAACAATGGCCTATTATACAATGTTCGTATAATATATATGCATCTCTTTCCTAGTAGTCTTTTTTAACTGTTTTGGAAAGTTTTTATTGCCTCTGATTAATTTAGGACTCGCTGTTTCGAGCCATACACTCCTTATTATTTCCATGATCATTCAAGGTCTCCTTCCTCTCGAATATGAGTGACAGGGTTGTCCGGAAGGGGAAGGCGGCAGCGAATGACGCCCGTTCAAGTGCTACTACCACTCTCGCGCTCAGTGATCTGTAAGAACTTAAACATTTATGTAGATAGGTCATACACATGTTTTGACGGATGGAATTGCGATTATCAAAATATATTAACAAATGGCAGTAACATTTAAGTGCACTGACTTAGAAGCTTGAAGTTTTTACACCGCTGAAGGACTGTAGACCTTGGTATTTGACGTAAATCTCAGTTTGATTCATCTACGCGTTCCTGATCAAAAGGAGCATCTTAACAGACAGTCAAACAGACTGACAACAAAGTGATATGAGGCTTCCATTTCTACCGATTCAGGTACGGAACCATAAAAGCACCTCATTGTTGGTTTTTGCGGGCTTTATATCTCAGATATAAAACAATGAAGCGTCAATAAACATTGTACGAAAGTTTGTGGTTGCAGTGGTGTCTTCGTGTCCTACATTCACATTCGCCGCTTGGTCAAAGGACTATACCCCTACCGATACACTGAGCAACATCTGATCACTTCTGTCATTTGTTTTCATCGCCGTGAATGTTTCCTCTTTCACTTACATTTCAATAGACTTGATGCTGTAAAATGTGAGAGTGCGGAACCGTATCAAATGCCTTCCTGAAGTCCAGGAATACGGCATCAATCTGCTCGCCAGTGTCTACGGCACTGTGAATTTCTTGGGCAAATAGGGCGAGCTGAGTTTCACATGATCTCTGTTTGCGGAATCCATGTTGGTTATGATGAAGGAGATTTGTATTATCTAAGAACGTCATAATACGAGAACACAAAACATGTTCCATTATTCTACAACAGATTGACGAAAGCGAAATAGGCCTATAATTATTCGCATCTGATTTATGACCCTTCTTGAAAATGGGAACGACCTGCGCTTTCTTCCAGTCGCTAGGTACTTTACGTTCTTCCAGCGATCTACGATAAATTGCTGATAGAAAGGGGGCAAGTTCTTTAGCATAATCACTGTAGAATCTTAAGGGTATCTCGTCTGGTCCGGATGCTTTTCCGCTACTAAGTGATAGCAGTTGTTTTTCAATTCCGATATCGTTTATTTCAATATTTTCCATTTTGGCGTCCGTGCGACGGCTGAAGTCAGGGACCGTGTTACGATTTTCCGCAGTGAAACAGTTTCGGAACACTGAATTCAGTATTTCTGCCTTTCTTCGGTCGTCCTCTGTCTTCGGTCGTCACTTCTGTGCAAGTTACAACCTGAATAGGACGTAAGAATAACTTCTCTTTATTTTAATAATTTTTGAGTATTTTGTGGCACACGGTAAAAGGTAGGATGTATTTTAATATATGTGAAAACAGAAACTGTTTTATTTCTTAACAAAATGTGTTTGATTTAAAATCTTGTTTAACCACTCAACGTATCCACTGTCCCACCGCAAAAGTCACGGAGTGGACCATTCCAATTACGTTTCACATGAACTGGGGAAATGAGTTAGCTTCTCCCATACTACTGTAACAAGTTTAGTTCCCTAATTATTAGCGTTGTGCCACCTGTTCCTCCTTCTGCCACATGGTACAAAATATAATAGCTTTTCCCTCATTTTGTACATGGTGTGGTACAAAACCTAAAGGTCTGTAATTACAAACATGAAAACGTGTATTTAATAATAGATGAAAATCTAAACTGGACTGAACACTGGGCTGCAAGCTGCAAGAAGGTATCAACATCTCTCCATGTCGTACAAAAATGTAAAAAAGCGCTTCCCTCTCCACCAAAAAAAAAAAAAAAAAAAAAAAAAAGAAATAAATTTGTGCGCTTATACTTCCAATCACTGATCTCAGCTATTGTATTCTACAAGACCTTTTTGAGGAAAGATCACGTCAGACGGAACTAATTGTAAATGCCTGTGCTCGTTATATCTTTTATCGACAATTTGATAGTATTTCATAATCGTGTGCACAGCTATCTTTAATGCGTGCGGAAAAGCGCAGAATTTCCCATACCCGCCGTCCTGTCAACGGTCTTATCAATGAACACTGTTCCTCATTTCTCTCCTCTAAATTAAGGCTCTTATATGAACAACATGGCAAGAACACCCGCTTCCATCGGAGGAAAGTCCTGACCTACTTTATAGTTCGGTAGCTTCCTCAGAGTCCTTCTCAATACTTGGCATATGACACTGGAATAGTCTCCCATACTATTTTAGAGAACTATATAACATCTCCAGGTGCAGATGACAATTACAGATGTATCTACTAACAACAATTGAAAGAAAAACAGCCCTCGGTCACTATTTTTAACGAATTAACCGGGTTTCAACACTGCTAGGAGTGTCTTCCCCAGAATTTAAATCAAAGAATGGTCTATATTCTATAACATGGTCACCATTCTTTGACTGCTAGGAGTGTCTTCCTCAGAATTCAAATCAAAGAATGGTCTATATTCTATAACATGGTCACCATTCTTTGATTTAAATTCTGAGGAAGACACTCCTAGCAGTGTTGAAACCATGTTAATTCGTTAATAATAGTGACGGGGGGCTGTTTTTCAATCAATTGTAACTATTCACGGTCTCTGAACGTGCAGCTATGTACAAAATTATGTGTATCTACTAAAGCAAGAATAAGAATATTATTATCCCTTTACGCGCTCTTTACCCTGTATATCTCCCATTACAACATGATCTTCCTCATATCCCAGGATTCTTAGTCGTTGCAGTTTCCTTAAATTTCTCCAGAACTCGCTATACCAGAATAGATCTATTTTCTGCAACTAAAATTGTTCTTATATTTGCCGCTATCACTATTTTTATTCCTGTAATTTTTTTTTAATTTTCTGTATGCCGAGTTAACCTTTTCGGCAATCATTTATTTTTCGCTTTCTTCATCCTAAATATGAATGACAAGTTTTCTGAATCGGGATGCAGTGTGTTAATCACTGCACTCCACAGCGGAAGTTTCAGTTTGTACACGCTGAGTTAAGGTTAAAATTATGTATTAACGTTGAAGACAATTGTGTTATTTATTAACAAAGTTGTTATTGTTTACCATTAATGAAGATTATTTGTAGCTCCCGCAGTTAAAATGGTACCAAAGGTGCCTGACACAGCCTGAGACGGTGTGTAATTCTTCGTACCACTGAAGGCTAGCCTCGGGGCGAATGAAGAACTTCGCGATCAGAGCGTCCGCACTTACACGTTTAAGCGCAGAAATTTCCGTTTAAGTACACAAGGGGACCTCGGTTACACAAAGGAAAGTTCCAACTGCCTCCGAGAATCCGCCGGACGCCCGGCGCCGCACCTTCCCCTTAGAAACTCTTTTGCCGCCGTTGAAGGCATGCCTCCTCTTCCCTTCCCTACCCCTGTCAACTAACTTCCCTGGCGGTAATCAGCGCTAACTCAATTACCGCGGATAGGAGGGGGAGGGGAGGGGGTGCGGCCCGGGGCGGCCACAGCGGAGGCGCGGTGGCGGCGGCGGCGGCGGCGGCAGCGCCGGCTGGCGGCGAACGATGGAGTTAGGCGTCGCTGCAGCTATTGACGCCGCCTCGCGCAACATTCCGAGGGGCGTCGGGCGCCGATCGCGCGTCGCCGCCGCCGCCGTTCTTAACGAGGCCGCGACCCGCCCAACTTCCGGCGGGACCCGATCATCACTCTCCCAAATTTGCACGACCTCGCTGGCCATTTAGAAAACTTTAGGCGCCGAGGAGACAACGGACACATTAGTGAGCGTGAAATATCTGCGTCGTCCCGGAGGGTAATTTATAAGAGGGTTATTGTGCCTTCCTGCTGCGGGGAAGGGGAGGGGGGTTGGGGGAAGGGAGACTGTTCTCGCGGAAGGGCCTGTGATTTACTCCCGTGGCTTATTGGACGCATAGATGGAACCGGCAATAAATAATCTAATTAAGTGTTGAGTGAACCTGATATGGGGACCAGTAGGTGCACAGTTTACAAAGACCGTGTTTGTTTACAAATACTAGAACGTTACAAGCAAACTAAAAAAAAAATAATAATAATAAAGGAAAATTATAATATCGCACCCAAAATTTTTCCACGTTCGGTGGACCTGTCGTCAAGATAAAAATTGATTCTAACCTGAAGTATGACTACATATCGCATATGAAAGGATACAGTCACAACACTTGCAGTTTCTTGCATTAATTCCTCAATTCCTACTTAGAGGTATTCTGCTAAAGTAATAATTGGGATAGTTTCTAAATATTCAAACAACTATGCAGAGTATAGTTTCCTGCCTCACCATTGTCTGCTACGGCTTACTACTATGTCACTAATGAACTCGGTGTCAACTGGATTTTTAAGTACGTGCTTTTCTTTTCTTCTCGTAAATGAGTTTCTAGCTACAAAAATTTACATTCGTTCAGTCTTTTATTTTAGTGACGATGTTCATTTCAGTTATGTCAGGGAACTTTCATTGTATTTGTTCCAATCGCGACGCTTGTGGATATCATCATATAATCGGAAGATTTCGGAATTTCGCTTCGGAGTAATTTTCTCGTATCTACTGTTTTTCACATTCTCATCTTCAGTCTCCTAAAAAATTTGCGTTTTCTTAACGTGTTGTATTACTATGCTTCTTTCATAGCCCCTGTATACTCTGTTTCTCTGTATATATGACCTTTCACAGTCCTGTTTTCAATTAAATCTGTTAATGCAGCGTATAATAAATATATGTTATAAACACCAAACGTCAACAAAGAAAATGTGAAACCTCTCATCACATTCACCTACAGCTTGTGTAGTGACATAGATGTAGATGTAGACATGTTACTAATATCTGAGATTTTAGTGCCCGGTAGGATGATCTCTTCGTACTCTTTCCTTGATGTCCCTATTTACTTAATTTTCTCCACAAAATTCCACTGAGTTATATTCCCCTTTATAAATCACTACGTCACTACTATATACCACTATGACAACATTTTCTATTCATTAAACATACACTGAAGCGCCAAAAAAACTGCGGTTTCAAATACAGAGATATGTAAATAGGCAGAATACAGTGCTGCGATCTATATAGGACAACAAAAGTCTGGCACAGTTCTTACATCGGTCACTGCTGCTACAGTGGAAGGTTATCAAGATTTAAGTGAGTCTGAATGTGGTGTTATGCTCGGCGCACGAGCGATGGGACACAGCATCTCCGAGGTAGCGATGAAGCATGGATTTTATCTCCGACATCGCTGCGCCAGGAAAAAGATCCTGCAAGAACGGGACCAACGACGACTGAAAATAATCGTTCAGCGTAACAGAAGTGCAACCCTTCCGCAAATTGCTGCATAATTCAACGCTGTGAGGTCAACAAGTGTCAGCGTGCGAGTCATTCAACGAAACATCATCGATAGGGGCTTTCGGAGCCGAAGGCCCACTCGTGTACCCTTGATGACCGCACGACACGTAGCTTTACTCCACGCCTAGCCCCGTCATCACCAACATTGGACTGTTAATGACGGGAAATATGTTGCCTGGTCGGACGAGTATCATTTCAAATTGTATGGAGTGGATGGACGTGTACGGGTATGGAGGCAACCTCATCAATCCATGGATCTTGCGTTTCAGCAGGGGACAGTTCAAGCTGGTGGAGGCCCTGTAGTGGTGTGGGGCATGTGCAGTTGGAGTGGCGTGGGTCCCCTGATACATCTAGATACGACTCTGACAGGTGACACACCCGTAAGCATCTTGTCTGATCGCTGGCCTCCATTCATGTCCATTGTGCCTTTTGAAAGAATTGGGCAATTCCAGCTGGACTTTGCGACACCTCACTCGTCCAGAATTCCTACAGAGTGGCTCCAGGAACACTCGTCTGAGTTTGAACATTTCCGCTGGCCACCGACCTCCCCAGACGTGAACATTATTGAGCACATCTTGGATGCCTTGCAACGTGCAGTTCTTTAGTTAAAAACATTGTGCAACCTACGACTGTCTTTTCACCAGCAATTTTTGAGGAGTTTCTAAAAGTAGCCACATATGTAACGTCAACTACCAGTATGAGACGTCATAAAACAAGAGAATTTTTTTATGTGAGTTACATTACGTTTCTCTTTTCCTCTTTATTCGATAGGTTTCTGAAGCTTATTTTGCTTTTATTGTAGTCCAGAATAGGACCACGTCGGATTAATTGTTATGTCGTCTTCCCCTTATATTTTGAGATAAACTGATGATGCCCTGTTCAGGCGAAACGCATAGTTCTTGAGTTAATAACGAACATTGTGCAATCTACGACTGGTTTTTAAGCAGTAATTCTTGAGGAGGCGTTTCTAAAAGTAGCCACACCTATAGCATCAACTAGTAGTATGGGACGTCATAAAACAAAAAAACTGGAAAATTAGACACAGGTATAAAAGCATAAAACTCAAAAGATGGGATAGAATAATTGAAAATCCTCTGAAATTAACAAATTTTATAAATGACTGTGGCTCTGGTACTGCGGAGAGTTTGCAACGAAATCTCCCTAAAGCACATGTAAGACCCACAAACACATACACCACAGTCACAAAGACGTTGCTTCCCACAACAGAGCTTGAAGACAGAAAAAGAATACAGCGATTAAAGAATAAGAAGTTAGCATGGTATCGATAAAGTTCCAGTCTCTGTTCCGAAGCCTTGCACAGAGAGTACACAAGAAACATCAACTGGCATAATAAGTGAATCTTTTACTTCAGGTGTTTTTTCACAGTACCTAAAGCACACACGAGTTGTGTCCTTACTAAAGAAAGGTAACAAACATTACTCATAATAGTCTGAATAGTGATTAAAAAAGAAAGGTGATGGCTGCCAAGCCTTGTCACAGTATAATTTTCTAGTGCTTTTACAAGACAATCATGGGCTGGTATTTTAAACTACTCTGGGAGGCCATTACACATCCACCATACAGTCTTGAACCCTTCCCTTGCAACTCCGATATTTTTGGAACTCTGCAGAAAGACATAAGTGGCCTTCGATTTCTTTCGGAAGAAGAAGTGCGCGCCTATGTGCAGTTATGATTCTGTTGGCAACCGCAAACATTTATCCATGCGCTCATAGACCATCTTGTCTCACAGTGGGGATACATTTATTAACAACGACGATGATTATTTTAGAAATATTGAACACTTTACTAATTTTTTTCATTTGACCCTTCTGGTAAATTATTACAAAATGGGTCAAATGGCTCTGAGCACTATGCGACTTAACTGCTAGAACTTAGAACTGCTTAAACATAACTAACCTAAGGACATCACACACACCCATGCCCGAGGCAGGATTCGAACCTGCGACCGTAGCGGTCGCGCGGTTCCAGACTGTTGCGCCTTTAACCGCTCGGCCACTCCGGCCGGCTAAATTATTACATTGCGCGAAAGTATAGTTCTATAATGGTTTCATAATGAGTAGCTTATTCAAGACAATTTAAAGATTGATTAAAGAAAGTCAACCCAACCTTTACAGGATTTGGATATTTAGAGAACGCGTTTGACAGTGTTGAGTGGAATAAGCTCCTTGATGTCCTGAAGCTAACAGGGGTAAAATAGAGAGCATAGGTTATTCACAACTTGCGCACTGCAGTTAGAAGAGTCGAAGGGCATTAAAGGGAAGCAGTGGTTGGAAAGGAGCGAGACAAGGCTGGTCCTATCCCCAATGTTATTCAGTTTGTACACTAAGATATCAATTAAGAAAACCGAGCAAACATTTGGAAAGGGATTTAAAGAGCAAGGAGAAGAAACGAAAATGTTGCTGTTTGCCGATGACGTTGTAATTCTGTCAGAGACAGGAATGGATTTTTCTTTAAAAGAGGTTATAAAGTGAATGACGGCGAATGCAAAACAACGGTAATGGAATGGAGCTGACTTAAATGAAGCGATGCTAAAGGAATAAGATTCGGAGATGGCGGATGAGTTTAGCCGGGGAGTCAGCAATATAAGTGATGATGGCCACCAAAAAGTGCAGATGGTCTGTGGCACTAAAAGTATTTATCTGGTAAAGACGAATTTGTCCACATCTACTATAAAATTACGTGTTAGGGAATATTGTAGGAAGGTGTCATCTTCTACGTAAGTGAAAGATGAATGATAGAAGAAGGGAATCGAAGCTTTTAAATGTGATGCTACAGAACCACGCTGATGATTTGATTGCTAGAACGAATAATTAATAATGAGGTACTGTAATCGGGGAAAAGATAAATCTACGATACAACTTGACTAAAAGAAGGGATAAATTGATAGGACCCGTCCCAAGACGTGAAGGAACCACTAATTTGGTAATGGTGGTAAATGTAAAAAATTGTATATGGAGACCGAGGCTTGAATACGGTCAAGTAAGTTCAACGAATTTAGCTCCCAGTACTTCATAGATGAAGTGACTTGTATAGGATAGTAGCCTCAAAAAATGCAGCATATCAGTCTTCAGACTGAACACCACAGCAACTGCAACAGGAACTACAATAGGTCCTTTTTCCTCTAGTATTATGGGTGTGGACATCTTATTCCTCTGAAATTATGATGAATTATTTATGACGACTTTCACTGGCGAATATCAGTACATTGACGGTGCAGTTAAAATTCTTAACTACTCAAGAAGTAGCTGCATGGCGTCCGTGGATGATAATGACATATTTTTCTTACGTCTCGCTTTTATTCATTCAATACTTTCTAAGTGATGAGCTGACTCAGAAAATTATTCCATAGGACATTATTTAGGAAGGGCAAAGGTCGCTGGATTAACTGTTAGTGAAGCTTAGAAATATGCTTTTTCCTGTTCAGGTCTTCATCATTATGTACACCCATAATTTTGGAGCATTCTACACTCTTTTCTGACTCCTGTTCAGGTACCATATTAATTGTGGGTGACTGATGTATAGAGCTGAAGACAGCGTGTTTTATAAAAATGAATGGAGAGTCCATTTTCAGAGAACTATTGATAATTCATTAAAAAATCATGATTAAGAACTCTTTGGCTGCTTTTTCTGTAATGGGATTAACTACAACACTAGCATATTCTGTATGAACTTGTGGGACTCCATTTGGGTTCTCTCTCTCCCGAGCCCACCCCCCATCGCACTATCAGTCACAACAGTTTCTGTCATTACAATATTGTTTCAACTACTCAATACAATTTTTTGCTATTCATTTCCTGATGTGAGCAGTGTAGGGGCGATCTGAAACATGTGGTAACAGAAGAAAATATCACAACCCAAGAGCAATAAAGCAGCTTTGTATTGGTTGACCAGTTTCGACAGAGCTATGCTCATCATCGGATTTTATGCTTTAAAATTTTTTGAAGATTTTACCCATCAGTGTTACAATGTGAAGCAACTTTTGACACTGATAGATAATCGGTTGTAAAAATGAAAAGCATATTAACCGATAATGACAGGATAGCTCTGTCGAACCCGGTTATCCAATAAAAGGCTTTTCTACCGATGTAGGCATGTGAAGTTTTCTTCTGTTACCGCAATTTTTGGCACTGTGTTTATTTGCATGACTCGCTAGTTGCACAACATCGCATTCATGGTATTCTACGGAAGCCAGTTAATAGATTTGGCCATTGACCAGATCATGTACGTGATTGTAGTTCACCCCCTCAGCGTCAGTTAAAGACTCAATGTGGCGTATTGGGTCACCGACCGAAACTGACTGCAACAAAATAACATCGAAACGACAGCTGCAGGTGTTTCATTCTATTACATTAGTGACCGGTTGAAGTCCCGCAGATCATCAATGAAAAGAATGGACATTAAAGAAAAGGAAAGGAAATTCCTGGCAGATCGTTTGACAGAGACCTGTAAAGCTGGCAGTTTGAGGGCGCAAGGTCAGGTTAATGAAGTGGGTTTGGATACACTTACCAATCCAACGCTTGTACAGCGTTTTTGTTAGCCTAGCAGAATGGTGGCGAGCGTTACAGTGAAGTAACATCACTTCACCAGTCTTCCTCGTCGTTGTTCCTGGAGTGCGTTTTCTGGATGTCTCAGTTGCATTTCTAACAGGTTTGATGCGGCACGGCACGAATTGCTCTCCGGTGACCTGCGTTTTCAGATATTTGCTGGATGTATTTCAATCCCTATCTCCCTCTACAATTTTTACCACTCACAGCTCCTTCTAGCACCATGGAAGTTATTCTGAGATGTCTTAACAGATGTCCTACGATCCTGTCTCTTCTTCTTGTCCATGTTTTACTTTCCTCGCCGATTCTGTGAACCCCCTCATTCCTTACCTTATGAGACCATCTGATTTTTAACATTATTCTATGGCACCACATCTCAAATTCTTCGATTCTCCTATTTTCCGGTTTATCTGCCTTGCATGTTTTACTACCATGTAATGCTGTGATCCAAACGCACATTCTCAGACACTAATTATGTGCTAGTGACTATAGCTTAATTGTAGTGTTACTGAAGCGAATACTAACATCAAAAGCATTCAAGAGAAATAGATATGAAAACTTTCTTTCAAGCTTCTTTCAAATCGAAAGCTGTGTGCAAAACACATCTGTACCTGTCCCGTCCAGCTCTTTGGCATCAGCAAATGAAAAAGCTATCTCAACGTTTTATAAGAAAGTAATGGTGAGTTTGCACCGAGAGCTCGAGGTCATCTTTTTGAAGCCCCATGCGTCCTTCAGACAGCATCGAAATCTGGTAAACAAACGTTTGACCAGGTTGAAAGATATTTCCTTCTCCACTGAGGGAGCAAAATCTGTATTATTTTTTAGTTTATCAGGGCTGTGAATGTGAAAGAAACGCATTGAACATCGTACCAGAAGACAAAGAACTTGTTCATCTGTTAATCCCGGAGGGCTCTATGGCACAGGTACAGTCGTGTAATATATGTGGCTTTCGAAGCTGAAAAGACCTTTGTAAGACGCATTTGAGACCTAGTTCTGTTGAATGAATTTTATGTCAATCCCCGATTGAGAAACACCGTCAACAGCACATAATCAGTTCTTTTCGCAACGGCTTACCAATATACTGAAATATGCCTGATCCAAATCAAGGTGTTTAGAGGATCACCTGCGACAATTTCAGATCTAGTTGAATTTTGGATTATATTGTGTTCTCTGTTGTGTATATCATATGAACAAATTTCGTTCATTTTATGTGCGTGAAGCAACAAAACGTTAGGTTTTAAGCATTTACTTACAGATTACAATGATTGTAATGATTTTGTATCATAAAATGACTTATTTATTATTTTCAATTAACAGAATACACGTAGGTGAAACGGTAACTAAAAAAAAGGGAATATAAAACGTAAACTAAGAATTTAAAACATATAACAAATATATGTAAAATATATAGTTACAGTAATAGTGAATGTTTAATTGTTTCAAATAGGTAAGCGAGGACTCTGATAGCACATTTGTATAGCAGACTTTCCAGAAACGGTATTTCGGTAACCAGCTTTGTAGTAACAAACGTTTTAATTTTTCCAAATTAATTAATAATGGTCGGATATTTTGCAAAATATCAGGTTATTACAAAATTCGATTACATAGTTTTCAAGAACGTTAATTACATATCAACTTTTATGTGAGAAACATTTTTTATCTATCATAGTTTCGAAGGGTCCAAACGTAATATGGTTGGTTGGTTGGTGGATTCATGGGAGTGGACCAAACAGCAAGGTCATTAGACTAGGGAAGGATGGGAAAGGAAGTCGGTCGTACCCTTTCAAAGGAACCATCCCGACTTTTGTCTGAAGCGATTTAGAGTAAGCACGGAGAACCTAAATCAGGATAGGCGGATTTGAACCATAGCCCTCCCGAATGCGAGAGTAGAGTGCTAAACACTGTGGTACCTCTCTTGGTACCTAGTATGCCAAATTATCTTTCGGGGTGCATTTTACCACTTAAAAGTGAAATTAGGCAAAAACAAAAAAATACGAGTACTTATTGCATTATTTTTCCCCTTCTACACACTTTCCAAGACTAATCAAAATCGTTTGACATTTGGGAATGTTCCCTTGTGAGTAAACCACAGCTTGCAGAAATGAGATTTTTAATGAATGTTAAAGGAGGTACGCAGATACTAGAAAAGAATTAAATACGGAATAAGTACATAATAAAATATAAAATTACAAACTGGAAAGTCCACTTACAAACAATGGAAAATACGATACACCTAAGGCAAAGTTGGATTGCATGCCGAGCGGAAGAAGAGACCGACCATGACGCAGAAGACGCTGCAGACAACAATGAAGCCAAACCGGGCGAGAATGCCCGGTCCATGAAGTGTAGAAGAGGTAAGAAAGGAACTATGTCACTAGCCCCATTATATTCCGACTGCACTTTTCGGCAGGAAAAAAATACATTAAAAAACTAGAAAACCACTTCGATTGCGAAAAAAGCACCTAGTGTTAACCTAGGTTTCGGCGAAGATAACTTCACCTTCTTCAGAACTACAATAAAACCCACAAGTGCCTGAGAAGACATTTGTCAATGATTAAAAGAATACCATAGCTAATCATTTATAAACAGAAAAAAAGGAAAACACAAACAGTACATATGTACAAAGTCAAAACCACTATTTAACTTAACGGTGTAGGCTCGACCTCACACCGGCCTATGTTCGATGGGCCATGACCCGCCTAGGTTAACGCTAGGTGCTTTTTTCGCAATCGAGGCGGGTTTTTTAGTTTTTTAATATGTTAACCAACGATTGCTGACGCGCTGCGATGTTGAAGGTTCGGAAATAATTACAGTATAACGGGAAGTCCGACGCTGCCACAGTCATGGTTTTGACAGGTGATTTCCAATGAGGGTAAGAAATTTGGCATCTGAGAGTATGGAAGTCAACGACAGGGAGAGACTAATACAAAGGGGGTTGCAGAGGTGCTATGTTTCGCAGTACAGACATACTGAACAGGGGCTTCGTTTAGTATTAGCCTGGAGATGTCCCTCTCCATTAACGGAGTACCACTAACTTGTATTGCCAGGAACTTCCCACAAGTGTTGGGGCTCTATCTCACGGCCCGAGGGGAGGTTTTCAACTTCACCGCAGCGAGGCGCAGGTCTGCTGGATTAGTGCGATCCGAGATACGAGCAGTGGCGTCCCACAAGCAGCGCTGGGCTGGTGAGGACATCGCTGGCGGCGGCAAGGAGACGCGTATTCTGGCAGCGTCGCCTAGCGGTGCGTCGCGGCGCCCCCACGGGACGCGTCGCAGTTGGCTCACAGATTAAACATTCCACGCCCGCAGCGGGGGGCCACGGCCTCCTAATAGATTTAGTGGCTGGCGCCGGCGAAGACGGTCGCGCAAATTCCTACGCAGGCTGAACCTGCTATGGGGGTGGGGCAGCTAGGCGCTGCTTGTTGAGTGTCGGACCGCGGACTCACTGGGAGCCACGCTCTTGGCTGCCCGCTGGACCAACAGCGGATTAAGGATGCCAGTGACGAGCCGAAGAGGTCGGGCGCCGGTACTCGGTCATTCCCACCATTGATCCGAGACGTTGGGGTATGGCGATTGTGAGAAGACGATGATTTCACTTAAACAGTAGTTTTCCTGTCTGGTGGAATGTACAGCGTGAATCACGAGAGGCAATCCAAATAAGGGCTGTTTCAAAAATATTCGTTGTGAGAATGCTGTTTGGTTAGTGCTTAAGTTCGTAGCGGTTTCGTTTCGCGCGTTGGTATTCCGGTTGCTATGGGTTTATTTATCGATTGTCTTTGTTGTAGTTCACCGTTGCGATATGAGTTGACATGTTGTCACTTTGTCATATCGAGACCGTGAGTGGAGCTGTAGGCGCTAGAAAATGGGGTGCCAAGTGGAGAAATCTGAACATTTCCGACATATTCTTCGGGTTAATTCAGTAGATAGGTGACAACAGCGGCGCCAGCTAAAAATATTTGCGCCGTGTATGTGGACAATGCCATTGGACGACCGGCCGGTGTGCCCTATCGGTTCTAGGCGCTCCAGTCTGGAACCGAGCGACCGCTACGGTCGCAGGTTCGAATCCTGCCTCGGGCATGGATGTGTGTGATGTCCTTAGGTCAGCTAGGTTTAAGTAGTTCTAAGTTCTGATGACCTCAAATGTTAACTCCCATAGGGCTCAGAGCCAT
This sequence comes from Schistocerca serialis cubense, assembly GCF_023864345.2. NCBI lineage: Eukaryota > Metazoa > Arthropoda > Insecta > Orthoptera > Acrididae > Schistocerca > Schistocerca serialis. The sequence continues at coordinate 998,716,151 of NC_064639.1, forward strand.
TTGAACCAAGCCATTCGACAGAGCACGATAAGAAAATGTTTTTCGTTTTAAAGATGATCCTTTTGACATTAGCGACTCTCCACGTGCAGAAAAACCTTCGGCGATTGATGAATAACGCTTAAACGCTTTAATCCCCTATGATCCAGTACACTGTAGAACTGGCAAATGTGATGAACTGTGATCATTCCACCGGCGTACGACATTTTCATATGATTTGGAAGGTTCAAAAATCGACTATATGGGTACCACATGCTCTAAACCAATATCACATAAAGCAGAGGGTGGCCACATGTGCATTTCTGCTTGCTCGTTATCAACTGGCTAGCTAACAACGCCGAACATTCGTATCTTCGTGACAATACATGGTGTGTCTATCCTAACACACGGAAAAGGAAATTGAGGATGTGCTTGATGACGATCAGTTTGGATTTAATAAAGGTAAAGGTATCAGAGAGGCAATTATCAAGTTGCCGTTGATCCACATCCACACAGATAGTCCGCAAGCCACCGTACGGTACATGGCGGAGGGCATCTTATATCACTTCTAGCCATTCCCTATCCTGTCCCACTCGCAAACAGAGGGGAAAACGACTGTCTATATGTCTCTGTATGATCCCTAATTTCTCGAATCTCATCTTCGTGGTCTTTATGCAATGTATGTTGGCGGCAGTAGAATCATTCAACAGTCAGCTACAAACGCAGGTTCTCTAAATTTTCTCAACAGTTTTCCTCGGAAAGAACATCGCCTTCCCCTCCACAAATTGCCATTTGAGTTCCCGAAGCATCTCCGTAACACTTACGTGTTGTTCAAAGCTACCGATAACAAATCTAGCAGCCCTCCTCTGAACTGCTTCAATGTCTTCCATGAACCCGACCTGGTACGATTCCCAAACACTCGAGCTGTTCTCAAGAACAGGTCTCACCAGCGTCATACGTGCGGTGTCCTTTACCTGTGAACCACTCTTCTCTAAAATTCTCTCAGTTAACGGGAGTCGACCAATCGCCTTCTATACTGCAGATCTCATGTGCTGGTTTAATTCCATATAGAAGCCAGAATAAAAGGAAAATCAATACACGTTCCCAGTATTTGTCGAATCTGAAAAAGTGTTAGAAAATTTATCTGGTGCAAAATATTCGAAACTCTGAGAAAAATGGGGGTAAGCTATGGGGAAAGACGAGCAATATACAGTATGAAGAAGACCCTAGAGGGAACAAGAACAGAGGGAATTAAAAAGGGTGTAAGACAGGGACGCAGTCTTTCGTTCCTACTGTTCAACCTATACATCAAAAAAGCAATGACGGAAATAAATGAAAGGTCCAAATATAGGATTAAAAGTCAGGGTAAAACGATATTAATGATAATATTCGCTCATGACATCGCTATCCTCAGTGAAAGCTAAGAAGAATCACAAGATCTGCTGAAACGAATGAACAGTCTGATGAGTACACGATATGGATTGGGAGTAAATTGAAAAAGGTTCAAATGGCTCTGAGTACTATGGGACTTAACATCTGAGGTCATCAGTCCCCTAGAACTTAAAACTACTTAAACCCAACCAACCTAAGGACATGACACACACCCATGACCGAGGCAGGATTCGAACCTGCGACCGTAGGGCTTAGAACCGCTCGGACACAACGGCCGGCCGGAGTAAATTGAAGAAAGACAAAAGTAATGAGAAGTAGCAGAAGTGGAAACAGCTCTAAACTTAACATCAGGATTGGTGCTTACGATGTACATGAAGTTAAAGAATTCTGGTAGCCAGGCAGCAAAGTAATTCAAGAGAGACGGAGCAAGGAGGACATAAAAAAATGTACAAATATGTGTGGACTCCTAAGTGACCAAACTGCTTAAGTCATCGGTCCCTAGACTTACACATTACCTAAATTAAATTATGCTAAGAACAACACACACACCCATGTCCGAGGGAGGACTCGAACCTTCGGCAGGAGGGGGCCGTTCAGAAAGTAACCTCCAGTTGATTTAAAAAAAATACACCAAGTTAAATAAAAATATTTTAATAAATACATCTTACAACTACATCTTTGCACTATTTTTCTACATAGTCTCCATAGCGATTGAGGCACTTATCGTATCTCTTCACAAGCTTTGAAATTCCTTCTGCATAAAAATCACCCGCTTGTGCCTGGAGCCAGCCTGTGACCGCATCTTTGAGCTCTTCGTCGTCATCAAACTGCTGTGACCCGAGCCATTTCTTCAAATGCATGAAGAGGTGATAATCACTTGGCGCCAGGTCTAGGCTGTAAGGTGGATGGTTGATAACGTCCCACTTGAAGGACTCAAGAAGGGCCGTTGTTCTGCGAGCAGAGTGAGGACGGGCGTTATCGTGCAAAAAAACGATACCGGAAGTCAGCATACCACGGCGTTTGTTCTATATAGCCCGTCGTAACTTTTTTATTGTTTCACAGTACACGTCTTGATTAATGGTCGTACCACGTTCCATGAATTCAACCAACAACACCCCTTTGGCATCCCAAAACACCGTTGCCATCAGTTTTCTGGCAGAAAAATCTTGCGAGGCTTTTCTTGGTTTGGTAGGCGAATTTGAATGTGCCCACATCTTTGATTGTTCTTTTGTCTCAGGGTTCACGTACTTAATCCAGGTTTCGTCACCGGTCACGATTCTGTTTAACAATGGTTCTCCTTCGTCCTCATAACGTGACAGAAAGTCTAATGCAGAGGCCATTCTTTGAGTTTTGTGGTGGCCGGTAAGAATTTTGGGCACCCATCGTGCACAGAACTTACGGTAACCCAATCTTGCTGTCACTATCTCGTACAAGAGAGTCTTAGAAATCTGTGGAAAACCAGTAGACAACTCCGACATTGAGAAACGTCGATTTTCACGAACTTTTGCATCAACTGTCTGAACGAGTTCGTCAGTCACCAATGATGGTCTACCACTCCTCTCTTCATCATGAACGTTTTCTCGTCCACTTTGAAATAAACGTACCCATTCACGGACAACTACTTCACTCATAACTCTTGGTCCGTACACGGCACAAAGCTCACGATGAATAGCTGCTGCAGAATATCCTTTGGCTGTAAAAAACCTTATGACAGCACGCACTTCACATTTGGCGGGGTTTTCTATTGCAGCACACATTTCAAACTGCCACAAAAACTAAACTAGCGCAGGTACGACGTTCACTCGACCACAGCTTGATGCCGACTGACCTGTTGAGTGCGTGAACGCACAGATGGCGTCGCTACTCCCCCCCACAACCCGCACTGTGACCAATCGGAGGTTACTTTCTGAACCGCCCTCGTAATTCAAGAGAGACGGAGCAAGGAGGACATAAAAAAATGTACAAATATGTGTGGACTCCTAAGTGACCAAACTGCTTAAGTCATCGGTCCCTAGACTTACACATTACTTAAATTAAATTATGCTAAGAACAACACACACACCCATGTCCGAGGGAGGACTCGAACCTTCGGCAGGAGGGGCCGCACAATCCGTAACATGGCGCCTTCGACTTCACGGCCACTCCGCGCGGCTGGACATCAAAAGCGGACCAGCACTGGCAAAAGGGGCATTCCTGGTCATGAGAAGTCTGCCAGTATCAAACATAGGCCTTAATTTGAAGAAGACTTATCAATCTACTGAAATACACGTGCCGGCAGCGGTGGTCTAGCGGTTCTAGGCGCTCAGTCCGGAACCGCGCGACTGCTACGATCGCAGGTTCGAATCCTGCATGGATGTGTGTGATGTCCTTAGGTTAGTTACGTTTAAGTAGTTCTAAGTTCTAGGGAACTGAAGTTCCATAGTGCTCAGAGCCATTTGAACCATTTTTGAAATATACGTGCTGCATTTTCTTTACTCCTGTACACGCCCGCCGAGTTTCATTTGGATCGTTCACTGACAATTTGCAATATCCCTTTATCATTTGCTTATGAGTTAGCACCTAGGCTTCCCTCCATAAAGTAACTTGAGTAAATCCAGAACTTCATAAAAGTACATTTCAATTTCCTCCTAACTTCGTTTTCAAAAGTTCTTTGAATGCTCCCAGATGCAGCTTGAAATTCGTTAACTTTTTGCTCAATTTAGTTGTGCCTATAAATAAGTACTTAGATACTTCTTCTAAAACGTTGTATTCTACGACACTTCTTAAAGTGAGCGAATCGGTCCCTCTAAAATCCATTATTTTTGTTTCACTAACCGAGATTTTAAAAGTAAAGAGTTATATTCTTTATTTAAAATACAGATGGATTTCTGCGTCTCATGTACTTGAATTATTAATTGAGTGTCTTTATGCAGTTACAGACAGTGAATACAACAACGAAAGTAACTTTCACCATTGAAACCCAGTTACTTTCCCCTCTTGTGGAGCAGATATGTAATATTTGGCACTGCCTGCCTGCAACCTTCCCCTGAAACGACGCAAAAGCGTGACGTTCTGTGATGTCACGCTCAGGCTCAGCGACGCTCTAAACAGTAAGGTGTCGACACACACGAAAAAAAACAGAGCTCAGAAATTCGTGTGAGGGGTAAGGTGGTTCATGATGTCACAATTCGATCTAGTGAAAATTTTACCTGTTGGGAAGGATGTCACCCTTTCTTCCCCCGTGGCCTTCTTTTCTTGTCGCGTCTCTGATGCAGGTCAGTTTTATACTTTCTGGCGCTTCTATTTCACGCCCTTCTGTGGCATCATCACGACGGGGGTACCATTGCCACGTGCGTGAATAAAACGGTACATGAGAATGAGATTTGCACTCTGCAGCGGAGTGTGCGCTGATATGAAATTTCCTGGCAGATTAAAACTGTGTGCCGGGCCGAGACTCGAACTCGGGACCTTTGCCTTTCGCGGGCAAGTGCTCTACCGGATGAGCTACCCAAGCAGGACTCCCGCCCCGTCCACACAGCTGTACTTCCGCCAGTACCTCGTTTCCTACCTTCCAGACTTTAGCAGGAGAGCTTCTGTAAAGTTAGGAAGGTAGGAGACGATGTACTGACAGAAGTAAAGATTTCAGGAGGGGGCGTGAGTCGTGCTTGGGTAGCTCAGACGGTAGAGCACTTGCACGCGAAAGGTATAGGTCCCGAGTTCGAGTCTCGGTGCGGCACACAGTTTTAATCTGCCGGGAAGTTTCAAAACGGTACGTAGTCTCTCGAAGCCCCAGTTTGGCAACACCCTCTGTACCACTTGCACTTGTTGAGCACTTTATAGATGGCTGTACAGACACAACCATATTACTTGCTAGTGGGGCAGGCAACATGTTCGACACTAGTGCCTGCAGGTCTCATGCAAAAACGCAGAACAGAGGAAATAATTTTCCATCCTATCGGCGGGTAGCTATATTAAACTTCTCAACAAAGGTGTGCGGGTGGCGCTGATGAAGTTGTTGCCGAATTGGGGAATCTTAGCGGGACACTTAATGTTTTATTCAGGCAAGCCCCACCAATGATCACGCCACAGGAGTGCTGAAAAAGTATAAGCTCTTTCGGATCAAGTTCAAATTTCGTTGAATGAACCTGAACGGTTGTTAGTGGTTCCATTATGTATAATACACCAAAAATTTAAATTGCGCTGCACTCCAATCCGATCAGAACAGCTGGACTGGGGTCGCAGCCCCACGATGTGCTTACTGTTGAATCGTCCGGAGATGACACAGTGTTAGAGTTTCTGAAAAACGTCGTTCTGTTGCGTATCGCATTGCAGACCTCCATTTCTGAGCGCGAAATGTTTGTAAGTGAACGACCCCAGAGATGGGGTGGTTTCACGTACTCCTAAGGCATTTTGGTGTCGATTACGAACGGCGGTCTGTCTGAAATGTTTTCAAAAAATTGTTTAAAATGGCTCTGAGCACTATGGGACTTAACTTCTGAGGTCATCAGTCCCCTAGAACTGAGAACTAGTTAAACCTAACCTAACCTAAGGACATCACACACATCCATGCCCGAGGCAGGATTCGAACCTGCGACCGTAGCGGTCGCACGGTTCCAGATTGTAGCGCCTAGAACCGCTCGGCCACACCGGGCAGCTGAAATGTTTTACTCAACCACTCATTTCAGTCAGTGATTTCAACGTTCGTGAGGTTCGTGAGGTTTGACGAGCGGGAGTGGGACGTGGGTAAGAGTGGGGGAGGGGAGGGGAGGGGGGGATTCCCCTTTGTGACACATCAACGCTCATTCCATTTTGCCCTTTGTTCGCTGTTGTACTGCGACGATCACACACTACTTTCTAGCAGCAGTACGATACGTACTATATGATTCGTGCACTTCACTTTCTTAGCGACGGTGTGCACATCGTTATAATGGCTAAAAGAGTGGAGATATCCACAGACAAACGTGCTGGAACTGTAGCACTCAGAGAAGCAGGCCTATTACGCCTCAAACTGCGGAGCAATGAGAGTGTCTATAGGGGTAGTGTATTATACCCTTTAGAAACGGAAGACAACAGCAATGAGGACCTACCACGAAGACATCCTAAAACAACTTAAAGTCATGACAAATTTATCAGAATAACTAGTAACAGGAAAACAGCACAAACTGGCGCAAAACTGTTGGAATGAAGAAAAAATATCTTTTGTCATATTAAAAAGAGAGACTGGTTGATGTTGGCTTGATGGGACGTGCTGCATTGAGGAAGCCTTTTGTAATGCTCGTTAATAAACAGAAGTTCTTGAAAGAGATAAGAAACCTAGAAAGTGGACACACGAAGAGTGGAAGAAAATGTTACTCACACTATGAATCGAAATTCGAGATATTTGGTACAAGAAGGGGGACATTTGTTCTTCCATCTGAAGGAGAAAGAGCGGCCCAGCAGTGTATTCTACCTTCAGTTAACCTCGATGGAGATTTATTATGGTTTGGGGACGGTTTATAAGAGACAGAGCTGGCGACATTGCCAAAACAGAAGGGTGTATGTATCAGAAAAACCACCACCGCATACTTCCGTGTCATACGATACCGATTGTTCTTAATAGGGAAAGGGTTCACAGTAAAACGGGGTAATGACCCAAAACATCGGTCGGAGTACGTTCCATGAAAGGAAAAACAGAAGGTACTGAAAGACAGGAGCGGTGTGGCTGTTTTAAAGCCCTGACGGTAATCGTATTTAAATGGCCTGGGATCGCCTGACGTATCGGGAAAATTCGAGTAACACGCAAGGAACATCTCTAGAGCGTCTTCATGTGGAATCATATATACTCACAGTACCTACAAAAACCTGTTGGCCGCATGCATCCTGTACATTTATATCTAAATACATACTTCGCAAGCCATTGTACAGTACACTGCAGTACAGTGCGTACCGCTACTCGTCATTTCCTTATCTCTTCTACTCGCAGACAGAGCGAGGTAAAACGACTGCCTACATGCCTCCACACGTGCCCTTATTTCTCGTACCTTACCATAGTGACGCTTAAGCGAAATGTATGTTGGCCGTAGTGAATGCGTTCTGCTCTCAGCTTCAGATGCCGGTTTCTATAGTTTCTAAATTTTGTTCCTCTTAAAGAACGTAGTTTTTCCTTTAGTAATACCCATTTTGGAACAATCTCCGTTAATGCTTACATGTTGTTCGAAACTGCTGGCAAAAAATCCAGCTGCCCGCCTCTGAACTGTATCGATGGCTTCCTTTAATCGGACCTGGTGCGGATCCCAAAAACTCGAGCAGTACAATGAACAGGTCTCTCTACCATCCTATATGCACAACAGTTTCCCAAAATTCTCTCGATAAACCGAAGTCCACAATTCCCTTTCCCTACCACAATTCTCACATGCACAGTCCATTTCATATCGCTTGACGACGTGACGCCCAGATGTTTAAACGATGTGTCTATGTCAAACAGGATTCTTCTGGTGGTATTTCCATCTTTGTTGATATCCGCATTAACTAGATATCCGCATTAACTTATATTTCTCTAAATTTTGACCTAACTGTAATTCAGCACACCAACTAGATATTTTACCTGACTTTTGTATCCTTCTATAGCCACTCAGCTTCAACGCCTTCCCGTACACCAAAGCATCGTCAGAAAGCATCCAGCATAAGGCAGAAGGGATACATAACATTCCATCAGAATTTCTAAAATCATAGGGGAAGTGATAACAAAACGACTGTTCACATTGGTGTGTGGAATATATGAATCTGGTGACGTACCATCTCTCTTTCTCAAAAATAATATCCACAAAATTCCAAAGACTGCAAGAGCCGACAAGTGCAAGTATTATCACACAGTCGGATAAGTAGCTGATGCATCCAAGCTACTGACAAGAATAGTATAGAGAAGAATGGCAAACAAAATTGAGGATGAGCTAGATGACGATCAGTTTGGCTTTAGGAAAGGTAAAGGCACGAGAGAGGCACTTCTGCCGTTGTGGTTAATAATGGAAACAAGACTAAAGAAAAATCAAGACACCTTCATAGCATTTGTCGACCAGAAAAAAGAGTTCGGACTGAGCATGGAGAACATCAAAAGTAGACCAGCACTGGCAAAAAGGGCATTCCTGGCCAAAAGAAATTTACTAGTATCAAAACAGAGGCCTTTGTTACGGTGGTACACCAGTCAGGAACTACGAAGAAGAGAAGGCTGTGAGAAGAGGTCAGCCAATCGCACGCTGACCGACCTCCCTTCCAGGACAACAACGCAACAGCAGCGGCCCCTGCGTGAATACAACATAAGCGCAGCGCCCAATTGGTGGCGGGCCACTTGGATAGCAGCGTCAACGTTAGGCTCTTTGATAGCAATTCAGGAAAGACTTTTATCAGTTAAAGATTAGCAGTCACTGCAAAGACTGATTAATTCGTGTGTTACCCTTTGCTTGCGACACATCTGTACAACTGCCAGAGTTAAGTAGGCCTATCTGTAATTTTCTCTTTGTAATAAAACTCCGCAATACGAAATGTTTGATTGTTGAGTATGCAGGATTGCTAGACACAATAAGACTGACGACGAGGCTGGCCCTAAACAGTCTTAACTCGAGGAAGAAATTTCTGAGAATGTACGTTTGGAGCGAATCATTGCATGGTTGTGAAACATAAACTGTGGGGCAAACCGGAAGACAATCGAAGATGTGGTGCTACAGACGAATGTTGAAAATTAGATGGGCTCATAAGGTCAGGAATGCGCAGGTCTTCCGCAGAATCGGATAGAAAAGGACTATGTGGAAAACACTGACAAGGAGGAGGGACAGGACGATAGGACATATGTTAAGACATCAGGGAATGACTTCCATGGTATTAGAGGGAGTCATCGAGGGAAAAACTGTAGAGGAAAACAAGACTGGAATAAATCCAGCAAACAACTGTTGTACTCTGAGATGAAAAGGTTGGCACAAGAGAGAAGTTCGTGGAAGGCCGCCATAAAAGCAGCCAGAAGACTCATGACTCAAAAAGAAAGTGTTGGAATTTCGAAAAATCCCTTCTTAAACGACACCTACAGTATAATATTTACATTTTCTAAAAAAATTCAAGTTTCTATCATTAGCCGTTTGGGCTTTGAGCTGATCAGCCAGCCAGTCATTCAGTCAGTTAGGATACTGAATTTTATATTGAGGTATATAGAAGACAATGTCGGTTCTACCACACTTCTTTGGTACCCTCATGTGATAAAATTGTCTCTGATAAATACTCGGCGTCGAGGATGATATACTGGGTTCTATTACTTGTTTTCAAGCTACTCACATATCTGGGAACCTATTTCATATGCTCCTAACGTCATTAATAGTCTGGAGTGATGCACTGAGTCAATGCTCTAGAAATATCAAATCTGCCTATTGCCCTGCATCCATAGTTTGCAGTGTATCGTGTGACAAAAGTAGAAGGTATTTCTAGCTGTTTTTCTAAAGACATACTCATTCGTGGATGTAAGCTTCTCAGTCTCAAGTAAATTTATTTTATTCGAACCGACAATATGTTCGAGAACTCTGGAGAAAACCAATGTTAAGAAGTTTAGTCTGTAACTCCGTGGGTCCGTTCTTCAGGATGTATACTCGGACAAGGAAAGTAAATTCCTGATTTTTCCCGGATTTCTAGCTTTAAAATACTCTTTTTCTCGGGTGAAAATACACTTTTTACGTGTTAAGTGACAACATACTTTCTCTCGAAACTATAAAACCTATCAACTCTTAGAATGGCTAACGTAGAACTTCCCGGCACTTTAGAAAACGAATCCGAGGGGAAAAAAAGAGTTTTGGAAATAAGTGCAGCAACATGTACGCTGCATATTTTCGTATTACGATACCATGCATTTGTTCGTGTTACGAAATTATATATTCGTATTCTACCAAACACAGCACTTTAATTTTCGAAGCACTGAAAGCAAGATTGCGATGCTGTTTTGTAAGCCACAGCAGTATCAGTGTCATGTAACGCGAACACACAAATAGGAAAAGTTTATAGTTTCAATTAATAAACATAGTGTAGCTACGAGAAAAATTAAACTTTCCATATGATATTGGTCTTTTCTGCGTGTTTTACACTTTAAGATACATCACACAAAAGTGCAAGTAAAATTTGCAGTGAAGGCATAAATTTCTGGTCTTCTGGGCTCGAATATCTTCTAAGTGGCTGCCCTCAAAGCGTTAAACTTTAAATGAGAGCCAAAGATTCTGTTATTTAAGAAATACGAAGTACATTCTCAGATGTAACATAATTCATCTTGCGTAAAATGTACTTCCTAAGTAATGCTTTCGAAACCACAATTCGCAGTACTTTCCCGTGACCTGTTACAAGTCGTTTCAGCAGTTGTCAGAGAGTGCCAGAAAACAGGCGTTACTGCTCGTGTTCAGCTTCGATGACGTAGGAAGCCCGTACGTTCGTACGTATGTAGCATTAAGAGATCTTACAGTACGTCATAAACGAAACAGAATATGAGAAGATACTCCAAGAACATCGAAATTTCGTAAAATGCAAAATCAGCTTAAGGCACCAATTCGTATATCTAGATTCACACAGAAGCAGGCCCCAACCTGATGTTAAGATTTTCCGGGGTGCAAAGTTTCTTGGAGAACCGGTAATGTACAATCTCGTGTTTCCTTCTCTATTACGGCATAAAGCCATTCGTGCCAGATGATGAAAATGTACACTTGAAATTCAGCAAGCAGTTGAAACTAACCAGTGGAATGATACAAAATTGAATGCTTTTGAGGAAAAGATTAATAAAATCCTAATGTTTTTTAGCAAATCACCAAAAATATCTTCACTGTTCTGCAAGCCGATTAATGCTTGATGGACATAAACGTGGAAGTAAAATAAAATCAGAAAAGTGGAACACATTTTAGCCTTCCGCAATCATGTCAATATATTATAATTCAGCCGGCCGCGGTGGTCGTGCGGTTCTAGCGCTGCAGTCCGGAACCGCGGGACTGCTACGGTCGCAGGTTCGAATCCTGCCTTGGGCATGGATGTGTGTGACGTCCTTAGGTTAGGTAGGTTTAAGTGGTTCTACGTTCTAGGGGACTGATGACCTAAGATGTTAAGTCCCATAGTGCTCAGAGCCATTTGAACCATATTATAATTCAGTTCGTAGCTCCCGGCCAAAGAGATCAGTTTATTTTCGTTTGACGTGAGAGCTGTAAACGAAAACACGGGTCACGTGGGGACTACCGCCTCCCCACTAGAACTCACACTGCTCTGTGCATGCTCGAATCTGTCAGCTTGCGCGCACCATAAAAATTTTTCCGGATGGCGTGTGGCTGCTTGTTGCTACTGCAGATACAAGTAACATCCACACTAAAGTAGCCAAAAGTGGGAGAAGGTACTGCTCATACCCGCCTCAACTCGACATACGCATTGGCCCGCTGACAGCTGCTCGTACGACCTTAATGCAAACAGTTGTGACGTCACATTCATCGGAAACAGTTTGTTGTTATGAAGCATTGCACAGTCTTCGTCCTAAAGCCTTAGACACATTCTGCTGTTGCTAAACACTTGTATGTGCATTGTGCTTTTTGTTGTAAATGACTCATTTCCTTTGCAACTTAAGTTTTATTTTTTTTCTCTCGTTCATGTTTTTATTATTGCAGTATTATTCCGCAGTAGCGAGATTTAATGAAATTCTTTGTTAGAATATCAGTTTTACCAGTCTGAATTCCAAAAAATGAACTGAAAACAAAAACAATAAAAAATTCTCGGAATTATGAAAAATGCACTGGCTTTACCCGTTTTTCTGCCGGCTGCAAAAATTTCCGGGGCGTATACACCCTTTTCTTTTCCCCTCCATAGTAATGGAAGTCACGTGACACTTTTTCCAGTCGCTAGCGACTTTGGTCTTGGCGAGATTCGCGATGAATGCAGGCTACGTAAGGGACCAGTACCATAGAGCATTCTTTATGCAACCGATTTTATCCCGACTTGGCGTTTTGTTTGTTTGCCACTCTTTCACTTTCCTCTCGACGCCAGGTCTGCTTGTTATTCTGTCGTCCATACGAGAATGTGTTCGACAGTCAAACTACAGTACGTATGTTCGATTCTCTTGTGTGAACAGTTTCTCGAACGCGAAATTTAAAACTTCAGCTTTTCTTTTGCTATCTTCAAATGTCGCACCAGATTGGTCAACGAGTGACAGGATGAAAACAATAGGCCGACTTAGTGATTGTACGTAGAATCAGAATTTTCTCAATTATAATGCTCTTAGATGAATATCCACACAACCATACACAACAGAAATATCTCTGCTGTGACGTAGTCTGTGATGTGCTCTCACGACAACACCAGAGATGTGGTAGGTTATGGCATGAAGACATGGGACGTTACTGGGACGGTGTTTTCGGCATGTGACAGATGATGTGCTGCTGCTGCAGACCAGGACGAAATGGGCTTGGTCTTCCGGGGTGGAGCGCTGAGGCGAAACTGCTGGTACTGTCAACTGGAAGTGCTGGAATTGAACAGCTGATAACGCCGAGCGGAACTACTGGTACTTCCGACTATATATGGTTTTGGCATTGTTGGCACTGTTACAATATACGATCTAAGTTCGGAAAACTTCTATCGTCTTCGATTTGCGACATCGCTTCCAGAAATAGTGTTTACAAGTGAACTAGCAAGTGTGAAGTGGACAGCGACAGTGCGGAGCGAGAAGAAGCAGCAGACAGTTGTGACGGCTTTGCTCGTAAACAGACGTCCGCAGCTGGTTTGGAGTGTACCCGTAACTTTATGCTCTGAAACATTGTATATCTGACATCTGCACCTGCTGGAGCAGTAAGATGAAAGTGTGGGCATTTGCGGTGTATGTTGAGAGGCTAGGCTGCATTTGCTCTTCGTTCTAGAAGGTACTGTCACGTTTGTTGAATTCCGTCTCGGGTGGCAGTAAGTTGTATTGAGTCCATCGACTGACTGTGTTCTTGTATAAAGCACGCAGAGTGTACCTTTAGGTGGTGATATTTCTGCCTGCTTTTTTTCTTAACCCGAGTTGCACTCACGTGATCTGTTGTTGGGATGTGTTCTGATATTTACGCTGGTCAACAATTCTGGTGGAAGGAAGTGTTGAACTGCCTTCACGTTAAAAACAGTGATTGCTGGCTATTAATTATAGTCTGTTAAACTATTTCTTGAAGGAGCCGACGCGTGAAATGAATGCCACATTTGGGAAGGAGAGTGACGCCACTGTAGCACGTAGTGAACAAGGGAAGGTAACGTTGTTTATGCCTTATGAGCAAAATCTTAGTTTAATCTTTATTTAATTAAACTGTGATAAAACAAAAATAATGTGAGCTAAAGCCCTGTTTTATTAAACAATGATGAAATAAACTTCCGTTAAATCACTCTGTTGTCACGGACAGGTATTACTATGACAGAGCCTGGCGAGGTGGCCGAGCGGTTCTAGGCGCTACAGTCGGGAACCACGCTATCGCTACGGTCGCAGGTTCGAATCCAGCCTCGGGCATGGATGTGTGTGATGTCCTTAGGTTACTTAGGTTTAAGTAGTTCTAAGTTATAGGGGACTGTTGACTTTAGAAGTTAAGTCGCATAGTGCTCAGAGCTATTTGAACCATTTTTTTACTATGACAGTAATGAACAGGTGTTACCATAACAGTGACATTTATTTAAGCTGTGTGTCTATGTAGCTTGGCTTTGGTATGCTGAAGTGGATTTATGTCGAATTTAATAAAAGTTTCAATAATTTTTTATATAAAATGGGTGACCCAAGGTCAATCAACCGCTCCACCCTTTCAAACCTTAAGGTCCAGTACTGTGCAACAGGTTGTAAGCGACTTTGCACAGTCTGGCGGTGGTTTAAATAGTAGGGACAGGTGGATATCCACATGGCATTGCAAGGTCAGATGAGTTGGTGTAGTAAAATGGTGCCCAACCGACAGTTCTCTTGCTGCGGCAGGCTAGCCGCCTGTGACGAGTTTGGTGCCCCCAGACGTCGTGGAGGTGGTGTGTAACTACACGGTGAACAAACCAGACCATACAAGAAAAGACGTTGAAGTGGCAAAGAAATAGGTATAGGCATGCGTATTCAAATACAGAGACGGCAATGTGGTCGGTAAAGCCTATACAGGGTGTTACAAAAAGGTACGACCAAACTTTCAGGGAACATTCTTCACACACAAAGAAAGAAAATATGTTATGTGGACATCTGTCCGGAAACTCTTACTTTCCATGTTAGAGCTCATTTTATTACTTCTCTTCAAATCACATTAATCATGGAGTGGAAACACACAGCATCAGAACGTTCCAGCGTGACTTCAAACACTTTGTTACAGGAAAAGTTCAAAATGTCCTCCGTTAGCGAGAATACATACATCCACCGTCGCATGGAATCCCTGATGCGCTGATGCAGTCCTGGAGAATGGCGTATTGTATCACGGCCGTCCACAATACGAGCACGAAGAGTCTCTACATTTGGTACCGGAGTTGCGTAGACAAGAGCTTTCAAATGCCCCCATAAATGAAAGTCAAGAGGGTTGAGGTCAGGAGAGCGTGGAGGCCATGGAATTGGTCCGCCTCTACCAATCCATCGTTCACCGAATCTATTGTTGAGAAGCGTACGAACACTTCGACTGAAATGTGCAGGAGCTCCATCGTGCATAAACCACATGTTGTGTCGTACTTGTAAAGGCACATGTTCTAGCAGCACAGGTAGAATATCCCGTATGAAATCATGATAACGTGCTCCATCGAGCGTAGGTGGAAGAACAAACTAAAATGAGCTCTAACATGGAAATTAAGCGTTTCCGGACACATGTCCACATAACATCTTTTCTTTATTTGTGTATGAGGAATGTTCCCTGAAAGTTTGGCAGTACCTTTTTGTAATACCCTGTATAAGCCAACAAGTGTCTGGCACAGTTGTTAGATCTGTTACTGCTGCTACAGTGGCATGTTACCAAGATTTAAGTGAGTTTGAACGTAGTGTTACAGTCGGTGTTACGAGCGTCGGGACACAGCATCTCCGAGGTAGCGATGAAGTGGGATTTTCCCCTTGCGACCATTTCACGAGTGTACCGTGAATATCAGGAACCCGATGAAACATAGACTCTCCGACATCGTTGCGGCCGGAGAAAGATTCTGTAAAAACGGGACCAACGACGACTGAAGAGAATCGTTCAACGTGACAGAAGTGCAATGCTTCCGCAAATTGCCGCGGATATCAATGCTGGGCCATCAACAACTGTCAGAGTGCGAACCATTCAACGAAATATCATCGATATGGGCTTTCGCACCGAAGGTCCACTCGTGTACCCTTGATGCACGACACAAAGCTTTACGCCTCGCCTGGGCCCGTCATTACCGACACTGGACTGTTGATAACTGGAAATATATTGCCTAGTCGGATGAGTCTCAAATTGTATCGACCAGAAGGACGTGTACGTGTCTGAAGACAATCTCATGAATCCGTGGGCCCTGCATATCGGCAGGGAACTGGTGAAGCTGGTGGAGACTCTGTAATGTTGTGGGCGTGTGCAGTAGGCGTAATATGGGACCCTTCATACCTGATACGACTCTGGCAGGTGACACGTACGTAAGCATCCTGTCTTATCACCTGCATCCGTTCATGTCAATTGTGTATTCCGACGGATTTAAGCAATTACAGAAGGTCAATGGGACACGCCACACATTTATATGTGCTAGAGTCGTTCCAGGAACACTCTTCTATGTTTAAACACTTCCTCTGGCCACCAAGCTCACTAGACATGAACATTATTGAGCATATTTGGGATGCGTTGCAACTTAATGTTCAGAAGGGATCTCCACCCTCTCGTACTCTTACGGATTTATGAACAGCCTACAGGATTCTCGGTGTCAATTCCCTCCAGCACTACTTCAGATAATAGTCCAGTCCATGCCACGCCGTGTTGTGGCACTTCTGCTTGCTCGCGGGGGCACTACGCAATATTAGGCAGGTGTAACAGTTTCTTTGGCTCTTCAGTGTATCTATGTTTTGATGAGAGCCGTTTATGTACGCCCTCCTACGTCTTCCTACCGGGGCGGCTGCCCGCACGGCCTGCCTGTCTTGCGGTGGAAACCCCTACCAGGCGATGCAATGACTACAGTGATCGCGGAACATCTACATCTACATCTACATTTATACTCCGCAACCCACCCAACAGTGTGTGGCGGAGGGAACTTTACGTGCCACTGTCATTACCTGCCTTTTCTGTTCCAGTCGCGTATGGTCGCGGGAAGAACGACTGCCGGAAACCCTCCGTGCACGCTCGAATCCCTCTAATTTTACATTCGTGATCTCCTCGGGAGGTATAAGTAGGGGGAAGGAATATATTCGATACCTCATCCAGAAACGCACCCTCCCGAATCCTGGACAGCAAGCTACTCCGCGATGCAGAGCTCCTGTCTTGCAGAGTCTGCCACTTGAGTTTGCTAAACATCTCCGTGACGCTGTCACGTTTACCAAATAACCCTGTGACGAAACGCCCAGCTCTTCTTTAGATTTTCTCTATCTCCTCCGTCAACCCGATCTGGTACGGATCCGACACTGATGAGCAATACTCAAGTATAGGTCGAACGAGTGTTTTGTAAGCCACCTCCTTTGTTGATAGACTACATTTTCTAAGGACTCTCCCAATGAATCTCAACCTGGCACCCGCCTTACCAACAATTAATATTATATGGTCATTCCACTTCAAATCGTTCCGCAGGCATACTCCCAGATATTTTACAGAAGTAACTACTACCAGTGTCTGTTCCGCTATCATATAATCATACAATAAAGGATCCTTCATTCTATGTATTCGCAGTACATTACATTTGTCTATGTTAAGGGTCAGTTGCCAGTCGCTGCACCAAGTGCCTATCCGCTGCAGATCTTCCTGCATTTCGCTGCAATTTTCTAATACTGCAACTTCTCTGTATACTACAGTATCATCCGCGAAAAGCCGCATGGAACTTCCGACACTATCTACTAGGTCATTTATATATATTGTGGAAAGCAATGGTGCCATAACAGTCCCCTCTGGCACGCCAGAGGTTACTTTATCTTCTGTAGACGTCTCTCCATTGAGAACAACATGCTGTGTTCTGTTTGCTAAAAACTCTTCAATCCAGCCACACAGCTGGTCTGATATTCCGTAGGCTCTTACTTTGTTTATCAGGCGACAGTGCGGAACTGTATCGAACGCCCTCCGAAAGTCAAGGAAAACAGCATCTACCTGGGAGCCTGTATGTAATATTTTCTGGGTCTCATGAACAAATAAAGCGAGTTAGGTCTCACACGATCGCTGTTTCCGGAATCCATGTTGATTCCTACAGAGTAAATTCTGGGTTTCCAGAAGTGACATGATACACGAGCAATAAACGTGTTCTAAAATTCTACAACAGATCGACGTCAGAGATATAGGTCTATAGTTTTGCGCATCTGCTCGACGACCCTTCTTGAAGACTGGGACTACCTGTGCTCTTTTCCAATCATTTGGAACCTTCAGTTCCTCTAGAGGCTTGCAGTACACGGCTGTTAGAAGGGGGGCAAGTTCTTTCGCGTACTCTGTGTAGAATCGACTTGGTATCCCGTCAAGTCCAGTGGACTTTTCTCTGTTGAGTGATTCCAGTTGCTTTTCTAATTCTTGGACACCTATGTCTCTGGTCGTCCCTCGGCAGCAGGTAGCGGCCCGGCCGTTCACCCGGCCGTGACGCGCTTCCAGCTGGCGGCGGCTCCACAACGTCTGGCTCTCCGCCTGACAGACTTGGCAGGCGCCGCCAGAAATTCCTCCTACACGCCAATAAGCACCCCGCGAGTCGCCATAACCGGCGCAGGAAACACCACGCGGCGCTAAGAGCGGCAATCAGAAGGATCCTGCTTCCTCCGGCGCTTTAATTAAAATCGCCGCGGAAGAAGAAAAGACGAAGAAAAAAAAAGAGTGGGAAGTGGAGGGAAGACACCCCAGTTAGACGAACCTCGAATCGTTTCTTGTTGTTCGTCACTTGCAGCTACCGCACTTCTGCAACTGAAATTAATTGTAACGTCGATCACTTCAATTGCCGAAAGGTTTTATTAATTGTCTCTAGAACCCAAATTAATTAAAAACGAATCGAAACGACGATTTGCTTTCTGTCGTTAGCGCACACTAATTGGTTGATTAATTGGAATTCCAATGTCGACGAAAGTATCGATAAATTATTTCTACAGCGCCCTTCGGGAAGGCAGCTGTGACTACAAGAGCAAGTCTTATAGCGGAAATACTCGAGTGCATCTTCTTGTATTTTAGTGGCGTTTAGATTATTCGTGCCAGAGAACTGAAATTTTTTTATTGTGAATAGAGCAAAGTGAGACAATAAAGGAAAAGCAACCCATTCTTAAACAATAATGTGGTATAGTTTCTTGAATTTATGACTGCTCTATGTTACGTGCAGCATGAGAGTTGTATCTGTATTTGATACCTGTTCTAGTATCTGTTTTCTAAAGTGTAACCTATCGAAAAGATCAAAGGTACAGTTCTAGAAGCAATGTTTGAGATACTTCCTTACTTCGTTAATACAATCTGAAAATCTTGACTTTTTCCCTCTCTGTTCACGTCCAACAGTAGTCTAGTTTCAGATAGTCGAGGTTATAGATAAGCTTTTTCTCCGCAACTCTCTTCTTCCATTAATGCTAGAACCTCATGGTACGCACGAGATCTTCAAAATTCAAGACGTAGGAGAGAGAGACCTTAGCACAAGTCTCGCTGTGAGTCGTGTCTAGCCAGGCCATTCGGTAACAAAACAGAAATATACCACACCTTGACAAAGCTGGATATTCCGGCCCTCCCCACGATTATATAGAGACATTTAACCGAGATACATTATATCAAGTTTTCGTTTTGGCACAGAAGCGGTTATCAGTTGTAATGCTGACGACGAAGATGGAGGTAACATCAGAAGCGACAACCTATGGCGTCAGGGCGCCTAGTGTATATTATTTGGAAAAATATATATGTTATGGGATTCCAGGTCCACCTATCATAAAAAACTAATCTTTATCAATTCCCGAAAAATATTTCAGCGTTTTCGTGCAATCATCAGCGGGTACTTCTATTACTAAGTTTACTACTTTGCTTCCGCCGTTTTACAATAGATGGCAGTAGCAGCAAGTGGTGGTGCTGTTAGTAGGTCGTAAATATACAACAAGCTTAGGCGTGTGTGGAAATAATGCGTACGAAAAATTAGACTATTTGTGATTGACTCATGAAGTTACTGTCGACTGAATATGTCAACTTAAAATCCAAATTCTCGTCATTTGCGGGAAGTTTTAATTTTCTACTTTAACATGAAGAAATCTTCCGCCGAGGTTCACAAAATGCTGGATAACGCTTGTTATTGAAAGAACGTTAAGAGATTGGTTCCAGTGCTTCAACAACGATGATTTTGATGTTAACAGCATCATGACGGTGGACTTAAATTTTCGTTTTGTATGGCAGGACCTGCAAATACCTATGCTTAGAAAAGAAGGCTCGAACGAAAGTATCCACTGACGATGGTACAAATGAGCAGAAACATGTTACAGTAGTAATAAAGCTGCGTTGTGAGCAAAATAGGCGAACATGGATTCGCGAACATTAGTCTGCAAACATGGATACTAGTATTTTCCATCAGACTATGATGAAAACATAGTTTCGAAGCGACATAACCTCCATCGAGACACATCCATGCGGGACATCTCACCATATTTGAATGGAATTAATTGACATTTATTTTTTCTGTTAATTGAGTACAGCGATTATGCAGGACAAACCGAGATATTTTGCGAAGTTGGTGCTGGTGAGATGGGGCTAGCGATATGGTTAATCCTCCAATCTGAACCGCGCTAAGGCCAGCGATATAACCATAACTGCCACCCGCAGCCAACTAGGCTTTTGGCCGGAATTTTCGTGCGTTGCTATTCACTGAATACGTCGTCTTGATGAATACAGGAAGAGTGGGGAAAACGGTTGTTCTTTCTACGGTTAGATGGACAGACCATTCTTACGCTGCAGTCGAGTTCACCAGAACCGTCTCCCAGAGAACGTTTCACAATTATGTAACACTTCGTCTTCCGCTCTGTAAACTGCTGCTTTCGTTGCTGATAACTTGTAGTTCAATTGCTGTGTCACGTCGCGGCTGGGAGAGATGATTTACAGTTTGTAACTCAGCGTCATATTGTGGATTTGGAGGTGACAGATACCACATATCCTATGAGCAGAGGAGACCTGCCTATTCTCACTTTGTAGTGAGCCAAGTCTGTGATAGATATATGCTTCTTTCTTTTCTGTACGTGAACATTTTGTTTTTTATAATTGGTTTTCCAAATTGAGTAACTATTGGCAGCTGGAGAGCACAGGTATCCACGATTTACATTTGTTTCTCCGAGCATCTAATAAATAATTTGTTTTACATTCAGCATTGGTAAATTGCTTGAGAGCGTTTCCTATTATAGAGAGGATACTAGACTGACAGAGTATTTTTAACGGAGCAGAGTAATGATTATGTTCGTAACATTACTGGAGAGAATAAATGTTTCAATTCAAATCAATTATCAAATATTCTGCTATTTCTATATCAACATGAGAACCCGTCAGTGCCAATTCAGGAACAAAGTTGGGCTCAGATCGTTGGAAGTAGGCACTGATTAATTCTATTCGAATGATGATTCACTTTGGTATCTGATAATATAACAGGAATTACGGTGCATTAAGTTACCTGTTGGTGTTGTTCAATAGGAATATTTATACCCAGTTTGCTTAAAGAATTCACTATAGATGGCCTGTACACTCTACGACAAAAAAAAATAAATAAATAAAATAAAAAAAAATTACCACCATAAAGTCATCCGAATGAGACAGAGATCGTTATATGATGTAAATGTACAAAGAAATAAATTATTACCGTTTAAGAAAAATTGGATGGGTTATTCAAGAGAAAGACCATCACAAACCGATCAAGTCAACAACTCGTTGGTCTACCACTGGCCTTATAGAAGAAGTTCCAAGCGTCATCATTTATTGACAGAGCTGAACCGAGCCTCAATGAGTACCGAAGTCGTGTCTGGAGATGCTCCAGACAAAAGGTGGGATGCCAACATGACTGTCGCCTTTGGTACAACCAGGAGTGATGGTCTGGACCGCCATTTCATTTCATAGAACGGTCTGTTTGGTTGTCAACCGCGGCACCCTACAGCACATCGGTTCGTCGACGTTATTCCACGCCCCACCTCGTTACCTTTATGCCAAGCCATCCTGAGCTTGATTGATTGATTTTGGCAGGGAAGCTAAAACTGCTTTGGTCTAACCCGCCACTGCCCGCACCGAAACCGAATGTATTGTGCGGTGTCGCCCCGTGTGTATCTAGTAAAGACAAACAATGCCCTCAAGTAGTGTAAGGAGTACCTTTACCAGCTTTTTGTTGGACACAATTTCTTCATGTCTAGTTGTCCCGAAAATTCTGTGTCTCTTGCTCTACAATGCCATTCATTCGAAGATGAGACGTGATGCAGTTTCTTCACTCTCACCACAGATCCTACATTTAAGGTCTTCTTCCGTTATACCCATTGTATGCAGACGTTGTTTGAAATTCCTACGGCCGATCATCAGTACAATTAATAGTTTAATCTCTATCCGGTTCAATCCCAGGATTACAGCGCTTCTTCTAAACCATGCCTTAGACATTATTACCTTACCGTGTTTTTGTTTATAGACCTTGGTCCAGTATTCTACGTGATGTTTTCTAAGCCAGTTCCGTAGTTCTAGTTTGATCATAGCCTTTGTGATTCTCAGGACAGGTTCCGTTTCAGTTAATGGGATCTTGCCCCCATCCTGACCAGTCTGTCAGCTTGTTCATTGCCACCATCCTGGGCTTACATTACAGCAACATAATAACCACTCACGCATGACGAGAGTTTCTAATGCTTGTTTACCTGATTGCCAAATTATGCCTTGGCCAGCAAGGTCGCCGAATATCTCCCCAACTGAGCACGTTTGTTGCATTATGGGCTGGGCCCCCCAACCAGTTCGGGATTTTGACACTAAAACGCCAATTGGACCGAATTTGTCACGGTGTTTTTTAGTAGAACATTCAAAATCTCGCTCAATCAATACCAGGCCCAGTAACTACTAGGCTAAGGACTAGAGGTGGACCAACCCGTTACTGACTACGGGCTTCCCAATACAAAAATGTGGTGCGGTGTGGTGGCCCTCAACTACGTAACCTCAGACTCAGAGTTGAAATATTAAAAGTTTTGGCTGGTTTCTCTGTCTAGGGGCTGGGATACGCAGTTGCCGCATTAAAAGCCAAATACTGCTGAGTCTACAGTATACAATATGAATATACACATGAATTGAATGGTCGAAGGCTCCGATCACCCGGCAATTGCGAATTTAAATGTTACATAGAAATTCATAAATGAAAGATTGCAATTAAATAAAGTCTGCAGGTACTATTTCAACGACTTTAAATGGTGTGTACGATAGCAGAAGTACCTTTAAGAATGCCATTTATTACTGTAAAACACTAAGTGGTGTTGATGGTCCAACAATTAAACAAAATACAAGTTCCCAGAATGAGATTTTCACTCTGCAGCGGAGTGTGCGCTGATATCAGCGCACACTCCGCTGCAGAGTGAAAATCTCATTCTGGAAACATCCCCTAGGCTGTGGCTAAGCCATGTCTCCGCAATATCCTTTCTTTCAGGAGTGCTAATCTTGCATGGTTCGCAGGAGAGCTTCTGTAAAGTTTGGAAGGTAGGAGACGAGGTGCTGGCGGAAGTACAGGTGTGAGGACGGGGTGTGAGTCGTTCTTGGGTAGCTCAGATGGTAGAGCACTTGCCCGCGAAAGGCAAAGATCCGGAGTTCGAGTTTCGGTCCGGCACACAGTTTTAATCTGCCAGGAAGTTTCAAAATATAAGTTGAATAACAGGGAAACAACAGATTCCTACTTCACGTAATGAACAACAACATAATATTCACTTCTAAATGCATACTACATCTTCACTGCGGAAGCCACGGACATCTCACAAGTGCACAAATCGGCACTCCGAAATATTTCTATCTGCCGCGACCGAGCCCAAGCAGCTCAACACTCTCCAAGTATTTCGTGCGACCGTCCGCCGCGCCTTCCCGTCAAGCACTCCCCTGTGAAGGAAGCACTTCCATCCAATCTCCCAAGTAACTAGCGCTGTGATTGGCTACAGCGCTCTCGCCATGTCTTCAAGCCAACGCACACTCACAAACATATTGAAACACATACGAAATACCGGATTTACATTTAAATAACTTGAAATTAGATAAATATTCCTTCGGATGTCCCGTAAACACGCTCTAACACACATTATTGGGTTCAAATGGCTCTGAGCATACGGCACTTAACATCTGAGGTCATCAGTCCTCTAGTCCGCCGCCAGTAGCTGAGTGGTCAGCGCGACAGACTGTCAATCCTAAGGGCGCGAGTTCGAGTGCCGGCTAGGTCGGAGATTTTCTCCGCTCGGTGACTGGCTGTTGTGCTGTCCTAATCACCATCATTTCATCCCCATCGACGCGCAAGTCGCCGAAGTGGCGTCGAATCGGAAGACTTGCACCAGGCGAGCGGTCCACCCGACGGGAGGCCCTAGTCACACGAGATCTTTTTATCAGTCCCCTAGAACTTAGAACTTCTTAAAGCCAACTAACCTAAGGACATCACACGCATCCATGCCTGAGGCAGGATTCGAGCCTGCGACTGTAGCGGTCTCGCAGTTCCAGACTGAAGCGCCTAGAACCACACGGCCACAACGGCCGGCTCACATTATTAAATACATAAACAAATCAAATAAATATATATCAAAGGAATAGAAACAAAAGGTAGGCCAGTAGCCTAATGTCTCTGTGCTTTCCAGAAACCAGTAAACATTTCACCAATTTCTTCATGAAAAGTATATATCGGACGTAAACAAAGACATAGACGAATAAATATATTTATAAGCTTGCTGCTGCCGTTTTTCGTGTAACTGCTGAGTACTTATGGCCTGACGCGATCAATAGTAATCGGCCAATTTAACCACCAATAATTCACGTACTATTCGATTTACATGCCTGTAATTCACACCAATTTAGTTTTACACTAATAGATTTCTAAAGACACGTTGATCGACAAAATTTTATGAACCGTTTACATTTTGGAAATTCGTTACTGGGTGTTACTTGTATAATTTACAGTCAGATACTAAACTTTAAACTAATAAAGATATTGAAAATTTGATTACAGCATCAGAATCGTCGTGCAAATAATGGTAACGTACAAGTTTCTTTTTAAGGTATCATGATTCCTCTGGCTATTATTAATTTCTACATGAGCTGTGAAATGTCTGCTATTAGGGTTTCACAAAGTCTGCCACCTTTCGCCCTCTCGGCATACACATCTCCGACATCGACACAAAGCACAGTCCTCGACAATGCGTGAACGAGGAATTCCCAGCCACGCGGTCGGCCTGGACCACGCGCTGGGGCTGCCTCTCTTGCTCCAGGCGATGCTCAGCGCCATACGGCCGCTGAGGAGCCGCGGCTTGCCGAGCGGCCCCCGCGCGGCCACGCAAACTCCGAACTTATAATATTTTCAGGGCGCCACAACTCGGCTGCTACCTCACATGACTTCGTCAATTTGTGAAGCTCTTCCTCTTGAATCTTCTTAAATTTTCTAACCTACCTGCCCGATTAAGGGATCTGACATTCCACGCTCCGATCCGTAGAACGCCAGTTTTCTTTCTCCTGATAATGACATCCTCTTGAGTAGTCCCCGCCCGGAGATCCGAATGGGGGACTATTTTACCTCCGGAATATTTTACCCAAGAGGACGCC
Organism: Schistocerca serialis cubense; assembly: GCF_023864345.2. Lineage (NCBI taxonomy): Eukaryota > Metazoa > Arthropoda > Insecta > Orthoptera > Acrididae > Schistocerca > Schistocerca serialis. Next base: position 998,741,350 of record NC_064639.1, read on the forward strand.
ATCATCATTTAATCATACAGTAAAGCTGCATGCGCTCGGGAAAAATTACGGCTGTAGTTTCCCATTGCTTTCAGCCGTTCGCAGTACCAGCACAGCAAGGCCGTTTTGGTTATTGTTACAAGGCCAGATCAGTCATTCATCCAGACTGTTGCCCTAGCAACTACTGAAAAGGCTGCTGCCCCTCTTCAGGAATCACACGTTTGTCTGGCCTCTCAACAGATACCCCTCCGTTGTGGTTGCACCTACGGTACGGCTATCTGCATGGATAGGTTGAAGTTAGATATAATGGGAATTAGTGAAGTTCGGGGGCAGGAGGAACAAGACATCTGGTCAGGTGACTACAGGGTTATAAACACAAAATCAAATAGGGGTAATGCAGGAGTAGATTTAATAATGAATAGGAAAATAGGAATGCGGGTAAGCTACTACAAACAGCAGAGTGAACGCATTATTGTGGCCAAGATAGATACGAAGCCCACACCTACTACAGTAGTACAAGTTTATATGCCAACTAGCTCTGCAGATGACGAAGAAATTGAAGAAACGTCTGATGAAATAAAATAAATTATTCAGATTCTGAAGGGAGACGAAAATTTAATAGTCTTGGGTGACTGGAATTCGAGTGTAGGAAAAGGAAGAGAAGGTAACATAGTAGGTGAATATGGATTGGTGCTAAGAAATGAAAGAGGAAGCCGCCTGGTAGAATTTTGCACAGAGCACAACATAATCATAGCTAACACTTGGTTTAAGAATCATGAAAGAAGGTTGTATACATGGAAGAACCCTGGAGATACTAAAAGGTATCAGATAGATTATATAATGGTAAAACAGAGATTTAGGAACCAGGTTTTAAATTGTAAGACATTTCCAGGGGCAGATGTGGACTCTGACCACAATCTATTGGTTATGAGCTGTAGATTAAAACTGAAGAAACTGCAAAAAGGTGGGAATTTAAGGAGATGGGACCTGGATAAACTGAAAGAACCAGAGGTTGTACAGAGGTTCAGGGAGAGCATAAGGGAACAATTGACAGGAATGGGGGAAAGAAATACAGTAGAAGAAGAATGGGTAGCTTTGAGGAATGAAGTAGCGAAGGCAGCAGAGGATCAAGTAAGTAAAATGACGAGGGCTAGTAGAAATCCTTGGGTAACAGAAGAAATATTGAATTTAATTGATGAAAGGAGAAAATATAAAAATGCAGTAAATGAAGCAGGCAAAAAGGAATACAAACGTCTCAAAAATGAAATCGACAGGAAGTGCAAAATGGCTAAGCAGGGATGGCTAGAGGACAAATGTAAGGATGTAGAGGCTTATCTCACTAGGGGTAAGATAGATACTGCCTGCAAGAAAATTAAAGAGACCTTTGGAGATAAGAGAACCACTTGTATGAACATCAAGAGCTCAGATGGAAACCCAGTTCTAAGAAAAGAAGGGAAAGCAGAAAGGTGGAAGGAGTATATAGAGGGTCTATACAAGGGCGATGTACTTGAGGACAATATTATGGAAATGGAAGAGGATGTAGATGAAGAGAAATGGGAGATACGATACTGCGTGAAGAGTTTGACAGAGCACTGAAAGACCGGAAAAGACAACATTCCATTGGAACTACTGACAGCCTTGGGAGAGCCAGTCCTGACAAAACTCTACCATCTGGTGAGCAAGATGTATGAAACAGGCGAAATACCCTCAGACTTCAAGAAGAATATAATAATTCCAATCCCAAAGAAAGCAGGTGTTGACAGATGTGAAAATTACCGAACTATCTGTTTAATAATTCACAGCTGCAAAATACTAACACGAATTCCTTACAGACGAATGGAAAAACTAGTAGAAGCCAACCTCGGGGAAGATCAGTTTGGATTCCGTAGAAACACTGGAACACGTGAGGCAATACTGACCTTACGACTTATCTTAGAAGAAAGATTAAGGAAAGGCAAACCTACGTTTCTAGCATTTGTAGAGTTAGAGAAAGCTTTTGACAATGTTGACTGGAAAACTCTCTTTCAAATTCTAAAGGTGGCATTGGTAAAATACAGGGAGCGAAAGGCTATTTACAATTTGTACAGAAACCAGATGGCAGTTATAAGAGTCGAGGGACATGAAAGGGAAGCAGTGGTTGGGAAGGGAGTAAGACAGGGTTGTAGCCTCTCCCCGATGTTGTTCAATCTGTATATTGAGGAAGCAGTAAAGGAAACAAAAGAAAAATTCGGAGTAGGTATTAGACTTCATGGTGAAGAAATAAAATCTTTGAGGTTCGCCGATGACATTGTAATTCTGTCAGAGACAGCAAAGGACTTGGAAGAGCAGTTGAATGGAATGGACAGTGTCTTGAAAGGATGATATAAGATGAACATCAACAAAAGCAAAACAAGGATAATGGAATGTAGTCAAATTAAATCGGGTGATGCTGAGGGAATTAGATTAGGAAATGAGACACTTAAAGTAGTAAAGTTTTGCCATATGGGTAGCAAAATAACTGATGATGGTCGAAGTGGAGAGGATATAAAGTGTAGACTGGCAATGGCAAGGAAAGCGTATCTGAAGAAGAGAAATTTGTTAACATCGAGTATAGATTTAAGTGTCAGGAAGTCATTTCTGAAAGTATTTGTATGGAGTGTAGCCATGTATGGAAGTGAAACATGGACGTAAAATAGTTTGGACAAGAAGAGAATAGAAGCTTTCGAAATGTGGTGCTACAGAAGAATGCTGAAGATTAGATGGGTAGATCACATAACTAATGAGGAAGTATTGAATAGGATTGGGGGGAAGAGAAGTTTGTGGCACAACTTGACCAGGAGAAGGGATCGGTTGGTAGGACATGTTCTGAGGCATCTTGTGACAGCCAGAGCGACAGCATCAGCAGCAGCGAGTACTGTTTGTATAAAGCGTTTATTTTGCATTTTGTTTACGACCTTCCACTAAGGAAGGGGTTCTATTTGTGTTTATCTGCTCTGCATAGTAACTAACAGTTCTTGATAAAACTTTACGTAGTTTTCGTGTTAGATTTCTTAGTGTTTTCTTGATCGTTTAGAACAGAAAGCGCCCTAAAACCGTCTTTTGTTTGTTTCGCGGCCGTTAGCCACTAGTCACCTGAATCAGCAGTTGTCTTGTGACAGCCAGAGCGACAGCACCAGCAGCAGCGAGTACTGTTTGTATAAAGCGTTTATTTTGCATTTTGTTTACGACCTTCCACTAAGGAAGGGGTTCTATTTGTGTTTATCTGCTCTGCATAGTAACTAACAGTTCTTGATAAAACTTTACGTAGTTTTCGTGTTAGATTTCTTAGTGTTTTCTTGATCGTTTAGAACAGAAAGCGCCCTAAAACCGTCTTTTGTTTGTTTCGCGGCCGTTAGCCACTAGTCACTTGAATCAGCAGTTGTCTTGTGACAGCCAGAGCGACAGCACCAGCAGCAGCGAGTACTGTTTGTATAAAGCGTTTTTGTACTTATTTGCTGCGCTTAGCTTTTAAATAGTTTTTCTGGGAAAACCTAGCGTAGTTTTCGCGTCTCGTATTTCAGTGAGTGTTTCTTGATTATCAGAGTAGCTCATCAGAAGATTATCTTGGGAATTTGTCACCGTATAGAGTAGGGTAAACATAGTCATGTGTAGGGGCTGTGGTTGTTGTGAGCGGACGCAAGGAGAATTGGCCACTCTTCGGGGGCAGGTGGAGGCTTTGTCTGTTAGGCTCATCGAGCTCGAGGCGCAGGCGTCGGCTCGTAGTGGCGTTGGGGCAACTGTGGTGAGACCTATGCCTACTTCGGTGGCCTTGGAATCACATGGAACCCCTGATGTCGCTGCGTCTTCCGGCAGTGAGCATCTTACCGGTCAGCCATCACTCCAGGGTGAATGGCGGACAGTGGTGGGCTCGCGCGTGCCTGGCCGAAAGGCGAAGGTGGGATCTGGCCGCGTGGCAGCTGCCTTACCCCATTCCAACAGGTACGGGGTGCTTCCTAGTGGTGATGACATCGTTTCCGAGCCACCACAGGGTGCCTCGCCTGTTGGGCCAGTGGCCAATTCTCCGGCAAGGTCCCGACAGTCACAGAGGGCGGGCCTATTAGTTATAGGGAGCTCCAATGTTAGGCGGGTTATGGAGCCCCTCAGGAAAATAGCGGGTAGGTCGGGGAAGAATTCCAGTGTGCACTCGGTGTGCTTGCCGGGGGGTCTCGTCCGTAATGTGGAGGAGGCCCTTCCGGCAGCTATTGAACGCACTGGGTGTGACCGGCTGCAGATAGTAGCACATGTCGGAACGAATGACGCCTGCCGCTTGGGTTCTGAGGCCATCCTTGGTTCCTTCCGGCGGCTGGCTGATTTGGTGAAGACAACCAGCATCGCACGCGGAGTGCAAGCTGAGCTTAATATCTGCAGCATAGTGCCCAGAGTCGATCGTGGTCCTCTGGTTTGGAGCCGTGTGGAGGGTCTAAACCAGAGGCTCAGACGACTCTGCGACTATAATGGTTGCAAATTCATCGACCTCCGTTATTGGGTGGAGAACTGTAGGGCCCCCCTAGACAGGTCAGGCGTGCACTACACACCGGAAGCAGCTACTAGGGTAGCAGAGTACGTCTGGCGTGCACACGGGGGTTTTTTAGGTTAGAGGGACCCCCCCTTGGGCGAAACGATAAAATACCTGACGGCTTACCAGAGAGGACATTATCATCGTTGATAAAGAATGTCCGTCCTCAGAGACCAAAAACAGGAAAAGTTAACGTAATATTGGTAAACTGCAGGAGTATCCAGGGCAAGGTTCCTGAATTAGTATCTCTTATTGAAGGAAATAGTGCGCATATAGTATTAGGAACGGAAAGTTGGTTAAAACCGGAAGTGAACAGTAACGAAATCCTAGACACAGAATGGAATATATACCGCAAGGATAGGATAAACGCCAATGGTGGAGGAGTATTTATAGCAGTAAAGAATTCAATAATATCCAGTGAAGTTATTAGCGAATGCGAATGTGAAATAATCTGGGTTAAGTTAAGTATCAAAGGTGGGTCAGATATGATAGTCGGATGCTTCTATAGACCACCTGCATCAGCAACCGTAGTAGTTGAGCGCCTCAGAGAGAACCTGCAGAACGTCGTGAAGAAGTTTCGTGATCATACTATTGTAATAGGGGGAGACTTCAATCTACCAGGTATAGAATGGGATAGTCACACAATCAGAACTGGAGCCAGGGACAGAGACTCTTGTGACATTATCCTGACTGCCTTGTCCGAGAATTACTTCGAGCAGATAGTTAGAGAACCAACTCGTGAAGCTAACGTTTTAGACCTCATAGCAACAAATAGACCGGAACTTTTCGACTCCGTGAATGTAGAAGAGGGTATCAGTGATCATAAGTCAGTGGTTGCATCAATGACTACAAGTGTAATAAGAAATGCCAAGAAAGGAAGGAAAATATATTTGCTTAACAAGAGTGATAGGGCACAAATCGCAGAATATCTGAGTGACCACCATCAAACGTTCATTTCTGAGGAAGAGGATGTGGAACAAAAATGGAAAAAATTCAGAAACATCGTCCAGTACGCCTTAGATAAGTTCGTACCGACTAAGGTCCAAAGCGAGGGGAAAGATCCACCGTGGTATAACAATCATGTACGAAAGGTACTACGGAAACAAAGAAAGCTTCATCATAGGTTTAAGAGTAGTCGAATCATAGCTGATAAGGAAAAGCTGAACGAAGCGAAAAAGAGCGTAAAGAGAGCAATGAGAGAAGCATTCAACGAATTCGAACATAAAACATTGGCAAACAATCTAAACAAGAACCCTAAAAAGTTTTGGTCATATGTAAAATCGGTAAGCGGATCTAAATCCCCTATTCAGTCACTCGTTGACCACGATGGAACCGAAACAGAGGACGACCGAAGAAAGGCCGAAATACTGAATTCAGTGTTCCGAAACTGTTTCACTGCGGAAAATCGTAACACGGTCCCTGACTTCAGCCGTCGCACGGACGCCAAAATGGAAAATATTGAAATAAACGATATCGGAATTGAAAAACAACTGCTATCACTTAGTAGCGGAAAAGCATCCGGACCAGACGAGATACCCTTAAGATTCTACAGTGATTATGCTAAAGAACTTGCCCCCTTTCTATCAGCAATTTATCGTAGATCGCTGGAAGAACGTAAAGTACCTAGCGACTGGAAGAAAGCGCAGGTCGTTCCCATTTTCAAGAAGGGTCATAAATCAGATGCGAATAATTATAGGCCTATTTCGCTTACGTCAATCTGTTGTAGAATAATGGAACATGTTTTGTGTTCTCGTATTATGACGTTCTTAGATAACACAAATCTCCTTCATCATAACCAACATGGATTCCGCAAACAGAGATCATGTGAAACTCAGCTCGCCCTATTTGCCCAAGAAATTCACAGTGCCGTAGACACTGGCGAGCAGATTGATGCCGTATTCCTGGACTTCAGGAAGGCATTTGATACGGTTCCGCACTTACGTTTAGTGAAAAAAATACGAGCTTACGGAATATCGGACCAGGTTTGTGATTGGATTCAGGATTTCCTAGAAGAAAGAACACAACATGTCATTCTTAACGGTTCAAAATCTGCAGATGTAGAGGTAATTTCGGGAGTACCGCAGGGAAGCGTGATAGGACCTTTATTGTTTACAATATACATAAATGACTTAGTTGACAACATCGGTAGCTCCGTGAGGCTATTTGCAGATGACACGGTTGTCTACAAGAAAGTAGCAACATCAGAAGACTCGTACGTACTCCAGGAGGACCTGCAGAGGATTAATGCATGGTGCGACAGCTGGCAGCTTTCCCTAAACGTAGATAAATGTAATATAATGCGCATACATAGGGGCAGAAATCCATTCCAGTACGATTATGCCATAGGTGGTAAATCATTGGAAGCGGTAACGACCGTAAAATACTTAGGAGTTACTATCCGGAGCGATCTGAAGTGGAATGATCACATAAAACAAATAGTGGGAAAAGCAGGCGCCAGGTTGAGATTCATAAGAAGAATTCTAAGAAAATGTGACTCATCGACGAAAGAAGTAGCTTACAAAACGCTTGTTCGTCCGATTCTTGAGTATTGCTCATCAGTATGGGACCCTTACCAGGTTGGATTAATAGAAGAGATAGACATGATCCAGCGAAAAGCAGCGCGATTCGTCATGGGGACATTTAGTCAGCGCGAGAGCGTTACGGAGATGCTGAACAAGCTCCAGTGGCGGGCACTTCAAGAAAGGCGTTACGCAATACGGAGAGGTTTATTATCGAAATTACGAGAGAGCACATTCCGGGAAGAGATGGGCAACATATTACTACCGCCCACATATATCTCGCGTAATGATCACAACGAAAATATCCGAGAAATTAGAGCAAATACGGAGACGTACAAGCAGTCGTTCTTTCCACGCACAATTCGTGAATGGAACAGGGAAGGGGGGATCAGATAGTGGTACAATAAGTACCCTCCGCCACACACCGTAAGGTGGCTCGCGGAGTATAGATGTAGATGTAGATGTAGATCAAGGGATCACCAATTTAGTACTGGAGGGCAGCGTGGAGGGTAAAAATCGTAGAGGGAGACCAAGAGATGAATACACTAAGCAGATTCAGAAGGATGTAGGTTGCAGTAGGTACTGGGAGATGAAAAAGCTTGCACAGGATAGAGTAGCATCGAGAGCTGCATCAAACCAGTCTCAGGACTGAAGACCATAACAACAACAAAATTCCTCTTGAAACATCGAATTTTCAGTTGTTTGGTAGTATGTGTACATCACATCTACGAATTTGCTTCCTATTCAGATAATTCCTTTGTGCTGAGACATTTTTAACAAAAATTACGGTGTAACCTCCCCACAAAAATAAAAGTCAATGATAATAAAAAAATGAGCCAAATGTTGACTACGCACAAAATGAAGAATGAAGATTGATCGTAAACCCACAATAATATTAATTAGCTAATGAACCATGAACCGTATCTAATATCTCAACAGAAATAATTAAACCTGTCAAATTTTATAAGGACAGCAGCGCTGACCTTCGGCGCTGTATTCTGAATAACAAAAGCAAAATTCTTACCTCAATAAACTGCAACTATATCTGCTCTTATTTATCGACACAGCTTCGTGCAATGCTGGCGTATATTTAATTTTGATTCTTGGAGGAAATGCATAGGAAATGTTCTTTAAATTGAAATGAATGTTTTTCTTTAAAAGAGTTATTTTATAAAAATTATTATTGGGGCATTTTTGAACAAATTAATTACAATTAACATACATTACTAGAGATGCGCAATGCTGCTCGATTACCTTCTACAACAATACTCATCGTCCACCACAATCCTGACCAGAGTCGCAAGAAGAGCACGCCGCCGACGCGTGTCGACGTCTGCTACCGTATCCGACTGACTACTACTGTCGACTCGCTTCTACTAGCACTGTTCCTGCTGACTCGCTACACTCAACTGACTGACGACTCGCGCGTCAAGCGCAGACTAGCAACGATAAATAACTCTCTGGTCAGAGATTCTGTCATGCCTCGCCATCGCTGGCAATGAATACATACGCCTTTCAATGGGAACATAAAGGTCATATTGCCTGTTATAGCCACGCCAACTCCTAACTTATAATATTTTCGGGGTGCCACAACTCGGCTGTTATCTCACATAACTTCGTCAATTTGTGAAAGCTCTTCCTCTTGAATCATCGGATTTTCATTTATTTGTTAGTATGTGTACATCACATCTACCGATTGGCTTCCTATACAGATAATTCCTTTGAGCTGTGACATTTTTAACCAGAATTATGGGAACATAAAGGTGGTATTGCCTGTTTAGTACGCTTTACATGTGTGTCAGTTTAAAGAATAGGTAGTGTAAAAGGTGTGGTGTCACCGCCAGACACCACACTTGCTAGGTGGTAGCCTTTAAATCGGCCGCGGTCCATTAGTATACGTCGGACCCGAGTGTCGCCACTGTCAGTGATTGCAGACCGAGCGCCGCCACACGGCAGGTCTAGAGAGACTTACTAGCACTCGCCCCAGTTGTACAGCCGACTTTGCTAGGAAAGGTTCACTGACAAATTACGCTCTCATTTGCCGAGACGATAGTTAGCATAGCCTTCAGCTACGTCATTTGCTACGACCTAGCAAGGCGCCATTACCAGTTTATATTGAGATTGTTATTTATAGTGGGATGCATGTACAGTCAGACCGATGTTCTCCAATTATGGATTAAAGTTAAGTATTACAGCAACTGCGTCCGTTTTTCTAAGTTCTAATTTCCTTGTCATTTTCCAGACCTCACGCCAGCCTGCGTGAGCTTAAACGCGTGCCTTTCGGCTACCGGTCATAGTGGATTGGCTGTCTGGCCAGTCCACTGCAAAAGGAATGTTTAACAGACAGACGGTTTAATATTTCTCTCCCTACCCCTGCCTCACTGATTTTGCAAGATGTATGTGAGAGTAAGGTATTAGGAGTGACTGTGTTTGCGTCCCATTTGGACAATTCCTCCGTGGTGCGTCATTTCTTTCTCTCAGAGTGTATTTAACCAGGTCTGTGGTAATAAAACTGTCAGATCGCGTGTTAAAATGTGCTTTATATGTTGAAAGGTCTCTGTTGGATTCCTTTAATGTTAATTTCTTAAGTCTGTTGTCATTTACGGCATACAAAAATGGTTCAAATGGCTCTGAGCACTATGGGACTCAACTGCTGAGGTCATTAGTCCCCTAGAACTTAGAACTAGTTAAACCTAACTAACCTAAGGACATCACAAACATCCAAGCCCTAGGCAGGATTCGAACCTGCGACCGTAGAGGTCTTGCGGTTCCAGACTGCAGCGCCTTTAACCGCACGGCCACTTCGGCCGGCTACGGCATACATTCCACTTATAAATTTACTGTGGTGTTTCTATCTGGGAGGAGACTGAGCAGTAGAACGTGTTACTTTTACTCATAACCAAGAACGATGTGTCACACTACTACACCGTTAAAACACAGTTTATATGTAATTCATGTCACACAGTCTCATACGGAACCTACATCCGCTATGTTTTATATACTGTATATGATTAGATACTGTCATCCTCCTTCCTTCTGTGTGAAAGGATGAATGAGCAAATGTATTTCTAGTTGCATGCTTGATGGTAGCAGACAAGCCTCTCTGCTAGAGAACAGTAGGATCAATGTCGGAACAGGTAGCTACGCTTTCTAAAAGCAAAGGGGTTTCTGTTCTTAGTATGGTCCTGTCTGTCCCTTGTCATGTTGGTACAGGAAGGTGGCTCTCTGGTCACTTCCGTTTGTATATGTAAAGCACCCTCCATAGGGGCCCAGGCCAGTCGGTCCGCGGCGAGCGTTTGATGTGGTAAGATCTCTGGCTAATCGCGTCTCTGCTAAGTCCGTAGGACAATGGATTTCTGAGGTTCAGGCTCACTGAAAATTTAATCACCTTTATTTCAGGTTTAGATCTAAAATATCTAATGTTATCTTAAATTGCAACGCACTATAATTCGAGTGTGAAGTTCAGAATATCTTACAGTAGTTGCTTTGTCACTACTTTGTGAGTAAAGTGGAACCACGTGTGGATGATCCGTAACTCTAACTAAGATCATCAACCTTAAATTCGAATGTGCGTGAGATTATAATGTCTCGTCTTGACAATATTTTTCAATATAGCAACTTTTCTTTATGTTCAACCCACGTGGGGTGTACTTTGTGAGACCAGTACAAAGTGCTTATACAATTGTTTGACCCATCAGGTTAATAGTAAGATGATAGTAACCAGATCGAGGTTTCTCTTTTGTAATTTGTGTTTCGATGTAATTTATTTTAATTATCAAAATTATTGTGGAGTTACAGTCTTTGTGAAAACCAAGTTAACCTCGTGAAGCATGAGGTGTAATCATCAAAGTATCCCTCAGCTATTCTTTTCGGGAAGATTTCACAGAGAGTTAGTACGAATTTAGTATACCAGTGTGCGGTAATTTCATGACGGACAGGATTGCGCTACGAACGTAACTTCTTTGGGTAAAAATTGAATCGGTTGGTTGTGGTTAATTTCCTCTTGCATATGTTTCAACGTTCTTCGTGTGTTATTTTATGAATGCAGTGTTGTATGCAGTCTCCCAATCTTGGCTCCATATTTGATGTGTTCCGTAAGATTACAAACTCACATTTTCACAATCCTAAATAAGGTACCAGTTTAGTTATGAATCAAGTTTAATATGCTGAAATTTTAACGAAACAATGATCAATGTTAAAATAAATGTCCAAATATAAACTGATTTATTTCTTTTTTATTTAAATTGTCTTTATATATATATATATATATATATATATATGTTGTTGTTGTTGTGGTCTTAAGTCCTGAGACTGGTTTGATGCAGCTCTCCATGCTACTCTATCCTGTGCAAGCTTCTTCATCTCCCAGTACCTACTGCAACCTACATCCTTCTGAATTTGCTTAGTGTATTCATCTCTTGGTCTCCCCCTACGATTATTACCCTCCACGCTGCCCTCCAATACTAAATTGGTGATCCCTTGATGCCTCAGAACATGTCCTACCAACCGATCGCTTCTTCCAGTCAAGTTGTGCCACAAACTCCTCTTCTCCCCAATCCTATTCAGTACCTCCTCATTAGTTATGTGATCTACCCATCTAATCTTCAGCATTCTTCTGTAGCACCACATTTCGAAAGCTTCTATTCTCTTCTTCTCCAAACTATTTACCGTCCATGTTTCGCTTCCATACATGGCTACACTCCACACAAATACTTTCAGAAATGACATCCTGACACTTAAATCAATACTCGATGTTAACAAATTTTTTTCTTGCCATTGCCAGTCTACATTTTATATCCTCTCTACTTCGACCATCATCAGTTATTTTGCTCCCCAAATAGCAAAACTCCTTTACTACTTTAAGTGTCTCATTTCCTAATCTAATTCCCTCAGCATCACCCGATTTAATTTGACTACATTCCATTATCCTCGTTTTGCTTTTGTTGATGTTCATCTTATATCCGCCCTTCAAGACACCATTCATTCCGTTCAACTGCTCTTCCAAGGCCTTTGCTGTCTCTGACAGGATTACAATGTCATCGGTGAACCTCAAAGTTTTTATTTCTTCTCCATGGATTTTAATACCTATTCCCAATTTTTCTTTTGTTTCCTTTACTGCTTGCTCAATATACAGATCGAATAACATCGGGGAGAGGCTACAACCCTGTCTTACTCCCTTCCCAACCACTGCTTCCCTTTCATGTCCCTCGACTCTTATAACTGCGATCTGGTTTCTGTACAAATTATAAATAGCCTTTCGCTTCCTGTATTTTACCCCTGCCACCTTCAGAATTTGAAAGAGAGTATTCCAGTCAACATTGACAAAAGCTTTCTCTAAGTCTACAAATGCTAGAAACGTAGGTTTGCCTTTCCTTAATCTTTCTTCTAAGATAAGTCGTAAGGTCAGGTTTGCCTCACGTGTTCCAGAATTTCTACGGAATCCAAACTGATCTTCCCCGAGGTCGGCTTCTACTAGTTTTTCCATTCGTCTGTAAAGAATTCGTGTTAGTATTTTGCAGCTGTGGCTTATTAAACTGATAGTTCGGTAATTCTCACATCCGTCAACACCTGCTTTCTTTGGGATTGGAATTATTATATTCTTCTTGAAGTCTGAGGGTATTTCGCCTGTTTCATACATCTTGCTCACCAGATGGTAGAGTTTTGTCAGGACTGGCTCTCCCAAGGCTGTCAGTAGTTCCAATGGAATGTTGTCTTTTCCGGTCTTTCAGTGCTCTGTCAAACTCTCCACGCAGTATCGTATCTCCCATTTCATCTTCATCTACATCCTCTTCCATTCCATAATATTGTCCTCAAATACATCGCCCTTGTATAGACCCTCTATATACTCCTTCCACCTTTCTGCTTTCCCTTCTTTTCTTAGAACTGGGTTTCCATCTGAGCTCTTGATGTTCATACAAGTGGTTCTCTTATCTCCAAAGGTCTCTTTAATTTTCCTGTAGGCAGTATCTATCTTACCCCTAGTGAGATAAGCCTCTACATCCTTACATTTGTCCTCTAGCCATCCCTGCTTAGCCATTTTGCACTTCCTGTCGATTTCATTTTTGAGACGTTTGTATTCCTTTTTGCCTGCTTCATTTACTGCATTTTTATATTTTCTCCTTTCATCAATTAAATTCAATATTTCTTCTGTTACCCAAGGATTTCTACTAGCCCTCGTCTTTTTACCTACTTGATCCTCTGCTGCCTTCACTACTTCATCCCTCAAAGCTGTCCATTCTTCTTCTACTGTATTTCTTTCCCCCATTCCTGTCAATTGTTCCCTTATGCTCTCCCTGAACCTCTGTACAACCTCTGGTTCTTTCAGTTTATCCAGGTCCCATCTCCTTAAATTCCCACCTTTTTGCAGTTTCTTCAGTTTTAATCTACAGCTCATAACCAATAGATTGTGGTCAGAGTCCACATCTGCCCCTGGAAATGTCTTACAATTTAAAACCTGGTTCCTAAATCTCTGTCTTACCATTATATAATCTATCTGATACCTTTTAGTATCTCCAGGGTTCTTCCATGTATACAACCTTCTATCATGATTCTTAAACCAAGTGTTAGCTATGATTATGTTGTGCTCTGTGCAAAATTCTACCAGGCGGCTTCCTCTTTCATTCCTTAACCCCAATCCATATTCAAATACTACGTTTCCTTCTCTTCCTTTTCCTACACTCGAATTCCAGTCACCCAAGACTATTAAATTTTCATCTCCCTTCACTATCTGAATAATTTATTTTATTTCATCATACATTTCTTCAATTTCTTTGTCATCTGCAGAGCTAGTTGGCATATAAACTTGTACTACTGTAGTAGGTGTGGGCTTCGTATCTATCTTGGCCACAATAATGCGTTCACTCTGCTGTTTGTAGTAGCTTACCCCCGTTCCTATTTTCCTATTCGTTATTAAACCTACTCCTGCATTACCCCCATTTGACTTTGTGTTTATAACCCTGTATTCACCTGACCAGAAGTCTTGTTCCTCCTGCCACCGAACTTCACTAATTCCCACTATATCTAACTTTAACCTATCCATTTCCCTTTTCAAATTTTCTAACCTACCTGCCCGATTAAGGGACCTGACATTCCACGCTACGATTCGTAGAACGCCAGTTTTCTTTCTCCTGATAACGACATCCTCTTGAGTAGTCCCCGCTCGGAGATCCGAATGGGGGACTATTTTACCTCCGGAATATTTTACCCAAGAGGACGCCATCATAATTTAACCATACAGTACAGCTGCATGCCCTCGGGAAAAATTACGGCCGTAGTTTCCCTTTGCTTTCAGCCGTTCGCAGTACCAGCACAGCAAGGCCGTTTTGGTTATTGTTACAAGGCCAAATCAGTCAATCATCCAGACTGTTGCCCTTGCAACTACTGAAAAGGCTGCTGCCCCTCTTCAGGAACCACACGTTTGTCTGGCCTCTCAACAGATACCCCTCCGTTGTGGTTGTACCTACGGTACGGCTATCTGTATCGCTGAGGCACGCAAGACTCCCCACCAACGGCTAGGTCCATGGTTCATGGGGATATATATATATATATATATATATATATATATATATATATATATATATTCATTTATTTATTTATATATATATATGTCACCGGTTATCGTAAGATGAGTACCAAAAGATTGTAATTAATGTTAGTCTGATTGGGAATTTGGTAAGCTAGAGTGGATACCTGGTGAAACAGTTGCTCAGTAGTGCAAGGTTAAATTCCCCAGATACCTCACAGCTTTTAACCCGCTTTTATTGTCTTGAATATCAGCACCACTTTCAGAACAAATTAATGCATCAACATTACACCATGTGTCAATTGAAAGGACAGATAGTGTTAAAAGGAATGTTTAAGATATAGAAGGTACAAAATGTCTCCCCCCCCCAGATTTAGTTAAATGTATGTGGTAATGAGGTACTAAGAGTAACTGTGTTTGGCTGTCTTTCAGTCAGTCCGATATATATACATCCTGCCTGCATGTCTCTGGTTGGGTTTCCCCTTCTGTTCAGCATAGCGGATGCTCTTCCTCTTTCTGCTGTGCTCACTACTGTATGTACAGCGGCCGATGCGGTAGCTGCTGTCGTATACTGTCCGGAGGCGAACGAACGCTAGAGTGGCCGTCTGCACGAGTGGTGACGTATCCAGCGATGCAGTCAGTTCTCCAGGAGACGCTGTTGACCCACTTAGAGGGAAGCCCGCAGCGCAGATCCCAGCGTTGATAGCGAGGAACTGAATTACTTGCCGACAGGGTCGACCTGTATGCAGCGGAATCCAGTGTCTGGGCTGTGACGCAGTGAGCGCATCTCTGCAACAATGTGCCTCATCTCCTTGCAGGAATAGCAGCGCTTATTAACTGCTGCGGAGGGAAGAATACTGCGCAATATTTTTTGGATGCCATTTCAGGTTTCTGGAGTAGACATCATATATTTCGGCAACTGAACGTAACACAAGGATCTACGGTGCAAAAGAGCAGAAGTGCCTCAACCATCAAAACATTTATTGACCCTTCTAAAGCGCTGTAAACCACTGATCATTATTCAGACTGCACAAAGAGATTCCGGATTTGGGACTAAAAGAAACATTTATCTATATCTCGAGAGTAAAGCTGGTAAAGGAGAGCAGCTGTTTCGCAAAAATTCGTAGCATCATAAACGCCTGTGAGGTGAGATGTAACCTGTAACAGTGTACTCGATACACTGTTCAGGATCCAGTATTGTTTTTAGATCTGCATCTACATAAATACTCCGCAATCCACCGTATAGTTCGTGGCCGAGAGTACCCTGTGCCACTACCACTTTCCTGTTCCACTATCAAATAGACCCAGGAAAAAACATTTGCCTATGTATCTCCATATGAATCTAATCTCTATTGTTATCTTCGTGGTATTTACGCGAAAACAATGTTAGCGACAGTAGAATCGTTCTGCAGTTAGCCTCAAATGTGGATCCTTAAAATTTTCTCAATAGTGTTCCTAAGTATGTCACCTTCCCTCATGATATTTACATTTGAATATTTGTAGCGTCTCGTTAATAGAAGGTGGCGCATGATAAGTCACCCGATTGAATTTTGATCCTACAAGTGTACTATTGGAGCAACTGCTTTCAAATTGTGCTCTCAACTTCGTGCAGTTCATAGAAACTACGCCAGATGTCGTTGCAAGTTCATTGCTTCCGATTTGGAGTACGCCTCTTCAGTTTGCCGCGATGGCGGACAAAGGACGGTAGACCGTTCCACATAAGACAAAGATTGTGTTGCTGTTCGTGGCGACCAACAGCGTTACATTGAAACAGAGAAGATTTCGTGTTCATTTCGGCACACGGTATGCTTCCAGCCCACAGACAATACGCAAATTACATCAAAAATATGAAGGTACTGGATCTGTTTGGGACTGTCAGCGGCCACATGCACTTACAGTACGATCGCCGCAAAACGTTGAAGCAGTTCGAGTGGCTTTCACTCGTAGTCCGTGTACATCAAGAATTGGAAACTTCACGCCGATCTGTATAAAGAGTTATTCAATCCGATCTTTGCTTGTATCCATACAAGATGACTGTGGCCACAGGCTTAGTGCGAGAGGTAAGAAACGGAGACTGCAGTTTACAAGGTGGGCAAACGTGCAAGACCAAGAGGCAGTGCTACACAACGCATGGCTCTCTGGCGAAGCTTATTTTTACGTGAACGGTGTTGTGAACAAACGGAACGTTCGATTTTCTGGGTGAGTGAACCTCCGCGAATAATTCACACGAAAAGACACCTATGGGGAGAATGTGTACGTGTGGGTCGCGATGTCAAGCCATGGAAACATCGGTAAGTTCTTCTTCGATGCTACAGTAACCAGTGAACGCTATTTACATATGCTGCGAAGCCAGTGCTTTCCTCAACTCATGGCCTCATGTCTCCCATTGCTGACACAGTGGTTCATGCAGGATGGACCACGCCCCCATACAGCCAACGTTGTGCATGATTTCCTACACGAAAATCTTGGCTTTAGGGTATTGTCAAACAGTTTTCTAGGACATTATTCAGGAGGAGGAATGTGGCCGCCCCACAGCCCGGACATTAACCATTTTGACTTCTTCCTCTGGGGCTTTCTTAAAGATAAAATGTATCACAGAAAACTCGAAAGTGCAGAGCATCTTAGGGCCATCATTGTGGAGTTATGCCCGCGCCATTCCATAAGATTTGTGTCTGAGAGTCGTCACAAATGCACGTGTACTACTTGAAGTTGTCAGCCAAAACGTCAGTCATATTGAACATTGATTCATTAGGTTCTATTTCCAGGGTGTATTCGTTACTTCTACATCAATAAATTACAAAGCTTGTCAACACCAAATGTGTTATTCATCAAACAAATCCGGTGACTTATCGTGCGCCACCCTGTACTTGCGTGTTTGTCGAACTTACCAGTAACAAATCTAGCAGTCCCCCCTGAACTGCTTCAGTGTCTTCTTTGATGCCATCTGCTGACGATCCCAAACACTCGAGAAATACTCAGCAGTGGGTCACACCCGTGTCCCATATGCAGTCTCCTGTACAGATCCACACTTTCCTTAAATTCTCCCAATAAACCGAAGTCGACCATTCACCTTCCCTACCACAATCCTTGCATGCTCATTCCAGTTCATATTGTTTTGCAGCTTTGGGCCTAGCTATTCAATTGGCGTGACTGTGTCAAGAAGTACACTGCTAATGCTGTAATCAGGCATTATGGGTTTGCTTTTCTAGCAATCCGCATTAACCTACGTTTTCCTCCATTTAAAACTAGTTTCCATTCATCCCACAGACTAAAAATTTTCTCTGAATCATCTTCTATCCTTCTACAGTCATTCAGCGACGACGCCTACCCACAAATCACAGCATCATCAGCAAACAGCCGCTGATTGCTGCTGACTCTGTTAACCAAATCATTATGTACATAGAAAAAAAGCAGCTGCTCTATCACACTCCCCTGAGGCACTCCTGATGGTACCCTTGTATCTGAAGAACACTGGCTATCGAGGACAACATACTGTACCCTGTTAATTAAGAAGTATTGCACTCACGTATCTATGAAAGTATTCCGTATGACTGTAACTTCATTATCAGCGTGTCACGGTCTCACGTTCTTTAAGGATGTCTAGGAATATGGATCCGCAGTTATCACAGGTAGAAATCGGTCATATATTTACGTTATTTACTGTAAATTACAGCCAGTTTGCTTTCTATAAGAGACAGTATTTCCCGTGTGTAAAGGTACTTCTCCATTCAGTTCAACTAAATTACAACGACGATACAGTTAAAAAAGAACGAAAATCAGTGTTGTAGCTTGGGACTCCTCTTAGACGTTCACCTCTGGATAGACGTGTAATAGAAATTTAATGTATTTTATTATTCCATTTGTAAATGATGGCATTTGCTTATTATGCTCTGCAGCCTTTTTCTCATATAACGAAAATTATTCTGGAAAATGGAGGATTCTTCCAAATTTGAAAAATGTTCAAGGAATTACATTGACATCTATACAGGAACAAATGTTAAATATAAATTTAACAGCTATGCAGTAGAGAATGTCTTCTCAATATTGTATTTAAAAGTCTATCTGCCGTGTTACTATTCTACTACACATGAACAACCAGTAAGTGGCATTAAGTGAGGTAGAGGAGAAGTTCAATATAAACACATAAAAAAGTACCTGTAATATACGGTAGCACGTCCTCTTGCATTAATGCGTGACTGTATTCGTCGTGGCATAATATTCACAAGTTCTTCAAGGCACTGTCAGTCCTGACTGTCCCACTTCTCAACGGCGATTCGGAGTAGATCCCTCAGACTGGTTGGTGGGCCACGTCGTCCATAAAAAGCCCTTTTCAATCAATCCTCGGCATGTTCGATAGGATTCATGTCTGCGAAACATGCTGGCTACTCTAGGCGAGCGATGTCGTTATCCTGAAGGAAGTCATTCACAAGATGTGCACGATGGGGGCGCGTATTGTCTACCATGCAGAGGAATGCCTCACCAATATGCTGCCGATATGGTTGCACTATCGGTCGGAGGATAGCATTCATGTATCGTACAACCGTTACGGCGCCTTCCGTGACCACCAGCGGCGTACGTCGGTACCACGTAATGCCACCCCAAAACAACAGGGAATCTGCACCTTGCTGCACTCGTTGGACAGTGTGTCTAAGGCCGTCGGCCTGACCGGCTTGCCTCCAAACACGTCCCCGACGATTGTCTGGTTGGAGGCGAACGCGACACTCATCGGTGAAGAGAACGTGATGCCAATCCTGAGCATGTTGTTGCACCCATCTGTACCGCGCTGGATGGTGACGTGATTGCAAAGATGGCCCTCGCCATGGACGTCGGGAGTGAAGTTGCGCATCATGCAACCTATTGCGCACAGTTTGAGTCGTAACACGACGTCCTGTGGCTGCATGAAAAGAATTACTCAACGTGGTGGCTTTCCTGTCGGGGTTCCTCCGAGCCATAATCCGTAGGTAGCGGTCATCCACTGCAGTAGTAGCCCTTGGGCGGCCTGAGCGAGGCATGTCATCGACAGTTCCTGTGTCTCTGTAGATCCTCCATGTCTGAACAACATCGTTTTGGTTCTCTTTGAGACGCCTGGACACTTCCCTTGTTGAGAGCCCTTCCTGCCACAAAGTAACAAAGCGAACGTGATCGAAACACGGCACTGACCGTCTAGGCATGACTGAATTGCAGACAATACGAGCTGAGTACCTCCTTACTGGTGGAATGAGTGGAACTGATCGGCAGTCGGAACCCTTCGTCTAATAGGCGCTGCTCATGCATGGTTCATTACATCTTTGGGCGGGTTTAATGACATCTCGGAACAGTCAAAGGGACTGTGTCTGTGATATGGTACAATATCCACAGTAAAACTCTATCTTCCGGAGTTCTGGGAACCGGGGTGATGCAAAACTATTTTTGATGTTTGTGTTTTTAAATAAAATCTGTTTGAAAGTACCCCAATTCTTTTTCAAGAAAGTTGAAATGGTTAAGAGGTTAAGGAAACGCAGTTCAATCGCTTATATCGCAAGTTCCATCGTAGACGACACGTAGAGTTTCAAAGTGCAATAAGTCGCACGACCGACGATATATGACTTAACTGTTCACACATTATCCAGTTACTTTTAAAAACATATAGAGCAGTATCTGCCATAAAATTCTGTATCTCAATAACTAACGGTACCATCCAAATAGCTTAAATATACACTGCCGTGAAAGAAAATTAGTACATCCTTTCAGGTCAACAGCACAAGGTGAACTACGGTACCAAGGTCGACCCATATTAGTTCGTGGTGTAGCTTCCACATGTGGCAGTTCAGGCGTTCACTCTGGCATCCAGTAGATCCTACAGATTGGGGCTGCTGTCCCCGGTTAAGGGATTCCGCGCTGCTCGTCCTGTTCACGCAGTTCTGTAAGAGTCGTTGGTTGACGAGTTGCACCAGTGGCTTCTTGTCCCATCAAATCCCACATGTGCTAGATTGAAGAAAAGTCCGTAGATCGTGCTGTTTACGAAAGTTGCTTCATGTCTCGTAAAGCACGTTGAGCTTCAGGGTAGTGTGAGGGTAAGGATTATCTTGCTGGAACAACACATCACCTTCTTGTTGCAAGTACGGTGAAGAACTGGCCTAACGATATTCTGCATGTAACGATTGTGGGTTATCATCCCCTCCAGAAACACCGAAGATGATCGAGAGTTGTAGCTTATCGCACGCAAGGATCCCAGTTCGCTTTTACAAAGACTACTCTACTGCATTGGCCCCTTACCTAGCTTGCATTTATTGCGAATCTCTCGCTCAGCATATAGTCGCAAGCGACTGTAAAAAGCGCAGGTGACTCCTGTCTATAAGAAGGTTAAAAGAAGATATCCGCAGCATTACAGACCAATATCCCGAACAGAAGAAAATTATGGTTGTGTTAGATGACGATGAGTTTGGCTTTAGGAAAGGTAAAGGCGCCAGAGAGGTAATTCTGACGTTGCTGTACATAATGGAAGCAAGACTAAGTAAAAGTCAAGGCTCTTTCATAGGACTTGTTGACCTGCAACAAGCATCCGACAATGTAAAATGGTGAGTGACGTTCGAACTTTTGTGAAAAAGAGGGGTAAGCAATACGGAGAGATAGGTAATATACAATATGTTCAAGAGCCAAGAGGGAACAATGAAAGTGGATTACCAAGAACGAAGAGCTCTGATTAAAAAGGAGTGTAAGACAGGGATGTATTCTTTCACGCTTACCGTTCAGTCTGTACACTGAAGAAGTAATGATGAAAATAAAAGAAAGGTTCAAGAGTGGAACCAAACTTCAAGGTGAAAGGATATCAATGATACGATTCGCTGATGACATAGCTATTCTGAGTGAAAATGAAGAAGAATTACATGAATGGAATGAGCAGTCTAATATGTACAGGTCGGACTAAAGAAAGAGCTCTAAGCAGCTCAAAGGCAGGCTGCTACATTTGTTACCAGTAGCTTCATACCTCATGTGAGTGTTACCGAGAAGCTTCGGGAATTCAATTGGGATACCGAGAGGGAAAGGGACGTTCTTTTCAAGGAAAACTTTTGATAAAATTTTGTGGACCGGCATTCGAAGCTGATAGCAGAACGATTCCACTGCCGCCAACATACATTTCGCGCAAGAGCCACGAAGAAATGAGAAATTAGGACTTATAAGGAGGCACATAGATCGTCTTCCTTTCCTCGCTCTATTTGCGAGTGGTAAAAAGAAATGAATTGCTAGTAGCGGTACAGGATACCCTCCGCCTCGTACCATACGGTGGTTTGTGGCGTGTGTATATAGATGAAGACGTAGATGTAGATGTAGCTATAGCTGCAGATGTGATTCTAAATTCGTCATTGTATTGAAACACCAACTAGCAAACATTTTTAGTTGAATTTACGGCCTTTAGACTTACTGAACTAAATACCTAGGTATTACAATTGCGAACAACTTAAATTGGAAGGAACACACAGAAAATGTTGTGGGGACGGCTAACCAAAGACTACGTTTTATTGGCAGGACACTTAGAAAATGTAACAGACCTACTAAGGAGACTGCCTACACCGCGCTTGTCCGTCCTCTTTTAGAATACTGCTGCGCGGTCTGGGATCCTTACCAGGTAGGACTCACGGAGTACATCGAAAAAGTTCAAAGAAAGGCAGCACGTTTTGTACTATCGCCAAATACGGGAGAGAGTGTCACAGAAATGACACAAGATTTGGGCTGGACATCATTAAAAGAAAGGCGTTTTTCGTTGCGGCGGAATCTTCTCACGAAATTCCAATCTCTCCGAATACGAAAATATTTTGTTAACACCGACCTACATGGTTAGGAACGATCACCACGATTAAATAAGGGAAATCAGAGCTCATACAGAAAGATATAGGTGTTCATTCTTTCCGCGCGCTATACGAGATTGGAATAATAGATAATTGTGAAGGTGGTTCGATGAACTCTCTGCCAGGCACTTATGCAGAGCATCCATGTAAATGTAGATGTAGATCTATTCCTAGGAACACTATCCTCCAGGTACTACACTTACAGCTGAAGCTGCAACAATGACCTTCTGCATTACTACCACTAAATGTACATGCGTCTACCCCACCATAACTATCTCCTCTGCTATTATTATGTATAACTACATCGAACTGTGTATCTGTTTAACAGTTTCTGAATCAGAGATTTCTCACAGCCAGTTAAGTACCGGTCCGTGCATTAAATGCGGGCTTTATCGGTAACGAAGCGGAAGTTGTGACACAGTCTTTATATCTTCCTCCTTTTATGCAACATTACAGGACAACATTAGTGTCCTGTATCGCCGTGGAATTCATCGGTGAACAGTCTTAAAACTACGTACGAATAACGTAAGAAACAAATCTGTTTCACACGCGATATGAGGCAAGTAACACGACATTTTACTATGGTAATATCGAAGAAGGACGCCATGCCTTACACAGGATGTCTTTCATTGAGATCCTATTGAGTGAGAGAACACCTGATTAAAGAAGAGAAAGTGATCATCCTTCTCAGACTGCAATGACAATGTTGCATTACTCTCGTTACCGCAACGTAGAAAGTTTCTCAGACATTAGCTGACTGTTATGGCACACATTCACTTAGTGTAATGGTAACCAAAGATTACCTCAGGGCGGGGTTTAATTGATAGTATGAACTGTATCCTCAGGTTTACAATTGTGAATTCAGTGTATCGATATGTCTCGATAACACCAAAGACAAATAGGTAAGTATAGACTGAACAACCAGTGGAAGATGTATCTGAAAATTCTGATGACGCCGTTCTTTTCATGCATTTTGCGCTTTGAGTGACTCTTTTTATAACAGGGGGAATGTGATGTAAAAGAAAATCAGTTACATACTTAAACGGGGTACGAGGCTGTAGGACTGTAGCATCCAATCTGTTGATCCTTATTAAATATGTAGCACAGGTAAAAAGCAACCCAAAATATTTCATTGAAGAGTTTATTTAACATTCCCTGAAGTGTTTTTCTACTTTGGCAATTTCTTCTCTTAATATAGCATTGTATTGCCTTCTCTTCATCCTTCCTTTAATTTAGTATTGAAAATATGTGCCTGTATGTAGCTAATCTACATTTTTACTGCATCATTCAGAGCTCAATTCCTTGATATAAGATGCTTGATTTCTGAGCTCTTGATGGTCGTTCGACTCTCGCAGGTTGCTTCTATTTTCCTGTTGGCCGAAGCTACCCGGATTTGAATTTCTGCTCTGGTAATCATTACTTTGCTACTTTGCATTACTTTTTAAGTATCTCAATCATAATTGGCAGTTTCTTATTGTTTTTTCATTCGTTAAATTTTAAATTACAGAATTTATTTAAAAAATTTTCTCTAGGTCTAGTCTTTCATGTTCTACCTTCACTATATAACTTCTCAAAGTTATCCATTTCTCTTCCCTTTTATTCCTTTCCCCTGCGTTATTTGTTAGTTTCCTAATGCTCCCTTTAAAATTTCACTTCTGCCCGTTTATTTTATTAATTTGTTGTCGTTTTGCAATATCTTCAACATACATTTCGTAGCTGCCGGCCGAAGGGGCCGAGCGGTTCTAGGCGCTACAGATTGGAACCGCGCGAGCGCGACGGTCGCATGTTCGAATCCTGCCTCGGGCACGGATGTGTGTGATGTCCTTAGGTTAGTTAGGTTTAAGTAGTTCTAAGTTCTAGGGGACTGATGACCTCAGAAGTTAAGTCCCATAGTGCTCAGAGCCATTTGAACCATACATTTCGTAGCTAATACATTTTAATCTGAGGCCATGTATTCTACCGTGAATGATCTGTAGCTTAAACTCCGTCTTACCACTGTATGATGTACCTCCAATTGTTTCGTAGTTCTAGATCTCTTGTACACATCCATCTCCTTTTCTCTTTCTGCCAAGTTTCAACACTGATTAATTTATTATCTACGAAATCTTCTAACAGGTAGCCCACACTTTCACTAATTTCGTCTCAGTCCATGATCTCCTACTGTTTTTCCTTCTATTTACGTTCCTGCTACTGAATTTCAGTTCCTCTTTACATTTAACGATTAGTTTCAACGTAAAGAATATTTTAACTAATCATATTTTTTCGATTTATCCATCATCTGCAAAACTAATTCTCTTCTGTATTTGCACTATCATGGTGGGTTGTGGCTTATTCTTTATCTTGGCATGATACGCCAATCACTGTATTGCTCACCGGAGATCACCATGTTAGCATTTTCATCAGCATTATTGTACTAACCCCAGTTATATCCTCATCTCTTTCTGTTGTCAACCAGTACTTACGCTCCTTCCACGGCATTTCAGTAATTTCCGCTTTATCTAACTTCCACTGAGCGTCACTCTTTACGAGATCACTAACAACGCGATTACGAGATTTAAAATCCCACGTTCCAGCCAGCATAACGCTAGCTATGTTCTTTCATCTGTTAACACGATCGTAAGTAGTCTCCACCTGAAGATTTGAATGAGGGATTATTATAGCTCTGTAATATTTTCCCCAGGAGAATGTTATCATTGTTAACATATATGCGTTTTGGAAATATAACAACAATAGTTTCCCCGTATTTTCATCTGGTTGCGGTATCACCAGGGCATGGCTGTATGACATAGTTCAAAATACGGAAAACGTTTCTTGAAACAATAACGTTTATTGCCAATCAGTGCAATTCCATATCAAAGAAAAGTAAAGACAAAAATGTTCTGCAAACTATAATTACCTTGGTGCACTTTGTTTTACTTTCACCAAAGGTAGGTGCCTAATACAAAAGTAACAGGAAGAGAACGGCTTGCATCAGATATCCGTATCTAAATGAAAGTGACCTGCTTGCGCGAGAGCCATCAAATTTTCACTGGGCAATATATCTCTTAAACAAAATTAAACAGCGACACATGACAAACAACAAAAATCATTTACTGAACGAGGGTACATCAAAAGATAACGAACTTCGACATCCAGAGAATGCATAGCACTCGTGTAAATTTCTGCATTTAAGCTAACATAACGCCGTAGATGATTACTGACTAATCTGACTGTAGTACAGTGTGGAGAGTTGACATTCAGTCCCTCAACAGGTAAAGACTTTGACTATCACTTTGACATTTATTCGACAATCGGCGTAAAATAGTCGATGAATAGAACCGGTCAGCACTGCAGATAGCCTGTACGCAACTGTAGAGCTGAACAACTGCTGGAACTGGCGGAGTGTCGGTGTGTGCGGTGGCTTAAATAGTGCGCTCCATCTATGAAAGTCGTCCTGTAAGCTTTGGGGCTGCATAAAATAGTTGCGAGTTTTGCTCTCTCGCTTTCTGTGTTGGAAGAGCTATTGGTAGATTTGTGGGCTATTTAAATGTCTTGCGCTCAAGCACACAGAAGTTCCTGGTACGGGCGACATGTAAGAGGCGACTAACTAAACTATATGTGAGGCGCCACGTTGTTACTGCCTAGTGCGTGGAACCTCTGAAGATTACGATGTGTACTGCGTCTGGTAGAGACAAAGCACTGTGTGTGACGAGAGTGGATCCACTTAACAGCCGAAAACAAGAAGCAGGAAGCAGGTGTCTCCACACCAGGGAGAGTTATGTCTTATGAAATTTGACTTCCTTTCATGTATCTCCACCTCTTCCCATTTTAGTGCCCCTCAGTTACTTCTCCTCTCCTTCCTCTGCTTCTGATTCTACTACTACTACTACTACTACTACCACCACCATTACTGCTGCTGCTGCTGCTGCTGTTGCTATTACGACTTCTTCTTACCCTTCCTACAAGCCCACTTTGACCCTCCACTTTTTTGTCATGTGTCAAAACACTGCGCTACGAAGGAAACGCCGATCAGGTCACGACCCCCATCTGCCGTCACCTCCACTCCAACTACTGGCTACGGAGTCTGTTATGTACTGTAATTTGTCTAAATGTGGCAACATGGCTTGTTTGTACGATGGTGAAGTACACGGGGAGAATGAACTTCGAAGCTGACGTTCCGTTATCAGCGCTGAAATCAACAGCTGAGTGAGTGCGAGAGCTAGAAGAAGGGGCTTACGCTCATTGCTGTGAATGGTGTTATGTGATTCAAACTGTGTTCAAAACTCCAGGATGGCAGTGTGCGAACAGGCCAGACATACTTTGTTATATATGTGCAACTTTCGGTATGAATCTCGGAGTTCATTTGTTCTACACACTGTGGGCCATACGTGCGAGGAGCGATTAAAGAAGTGGAACGAATGGGAAATGAAGTTCTCTAACTTCACTACTCCCTTGGTATGGAGCGAACAAAAAATCATATCGATGACTGTTACATATGTATGACGAAAGTAGCGGCATACAACAAAACAAACTAGAACAAAATCTTCTATCCGAACTTAGATTCGTCCATTAGACCTGTCCCTCATCCTCCATGACTGCCAATCCCACTTCAACAACGTCAATTTGCACATATGAATTCTCTGAAGCGGAAGAATGTAGTGCCCATTGTTGCCCAATGCGTATTACTCGAACAGAACTCAACAGTTTGGTGAAAGTCTTGGGACTCTCAAAAGATGTTGCACAACTCCTGGGATCATACCCTAGAGATAATAATTTACTTACACACGGTATATAGTATTCAGTGCACAGAAATCGTGATAAAGACTTCGGGAATTTTTTTGAAGATGTTTTAATGGTGTATGAAAATTAATTGTAATACCTTCAACCGTGTTATCAGGTCTGATGACTGTGCAGTGCGTCGCCGAAACGCTCGCATTTTAAAAAAGAAGTTCAAACATACGGCTGAAGTTGTTACAGTTATTTCTCATATACTGACCAGAAGTTGTCACACTCTTCATCCGAAACAGATGGATACAGGGTAATTGGTTTAATGGGGTTCTGGAAAGATACCGCCCGGTTAGTAATAGAAGCGGGAGCTCTATAGCTTCTTCAAAGCGAAGTTTGAAATCACTATTTCTACATATGGGAATTGTGAGCTAGCATTAATTCCAGTTACGCATTCAGTAAATCTAAAACTGACAGAATCATAATAGTACTCCTTCATAATGTGAGGTATGAAAACACCAGCGGTTTCTATGTGGTGTGTTTAAGTGATCTGTACTCTTCTCGGTCACAAAATACCGCATGCCAAGATGCCTTGTTAAGGTGTCAATGGGACAATTAGTATATCGTGAGCGTTGGAGTAGGAGAGAATAGCATAAGACAAAACGCTGACAGTGGGATCAAAGAACATTGCAAATGAGCATTTGGTTAATCCAGATAGCATATTTCCACCCCTACGCATCAAATCAGGACTGATGCGGCAATATGTGAAAACATGAGACGGAAAATGTTTCCAATACCTGTGTAGTCAGTGCATCAGTTGCAAAGTTGAAAGGCGGGATGTTTGTTGGACCGGATATACGTACACATAAGTTGATGTGTGATGAACAGTTTGAGAGTATAATGACGGAATTACAACAGAAAACTTGGAGGCGTATTTGAAACATTGTGTATCGTTTTCTTGACCCTGATTACAATGAAACAGTAGAAAATATTCTGCGGTTGTTTAAAGAGTTAGGTGTGGAAGGTTACACTAAAACTACGTTTTGTAATGACATAAACCGAAAATTTTCAGGACAATCCGGCTGACATATCAGAGGAACATGGTGAACGTTTCTATCAGGAAATTAAAACTCTAGGACATCGTTATCATATCGTTGAGGAATAAATATGATGTCTGACTACCACTTGTGCATCACATGTGAAAGAGAAGCGACACACAAAAGCAAGGACAGCAAGTGTGGATTCACAGGCAAAACTAAACGGATGTGCAAATCACCAAATACCTACAATGTTAATCTTTTCCACCACTATACTGTTCCATTTCGCCTCCATCTTCCTGCAGTTACTTTCCAATTTCATTTCGTACAGATTTCGATGATGAAGATACTGATGATGATGATGGTGCAAAAGTCTGATGCGCTGTAGATGAGTGCAATCTATTTCATGCAAACACTAAACAAAAAGTCCAATGTTGTCGATTCGTGTTATTTTGAAACAAATGTAGAAAAAGGTAATATCTGTGGTGAAAAAGTTTAACGTTCACTATCTTTATGCTTAAAATGTCCTTCAGCTTATATATCTAAGGACTATGTCCTAGTTCGCTCGTACTCAGAAATATTTTCTAAAGCGATCGGGAAATAAATAAACAGAAGGTGACTGAGCTTTGTACAGTAGGGAGCGAAGGATATCAGGAAAGTATTTCGCAAGCAGCTGTTGTTGAGTTGTTATGAAAATTCGCGCTTTACTGCTGCGGAGTTCCGCCGTCATGTGAATTAAGCATTTGGAGAAAAAAAGAGGGACGAAGAAAACCAGCAGCGAAGAAAGACGTTCGTAGAAAGGTTTCCTCTTTTCTGGCGTTTTGAAAAGCTTCACAATAAAGGATGACAGCCAAAAACAGTTGCAGGATAGAATTTTTTTTATTAAAATTCTTGACCAAGGTTTCGGTACATATAAATATACCTTCATCAGAAGTAAAACTTCTAAAAGGCGTCGCCTTTTGGCATAATTGTTTTATTATTCTCCAGTGCATGATGTAATTTTAGAAGTTTTACTTCTGATGAAGGTATATTTATATGTACCGAAACCTTGGTCAAGAATTTTAATAAAAAAAATTCTATCCTGCAACTGTTTTTGGCTGTCATCCTTTATTGTGAAGAATTTTAACAGTTGCTGCTGCAGTCATGTTTAAAATCTTGGTTTTAAAAAGCGCTTTTGTACAGGCTATGCTTCCTAGAGCTGAGGGAAAGCGAAGGGGTGCAGATGAAAGTTACAGAACGAGGCCGGAAGAACGTTTCGACTGCCACAAAACACACACATACACACACACACACACACACACACACACACACACACACACACACACACACACACGCAAACACACACACACAAATACACGTACCGAGTTACACTTACCAGAGCGCGTGCGCATGTGTGCTAAAATACATACTCTTACATGCGAAATTTATGGAAACCAACCGTTCAGTGCTTAAACGTTATGGAGTACCGGTGGGACCAATAATGAAAACGTCCTTAGTACCGTGATGTCGGCTGTGCAGAAAAGGCAGGAGGAAAGGGCATTGAATTGCGGGCGGTAGAGAGAGGGTTGGAGGAGAGTGGAACGAAGGTGAAGCGGGAGCAGTGCCGGAAGAGAACGCATCAGAGTTTTTCGCGGAAGGGAAATTTCATCAGCGGCCTGAAAGCAGGATACAGCGCAGAATCGCAGCAGTGCCTGGAGGCAGGCAAGCCCGCGGTGCAGGCGTCTGGCGCACCGCTTGTGATCGAGTTACCTGTCGCCGGTCTGGCCAGCGCTCACGCACCACAGCGGCGCTCGTCGTACCACGCACACACAGCCGCTACACGCCGAATCGCTGGGGTGGCTTCACGCGTGGACAATTTGAAGAAGAATGGGAGCGAGAGAGAGACAGAGTGAGAGGCGGAGGGGGGTGGGGGGGGTGGGTGGGAGAGAGGAAGTGCAGGACACGCAAGTACAGTCGGCGGTCTTTGGATGGGAGAACCCGTAAAGCCCGCTGCCTGCCTGTCCAATACACTGCGCGCAGGTCATTAGCAGTGCGTGTAGAGGCAAGTGCCATCCGACTCTCGCACACCTGGTCCACCCCGAAACCGGCGCCGCGCATTCTTGTTGTTAATTAGTGCGCTTCCGGCCGCCTCTCACACACCGGCCCCTCCTCACTGCGTTCTCTGAAAGTCCAAACCGACCTTTGGTGTTCTACACACTCCGATCGCGAATTCTACACTGATTCACGAAAACCTGCGACATGGGTATGTAATACATCAGCTCAATCGTCGCCTCGAAATGGAAAATATGTAAATAACTGAACATTCTTTGAACTATTGTCCTTCCGAGATTACACTTAAAGACTATGTTGGAGCACACATGTTGCCTGTAGAGAGGTCCGAGAACTGTAGCACAATTGTAATTGTCTTTATTTGAGGAGAGCTATTTTTTAAAACCACCTACAGATGTAGATAAAAAAATTCATGAATGTCCATGTCAGAATGAAACTGTGGTCAGATCAGAACCCAAACCTTGGATCTTTACCTATCGAGGTCTGTACCTTCTGATCTATTCCAGAACGGCTCACGACGCCTCATACTTTTACTCCCACCAGTACCTCATTTCATACCTTCCAAACTTGACAGAACATGCGGGACTTGCACTTCTGGAAGAAAAGGATATTGCTCAGACTTGGCTTAGCCATAGCCAGCGGGACTGTTTCCAGAATGAATTTTCACTTTCTAGCGGAGTGTCCATTGTTACGAAACTTCCTGTCAGATTAAAACTGTGTACCAGACTGGGACTTGAAACTAGACTTTTGATTCTCGTGGGCAACTGCACTACAAACAGAGCTACCAAAGCACCAGTCCTCAGTCGTTCTGCTTTTACTACCGGTAATCTGCGTGGGAATGATCTTAGTGAGGTGTCTCGATTTACATCACGGCAATCATCAGTAAAATACATTGTACAGCCTGTGCTAAAATAGATTACGAAAATAAATTAGATTAGGAAATGAGGCACTTAAAGTAGCAGATGGGTTTCACAAAAAAATGATTCAAATGACTCTGAGCACTATGGGACTTAGCTGCAGTGGTCATCAGTCCCCTAGAACTTAGAACTAAACTAACCTATGAACATCACACACATCCTTGCCCGAGACAGGATTCGAACCTGTGACCGTAGCGGTCGTGCGGTTCCAGACTGAAGCGCATAGGACCGCTTGGCCACTCCGGCCGGCTGGGTTTCACAATTTGGGCATCAAAATAACTGATGATTGGCAACGTAGGGAAGAAATAAAAAGCAAACTGTTTCTAGAATTTCTGAAATTGAGGAACTTGTAACCATCTACCACAAATTTTAGTTTGAGAATGGCTTTCCGAAGGCACTAGTTTAGAGCGTAGCCTAGTACTGATGTGATACGTGGACGATAAACAGCTTAGCCAAGAGGAAAATGTAAGATTTAATAATGTAGACCTAAAGAATAACGTTGAAGATTAGATAGGTGATTCGAAGAAGATCACGGCTTGTAGACAGTAACCAGTTTCATATGCATGTTAGAGTTAGCTGAGACGAAGAGGCTTATTACAGACTAGCACAGAGAACTATCTCCCAAGTGAAGACCACAACAACAAAACTGCAGTAAAATATACCATCACAGCATACGATCCTATCGGTGTACACACAAATTATTATTCCGCCATTGCTCAGGATGGCTTTTATTTTATCAGATGCTAGTTTCGAGTAAATAATATGAGTATCATGATACCTTAAGATCAGGTGATCGAAGTTAGTATTAAATAAAACATTTTTTAAGCAGATCTAGGTCGTTTTGAAACAAGTTTCTTAAAACCAAATAAGTTGTAAAATCTGAGGATGTTCTACGAATCCAGTAATCACCTAGAATAAACCATAACAGTAACTCTAATTAATAATAACAACTACCGCTTTTCGTTGTAGTGACTACTGGAAATCGCAGTATTTTAACATAGTGCAGATGCAGAGAAATAAGTAATATTATTTGAAATATTTTGTACTGAATTAAGTGATGCTCTATGGCTGTCAAGAGGGAAACATCTATACCAAGAGGAGTGAGCAGCAAAAATTGGAAATTATCGACACTCTTATTGTGGAAAGGCTTTAAACACGAATTTACATACAACAGTGCTAAAATCCCTATCAGTCCTCTAATATGTAAGGTTCTAGTGACTATCCTAAATCGATTAAGTCATATACGTGGACAGTTCCTCTGCAAAGCTTGGCCATCTCATTTTCAAATTCTTATGAGTTCCGAGCTTGTGCTCCGTCTCTAATAACATTGTTTTTTTTTTTTTTTTGAATGCACGTTAAAGCCAAATCTCCCTTCATTCTCTTGTCTAGCTCCTGTGTGGAGAAACTACATAAAAAGGGAACGAAACTGTCAGGAGAGGTAGGAAAGTACAAGGGGAACGGATATTAGTGCTAAGTGGGACCGCTTGGGCTATCAGGTCAAACGTGAGGTAAATGGACAACTTACTCAGGAAAGAACTTTGTTTATCCATAAAAAAAGCGATGAACTGTTCTAGCAGTGAGACACAGATTTGTGAGTAGCTTGAAAATATATGTTTAAAATATGCAGTGAAAGAAGTGTACATTCAGGATGGGAGATTACACAGGATGGCTAAGATGAAGAAGATGTATCAGAATGGTACAAGTAAAGAGAGGTTTTTCTTAATAAAAGAATATTAAATGTTGAGGTGGATTCGAGAATGAAACTCATTTGACTGTACATTCAAAAGGGATCGTTCTACAAGAACGGAATCTTAGCCATGGAAGAATGGCAAAGAAGGTAATGGAAACGAAGTGAAGCTTGCTGCATTATAAGAACGTTAATAATTAAGTAGAAACATTAATTGTTAAGTAAAATGGTGTTAGAGTGGAAAGTGAAGAAAGAAATACGTGAAAAATGCTAGCTTTAAGAAGGAATAGGTGAGTGGAATATGTGGTAAGGAATCCAAGAATAATAATATTTTCAATAAATGTGAAATTAAAAACAATGAAGAATATGTACGATAGGTTATACGGAGTGTTATATATGGTACACAAATAGAGATTAAATAAATGTAGTAAGAAACCATACGAAACTTCGATAACTGTAAGAATAAAGTTACACATACGGATCGTTTTCATTATCACAATGTGGATTAGAGCAGCAGCTTGTAGTGGTAGTTACTAATTTATTCTAAAGAATATACTCATGGTCAGTGTTATGATGTCAGAAGGTTTTTCTAACATCAGTTTTACACATTAAAATGTATGTGTTTATGGCTATACGATTGGAATTAATGTGTAATAAAAAGGCATGTGTATCACTCTAATATGAATACAGAGAAAGAACTATTTGTTAGATGCATAATTTCTTCAGGTAGGTTATCGGAGAGTTTTATTACTCTGTGTTTCTGTCCCCGCGCGTTCACCCTGTGAGCGGACAAATGACAGCTCCTTCAACAGGGTCCGAGCAGGCAAGTTGGGGCGAGGGGGCGTGGGAGGGGTTTACTAGTGATCAGGAGTTCCAATGGTAAGTGCTCCATAGGCAGATAGCAAGAGGTCTGGAAAGAAAGCCAGTGTGCACTCGCTATGTCTGCTGTGGGCCCGATAAGAGATGTGGATGCTACTTTCCCTGCAGCTGTCGTAAGTGCAGGGGGCAGTCGTTTGCAAGTTGTAGCTCATGTCAGCACCAACGACGCGTGCTTCATGGGTTCTGAGGACATCCTCAGTCCATGCAGGCGGCTGGCGGATGGTTTGAAGGCTGCTGCCTGCATGCATGGGATTCAGGCAGAGTTCGCAATTTGCAGCATTGTTTCTCAGAGTTGATCAGGGTCCTTTGGTTTTGATCTGAAGATTTCTAGACCTGTGTTGTCGATTGGGGATCTGTAGAAGCCCTATAAAAGGTCAGGGCTGCACTACACAGAGTAAAAAGCGACTTGGGTAGCAGGGCACTTGTGGAGTGCACTTGACTATATTTTAGGCTAGGCGGGTATTTGAGGTACTCTCTTGAACACTAGCCAGTCGATTCACAGCAAGGAAAGTCAGACCGCTTTCAGAGTACATCTAAATTTATCGGTAAACTGTCGAATTATTCATAACCAGGATTCCAAATTTACTGCCCTTCAAGAAAATTTTCCTGCTCTGATTACTGTCGGAACCCCAAGTTTATCATTGAATGTATATCAGAAAGACGGATGAGAGATCATAGGAGGTGGAGTGTTAATTCAGTTGACAAAAATATTGTCTGTGTTGAGGTCGAAGTTGAGTGTGACAGTGAAGTTATCTGATCACGTATAACAGGTGTAGGCTACACCAAGCTAATTTCTGGATGGTTTTACCGTCCACTCGATTCTGATGTGACAGTTCTAGAGTCACTCAACGAATGTCAATGGGCACAGCGCGTAAACACCCAGCTCATGCATTACTGGTTGGGGACGACTTTAACTTGGCGTTATGGACTGGGAAGTCTATGGATTCATTGAAGAGGTTACAGACAGACAGTCATGCAAAGTACTTTTGAGCACGTTTTCTGAAAACAATCTTGAGCAATTAATTTGGCTGCCCGCACGCCGTGGGAATATCTTCGACCTTGTAGCTACAAACAGGCCGCACCTTATTGACAATGTCAATATGGAAACGATGATTATTAATCAAGATTTCATTATAACAACTATGGTTAGGAAAGTTAATAAGTCAGTTAAGAAGGCTAGGAGAGTGTTTCTGCTACAAGGAGCAGATAAGCAGTTGACATCACTTAGTTCCAGAAAGTAAGCAGAGTAATTGTGGGCAAAGTTTAAGCAGACTGTAAATCGTGGTCTGGGGAATTATGCAAATAGTAAATGGATTAAGGATGGTAAAGACCTATCACGGTTTAATAACGAGATTCGGAAAATGCTGAGAAAGCAGAGACTGTTGCAACTTTCGGTTCCAAATAGATCACGCAAAAAACGACAAGCAAGGGTTAGTAGAGATTTCTACGTCTGTGTAAAGATGTATGCGCAAAGAGTACAACTACTACCACACTTATACCTTAGCAAATGATCTGGCAGAGACGCAGAGAATATTCTGGTGCTATCTAAAATCACTATGGGTCTGACAGATATATGAATGGCTCGAAGATTTATTAAATTATAGAACCCAGTATGTTGTCCTCGGCGGAAAGTGTTTATCACAGACACGAATATCGTCGGGAGTGTCCCATGTCCCAGGGAAGTGTGATACGACCCCCATTATTCTCTACATACAAGAATGATTTGGCAAACACATGGGCAGCAACCTGTGGTTTTTTTCTGAGCATACTGTTATGTATGGTAAAGTGTCAAAGTGGAGTGACTGTAGGAGGACACAAGATGATGTAGACAAAATTTCTAGTTGGTGTGAGAAATGGCAGCTGGTTCTAAATGTAGGAAAATGTATGTTAGTGAGGATAGCTGTAATATTCGGATAGAGCATTAGAAGTGTCAAGCTTGATATAGTGACTCCGCTTAATGTTTGAGCGTAACGTTCCAAAACCACATGAAATGAAACAAGCATGTGAGGATTGTGGTAGGAAAGGCCAAAGGTCGACTTCCGTTTATTGGGAGAATTCTAGGAAAAGTTGGGTCCATCTGTAAAACAGATGGCATGTAAGTCGCCAGTGCTACCAGTTCTTGAGTGCTGATCCAGTGTTTGGAGTCCGTATTAGGTCGGCTTAAGGAAGACATCGAAGCAATTCAGAGGCGGGTTGTTAGATTTATTACTGTTCGTTTCGAACAACACGCAAGTCTTACGCAGATGCTTCGGGAACTGAAATGGGAATCCCTGGAGGGAATCCGACGTTCTTTAAAGGAACACTATTGAGAAAATCTAGAAAACGGGCTTTTGAAGCTGAGAGCAGGACGATTTTGTCGCTTCCTACATACATTGCGTGGAAGGACCACGAAGGTAAGATACGAAAAATGAGGGCTCACACGGAGGTATATAGATTGTCGATTTTTCCTTGTTCTGTTTGCGAGTAGAACAGGAAAGAAAATGACTAGTAGTGGTACGGGGTGTCCTCCGCCGCGAGACGTAAGGTGGATGGCAGATTATCGTTGTAGATGTAGACCAAACTGGAAGACGCAATAAGTAATGGAGTTGATGATGATCCGAGTATCACGGAGACAAGTGACTGCAACGTGTGATGTTGACCACAAGACTAACTACCAAGGGAAACATGGTAACCTGCTGCATGTATGTCATCTGCACTGTGTGCGGCCACTATACGTTCTTGAATTTTCTACAAAAGTACACTTCTGCGAATGATTAATACAGAAATGTGCCCATCCCTGTCTAAGGGCAGTTCTTCTGATAACGAATTGAGGTGTCCTGTTAATGTAATGAAATTTCAGGTTTTTAATCAGCACATGTGAGCTGACTTGAATCCTCGCGTAACTGTTGAAGCATATCTTCAATGATTTCGTCAATGAGAATGTAAAGTACCATCTCAACCATGTTTTAATGAACACCACCGGGTAATTTCAAGAAACATGCTCAGGTTAATACTAAACAGAGATGTACATTAGTAAAAGTATCCATCGTTATAAAAACATTTGCGTAACTAATAGCTACATTATTCACAGGTTTGTAGGATCTTCTGGAATTTTGGAACACTTTGAAACAGTTTCTGTAGCTCAAGACTTTGCGTCAAGCCTTATGGGAGAATCATAACAAGTTCAAATTTCACTGCAGTGTAATAAGGAATACCTAAATCGAAATGAGATAGCTACACATGTAACTGTCGAAAAGCAAGTGATAAACAGCAGTTCACCTTCGTGTTTATATAGGAAAACTGGGCATGACTCATGGGGCCACACGGAAAGGAAAACGAAATATAAATATTATTTGATGTATATCTTACTGTCGAATGCAGTTTATCGAATGGAATGTTCTTCCAATCTAAGATAGTACACGATACGGGAGAGCAAATTCTGAATAATGTGACAAAAATAACATTCAGATATACTAATGGGTCATGTAAGGTCAACATCGACAGGCTTCATGCTAAAGTAAACAGCCTAAAGGGATTATAATAATTGTATTAGTGGTGAACATGAACGGTGACTATGCTACGAAGGTCGTAACACATGAAAACAATTACCAAATATAAGCATAGGAAATCGGATTTATTGCAATGTTTGTAAAAAAAAACCACACATGACTTTATGTCACATTACAGTACTATGTAACAAAAAGATCCATTTCAAAAAGTAAACCAGAAATGCAGTTATTACATTGCCTGTGTTGCTTGTACACAACTTGCATGCTTAAAAATAAGTGTACCAAAGAAGTGGAAAACGGGAATCTTGTTCATCACTGTATTTTTTTTTTACATTTTTAGTAGTAATTACCCCCCCCCCCCCCCCCCATGAACCATGGACCTTGCCGTTGGTGGGGAGGCCAGCGATACAGATGGCTGTACCGTAGGTGCAACCACAACGGTGGGGTATCTGTTGAGAGGCCAGACAAACATGTGGTTCCTGAAGAGGGGCAGCAGCCTTTTCAGTAGTTGCAGGGGCAACAGTATGGATGAGTGACTGATCTGGCCTTGTAACATTAACCAAAACGGCCTTGCTGTGCTGGTACTGCGAACGGCTGAAAGCAAGGGGAAACTACAGCTGTAATTTCTCCCGAGGACATGCAGCTTTACTGTATGATTAAATGATGATGGCGTCCTCTTGGGTAAAACATTCCGGAGGTAAAATAGTCCCCCATTCGGATTTCCGGGCGGGGACTACTCAGGAGGACGTCGTTATCAGCAGAAAGAAAACTGGCATTCTACGGATCGGAGCGTGGAATGTCAGATCCCTTAATCGGGCAGGTAGGTTAGAAAATTTAAAAAGGGAAATGGATAGGTTAAAGTTAGATATAGTGGGAATTAGTGAAGTTCGGTGGCAGGAGGAACAAGACTTTTGGTCAGGTGATTACAGGGTTATAAATACAAAATCAAATAGGGGTAATGCAGGAGTAGGTTTAATAATGAATAAAAAAATAGGAGTGCGGGTTAGCTACTACAAACAGCATAGTGAACGCATTATTGTGGCCAAGATGGACACAAAGCCCATGCCTACTACAGCAGTACAAGTTTATATGCCAACTAGCTCTGCAGATGATGAAGAAATTGATGAAATGTATGACGAGATAAAAGAAATTATTCAGGTAGTGAAGGGAGACGAAAATTTAATAGTCATGGGTCACTGGAATTCGTCAGTAGAAAAAGGGAGAGAAGGAAACATAGTAGGTGAATATGGATTGGGGGGAAGAAATGAAAGAGAAAGCCACCTTGTAGAATTTTGCACAGAGCATAACTTAATCATAGCTAACACTTGGTTCAAGAATCATGAAAGAAGGTTGTATACATGGAAGAATCCTGGAGATACTAAAAGGTATCAGATAGATTACATAATGGTAAGACAGAGATTTAGGAACCAGGTTTTAAATTGTAAGACATTTCCAGGGGCAGATGTGGATTCTGGCCACAATCTATTGGTTATGAACTGCAGATTGAAACTGAAGAAACTGCAAAAAGGCGGGAACTTAAGGAGATGGGACCTGGATAAACTGAAAGAAGCAGAGGTTGTACAGAGTTTCAGGGAGAGCATAAGGGAA
Organism: Schistocerca serialis cubense; assembly: GCF_023864345.2. NCBI lineage: Eukaryota > Metazoa > Arthropoda > Insecta > Orthoptera > Acrididae > Schistocerca > Schistocerca serialis. Next base: position 998,780,099 of record NC_064639.1, read on the forward strand.
CAATTGACAGGAATGGGGGAAAGAAATACAGTAGAAGAAGAATGGGTAGCTCTGAGGGATGAAGTAGTGACGGCAGCAGAGGATCAAGTAGGTAAAAAGACGAGGGCTAATAGAAATCCTTGGTTAACAGAAGAAATACTGGATTTAATTGATGAAAGGAGAAAATATAAAAATGCAGTAAATGAAGCAGGCAAAAAGGAGTACAAACGACTCAAAAATGAGATCGACAGGAAGTGCAAAATGCCTAAGCAGGGATGGCTAGAGAACAAATATAAAGATGTAGAGGCTTGTCTCACTAGGGGCAAGATAGATACTGCCTACAGGAAAATTAAAGACACCTTTGGAGAGAAGAGAACTGTTGTGGCGTAGCAAGACAGCCACGCCACGGAAGTAGCCGAAAGGCACGCGTTTAGTTCACGCAGATGGGCGTGAAGTCTGAAACAGGATACGTAATGAATGCTATAAAGAAAAGTACGTAGCTTCTGGAATACTTAACTTTAATCCATCCTTGGTACATCGCTATTGACGATGTAAGTGAGACTCCATAGATACATGCAATGTTACTAATGGCGCCTTGCTAGGTCGTAGCCATGGACTTAGCTGAAGGCTATTCTAACTATCTGCTCGGCAAAGGAGCGAGGCTTCGTCAGTGTAGTCGCTAGCTACGTCGTCCGTACGACTGGGGCGAGTGCTAGTCCGTATCTCGAGACCTGCCTTGTGGTGGCGCTCGGTCTGCGATCACACAGTGGCGACACGCGGGTCCGACATGTACTAATGGACCGCGGCCGATTTAAAACTACCATCTAGCAAGTGTGGTGTCTGGCGGTGACACCACAAGATCCACTTGTATGAATATCAAGAGCTCAGATGGCAACCCAGTTCTAAGCAAAGCAGGGAAGGCAGAAAGGTGGAAGGAGTATGTAGAGGGTTTATACAAGGGCGATGTACTTGAGGACAATATTATGGAAATGGAAGAGGATGTAGATGAAGATGAAATGGGAGATAAGATACTGCGTGAAGAGTTTGACAGAGCACTGAAAGACCTGAGTCGAAACAAGGCCCCGGGAGTAGCCAACATTCCATTAGAACTACTGATGGCCTTGGGAGAACCAGTCATGACAAAACTCTACCATCTGGTGAGCAAGATGTATGAAACAGGCGAAATACCCACAGACTTCAAGAAGAATATAATAATTCCAATCCCAAAGAAAGCAGGTGTTGACAGATGTGAAAATTACCGAACTGTCAGTTTAATAAGTCACAGCTGCAAAATACTAACGCAAATTCTTTACAGACGAATGGAAAAACTGGTAGAAGCGGACCTCGGGGAAGATCAGTTTGGATTCCGTAGAAATGTTGGAACACGTGAGGCAATACTAACCTTACGACTTATCTTAGAAGAAAGATTAAGAAAAGGCAAACCCACATTTGTAGCAATTGTGGACTTAGAGAAAGCTTTTGACAACGTTAACTGGAATACTCTCTTTCAAATTCTGAAGGTGGCAGGGGTAAAATACAGGGAGCGAAAGGCTATTTACAATTTGTACAGAAACGATATGGCAGTTATAAGAGTCGAGGGGCATGAAAGGGAAGCAGTGGTTGGGAAAGGAGTGAGACAGGGTTGTAGCATCTCCCCGATGTTATTCAATCTGTATATTGAGCAAGCAGTAAAGGAAACAAAAGAAAAATTCGGAGTAGGTATTAAAATCCATGGAGAAGAAATAAATACTTTGAGGTTCGCCGATGACATTGTAATTCTGTCAGAGACAGCAAAGGACTTGGAAGAGCAGTTGAACGGAATGGACAGTGTCTTGAAAGGAGGATATAAGATGAACATCAACAAAAGCAAAACGAGGATAATGGAATGTAGTCAAATTAAATCGGGTGATTCTGAGGGAATTAGATTAGGAAATGAGACACTTAAAGTAGTAAAGGAGTTTTGCTATGTAGGGAGTAAAATAACTGATGATGGTCGAAGTAGAAAGGATATAAAATGCAGACTGGCAAATGGCAAGGAAATCGTTTCTGAAGAAGAGAAATTTGTTAACATCGAGTATAGATTTAAGTGTCAGGAAGTCGCTTCTGAAAGTATTTGTATGGAGTGTAGCCATGTATGGAAGTGAAACATGGACGATAAGAGAAGAGAAGTTTGTGGCACAACTTGACTAGAAGAAGGGATCGGTTGGTAGGACATGTTTTGAGGCATCAAGGGATCACAAATGTAGCATTGGAGGGCAGCGTGGAGGGTAAAAATCGTAGAGGGAGACCAAGAGATCAATACACTAAGCAGATTCAAAAGGATGTAGGTTGCAGTAGGTACTGGGAGATGAAGAAGCTTGCACAGGATAGAGTAGCATGGAGAGCTGCATCAAACGAGTCCCAGGACCGATGACCACAACAACAACAACAACAGTAGTAATTAATTAGTTCGTTAGTTGCGATTGCAGAAACAGGCGTGACACAGATACAAGACTGTGTTTCAGTCAAATGTAATCCATTCAGCTCTTTGGTTTCACTCTTAACAGTCCTATTAACCCAGGGCTGGTCATGGCGCTGTACGATCATCACAAATCGCACACGAATATGTGCTGCTGAGACTCCTATTTCATTCATACCCCTGGCTTAGATGCAGAGTTATCTCAGGTGGTGTAGAACGAGTCCTCTGAAACAATACGGTTAGAGAGTCAGGGATCGTAACAGCACGACTCGCAGCACTTGTACAAAACGACTTAGCGGTGGACAATATTTTGCATAAAACGGAAATGGCTACTCGACTGGGCATCCGAAAGCACACTCTTAATCTGTTACGTCTTTGACTGAAATATTTTCTCTGAAATTTTCATTTTAGCTGGGATAAGACACAGGGAGCCAATTGTTATCTACAATTTGTACAGAAATGAGCTTAAGTTCGAATTGTTGATGGCCATGAAATGGTAGCAGAAGTTGAGAAGAGAGTGAAACAGGTTTATAGCCTATTCCCGATGTTATTCAATACGCACCATGAGTGACACGGAAGAAATTTGGAAAGAGAATTAAATTTTGGGAAGAATAAATAATAATTTGAGGCTGCCTATTACATTGTAGTTCTGTCAGAAACGGTAGAGGATTTGGAGCAGCAGTTAAACAGAACGGACAGTTTCTAGAAAAGCAGTTATAACACGAATATCAACAAAAGTAAATGAAAGATAACAGAATACATTCGAATTAAATAATGGGACGGTGTCGAAATTAAATTAAGATACGAGTATTTTTGTCTTGGCGGCAAAACAGCTGACGAATTCCGCAGTAGATCGATATGAAATGCGGACTGGCAATAACAAAGAAACAGCTTCTGAAAGAGAGATATTTGATAAACATTCAGTGTAGCCTAGTACGTAATTAAAATGTGGACGGCAAACAGTTGAGACAAGTAGAGAAGGGATAATTTTGGAATGTGTTGTTACAGAAGAATGCCAAGCACCAGATGGGTAGCTCGGAAAATCAGTGTAGAGGCAGATGCTGAATTGAACTAGAAACAACTATTTATTAGTCATCTGCCTTGTAACATATAGTCACACCTGAACCTTTACAAACATATAATGTAATTTGTAACGTAATGCCTTTGTAGCTTCTTTGAAGTAACAAAACTTGTGTATATTTAGAAAGGTAGCAAGTTTACAATTTCTAATTCATTGACGTCTGTTGAATGGTGTTTCCAGCTGTGATGTAGAACGAAAAGTACAAATGTGCACATAAATATGTTTAGTCATCCTGTTATTCTAAACCTTGTAACGACTACTGACAACTGTGAGTAGTTTCTCAATGTTAACCTAGGTTAGTAATACTTGTATTAACAACGTGCCACTTTGTAATATTCTTATTCAATCTTAACAGGACCAGTAGTAACTCAAAATTTGAAAATTATATAGACTTATAACGCACCTGAAGATGAGCCCCCTTGACTGGAAATACATAGAGCATAAAAATGTAAAATAATGATTCGTGCCTGAAGGTGGTTTGTTTTTCATTTTAAGTATGGTATTTATGGCACAAATTGACAAAAAGTTGGGATCGACTGGTAGGATACGTCTTGGAGTACCAGGAATGAATACTCGGTAATTTGAGGAAAATTTGGAGGTAAAACTGGTAGAGATGCTCAAATTCTTCCTTACACTATGTAGATTAGAATCGATCTGTGTTGAAGTAGCTGTGAAGAATTCAAAGACTACCGCTGTGAGCCGGCCGGAGTGGCCATGCGGTTCTAGGCGCTACAGTCTGGAGCCGAGCGACCTCTCCGGTCGCAGGTTCGAATCCTGCCTCGGGCATGGATGTGTGTGATGTTCTTAGGTTAGTTAGGTTTAATTAGTTCTAAGTTCTAGGCGACTGATGACCTCAGAAGTTAAGTCGCATAGTGCTCAGACCCACTACCTCTGTGAGCTGCATCAAACTAGTCTTCGGACTGAATGAAAAAAGAAATAGTATATACAGTTTCACTTATGATAGAACCCAGTCAACTTATCACAGGGGAAAAGCCGCACGTCTTGTGAGTTAATATTACAGTGTACTCTATGTTTTAAATGCAATGGTGTCTCTTATGTGGTATATATTTTGGTATTTTGTTCACTGTAAAAACATTCAGAAGCAGGAACGGAAGTTGTCATCGGCCAATATGCCGTAGGCAGTGCACTCCAGAAGCCGAACATTACATATGTATATATTTTACTAATACCCTTTCACATACATTAGGCATTAGTTATTTGTCTTTAATTCTCTGAAACTGGTAGTGCCCTCCTATTTGGGAATCCCTCTACCTCACTCTACATCTAAATTGCTACTCTGAAATTAACAATTAAGTGCCTATCAGAGAACAAGCACGATGCAGGCAGCGTCTTTAGAACATCTGTTGCATCTTCTAAGTGCTCTGACAATAAACGCAATCTTTGATTCGCTTTCCCCTCAACATTTTCTTTGTGGTCGTCCCAATTTCAGTTATTCGTAATTGTTATCCCTAGACATTCATTTAAATTAATAACCTTTATATATTTGAAATTTATATTGTAACCGAAATTTGACGGATTCCTGTTAGTACTTAACTACTAACTAGACATTCATTTAAATTAGTAACTTTTATACTCGTGCAATTTATATTGTAGCCGAAATTTAACGGATTCCAGTTAGTACTCAAATATTTAGCTCAACTACCGATTTTCACACCATACAAATACTTCGCCTAAGGAATTTGGAAATGGTTTCGTTCGTGTAATGACTTTACTAGACAGTAAATGACTGTGGTATCTGCAAACAATGTAAGAGGGCTACGAAAAATGTCTCCTAAATCAGAATGAGATTTTCACTCTGCAGCGGAGTGTGCGCTGATATGAAACTTCCTGGCAGATTAAAACTGTGTGCCCGACCGAGACTCGAACTCGGGACCTTTGCCTTTCGCGGGCAAGTGCTCTACCAACTGAGCTACCGAAGCACGACTCACGCCCGGTACTCACAGCTTTACTTCTGCCAGTACCTCGTCTCCTAAATCATTTATATAGATTAGAAACAACAGAGGGACTAAAACATTTCCCAGGAGAGCGCAAGGTATCACTTTTGGTTAACTAGATGACGTTGCACAACCGAGGTGGTACCCCATGGGCACGCGATTAGATTAGAAGCCAAACGTTTTCTTAAACCGGGAAACATGCAGTCAATTTGAGTTTACCTCTCGATGACAGTTATTACTTCCCTATAACTAAGATCGTTGTTATCGACCTAATTATAATTGTACACAGTATATGTTGCAGAATCATGTAGCAAATCGACGTTAAAAAAGATAAGGGTCTGTAATTCAGTGGATAACTTATATTTCATTTCATAGTATTAGTATGTCCTGTGCAAATTTCGTCAAGTTATCAGCTGTACTTGACTGCTAAGTATGGAACTATTATACCAGCATACTGTGACAGGAGTCTATTCGGAACACATCTGGACCGGAAGACTTGCCTTTGTGATGTGATATAAGTTTTCCCGCTACACCTGGGGTATCTGCTTCTGAGTTACTTACGTTGACAACAATTCTTCATTCGAATTCTGAAATATTTACTTCGTATTATTTTGCGAAGGAATTTCGGAAAACCGTAATTATTTACTTTGCTTTAGGGGCACTGTCATGGATACGGCTTTCACGCAGGAAAGGCATTGATTGTGTCTAGCCACTGATGTACTTCACAAACGACCAGAATCTCTTAGTGTTTTTGGCCAGATTTAGAGACACGGTTTCGTTGTAAAAACTGTTAAATGGATTTCGAAGTTCTGTAAAACGTATCTTATGTTACGGATTTTGCTTTCTTTTAAATTGGGCATGATTTTTTGATGCTTTCTCAAGTTTTTCATCTGCTTTATGTACCAGGGGGAATGAGTTCCGCCTCTCATTAATTTATTTATTGTAAATCTCTCAGTTTCTGTCGATAATATAAGAAATTTAAGCCACATCTGATCTCCGCTTACGCAGTTGGTTTGAAAGAAATGTAGGCTGGCTCTTAGGAAAGTGTCAAGTGAACTTTTGTCCGATTTTTTTTCTAAGCGGAGATATTTTGTGTTTATTTGACGGTTATGCCAAGGAATTCAGTCTCACTAGTACGATCTTTTGGTCACTAATCCTTGTACCGGCCATGATACTTCCTTATTTCTTCAGGATTATTTGGTGCCAGGAGGTCAAATATGTTTTAACAACCTTTTACACTTTCAGCAGGCTATTTAAATTATTGTTCAAAATAATTTTCAGGTAGACAGTTATGAACTCCCCTGGTATTTCTTTGAAGAGAGCAGACTGTATAATGAACAGGCGGTCTATCAAACAGCCACCTCACCTCTTGGGGGAAGAAGCATAAAAAATTCAAGAATGAAACTCAGAGGATCAATCGTCTGGTCAGTTCTACAAGAGGATGAATGGTACCGGGAGTCGAACACTTGCGCGAGTGCTGGTGGCAACTATAGGGGATTCCCCTAGCGGACGAGTGATCAGCAGGTAACCTGTGTACCTGTCGGTTGCTGCGCCTGCGATGGCGGCCTGCCCGCACGACAGCAGCTCTGACGGAGCGCGCGGGCCGCGCAGCGGGAGCGGCCGAGTCGCTGCCAGCTGCAGGCGCCTTGTAAAATTCATGAGAATCAATACGAGATATTTCTGCGAGCGGGCCGCCGTTCCTGCCTTCGGAAACCGCGGCGCGGCGCCCAGAAGCGGAAGAAAGATGGTGGAAGTCGGGTTCGTGACTCGGGATAATTCAATTTTACGATTGTTTCATGAAGTGCGTCGGAGGCGGGGCTGAAGCGAGCGTGGAGTCCGCAGGACGGGACGAGCTGGTGGACTTCCTGCAGAGTACCAGGGATATTTAAGCAGAATTCGAGTTGTCTACACGAATGCTTCTTCCCCATTTTGTAACACATAAGCTCCCTTTCGTTGATTTAGAACACGCTGACTCCGTTCCGTAATGAAATTCTGGTCCACGGATTCTGGAAGATGGGAGGGACGTAAAGGTTTAACGTAGCATCGACAATGAGCTTATTAAAGACGGAGGACAGTCTTTCATAGGAACTATTCTGTCATTTCCCTCAAGCGATGTAAGGGAATCTCGGAAAACCTAAACATTGCCGGCTATAGGGAGTTTTGAACCTCCTTTCATTTGAATAAGAGTCCACCTCGATCGGTGGTTCACTGATACTGATAGACGTTTCCCCGTGTAAATAATGACTGAAAGAAGTCAATGGAAATCTACCATGTAACAGTGGCAGGACAAAAGAATAAAAACTTTATGGTAACAAGTGCCTTTCCCTTGCAGTTCAAATACTTTTTTTGTCTATTCACCTTAGTTAATGGTTCGTCTCCTAATATATTAATGTGGGCAACGGTTTGACAGCGTGTGATGCTCTGCAACTGTTTCTGCTCCGAAATACAGTATATGCTGTTTAACGAATTCAAACTAAATCATTTATACTATTCTTTACCTAATTTTACGAAAATATTTAATAAAAATATAAAGTGAGATGGAGATGATAATGAAAAAAACGAATAGAAAGAAACAAATACCACAGATGTGTCATTATTGCTGCTCACCAAAACATGATTTGGCATTAGCAGTTCTCTCCCTGTTTTGCTTTGGCTACATTTTCGTGTGTCTAGCAAGCAATCACAGAAATTGACCATTTAGGTAAATGAAAGAGAGCTTTTAGAATAATTTTTTCCACATCACCAACGTCCATATTAGCTACCTCATTTAATACATTTGAGAGACATCACATTATTAACAGCAAGAGATCAGTACAGGTTCCTATTGCAGAAATCACATTTTTTTTTTTTTTTTTTTTTTTTTTGTATTCGGTGTAGTTAGAATTTGCCTTATCGCGTGCTTCAACAGTGGGCTAAAATCTACACTCAGTAGCCATGTAGACTTCCCAAAATCTGGACAATGTAGCCAAGCAGCGGACAGTTACCAAGGAAAAATAAACGTAAAACCGCAAAAAACATTTTATACAAAGAATTAAAATAGTAAATACATTTCGTAAAACAATTAAAGAGGTTACTAATTAAACATTTAAAAGGCAGTTCAAAAGTACATGATAAATACTACATCCTATACAGGGAACGATTACTTACATAAAGCAAGGCAAGAGCTGCGTAAAAAAGGGACACAACAATAATAATAATAAAATAATTCTGTTATTCCACAACACATTTCTGTAACATACAGAATTTTTTCTGTTTTGTGGGAAACGTTGGTCGAAAGGTGTTAAATTCTTTATGAGTCCAACATCTCATTACAGAGTGAAGCTAACTCAGTTTTAAGGTAAGAAATGTGTAGTTTAGATAAAGAAGATGGAATGCCGGCCGAAGTGGCCGTGCGGTTAAAGGCGCTGCAGTCTGGAACCGCAAGACCGCTACGGTCGCAGGTTCGAATCCTGCCTGGGGCATGGATGTTTGTGATGTCCTTAGGTTAGTTAGGTTTAACTAGTTCTAAGTTCTAGGGGACTAATGACCTCAGCAGTTGAGTCCCATAGTGCTCAGAGCCATTTGAACCATTTTTGAAGATGGAAACCACACATTACCGTCATGGTTCTCAGGTAAGCTGATTGGGTGTGAACAGGCGTGTAAAATGTGTGTGTGTGTGTGTGTGTGTGTGTGTGTGTGTGTGTGTGTGTGTGTGTGTGTGTGTGTTTGCGTGTGGATGAACGTTGAAAAATAAGTCAATAGCGCAGCATAGCCATTTATATTATGAAATAACACGAAGGAGTGCCGAAACGTAATGCTTCCACATTTCAATTCTGTTCTCAGTATCGGCCGAGCTATTAGATGTCATGCATGTTACTCGGAAGACTTTCTCGTTTCGATGCAGCAAGTTTAAACTCTCTGCCGCTAAAGGGCTCCCAGTTACAGCGTGTTACACTGCAGTTTGTAACGTAACTACATCTGTGCGAGTTTTTGAAAACACGACTACGAAGAGTTTGTCTTCACATCACGTAGAACACCTTTCCCTTCAGCATGACAATACCAGACCAGACACCAGCGCTGCGTCATTCGCAAGAATACGACGCCTTATCGTCCCCCCATACAGTCCCGACTTCGCGCTACCCGATTTTGATCTGCTTCCAAAGTTTAGAGAACAGCTTCGAGGACTTCCCTTTGATAGTGGAGAAATGGCGCAAGCAGAAGTGAGGTTATGACTCCGTCACCAAAGTCAATTATTCTATAGCGACGGTCCAAACAAACTGCTTTCGATGAGAGAAATAAATATTTAGACACTAGGAATAAAGATGTAGGATGTTAATAAAGTCCTTTCTATTTAAAAATTTTTAAGAGTTTCCGCATACAAAATTGTGAGGCATTACTTTCCGGGACCGAGTTCGAGTCTCGGTCTGGCACACAGTTTTAATCTGTCAGGAAGTTTCATATCAACTTACACTTCGCTGCAGAGCGAAACTCTCATTCTGGAAACATCCCCCAGGCTGTGACTAAGCCATGTCTCCGCAATATCCTTTCTTCCAGGAGTGCTAGTTCTGCAAGGTTCGCAGAAGAGCTTCTGCGAAGTTTTGAAGGTATGAGACGAGGTACTGGTAGAATTGAAGCTGTGAGGACGGATCGTGAGTCGTGCTTGGGTAGCTCAGTTGGTAGAGCACTTGCCCGCGGAGGCATAGGTCCCGATTTCGAGTCTCGGTCCGGCTGTCATTTTTAATCTGTCATACAGTTTCATGACTTCGTATGTGATAGAGCGCGGTGTGTTGTGCCGTGCGTTCATACAGCACGGTCGTCGCACGTAAGACGCGTCCACCTTCTTCTCGAGCACGGTGTTCCAACGCAGCAGTGACAGAAGCGCGGCATACTTCAAAGTGATCACAGTGGGGGCGCCGCAAGAGATGCACCAGTCTTACCGCTGGGGTCGACGGAGCCAATCAGTATGCAGCCTCACGTGATTAAGTTGCGGCGTCGCGGTCCGGAAGGGGAGTCGTCTGGTGGACCTCCTAGAGTACGGGGCGGGCCTACTCTCAGTTGCAACGCTGTTACTGTGATAATGTTTACGGGAGATGAACTTCGGCTATGGACCTGGACTTGAGTGATTACGATGAGTTATGTTTCACCTTGTTTTGAGACAAAATCTTCTAAGTTGTACGTAATTCTGACTTTCCATTTTGTAGTTTGTACCTGTTACACAGCACCTTGTGCGATGGGTCTTCATAAATGAATAAACAGTGTAGCATGATCTTCTTATATCGCTGAAAAACTTCTTTCGAAGAAAGAATAAACAAGACAGTTTTCGAAGCCAGGGATAAAAATAATATGGCGCTATTTCAACCAGACTTACCTGATTTACTTTTTCCATAGTATCCTTAAGTAAGTCAAACAAATGGTCCCTACTATAAGATCACAGCCGATAACCTGTCCCATACTCATCAAATTAAACTGTAAGTATACAAACGCTTCTGAATGTGAATTACGTTTAGTTGTCCTTAAACCTTCATGAACGGGACATAACTGCCAACCAGTTGCAAAAATGAGTTTTATTAGACCATGACCACGGCTTAGACAGTTTTAAAACGGTCTTCTTCAAAAGATATTGTACCTATTAACAAATATTACAACACTGTGCGTAGAACAGATGCGGTATCATTACACTAAACAAAATTACAGGAAATGTTCACAACTAATTTTAGTGAAGTATACTCATTTAGAATCATATTATCTGTATATAATGTGGAAGTCGTAACAGTGCCTAGTACATATGTATGTTATCCGCTTAATCACCATTTAATGTAGATGACTTAAAAGTGGTAACTCTGCTGCAGAGCTTTCTCTTACAACTTTTTACACACGTTTGATAATGGATTCAACTAGTTGTAGTAAGCCACTTGACAGATTGATATATATACATATACAGGATGGTCAGAAAATGTGTGAAATGCTTGTAGGGATGTTACAGTGCAAGTTGTACTGAGACATAAATGTTAAGAAAGAAATTCGACACGTTGCTCCGTTTCCGAGTTATTTAGCTAGAATTTAGCCAATCGGGGCGTCACGCGCTCGCATTCAAGCGGCCTGCCAGGGGCGGTGTTGCCCAACGAGTGCTTTGTCTCGTTACCTGAAACTTGAATATACGTGCGCGACGATGTGATTGGCTAAATTCTATGCTAAATAACTCGGAAACGGAGCAACGTATCGAATTTCTTTCTTAACATTTATGTCTCAGTACAACTTGCCCTGTAACATCCCTACAAGCATTTCACATGTTTTCTGACCACCCTGTATATATAACATGGTATCGGATCCTACAGACCTTTAACTATGCCACGCACGGAGCTAGCGACGTGCTCCGATTGGCTGAAAAGTAGGGGTACTGCCCCCTTAAGTCGCCTCTTGTCGGTGGCAGTCATGTGCGTCCTGTAAGCACTTAGCTCCAATGTGTGATTTCACAAGTACATATTCATTACTAGAATTAACATATTAACTAAAAAGTTTGAAACGGGAGAGGGAAGGGTGATTAAAACGTGCCATTAAAGTTTAAGAGGCCGAATAATGACGTATTAAGCTGACCTCCGAAATAGAGGAATACTGTAGAATGACACACCGTGACGGAGAAACCACAAATATTGAAATCCAATTGCAAATTCGTGAAGCAGAAGGGGACGGAGAAAGGGGAAGTAGATCATCACTTGTGAAGTGCCATGCTAAAGGAAATGGTCGTACTGATAAAGCACACTATGTTATCAAATACTCTAGAAAGGCAGTATTGCAAAATACCCAGCAAAATAATTAACAAACGAGGGCCACCAAACAGTGAATCTATGTATAGAAATCACGATACTATGTTGTTGTTGTGGTTGTTGTGGTCTTCAGTCCTGAGACTGGTTTGATGCAGCTCTCCATGCTACTCTATCCTGTGAAAGCTTTTTCATCTCCCAGTAGCTACTGCAACATACATCCTTCTGAATCTGCTTAGTGTATTCATCTCTTGGTCTCCCTCTACGATTTTTACCCTCCACGCTGCCCTCCAACACTAAATTGCTGATCCCTTGAGGCCTCAGAGCATGTCCTACCAACCGATCCCTTCTTCTGGTCAAGTTGTGCCACAAACTTCTCCCCAATCCTATTCAATATTTCCTCATTAGTTATGTGATCTACCCATCTAATCTTCAGCATTCTCCTGTAGCACCACATTTCGAAAGCTTCTATTCTCTTCTTGTCCAAACTATTTATCGTCCATGTTTCACTTCCATACATGGCTACACTCCATACAAATACTTTCAGAAATGACTTCTTGACACTTAAATCTATACTCGATGATAACAAATTTCTCTTCTTCAGAAACGCTTTCCTTGCCATTGCCAGTCTACATTTCATATCCTTTCTACTTCGACCATCATCAGTTATTTTGCTCCCCAAATAGCAAAATTCCTTTACTACTTTAGGTGTCTCATTTCCTAATCTAATTCCCTCAGCATCACCCGACTTAATTAGATTACATTACATTATCCTTGTTTTGCTTGTGTTGATGTTCATCTTATATCCTCCTTTCAAGACACTGTCCATTCCATTCAACTGCTCTTCCAAGTCCTTTGCTGTCTCTGACAGAATTACAATGTCATCGGCGAACCTCAAAGTTTTTATTTCTTCTCCATGGATTTTAATACCTACTCCAAATTTTTCATTTGTTTCCTTTACTGCTTGCTCAATATACAGATAGAATAACATCGGGCAGAGGCTACAACCCTGACTCACTCCATTCCCAACCACTGCTTCCCTTCCATGTCCCTCGACTCTTATAACTGCCATCTGATTTCTGTACAAATTGTAAATAGCCATTCGCTCCCTGTATTTTACCCCTGCCACCTTTAGAATTTGAAAGAGAGTTTTCCAGTCAACATTGTCAAAAGCTTTCTCTAAGTCTACAAAAGCTAGAAACGTAGGTTTGCCTTTCCTTAATCTTTCTTCTAAGATTAGTCGTAAGGTGAGTATTGCCTCACGTCTTCCAGTGTTTCTACGGAATCCAAACTCATCTTCCCCGAGGTCGGCTTCTACTAGTTTTTCCATTCGTATGTAAAGAATTCGTGTTAGTATTTTGCAGCTGTGACTTATTAAACTGATAGTTCGGTAATTTTCACATCTGTCAACACCTGCTTTCTTTGGGATTGGAATTATTATATTCTTCTTGAAGTCTGAAGGTATTTCGCCTGTTTCATACATCTTGCTCACCAGATGGTAGAATTTTGTCAGGACTGGCTCTCCCAAGACCGTCAGTAGTTCCAATGGAATGTTGTCTACTCCGGGGGCCTTGTTTCGACTCAGGTTTTTCAGGTCTCTGTCAAACTCATCACGCAGTATCATATCTCCCATTTCACCTTCATCTACATCCTCTTCCATTTCCATAATATTGCCCTCAAGTACATCGCCCTTGTATAGACCCTCTATATACTCCTTCCACCTTTCTGCTTTCCCTTCTTTGCTTAGAACTGGGTTTCCATCTGAGCTCTTGATATTCATACAAGTCGTTCTCTTTTCTCCAAAGGTCTCTTTAATTTTCTAGTAGGCAGTATCTATCTTACCCCTAGTGAGGTAGGCCTCTACATCCTTACATTTGTCCTCTAGCCATCCATGCTTAGCCATTTTGCACTTCCTGTCGATCGCATTTTTGAGACATTTGTATTCCTCTTTGCCTGCTTCATTTACTGCATTTTTATATTTTCTCCTTTCATCAATTAAATTCAATATTTCTTCTGTTACCCAAGGATTTCTACTAGCCCTCGTCTTTTTACCTACTTGATCCTCTGCTGCCTTCGCTACTTCATCCCTCAAAGCTACCCATTCTTCTTCTACTGTATTTCTTTCCCCCATTCCTGTCAGGTGTTCCCTTATGCTCTCCCTGAAACTCTGTACAACCTCTGGTTTAGTCAGTTTATCCAGGTCCCATCTCCTTAAATTCCCACTTTTTTGCAGTTTCTTCAGTTTTAATCTACAGGTCATAACCAATAGATTGTGGTCAGAGTCCACATCTGCCCCTGGAAATGTCTTACAATTTAAAACCTGGTTCCTAAATCTCTGTCTTACCATTATATTATCTACCTGATACCTTTTAGTATCTCCAGGGTTCTTCCATGTATACAACCTTCTTTCATGATTCTTAAACCAAGTGTTAGCTATGATTATGTTGTGCTCTGTGCAAAATTCTACCAGGCGACTTCCTCTTTCATTTCTTAGCCCCAATCCATATTCACCTACTATGTTTCCTTCTCTCCCTTTTCCTACACTCGAATTCCAGTCACCCATGACTATTAAATTTTCGTCTCCCTTCACAATCTGAAGAATTTCTTTTATTTCATCATATATTTCTTCAATTTCTTCGTCATCTGCAGTGCTAGTTGGCATATAAATTTGTACTACTGTAGTAGGTGTGGGCTTCGTATCTATCTTGGCCACAATAATGCGTTCACTATGCTGTTTGTAGTAGCTTACCCGCATTCCTATTTTCCTATTCATTATTAAACCTACTCCTGCATTACCCCTATTTGATTTTGTGTTTATAACCCTGTAGTCACCTGACCAGAAGTCTTGTTCCTCCTGCCACCGAACTTCACTAATTCCCACTATATCTAACTTCAGCCTATCCATTTCCCTTTTTAAATTTTCTAACCTACCTGCCCGATTAAGGGATCTGACATTCCACGCTGCGATCCGTAAAACGCCAGTTTTCTTTCTCCTGATAACGACAACCTCTTCAGTAGTCCCCGCCCGGAGACCCGAATGGGGGACTATTTTACCTCCGGAATATTTTTCTCAAGAGGACGCCATCATCATTTAATCATACAGTAAAGCTGCATGCCCTCGGGAAAAATTACGGCTGTAGTTTCCCCTTGCTTTCAGCCGTTCGCAGTACCAGCACAGCAAGGCCGTTTTGGTTATTGTTACAAGGCCAGATCAGTCAATCATCCAGACTGTTGCCCTTGCAACTACTGAAAAGGTTGCTGCCCCTCTTCAGGAACCACACGTTTGTCTGGCCTCTCAACAGATACCCCTCCGTTGTGGTTGCACCTACGGTACGGCTATCTGTATCGCTGAGGCACGCAAGCCTCCCCACCAACGGCAAGGTCCATGGTTCATGGGGATATTATAGGCGGAATAAAAATACCAAAAATTAAGGAGGAGGTGGAGGAAGTGTCTAAGATAGTTCGTTACTATCATGCTTAAAAGCCATTTAACGGTGGATGATAGAGTGTACATTGTAAAAATAACAAAATAAAAGACTTATTCTTAGTGGACACGAAATTTTGAGGAAAACAGACACCAAGCTATGTCCAGCACCGAACAGTAAACTTAGCTAGTCGCCCAGAAGTAGACGCTTAAGGCCTTCCAGAAAATGTCTACCTGCAAGTTGAAGGTGATCATTTAGAATATAGCCGTCGTTTTTCTCTAAGTGTTTGAAAATTTCAAGCGCTTCCCATGAATCTAATCTACAACCTTTTACTTCTATGATGAAGATTGTGGCATCCTGTAAATCCTTCGGAGTATAACCAGCATCAGATAAATTATTTGCAAAAGTCTAATTTTGTACATTCTTACCCTCCTTTCCCAATAGACGTTCTTCATGTCTCACCTCTAAAGCTCTACCACTTTGTCCAATGTATTATCTGGGACAATTGCTGCAGATGGTTTTTTAAATGTCTGAATTTCAGAAAGAATATTCAGCATTTTTGATAATATGCACAAGATATTTCTTTAGATTGTTATTAGTAGAAAAAGTTACGCTACATTTATTTATTTACCAGGAGGTGTCTAATGGTACAGGACATACTGCCTAAAAACTGGATGGAATTGAATTCTAGTTTTCCTGTTGAGGATACGGTTTACTACATCTTGCTTCCGTCTGTTGTTGGTAGCAATGGACTTTATTACATTAATTTCGTTGTGTAGTTTACTAGGTGGAAGGGGCGTTGTCATGGCATGATTGATAGTGGAATGAAAGAAATGATAATTGGTGTGGTACACGACGAACAGAGTCTTCTGGGATAAAATTATACGTGTGAATTGGCTTACGGAAAACATTGAATCTGATGCTGTTATCAGCTGTAGATATTTTAAGACCGATGAAGTTAAACTCCGGGTTTTCATTCCGCATTTCTTTCGTAAAACAAATTTTCTCATGAAAATTATTGACCGTGCTGAACAATTGTTCTAATGCTTAGTCTTGCCGTCAAAGTGAATAGACTAATCATACAAGGTACATAAGGAACATAGAAGCGTATTTTCCTTTGTAATTCTGAATGAAGAAAGCACATTATAGAGAATTGAGGAAGATTTAAGATACGAGTCTGACGAGGAGTTACCTATCGCTAAGCCATAGGATCGTACGCGTGACATCACACGCGGTCCTCGTTGCACGGGCGCGTATAAAGGACGCGAATGAGCTCCACATACCAGAGGCGACCTAAAAATAATGCTTCTACTCTTTCGCCACTGAGCGCATTCTCTGTAGGATCCGATGCCACGTTTTATCAATTGTCAAATGTGTGATATTTTAAAACGTTTTAACACAATGTTTCACAGTAGAACTATTACTATTAAATTATGTATTTAAAAGGCTATTAAATGGACGACTCTCACATAGGCTACAGATACTGTCATTCTACGTGAGTATGCTTCGCTAAAATTATTTGTAAATATTTCCTGTAATTTTCTTTATTGTAATGAAACCATATCTATTGCACACACAATGTTCTAATATTTATTAACAGGTACAATACGGTATGAGGAAGACACTTTTAACGAAGCCATGGTAATGGTTTAATAAACCAGTATTTTGCAAAGGGTGGTTATTATTTCCAATCCATTGAAGGTCTTGCATGTACAGTTACTGAAGCACAGCCTTGTTAAAAATCTTGTCTTTAAGCGGTAATACAACGAAATTTTCAATGACAACCAATTCGAATTATCTATGAATAAAACTATTACTGCTGCTACAATTACTACTACTATTACTATCACTACTTGCACTGCACTGCGTCAGTGGCGTTTCATGCTTTGTTCCTCGGGATTCCTCTAACTCAGGGCTTCCCAACGTGAGGTCCGCGGACCCCTTAGGGGTCCGCCGGCTCTTTCTAGGGGGTCCGCGGCCACTTTTCACCAAATCGTGTAAAATAATGAGTAAAATTATTGAA
Source organism: Schistocerca serialis cubense (assembly GCF_023864345.2). Taxonomy (NCBI): domain Eukaryota; kingdom Metazoa; phylum Arthropoda; class Insecta; order Orthoptera; family Acrididae; genus Schistocerca; species Schistocerca serialis. The sequence continues at coordinate 998,797,760 of NC_064639.1, forward strand.
TAAAAATCTGAAAATCAAATTCATCACTATTTTTTTTTTTCGTGTGGAAAACATGTGTACTTTTTGTTGTGGACTGGCAAGACAGCCAATCCACTATGACAGGTAGCCGAAAGGCACGCGTTTAAGCTCACGCAGGCTGGCGTGAGGTCTGGAAAATGACAAGGAATTGAGACTAGCAAAAAAGGTACGTAGCTTCTGGAATACTTAACTTTAATCCATAATTGGTGAACATCGGTCTGACGGTACATGCATCACAAGATAAATAGCAAATGATAATGGCGCCTTGCTAGGTCGTAGCAAATGACGTAGCTGAAGGCTAGGCTAACTATCGTCTCGGCAAATGAGAGCGTAATTTGTCAGTGAACCATCGCTAGCAAAGTCGGCTGTACAACTGGGGCGAGTGCTAGGAAGTCTCTCTAGACCTGCCGTGTGGCGGCGCTCGGTCTGCAATCACTGATAGTGGCGACACGCGGGTCCGACGTATACTACCGGACCGCGGCCGATTTAAAGGCTACCACCTAGCAAATGTGGTGTCTGGCGGTGACACCACATTTTTACTTCAGGTCGTATTCCCAAGCAGCCTATGCGGTTCCTAAGTGAGAACGCATACACAGGTTAGTGCCGGAGAACGCGGCTTCTCTGATCGACTGTTTCGCAACAATACGGGGGTCGTTTGTGCGCTAGATGCGCTGAAACGTTTTACGCATGCGCCGAGCGAGCTTTGTCGACCAATCACAGCGCTCGCTGGCACGTATATGGCCCCAGGCATAATTAAATGTTAAACTTGCTTTGTCAGTGCACTACCTATTTCATAAGTCGATTTTTCACCAGTTTATTACTTCTAACATGGATCGGTGGCTGAAGTCAGAATCACTGAAGAAGGGTGCAGTTACTCCATCACCGCTCCCGCCGGAGGTTCCAGTCCTCCCTAGGGCATGTGTCCGTGTGTGTGTGTGTGTGTGTGTGTGTGTGTGTGTGTGTGTGTGTGTGTGTGTTGTCCTTAGCAGAAGTTAAACTTAGGTTAATAGTGTGTAAGACTAGGGACCGATGACCTCAGCAGTTAAGTCCCATAGACTTTACATATACTACTGGCCATTAAAACTGCTACACCACGAAGAAGACGCGAAATTTAACCGAAAGGAAGAAGATGCTGTGATATGCAAATGATTAGCTTTTCATAGCATTCACACAAGGTTGGCGCCGGTGGCGACACCTACAACGTGCTGACATGAGGAAAGTTTCCAACCGATTTCTCATACACTATCAGCAGTTGACCGGCTTTGCCTGGTGATACGTTGTTGTGACGCCTCGTGAAAGGAGGAGAAATGTGTACCATCACGTTTCCGACTTTGATAAAGGTCGGATTGTAGCCTATCGCGATTGCGGTTTATCGTATCGCGACATTGCTGCTCGCGTTGGTCGAGATCCAATGACTGTTAGCAGTATATGGAATCGGTGGGTTGAGGAGGGTAATACGGAACGCCGTGCTGGATCCCAACGGCCTCGTATCACTAGCAGTCGAGATGACAGGCATCTTATCCGCATGGTTGTAACGGATCGTGCAGCCACGTCTCTATCCCTGAGTCAACAGATGGGAACGTTTGCAAGACAACAACCATCTGCACCAACAGTTCGACGACGTGTGCAGCAGCATGGACTGTCAGCTCGGTGACCATGCCTGCGGTTACCCATGACGCTGCATCACAGACAGGAGCGCCTGCGATGGTGTACTCAACGACGAACCTGGGTGCATGAATGGCAAAACGTCATTCTTTCGGATTAATCCTGGTTCTGTTTACAGCATCATGATGGTCGCATACGTGTTTGGCGACATCTTGGTGAACGCACAGTGGAAGCGTCTATTCGTCATCGCCATACTGGCGTATCACTTGGCGTGATGGTATGGGGTGCCATAGGTTACACTTATCGGTCGCCTATTGTTCGCATTGATGGCACTTTGAACAGTGGACGTTACGTTTCAGACTTGTTACAACCCGTGGCTCTACCCTTCATTCGGTCCCTGCGAAACACTACATTTCAGCAGGATAATGCACGACCGCATGTTGCAGGTCCCGTGCGGGCCTTTCTGGATACAAAAAATGTTCGACTGCTGGCCTGGCCAGCACATTCTCCAGATCTCTCACCAACTGAAAACGTCTGGTCAATGGTGGCCGAGCAATTGCCTCGTCACAATACGCCAGTCACTACTCTTGCTGAACTGTGGTATCGTGTTGAAGCTGCATGGGCAGCTGTACCTGTACACGTCATCCAATCTCTGTTTGACTCAATGCCCAGGCGTATCAAGGCCGTTACTACGGCCAGAGGAGGTTGTTACGGGTACTGATTTCTCAGGATCTATGGACCCAAATTGCGTGAAAATGTAATCACATGTCAGTTCTAGTATACTATATTTGTCCAATGAATACCCGTTTATCATGTGCATTTTTTCTTGGTGTAGAAATTTTAATGGTCAGTAGTACACATTTGAACATTTTTCTTCGATTTTCACGAATAACTACACACACACACACACACACACACACACACACACACACACACACACACACGCACGACTGTTACGAAATTTGCATGCTCATTACACAACAGTAGCCAAACAGTGGAAGTGAACAGACCACAAGCAGCAGCTTGTCAACAGCAAACAGTTCGGACGTGACGTTGATTGTGCTTGGAGGAAGGCAGCTACAACGTGTGATATGTCAATTACCAAGTAATTTTAATCAGGCTATAGTGTGTTGAACAAAGGGAGTAAATCACTAGTAAGTGTCTGGATACAGTGGGAATTCAAATTGTATCGTTAATTTCAAGTCGTTTTCATTCATCTCTAAACCAAAGACTGTTGATACTGGGGGGGGGGGGGGGGGGGGGGGGGGGGAGGAGGATTCAAATGGTTCAAATGGCTCTGAGCGCTATGGGACTTAACATCTGACGTCATCAGTCCCCTAGAACTTAAAACTACGTAAACCTAACTACCCTAAGGACATCACACACATCCATGCCCGAGGCGCGGTCCGCCAGCTGAAAAGGTTGGGAAGCCCTGCTCTAACTCTTCGACGAGGACCAGTGTGCCAAGCGCTGCTGATCTAGCTTCGCTTAAGGTGTCTTTAGACAGCAAGGTCGTGACTATTTGACGCAGCTATGTACTTTGGAAGTGAGTGTGACGACTCCATGTCAGGGGATCGCCTGATGACGTTACTGTGTACCGAAACCTGTAGCCAATCAGCGAAATAAATAAACGGAGACTATAGACTAAATAATGTATAAATGATTATCGAGCAACCGCTCTGTACTCTGATGGCTGTTTTCGTAACTGGTAAAGTTGTCCTTCACGTGGATGTGATGAGGATCATCTTCAAGTACTACGTTTCGCTATCTGACATGCCCAGTTAAGAAGGTGATTTATGTTTTTTGTCGTTTCCTGAATCATTTCAAGTATATGGATGGTTCTTACATTATAGCTCGGACTAGGAACTGAAATGTCACTAAGATGGAAACTCTGGTATACCTGATTGCTTATATGCAGAACAGAAAATCAATAAAAAATACGTTTCATAGCTGCTCGGGGTAGCCGCGCGGTCTGGGGTGTCTTATCGCGGTCCGCGCGGCTCCCTCCGTCGGAGGTTGGAGTCCTCCCTCGGGTATGGGTGTGTTTGTCGTCCTTAGCATAAGTTTAAGTTAGATTAAGTTGTGTGTAAGCCTAGGGACCGATGACCTCAGCAGTTTGGTCGCATAGTCCTTTCCACAAATTTACAATTCCACATCTCATTTTGAAAGGTCATACGTGTTAATAGAAGTCTTCCATAATCAGACCAAAATTAAATATGTCTCGAAACCAGGAACTTTATTCTAGTATGTGTAAATGAAAGACAAGAAACAAGAGTTCCCATAAACATGTCTCGTCTGATATGTGGTATAATGTGGTAAAGTAGGTTTTTGCGGAGACCTTCTTGAATAAAGACATTGCACAGTTCTTACAGCGTTATATTTGTATTCAACCTTAATCTTTCGAAAACGCTTTTGGTCTCATCGTCAAGAGATTTCAGGAGGCCGTTAGTTACCGTAATTCGTTGGCCAAATTACGTCGTGGAAATGCCTCAAAGCCTTCGAACATCAAAATGTTCTAAAGATTATTTCAGTATCTATGACTAAAGAACATAGTGAAGCTGATTTCCTTAGATGGTGGATGACTCGAGAAATCATCAGACTCATCCACCAGATAACAAAATCAGCTCCACTAACGATGCTCTGCAGTCATAGACGTCGATGTAATCTCTTTTAGCAAGGAAAGTGGCATGATTTTGTGACGTCATAAATCGGCTAGCTAAATAAAGTACCTAGCTAAATAAAGTAACTAACATTATACTGAAGTATCATGACGGAAAAAGTCTTTGCAATTAGAAACTGAGTACAAATCTAACACATCAGCTCACCGACTCAGCATTTTGTCCCTCTACATTTACATCTACATCTACATCTACGTGATTACTCTGCTATTCACAATAAAGTGCCTGGCAGAGGGTTCAATGAACCACCTTCAAGCTCTCTACCGTTCCACTCTCGAACGGCACGCGGGAAAAACGAGCACTTACATTTTTCCTTGCAAGCCCTGATTTCTCTTATTTTATCGTGGTGATCATTTCTCCCTATGTAGGTGGATGCCAACAGAATGTTTTCGCAATCGGAGGAGAAAACTGGTGATTGAAATTTCATGAGAAGATCCCATCGCAACGAAAGACGCCTTTGTTTTAATGATCGCCACTCCAATTCACGTATCATGTCTGTGACACTGTCTCCCCTATTTCGTGATAATACAAAACGAGCTGCCCTTCTTTGTACTTTTTGGTTGTCATCTGTCAGTCCCACCTGATGCGGATCCCACACCGCACAGCAGTACTCCAGAATAGGGCGGACACGCGTAGTGTAAGCATTCTCTTTGGTAGACCTGTTGCACCTTCTGAATGTTCTGCCAATGATTCGCAGTCTTTGGTTTGCTCTACCCACAGTATTATCTATGTGATCGTTCCAATTTAGGTTATTTGTAATTGTAATCCCTAAGTATTTAGCTGAATTTACAGCCCTCAGATTTGTGTGACTTATCGCGTAATCGAAATTTAGCTGATTTCTTTTAGTACTCATGTGAATAACTTCACACTTTTCTTTATTCAGGATCAATTGCCACTTTTCGCACCATACAGATATCTTATCTGAGTCATTTTGCAAGTCGTTTTGATCATCTGATGACTTTACAAGACGGTAAATAACAGCATCATCTGCAAACAATCTAAGACGACTATTCAGATCGTCTCCTATGTTGTTAACGTAGATCAGGAACAATAGAGGGCCTATAACACTTCCTTGGGGAACGCCGGATATTACTTCTCTTTTACTCGATGACTTTCCGTCCATTACTACGAACTGTGACCTTTCTGACAGGAAGTCACGAATCCAGTCGCACAACTGTGGCGATACTCCGTAGGCACGCTGATCAGAAGACGCTTGTGAGGAACGATGTCGAAAGCCTTCTAGAAATCTAAAATATGGAATCAATTTGACATCTCCTGTAGATAGCACTTATTACTTCATGAGTATAAAGAGCTAGTTGTGTTTCACAAGAACGATATTTTCTGAATCCGTGCTGACTATATGTCAATAAATTGTTTTCTTCGAAGTACTTCATAATGTTCGATATAGTATATGTTCTAAAACCCTACTGCAAATCGACGTTAGTGATATAGGCCTGTAATTCAGCGGATTACTCCTACTTCCCTTTTTGGGTATTGGTGTGACATGAGCAATTTTCCAGTCTTTAGGTACGTATTTTTCTGTGAGCGAGTAGTCGTATATAATTGCTAAATATGGAGTTATTTTATCAGCATACTCTGAGAGGAACCTGACTGGTATACAATCTGGACTGGAGGCCTTCCCTTTATTAAGTGATTTAAGCTGCTTTGTTACATCGAGTTTATCTACTTCTATGTTTCTCATCTTGGCATTTGTTCTTGACTGGAATTCAGGAATATTTACTTCGTCTTCTTTGGTGAAGGAGTTTCGGAAAACTGTGTTTAATAACTCTGCTTTAGTGGCATTGACTTCACCGTTGTTATCGCGTAGTGAAGGTCTTGGTTGTGTCTTGCCACTGGTGTGCTTTATGTATGACCAGCATCTCTTTGGGTTTTCTGCCAGATTTCGAGACATAATTTCGTTGTGGAAATTATTAAAAGCACCTCGCATTGAAGTACGCGCCATATTTCGAACTTCTGTAGAACGTTGCCAATCTTGGGGTTTTTGCGTTCTTTTAACCTGCCTCTGTGGGCGTTCCGTTTGCACTGCGTTGAAAAACTGGAGACAAGAAAAGAGATTTCATGTGTTGGAATATGGGAGACGTTTACCTGTTACAACAGTGCAGTGTGCATATAGAAGGCATTATGGAAAAGAGTTGCCATGTAAACAGAGGATTGTGCATTGGTATCGATAAATTAGGGACAGTTATCTCTGTAAACAGAAAACATTCCGTCGACGAAGGGTGCCAGGTGCAGCCGTGGAGAGAGGGGGGAGGGAGGGGGTTAATTTTGAATGCAGTCAAAAACATTTTATCGTCCACGAAAGCCGAGAAGATGGAATACCGAAGCGTAATGCGTGGAAGAGTGTGCGACGGAGGTTGCATTTTGAACCACACCGTCAGCAGCTTGTGTAAAATTATGGCTGTAGTCTTCGGCTTCGCATCACAACGCAGGAAGCACTTCAGGATCGGTATTTCGTCCCCAAACTGATATTCAGTGACGTAGCAACTTTCCATGTATCTGGAGAAGTTAACCACCACAATATGAAAGTTTGAGACATTGAAAGTCTTCATGAAATTGTAGCGCATGAACGAGGTTTACTGAAGGTTAATGTTTAATGTGCAGTATCACAGATGAACCTATATAGGCCGTTTTTTTATGCGAGAAACCGTGACCGTAACTGATATGACGATGACGTGGCTGTTTCCAGAACTGCGAGAATTTCATCTTCCAGCAAGACGGGGCATCCCCTCATTGGAACATCGATGTTCGTCGCTACCTAAACGGCGAACTTCCGCATCCTGGGCTGGGGATGCTGATGAAGATGATGTGGTTTTATTTCCCTTGACCCCCGCCCCTAGGTCACCCTACGTACCTTTGGGAGTACATTAAGGACTGCTTGCGTTTTCCCTGTGCCAAGAATACTGGAAAAGCTCAGCGAACAGAACAATGCTGCTGTGAATACCACTGACTGGAGGTTGCTGGATAAAGTAGTGGACGGACTTCGCTTGGATGCGTGCCGTGTGATCAGGGGGCACTCATACTACATTTGGAGAGTACAAAATGCTGCCTTGTTGAGTTTACGTTCTATTCAAGCACCCCCCATATTTGTAAGTACAATACCTCGAAAAAAATAGAGCTTTGAAAACGAATAACTAATTTAGACCAGCCCTGTGTTTTAACTAGCAGACCATACAGTTAAGGGGTAACTTATTATAATCTATTTCCGTTTTATATCTGACAACACTCTTGACTATTGAGAGAGTTAAAAAGGCTTAGTGTATGCCTTTTAAAATATACGGGAAAAACGAGAGCACTCCTCAACATAGCTTTCATAGCTGAAAACTACAGAGGGATTCAAAAATTACGTTGTATATGTCGTTCCACGCAAAGACCATTGCGGAGGAAGAGTGGCACAGTGTTAGAAGAGAGTGTATGTTCTGTATTTCCGCTTATATACGGATAACAAGTGCATCACAGTGTGCGTGTGAAATGGAATCGCAACTGGAAACGCACTCCAAACGGACAGAATGGTTCATGTGGGTAAAACTTCTCAACTACACCTAGATTCACCCTAAAATTCTGGCAGTATACGGATGAAATGCAATACGTTCTCAGCTGCCGTAGTGAAATGGTGCCACCCATTTCATCAAAGTAGCAGAGATACTGCTGATCGCGAAGGAAGACCATCGACACCACCAAGGACAACAATGTCCAAGCAGTGGAAGAACTGAATTGCAGCAATAGCAGGTTTTTCTAAGATGAGAACTTTCACAGAGCGATTCTCGAATGGTTCCAATGATCGGATACCTTTCGTCGAGGTACTGAACGTTTAGTACAGCATTCCAATCGTCCCTAACATAGACTTGGTGAATGTGTTAAAAAAAGTATCTCACAGCTCTTTCGCTTTGAAGTATAGTGCGGCAGTGAATAAAAGGTACTTGGTCCTCCATAATAAGCCCCTCGTATTATTCTGTTCACATAAAGCAAGTGGTGACTTTTTTGTTTAGATAAGTTGCTCAAATGGTTCAAATGGCTCTGAGCACTATGGAACTTAACATCTGAGGTCAATAGTACCCTAGACTTAGAACTACTTAAACCTAAATAACCTAAGGACATCACACACATCCATGCCCAAGGCAGGATTCAAACCTGCAACCGTAGCGGTCGCTTGGTTCCAGACTGAAGCGCCTAGAACCGCTCCGCCACAACGGCTGGCAGATAAGTTGTACTGGCTGTAACACAGGTATTATAAATAAAGGAATAACGTGAATTAATAAGGAAGGTAAACAATACCATCCCAGAGTTTTTAGCCTCATTAGCTCATATTTAGCTAATGCGCTAATGCGCCTGTTTGTGGCGTCAATAAACAACGGGATTTTGCAGCCGTTACCTTTCATTTATGAGATTCAGACGTGTTTCAGGTGGTGTGCTTCCGCTATGTCAACTGAGTTAATAATTCGTTCTTAGCTTTTCTTATTTTGAAGCTAAATGAAAGTAATTTTGTCACGCATCCAATAGACTGCGTTATGATGGAGGATTAGTATTTAACTAGTCGACATCATGGTTATTAGAGGCGGAGCACAACCTCGAAGTGGGCAAGAAGGGGAAGCAAATCAGCGGTATGGTTTTCAGAGGCATTAAATGATTTTAGGGAACTATGGAAAATCTTAACCAGATTGTCCGAACGAGGCTTAGATTGATGTCTGTTGAAGATATGGCTATTAAGATTCGCCGAGAAGCTTTCTTTAAGTTACGTAACATATATACCCTGACAGAACGAAACAAACCGACCACTGCGCGGGAATGAATGCCTCCTAGTAGCGATGCGGGTAAGTGACGCGTTAAGGAATGAGAGGTGAATAAGGGTTCATTCTAGCGACTATATGAGCCACAAATGGCGAAATTTACTGAAATAAGTAATTTTGACAAAGGGTGCATCATTAATGGCCGGGGTCTGGAAATGAGCATTTCGGAAACGACGTATAGGCTATGCTTATCGCAGGCTGCTGGCTATGAGTATCTATGAGTAATGGATGATGGACGGAGAAACTACTACCAGGAGACAGTTTGATGCACAAACACGCTCCGTCGCGATACATGGAAGTTGAAGGCTTGCCTTTTCTGGAAAATAGCGATATGACGACAGAGAACAACGCTGAAACGAGCACAAGTGTTTCGGAGCACGCTGTTCAGTGCTTATTGTTGAATATGGATCTACGTTTTCCCCTGTTTACCTAACGATGACAGTGGACATTAGATCGTCTAAATTTAAGTGTGAATCAATGTTTCTAGTTACATATAGTCCTGGTCGTGTCCGAATACACCAACATACAGACGAACGGACTGTCGAATCACGCACGAGCGCCACAGACACAGACGGTGAGGATAGTATTGTGATATGGCTTCCATGGGACATGTAGAGGCAATCGAAGGCACCGTGACAGTTGCGGATTACATTAACATTATTGTGGATCACCTTCATGCATCATGTCTTCAGCGGTGACGGCATCTTCCAGCCGATCGTATCAAAGGACCAGAATTGAGCCACAGTGGTTGGAAGTGCATCTTGATGTACTGGTTACCAAATTCGCCTGATCAGAGACCGACTGAACACACATGGGACGCTATCGGGAGCCAGCTCGCATTCACAACTCACCTCTGCGAATTTGCATGTCTTGCGTGGCCTGTACGTATAGATTTGGCGCAACATAGTTCCGAAATCCTGTCAAGAACTTGTTGAGCCATTCCACACAGAACAGATGCCTTCCAAAAGTGAACCAATGCTATTAATAGGTAGGCATTATGTTTTTGTTGGTAAAACAGCACATAACAATTTCTGTAAGCTTACAGATTCCTGAAAGCTAAAGTGGTAAGAAATGAGAGCACACACATGAATTTAGACGAACATGCCACGTCAAACAGATTAACCAGTCACAAATTATATTTTTGTGTCAGACATACGGTAAAAGTAGCATATCATTAAAATGAATTTTGCTACGTCAGTACATTAGCCATCTTCAGAAACGATAAAACGAGGAGAGAGATATTAATTTGGATAAAAAATCTTAAAAAATCAATGTTTGGTAGTACTATCTGTAAGCGACATAAAATGAAACTTGAAACACATGTGGGTCGTACCTGTCGTCTCCGACACTTGACCAATAAACACTTTAAAACGCATATTGACCGAAATTTTATCAGTTTTAATGTCACTGTGTTCTAAAACTGAAAACCATTCACTGCGATTCTATATAAAATATAAATGAGTGTATTGCGTCAATTACTCTTCTCCACAGACTGATTGCGGTTTTATTGTACAGTAAGCTGAAACAGACGAGACCGCTGGAGTGCATCGACTGTAGTGAGGGTGAGGTATTGTGTCAACGAGTGTAAAGTGGAACGATATTTGGTCGATACAGTTTGTTACAGTCTTTAAAAAAAGCGACGGAGTCTCTTGTGATTTTCGTAAAGAGAATTGCAATCAGAAACCGTGAACAGAAAGTCTTTACCGATCTTTTCCAACTTTCGTAATGGAAAGAGTACTATTTCTGGTGCTCCGCTTTAGAGATGGATAGCATCGAACGCCATAGACAAAATTTATCAAGAGTAGCAGGTGTGAAATATCACTAATTTGTATTTAATAAATGACTAGCAGTAGGCAACGTCCATTTAAACGCTGACCACTTCGTACAGACTTGTGATCAGTCGACATCCTTCCCGCAAACGATCATTGCAGAAGATGAGACTAACTCTCCTAGTTCTTTGCGGCGTAGGAGAGCCAAAAGGCTCGGTTGCAGTACGTATCTTTCAGAAGCACATTCGACGGACATCCAAAGGCATGTGACGTATCCCTGCAATAGATGCTAAAATCAAATGTGGATGATTTCATATGTGGTGAAAACAAATTCAGGATTTGCTAGATGGTGTCAGTGTCCCTCCATGCAATGCAAAAATATGAGTTTTACTCTTTAGACATGGAGAAGAAACCTGCAGAAACGCGACTGCATCAAATTGCTGATTAAGTGATGTTATCCAGCAAGGGTGATTCTTAGTAAATCTTTCGTTGTTTGGAGGTCGTGATGAACACCTACGTAAGATTCCAGTGTTGGCGACAAATCACTAGGAACATTAACCATTGCAAAGTGCTTGCGAGTAACCATCCCAAGAAGCGTGTTGTAGAGGCACTGAATCGAACATGGGAGAAAAGATATTCACAACAAAATTTAGGAAAAGGACGGGTTCGGTTAATAGAACATTTCCTGGGTAATCATGAAATAGTCTATTTGGTAATGGAAGTAAGCAGGTTGAAATGGATGAAGGTGGAGTAGTTATGTGGAGATGAAGAACCTTTAATATGGTAGACTAGCGTGCTGACCGTAACAATAACAACATCAACCATTCAACAAAGGATCTAGACACACCTTGTGAAGCCTTAATCTGTCCTCACACGGGCCGAGTTACCTAACATCCCTTTGGAGCTGTATATATTTTGTGGCGTCAGTTCCTGATACTTATTGTTGAGAAGGCATTTCGTTACGTGAAACACACGATAAGTTCTGTGATGCTTCGCCAAGGTACCACATAAAGTAGAGGCAATAAGATGCAAGAACGCTCTCTACTTCGTAAGCAACAATGTATCTGTCGTTTTCAGCTGAAACCCATTTTTGTGGGTTTTTAATCAATGTAATCTACACCATATGAATAAATGCTATTTATAAGCACCAGCTCACTGACAATCTCTCGAAAATGCGTCGTTATTGGTATGATTTGTTGTAATAACATGACGGAAATCATCACACTGGTCGCAACAGCTTATGGAAAATTTGTGAAAAAAGCGTCGTTCATGGTAGGATTTATTATAACTATATGTCAGTTAATAACGTACCGGCGATTAAGGTCTTCAGAGGACCGTAACATAAAATGCAAGACACATGTTGTAGAAATTCAGCGTAGCGTAGTTGGTAGAGGCACTAAGTTGAATAGCAATGTCGAGTGGGGCCGCGTTTTGCTTTGTCTAATTTTTTTTTTCAGAATTCTAAAAGGCTGTGGCACGTTGTCATTAAATCAATAGAAATACTGTGCGTCCGTAGAGTCGTGGTACAGTTTTAATCGATCATTGATAAGCAATGAAGTAAGTTCGAAATATGAAACAAGATGGAAATGGAAGATAAACTCTCCAAGTATTCACGGCTGCTAGCACAAGCCGATGTGGCCTCTCTTTGCTGCCGTACACACATCCAAACGATATTCTAGTGCTTACCACACACGTACAAGGACATATGATGTAACAGAGTGAATAGCGTACGTGATTCTCTGTTTTAAATTGTTCATATGATTGATAAGTTACTGCACACCGTTGCTACTCACAATCCAGAATGCAGAAGTTAATGGCGTTAGCTCCGCTAATCTTGGAGACCATCAATCAAAACCATCCCTTCCTATACAACTGAGTTAGTTTTGTATCCAGAAACTCGCGAACATTTTTGGCGTAGTGTGGAGGAGGACTGTCTTGGTGAAAGAAGTCCTGGAAATTATGCATTGCATACAACTGCAACATGTCACGTAGTCAAGGAAGTCATTTGACATAACAATCTGCTCTGAAATGAAAAAGAAGCCTATAATTTTATCATGCATCAGAGCACGACACACACATTCGCCTTATGGTTGTAACGCTCACAATCAAGGTAGGCACAAAGATTTTCAAATGCTCGTATTCTGCCGTTGTAGCGATGAACATGACAGACATGGAACGTGGCCTCGTCGCTAAACACATTCATCTTCATAAATCATTCGTCACTGTCGATCACTTTAATAATATCTATAGCAAACTCGAATCTATTAGTTCAAGAAACTGGCGGTATTCTTTAACTGCTTATAAAACCAATTAATGTTATTTCTATGTGGTGGCATTTCATTGTACGCTTTACGATATTCATGTTGAATATTAGTCATTGATTTGGATTTAGCTAGCCACAGAACACACTGAACTGGTTTGATACGCTGCTGCTATATCGTTAGTTGTGTCCTGACACCATTTTCGCGTTCACATCATTGAACATCATACCACAGAAACTATTTGCGATACTATCCAATGTATCACAAGTTTCAGCCTTTTCGTTTCGTTTCCGTTAGCTACAAAATCGTCCATAACTGCACCGTAACTTTACGGATACACTCTATTTTCTATAGCATTCTTTATTTTATACATGTAAGTGCTCTCTTTCAGCAGAGAATTTGTCCGTGGGAAGTTTTATAAGCTGATGCCCTTATTGACTGTGCACGGAACTTTCCATTTTGTCCTGTCACATGACCATGAATACTGAAGTTCTTATTTACGTAGACTACAACCAGAACAACTTGATTAGCATATGGACAAGGGAGGGAAAGTGCTTTCTAACAGAGCTAAGAAAGAAATTTTATGTGAGTCCATTTTTCGTAAACAAACTTTGTCTTTTGCAGGACTGAGACAATTAACAGGTGCCGCTGGAGAGCGCTACAATCGCAAATCACGAGATGCAGCACGTCCCATGTTACGCCGGCGTTTTGTCTCGTGAGGCTGGATTTTCCGTTCGCGTCCACGTCAACGTTAGCTGCCTCGTTCCCTGTGAGGACAACTTTACTGAAAGATGAAATAATTTTCAAATTCTTCCTATAAGCATAAAATCTGGTTAAGAAAACATCCACAAAGAAACATCGTTTGAATCAGATAAAAAGCTTCAGCTGTAAATAGTTTTATTGGTTCAACCACGACCGGTTTCGGACTATTATAAGCCAATGTGCAGGTGTTAAAGACTGCAATAGGAAAGTCTAGAAACTAAGACATTGTATACCTCATAACACTTATCTGTTATAACGATAGTGAGAATTACCTGCTCAACTGTAAATGTGAAGTTGATGAGGATTAGTCAGAATGACGGTGACATTGTTGAGTCAGCAACCTTCTGACTGGTTTGATGCGGCCAGCCACGAATTCTTCTCCTGTGCCAACCTCTTCATCCCAGGGAAGCACTTGAAACCTACGTCCTTGCTTTTGCCGTCGACAGCTACCTCTAGTACCATGAAAGTTATTCCCTCATGTCGTAACAGATGTACTGTCACCCTGTTCTTTCTCCTTGTCAGTGCATTCCACACATTCCTTTCCTCTCCGAGTCTGCACAGAACCTCCTCATTCCTCACCTTAGCAATCCACCAAATTTTCAACATTCGTCTATACACTACATCTCAACTGCTTCGATTCTCTTCTGTTCCGGTTTTCCCACAGCCCATGTTTCACTACCATATAATACCGTGCTCCAAACGTACATTCTCAGAAATTTCTTCCTCTCTACGTTTGATCGTATTAGACTTCTGATGGCCTGGAATGCCCTTTTTGCTAGTGCTAGTCGCTTCCGATGTCCTTGCTCCGTCTGTCACTGGTTATTTTGCTGCCTAGATAGTAGAATTCCTTAACTTCATCTACTTCGTGACCATCAGTCCTGATGCTAAGTTTCCCGCTGTTTTCATTTCTGCTACTTCTCATTTCTTTCGTCTTTCTTCGATTTACTCTCAGTCCATTCTCTGTACTCATTAGACTGTTCATTCCATTCAGCAGTGCAATTGTTCTTCACTTTCACTCAGAATAGCAATGTCATCAGCGATTAGTATCGTAGATATCCTTTCACACTGAATCTTAATTCCACTCCTGTACCTTTCTTTTAGTTCCATCATTACTTCTTCCATGTACAAACTGAACAGCAGGCGCGAAAGACTACATCCCTTACACACTTTTTAACAAGAGCAGTTCGTTCTTGGTCGTCCACTCTTATTACTCCCTCTTGGCTCTTGTACATGTAGTATAGTAGCTGTCGCTCCCTGTAGCTTACCCCTGCGTCTCTCAGAATTTCTAACATCTTGCACCATTTTACATCGTCGAAGGCTTACTCCAGGTCTACAAATCCTACGAACGTGTCTTGATTTTTCTTCCGTCTTGCATCCATCATCAACTGCAACGTCATAATAGCCTCCACGGTGCCTTTACCTCTCCTAAAGCTAAACCGATCATCATCAAACACATCCTCAATTTTCTTTTCCGTTCTTCTGTATCTTATTCTTGTCAGCAACTTCTATGCATGAACTGTTGAACTAATAATTCTCGCACTTGTCGGCTGTTGCAGTCTTCATAATTGTGTGGCTGATATTTTTCCGAAGGTCAGATGATATGTCGCCAGACTCATACTTTCTACACATCAAGGTGAATGGTAGTTTTGTTGCCACTTTCCCCAATGATTTCAGAAATTCTGTTGGAATGTTATGTATTCCTTCTGCTTTAATTGATCTTGAGTCCACTTCCTGTTTGTTTCATTACTCAGCGGCTTGTATTTCTGTATTCCTGAATTTTCCGGAACATTTTTGTACTTTCTTCTTTCATCGATCAACTGAGGTATTTTTTTTTCTTACCCATGGTTTCATCGCAGTTACCTACATTCCACGAATGTTTATCTTTCCTACTTCTGTGATTGCACTTTGTAGAGATGTTCGTTCCTCTTCAACTGTGCTCCCTACTATTATTAATTGCTGTAGCTACAGTCTTAGAGAAGTTAAAGAGTGTCTCGTCATTCGTTAGCACTTCCATATCCCACTTGTTTGCGTACTGAGTCCTCCTGACTAATCTCTTGAATTTCAGCATACCGTCCAGCACTACGACACTGTGATCTGAATTTGTATCGGCCCGTGGTTCCCATTACAATCCAGTATCTGTTTTTGGAATCTCTATCTGACCATCACCTAGCGTTTTCCAAATGTACCTCCTCCTTTTGTGATTCTTTAACAGATATTCGCTATTACTAGTTGAAATTTATTACAGAACTCAGTTAGTCTTTCTCCTCTGTCACTCCTTGTCCCAAGCCAAAATTCCCCTGCAACCTTTTCTTCTACTCTTTCCCCTAAAGCTGCATTCCCGTCCCCTATGGCTACTAGCACTAATACTAACACGAATTCTTTACAGACGAATGGAAGAACTAGTAGAAGCCGACCTCGTGGAAGATCAGTTTGGATTCCGTAGAAACACTGGAACACGTGAGGCAATACTGACCTTACGAATTATCTTAGAAGAAAGATTAAGGAAAGGCAAACCTACGTTTCTAGCATTTGTAGACTTAGAGAAAGCTTTTGACAAAGTTGACTGGAATATTCTCTTTCAAATTCTAAAATGGCTTCAAATGGCTCTGAGCACTATGGGACTCAACTTCTGAGGTCATTAGTCCCCTAGAACTTAGAACTAGTTAAACCTAACTAACCTAAGGACATCACAAACATCCATGCCCGAGGCAGGATTCGAACCTGCGACCGTAGCAGTCTTGCGGTTCCAGACTGCAGCGCCTTTAACCGCACGGCCACTTCGGCCGGCTCAAATTCTAAAGGTGGCAGGGGTAAAATACAGGGAGCGATAGGCTATTTACAATTTGTACAGAAACCAGATGGCAGTTATAAGAGTCGAGGGACATGAAAGGGAAGCAGTGGTTGGGAAGGGAGTAAGACAGGGTTGTAGCCTCTCCCCGATGTTATTCAATCTGTATATTGAGCAAGCAGTGAAGGAAACAAAAGAAAAATTCGGAGTAGGTATTAAAATCCATGGAGAAGAAATAAAAACTTTGAGGTTCGCCGATGACATTGTAATTCTGTCAGAGACCACAAAGGACTTGGAAGAGCAGTTGAATGGAATGGACAGTGTCTTGAAAGGAGGATATAAGATGAACATCAACAAAAGCAAAATGAGGATAATGGAATATAGTCGAATTAAGTCGGGTGATGCTGAGGGAATTAGATTAGGAAATGAGACACTTAAAGCAGTAAAGGAGTTTTGCTATTCGGGGAGCAAAATAACTGATGATGGTCGAAGTAGAGAGGATATAAAATGTAGACTGGCAATGGCAAGGAAAGCATTTCTGAAGAAGAGAAATTTGTTAACATCGAGTATAGATTTAAGAGTCAGGAAGTCATTTCTGAAAGTATTTGTATGGAGTGTAGCCATGTATGGAAGTGAAACATGGACGATAAATAGTTTGGACAAGAAGAGAATAGAAGCTTTCGAAATGTGGTGCTACAGAAGAATGCTGAAGATTAGATGGGTAGATCACATAACTAATGAGGAAGTATTGAATAGGATTGGGGAGAAGAGAAGTTTGTGGCACAACTTGACCAGAAGAAGAGATCGGTTGGTAGGACATGTTCTGAGGCATCAAGGGATCACCAATTTAGTATTGGAGGGCAGCGTGGAGGGTAAAAGTCGTAGAGGGAGACCAAGAGATGAATACACTAAGCAGATTCAGAAGAATGTAGGTTGCAGTAGGTATTGGGCGATGGAGAGGCTTGCACAGGATAGAGTAGCATGGAGAGCTGCATCAAACCAGTCTCAGGACTGAAGACCACAACAACAACAACAACATGGCTACTAGAATTTCATCTCCCTATACGTACTTTATTACTCTTTCAGTATTCTGATATACTTTATCGCTTCAGCTTCAGCTCGCGACGTAGGCATTTATACATGAACTATCGTTGACGGTGTTGCTTTGCTGTCTATTCTGATAAGAACAATCCTATCACTGAACTGATCGCAGTAATACACACTCTGACCTACCTTCCTATTCATAACGATCCCTACTTCCGTTATACCATTTTCTGCTACTGTTGATATTACCGTATACTCATATGACCAGAAATCCTTGTCTTCTTTCCATTTCACTTCACTGACCCCTACTATATTTAGATGGAGACTTTGCATTTCCATTTTCTGATTTTCTAGCTTCCCTACAACGTTCAAGTTTCTTTTCATCCTTTTAATTTTAACTGCGAAAAGCTACTATTTCTTCTTGTACATATTCAGTTGTCGCTGTGCTTATTAAATTTTTATCCATCTTGTCTTATTATTAGCACGTTTGTGGCTTTTATGACATTATTTTTAACAGATGGTTGAGACTCTCACTGTTTATGCCGAAGTACACAATTTTTACATTATTTTCTCATACTTTGACGACGTACACCTTACAACCTTTTATTCAGTTACATATTTGTTAGCACCAGGAACGTAACCTGGAGTATGGGACGTGGCGGTCAAGCGCTCCATGGTTTAAGTTCTCTTATGTTGTTCACTGATTTTATCGTTGTTTTTCCTCCTTTTTTCCTTCCATTGACCGCTCATTTCTCTTTGCAGTTTTATTGATTCACTGGTTTGACACCGTGTTTCATTCTGAGTAATTCGATAGTATCAACTTTATATTCACAGTTGGGCTGTTAATCCCCACTATCATTGTAACTAACCAGTGTTAAGTGGTATACAATAACTTATTACAGTTTCTCTATTTTACTACGGCAGTCTTTTACATCTGAAGATGGGCATATAACCGTCCGAAACCGGTCGTGATTGAATCAATAAAACTATTTACTACTGAAGCGGTTTATTATCTGATTACTTGGTGAGCCGTGGCAAAAATTGCTGTTTTGAAGAGAGCGCCGCAGCGCGTAGTGTAAAGCAGTCGCTTTCCGTTTCTGGCGGTGGCCCTGCTGTGACAATCGCAGCTTTGGTGTCTGCCTCTGGTGGGAAAGGGGAAACGTTGCCTGTTCACGTGCATTTAAGGGGTGCTATCAGCTCGGCAGTCGGTCAGTCGGACTGAGGCTAGGTCAGTCTCACGTCACCAGTTACTGGTCTGTCTCTCGTTTGCATTTGTGCGGCAGTTAGTGTTTGTCGTTTGGATCAAACTTTAAAGCCAGAAAATGAGAGTCTTGCCAATCCGTCGGCAACAGAACTCAGCTAGTGGTCGCCCGGTCAGGGCTGAGTTCCTGCATCTGAGTCTCCACGTAGGCCGCCAGTCTGCTCGAGTTGCTCGGGCAACGGTCATTGGCGGTTGGATCGTTCGGTTGGTCGATCGCGCACTGAGACACGAGATGACTTGTCCGCCTTGAGCGTCGGCTCATGTGAGGTCCCCACGGGAGTCCAGTGGGCAGCGACATATATAAAGGGGTAGTAGTGGCTTAGCGGTTCACACGAGAGCTACAGGAGCGAAACCAAGACATCGGGCTGGCCGGGCCGAGCTGCGACGCCGTGAAACGGGAGATGGGCGCGCATTCCTGCGTCCGTTGAAGCGGCTGGCAGCGGACGGTTCGGGAGAGCGTTGGGGGTGCTGCGCCAGGTCTTCGCCAGAAATCGCAGTTTATTAGAAGTTACGTGATTGGAGATATGTTGTTTCATTTACTTGTTAAATTCTACTAGTTCTCTTGGTGACGTCACCAGCCGCTTTGTTTTGGGGTCGTCCCACGATTATTCTCCGTTTGCCCACCCGCGGGAAGTTGGTGATTTGTGAATTGGGTGGTCCGTTTTTCCCTTGTGGAATTGGGGAGGTTTAGAGCAATCTGCGGTTTGGGTTGTTTAGTAACCCCCCTCCCTCCCCCCTGTCAATCTGCCATGCGTTAATGACTTCCTCTGTCATGTTTGTCGGATTTGGTGTTAACGAATTCATTGCTTAAAGGTCGAATTCTTGAAATATGTTTTTATCTTGCCTCTCATCTTGCGAGATGGTATATGTGTAGTGTAGAGCATGTTGTACATTTTATGTAAGTGTGCATTTTATGGGTTTTATTTAAATAGTCATTTTAGGTTATAAGGTTGCCACCCTTCCATCGTAAGAGTCCTTAAAAAATTGCACTTTCGGTGGCAAATAATTTGAGTGTTGTACCATTTCCATCCCTCTTACGGGGTGCATAGCTTATGTGTTTGTGTGAGTTGTTAAAAAAATTTTAGTTTAAAGTAATCTGGTGTGTTGCAGATTTGCACCAGTGTACTCTTTCAGAGGTTGTTGTGAGCGGTCATGACTATGGCAAGCTTCTCAGCCCGAAGGCTCATACTGTTAATATTGTTCTGTTTGCCTCTAAATAAAATTGTAGCTTGATATTTCGAGGGTGCTTTCTGCTTATAATTTTAAATCTGTTTTTGAAAAAGATTTTAGGAATAAAATTCACATTTGTTAAAAGTAATTTCATTTTCCATCAGTTACTTCCTGGCAACTACTTCCACCTAGTGTGATTAAATGTGTTAATGTTCTTGATGAATCGCTAGCAAATAAAACAAATTCTTTAAGAAAAGGTTTAGGAAATAAAATTAACGGTTCACTTGGTATAAGCCATACTGTAGTTACAGCTAATGTTGCAGAAAACCAACAAGCATAAATGAGAGCACTTGATAGCAGACGCGCTGCAGCCGACAAATCCGGGCGCGGAGCGACGAGGGAATGCAGAAGGCAGACGCAGGCACGCCCTGTTGCTCCTCCGGCGGTTGATTTCCCGGGCGCCGCTCCCCTGTCGGCATTCCCAAATGAAATAACGTCCGATATAGAGGGAGCGCCGAGCGGCGGAAACCACGTGCCGCGTCCGCCGACTGCGGCGGCACAATTTATCAAGTTTGACGGCCCCGCTACCCCGGTCCGGGTCAAGTAGGCTACATGGAGGACCGCCGCTGCCGGCAAGAAAGCCGTCCCTCCCACCCCCACCAGAGTGGCAGAGCGGGCCATCGTAAACAGGCCGGCGTCTGGCCGCTGATTTATTGCGCGGACATCGCTCGCTCAGTTTCGAGCGCACAGGATCACAACTCGTCCTGTGGGAGCTCTGCAGGGTCCCCTCCCTGCGGCCGTCTCGGCTCCTTGACAGCTTCAGCCAACGGAAGGCCTGACGCAGCACTCTCCTCGAGAACGATTGTTTCCTCTGCAGATTCCCGAGGACTTTGGCTGCCAGAGTTACTAACTATCCTTCAACCTCAAAAGCTCACTTTGATAACGTCCTGCTACTGTTACGAGTTTTGTCTCCCCTCGACACTGCTGTAAATCTAGATCTGCACCTGGACTCCGCATAGCGCACTACAATGTGTAGCCAAGGAAACCCCTAATACAAGTATTTACTTGCCCCATTTCCCCATCTGCGACTTTCTCGTGTATGGACAGTGTGAAGCACGTCTGTCGAAAAACATCCGATTTCTTTTGTCATAATTCATCTGACTGGTTTGATGTGGCCGGCCACTAATTCCTTTCTTGCACTGTCTACCTCATCTTACAGAACCATATTCATCCAACCTTCTCACTTATTTGCTGGATGTATTCCAGTCTCTGTCTTCCCCCTACAGTTTTTATCCTCTACAGCTGCCTACAGAAGAATGGAATTATTCCATAATGTCTTAACACATGTCCTAACCCTTTATCCCTTCTACTTGTCGTGTTTATTTCACATTTTTATTTCTTTCTGGCTTTCAGAAGGTGCTCATTCAGCTGTCTCAATAGTGGAATGTCAATTACGACGATAAGAACCCATCTGCAACGCAACAGCCAATCCCCGAATGGCGAAAATCTTCTACCCAGCCGGAAGTCGGACCCAGTCCCCTTAGCTTGCCAATCCGCAGCGCATCTACCAAGGCGGACCTTGCCAATGGTTTCCGTTTGCCTTCTCTTCGCCATTTCTGTGGCGAACCCCTTACTCCCTATCTTATCAGTGCAATTAATTTTCAACAATCTTCTCTAGTATCAATTTCAAACGCATCATTCCTCTTTTTTTTCTGGTCTCCCACTGTCTACGATTCACTGCCATACAATGCTGTGTTCCAATCGTATATTTTTAGAAACTTTTTACTCAACGCCTATGTTTGATACCAGGTGACTTCACTCAGTCAAGAACCCCTCTTGGCCTATGCTAGTCTGCTTTTTATGTTCTTTTTCCATAGTCCGCCAAGGGTTATTGTGCTTCCAAGGTAGCAGAATCCACCAACTTCGTTAAGTTTCTCACTTTTCTCTTTTCTGCTAACTTCCATTACTTTCACCTTTCTTCCATTAACTCTCATTCCTCATTAGACGATACATCCAATCAACATATCCTGCAATTCTACTTCACCTTCACTGAGGATAGGACTGTCATGAGTGAAACGCATCATTGGTATCTTTCACCCTGAAATTTAAACTCACACTGCAAATTTCCTTTATTTCCGTCATTTCTATTTCAATGTATAGATTGAACAGTATGGCCGAAAGACCTTTTTAATCGAAGCACGTCATACTTCGTCTTCCAGCTAAGGTCCGCTCATCGTTCTTGTGCGTATTGTACGTTGTTAGTCTTTTTGAATTCCCAGCATCTAGCACCATTTCATATTATGGAACACTTTTCCGACGCAGATGAATTGTATGAACGTATCTTCTTTTTTCAGAATGAAATCTTCACTTTGTAACTGAGAGTGCACTGAGATGAAATTTCCTGGAAAATTAAATCTGTGTTGTCCATTTCAGAGGCAAGTGCTCTACTGAATGAGATACTCAATGACGACTAACGACCCGCCTTCACAGCTTTACTTCCACCGGTATCTCGTCTCCCACCTTCCAAACTTCACATAAGATATCCTGGGAAACTTGCAACAGTAGCACTCAATGGCAGGAAACATACTACGGAGACATGCTCAGCCACAGCCTGAGGGATGTTTCCAGAAATTTTGACTCTGTAAGCTGATACGAAGCTTCCTGATAGATTAAAGCTCTGTACCGGACCGAATCTCGAATTCAGGATCTTCACTTTTCGCTGGAATGTGCACCACCAACTGCCCAAGGAAGTTTCATATCAGCGCACACACCGCTGCAGAGTGAAAATTTCATTCTGTAAACATCCCTCAGCCTATGACTAAGCCATGTCCCCTCAGTGTTCTTTCATCCAGGGGTGTTAGTCTTTCAAGTTTCGCAGGAGAGTTTCTGTGAGGTCTGGAAGTTAGCTCAGTCGGTAGAGGACTTGTCCGCAAAAGAGAAAAGTTCCGAGTTCAAGTCTCTGTTCGGCATTCACTTTCAACGTGTCGGGATACATCTCCTCTTTCCCCTTCACTTTTGCTTCCATCATCAAGTTGAACGTCATAACTTCTTCCTGGTGCCTTTAACTTTCCTAAAACCGTCAGTTAATATGTCCTCAATTTTATTTTCCATTCTTGTATATATTACTCTTGCCAGCAACTTAGAGCGTGAGCTTTAGGCTGTTTGTGTGATACATCTGATTTATTTTCTCTTGCTATCCTCGAAATTGTGTGGATAATGTGTTTCAGAATTTTCTCTTGCTACCTCGAAATTGTGTGGATAATGTGTTTCAGAATATTTGATATTATGTCGCCAGACTCATAGACACTACCATCAACATCAATAGTTTTAGGTTGCTATTTCCCCAGTAACTTTAAAAATTTCTATGGAATGAGCTCTAATACCTTTTACGTTCTCGTCGTGGTCGCTTCGGGAGACACATGTGGGATGAAATAATATGTTCACCAACTTTTCTTCGAACACATACGCTCTGAATTTCAACAGTAACTCTCTCCATAAGAAACAACGAAGAACACTCTCCATCATTCTCAACGACTGCCTTGTAGCTACGGAGTAAGAGCTACGTCTTCTCTTAACTCCACTTCGTAAGGGTCTCAGACACGTGAAAAATACCCAATAATTAGCCGAATAAGTGTTTCGTATGTGTTTTTTCTGTTTTTTTTGTCAATGAACCCATTTTCCTAAAGAATCTTCTAATCAGTTTGGTACTGTCATATGCATTTCCTACAATTCCTTTACCGTGTCATTCCACTTCAGATTTCTGCACATGGTTACCCCCAGATATTTTAATGTTTTAAGTTATTTTTCACCACTGGGACAATCAAACAATAATAGATGATGGAGAAGATGAGGTCCCATACTCCGAGGAGCGTAGGGGACGATGCAGGAGACCCGCACCGCCGTAATAGGCAAGGTCCTAGCGAGGTGGTTTGCCATTGCCTTCCTCCGACCGTAATGGGGATGAATGATGATGAACACGACACAACAACACCCAGTCATCTCGAGGCAGGGAAAATCCCTGATCCGCCAATAATCGAACCCGGGACCCCGTGCGCGGGAAGCGAGAACGCTACCGCAAGACCACGAGCTGCGGACATCGTCCCCTATTTACATGCAATATGTTACATTTATTTACGATCAGTGTCAGCTGCCAGTCCCTGCACCAGTTATCGATTGTCTATAGATCAGTCTCCATTTTTCTGTTGTTAATAGGATGAAACTGACAGTTGAGGAGGTAGTTTCTGGGGTATATTAAGCGAATTTTACAGGACCATTACTGATTACATTATGCCTACATGAATACTAACAAATACTGACAATCTCGCCTTTCATGCGACGCTCATTGTCGACAGAAAGCGTCGGTTTGTTTTTGTTACTCACACACACACACACACACACACACACACACACACACACACACACACACACACACAGACAATATACGCACACATACATACACATAGAAATCAAACCTGAATTTTACGCTCCCATTTGGTAGAGCAGTCCCAAATTAGTTACTTTAGTGCGATATTTGTTTTATCGGGATTAACAGCGACGTTAGGTACTGGTACAAAGAATGACGAGTACTACAGCAGCAACTGAGCAGCGTTGCTGCATCGTGGTAACAGTCTGCACGGGCTCGGGTGCTAATGAAAAGAGACCGACGCTTTCCATCACCACTGATCGTAGCATGAAAGACGTGGTGAGCAATATTTGTTTTGGCTGACTTCAGTTACACAGTGTAAAAACTGCGTATATATGTTGTACTAAGAGTACAGCCTTACACAGAGTGCGATTTCTAGCCCTACAGTGCATATTTATACCAGATGCAACGAAAGCTTAATATGCGTATATATTTTTGTTCTTGATGATCCCAAAATATTAAAGTTCACTATCTGAGTTCACCAAAAGGTATTAAGAGTGTAAATTTAAACACAGTACTGGAATAAATAATAATTAGCTCTTATTACTGTCACTTATGTATCATCATTAGTTGTTGTGGTAATACAGGGAGCTACCAACAGACAACAGTGAATCGTCTACCCACATAAGAAGTTCAAAGCATCAACTGAGGAGTCGGTAGTGGTCGAACAAGATACAGAGCTAACATCGTAGCTTCTGTTTTACGTAAATCACCAGAGAAGAATTGGAAAACGAGGAATTTCCAGTTGTATGGACGCAAATCGGATTAAATTCATTCGTAAGAGAGGTTTCACAGTCAAGACGAAATGCAAAGTTAGATGAATGACATACATGATTTGCAAATGACGCTGAAGTTTTCAAAATTTGGAAAATGATAATTGATTCTTTCTGACCTAAAAGTTAAGAAACTGATAGTGATATTTGTGGAATTTCATGAAATACTGGATGCTATAAATGAGATAATTCACGTTCTCACAGCAATCAGTTGAGGCAGTAAGACACTAATTATTCAAACGCTGAAAAGACTCTCAAAGTGAATTGTAGGGTATCTACTTAAAAATAAAGAAAAGAAACAGGTATCATCTTTTGCTTATCAAAAGAGTCTTTACGGTAGTCACCTGGGATAACCTCAAAAAAACTATAATTAAAGTTTTTGGATAAGATAACGAGCTATCTTGAAACTTAATTATTCGTATTTGAAAGGAATCTCGGATTTTCCATTAGTAGCAGTGAATTAGAATCCCATAATATAGTTAAAGCGCTAAATTTGAGATATTCCGTCGTAGGACAACAGTATGGGTCATGTAAAGATAATATGTGGTAATAATTGGACATTCAGTTTTACTCCTCAGTGATCATCCACTTACATAGGGAACCTGAATGGGCGGCACAACTTGTGAAGAATGGTAATGCACAATGGGACTTAATATCTGAGGTCTTCAGCCCCCTAGAACCTAGAACTACTTAAACCTAACTAACCTAAGGACATCACACACGTCCATGCCCGAGGCAGGATTCGAACCTGCGACTGTAGCAGTAACGCGGTTCCGGACTGAAGCGCCTAGAGCCCCTCGGCCACAGCGGTCGGCCCATCGTCTCAGAATCCGTTGTTTTTTTCCCCGTTTCTACCAGTTTGATGGTTTGAAAGTGGCTCGCGCTTCAATACCTCCATGAGACAACTTTTGTGATGGCACATACGTGTTGATAGTGAGTTTCGGGATAAGATTTCAAACGAAAGACTTGGGGTGCATGTACGTAGTACGTAATTGGTGCACGAATAGCTCTCTTCCTTGTTATTTTCCATCCTTATTATTAAAATTAAAAATAAAATATTTGAAATTCATATTTATCTATTTTTTTTCCTAAGACAAAACGTCCACTACATTCGACAACGTACCGGCATGTGCAATGCCCGCCGGCCGAAGTGGCCGTGCGGTTCTAGGCGCTGCAGTCTGGAACCGCGTGACCGGTGCGGTCGCAGGTTCGAATCCTGCCTCGGGCATGGATGTGTGTGATGTCCTTAGGTTAGTTGGGTTTAACTAGTTCTAAGTTCTAGGGGACTAATGACCTCAGAAGTTGAGTCCCATAGTGCTCAGAGCCATTTTTGTTCAATACCCTACGCTGAAGAGCCAAATCACAACGGCCTTACGCATAACAGCGTGCTGACACACTTTCGGAACGTATTATAGCAGCTATTCTACAAGGAATAAATTTGGTAAGTCCTTGGTAGGTATCCGGAGGTAATGGCGCTAGATTTTAACGCACAGGTCACAAAGTTCCCGTTAATTACGGATGATGGTTTGTGGATGTGGTGCTGGCATCCCATAGTGTGCCAGATGTACAGCACTGGATTCAGATCTTGGAAATTTAGTGGTCACGACATCAAAGTGAGTTCCCTGACAAGCTTCTGAAACCACTGTAGCACGGCCTTAAGACAAGGACAGTTATACTGCTGGAAGATGACATAGCCTCTGGGAATGGTACAAAGCGCCCGGAGAGATGCTAGCTGTCTGCAGGATTGTTCACACAGTATACAGTTGTCATGGTGCTTTCGATTGTTACTACTTACATCTTGTAAGTGCAGAAAGATTTCCCTCAACGACCTTTGGTGTGACGTCACGTGTACTGGACAGCTCTTCAAATTGCTGACCAATATTTTATTAAGTTTTAGACATCAAATACTTATTTTGAACATTATTTGCGTTAATATTTGCTGTGAAAGTGACTTATATGTCGATTTTCATTCATATTAGTCTTCCTTTCTGTGTCACTGATTCGAGTGATCTTTTATTCGTGCGTGTGCTTGTGTCGTTCATCCAAGTCTCAGGCCTCAGCAGCGTGTTTACATAGATAGTGATTGTGGGTGGAGCGGGGAATAGTCTTGATCGGGACGGGGAATGTGATGTAAATGGTGACCTGGTACAGGTAGTAACGCAAACAGATGGCACTAATGTGCATTTCGTGCAACTGGTTCAGCGTCATGATAGGCCTCATCTTAATGCTACTGTTAGGCATGTTAACATGGGGCTGGAGAAGGCTCTGATGTCGGACGGGATTGCTCACACCGCAGTGGTGTCAGTTGAGTCTGTCAAGAGATCCGATATCTCCAGCCACGGTCTGCACCTCAGTAGGCACGGGAAAGGAAAGCCGGCAAAGCTTATAGGTGACATAGGTGACAGAGTAGTGTGTGATCACTCATGGAAAAATACCTGTAGTAGTTGATGTTAGAGCTGCACCTTTTTTGGATTGAGGCCCGCTGATAGATATACCTGCTTAAAGGAAGACCCCCTAACAAATAAATCACCTTCAGAGTAAGTCAGCTATCCAAGTAGAGAAGGAATTAGCATATTTCACCAAAATATAAGAAGTGTTAGCGATAAAGTTAGTGAACTGCTCACAGATGTTGACTCTGACGTTACTGGTATATCGGAGCACCACTTAAATAAATTCACACTTCTGAGGCTTCCTTTACCAGGATACAGGTTAACTGGCTGTTTTTCAAGGAGTTCTTTGCTGAGTGGGGGAGTGGCCATATACGTGAAAAACAGTTTTCCATTTGTGTCCGTAGACGTATCACGGCTCTGCAGTGAACAGGTGTTTGAATGTTCTGCAGGGGCAGTTGAATTTACGTTTCTGCTCGAGCTAAAGAGAGCTTTTGTTCACTTTATAGGAAATACCAAGAAATTGTTACATTTGTTGACAATGTGATTGTGCAAGAAAAAGGATGTTGGAAGATCACCTAAACTCATATGATCTGATGCAGACTGTTTTCTCCAACCAGGGTGTAGGGGAACAGAAGCACAGCCATAGACAATATTTTTATTCACTCTCCATTACTAGATGGCCATTCCGTTAGTAAAAGGGTGAATGGCCTTTCAGACCATGACACACAAATTTTAACACTATAAGTCTTTGTACTCAAACGAATGTTATAAATATTTACAAACTATGTGGAAAAGCTAATTCAACGGCAATAGAGAGCTTCTTATCCCTCGCTAACGAACATGAATGGCAGGCTGTTTACAGTGCCGATAGCATAGATGACAAACATAGTGCTTTCCGTAACACATTTCTCACGCTCTTTGAGAGTTGGTTCCCATAAGAACGTTCTAAACAGGATACTATCAGTCAACCTCAGCCTAGGTGGCTGCCTATTGGGATAAGAATATCATGTAGAACAAAACGGGAATATCAAAACGTTAGCAGTAGGCACAATCAAGCTACAGTGGCCCCTTACAAACAACATTCTAAGGTGCCTAAAAACGTTATTGGGAAGGTGAGCAAATAGCATTATTCACAGGACAAAATTAAAACCAAATGGTCAGTTGTGAAGGAAATGTCTGGTCAGCTGATAAGGCAGATATATGTACAGTATTTTACAATCATTTTCTGAGCATTGCTGGTGAATTAAATAAAAATTTAGTTTCTACAGGGAATCATATAACACTCTTGCAAAATGCCTTTCCGAGATTGATGTCTGAAATACTCCTCTGTGATACTGACAAGGGAGAGATTGAATCTGTAACTAAATCACTGAAGACTAAGGACTCTTATTGATGTGATGGAGTGCCTAGCAAAATATTTAAGTACTGTGCTGCACATGCTGGCCCTGTTCTTAGCGACATTTGTAATTTTTCCTTTAAGAATGGTCAGTTTCCTGAACGATTAAAGTACTCATCAGTAAAGCCGCTTTTTAAAAAGGGAGATGTGGATAATGTAGACAATTTTAGACCTATTTCTATGCTATTAGAGTTTGCTAAGTTTATTGAAAAGGCTGTGTATGTAAGGATAGTACATCATTTTATATCATATAATTTAGTATCAAATGTACAGTTCGGCTTTAGAAGTGGTTTAACAACTAAAAATGCTACGTTCTCTTTTCTCTGTGAAGTACTGGATGGATTGAACAAAAGGTTTCGAACGCTAGGCATCTGCTTTGATTTAACTAAGGCGTTTTATTGTATTGATCACAAAATATTGCTCCAGAAGTTGGACCGTTGTGGTTTATGGGGAGAAACTCACAATTGGTTCACCTCTTACTTTAACAACAGAAAGCAAACTCTCATTATTCACAATGTTGAGAATGGCTGTGATGTGTGTCTGAAACGGATACGGTCAAATGGGGGGGGGGGGGGGGGGGAGGTCCCAGATATCAGTGCTTTGGCGACTTCTGTTCCTTATTTATATAACTCATATGCCCTCTAGTACAATGGGTAATTCTAAAATATTCCTGTTTGTTGATGACACTAGCTTGGTAGTAAAGGATGTTGTGTGCGCCTTTGTCTCTGTTTCAAATAGTGCAATTCATGACCTTAGTTCATGGCTCGTAGAAAATAAATTACCGCTAAATCACAGTAAGACTCAGTTTTTACGGTTTCTAACATACAATTCAACAAAACCCGACATTTTTATTTCACAGTATGCGTATATGATTAGTGAAACTGAACATTTCAATTGTCTAGATGTTCAGATAGATAGTAAACTGACGTGGAAAGCCCTCGTTCAGGATCTTGTTCGAAGACATAATGCCGCCATTTTTACTATTCGAACGGTATCTGAAGTAAGCGATAGTTCTACACGAAAAGTAGTCTACTTTGCTTCTTTTCATTCGCTTATGTCGTATGCTACTATGGTTTGAGATAACTCTTCCCATCTCAAGGGATAGTTTTGGCTCAGAAACGGGCGATTCGGGCAATAAGTGGTGTTAAGTTCGCTAACCTCTTGTCGACACCTGTTCACTAGTCTGGGTATTCTTACATTGGTCTCTCAAGGAGTATATTCTTTACTGTCGTTTCTTGTCAACAATATCAGCTTATTGCCAAGAATTAACAGTTTTCACTCAATTAATACGGGGCAAAAATACCATCCGCATTTGGCTTGCACTTCCTTGACTCTTGTGCAGAAATGTACTGACACGTTTCATGACCTTAGAGATTTGTTCCTCAATTTGGTCCTAAAACACTAGACCTGTAAAATAAACAAAAATAAAATAAAACAATTAACACCGTCCCTACCTTCCTTCCGATCTGGGTCCTTGAAGTGGTGCATGTATCCTGGGATCTTTGTCGCCTGTCTGGTGTCCCGTCTGGATTCGACCACGACCACGTGTAATAATTAGATACGTGATTCTTTAGCACAGGACTCATGTTCCCATTGATACAGGCTCCATTCTCGCTAATTCTATCTCCTCTGCAGTCGTTCTTCACTGTTAAGGAATTCGATTCGAAAATTTCGAATCTAAATTGACTTCAGCTCTACTCTTTATTGGTGTCATATGAAAATCGATGCCGGACAGGGACTTGATATCTGATTTTCTGGTTTAGGTGAGCAACCACCTTAAAAGCTCAGGCTCTCCTAGCACGCCTCCAGGACCGACCCAAACTTTCAACTGTCACCCTTTTCCACGTCTCCTAATGTTCGCACACTGGAGAGCGACATTCGATAACATCGTCATTTTAACCCGTCGACGCACGTAATAGTTTCGAGGGGCGTCCAATAAGTTAAGAAACACATTTTTCCTGAAACCGGATTGCTTTTATTCAGGGTTCCATACACCAAATTATTCGCCATTCTTTTGGCTACAAAACTCCATTGGTCAACAGAATCTCCGTTCAGTGCGACGGCCTTACGCCACCTCACTAGGAGGGCCTGTATGCTCGTATGGTACAACTTTGTTGTACGACGTCGGAGCCCGCGAAGTGCAACCTTCATTGGACAAAACATATGAAAGCTGGTTGGTGCGAGAGCCGGGCAATAGAGTGGATGGGGAAAATAGTACAGAGAAGTGTTGTGAGCTTTTATCGGGTGTGCAGACTTATGACTGGCCTCGCATCGTTACGGGGAAGGAGAAGTTCCTTTGCATTTTTGTGGCGACGAACTGGCTGATGGTGTTTCTTCAGTTTCCTGAGGGCAGTAAAATGCTCTTTAGAGTTAATCGTAGCACCATGAAGGAGAATATGAGAATAACTCCTCAGAGCGCCATAACACCATCGCCATGACTTTACTGGCTGAGGGTGCGACTTTGAACATTTTCTTCCGAGGAGAGGTGGTGTGGCGCCACTTCATGGACTGCCGTTTTCTTTCTGGTTCGAAGAGGTGAACCCATATTTCATTGCCTGTAGCGGGGTCCGACAAAATTGTCACGACCACCTTCGTAAACTACAAGAAATTCCTCCCAGATGTTCCTTCGTTGTTCTTTATAGTCTTCCGCTAGGTGGCGAGGAACCCACCGGGCAGATAAATTTCAGTACCCCACCTGGCGAACGAGTGTGTCAGCAGTAACAACAGAGATGTCCAGTTGAGCGGCGAGGTTTTTGATTGTGAGCAGTCGATCACCTTGAATGAGAGTGTCCGCACGTTCCAACGTTGCAGGATTCATAGTTGGGTGCGGGCGCGCTGGCTGGAGACGAAACAGGTTTGCGCGAACTTGTTGCGATGATGACAAACGCCTCGCCCAACGACTCACCTTGCTTTTGTTCACTGCTTGATCTCCGTGGACATTCTGCAAGCGCCTGTGAATATCTGATATGCTATGGTTTTCCACCAAAGAAAGAAACTCAGTGACAGCTCTCTGCAGACGCCATTTTGAAGGTTACGAATAGCGGCCTCACCTATCAGAACTTCGTGAAATTATAAGGCCTGAAGTAGAAATATTCTGCGATGCCCCACAACAAATTCCACAATTTTTTCAACCGAAAATGACCGAGAAAGAGAAACGTTACATTGCTCATTGAACGCCCACCTTATTGTATTATTGTACAATATCTTCGTTGACAGTGTCTCAAGGAACACTGTATAAGGTGAACTTTCAACAAAGACATTGCGCAATAACATTATAAGGGGTTAAAACAGGTATCACATCGAACGTCCATCTCTGGTGCAAATAACGCAGTTTGTGTGATGTGTTATGGAACTGCACAAGTGTGGGAAATGAAAGTTTGGGTTAGCAAAACACGCATGCTCGGAAAGCGGTAAGGATTAAGGTGGCGGCTTCCGTCACTAGGGAAATCAGATTTCGAGTCCCGATCCAACACGGGTCTTCATATGTCATCCGCAAATAGTACAGCTCAGGTCAATTTAGATTCGCAGATTTGCGAATCAAATTTCGTAATACATCAAAAAAGTTTTGCATTACTTCGGTTCCGAGATTTCCGGAGCCTGTACAGAAAATTGGGTAGAGATCAACATAAACATTATTTCCGCTCTTTTTATTGCTCATGAAAACCACACATTATATGTTATAAAAGCGTACAGCGAGACCTTCAGAGGTGGTGGTACAGATTGCTGTACACACCGGTTCTTCTAATACCCAACAGCACGTCCCCTTGCATTGATTAATGCCTGTATTCGTTGTGGAATACTATCCACAAGTTCATCAAGGCACTGCAGGTCCAGATTGTCCCACTCCTCAACGGAGATCCCTCAGAGAGGTTGTTGGATCATAAACAGCCCTTTCCAGTTTACCCCTGGATGATCGATAGCTTTCATGTCTGGAGAACATGCTAGCCACTTTAGTCGAGCGATGTCGTTATCATGAAGGAAGTCATATACAAGATGTGCACGATGGGGGCGCAAATTGTCTACCATGTAAACGAATGTCTCGAAAACATGCTGCTGCTATGGTCGCACTATCGGTCGGAGGATGGCATTCACATATCATAGAGCCGTTACGCCGCCTTGTTTGACCACCATTGGCGTACGTCAGCCTCACATAAAGCCACCCCAAAACAGCAGGGAACCTCCACCGTGCTGCACTCGCTGGACAGTGTGTCTAATACGTTCAATCTGACCGAGCTACCTCCAAACACGTCTCCGACGATTGTCTGGTTGAAGGAATATGCGACACTCATCGGTGAAGAGCACGTGATGACAATCCTGAGAGATCCATTCGGCATGTTGTAGGGCCGATATATATCGCGCTGCATGGTATCGTGGTTGCAAAGATGGACCTCGCCATGGACGTTGGACGTGAAGTTGTGCATCATGCAGCCTATTGGGCACAGTTTGAGTCGTATCTTGACGTCCTGTGGCTGCACGAAAAGCATTATTCAACATGGTGGCGTTGCTATCAGGTTTCCTCCGAGCCATAATCTGCAGGTAGCGGTCATCCGCTTGACATTGTTGAACTACAGACAGTTCCTGGCGGAATGACTGGAAACTGATCGGGTAGCGGATCCCCTCCGTCTAATAGACGCTGCTCATGCATGGTTGTTTACCTCTTTGGGTGGGTTTAGTGACATCTCTGAACAGTCAAAGGGACTGTGTCTGTGGTACAATATCCACACTCAACGTCTGTCTTCAGGAGTGCTGGGAACAGGGGTGATGCAGAACTTCTTTTGATGTGTTTATTTAACGAATGGCTGTATATCGTCACGATATGTCTGTTCCGTCAGACATGCATGAGTTTATGAAGCAATATTGTATAGCGTTAATTGTCTACACAGATGTTACGTAATAAAATGATAAGTAACTGACTGTGTTGTTTGATCAACAAGGGAACATGCAGTGGTCGTTTTCTGCGCAGCCTCATGTTCAATAATGTTCGCTGAAGGTTGTACTCCGAAACACTTTTATCTGCACTAGCACTGTACTCTTTCAGATCTGCCACAGATTTACAACTATTCTGCTTTACACACGGGGATGAGACTCCGCCCTGAAAATTCTGTAATGAAGCGTGGGAGCCGAACATCAGTGGCCTCAGGGCCTTTCAGCAACTTTCCATAGATAGCTCAGTATTTCATGGACAGCCGACCAGCTTACTTGTTTCCGAGATGTATGTTCCCAGGCGCTGAGCCATATCAATCGGCTTTTGCCAGAGTCGTTTATGTCATTCGATGTTTTCATTAATCTCGTTAGAGATCCTTGATGCTCTGGCACTGTATTGAAATTTTTCCATTGTAATCCATTTCTGGTGGAATGTGGAGCACTCTTGTTCTTTTACAGCAAGAAAGTATTCTTCACACTACTGCCGAAGAATCTGATGCGGTTCGGTAACAGAAAACGAGGACACTTCCAGGGACTTCGTTGGTGTCGTTTTTGTCAAAATAACAACCTTTAAACCATCTGGGATAGTTACTACAGGGTGATTCTTATGGAAGTTTAAAAACCCCCGAAGTGACGTATGTGACAATGGTGTCGCAAATGTCAAGGAATACCACGAAACTGGATGGCAGATGTTGAACGTGTGACGTCACCTCGTCGCACGTTCAGCGGTGGAGCCTGTCCATCTGTCGCACCTGATCACCCCAACCCAAGTCAAGTAACCCCGTCAGTGTCGACCTGGGCTCATGTGAGCGACCGTAACGCGTGTGGCTCAGGGTTCGAGTATTGTGTCTGGCAGGTAGTATTATTTTCATTGCCTTAAACAATATTGTGTTTACATTGAAGTAAGACTTATTTTATTTACTGATCTTGCGGTCTCCCGCGGTTTACTGGAAAGTACAGTCCAATAAAAACCAACAATATTGCGTCACAAGTAAAT
This sequence comes from Schistocerca serialis cubense, assembly GCF_023864345.2. Taxonomy (NCBI): domain Eukaryota; kingdom Metazoa; phylum Arthropoda; class Insecta; order Orthoptera; family Acrididae; genus Schistocerca; species Schistocerca serialis. Next base: position 998,832,823 of record NC_064639.1, read on the forward strand.
AAGCTTCCAAATTGCGTTCTTACCAGTAAATGACCTACGTTTTCTTTACTAAATAATGTCTGCAAACAAAAAAAGAATGGGCGCAAGGAAAGAAACACGAAATAAGAACAGTTGTATTTGCTTACAGCAAGGACAAAAATTCTGAATCTTCTACATTTACAACAGATCAGAAATACAAAAGGTGTTTGAAATTTGCACCGTTTCCTCGAATGCAAGTATTGCATCGCTCTATTATCCCTTCACGCCTAAACTCAACCACTGCACGTGATGCGAGGTACGTCATCTGGTGACATCACTTGTTCAATACTTTTCATCCACTTTTGGATTATTTCTCGACATTTTCGGCTCCATGTGTCTCATGTTAAATTACTTATCTCAGCGTCAGCTGCGTCGCTTCTGATGTTTCTAAGCACGAAGAAATGTTATTCATTTACCTTTCATGATGAATGCCTAAACTCGAAAGTCAGACATTAAATACGAAACTGTATTCTGATGCACCGCAAACACGAGTTTTTAAGCAACTGAAGAGTAGAAACAAACACCAGCTGTTAGAGTAACTACAGCGTGGATGGTGGACGAACTTGAGAATCGTACTTGTTCTCTTCATCAAACTAGCGAATATTTTCAGTTTGTTTAGCCGGCACATGAGGGTTTTCCGTTCTCTTTTTATAGCTCACAACGTGCATCTATAAGCTATCACATGTTGGGAAAAAACAATAAAACGCTATTTTTTGGCTCTTGTTCCCTTCTTGGAAATATCTTTTCAATAGCATTCATATTTCAGCATTTAATACGACTGTCAATCATCAGCAGTGTCTGTTCCTTCGGACACGCATGCGTGTCCGAAGGAACATTGCAGTGGAGTAATGATACGATGAAAAATGCAGACATTGCACTACCGTATTCCAGGCCAAAGCAAGGCAAACTGACTAGAAAACAAATGTCTCTCCCTATGTGAGAATCACATGAATCGTATGGGAGGACTCTGGGCCGTAGACACTACGACGAATGGAAGCTTGGGTCAGTTCTGGACTCTAGCACAGATAGCCTAAGTGTTAATGTGACCGCTCACGACAACGGGGAATCCAGGTTAGAATCACCGTCAGGCACAAATTTTCTTATGTTTCCAGCAGATCGTGTATCTGCTGTACAACATTATTCACGATTTGGGAATACATTTCATGATGTTCCGAGAATGCTTGACGCCATATTTAGCACGGCCTCCGCCCCCTTCATAGGCGTGACCATTCCATTAACAGTATTGCAGCCTTCGCTCGAATTTACGAGTGCTCTTCCAGAGAGTTGCCCAGCGGAAGAGAGGTCCGCCCTGGAGCTGAGCCGTCCAGTACGCGAGTCGTGCGCGCGCTGTCCAGTCACTTGGCGTCCCGGCGCGGTCGATACCTCATCTCGCAGGCGAGCGAGGTGCTCCTGGCGCCCGCGGCTCTGTTATTGAGACAAAACGGCGCCCGGCGGCTGCGGAGCCTCTCGCCACGGGTTCTCCCGAGCTGCGGGCCAGGCAGCGCACGGATTGTTTCCTCTTCTCCAAAGAGCTGGAGCGGAGGCGGCGCGGTGTTTCGCCGTGGCCGGGCCTCACAAAACGCTCTGTTTACTGACATTTTAACAACAGGGCCAGTGAGAGTATCACAAATACTTCCAGATGATGCAGGTTTTCCTCGGTCGTCCACTGCCTGGTTCGCTGTGACCCACAGTTTCTTCACCTGCAGTGCCAAGCTATTTCATCTCAGAGTACCGAAAACACTCTACATCTTCAGCTATTTGTTCTACCAGCGGAAAAATTCCCCTATTGGAGCGCGAAAAATGCGAATATATTCCTTTTTGTGTATTTTACGTGTACAAGTAGAGTTATCTTCGAACCTCTGTACCACGGAAAAAATATATGAACACAATTTTCAAGGTTGTTTCAGATATGGACTTTAGGAATACATCGTAAAAATTACAGCCATTTTCTATGCGTAGTCAAAAGTTAAGGTTTTGGGTTGTTTCTTGATAACGGATAAACATTGCTGAATACGGAGATGTGGCCTATTAGATAAATGCCTACAGAATATATTGTTAAAATCTGAGTAATTTTTTGCTGTTATTTATTACTTAGATTTCGCCTCATACCGGATTTTACCCTTAGGAACAGGGTAACTTTGAACCTCTGTATCACAGAAAAGGATATATCACGGTTTTCCGAGATCGCGATCTTAGGAATTTAGCATACAAATTTCAGACATCTGATGTGTATTAGCCGTCTTGGAATCTTCAGCTGTGTTTTCGTCCGCTGGTAGAGGCCAAAACATACGAGGGTAATCCCAAAAGTAAGGTCTATTTTTTATAAGTACATAGACCTGTTTATTTCTACAATGGTTTACATCAGTTTACTGTTTGAATATTTACCTATGTTTTGACATAATCACCATTTCTGTCTGTGCATTTTTGTAGACGCTGTGGCAGTTTTTGTATGCCCATGCCATACCAGCTCGCCACCATGCTGTTCAGAACGTTATGAACCTTTGCTTTCACCTCGTCGTCGGAGCTGAATCGCTGGTACCACAATTCACGCTGACAGGTACTGTGAGACTCTGAAAAAAATGAAACGGGCAATTCAGAACCGGAGAAGAGGAATGTAGAGCAAGGGCGTACTTATTCTCCATGACAACGCTCGCCCACAAATCGCTCGGCAAACCGTTGCTCTCCTGCAACAGTTTCAGTGTAACATAATCACCTACCCACCCTATAGTCCTGACTTGGCGCCCAGTGACTATCACCTGTTGCCTAGGTCAAAAGAATATTTGGCCGAAAAGCGATTCAGCTCCGACGACGAGGTGAAAGAAGAGGTTCATAACTTTCTGATCAACATGGCGGCGAGCTGGTACGACATGGGCATACAAAACTGCCACAGCTCTTCAAACCATCGAGAGAAATGGTGATTACGTCTAAAAATAGCTAAATGTTCAAGCTGTAAACTGATGTAAACCATTGTAGAAATAAACAGGTCTATGTACTTATAAGAAAATATGAGACCTTACTTTTGGGATTACCCTCGTAGCAAAAAAATCCTGTTTTGTCGGGTTTTCCGAGAAACTGTTCATGAACTAATGATTCTTCCATAAGTTCCATCAAGCCCAAAGTAGACTACCTCAAATGCAAAATGAACCAACCGATATGCTCCCTTTTCCCCAGCAACAGGAAGTGTGAAATATTCATACTTTGACCCTGTATGCAGAACAGCTGAGAGCAACTGAGACGATCTGTTAGATACGAAAATGGTCCCTAGCCATTGAAACCCGAAGTATGAACACAGGAATATCCACTTTTCATGCGCGTCGTTTTAGAACATACTAAGTACGCATACTGCTGCGTGTATATCGATATATTCCATTCATAGGATTTGTTGACGTATGAAAAGATTTCGACAGAGCATAATGTCGAAATTATGAGGAAAACAGTAGTAAGCAACAGTGAATGACACGTAACACACAATAAGTACAAGAGTGAAGAGGAAAAATTATGGAGATGTATGATGAAGACTGAAGCACCCAAATTAGAAACGGCGTCAGACTGGGTTGAAGTCTTTCGTTTCTCCTATTCAGTCTATATCGAACAAACAATGACGGAAGTAAGAAAAAAGGTTCAGGAATGGGGCTAAAATTTAAGGTGAAAGGATATTAACGACAAGACCAATAAAAAATGCTAAAATCGTAACACAAAAAGGCGAATGTCTCCTGGACACAGCTAGGCATGAAAAAGAAATCTGACAGCTTCAAAGACATATCCGCGCTTTTTTACTTGTCAGTATCAGTGCCCATTTGATGTAATATAATGCATCTTGTCAAGTAAAGTAATATGATACATGGTTCACATCGTATAACAAGACACTTGCCGTCATGTCATTCAACGTGACATTTGTCATGTTGCGCTATATGACACAACGTGTCATAAAAGTTTAGGATGCATGCATCCCCAGCCTGGAATACTTCGTGTTACAGATGCTCCCCTGTTCTCGGATACTTCTATTTTGATGCATCCTGTTCTATGGAAGCACATAAATGTCTGTCAGTTCGTTCTTACATCTATCACCATATATGTAATAGGGGTTTGGTCTAAGACAGCTCACTCCACTGAAGAAGTACGGTTAACAAGTAAAAATGCGCCAATATGTTCTGATTTAAATGTCTTTGAAGCTGTCAGAGAAGTCGAAAGGCTAGTTCCCTTCATTTACATTCTTAACTGTGACCAGGACGTATTCGTCATTTTTGTCCTATGATAGAGATATTTTTTATTCCAGTTCCCAACATTTACTCTACCATAATTTTGACATTAGACCGCCTTAGCTTGGCAACCGACGTAGATTTTCCTTGACTCAGGATGGTGAGCGATCAGGTATAGGTTGTTTTATTGTCTTGCTTGTATCGTGTGAATCAATAAAGTTTTTACAAAACAACATAAGGGCCATTAATTACAAGTATTAGTCTACCTTCTAACAAAATTTGAACTTATTCGCACAAGTCTCAAAGTGGCGAGCGTAAAAAACATTCAAATGGAATGAGGCTAGAGTTTTGAAACAGAGTTCTCAATTTTATTATAAGGACGCATTTTTGTTTATTTGGTTCACTGTAAACCATTTCCGCGAATTCAATTCACATAGGGCCGAATTTTACGTACTACATTGAGCTCGAATTTAAATCATCGAATGTTAACGGACAAAGATGATAGAATAACTAAATGTTTGGCTTAATTGTTTTCACTTTATCCGGTATCTTTCCGCAAGTTTGAACAGAATAGTACACGTTTAAAATATCGAAAACCTCCTACCAAATCCAAACGAACCAAGATTTTTGCAAACGGTTAAAACTTATCCTAGATCAAGGTCCGATACACCCATGGATCAAACACAACCCATCAGTGTCACTCCAGTTATGGATTATTTAAGGGCGACTGCTTTTGCACGTAAAATCCTATAGGGGGTGACTCTTTTTGCACGTAAAATCCGAATGGTGGACACACAAATGGTGCTATTAAATGAACTTTAAGTTCGGCTCAGTTATGATCATTTCCAACAGTAATAAATTGATTTCCAAAAGTAATAAACCGATTAGCAAAATTTGTCTTAATGCGAGATATGGTTCGTCGTTTTGCTTAATATACTGTAACATACCTGCGGTAAGACAGACGTTCGAATGGCTATAGAGATGGTCCTACCTCAAGTGGGAACAGAGCGGAACTATAAATTCCATTCTTAGGATTTATCGACCTAGGGCACTGTAAAAGGGGCAAGATGTACGAAATTCTCAGGAAAATATGTGTAAGTAACACTGAAAGTACAAGAAAGAAGAGGGAAAGTATGAAGAACTGAGCGCTTGGATTAGAAAAGGTAGCAAACTGGATTGAAGTTTTTCGCTCTTCCTATTCAACCCATACAGAAGTACAATAAAGGAGATAACAAAGTTTAGGAGTGATATTACAGTTCAGGGTGGAAGTAAATCTATATAAGACCCGCTGATGACACTGCTATACTTACTGAAAGTGTGGAAAGGTTGCTGGATCGGTACGGCTGTTTTTTTCCCGGCGTCAGACGTCGCTAATTTTGGTTTGTGTGGAAAAGGAAGCAAAAACCAACGCTGTCGACTTCGAGAAAGACGTGGCCAGTGGTATACAGTCGGCGGTGTCCACTGAAAAGAGTAACATCTCTTGGAAGACAGTGCGGTGTCCGTGATCAGTGCCTGTGGCTTGTCGTCGACGGTCAGTGCAGGGCGCGAATAGCTACACAAGCGGCAGAGACTGGTTGCTCCGGCCGGGCTTGGAGGTGAATGGACGATAGTAATCTGTTCCTGGAGTGACACAGAGAATGGCAGTTGGATCAAGTCCAAGAGGCTCAAGGAGCCGCTGTGTAGAGCACTGCACGGAGTGACCACGGTCAGCTGCCGTGTGGACAGCCTGGTGCGGCTGTTGCTGTCTTCCCTGGTCGGACACACAGCCTTGTAGTGCACGCGAGGCAGCAGCTACAGAAAATCGAAATAGCACAACATGAGTGTTATCACGGTTAATGATGGCATCCTGGGGACCTTGCGTTTGAGATGGAGAACAATGTTACGTGTGAAAGGGTCCGAAATGTGGCCACTCGCAAAAAACTTCCTGAATGGAAACTTCTGAGTGCTGTCTAAAATCTATTCTGTGTTTATGATAGTCAGGACAGGTGACACAGTGTGTTGTGTGAGAGAGCGGCCCTGACTGGTCACTACACGGCATATATTAAGCAAATTGTATAATGAGTTATTGCTTCTGTGACGGCTGTCAGTCTATCGTTGCCCGTGATTTTAAGAACTGATTCTTTATTGGTGTCTCATATGGTTTTTCACTACGAGAGTGACTGAGAAGTGATTCTGCATTAATTTCTTGCGTGTAAACCAACTATTCTGCTAGGAAACTCTGATTTTTTTTTCGTATCATTGAAATTACGTTTCCTCTTCCTTTCGCAACAGCATATCACTCACGCTTCGATTCCTTTCCTTCCCTGTATTCACCCAATTCAAGATTCCCTTCCATTCCATATTGTTCTCCAAAGATCTTTTCTTAGAATTTTCTTCTTCAATTTAAGACCTGTATCTGACACCAGCAAAATTATTTAAGCGAGTAATGTCCTCTTCTTATGTGCTATTCTGCTTCTTATGCCACACTTGCTTCGTCTGCGTAGCCTTATTTCCGTTCCAAGATAGAACCCTTTCACTTTGCCTTCTTCGTGGTTCCTGCTTCTGATGTTAAGTTTATCGCTAAAGTGCTTTGCTTCGTATTTCTTCAGTCCATATTCTGTGCGTATCATACTGTTTCATTGCATTCATTACATCCTGCAATTGTTCTTGAATTCCTGCGAGATTTGCGAAGCCACTAACGAATAGTAACGTCAGTAACCTTTCACAGTCTTCTATTCTTAATCTTCACTGTTGGGCTGCATACATATTATAAAACAGTCTCATTGTGGGTAAATTGAATCCAACTAGAATGAAATTTTCACTTTACAGCGGAATGTGCACTGGTTTTGAAACTTTCTGGCAGATTAAAACTGTGTGACGGACCGAGACTCGAACTCGGGAGCTTTGCCTTTCGCGGGCAAGTGCTCTACCAACTGAGCTACCCAAGCACAACTCACGAGCGTTCCTCGGAATTTTACTTCCGCCAGTACCTCGTCTCCTACCTTCAAAACTTCACAGAAGTTCTCCTGCGAAACTTGCAGGAGTAGCACTACTGGAAGAAAGGATATTGAGGAGACATGGCTTAGCCACAGCCTGGCGGATGTTTCCAAAATGTAATTTTCACTCTGGAGCGGAGACTGCGCTGATTTTGAAACTTCCTGGCAGATTGAAACTGTGTGGCGGACCAAGACTCGAACTCGGGACCTTTGCCTGAACCTGACTATATTGGACGTCACCTTTGGCGAGTCAGTGCAGGCGCCACTGGGATTGGCTCTAATCAATCTGTTTTGCCACGGACATGCTCTCGAGCTGTAAGTTCTCCACTACAATCCAGATGAACGTATAGGAATTGTGCAGAAGGAAAGAGCTTGCAGTATAAACTGGTCAGTACTTGTGTGCCCTCATTTAAGATTAATAATTACTAAGCACTGATGGCGACTATCAGCTACTGTAATGAAATAAGGATTACGTATCACGCACATTTATTGGTTCCAGATTCAGTGACAGATCAGAAAAAACAAGCATTGAATCTCTTCATTGGAGAATGAGTGCATATACGCATGTGAACGTGTTACAACTGTGGATCTTCAGGAGGAAGGAACCGTAAAATTTCTGATGGAATAGACCGAATGGCCAAGAAATCGTATCAACCGACTGCTAACCGCGAAGCTAAATTGGTGATGACGACTAAATTGGAAGATTAGTGAGAATACTGAAACAGGCCGCCAAAGGGTAAAATCATAGGCGAGAGATCACCATACAGTGTCCGATTAATTAATCTGAAGCCACACGCTTACCATCCTGTGCGAATTCGTATGCCGAAATTTATATCAGCTGCAGGGAGCGAGGCGTGGTGAGGCAGCAGGTGGAGACGGACGCTGGTATGGAATGGTCCATCTGCTCATGAAACGACTGCTCCTCTCAAAGTCCGTTTCTTCCTCTGCTACTGTCGGCGAAGAAGTCTGCTCTCTTCTCCACGCGACGATGAAGTGTCCTGTCTACCTCTCCCGGCGAAGAAGTGTCTGATACTTTTCTCGCCTGCTCCTTCGCGGCGTGAGTCCACTAAAACTGAAGTTGTGGCAAATCTGAGACCGTAAATTTCATTTTTCCAATCCGAACGCTCCTAAATATTTTGTACTGGAAGGTTGGTGACGCGTTTCGGAAAACAGTGAAAGGCAACATGTCATGATTGCAAGTGCCGCCCTACGGCAAATCGCAGCTCCCAAAGATTGCACGTTCCGAACTACTAATGAACGTCCCGCCGGAACTTCGTGTTATTTGCGTTTACAATGTTTACTTTCGAGGTACTAGCGTGCCATTGGCACGAGACGCAAGACCCGCTTCTGAAGGCGTCGTGTGGCTTCTACACAAAAGTTCATTGTTACCATGCAGGACATGCCATTTGCGTGGGTTGTCCGTTCATCTCCGTATTCGCCTCTATTGCGAGGCCTTCTGAGTGCACTGAACTCAGCTCACAACTGCTTTCTTTTTTGAGCGTTGCTGATCTTGTCAAAGACACACTCCACCATTTGCTGTAGAGAATGCGACATCGGGTGGGCGTTCACAGTGCCTTCGATGTCCCGTGTTTACGCCACACTCCCCACACCCTGCGCATGTGTCCGATCACTCACTTCTCCTGCTGAGGGCAAAAATGGCTCTGAGCACTATGGGACTTAACAACTGTGGTCATCAGTCCCCTATAACTTAGGACTACTTAAACCTAACTAACCTAAGGACATCACACACATCCATGCCCAAGGCAGGATTCGAACCTGCGAGCGTAGCGGTCACGCGGTTCCAGACTGAAGCGCCTAGAACCGCACGGCCACACCGGCCGGCTGCTGAGGGCAGACCGAGGTCATTGAAGACTGCTCTGGCCATGCTTTCACTCCCGCTAAATGCCAGAAGAATTTATAGATTAAACAGACCTGTAATATCCACGAACTAAGTGTGGTGAGTGAAAAAGGATGAAGCACAAGGCTGACTACAGCCTGACGCATTTCATGACGTCATAAATGAGTAAACACAAAAACGACTGACCAGTGATATATGGGCATTGCTTCTATATTAATTTTTGGAATGTACACTCTGGCGTAGGGTCAACTGAACCTACCAAATAGAAAAACAGACCACTGATAATATTTGTGTTGTATCTGTGGCAGTTTCGAATGTAGGTTTTGGTAACAAGTTGATCTTTAACTTTACTTGACGCCGAGGTTCTAAGCTGACAGTTTGGTTGTGCGCTAATGAATAATGAGCTCCACAAGTTCTTTGACGCCACTACGGCGACTTGAGAGTGAATGAGGATGAAAGTATCATGAAAGGCACACAACACCTAGTCATCTAGAGGCAGAGAAAATCCCTGACCCCGCCGGGAATCGAACCCGGAACCCCGTGCTCGGGAACCGAGAATGCAACCGCAAGACCACGAGCCGCGGACAATAATGAGCGTATGGCATTGGTGGCCGGGATACCCCCCGCGGGGCGGTTCGGCTGCTGCTCCACAAGTTCTTTGACGCCACTACGCCGACTTGCGAGTGAATGAGGATGGAATGATGATCAAAGACACACAACACCCAGTCATCTCGAGGCAGAGAAAATCTCTGACCGCGTCGTGGATCGAACCCGGTACCCTGTGCGCGGGAAGCGAGAACGCTACCGCAAGACCACGAGCCGCGGAAGGTTGTGCATTGTGTAGCAAACTAATTTGTGTTGAAATACTAATCTGCAGTGTAGCCGCTATTTACCTGAGAATTGCAAAAATCTGCCACTATCATACGTTGTGCCACATTTCGTTGCATTGCTGTTATATGAAAATAAGTGTGTCGGGGGGGAGGGGGGGGAGGGTGCTGCTACTTCTCTTCCCCGTCCCTATCCCGCCCCCCCCCCCTCCCAATGCGTATGGAGGTGGAGTACCCGGGTCCAGCTGCAGTGCGGCAGGCCGGCAGGTGGGTCGCGTCTATTATGGATGCGGCCTGCGCGGCTGGCCGGGAGGAGCTGGATTTGTTGGCGTCACGGTTTACTGCACCCCAGGGCGCGGCGTGGAGTCCGCCCATCACATATTTACGCGGGCAGCCAGCTGTCCCGGCCCGCTACTCCGGCGGCGGCCTAAGCTCTGCCGACAGGTAGGCCGTGCCCCTGCCGCTGCCGCAGTAGGCTTCCCTGCGGGACTTGCTCACTGCGGGACCAACTCCGCACGCGTGTCGTCTCGTGTATAGCCCGCACTTGTTTTTAGTAGCCTAGGGCTTCGTGAATAAAACATGAACGTTCATGCCTCGGCACAATCTGGTACGGAGCGCAGGCAGTACCGAATGTGCTAGCCACAGAACGGGATTTAGGGTCACAATACAGTGTAACATAGCGAAGAAACGGACGACGTATGTGTGGTACCGAATGAAACTTTGCGTTGACGTAATGGCGACTATGGAGAGAGCGAAGGGCTACGAGTAACTTCTGCATAAGCCAGACATCGAAAGACACGAAATGAAAGCTAGCAGCTCGAAAGATAATGAGTGAGAGTTGTAGCCGAAACTCTGTGTTTTTCAGTTCGTAGCCGCGCGGGATTCAAAAACGGTTCAAATGGCTCTGAGCTCTATGGGACTTAACTGCTGAGGTCATCAGTCCCCTAGAATTTAGAACTACTTAAACCTAACTAACCTAACGACATCACACACATCCATGCCCGAGGCAGGATTCGAACCTGCGACCGTAGCGGTCGCGCGGTTCCAGACTGTAGCGCCTAGAACCGCTCGGCCACCTCGGCCAGCGCGGTCAGGATTAGCCGAGTGGTCTGGCGCTGCAGTCATGGACTGCGCGGATGCTCCCAGCGGAGGTTCGGGTCCTATCTCGGGCATGGGTGTCTGTGTGTGTTTGTCCTTAGGATAATTTAGCTTAAGTAGTACGTAAGCTTAGGGACTGATGACCATAGCAGGTAAGTCCCATAAGATTTCACACAAATTAGAACTTTTTTTTCAATTCGTACATTTAGTAAACATATAAGAATAGCGACAAAAGTTTCCAGATGAAAATAGAAAAATCAGGGTCTGAGGTTTGCCAATGGCACTGTAAGTCTGTCACAGACGGAAAAGGCTGGATGACCAGCTGAGCGGAACATAGTCTCTAGAAAAGATATTATACGGTAAGGTGACAAAAGTCATGAGATGCCTCTAATATCGTGTCCGACCTCATTTTGCTCGTTAACAGGTCGTTGGAAGTCCCCTACAGAAATATTGAGCTAAGCTGCATTTATAGGCGTCTATAATTGCGAAAGAGTTGCCACTGCAGGATTTCGTGCAAGAACTGAGCTCTCGATTGTTTCCCATAAAAGTTCGATGGGATTCATGTCGGGCTACCTAGATGGCTAAATCATTGTTCCGAATTGGCCGTAATGCTCTGCCAATCAATTGCGAACAAATATGGGCCCCTTGTCACGGCGCATTGTCATCCATAATCATTCAGTTTTGTTCGGAGACATGAAGTCGTTGAAACGACGCAAATAGTCTTTGAACAGCCGAACATTGCCATTTCCAGTCAATGATCATTCAGTTTAAACAAAGGACCCAGTCCATTCCGCGCACTCACAGCCCACACCATTAAGGAGCCGACACCAGCTTGCTCAGTGCCTTGTTGATAACTTGGGTCCATCATTTCATGGGGTTGGCAGCACACTCGAACCCTACCATCAGCTCCTACCAACTCAGATCAGGACACAACCGGCCACGATTTTCCTGCTGTTATCTAAAGCAATTGCGTTGGTCGTCTGCTGCCATAGACCTTTAAGCCGAATTTCACCGCACTGTCTATAGGACCGTTCGTCCTACGTCCCATGTTGACTTCTGCGATTATTTCATACAGTGTTGCTTGCCTGTTAGCACAGACAATCTCCACTGCTCTCGATCGTTAACTGATGGACGTCGGCCCCTGTGTTGTCCCTGGTGCAAGGTAATGCCTATAGCTTGGTATACTCGGCACACTTTGACACTGTGTATCTCGGGACATTGAACTCCCTAACGGCACGTAGTCGTGGCCTAGTGTTAGCGTCTGTGATTAGTCATTAGAATATCTCGGTCCTGTGTTCGAAACCAGCCACCGCTTACTTTCTGTAATCAGCACTGGCGACCGAAGACATTCGGCTTAAGAAGTCACCCTCGTTCTGGCTACAGTCTTCTGAAGAGGAAGGAGGAGCGAACAGAGTTTCAGGGCACTCTCTTCTCCTTGGGGTGGGGAACTGTCCCTAAAGGCGGAACAATTAGCAATGGTCAACGGCCTGAGAATGCAGAAGGCAAAGGAAACTACTGAATTATAGCCACACAACGTGTATCCACAGGACATGTGGCCTGTAACTGAAGTGTCATGACGATCTCTCCATAGGCAAAAGATTCCTGAATAGTTCCCCATTCAGTTCTCCGGGAGGGTACTAACAAGGAGAAGGTGACCATGAGAAAACGTGGAGGATAACATGAGGATAATGTTCTTCGATTCGGAGAGTGCAATGTCAAAAGGTGGAACGTGGTAGGAAAGCTAGAGAAACTGAAAATGGAAATCCAAAGGCTAAGTCTAATTACAGAAGCGGTCAGTGAAGTGAAATGGAAAGACGACACGGATTTCTGGTTAGGTGAGTATAGGATAATATGAACAGCAGCAACAAAAGGAATAAAGAGAGTAGTATTCATTATGAAAAAGAATGTAGGGCAAAGAGAGTATTGATGCGAACAATTCAGTAATAGGGTTGTTAGAATCGACAGCAAACCAACACCGACAACGATAGGTAAGGTATACACGCTGACATCGCAAGCTGAAGATGAAGAGATGGAGTAGTATATAAGGATATTGAAAGGGTGATACAGTACGTAAAGGTGGATGAAAATCTAATATTCATGTTGGCCAGGAAAGCAGTCATAGGGGAAGTAGAAGAAAGAGCTACAGAAGAACATGTGTTTGGGGGAAGGAATGACAGCGTAGAAAGACTAACTGAGGTCTGTAATAAATTTCAACTAGTAACAGCGAATACGTTATTCAAGAATCACAAGAGGAGGAGGTGTACTTGGAAGGGGGATGTGGAAAGAATTGATTTAGATTACATCATGGTCAAAATCGGAAATCAGATACTTAATTGTAAGGCGTACACAACAGCAGATATAGACTCGGATCACAATGTACTAGTGATCGAGAGAAGGCTGAAATTTAAGGGCTTAGTAAGGAAGAAACAATATGCAAAGAAATGGGTTACGGAAGTGTAAGGTATGACGAGATACTCGTGAAGTTCCCTAAGGATATACAGGCAGCAATAAGGATTAGCTCAGTAGGTAGAACGGTTGAAGAGGAATGTACATCTCTAAAAGAAGCAGTCACGGAAGCTGGAAAGAGAAACATAGGTTCAAAGAAGGTAACTGCAAGGAAACCAAAGGTCACAGTAAATATACTTCAGTTGATCGATGAAAGAAAAAAGTACAAAAATGTTCAGAGGAATTCAGGAATACAGAAATACAAATCGTAGAGGAATGAAAAAGACAGGAAGTGCAGGGAAGCTAAGACGAAATGGTTGCTTGAAAAAACTGAAGAGGTCAAAAAAGAAGTGATTTTCGGAAGGACTGACTTAGCATATAGTGAAGTCAGAACAACCTTCAGTGAAATTAAAAGCAAGTGTGGTAAAATTTAGAGTGTTACGGGAATTCCACAGTTAAATGCAGATGAGGTGGAGGTGATGACGTTGGTAGAGAAGAGGATTTATTGGCGGACCACTTCGAACCAGTCAGAAGATAGATAACTCAAAAAAGAAAAAAGACGATTTCTGAAATGGAATGTCCCTTGCGTATAGCGCCAGCTACCGTTCCGCGGTCAAAGTTTGTTAATTTCTGTCGGGCAGCCATAATCACGCCGGAAACCTTTTCACGTGCGTCATCTGAATACAAATGGCAGCTCCGACAATGCATTACCCTTTTATATCTTGTACGCGGTACACTGCCATATATTTATGTGCAAACCCTTTCTTTCCCATGAGTTGTCACCTCAGTGTGTAAGATCAACGAAAGCAGAACAAGGGTAATGGAATGTAGCCGAATTAAATCAGGAAATAATTAAAGTTTGATTTGGTAAATAACATTAAAATTTGAAGACGAGTTTTGCTATTGTAAAGGAAAAATTACTGACAATAGCTGAAGTACGTGAGATATAGGTTGAAGGCTACCCAACAGCAAGGGAAGCGGTTTTGGGGGGAAAATAATCTGTTAAAATCGAATACTTGTTTCAGTCCTAGGAAGCATTTTCTGAAGCCGTTGGTCTGGAGTGATGCACTGCACGGAAGGAAAAAGTGGATGATAAACGCTTCAGGCAGAAAGAGAGTTGATCGGATATCTAATGAAGACGCAAGATATTTAAACGGGGAGAAAAGAAATATATGGCAAGGACAGATTGATAGGATACCTCCTGAGGAATCAAAGAATGGTAAAATAAGTAACGGACTGAAGTGTGATTGGGGAGGGGGGAGGGATTGGGGGGAGGGTGAGTGGAGGCAATTGTAAAGGGAACCAACACTGCTCACAGTATGAAGGTTAAAGATGTATAGGCTGCAGTAGATATGCTGACATAAAGAAGACTGCGCCGTACTGACTGGCGTGGACCAGTCTTCAGAATAAAGACCAAATCAGCAGCTTATGTCTCGCGATTGTCTGCAAGAGCAAAGTTCACGTCCGCCAGAAGACCTATCAGCACATTCCATTAGTGAAACGAAGACATTTGTACCCTAAATATTTATTTTGGCATACACAGTATTTATTTTTACTACGAGTACCAAAACTGGCATGGGGAGGAAGACGCAAAGAAAATGGTCTTTACTAATCCACTGATGCTGGAGATGCTCAAAAAAACTGCAGTTACGGTCTTTAAAAGAGCGGCGTTGGTGTTGTGTATCACGAGGAAAGTTACTATCGAAATTCTGAGAGTGTACAATAGACGAAGAGTCGGGAAACGTATTACTTCCCCCCGGATATGTCTCACGAAATACCATCAACGAAAAAATATGAAAATTAGAGATCACGTTTAAATTTTGATAGCAGTGATTCCCATGAACTATTCGCGATAGGAACAGAGAAGGATAAAACTATGGTTACACTAGAGGTACTCTGCGCGACACACCGTATCTGGTATGGGAAATATAGACATAAATGTAGATATAGATGTGCAAAATTAAATAAAACTGACCCAGAAAATGTTTATAAGACTGATGAGGAAATGATACCTCCTAATGGACAGAAATGTAGATGAAACTTCCTGCCGGATTCAAACTGTTTGCTGGACACAGACTTGAACTCGGGACTTTTGACTTTCGCCGGCAAGTGCGCTACAACCTCAACTACTCAAGCACGACCAGGACAAATCCTCACAGGTTTATGTCCACCAATATCTCTTCCCCTACCTTCCAAGCTTCACAGAAGCTCTCCTGCGAAATCTGCAACACTAGCGCTCCCGGAAGAATGGATATTGCGGAGACATGGCTTAACAACAGCCTGGGGGTGTTTGCAGGATGAAATTTTTATATCAGTGCACACTCCGCAGCAGAGCGATAATTTCATTCTAGAAATGTCCATCGAAGAAAATGTAGGAAATAGTGATCTCGGTGCACCAATCGGTTGAAATCACATGTTTGCGCAAGTGAATCTCTGCATGCTGTGTCAGTACGTTTGAGTCAGTGAGAGGAGCAGACGAATGTAGTGAATGCAGCACAAAATGGTGCGCAATACAAAAATCACGTGTTCATTGCCGACTGTTCTCTGCAGCGCAATTCGGGGAGGGGAACCGCTTGCTTATGAGTTTACTACTGGAAGAGTTTTGGCGAAACCACCAGCAACGTCTCCATCGAAAAATGTTGTGGCAAAATGGCGCGGAACGGGTTCGCTAGTGAATAAAAACCCTAACTATCTGAAAATAGTTCGAATACCAGAAAATGTAGCTCGAGTGAAGAAAAGACTGGAACAAAGTCCGTCGAAATCTCAATACAGTTTATTTTTGCAAGTGAGAATTGTGAGAATTAGGAGATGGTTGTGTTGAAACTTCATCAAAAAGGACATGCTTCTGTATTTTTACAAATTTGCTATATAAATTAGTTAAAGCATCCAGACAAACTTTTTCTTGTTAAATTCTTTGAGTTCTGCTGGTGGGTCCTGACTGAAGTGGAATCAGATTTTCATTTTTTAGATGCTGCGTGGTTCAGACTGCCAGCGTATGGAAACTCACGTAACACTAGGCTTTGTGAATCTGAAAATCCTCACCAGTAATCTGAAGAGGCGTCGCATAATCTCAAGGCTGCTGTAATGTCAAGTGTCTGTCATCAAATTGTTTATGTCAAGTGTCTGTCATCAAATTGTTTATGATACCCGGTTTGTCTGGAAACCGTTTCAACTGTATATGGATCAAATGACTGAAGACGAACCACTCTACGGATATTTTCAGCAAGATGAAGCAACAGCAAGCACTCTCTAACTCGCAATGAGTGCATGTAATGTTCTGTGAGGAGAGGACGGTCAGCACACGCAGAACAATCTCCTGGCCGCCTCGATAGCCTGGTCTCTCTCCCAATGACTGTTATCTTGCGGAAAATTCTAGGTTCAGATGTGCTCAAATAATCCTCATACACTTTAAGAACAACAGCAGAACATCGCAAACACTACCGCTGCGATCAATCAGACAGAGCAGCTGCATGTGTCTCGCAGTTTGATAAAGCGAGCACAGCCCTGCATCGATGTCAATGGTGGCCGTTTCCAGCATCTTCTGTGATGTTTGTTAATATGGGAAAATCCGGCGTTACATTATAAGGATGTTCCGGGTCACTTCCGTTTTGTCCGCCTTATAGATATACCAGCTTAGCGTCCGCTGCTTCGCTAGCGTAGCCTGTATGGTTTGTACAGGATGTTTTTGTTTTACTTTAATCAAATTTATACGAGGGTAAGTGAATTATTATCAGCAATTCAGTTATATTTTTTTATTTTGGTAGTGCTGTCCTTTTACGTTGATCAAGCATGCTTTGTTTCTTTGTTGTCACACGTTTGCCATTTTCGAGCTGCTAGGTTAGTTTGTTAACATCGAGTATTGATTTAAGTGTCAGGAAGTCGTTTCTGAAAGTATTTGTATGGAGTGTAGCCATGTATGAAAGTGAAACATGGACGATTAATAGTTTAGACAAGAAGAGAATAGAAGCTTTCGAAATGTGGTGCTACAGAAGAATGCTGCAGATTAGATGGGTAGATCACATAACTAATGAGGAGGTATTGAATAGAATTGGGGAGGAGTTTGTGGCACAACTTGACTAGAAGAAGGGATCGGTTGGTAGGACATGTTATGAGGCATCAAGGGATCACCAATTTAGTTTTGGAGGGCAGCATGGAGGGTAAAAATCATAGAGGGAGACCAAGAGATGAATACACTAAATACATTCAGAAGGATGCAGGCTGCAGTAGGTACTGGGAGATGAAGAAGCTTGCATAGGATAGAGTAGCATGAAGAGCTGCATCAAACCAGTCTGAGGACTGAAGACCACAACAACAGGTTAGTTTCGTTATCGCTGCCGTGTTGTTTATCATGGCTGCAACGCTGTCTATTCACACCAAAGAGGAGCAACGTTCACGCACGATGAAAGAGCCGGACGACCGTTTAACGCTACAAATGAAGAAACCTTTGAGCGTTCACTAGAAATGATTCTCTCAGATAGACGATTAACTATTAACGAAGTGGTACATCGTCAGCAAATAGTCACGGTTATGGATACGAAATCATCCACAACAGACTTGGGTTGCATAAAGTTTGTGCAGTATGGGTCCCAAAACAACTCACAAAGTAGCATAAACAAAGACGCTTGGACATCTGCAAAAAACATTTGGATCGCTATGGCAACAAAGGGGATAACTTCTTAGACAGAATCATTACTGCTGACGAAACATGGATTCATCATTACGAGCCGGAGAGTAAACGGCAGAGTACGGAAAGGAAACATCCAAATTCGTTAGTCAAGGAAAAGTTCAAGACCCAACCGTCCGCAGTACAACTGATGCTTACGGTTTTTTGGGACGCACAAGGTCCAGTACTGCAACATTATGGGGAGAGGGGCACAACTATAAATAGTGTACGTTACAATGAGATGCTTACTGCCAGGCTGCAATTCGAAGCAAACGCCCAGGATTGCTGTCAAAAGGTGTGTTGTTGCATGACAGTGTCCGTCCGCATACTGCTGCCCACACTGTTGAAACGCTCCAGAAACTCAAATCTGAAGTACTGGATCATCCCCCATATAGTCCCGATCTTGCCTCTTCTGAATATCACTTGTTTGGTTCACTCAGACATTAATAGGCCGGTGATTTGCCTCGGACGAAGCAATGAAAGAAACGGTGCATTCCTAGCTCGCAGCTCAACCGAGAACCTTCTTTTATGAAGGGATCAGGAATCTTGTACAACAATGGACCAAGTGCGTTGAAACGCAACGAGACTATGTCGAAAAAAGATGTTCTTGTAAGTTTCCTATTCGATTACAATGAAGTTTTATAACTGCTTTGCGGATAATAATTGACTTACCCTCGTATGTTGTTAACAGACTGCAACGATTTCTCAACTTTTCAAGCCACATAAGGCCATAAAAGCATGCTCATTTGCGAATGTACTTCAGAGCAAAGAGTGATTCAGGTAGCTGGTGTTACGACGTAAAGTCAAGCGCCGGCAAGACATTCGGGAACGGTAGAGCAGAGACGGGCGTGAGAAGAAGTCAGCCAAAAGCATACTGACCGACCCCTCTCCAGGACGTCAACGCGACAGCAGCGCCCTCCATGTGCAGAGGACAGTAGCGTCGCGACCGGCTGGTCGCGGTCCAGTCGAATTGCAGCTTCAAGATTAGACACTTGTATAACAGAGACTTGGGAATCGGTTATACTGGAGAAGCTTGTTCATTTCGCAGGTCGCCCTTTCCTTGCGACACAACTGTGTAATGAACAAAGTTAAGTATTGTAATCTTTAGCATTTGTAAAAAATTATTAGTATGAGTTGCTTGAACGTTGTCTAGCGATCAGAGAAAGCGAATTTCTTAGACATACCATATTCCGGCGACTAGGCAGAATTTACAGCTGCAGTCCAAGATTTTCGTCAAACATACCTTTTGCGTTTTCCTCCCATCACCACATATTTTTTTCATATTTAACGGAGAAATCTACCAATTTTCATAGATTTAACATTAAAAAATTTTTAATCAACGAAATATTTTCTTAAATACTTTCACTCCTATTTCACTCCTTAAGGGGTTGAATTTCCATAACAATGAAACACATGTATCGCAACATGTGTCTGGCGCACATAAAGAGTGCTCTGTTGCATAAGGTAGAGCGCCACTCGTAACACATTCCTGTAGCGAGCCAAGCCATAATCGAGGAACCCAAACGGCACAGTATGACAGTAGCTAATGCGTCATTTTGCGAACCTCTCACTACGGAACCATAACATGTAAACTCTATGCTCAGCCGCTCTGGGGCGTCCTAATACGGACAGAAAATGCAAAGGCAAGGAGAACGGAGAGCAATGTAGACACCACGGTGGCCACAAGTCAACTGACTCTTCCGGATAATGATTTGCGACCGTGATGACGTTATTTCCAGTTTTAAATAGGAACGATTCTGAAGCCTCTCTCTTAGTGCCTGGTCATCTCGTCTGTATCTTTGATTCCGATGGAATAATAGTCCCGCTAATTACAGAATAATGTAGCTGGTGAGTCGTGATATACTGCCTACTGCCGAAAGGGCCCGCATCTCGTGGTCGTGCGGTAGCGTTCTCGCTTCCCACGCCCGGGTTCCCGGGTTCGATTCCCGGCGGGGTCAGGGATTTTCTCTGCCTCGTGATGGCTGGGTGTTGTGTGCTGTCTTTAGGTTAGTTGGGTTTAAGTAGTTCTAAGTTCTAGGGGACTTATGACCACAGCAGTTGAGTCCCATAGTGCTCAGAGCCATTTGAACCATTTGAACTGCCGAAAGGAGACATTGCCTCCGAAGCCACAGGATGTGGTGAACACTACTGCTTGGCCTCTGCCCTGATTGAAGAAGCCCGAGTCTGGGCCTTCACGTGATTAAGGGCCATTCTACAATGAGATTAGAAACTTAGTCACAGCAGGTGATACTATAATGTAAACGAAGTATAAAAGGCGTTGCAAAGGCGTATGATTCGTGTGAAAAATGCCTACGTCATTATTTCCGCATGACGGGAAGTAATAGACGTTGAACGCGGACAGGTTGTTAGAGCAAGACGCATCGGACATTCCAGTTTGGAAATAGTTGGAAATTTCAGTATTCGAAGATTCACGGTGTGATGGTATCCCGCCAAATTTCATTGATTAACACTGCCAATACAGTGGCCGGCGGCCTTCACTTAACGACCGACAGCAGCGGTGTTTGTGTAGAGTTGTCAGTGCTAACATACAACCAACATTGCGTGAAATAATCGCAGAAATGAGTGTGGGAAGTTCGGCGTTAGTAAGGTTTGGCAGCAGACGAGCGACGCAAGTGACTTTGCTAACAGCACGACATCGCCTGCAGAGCCTCTCCTGGATCCGTGACCAAATCGACTGCATCCTAAACGACTGGAAAACCGTGGCTTGTTCAGATGAGTTCTGACTTCCGTTGGTAGGAGCTGATGGTTGGGTTCGAATGTGGTGCAGAGCCCACGAAGCCACGATCCAAGTTGTCAACAAGGTACTGTGCAATGTGCTGGTGGCTCCAGAATGGTGTGACTTATGCTTACATGAAATAAACTGGGTCCTGAACCGATCATCGACTGAATGTAAATGGTTCCGTTCGACTACTTGGGGACCATTTACAGACAATCATGGACTTGATGCACCCAAACAACGGTGGAATTTTTGTGGATGCCAATGCACCCTGTCACTGAGCTCAATTGTTCGCAGTGAGTTTCAAGAACATTTTGAACAATTAGAGCGAATTATTTGGCCACCCCAGATCGCCCAGCGTGAATCCCAATGACACTGCCACAAATCAACTACTGCCATCTTAGAGTCTGGGACTGGTTCCAGGACTCAGCCGCCACCACCACACAGCCTATGGTTCCATCACCAAGTTGTTTCCAGTGAACGAGATAGCCCTGCCCTGGCCACCACCCACCTCACTTCCACCCCTCTAGTCAGCCTCCCACCGCAGTCTGCCTTCGCCACGCAGTGGTAGTGGGGCAATCTTCTACCCTCCATGGTGAGCACGCAGCATCGGCGCGGCCGTGCTGGTGCGGTCAGATCATATGTTTGTCTCAGATACGCTGAACTACGTCTGATCATGACTGTCAACAAAATGTTCTGTCAATTGATTGGCCACATTGATCGCCCGAACCTCCAATAACATCCAGCAGAGCACCCGTTACACAGAAATTCTTTAAAGTTAAGTTTTTCTAAGAGAGCAACATCATCTATACAATCAAATGACTTGGAAATGTCACTAAAACTTCCAACTGACAGTATTTTACTATTTCTGGTTTGCAATTGTATAAATAGCATTCTCAGTCGAGCGAACCTTCCGGTAGTCAAACCATGATTTGCTAAATAGATTGTTTCTACTTAAGTGCGGTACATTACTTTTTCGAATATTTTGGAAAAAAGACGTCGGTAACGAAACTGGGTGATAAAGATTAATGTCCTTTGGTTACCTTTCTTATAAATAGCTACACCGTGAACACCCTATGAACTTTTTTTTGGAAGTTTTATAATACTGTTAATTTCAGTGAAGGGTAATGGTGAAAATTCTGGTTGGTTAAACTTAAGTGGAATTTTATTTTTAAAGTATTCTCCTAGTTTTTCAAGAGAACCAGTTAAAATACATTGAGAAGGGAATGGTTAAAAATACTTGTACTCGTGATTTACCAGTCACAGTGAATTAGCAGCCATAACCCTATCATTTACTTTCATTGTTATTGTTTATTTTACACTGACTAGTTGTCTTGCCTCCCTTTCCACAGTATCCCATACAGATTCTTATTTACTGCATTAGTAATTTCGGTTAGAATGTGCATATTTATGGACTTTTCCTTAAAATATCATAGTATTTTTTGTAGTATTCAAGTAATGTCGGATCTTGACTTACTCTCACCGTTAGTAAATTTTTCTTTCCCTCTTACATGGGGATTTAATCAGTATAGTTATCAATGACTTCCTTGTCTCTTTGCATTCTGAATAACGCCTTTGGGTAGCCACCTTCAAACACTGATCGTAATTTGCTATGGAATATACTGACAATTTCAAATAACACCTCTTTCAACATTTACCACATCATATACCATCTGTTTTAACTTATTCGTAAAACATTGTACATTGTTCACATTAATAAGCCTCACAGTTCTGTATAAATATGCCTCAGAGCTGTATTGTGATACATCGTACATTTCCATTAATTATGCATTATAATTAGCTTTCCACGAACAGTTGGGTACACGTTAACTGTTTCAGCCTCAGCAGCATAAAAATATTATCAATCTGCGTTCTGCTACCTTGCTGCATGCTAGTTGGAAAATTCGCTACCTGAACCAGATTGAAACAGCCAAACAATGACTGCAGTTCATTTTTAGAAATCTACACCGAAAATTCCACAAACCACTAACTGTTGCTTGTTGTCTGACAGGTAACTCAATAACGCATCTAGATTTCTGATCCACAGCTGAAGGTTTCCTGTTACAATTACAAGAGAAGTACTCTGCTGTAAGAACTCTAAATTATGACCTACACATAAACAGATTGTTTCAGTATTTCTGACTTTGTGTATAACTTTTACATGTGTTACAAATCCTCGATTTCCATGTTGACTCTATTCTGCTTCTAGTCTGTAATAACTAATATTTGCCTCCATCCTCGCGATTGCATGATATTCAGGACGGCACAGAAAATCTAGCGTTTCAGAAATTTCCTCATCTTCTATAAATACAAGAAGCTGACCTACCTTGTTTTAAGCCCTCTAATGTTCTGCTGTAATACAGAAGTCTTACAGTTCAGGAAAATGTTTCTTAAGCTATGTTCATATTGTGTTGTACTTTCTATCAAGACTGTCTTACTCTAACACAAAATATGGGCCCCTATAATACTTGTTACCGCCGAGAATTTGTCTTGTGTTGTAGTGGCCCCTTCAAAGTCAACAGACTCACTAGTGCCGTGGTAGATCTTCGTAACTGCTTCTCTGATAGCCACTTCCTCTAGGTTCCATTACTGACCTCCCCTTTTCAGTAAAATCCTAACTGTAAATCAACCTATTGATATCTCCAAAATTTTAGTTTGTACTAAGAGTTACTAAAATCAGTAATTATTTTTGGTCCGACAAATTCGAAGTACAGAAAATCCACATTCGACGGTCGAAGTGCATGCAAAAATAACACGATCCATTTTCATTGTATCATCACCGATCAATGCAGTGTCGTAGTATTTAAAACAACAAACTCAAAATGTAGTCTCTATACAATGGTTTCCCAATTATCAGCCGAAAACGAGACAACAGGATCTGCGTAAGAGGTAGACCTAGGTTTTTCTAAAAGTTTCTCAACGTAGTCCAGTCTGAAACTCCTCATCATTCCCATTGACATATTTCTACCAAATCCCAATTTAATTCAGTTCACTCTCTTAGTCGTCTTATTTTTCTCCTCTTACTTCCTCTTCTTTCCCTAGCTGCTATGTCCTACACACTGTGCTTTTCCTCCTCCCTCAATTTTTTCACCTGTCACAAAGCGTCACCCACTGCGGAAACTGCGCACCAGCTGCCGAACTAGAGCTACAGCCAACGGAGAGCAGTTACGAATAAGTGAGACCTTGCTGAAATATAAGAGTAGTATTCGTCTGTCTTTAAGTTATTGACAATTCCAGCATCTGATCATTTTAAACTTAATTCTGCTGCAAACAGGCTCTGATCGACATCTCCCATTACTTGTACTGAGGTTTAAGATACTGTTAGTTATTTACGATGTGTTAATGAAACTTTCTTCATACTAAACAGGCTTTAGGTGTCAAATTTTACTTTAACCAGTCTGTACGAGTGGCAGTTACAGAAATCATAAACGTGACAACCGTGAGGTATAGCCGAACAGAAATGATACTTGTAAGGTGGAAGAAGAAAAGTACAAAAATGGAGACTTTTCTGCAAAGTAATAAGATGTATAATAATCAATAATAAACTACTTCATTCCTATCAATATGAAACGAGTACTGTAAATATTCTACAGCATGTTACAACACGATGAGGGAAGATTTCAGAATATGATAACGGTTTATTCATAGAAAAACTGTCACCAATAGTTTTTTCCGACTACTTGTCGGACCTTATACTGATTTCAAATAACATTAGAAACTTTATTGTTTCACATAACGTAGATTTCCTCCACGTTTCATATCTATTAGCACACATCTTTCTGCAAGCATTCAGGAAAAGCTCTAAATATTTTATTTGTGTCGACTAAGAGAAGATTACGTTCGTAATTCTTGAATCTGAACGTGACATCTCACTCTTGGTGGCGTTCCCTCGCGAGTATAGTTTGTCATGATGAGGGAGCACACTAAATAAAAACACATGTGTATGTATTACTTTGTACATAACAATTATTAGCAGATGGTTAGGTAACGTTCACTGAGCATGAACTATTACAGGAACCTCTCTCAACTCTTTTTCAAAGAACAGAACAACCAAAAAGACAAGATCCATGACATTGTTAGTAATGGAATACTAATAAATCGATCTAGTTTCCCTGGATAAATCTCATAAGATAAGTGCAGTATGGGAGTTAGTTGAAAGAAAGTTTATTGAAAACATAAGAGAAGTACCTTGGATGACAGAAATTCGGGTGCAGAGGATTCAACAGCCAAAAAAATGGAGAACTGAAAACAGCCATAATTATAAATAAAAAATATGCAGAACCATTAAACAACAACACTACTACCATAACCCCCCCCCTCCCCCATGAACCATGGACCTTGCCGTTCGTGGGGAGGCTTGCGTGCCTCAACGATACAGATAGCCGTACCGTAGGTGCAACCACAACGGAGAGGCCAGACAAACGTGTGGTTCCTGAAGAGGGGCAGCAGCCTTTTCAGTAGTTGCAGGGGCAACAGTCTGGATGATTGACTGATCTGGCGTTGTAACACTAACAAAAATGGCCTTGCGGTTCTGGTACTGCGAACGGCTGAAAGCAAGGGGAAACTACAGCCGTAATTTTTCCCGAGGGCATGCAGCTTTACTGTATAAAAACAAAACACTACAATAAAGAAGCTGTTTAGTGGAATACGACTAATGAGCCATCTATATTATGACGGAACGAACGAAATATTCAACATAAAGTACTGAATGAAAGAGAGAGGGCAATCCATGCGTATGGAATTTTTTTTACTTACTTAAGATTCCACTTTTCACACTAGTTTCCACTGGAACCTGGAGCAATTAAATTTTACCCAAGGAGCAGACCGCGGAAAACGACGAACACTTCCCCTCCCTCTTTCTGATAGAACTCAAAGCAGTAACCGCTAAGCGGATTCAGAGGGCTTCTTGCGGTCAGACCATCAGCTTTTCATTTATTTGGCGTGGTCACCTCGGTATTCCATTAAAGTTCAGCTGCATTTGTTGCAAATAGAACAGGCGTCTTGTATCCCACCGTCAGAATCCTTTTCGTCTTCGGTACCGTTTGCCAGCACCGACCAATGCATTTAAGCTCAGGCCATTTTAAGCCTTGTCCAAAATATTACCCCGAATTCATGTGCTAACTGATTTTATTTCGGCCCTGTCTTATTTTTCCGCTGGTCAGAAATATCAGAAGTGTCTGTGATAGTACAGAAGGTCTTTTTTGTTAAATAATGTAACTTACTATTTTTAGTTGAAGAATATCATGCTGTCACATAGCTTATTTACTGGTGGTCAACAATGAGTAAAATTACTATGACTGTGAAGTAAAAGCTGGTTGCTATGGCCGAGCGATTCTAGGTGCTTCAGTCCAGAACCGCCTTGCTGTTACGGTCGCAGGTTCAAATCCTGCCTCGGGCATGGGCGTGTGTGATGTTCTTAGGTTAGTTAGGTTCAAGTTGTTCTAAGTGTAGGGGACTGATGACCTCAGATGTTAAGTCCCATAGTGCTTAGAGCCATTTGAACCATTTTTGTGAAGTAAAACTACATAAAACATTTCGGAAAATACTTTCAGTCCTTTTTATCAGGGTGATGGAGGCTACTATTCGAAATAATCGCAAACAAATTGACAGGGCAACGACAGCCTGAACACATTTGTGGTGTTTCACTCCGGAAGTGATACTAATCAAAAATTATTTTACTAGTGGTATGGAAAACCTCATATTAATTTCATTATTTTTTTATATAAACCGTTTTAGACTTTAGAAAGAGATCTGTCACGAGAAAATATCAGGATAAATGAAGAAAGAAGTGTTACTGAAAAAATCCGAAGAAAACGTCTTGAATGTCGTACTGAGGAAAGACTAATCACAGAATTTTACGATTTTATTTCCAGCAATGTGTCGTTTCAGTCTCATTTTAAATTACCCTCAGAAGTGAAACATGAAATTCTGTTTATGGTTAATGGTGCATCGATGTTCGACTCTTTCTAACCTATGTAATCGTTCGTCTCAAACAAACAAAAATCTAATAAAAATTACAAATATCGACATTGATTACAGTTTTTATGCACTTATTTACTTAACAACTATAACAATATAATGCCACTATTTAGCTGCAATACACACCGCAATTCCGCATTTTTCCACGCTAGTTGAATGCTTATGTTTTCTTTTTTGACAGCGCTTTTACTGCTGTGTGCGGAAATGTTACCTTTGAAGTAGCAATGTTAGCTCGCTCTAAAACAGGAGAAGACATTCATGGAATTTGAATGGTATTTCTTGTCAGTTTTAGCTTTGATAGCATGTCAGTGCTACTTTTAACATTCCATACTACTTTCATATTTTATTTTCCAATTACTTTAAAAGTGCATAAAGTGGCATTATCTGAGTTTGCACGAAACGTAGTATTTTCCATATGAAAAATGATGGCAGAAAATATACAAACCAACCTAGCGTTTCAACATTTACCAACAAACAGTGATTTTAATTCTGGATTATTACACATACTATTAGTTTCAAAATCTGAAGTCTCACTTCCATTGCTCGATTCTGAGAAGGAATGGCGCCGTATTCCTAAGAAATATTCATTTTGCTGACAGTCAATGTCCAGCTTCGTAGAGGATGCACTTGAGTGTTTTACCAGTAACAGGGCGTAGCAGTAATATTCTACATTTTGTATACCACAATTACGTTCCAAACAAAATTAAATATTTGCTATTACTCAGCAAAGTTCCGACAGAAGTATTACGACACGTAAACGAAACTACTCCACATTTCTTTTTATACGGCCAGTTTTATCATCCTTATCACCTCTGTGAGGGGATTTTGTAAAGTTTCACTTGTGGATAGCTTCCACGTTGTGCATTTACTTCTAGAATTGTTACGCTGATGTTTCCAAAATAATGTCACCACGATAGTTCGAAACAGTTTCGCAGTCTAGCGGTAATGGTAGGCGTACATCAATTTCTTATGCGTTTTAGCAGACAGGTGATTTAGTTCTAGGTAGTCAGCCTCTGTGTGTGGAATTTTTATCGGAGAGACATAACAGAACATTTGAAAAGAAAACATTATTTGTCTTTGAAATAATTGCTTTCATTTATTATTCTGATTGCATTCCTCAAGAACCATGGTTTCAACACCTTAAGAATCTCCAGTGACTTAAATAAATTCTTATCAGTTTGTCGTGTTTTATCCATGTTGTTAAAAGAGTCGTTAACATTATGTAACATTTGCTTTCCTGCAAAGCTGGAAAGAGGCGACAAAACTCATAAAAGACATCAGCTGGGTTATAAAATACTTGAAATGTTACAACTCCACTGACTTCGAAGTTACGTAGAACATATGCTGAGGCTTCCCTAGTTCATACTTCTGTTTAACTTGCAGATGTCCTTTTCTACAAGTGGCGTCTCTCAAACATTCAACTACTCGAGAAGTAAAGCACACCTCCTCTTTTACTTCCACCTTAAAAATAAAAAAGTATTTTATTACAGATTTAGATCTGAACTGAGCTATGTACATACAAAGGTTGTTTAACAAAATGTGAGGTTATAAGCCTTTTTAGTCTACATGACTCACTTCATATGCAGTATGATGGCTGTTCTGTATCTGAAATCTAGATCTGCAATAAAGTACAAACTGATTGCGACTGATCGCTGGTTTCCTTACTGTTCTGGATTACATCGCAGTCGTTGAACACTGTGGTTGTAATGGAATACAATGAATAGGCGCTAAGGGCATAACCTTTTTTGCACTAGTTAATCTCTTGTTAAGTCAGGAGATCATCTGCCTTTAGATAACCTGCAAGCCTTCTATGTGATGACTCTCGTATAACATACGGTTTTGGTCTCTTATCAGAGACATCATAAGATTCAATCTCTAAATCCCAGTACTCCTAATTTCTATTTCTTTTTATTCCAGTAATATTTTTATTCTGTTGCTTTATCTTGTAGTAATTGGAAGGAGAAAGATTCTGCACATTGTGACCTATCACCGCTCCTCTGACTGTGACAAAATTCCTAACTTCGCGATATTCTGTAATACTTCTCCTTCTGCTTTTCGTCAACTACCATTTACCATCGATTACCTGCTCACTTCAACAATTTTATCTCTATTGTCTCCCTTGTAGCTGTCTTAAAATAAATGAAAAAAGTTGGAGGCAGATTTGATTTGTCATGTCCTAGGAGTTGTGAAGCTCTGTGGACGCTAGGAGGCACGCGGACCTTCTTGTGACCGATGATTCTCAACATGCGTCGGTGTGAACTACGTCAGTTATTTAACCTGTCCACTAATTTTATATTTACATTGAAAAGTGATAAACAAGCATAGCATATTCGATGCAATAGAAGCAAACGATTTTTTCGCCAATCTCAAAGAACGAGTAAAGTAAATAAATAAATAGTAATAATAACAATAATGTATTCTATGATACAGTTCAACTATTTTGACGCCTAGAGCCAGTATTATTTATTTTTGAGGTGCGAAGCGTGGTAACTCACAGAACTGTAGACTTGCACCTTCTTACCTTCGAATTTCAGACAGTCAGAGATAAGAATTAGACTTCGCCGCGGCTCAAATTACTAGGCAGTGAGACTTCGTCAAACTTCTCTTTGTTGACAGTACGTTATTAATGCTGCTGGAGGATGCAGTTGTCGTTAAATGCCGATACGTTTACGTCGTTTATCGGGTTAGCGAATGGGTTTAGTCAAGAGTGATTCACAACTCGTTTCTTTTCTTCCGAATACTGCATTAACTTGTCTTGTACACGAATTGTGTAGAATGTAGAATACGTTTGCTCGTCCCTCAATTATTCTGCTTGTTTTCTGCTTCACTGTATGTCGTATGGCGTCGTGGGCAAGTATCAAATTTTCACCGTAATCGTTGTTACTAGTAACACGCGAGTTTTATTCTATATGTTACTGACAAATAATTGTTATTATCTCATTCTTTTATTCTGAATTAGAAGGTGTAAACGGTAACTGTCTACAACGTACAACAGTGGTGTAGAGAATGTCGAGACGAACAATTTCATGTGGGACATTTGTGTTTGAAATGGCTCTGAGCACTATGGGACTTAACTTCTGAGGTCATCAGTTCCCTAGAACTTAGAGCTACTTAAACCTAAATAACCTAAGGACATCACACACATCCATGCCCGAGGCAGGATTCGAACCTACGCCCGTAGTGGTGACGCGGTTCCAGACTGTAGCGTCTAGAACCGCTCGGCCACTCCTGCCGGCCTGTAGGAATCATTGAATTTGTCTTGTACATGTGTGTACCAGCCAATTAGCCACCATTTAATACACATCATTTAAAAGTAATAGATTGACACTGTGTGATATTTCAATAAGTTTCGAGACAAAGCTCTTCACTAGAGATCTACTACTTTTAAACCATGTATTTTGAATGGTGATTAAGGTGATGACATACACATGTCCTAGACAGAGGGAACGACTCCCACAATGGGTATAAAAAATTTGATTTTACGTAAAACGCCTACTGGAGAAGACAGTTTTCAAAACTATGGTCAAGATTTAATAAACCTGTATTTTGCAACTGGTTGTCTGTTATTTCCAACCCATTCAAGCAATTATACCACGAACAACATACTATAAATCGTGACTGACGGGAGTTCATAGTGCCTTCGAAAGCTACTTTTGTACGTTTTTCTAGAATAACTTGAAAGCTGCACCCTGTAACTGACGAAAAAATTAAGGTAAATAAAATTTTCCTACAAAAATGGGCACATTCATTTTTTCCTTTCAACCAATCGTTTGCGCACAAATAGCGAAAGCGTACTGAAAATATTATGCGCCACTCACTGTGCTGTAGCTTAGGTGGTTTTTGCAGGGAAATCTCCGGTAGTTTCCCTACTTGACGGACCACCAATATTTTGTATCAAATTATTCGTCTCTACTTCCTTTACACCACTGTCGTACGTCGTAAACAATTCTCGTTTACACCCTGAAAAGTGCAAACACTCAAACAGATTTTAAACAACTGCGAAACAACATGTGGCCCCCACCTCGTTCACTAGAGATTCTTGGTACGACTGATACCACTAGAAGACAAAAAAAGAATGAACTAGGATGTACCTCCTTGCTGCGACAAAATACAGCGTTATTCCCAGGTGAGGTGGTGCTTTACCAGAAAACTGCTTATCGATTTGAAAATTGCCTCTCTCGGGATTACTCAGAAAATATGACGTGTGAAGCATCCTGAATGTATCTGTGTCGAATAGCGTGAAAGAGCTATGCGTTCGTGTTCACCTTTTTCGCAGCACTCAGTCAATCAGCACACATAGAAGCGCAGTGGCCTGGTTCTACGTGAATACTTCCGAACAAGTTATCTCCGATACGAGCGGCGCTCGCCGTAGCGACAGCTTCAAGAGATCTTCAACTGACAACCGAATAACTTAGCAACGGAGTTCGATCTGATAAGAAACGCCTTTTATTAATGTGCTTCTGAGTTTACTGCCGCGACGTGGTGTAACATGAATATAATACGAAAGTAACCATCCTTTTCGTTGCATTCCAGCGGACATTATCGAGACAACATGTTTTATTTATATATTATTGCTAGGCAACCCACTCATAAGAATTTTAAAGCAATTCTTGTCGATTACTGAACCCCGTTTGCTCACAGAATGTTCCTCTACTTTTACAAGTCGACGACTGGCTACCCCTCAGAAACGTAACTCAAATACAGGCTACTACAAATTGTAGGGACGAGCTTACTTATTGTTTATTTCAGTTTGTTAAACAATTGAGTATCGCCCGTCAGCGTGACCAAGAGGGACACATTGCTATCTGTGACATAAAACGGAAAAATGAACACCTCTGTAAACGCAATGAAAGAAACTTACGGATATGAGAAAAGGCAATTGATCAGGCTGCGGGATGAATCATTGACCAGTGGCAACTTCTTGTTCTTTCCAACCGTTTGTTCACAGCCCATTCCGCTCTCTGCCTCCACTTGATGCGATCTTGTAGTTGACCAGGGCGGGGACCTGTTATCTTGAGGATATCCAGCGAACGTTCTCTCGGCCTCCAACAAGCACGGTTGAAAGACCGAGCAAAGCAGCATCAACACAGAAAACAGTAAACGATGTTTTTTTGGAAGTTATTGAATCGTTTTGGACCTATGACATAACGAAACTTATCGTGTTTGGTAGTGCCAAAAAAGTAAAAAAATGGTTCAAATGGCTCTGAGCACTACGGGGCTTAACATCTGTGGTCATCAGTCCCCTAGAATTTAGAACTACTTAAACCTAACTAACCTAAGGACATCACACACATCCATGCCCGAGGCAGGATTCGAACCTGCGACCGCAGCAGTCGCGCGGTTACGGCCAAAAATGTACTCAAGAATGTCAGCTAGAAGTAATAAACTGAACAGAAATTTCTGAGTTCTCGAGTGTGCATCCTTATGACAAATTAAACTACGAAAAGCATAAGACAGATCTGTTAAATCGTTTACGTTCGGCTACATTTCCCATAAGAATAATTGTCAATTTTAGTGATCCGTAAGTCTGGAAGTTAAAATATTTTCATTCGATGATGACTTATGGTATATAATTCTGGGATAATTCTTCACTTGAGCAAAACGTTTTCACTGGAGAAAACTGAATCAAAATTGTGTATGGAGTTCACGTATCTTTTTTTTAAGAGCTGGACATATGAACTACAGGCTACAGTTCGCCGGCCGCGGTGGTCTAGCGGTTCTAGGCGCTCAGTCCGGAGCCGCGCGACTGCTACGGTCGCAGGTTCGAATCCTGCCTCTGGCATGCATGTGTGTGATGTCCTTAGGTTAGTTAGGTTTAAGTAGTTCTAAGTTCTAGGGGACTGATGACCATAGATGTTAAGTTCAAAAATGGCTCTGAGCACTATGGGACTCAACTGCTGTGGTCATAAGTCCCCTAGAACTACTTAAACCTAACTAACCTAAGGACAGCACACAACACCCAGCCATCACGAGGCAGAGAAAATCCCTGACCCCGCCGGGAATCGAACCCGGGAACCCGGGCGTGGGAAGCGAGAACGCTACCGCACGACCACGAGGTGCGGGCATAGATGTTAAGTCCCATAGTGCTCAGAGCTGTTTGACTACAGTTCACCTGTGAAATTTGCTTCGTACAATACGTCTGCGTTTCCCCTTTAGTGACCTTAACTTGGGTTCAGAAAGTATAGTACTCTTCGACAATCTACCAAGTGGAATAAAATGTCTGACGGATTGTGAAAGTGTTCTCACATGTATGTCAATAATTTTCCTCCTTACCAAATCGCTCTGTACTACAAAGGAACACTTCAAAACAAATAATTAGTTATATATAAATATCGTAATGGTCAGCATAAACATATACAACTACCCTTTTTTTGATACAGAGGGAGTAATTTGTATAACTGCAGATTTTTCATATGTGGTACCCTAATATGTGCGCACATCGCAGTGTTTGTTGTTTTCTCTCTGCATCCTAACTGTCTTTCCACAGTCATGCCACAAAATTTATGATCTTTTGTTTTCTGCATGACTGCACTTGGGCCACAATACGTGACGATATAGACTTTCCATTTTGCAAACATTCATCCACACTTCATCACATGAGATGCTGCGCAGGGGAAAATAAACATTGATCTTATCACATGCACTTGAAGGTACTACTCAACCTACAAAAATGCAACGTCTGTAATTATTAGTCGGCAAATGACGTAAATACTGATGTAATGTTGATCAGTACACCGCCTTCGGTTGTCAATAGAAATATGTGCACCTACACGCATTACACCCAGTAAATGGTTCAAATGGCTCTGAGCACTATGGGACTTAACATCTGACGTCATCAGTCCCCTAGAACTTAGAACTACTTAAACCTAACTAACCTAAGGACATCACACACATCCATGCCCGAGGCAGGATTCGAACCTGCGACCGTAGCGGTCGCGGAGTTCCAGACTGAAGCGCCTAGAACCGCTCGGCTACCAGCGGCCGGCCACCCAGTAAATGTTCCACACCATAATGTTAACCGTAAATATGATCTATGGGACAACAACCTCACTAACTAAATAATTTACTTTGTTTAACGTCCCCTGGAGTAACAAACATTCTGCAGTTTTCTTAGTATTACACTACGGGCCATTAAAATTGCTACACCAAGAAGAAATGCAGATGATAAACGGGTATTCACTGGACAAATATATTATACTTGAACTGACATATGATTACATTTTCATGCAATTTGGGTGCATAGATCCTGAGAAATCAGTACCCAGAACAACCACCTCTGGCCGTAGTAACGGCCTTGATACGCCTGGGCATTGAGTCAAACAGAGCTTGGATGGCGTGTACAGGTACAGCTGCCCATGCAGCTTCGACACGATACCACAGTTCATCAACAGTAGTGACTGGCGTATTGTGACGAGCCAGTTGCTTGGGCACCATTGACCAGACGTTTTCAATTGGTGAGACATCTAGAGAAAGTGCTGGCCAGGGCAGCAGTCGAACATTTTCTGTATCCAGAAAGGTCCGCACAGGACCTGCAACATGCGGTCGTGCATTATCCTGCTGAAACGTAGTGTTTCAGCAGGGATCGATTCGAGAGTAGAGCCGCCCGGAGTTGCCGTGCTGTTCTAGGCTCTACAGTCTGGAACCGACCGACAGCTACGGTCGCAGGTTCGAATCCTGGCTCGGGCATGGATGTATGTGATGTCCTTAGGTTAGTTAGGTTTAATTAGTTCTAAGTTCTAGGCGACTGATGACCTCTGGAGTTAAGACGCATAGTGCTCAGAGCCATTTTGAATGGTAGAGCCACGGGTCGTAACACATCTGAAATGTAACGTCTACTGTTTAAAGTGCCGTCACTGCGAACAAGAGGTGACCGAGACGTGTAACCAATGGCACACGCCGGATGATTCGCCAGTATGGCAACGACGAATATACGCTGCCAAGGTGCGTTAACCGCGATGTCGCCAAACACGGATGCGACCATCACGATGTTGTAAACAGAACCTGGATTCATTCGAAAAAATGACGTTTTGCCATTCGTGCACCCAGGTTCATCGTTGAGTACACCATCGCAGGCGCTCCTGTCTGTGATGCAGCCACGCAGCCATGGCCTCCGAGCTGATAGTCCATGCTGCTGCAAACGTCGTCGAACTGTTCGTGCAGACGGTTGTTGTCTTGCAAACGTCCCCATCTATTGACTCAGGGATCGAGACGTGGCTGCACGATCCGTTAAAGCCATGCGGATAAGATGCCTGTCATTACGACTGCTAGTGATACGAGGCCGTTGGGATCCAGCATGGCGTTCCGTATTACCCTCCAGAACCCACCGATGCCATATTCTGCTAACAGTCATTAGATCTCGACCAACGCGAGCATCAATGTCGCGATACGATAAACCGCAATCGCGATAAGCTACAATCCGACCTTTGTCAAAGTCCTTACACGAGGCATCACAACAACGTTTCACCAGGCAACGCCGGTCAACTGCTGTTTGTGTATGAGAAATCGGTTGGAAACTTTCCTCATGTCACCACGTAGTAGGTGTCACCACCGGCGTCAACCTTGTGTGAATGCTCTGAAAAGCTAATCATTTGCATATCACAGCATCTCCTTCTTGTCGGTTAAATTTCGCGTCTGTAGCACGTCACCTTCGTGGTCCAGCAATTTTAATGGCCAGTAGTGAACATTAATAGTGGCATGAGGGTGCAGTGCGACAAGTATCTGCGTGGTAATAGGACAATCGATCTCGCGGCCACTGAAGGGTCAGCAGGTGGGGAAGCAGTCCACAGGCAGCAGCTGCGAGCCGTACAAAGCCGCACAGTGAATGTTCCCGCCGCCCACATCGGAGCGCGGATCGCGTACCGCCGCCTACCACACCCTGCAGATTAGCGGCCGGCCAATGCATTTCAAATGAGTGCGCCGAGGTCGGCTTGGTCTGTTCATCCAGACTTTCCTGCTGGACTTCACACCACGGCGGAGGGCAAGACATGCGCACCACACCCTACACTGGCTGTGTGTGTGTGTGTGTGTGTGTGTGTGTGTGTGTGTGTGTGTGTGTTTGTGTGTGAGTCAGTGCGCGGGCGTGTGTGTGTCTGTGTGCGCGCACACTTCATGTAATTCACTCTCAATCTGTTACAGATGCTTCCCCTTTAGTGACCTGCAGGATGATAGAAAAACATGAGAAAAAAGATAAAAACGTACAGTTCTTCATGATTACGACTTCCTCAGAAATTTATCTCTTTGCCAACATCGTACGAGAGAGAGAGAGTCCCATCAACTATCATGTCATTAAAAAAGAAACCTAAGTTGGGATAAGGGAAGGATGGGGAAGGAAACTAGCTGCTTGTATTATAGCATTTTAACCGTTCATGTAATATAATTACTGAGACGGGAACTGGAAACCAGCCCAGCACTTGTCCAAACGAAAGTGAAAAACCGCCTTAAAGCTACGCTCAGTCCGGCCAGCGTAATACATCCACCGTGCGGTTTCGACGCAACCCTTGTTCATCTCCATGTCTCGCAAACTAGCGCGCCGTGCGCTAAGCTATACGGCCAGGTCAGTATGTCGCTACATTAGAACGGTATTAGTGTTCAGTATTCATTCTATAAGTAGTTTCCACTTGTATCAGTCCATTCAAGTCTGTGATTTTTAAAATGGCATATTAAAGTACAGTCATGGGCCTATCCACCTACTATTAATGGCATGTATACACACACACACACACACACACACACACACTATTGGTGACTGACATGGCTGATAGTGCACTAAACAAAATTACATCAGTATTTATTTCATTTGCAGAGCAGTAATTATAGCTATTAGGAGAAATATTTTTCAGGGATATTAGTACCACCACGTAAATGTGGCAAGGGCAAGCCATCAATGTTTATTTTCCCCTGAGAAGGACGTCAGATGTTGTTGCACGGACACGATGCAGAAGGAGTAGTCTTTATTGACAGGCATAGTTCACTTAATAGCGCAGCTGTGATCATGCAGCAAAATCCGGTAGTAAATCAGTAAATTGTGTGAGACCTCTACTGGAAGAATGTTACCCACAGAGGGAGGTGTGTGTGGGGGGTGGGGGGGGGGGAGGAGGGGCACATGGAAAAACGTAAATTCATACTGACCTTCTAATCGTTTATTGGGCAGTCAGTATAAATTCATATATATTTTTTCCATCCACCATACTTCATTCAATTAAAGTGGTCATACGCTACTGGACATCTACATATAAATACAAACCACACAAACCAAATGTACAGCGGCGTTTCAGAGGGTACATTATAATGAAATTAACAATTTTTAATCCATTCTATTCGCGCACTGAGCGACGAAAGGCTGTCTGTATACCACTGTGCATGTACTCATAATTACACTGCCGTGCAAAAAGTAACGGGCGAAAGTAACTTACGCATGCTGTGTAAGTGACAACTAGCATAGTTTGGGAAAGCTTGAACCAGACACAGCCACATCTGCTACAGCACTGTACAGTCGGTAACTAAAAGAAACACGCACTTAGACGAACAGAAATCACACGTCTATTGAAATATAGTAATTACACCGAAGATTTTGAGCATTGCTGTGCTTCATCAACTTTGCATGGAAGAGCTTCAGTCGACTGGAATTAACGGCCAATTAGCTAAAAAATACAGGTTTATTAAACCAGTTTTAAAACTGCCTTCTTCAATAGGTATTGGACACAGAATCTCATTACCAATATCCATTGTACGAGTCAAAATGGTTCAAATGGCACTGAGCACTATGGGACTTAACTTCTGAGGTCATTAGTCCCCAAGAACTTAGAACTACTTAAACCTAACTAACCTAAGGACATCACACACACCCATGCCCGAGGCAGGATTCGAACCTACGACCGTAGTGATCAAGCGGTTCCAGACTGTAGCGCCTAGAACCACTCGGCCACTCCGGCCGGCCTGTAGGAGTCATTGACTTTGTCTTGTACATGTGTGTACCATCCAGTTAGTCACCATTTAATATACATCATTTAAAAGTAATAGATTGGTACTGTGCGATATTTCAATAAGTTTCGAGACAAAGCTCTTCAGTATAGAACTACTACTTTTAAACCACGTATTTTGAATGGTGATTAAGCTGATGACATACACATGTCCTAGCCAGAGGGAACGACTCCTACATTGGATATAGAAAATTTGATTTTACGTAAAACGCCTTCTGAAGAAGACAGTTTTTAAAACTATGGTCAAGCTTTAATAAACCTGTACTTTGCAACTGGTTGTCCGTTATTTCCAACCCATTCAAGCAATTACACCGAAATCATCGCTATTGATTCTTGGCCCTTGGACATTACAAAAGGTGGGACATGGCTCTTAATAGGATACGTGATGACCACAGACGCCAATACATCCTCTACAACGAGGTCCCATGCTGGCTTTAAGGTTGGAAAGGACTTTTTGTGGTAGGGCGTTCCATTCCTGCCCAGTCACTGTTGACAGTTGCTGGATGGTCGTTGGTGCATGTAGACGTCTTCGAAACGCATCCCACACGTACTCGATGGGATTTAAGTCCGGGGAACGGACAGGCGAATATCTTCTCGTTCCCGGAGATGCCCCACCTGAGCTGTTTGATACCGCACGCACTGTCCTCAATACAAATGAAGACAGGGTCGAGTGCACCCCTCACTTGGAGGTACTGACAAACCTAAAAACATACTACTCCTATGGCTACAATTGTTAGTCTGCAAATTAAGTGAATACCGATGTAATGTTATTCAGTAATCTGTCCTCAGTCATCAAGAAAAGTATCTGCAGTTACAACCCTCACACTCTGTATAAAACTTAATTCCGCGATCAGACCCAGTGGACCACCCCGATGCCGACCGGCCACCGTGTTGTCGCCTGCCACGTGACTGAGGAGAAACAAGCGTTGTATCACGATTTGAGGTACAGAGGCGAGCGAATGTTCCAGGGCTCCAGTTCACTATTACAAGCGCCACGTGCACAATAAGCGCCTGTGCACAACATACAGAGGATTGCACCATAACTGAAGAGTGAGATTAAAAATTAAAAAACTATTTCAAAACTTGGTCGGTGTATGGTTAATGAATATGTTAGGCACAACATACGATCATAAGAAAAGAATAAGTGGCGCTGAAACATAAAACTAGAAAACTAAAAATTGATCAGAATATGCAAATGTATCTCACAATTAAAAGTTACAAGTCTCAAATTAATCAGAGCAGTATCAGCGTTTTTACGATAACCTGAAACCGCTATATATTAGACAAGAAAGCAGAAAATTCTTATGTAGCCTCAGTTTCAGGTACGAACGTTAAATATGAGTCACCAATAAGCCATCTCTATTAGTTCTCACGTTATTTACTAAAAGACGAATAGGAAACGAAAACGTTCTTATTCACGGTCTATTAACAAGGGAACCTCCCCATCGCACCCCCCTCAGATTTGGTTATAAATTGGCACAGTGGATAGGCCTTGAAAATTTGAACACAGATCAATCGAGAAAACAGGAAGAAGTTGTGTGGAACTATGAAAAAAATAAGCAAAATGTACAAACTGAGTAGTCCATGGACAGGATAGGCAATACAAGGATAGCGTGAGTTCAGGAGCGCCGTCGTCCCGCGGTTAGCGTGAGCAGCTGCGGAAAGAGAGGTCCTTGGTTCAAGTGTTCCCTGGAGTGAAATGTTTACTTTCTTTTTTTTCGCAAAGTTATGATCTGTCCGTCCGTTCATTGACGTCTCTGTTCACTGTAGTAAGTTTAGTGTCTGTATTTTGCGACCGTACCGCAAAACCGCGCGATTAGTAGACGAAAGGACGTGCCTCTCCAATGGGAACCGAAAACATTTGATCGCTAGGTCATAGGTCAACCAATTCCTCCACAGGAAAACACGTCTGATATATTCTATACGACGCTGGTGACGGCATGTGTGTCACATGACAGGAATATGTTGTCGACCAACCTAACTTGTACACTTGGCGAATGGGTAAAAAGATTTTTCTGCCTTGCGCGATTTAGGTTTTCTTGTGGATGTGATAATCATTCCGAAAAAAGTGATGAAAACATAAGAGTTGGCACATAAACTGCAACAAATGAATGCAACAGTTTCACAGTGCTCTGTGAAAAAATATGTTTTTAACGTTTCCAAATTTTTCCGTGTGTAGACCGTCAAATCCTGCATATGTCCAAGCAAATCTGAACATGTCCTGGAATTTTGGAGAGGGAAGTTGATAATGTGTGAGTGCCTGAACTTTGATAATTGTCTGAAAATAAAAAATTAAACTTTTCGCTCGAGGAAAGACTTGAACCAAAGACCTCTCGCTCCGCAGCTGCTCGCGCTATCCACGGGACCACGGCGCTCCTGAGATTGCACCATCCTTGTTGTGACCTATCTTGCGCACGGTTTGCTCAGTTTGTATATTTTGCTTATTTTTTTCATAGTTCCACACAACTTCTTCCTGTTTTCTCGATTGGTCTGTGTTCAGTTTTTCAACGCCTATCAACTGTGCCAACTTGTAACTAAATCTGAGGGGGGTGCGATGGGGAGGTTCCCTTGTAAGTATCATTTGTATTTGTAACAGAAAGTTATAATTAGAGCACTCGATTACATTTATTGAATAATACAACTGTACCACATTTCACGATTGTATTCTAACTAACAATTGTTATAAGAAATCTTAAAGAGGTAGTTCAGTGGTCATATTCCACTGTCAGTTCCTTTCTAACAATTCTAGCTGGTAAAGTTGAAATGCAGTCGAGCTGAAACTTTTGTCAAACTTAACTCTGTTTGTATAAAAATTAAGGGGATTGTAAATTGTTAAAAGACAAGGCTATCTATTAATAAGTGTCCGAGAAAGGGACCATTTAGATATTGCCGCCTGCGCCTTGGGCGGTTGATAGCAAATATCTCGTTTGGCGGTCCGCTGTGGCCCTGTATAAATTCAGCCAGAGAGGCAGTGGCAGGAGACACCTTGTACCGAGATATCAAACTGTCCGCGTCAGTCAAACGCCCCCGTGCGTTGTGCCTGGGATGACGTCAGAGCTGGACAGACGTGAATGCGTTTTCAGTAAAAGTAGGATGTGAACTCGTGAGGACTGTACACCGTCCTGCATCGCTTAGATTTCACGGCAGTAAATGTTTGTGTGCTACCTGTATCGTTTAAAAACCGTGTGTCAAGGGCCAAGACTACTTTCCGCTTTTAAGGCTAGCAATTAACTTTTGTTGATTATAAGTCCGGGCTAGAGACCATTTTATTTGAAACTTCCTGCAGAGGTCGTCCCTGAACTGTTAAAAGTGCTTTTTCCAGTAGAGATATTAGTTACAATAGTAAGACTTACTTTTTCTGTGTGCGAACTTTTACAGAAAATATCAATCAGTTAAAGCCCAAAACTTTTATTTATAGTCACAGTTCCTGATCCCGCTGAGGAAATAGCAAGTTGGAACATTTTCTTTCAGTGAGCACAAAGAGTAATGTGGACTTTCAGACAGGACATTATCGCCAGTATGTTCTCCATCGCTTTATGGCTGACTGCAAATATAGTTTTCAGGCTCTTGTAGGCGTTGAAGGTTGGTGGAAAGGACGCAGAGACAATTTAAGTGTCTCTGCATCACTTAACATTTCCGGGCTGAGATGCCGTGGTCCATACATAAGACTCTCCCCTGACGTTTCGCCTTCGACTGCGGAAGGCATCCTCCGAGGACAATCGCCAATTGGCGATTGTCCTCGGAGAATGCCTTCCGCCATCGAAGGCGAAACGTCAGGGGAGAGTCTTATGTATGGACCACGGCATCTCAGCCCGCAAATGTTAAGTGATGACAACACCTGCCGTGAAAGCTTTCATTCTATGATTAAGTGTCTCTCCATAACGACATAACAAAGTAACGACTATTTTACTACCACGCAGCCACGTTCAAAATTTTAAGATTATTATTACCCGCCGTCCCGCATGACCTCATACAGATGCGCTCTGATGAGCATAAGTTCATCACGGGGCTCTCCCGGCCGTTGTAGGCTCTATTTCACACGCAAGTAGCTTCTAAATTGGCCTTACGAGGCTGACTGGATCCTTTGCCAGTCCACCCACCAAGGAAAAATCTCGGGAATTGAACCCAGGTTCCGTATAAGGCAGTAAGACGTTCTCAACAGTTACAGGGAGGACTGTTTATCTATATCTATCGATGGTATTGTAAACATACTGCAACTTTTGAAACAGCTTTTCTCGAACTCTACATCTACTCTTACGCAAAGTGTCACAATTTCCTTATTTAACTCCAAATGTTAGATGAATATCTGTGTCTGAGATAATAGGATGATTTCGACAAATAAAAAGAACTCAAGAAACTCGATAGTTATGTATATAATGTGGACCTAGGTTGTTAGATGCTGTTGAAAACATTGTCCAAATTGTGACAATCTTATCTACCTACGGAATTTGACTCTTTACTGTTGAAGCAACTTCAGAACTAGTATGGCGCAGACTCTGGCACTTGACCCTGAACGTAAGTAAATGTAACATATTGCGCGTACATAGGAAAAGAAATCCACTACTGTACAGCTAGCTATTGATGACAAACAGCTGGAGACAGCGTCTGCCGTAAATTATCTAGGCGTAATTATCCAGAGCGGTCAAGTGGAATGACCATATAAAACAGATAGTGGGAAAAGCAGACACCAGACTCA
This sequence comes from Schistocerca serialis cubense, assembly GCF_023864345.2. Lineage (NCBI taxonomy): Eukaryota > Metazoa > Arthropoda > Insecta > Orthoptera > Acrididae > Schistocerca > Schistocerca serialis. Next base: position 998,875,297 of record NC_064639.1, read on the forward strand.
GATTCATCGGGAGAATCTTAAGGAAATGCAACTCATCCACGAAAGAAGTGGCTTATAAGGCACTAGTTCACTCGAATCTTGAGTATTGTTCATCTGTCAGGTAGGTTTGATAGAGGATATGGAGAAGATCCAACGAAGAGCGGCACGTTTCGCCACGAGATCGTTCAGCTGGCGAGAGAGCGTTACGGTGATGCTAAACAAACTCTACTGGCAGACGTTACAAGAGAGGTGTTGTGCGTCACGGAGAGATTTACTACTGAAATTCCGGGACAGCACTTTTCAGGAAGAGTCAGACAAAGTATTACTCTCCCCACCACCCACCCACCCACCCACATACATCACGCCTATTGACCAAAAGGAGAAAATTAGAGCCAATACAGAGGCTTACCGATAATCATTCTTCCCACGCACTATTTGCCAGTGGAATTGGGTTGGAGGGATCAGATAGTGGTACCGAAAGTACCCTGCGTCACACACCATTACGTGGCTTGCGGAGTATGATGTAGATGTAGATGTGGATGTAGATACCTAATTGAGTTGAGAATGGATTAGGAGGTGACGTGGACTATACGAACATTTTTCTGAATTGTCTATTTGTCTTGAAGCCTTCCTAATACCTCCCTGTCTGCTTCATTACGCCTGTTATTTAATGGTACCAGCCCGAGGAACAATAGAAATAGCGAGGAGGGGTTTTTGAAAAAGGCTAGAGTTTTGGTCGCGGAAATGATTTTCACTTGTTCGCAGACGGTTCAGTTAAGTTAGTAAAATGTTAGGTCAGAAGCAAATTTCGTTGGGGTGAAAATAAGACTACATCCTCCGCTTACTCGATATCTTGCCAGGAACAAGTAAAGCGAACGAAGCTGAACAGGTGAGGCTGTGATGTTCAGATTTATTACTAGACGTGCTGACAAATCCCTGGCAGTGTATCAAGCCCGTAAAAAATGTTAGCGAAACATGACATGCAGCTATGTGCGGTATGCGGATTCTAAATTTATGTTCTTGCCCTGTGGTACTAACTGGAACAGCATTACGTAAGTATTGAATAGGGCAGTTAGTAAAACGTCATCAACTGATGAATAAATATGAATTTGATGAATAAATAAGTGTTTTGTAATAAACCAGGTCATGCGGGACATCTGTAAAACAGAGACTAGATACTCACGCAATAACACCATTAGCAATGACATGACGCATCACAGAAAGATACATAAGTTACAGTAAAAAGACACAAAGCGAATATCGAAGTTGTATGTTACATACATAATTGTCAGAGACAGAGTGGTAACATAAGAAACCAAGTTCTACTGGTAAAAGGCGGTACTCTATCTTTAGTGGCGCTGCACAGCGTCGAGTCACAAACGAATACTTACGTGCTAAAATTCTCAAAAATATGAAAAGCCATATTAAAAGAAAGATACAATCACCAATATTAAATACACTCCTGGAAATGGAAAAAAGAACACATTGACACCGGTGTGTCAGACCCACCATACTTGCTCCGGACACTGCGAGAGGGCCGTACAAGCAATGATCACACGCACGGCACAGCGGACACACCAGGAACCGCGGTGTTGGCCGTCGAATGGCGCTAGCTGCGCAGCATTTGTGCACCGCCGCCGTCAGTGTCAGCCAGTTTGCCGTGGCATACGGAGCTCCATCGCAGTCTTTAACACTGGTAGCATGCTGCGACAGCGTGGACGTGAACCGTATGTGCAGTTGACGGACTTTGAGCGAGGGCGTATAGTGGGCATGCGGGAGGCCGGGTGGACGTACCGCCGAATTGCTCAACACGTGGGGCGTGAGGTCTCCACAGTACATCGATGTTGTCGCCAGTGGTCGGCGGAAGGTGCATGTGCCCGTCGACCTGGGACCGGACCGCAGCGACGCACGGAAGCACGCCAAGACCGTAGGATCCTACGCAGTGCCGTAGGGGACCGCACCGCCACTTCCCAGCAAATTAGGGACACTGTTGCTCCTGGGGTATCGGCGAGGACCATTCGCAACCGTCTCCATGAAGCTGGGCTACGGTCCCGCACACCGTTAGGCCGTCTTCCGCTCACGCCCCAACATCGTGCAGCCCGCCTCCAGTGGTGTCGCGACAGGCGTGAATGTAGGGACGAATGGAGACGTGTCGTCTTCAGCGATGAGAGTCGCTTCTGCCTTGGTGCCAATGATGGTCGTATGCGTGTTTGGCGCCGTGCAGGTGAGCGCCACAATCAGGACTGCATACGACCGAGGCACACAGGGCCAATACCCGGCATCATGGTGTGGGGAGCGATCTCCTACACTGGCCGTACACCACTGGTGATCGTCGAGGGGACACTGAATAGTGCACGGTACATCCAAACCGCCATCGAACCCATCGTTCTACCATTCCTAGACCGGCAAGGGAACTTGCTGTTCCAACAGGACAATGCACGTCCGCATGTATCCCGTGCCACCCAACGTGCTCTAGAAGGTGTAAGTCAACTACCCTGGCCAGCAAGATCTCCGGATCTGTCCCCCATTGAGCATGTTTGGGACTGGATGAAGCGTCGTCTCACGCGGTCTGCACGTCCAGCACGAACGCGCCAGGTGGAGGCGCCAGGTGGAAATGGCATGGCAAGCCGTTCCACAGGACTACATCCAGCATCTCTACAATCGTCTCCATGGGAGAATAGCAGCCTGCATTGCTGCGAAAGGTGGATATACACTGTACTAGTGCCGACATTGTGCATGCTCTGTTGCCTGTGTGTATGTGCCTGTGGTTCTGTCAGTGTGATCATGTGATGTATCTGACCCCAGGAATGTGTCAATAAAGTTTCCCCTTCCTGGGACAATGAATTCACGGTGTTCTTATTTTAATTTCCAGGAGTGTGTATACATATAGCAGACATAGAGATCTTGAGATAATTTTTTAAAAAGTGTACAGGCTTTTATAATTTCCTCGTTCCACAGTAACAAAAGTTATAACTAATGATCCAGATAACAGCGTAAGAAAACAAATATAGCAATACAATTGGCTTATGAGCACCAGAGTAGAAGAGCTAAAAACAGGAGGTAATTTCATACTGTCATTGTGGAACAAGGACGTTTTAAATGTCTGTACCGTTTTTTAAAAAAATTCTTATTTTACTTATGTAAAATTGTCTCCAGATCTTTACGTCTGCTATATTGACAATTAATTTTGTATGTACTTTATACTGTCTTTCTGGTTAAAAGACGTTCTGTATTTTCAAAAACCGTAGCAGAGAAGTATTCAGTGGTCACTTGCGGCTGTGTATCGCCACTAAGGGTACACCATGGCCGCCTGCCCACAGATTTTTGTTTCGTGTTGTTATCACTGTGGGACCCGTCAACCTACACCTGACAGTTACATATGTAACACATAACTGCAGTTCGTCTGTACAACTCGGTGTATCTGGCATGTGTCCTTTACTTGTAACTCATGGATGTTTTTATGATGCGCTATGTCATTGCTGTTGCTGTTATTACATGACTACGTATCCCCTGTTTCATAGATACGGGATTAGGTGATATTCTGAAATGCGTCATGTTAAAGTCATTTATTCACCGACTGATGATATTTCACTTACTAACCTATTCAGCATTTGTGCAATACTGTGCATCGTGTACGACTTATTGTCGCATGTCCAATTTTCTGGTATTAAGTGGGTATAGAGGGGGCGACGGTGGAGGAGAATACCTCGGCTGAAATAATATCTAGGTTTCGTGTAAGGCACACAGGAAAATTCAAAAGTTCATTAGCAGATCAGGCAACTGTTCTTTGCTACCTCCTAAACCGAAAAGAACATGAAACAGTATATAAAACTGAAATATAGACTATTGGACAATATTTTTTGGTAGTCAGTGGTCTAACGATCTACTGACCATCCTCCATTAATCATCGACAACATTTTGTTCTCAGAGTAGCAGTGACATCCTACGTCCTATATTATATACTGAATTTGTAGCAATCTTAGTCTTCCCCTGCGGTCCTTAACCTATAAAGCTCCCTCGAGTTCCACGGAAATTATTCTCTGATACTTTAACGGATGTCGTATCACCTAGGCCCTTCTTCTTGTCAGTATTTCCCGGATGGTCCTTTCTTCGTAGATTCTGAGGAGAATCTACTCATTTCTCACCATATCAGTGCACCTAATTTTCAACACCCTTCAGTAGTACTATATACCAAAAATTTCAGTTATCTTCTTTTCCACTTTTCCCATGATTCACTACCAGACAACGCTGTGCTCCAACATACATTCTTAGAAATTTCTTCGAAAAATTATGGAATTTTTTGTTTTGTTTTTTGTTTCGACTTTTCAGTCTTCCGACTTGTTTGATACTGCCCGCCATGAATTCCTCTCCAGTTCCAACTTTTTCATTTCTGAGTAGCACTTGCAACCTACGTCCTCAATTACTTGCTTGATATATTCCAACCTCTGTCTTCCTCTACAGATTTTACCCTCTACTGCTTCCTCTAGTACCATGGAAGTTATTCGGTGATGTCTGAACGGATGTCCTACCATTGTGTTCCTTTTCCTTTTCAATGTTTTCTACATATTCCTTTCCTCGCATATATAGCGGAAAACAACCGCGATGTTTACCTTATCAGTTCGCTTATTTTTCAACATTTCTCAGTAGCATCACATCTCAAACGCTTCAATTCTCTTTTATTTCTGTTTTCCTACAGTCCATATTTCACTACCATGCACTACTCTACTCCAAACACACTGTCTCAGACATTTCTTCCCCAAATTTAAGCCTATGTTGGATACTAGTACACTTATCTCAGCTAAAAATACCTTTTTTTGCCTGGGCTAACGTGCTTTTTATATCCTTCTTGTACCGTCCGTCATGGGTTATTTTGATGACTAGCTAGTAGAATTCCTTAACTTCATCTACTTCGTGATGGCCAGTGCAGATATTAATTTTCTGACTGTTCTCACTTCTGCTGTTCCTCATTACTTTCTTCTTTCTGAGATTTACTCTCAGTCCGTATTCTGAACGCATTAGACTGTCAATTCAGTTCAACAGGTCATGTTATTATTCTTCACTTTCACTGAGGATAACAATGACATCAGCGAATCCTATCACTGATATCCTTTAACCTTGAATTATAATCCCACTCTTCAACTTATCCTTTTATTTCCGTCATTACTTACTTGGACAGTAGGGGTGAAGGATTACCTGAATCACTGTGTCACTAACGGTTTTATGAGCACTTCGTTCTTGATCTCCTAATCTTATTGTCCCCCCTTATCTCTTGACTATATTACAAATTACCTGTGTTTCCCTGTAGCTGACTCCTATTTTCCCCAGAGTGTTGAACATATCGCAGCTTTTGACATTGTCGAACGCTTTTTCCAGGTCAACATCTCTTCTAAACATGTCTTCATTTTTATTCAGTCTTGCCTCTATTATCAGCCGCAACTTCAGAATTGCCCCTATGGTGCCTTAACCTTTTCTCAAGCAAAACTGTTCACCATCTACAGCAGCATAAAATTACTTTTTGATTCTTCTGTATATTATTCTTGTCAGCGTCTTGGATGCTTGAGCAGTCACGGTTCTTGCAGTATTCGGAATTGTGTGGATGATGTTTTCCCGAAAGACAGATGATATATCGTCAGACTCACACATTCTATACACCAGCGTAACAGTAGTTTTGTTGTCACTTCCCCAGATGATTTTAGAAATTCTGATAGAATATTATCTATCACTTCTATCTTACTGTTCGTTTGGACAAGAAGAGAATAGAAGATTTCGAAATGTGGTGCTACAGAAGAATGTTGAAGATTAGGTGGGCAGATCACGTAACTAATGAGGAGGTATTGAATAGAATTGGGGAGAAGAGAAGTTTGTGGCACAACTTGACTAGAAGAAGGGATCGGTTGGTAGGACATGTCCTGAGACATCAAGGGATCACAAATTTAGCATTGGAGGGCAGCGTGGAGGGTAAAAATCGTAGAGGAAGACCAAGAGATGAATACACTAAGCAGATTCAGAAGGATGTAGGTTGCAGTAGGTACTGGGAGATGAAGGAGCTTGCACAGGATAGATTAGCATGGAGAGGTGCATCAAACCAGTCTCAGGACTGAAGACCACAACAACAACAACGATCTTACCGTATCTTAGGTTTTCCAAACTTCCAAAACTCTTTTAAATCTTGATTCTAATACTGAATCTCCTACCTCTTCCGTATCGACTCCTCTTTCCTCTTCCATCACTTGATAAGACAGTTCTTCTTCCTCAAAGAGCCTTCCTGTGTAATCTTTCCACCTATCCGATATGGCTGTTGCATTTAACAGTGCAATTTCCAGTGGACTCTTAATGTTAACACCCTTGCTTTTGCTTTCATCGAAGGGTCTTTTGACTTTCCTATATGTTGAGTCAGTCCTTCGGACAATCATATCTTTTTAGATTTTTCCTTTTTTTCATGCAGGCGTTTTGTTTTAGCTTCCCTGCACTTCTTATTTACTTCATTCCTAAGTGACTTGAATTTCTGTATTTCAGAATGCACCTGAATATTTTTGTACGTCCTTCTCTCGTCGATCGATGGAGTATTTCTTCTGTTATCCACGGTTTCTTCGTAGTTACCTTCCTAGTACCTATGGCTTTCTTTCCAACTTCTGTAATTGCCCTTTGTAGAAATGTCCATTCCCCATTAGCTGAACTGCCTAATGAACTATATCTTGTAGCACTAGCCTCAGGGAACTTCAAGCGTATCTCTTCATTCTTTAGCGATTCCGTATTCTTTGCGCATTGATTCTTCTTGACCAGTCTCTTTAATATTAGCAGACTTCTGTTAGCCAGAAGCGCCCTATTTGCCTTTGACAGCTAGCTTCTGCGTCAATCATGTGTTACTTCGCTTCCAATGTCGCAGAATTCCTACAGTTTGTCTACTTCGTTGTCACTAATTTTTATGTTAAGTCTAAGAATTATCTCATTTAGGGTACATGTCATTAGTCGCCCCTCACTTCGGTTTCCTCTCAATCCAAATTCTGTAATCATTAGATTATTCGTAGCTTTCAACAGGTCCTGTGATTCTTTCTCTCTTTCGCTGAAAATAACGATGTCATCAGTTACTCTAATCATTGATTTCCTATCACCCTGAATTTCAATCGCACCTTTGAAAAATCTTTTACTTCCGTTGTCGTTCTTCGATGTGCAGATGTATGACTGTATACATTCAACATCACTGTGTCGCTGCATCAGAGCCTTCTTAGTTATAACACTTCATTCTCAGTTTCCCATTTTTATTGTTCCCTCTCGCTTCTTGTACATATTATATGTAACACGCCATCCCCTATAGCTTAGTCCAATTTTTCTCTGGAAGTCGAATGTACTGCACCATTTAACATTCTCAAACTTTTTTCCTATGTCGACAGATACTAACAAAGCGTCCTGTATTGCTTCTATTATGAAGCACTTCGTCAGGGCTGCCTCTCTGGTACCCACCTTTTCTAAAGCCTTACTGATCGTCATCTAACAATAACTCAATTTTTTCCCACTCTTCTGTGCATTGTTTTGGCAGAAAATTTGCATAATCTGTTAAACTGACTACGTGGAAGTCTTATTTGCCCTTGCCCAGGTCTGGATATTGTGGGCGAAAATTTTCCGAAATTCTGATGGTACGTCTCAAGTCTCATAGACTCTACACACTAACTGGAACAGCCATTACATTGCGACTTCACCCAGGATTTACCAATTTCGGAAGAATGTTATCTGTCTCTTCTGCCTTACTTTCTTGCATGTATTGTAAAGCTCCTTTGACCTTCAATAATGGACCCACGATGTCTCCCATAAGAACTCCATTTCTTTTGCTATTACTTCATCACTTTTTCCACGTATCCGCTCTCTTCTCTGAATTTAACAGAGGAATGACCTTGAAAACTTAATGGCGACCCTCTTGTTTTTAATTTAGCCTCACATTATTAGCTGTTCTTTACATGATATCAGTCCTTTTGACGACAATTTCTGTTTGGATTCCATCATGTTTCTTCTTGCAGCCATTTCGTCTTGGCTTTCTCGTACTTCCTCTTCATTTCATTCAGAAGTTACCTATATTTCTGTATCGCTATATTGCTGTAGCAGCGTCTTTCCCAGAAAATTTTATATGCAGTTTATATTGGCCGATGGTCAAAAAATCGAATCCCATTTTATATCAATGCGAGAAGACTGTCGCAGAAGAAGCTGTGGTGTAGTGTTTATGATACTATCCTGTTGCCTGGAGGGTCGTGAGTTCCAAACTCACCTAAACTGTAAAATTTTTATTTCTGTATTCGGTTCGAGTACATTCTAGAAGTAGCCACAAATGTCAACAATCATTGTACTGGAATATTCTGTAACTGTACATGTACCGTATGTGTTCTAACCGGAGGCAGTTTGCTCCTCGCTCTTGTATGTGCAAGTGCTGAATAAACCTTCGTTCAGTGAAGTTGGTATTCGTCATTCATCTAATTACACCTTCTTCTATGTGACAATATGGTTAAATAGTTTTCGTGAGATAGCGAAAGTGTGAATTTTTTAAAAAAATAGATCCTTCTACAAATATGTGATTATTCAGCTGCAGTAGTTTAAGGCTGGGCACTCTCTGGAACAAAAGTACAAAAGTAAGATGTTCACAAATTTGAAAACATTTTCTAGTCGAAACCGGAAAATTTTTTAGGACATGTAGTTCCAGCCAAGTCTCGGCTATTTATTCAGTTTCTTCACTCCAAGTTAGTATCACTAAAAGTTAATATCGTAATTTATGTGCGCATTCGCCAATATAGAGGAAACTGAGAGGTGACCGATAACTGTATTCGACTCTGTTTCTTTGTATTATTGTACATTAATCAAAAAAGCACAATACCTTCATTTTAGACTCAATAAATACCATATAAACAAATAATATCACATTTTCGTATATAAAAATTTACAACGTGAGTATTGATAATACTTTAGTTAAATTGAAAATTATCATTAGCTATCACTATATTATAAATTATATGCATAATTAGTATTATCCTTATTAACTTACTACATAGTTAGAACAAATGAAAAGTATTAAAATTAGTTCTGACCATGGATACAGACAAAGTGAAGGTGGCATATGATGTTTGTAATTCAAACACTTATACAGTTAAAAATAAACATTCTTGAATTACTCAGCCGTCTACCTTTAGATAGTGCATTGAAAACTTGCACTGAGTGTGGCAGAGGCATTTTTTATAAGCCGGCAATAGTTGTTCGCACCTATAAAAGGACTTAGTACACTGACATCTGGATTGGAAGTACTTTAAGTATATTGTAGAAAAGACAAGATTTTCTGCGTGGTTTGTTATTAAACGGTATAGTTCGCACACTTTGCCTGTCAACAGTGTAGCAGGAGCGAAGATGGTTAAAAGTAATAATAATACCAAAAAGCGTTAGTAGTCTCTCATAAACATGAGCACGGTAAATAATACTAAATATTTTCTTCAGTTATAAATGCAGCTACAATGTTACATTTTAAAATCCGGAAAACGAGAAGCTTCAAAGAACGCCCATTTCATTACCGTTTGCACACAACTTATTAAGATGTCGGTTCCTCCTCCTGCAGCAATATTAATTAAATGGCGAGAGGTCTTTTGCTTCTCTTATTTCGTTTTTATTTGATATCTGATGCTGGAAAAATTATCGAAAAGGCACAGCAGCGGTGGATATTGTAACAGGGGGAGAGAGAAGAAGCTACATTATTTTTTACTTAGCGCTAGCGCTTCGAACACGAAATGATACTTTTCTTTTTTCTTATTAATAACTCTTTTGATTCTCAATTTTTATTGCATCCTGTTTCAGAAACCGATGTCTCTGCCGAGCGTGTCGAATGGCAAGCGCCCACAGGGCAGGATTAATTAAATGCGATGTCTGTCAAATTGTAATGTGGTTTAGACTTTGTGCCTTGTCCTGATTATGGCAGAAGCTGCTCCGTAGTATGCCAAGTAATGATTCACCAGCTGTTTACTTAGCAGCGTTATGTTTTTCCAACATACTAGGTTGAGCTATCGAATTGTATTTCGTTGCTTTCTTTGAGAGACGGTACTCTCGTTCACGGCGAATAAAACGGTTTGCAGTGTCTAACGACTGAAATTTTTTTGCTTCAAGACGCCAACCCTCGATTACAAAGTTTTCAATTTTTCGATCAATAATAGTCATTTACGACACGATGATGTTTATACATTGCGAATGTTTATACCTTACGACAGTGATTGCTTTTGTGGGTGAGGATGATCGGAACGAAAAAATAAAGTGATTCATCTTAACATCTGTCTATTTTCACCATGCCTTTCATTAATAAATTAAATAAATAAATACAGGAAATATTTTAGTCAGAGTTTTGTTTCTTTAATCGAAAAGGGTCTAGTTATTTACCTTCAAAACGATGAATAATTTCTGAAGAACGAAATGTAAAGCTGTATGAGAATCACCGAACTCTTTACAAAACAACTCCTATTTCAGGACACCAAGTGCAACATATTTATATGATGTCGGTCGCCCTGATTTTCACTGTGCTAAGGCAAAGCTTACATGTCCACCATATTACCATGACACTTGGTAAGTATTAGCTTTACTTACATGAACTTGTAGACGCTAGAGAATGCATTGTCCTACAATGGTTAAAGTACCGAGTGGGGACAGTACAACTTCTTACAGTGCCACATCCTATATAACAGCCTGTCATTACAGCATCAATTTCCTGTGCTCTTCGTGGCAATGAAGAAGATTATTTCAGTAGCAATTTTAAGATATACCATAAAAGTTTTACGTATACTTTGAGATACGATGTCAGTTCCTATGTGCGACGTGTTTGCTGGTACTTCATTATATGGCGTAAGTCTGTCGATTAGGCGACAAGAGGAGATTTTCGGAGCAATAAAGGTCGCCAATGCTCCAACATAAGTGCCTCTTGCACAGAGAACTATGCGAACAAAGACTATTCCGGATGCTATTCTACAACGACTTCAGACATTTTTCCGTATTATAAAACCACTTTATTGGTTATTGCCAGAATATTTGATGTGGTCCATAACATGCGTATCTCAGTTATTTTAACTAGAAATAAAGAGCGTACAAATGTAAGATATATTTCACTGTATCACAAATACACGTAAAGCATAATTATTTGAATCCTGTCAGAAAGAATAAAGGGAAGGAGACTAGTTCCATCATACATATAGTTATTTGAACGTTTTATTTCCAGTTATCGAAGTGTAAGGTCAGTAAAAAGTCTTTGCTTTAGTGTTAATTAATTTCTCATCTCCTTAGATCAAACCGTTTTATGATGACGTAAAGATTAGTAAATATGCAAGTTGTAGTAATAAATTTACGAGATCTCGTCTGTTAAAGTACCTCTCCTACAATAATAGAAAAAAATACTAGATCATGTTTGCGAGTTACTAAGATGGTAAGCAGTGAGAAATATTTAAATAAGAACTCTATGGGCAACAACTCCTTTCTCTAGAAAACCAGATTATTCACAATTTTATGTTATTTCACCAGTCTACATGCAGACCATGCAGACCAAAACCTACCACTCTTTCGTTGTTCCTCACTCACTGTTTTGGAATTCACCATATGTTTTCTGTGAAACTTATCACAGACGTGAATCTGTCGATAAATGGAACTTTGGATACTATAATGTACATATACACTTCTATACTTTGAAACACGTATGTAACATAGCAGCGATGGCGAGGCATTGTAGCATCTGTGACCAGAGAGTTTGCGCTTGACCGCGCGAGTGTTGCGAGCGGTTCTCAGTCTGTCAGTCAGTCGTTGCGAGTCTGTAGCTCTGTCTAGTTGAGAGCAGTACTCTGTCAGTAGTCGTCGCCTGCAGTACGCTAGTAGTCGTCATGCAGAGCGGTCGGACAGTGGTAGCAGTCCAGTGGGATTGCGTGATGTGGTCTGGCGACAACACTGGTCAAGATGCTGAATGAGGTATACTGTTAATTAAGATAATCATCGGATAATGTAGAGTTTAACTATTGTAACTAATTTTCAACAAGTGCCCCCAATAATAACTTTGTTTCAAAAGCAATTTTACATAAAATTTTCATTTTTTATTGAAGGAACTATTTCGTTCCACTTCCCTTAAACAAAAGTTTCAGTTTTCAATTAGATTACAAAAAAAAAAAAAAAAGGAATATTATTATTTGCAATGCAGTTCCTCCAAGCGGTGCGCAACAACAAGAGCAGAAATTTGACTAGGTGTTGCAATGAGGTAAGAATTTAATTTTGATTTTTGCACAGGGCCAAAGACCGATATTTCGGTTTAATTGAATTTTCTTATCACTGAATAGACTTTAATTTTTTGTGAGGAATTTATATTTGAGTCAGATTGCGAATTTCACATTTTTGTTGCCATTGTCAGTACATCTCATTGTGGGCGAGGTTACAATTAGCGCAATGTCCATTAGGATTTCTAAATAATATTGTCATTATATTTAAAATTTTTGTGGAGAGGTTACACTCGGCTCCCATTTCTAATTAGTATCGTCTTTTCTTTTAAAATTACTGTGGGGAGGTTACACTTGGCGACACCCAGTCCAGGATCGTATTTCGTTGAGAGTCTTTTGAGCGACAGTCAGATATCTGCTCTTATTTGCTTAGATATAATTAGGATTTGGCACAACGCTTTTACTAATCTTGTGACTTTCTTTCTACAGGTCAACGGCAATTCGTTGCTCTGTTGTATTTGTGTGTTGCTTTTGCATTGTGATTATTTATTTTGTGAAAAATTTTTGACTATTGTAAAAATGCCGCGAAAGACTGTGAATAGTGTATCGCGAGGTATTATGAATGAAATTACCGACTCAAACAACTTTACCGATAGGACATATGACACGCAGTGTAATGATGACAATCCTGCGTTCACTAACAATCAGTGCATTCCAACGTCTAATGATGACTTTTGTCTTAATGATGAACAAACGAACTCGGTTATGTCCTCTGTTGATTTGACGACAATTGATGACGCAGAACGCTCCATTGTAATGAGCGCTACCCAGCTTAACACACCCGATTTGGAAAATTCAAGTAACGTACAGACAAATTCTGTTAATGAAAATGAACAAGGTGCACAAAGTACGCCGGAGTTCTTTAATTCCGAAATAGTGAATGAGAGTGTACATTTGACAGGGAAAGCTTTTTGTGAACCAAAGAATGACCGAATGGTCACACAAAACGTGACAATTGCATGTAATCCATCACAGAGTACTGTGAATGCAACAGCTACTTTAAGTTTGGATCAATTTAGGGCAATAATGCTACAGTTTAAGAACGAACTTAGTGCAATTATCAAACAACAGAGTGAGAAAACAGACAACAGTTTCAAACAACTTAGAGAACAGTATAAACAACTTAATGCAAACCTTAATGAACAGAACAAACAAGCTAGCGAACAGATTACAGCTGTTACCATACAATGTCAGGACACTAAAGTACAATTACGTGTGGATACTAAGACTTGTGCTAATAACAGTAATGAAGAAGTTGGCACTGTTGCACAAGAATTAAGTAGCACACGTGTAGGCACAACAGAATCACATAAAGACAAGATTAATGCAGTCACTGAAAAATGTTCAGCAAACGCAACACAGATACACGAAATTAATGCAGTCACTGAACAATGGCCTAAAAACGCATTACAGATACGCGACGAGTTTAATTTAGAGCCACTGGAAGTTTCACACACTCTGAATACGGAAATTGTTAATAAAAGTGAACGACACAACAACCAAATTGGCGAAAATATTAAAGCAACAGAATTAAAAACTATTTCAGTCACCAATACGTCACAGAATCCGCCACTTTGCGAACATTTGTCTGACTCACGCAGCGTGTATAATGTGAGCAATTTACAGCAGCTACGCGACTTAAAATCCGAAAAGCCACGCGACTTAAAATCCAAAAAGCTACGCGACTTGAAGTACGTAATGACACAGACGAACAGATTCACTTACAAACCCGAACGTGTTTTCAAATTTAATGACGAGAACGTTGATTATAAGGAATTTGCGTTTGTAAGAAAATCTAAGGAATTTAATAATGACAGAACACAGGTACACGCTTTGAGCTGTATACGACAATTTATTTTTGTGCTTTCACCGCTATTACGTGTAATGCAGAAACTAGCTTTGAACCAGAGGCGACAATTTGTTATTGTATTTTCGTCAGCATTGCCTGTAATGAGGAAACTTGAATTAGCACAGATACAACAATTTGCCTTTGAAATTTTACCGCTATTGCCTGCAACGCAAAAGCTAAAATTTATTTGCAGTGCGTAATTGACCTCAGGGGATTCATTACGCTTTAATGAATATGTGCCGTAGCGAGCATAGGGCCCCGAGCTGTAGTAGTGCTGTTTCATCTTTAGTTTTCTGCACTGCTGCCTTCTCTTCTACTATCCTTTATATCTATCAAAACTGCTCTTTAACTATTGCTCTTCGTAGTATTAAGAAAAAAGACAAAGAAAACCCGATATGACAAATATTTTACCGAATGTGACAATTTTCAGTAGGCACTCCCGTAATGACAACTACCGCCGTAATTTTAATAACAGATAAAATCGTAATCATCAGTATGTACAAAATTTTCGGCAGTCGCAACCACATTTTTGTAACAATAGATGTTTTCCACCACAATAGCATGAAAGTCAACCGCTTAGCATACCTAACCAACAATACAGTCTACAAGGTCAACCAAACTTTAATGTTTCGCCGCGTGCACGTATAGTCCCAGATCCAACAAATAGTAACGCACGGGAGCAAAGAAATAACTACGTACAGATAACACCCTATTTGAATTCTTATCGCAATGCACCGTATAGAAGTGACTATCATGACCAACGTAAAAAAAATAATGAGCACAATTACCAGCGTACATATAATAACAGTCGGTCTCACCAACAGCAAAATCATACGCAAGAACATATTCTCATGAATGAACCCGACAGTAGGTACCATCCGGAGCGTAACACGTCTGGAAGAAGTAATAGAACAGTTCAAATAGTCGAAATGCCACAGAATCCTCCTAATAATAATAACACGTCAGATAGAATCTGACTAGATAATGTACAGGACGCATCTTGCAATAATACAAGCACTACCTTAGACACGCAAATTGTTGTTCACGAAAATGTAATTACTTTTGACGACATCAGAGACACTCTTTTACAGGAAAGACCAGTTATTCAGAAAACCATTTCACATCCTGTTATCGAAATTAAAATTGGTTCATCGAAATTTTCAGCAGTAATCGATTCCGGATCACCTATATCAGTAATTAACGAGGAGACTTTCAACGAGTGCAACAAAGAGAATACTTATCCGACGTTACCTTTAGGCAAAACAAAAGTGAAAGGAGCAGTATCGAGTAAAGGTGTAGACGTTAAATTACAGACGCATTTATCATTTTGTATTGGAGGTCATACTTTTCACTCTAATTTTTGGATTGTGCCTTTATTGACAACAGACGTTATTTTAGGTACGAATTTTCTGGTACAACACGACGCAGTCATTGATTTTCAGAATTCTTATTTAATGTTAAAGGATGAAAATGTACAACTTGCTTTAGAATTTCAGCACTCATTATCTGCGGAAGAACAAACAATCAACCGCACAGAGGTCATTTCCGCAACACGTGACATAGACTGTAATCCCACATTGTTAACGGATACGTACGTACACAACTATAATACTCCAGACGAAATGGACTACGACGTAATACAAATGATTTCCGATAAAGGTAGACAAAGCAGTGCAACTACAGACGACGAACGAACGCAATTACACAAAATTCTTTTACAGCAAGCTCCAGTTTTTGACAACATTCCTGGTACTATGTCCGGATTTATGTATGAATTTCAAGTCAAACCGCACGATACATTTAAAGCTAAACATTATCCCATTCCATATATTCACAGAGAACAAGTTAAAAAAGAATTGCAGGATATGCTTGATCAAGGAATTATTGAACCAGCAGTTAGTCCGTACATAAACCCGCTGCATATTGTTAAGAAAAAAGATGGCTCACTTCGCCTTGTACTTGATTCACGTCACATTAATGACATTATTATTAACGAAACAGATCGACCACAGACACTAGAGGAACTTTTACAGAAATTTCATGGTACAGCTATTTATTCTACACTAGATTTGAAATCGGGATTTTGGCAAATTCAACTTCATCCGAATTGCAGAAAATACACAGCATTTCTCTGTTTTGGCGACTGTTATCAATTTTGCAAATTACCGTTCGGCTTAACTATTTCTTCTGCAGCTTTTATTCGCGGTTTGAACACAATACTTCCGACAGAACTTAAAGACAGAATTACGACGTATGTAGACGACATTCTTATCGCAGAAGCTAACTGGTCTGAACACAATCTGATTCTTGAACAACTGTTACAAACTTTCCATGCACAAGGACTTACAGTTAACCTCAGTAAATCGCACTTTGGTAAAACTTCTATAAAATTTCTTGGACACGTGATTTCAGCAGAAGGCATTGCACCTGATCCGGAAAAACTTCAGGCTCTACGTGACATTACTGTTCCTACGACGAAGAAGCAATTACGCAGTTTTTTGGGCTTAATTAACTTTTTTCGTAAATTTATTCATCACTATGCTTTAGACACACCCAGATTATGCCAATTAACAGGTAAAAACAGTATTTGGTCTTGGGATAAGCAAGCACATTCTGAATTCATGAACCTGAAACATGCTCTGTTGAATGCTCCACTGTTATCGCACCCCGATCTTACTAGAAATTTTTCCATTGCCACCGACAGTTCCAATACCGCTTTAGGCGTACATATTTTCCAGGAAATTGAAGAAGATGGTTCAACAGTAATTAAAAACATCGCATTTGCAAGCCGCATTCTGTCACCTGCTGAGCGAAATTATTCTGTTACAGAATTGGAAACATTATGTGTTGTATGGGCTTTTACGCGATTTCGGCACTTTCTTTATGGCAGACATACCACTGTTTACACAGACCATAGAGCGATACAATTTTTACTTTCGGCTAAATTCACTCACGACAGGTTAAGTAGATGGAAACTTTATTTACAGGAATTTAATTTTACAATAGTTCACATTCCCGACACACAAAATGTTATAGCAGACGCACTATCGCGTTCCCTCGGCAACAATCAGCAAGACGTAGCAACCAACGTCTGCAAAGCAAATTTCAGTGTCATGTACATTCAGCAAGTTGCATTTGAAAACTTTATTTCATCGTCATTACAGGACATAGCAAAGGAGCAAAATAAAGGCAATGTGTGGAAAGAAATTAAACACCTTTGGCAAGATAGGAATAATGTTACGATTAGACACCACTACACTGTACGCAATGACTTCTGTTTCGCCGCTCTTATCCTGACAGCAACAATTGGTTACTATGCATTCCTGACGAACTGGTCAACAAATTAATCTGGTACACTCATTTAAGTTACGCACATTACGGAGCACGAAAATGTTTTCTTATACTGAGACAGAACTCTTATTTTACTAACATGGAGAAACGTATACGACGAGTTTTAGCGTCTTGTAAAATTTGCCAGAAAGCTAAATCAGACACCACTTCACATATTCCTCCGTTATATCCCATTATACCTGTTAAATTAAGACACATGGCCGCAGTAGATATTTTTGGTCCGATTCCCAGAACTAACAGAGGTTTTTGCTACATATTTGTCGCTGTTGAGCTTACTTCAAAATTTGTTACTTTCACTCCATTACGCAAAGCTACTGCTAAAACTGTTTCGAAAGCATTTGTAAAACATTTTCTATCTCATGCAGGGCATGTAATGAAAGTAATTTCTGACAATGGATCTCAATTTCGTAGTAGCGTATGGACACGCATGTTACGAGCCAGAAACATTTCTCCGATCTATATATCCAAGTACCACGCTTCTTCGAACCCTTGTGAAAGATTAATGAAAGAAATTGGTAAGCTGTGCCGAATATACTGCCACAAAAGATATATTGATTGGGATACATACATACTCTCATTCCAAGATGTAATTAATTCCATACCAAATGAATCCACTATGCTATCTCCGTCTGTTATACTGAAAAATGCTGAACCACCTAACAAAATTAAAGAATTAATAACATTTCCTACATCTCGTCGATTACGACACCACGAAATAATTGACATTGCGCTGAACAACATCAAACGTGCCGCAGAGCGCCGGAGAAGACAGCAAAAACAGGTTTGTACACGCCGTGACTTTCACGTTGGACAGAAGATACTAGTACGTACACACTATTTATCCAGTAAATTAAAAGGTAAGTGCAGTAAATTTGAACTTCTATACGCAGGTCCATATCGGATTCGCAGCATCCCTCACCCCAATGTTGTACACGTCGAAACTTTGAGAACCAGAAAATCGAAAGGCAATCACCATACCTCAAACATTAAACCGTTTATTGAATGAAGACACTTTATGATTCAACACACTATGATGCCATTTACTAATGCAATTATATTCACCTGACTAATTACTGATGATTATCGTATTTTTTCTTGGGAAGTGCCCGGCAAGGTAAGGTTAGCAGGTCGCTTTTCTTGTCGTTACACATCAGATCGTGCATATTTTTTCAGAAACACTTACGTATTTTATGACTAATTATGCAATGTTAGCTAATGACATGTTAATTTCATTACATTTTTTTTCATTAAAGTCTTTAATTCTCGCCTCGATTAACTACACTACATACAAGCTGAACACGACGAACGTCACATTTGTCTTTTATGTACGATTGTATTCCAGTTTTGTTTGTATGCACTGTGAAATAGTTAAGATATAACACGCACCAGTTGACTTTGACATTTTTTTTGCCCTATGACATCTCAAGATCGTGACTGTTTTACATTTTTTGCTGCTGCATTGTGATATTCTGTGTACATTTTTGCATCTGAACACTGTCAATGTCTTTGACATATTACGTTTTCTGTCATGTTATGCTGTATGGTTAATTATGTCACCATAAACCAGTCATTATTTAGTGGGTATATGATTTAAATGCAAGACATTAATCTTTGTTCATGAATTTCAGAAAGAAAGGATGCGTGTAAGAAATAAATTCAACAGAAATGGGAATTTCACCTACGGAATAAACGAAAGAAGATGCAATAACTTTATGGGGAAGAGTAAATGGATCAGGATTAACAAGCATTAACAAGAATATATTATACTCATCGTAGAATAGCAGTCTTAACTAATTTTTTCTTTCAGAATACAAGGTGATTGATGCAGGCTGTCAGAGAGAACTACACATCTTAGTTTTAGTGATGAAATATGCTAGAGATAAGGAATAGTTGTATAATGAGTAATGAAGTGATTTTGCAGATGATAATGAATACTGATGAATAATGACGAAGGAAATGGTATTATGAATAATGAAGTTTTTCTTTACAGGTGATGATAATAATGAAGTTATGATAATATGGATAATGAAGTGATGGATAATGAAGTTTTTTTTTTTCTTTACAGATGAGGATAATGTTGAAGTTATGTATTTATGCTATGTAGTTATTTAAGTATTTGTTGCAGTTTGCTTTGACAGCAGGTGTTACATTGCATAGTAGGATGACAGAAAGTTTTGGAAAGGACAGCTATGGAACACATTTTTTATACACATTTCACTACCTGTTAATTCGAAGTTCACTACTTTTCAGCATAGTGTGCGTTTCTTCTTTCAGGTCAATAATCCATTTTGTATTTTTTCCAGGAGAAGCCTTTCATGATACTTACTAAACCTGTTACTTATTATACCTGTTCTAGTACTTGCATTTTATTTTTTTACCCATTTGTGTTTATCATTTATAAATGTGATCACATATACTGCCTTGTTGCATGACCTTGCTACAGCTGACTCATGACTAATGACGTTAATTATCCTCATTTGCAGCAACAGGTCAAAAGCAAATAGTGTTATGTCTCAGCAATTAACTATCGATCCCAACGCAATGCATTGCTAACAAAAAAAAAAAAAAAAAAAATGTATTACCAGTCCCAAGTAGTGATACCAGTTTGAGAAAGTTCTGAGTAATGCTGATTAGCTCTGAATAGTATGTCACTTGAGTAATGACTTCTTAATGAGACAAAAAAAAGTATATATTTAAAATAATGCTTTGTCACTAGCTAATAACTGCCACTGTTTATTGTAATGAGACTACTTATGATGTCCATGATTATTAATGCTATGACTGTAATTAGCTGATTTTTAATAATGACTTCGTAATGATCTGAATAATACTGAATGATGAACTATGTTTTATTCTGTTCAATACTTGCTGGCCACTGAGTGCCAATAATTAATGTCACTTGAAGAATTGTTATTAATTATGCCATTAATTAGCTCTTTTTTTCATGTTGAGTTTTCATGTTTTGGTTAATGGGCAATGAGTGCCAATAATTTGTATCACTCAATGTATTATGTTAATGCGAGGCCAATAATTGACTCTCCTTTTCAACTAAGACTTCTGATGAACATTATTCTGTCATACTAAATATACTTTGTAACTGGCCAAGGACCGTCACTGTTTATTGTAATACGATTACCCATGATGCGAGCTAATGATTCTTACTAGATTGGAATGACACATAATTAATTAACTATGCTACTGTTCAATAATGCTTTGTAATTAGGAAAAGGTTAATGATTAATACTATTGAAATGACAAATGATGCTATGCTTTGTAATTAGAAGGCTAATGAATCTTAATTACTGTTTAATAATGCTTTGTAATTAGGAGAAGGCTAATAATTCTTACTATATTGGAATGACAAATGATTAATTAACTGTAATTAGGAGAAGGTTAATGATTCTTAATTATACTCTGTAACTGAAAAGAATGCGATTATTTCATAATGCTTTGTAACCAGGAAAAGAAGGCTACTGATTCTATGTAAAACAATTAATGAACATTTTTCTGTAATACTACATACTTGGTACAGAAATGTTCAATAAGTAGGCTATGAATGCCACAAACTACTCATGAAGACTGTAATTGTCAATATTATGTGACTTGATGTCCTTCACCTCATAAGCTGACTACCCTGAATTACTGCAATGTCCATTTGTCCTGTTTATCCTAGTGATCATGGAGCACTATCTTTGGTTTTGCACTAATTCTACGTGGGTGTGCCTTGTAAGAGCGTGGTGTTGACACGACATGCTGTCCACCACCGTGAGCGATGAAGACATTATTATGGTCCCACTGTTTGGTGTACGTAATGTACTGCCAAAATGAAAACATGGAACATTACTACGACAGTTCAGTGTCTTGGCTACACTGATAAATTCTGATGGGAAAAGAACTTCAAGTTGTGTCACTTGGTGTTGTACTACTGTGGAAAGATATGGACTTTCAGAACAGCTATGTGCAATCTAAAGTGCTACAACCATGATGCAATCCTTCCCTTTCCTATCCTGATTCTTGTCACATAAGGAAAAAAATTTTTTGGCTAACATTATTTATGTTCATGGCTATACATTTTTTTTTTTTTGATTTGCTCAACTCCAGTGCGAGTACACTTATGGCACTGGTCGACATGATGTTTTGCCATTATGTTTATTTGTTGTGAAAATGCTAAAGACATTTTTCAGTGTGTGTGCACTTTGGACATGATTTTTTTGCCATTATGTTTATTTATTGCGAAAATGCTAAAGACATTTTTCGATTTGTTCTGAAGTACAGTATATGTACACTCTTGTCTTTTATATTGTATATACATTTTTATTTTTTATGATATGTTCTGAACTACAGTGCATGTGCACTTATGTTAGGTGTTAATATGTTTCCTACTGAACTTCAGTGACTGTGCACTTTTCTCATTTTTCAATATGATTTGTACTATTCTGTATTTTCAATACTTCAATGCGTATGCACTTATGTCATTTGTTACTAATTGTATATACATTTCATCATTTGCTGATATGTTCTCAACTGCAGTGCATGTGCACTCATGTCACTTTTCAACATAATATTTTTTGCCAGTCTGTTTATTTGTTCTGAATATGCTAAAGAATTTTTTCAGTGCCTGTGCACTTTGTTATCTGTCAAATAATTTGTATATACATTTTTCTGATTTGCTACTATGTTTTGTACTCACATCTTGTCTTTGTCTTATATATTTTGTACTTAGTGCGTGTGCACAACGTTTAATTCATGTACTACATCTAAATATTCTGTAAATTGTAGAAGTTTATTAATTAATTAAAAAATTTTGCCGCGATTGGCAAGTCCAAATGACTCACCATCGCTGCCAAATTTTTGCCCCCCCAGTGGAGCGTTATGAAACACGTATGTAACATAGCAGCGATGGCGAGGCATTGTAGCATCTGTGACCAGAGAGTTTGCGCTTGACCGCGCGAGTGTTGCGAGCGGTTCTCAGTCTGTCAGTCAGTCGTTGCGAGTCTGTAGCTCTGTCTAGTTGAGAGCAGTACTCTGTCAGTAGTCGTCGCCTGCAGTACGCTAGTAGTCGTCATGTAGAGCGGTCGGACAGTGGTAGCAGTCCAGTGGGATTGCGTGATGTGGTCTGGCGACAACACTGGTCAAGCTACTGAATGAGGTATACTGTTAATTAAGATAATCATCGGATAATGTAGAGTTTAACTATTGTAACTAATTTTCAACAAGTGCCCCCAATAATAACTTTGTTTCAAAAGCAATTTTACATAAAATTTTCATTTTTTATTGAAGGAACTATTTCGTTCCACTTCCCTTAAACAAAAGTTTCAGTTTTCAATTAGATTACAAAAAAAAAAAAAGGAATATTATTATTTGCAATGCAGTTCCTCCAAGCGGTGCGCAACAACAAGAGCAGAAATTTGACTAGGTGTTGCAATGAGGTAAGAATTTAATTTTGATTTTTGCACAGGGCCAAAGACCGATATTTCGGTTTAATTGAATTTTCTTGTCACTGAATGGACTTTAATTTTTTTATGAAAAACTTATACTTAAGTCAGATTGCGATTCTCACTTTTATTGTCATTAAATTTAATTGCAGGGAGGTTACGTTTGGACGTTTGGCTCCTATTCATTTATTATTTCTGTCTTTAAAATTTCAGTGGAGAGGTTACACTTAGCGCAATGTCCATTGGCATTCATAAATAATATTTCTGTCATGTAAATTTTTGTGGGGAGGTTACAACTTTTAATTTTCTTTTGATAAAAGATAATCTTTTTATACAGTATGTAACAGTAACACAAACTCCCACTGGTGATACAGAAGGCCAAATGTATTTCAGCTAGAAAAACTAGTCGAGTGACGGCATGGTTGTTGTCCGTCGTTGCCACCAACTAAATCTATCACAATATTCTGACTTCAGCATCGTCTAAGGTATGATTTTAGGTAACTTTAACTTCAGATGTAACGCTCTAGACCAGTTCTCACTTAATTACTTGCAGTAACATAATTTTGCTTTTACTGGGGTGTGTTATTGAAATGATATTATCACTGGGATTGAATTCTGTATTTTACTTTTCCATGCCCAGTATCCATCTATTTGAAATAAAACAGCAAAGTAATGATTATCTGAAGTAAGGATTTCTTTTTCGTTTAAAGGAAGCTAAGTTAATCGGAGCTTTGTTGCAGTTTTCAAAAGTAACAGACAGTAAAGAGGCAGTATTTTTTACTCAGGTTCTAAGACAAAAGTACAGCATCATTTCTCAGATATACCAGAATTTTATTTCACTACGTTTTTGCGCTGTACTACTGTTCATTTGTAGGTATTTGCATTATATGTGAATGCTGGTTTATCATTTATTGTGTTGCTATGTGTTTTCCGCTAATTGTGTAAATCAAGGTTAAAAGGTCAGTTCAAATACATTTTAAGCCATATGACTTAGAACAAATGTGATGCTGACGATTGTTTCTGCACCTATAAAAAAATTTTTTTTGTAGAGATTATATGCCCATCATGATTTACCGTTAATCTTCATTCAGTAACTAAACTCCATTTGGTTCTCTTTCACGGTGCTCTCTCTAAAACAGCCTTCAGTTTTCTCTTAATCTTAAAATTAATCTAGTAAGCATCTTCCGCTAGTGATGTTCTGGAATGTCCCACATTCAACAACTCATGCCTTCTGATACAATGTGATTGTAATATTTGCTTATAATTCAGATGGCGACGACCTGTTTTGCATGATTACATTTGCCTACACTTCGGATGGTGAGTACTATATTTGTTTCATCTTGGTCTTAGGAAGAAGTAAAGTTCCGTTTAGATATATCACACTGGGGTTAGTAACTGTGGAAGGATAATAGCAAGAACTGCTCTTCTGTCTCTCCTAAATTATAAAATCCTACAATAAAAATGCGTTTTAATTAGATAAAGAGGGAAACATGCTTATGAAGTGGAACAGCAAAATAAAACATTTCAGAAATGGAAAACGGGGTAATAGAAGGAAGAAATGAGTAAATGAGTATTAGTTTACAGATTTTGAAAATTTGAGCAACCCAGTACAAGATCTTGCTAACAGAACTTGAAAGAAAAGTCATCGATTCAACACACTTTAATTTACACCCTCAGCTTCACTCATTACATCGCCTAAATTACTTTATTCTCAAAACAACACTTGCACCAATAGAGTGTTACCAACAATTAGACACGTCCAGTGTACCTTCTTCCCATTTGCACAATCCAGATATTCGATGAGACACAGCGTAAATTTTCATTCCAGAATTCGTCATGGAAACAGGCTTCAAGACCACGATTCTTACAGGAATATAAAAAAAGTATACACACTGCAGTAATGAATATTTCGCGAAGATTTATCTGTGACCAGCGGTTTTCGCGTCAACCTTAATCACATCCTACAATGTCTACACAGAAACTTCTCATTAAAGGTACAATGAGTTATTAAAAGCGAACAGAGACTAATCAGTAGTCACAACAGATCATTGCACTAAATCATAGTGTTACAGGAGCCCCTATTAATTTTACGGTCTACCGGCGAAGAATGCTCTTGTACCTTATGATATCGTTGACGTAACAATTATTTTTAGTAACATAACGCATTTTACTATTAATGTAGTAGACACGAGGTGGCAAAGGTCATAACATACCTGCTAAAATCGTGTCGGACCTCCATCTGTCCGGTGGCATGGACTTAACAATTCGTTGGAAGTTCCCTGCAGAAATATTGAGCCATGCTACTTCTATAGGCGTACATAAGTGCGAAGGGTGTTGCCAGTGCAAGATTTTGTTCACGAACTCACCTCTTGATTATGTCCAATAATTGTTCAATGGATCGTCAAATCATTCGCTCGAAATGTCTATAATGTTCTTCAGACCAATCGCGATCAATTGTAACCATGAAATTTCCTTAATTTCCTTCGTTGTTTGCAAACGGGAAGCCCATGATTGGCTGCAAATAGTCCCCAAGCAGCAGAACATAGCCATTTACGGTAAGTGATCGGTTCAGTTAAGCCAAAGGACCCAACCCGTTCCATATAAACACAGCCCACGACAGCATTGAGCTACCAGCAGCTTTCACAGTTCCTTGTTGACGACTTGGGTCCACAGCAGTAAGGGGCTGCGCCCAACTCGAACCTTACTATCAGTTCTTGGCCAGCCACTGTGACCGAGCGGTTCTAGGCTCTTCAGTCCGGAACCGCGCAGCTGCTACGGTCGCAGGTTCAAATCCTGCCTCGGTCATGGATATGTGTGGTGTCGTTAGGTTAGTTAGGTTTGAGTAGTTCTAAGTCTAGGGGAGTGATGACCTCACATATTAAGTCCCATAGCCGTTAGAGCCATTTGAACCATCAGTTCTTAGCAAGTGAAATTGGGACTCCTCTGACGAGGCCATGGTTTTACGGTTGTCTAGGGTCCTACCGATATGTTCACGAGCACAGTTCGATGGCGATGCCGTGCTTTGAGTGAAGCCAAATTTGACCACACTGCCCTAACGGATACTTTCCTTGTGCGTCCCACACTCATTTTTGCGGTTCTTCCACGCAGTGTTGCTTGTCTGTTGATACTGACAACTCTAAGCGAACGCCGTTGCTCTCCGTCGTTATAAGTGAAGAACGTCGGCCACTGCGTTGTCCATGGTGAGAGGTTGTTGTTGTTGTGGTCTTCAGTCCTGAGACTGGTTTGATGCAGCTCTCCATGCTACTCTATCCTGTGCAAGCTTCTTCATCTTCCAGTACCTACTGCAACCTACATCCTTCTGAATCTGCTTAGTGTATTCATCTCTTGGTCTCCCTCTACGATTTTTACTCTCCACGCTGCCCTCGAATACTGAAATAGTGATTCCTCGATGCGTCAGAAAAAGTCCTACCAATCGATCCCTTCTTCTAGTCAAGTCGTGCCACAAACTTCTCTTCTCCCCAATCCTATTCAATACTTCCTCATTAGTGATCTAGCCATTTAATCTTCAGCATTCTTCTGTAGCACCACGTTTCGAAAGCTTCTACTCTCTTCTTGTCCAAACTATTTATCGTCCATGTTTCACCTCCAGACATGGCTACACTACATACAAATACTTTCAGAAACGACTTCCAGACACTTAAACCTATACTCGATGTTAATTAATTTTTCTTCTTCAGAAACGCTTTCCTTGCAATTGTCAGTTTACATTTTATATCCTCTCTACTTCGACCATCATCAGTTATTTTGCTACCCAAATAGCAAAACTCCTTTACTACTTTAAGTGTCTCATTTCCTAATCTAATACTCTCCGCAACACCCGATTTAATTCGAATACATTCCATTATCCTCTTTTTGCTTTTGTTGATGTTCATCTTATATCCTCCTTTCAAGACACTATCCATTCCGTTCAACTGCTCTTCCAAGTCCCTTGCTGTCTCTGACAGAATTACAATGTCATCGGCGAACCTTAAAGTTTTTATTTCTTCTCCATGGATTTTAATACCTACTCCGAATTTTTCTTTTGTTTCCTTTACTGCTTGCTCAGTATACAGATTGAACAACATCGGGGAGAGGTTACAACCCTGTCTCACTCCCTTCCGAACCACTGCTTCTCATTCATGTCCCTCGACTCTCATAACTTCCATCTGGTTTCTGTACAAATTGAAAATAGCTTTTCGCTCTCTGTATTTTACTCCCGCCACCTTCAGAATTTGAAAGAGGTTATTCCAGTCAACATTGGCCAAAGCTTTCTCTAAGTATACAAATGCTAGGAATGTAGGTTTGCCTTTCCTTAATCTAACTTCTAAGATAAGTCGTAGGCTCAGTATTGCCTCACGTGTTCCAATGTTTCTACGGAATCCAAACATCTTCTCCGAGGTCTGCTTCTACTAGTTTTTCAATTCGTCTGCAAAGAATTCGTTTTAGTATTTTACAGCCGTGACTTATTAAACTGATAGTTTGGTAATTTTCACATCTGTCAACACCTGCTTTCTTTGGGATTGGAATTATTATATTCTTCTTGAAGTCTGAGGGTATTTCGCCTGTCTCATACATCTTGCTCACCAGATGGTAGAGATTTGTCAGGATTGGCTCTCCCAAGGCTGTCAGTAGCTCTAATGGAATGTTGTCTACTCCCGGAGCTTTGTTGCGACTCAGGACTTTCAGTGCTCTGTCAAATTCTTCACGCAGTATCATATCTCCCATTTCATCTTCATCTACATCCTCTTCCATTTCCATATTGTCGTCAAGAACATCGCCCTTGTATAGACCCTCTATATACTCCTTCCACCTTTCTGTCTTCCCTTCTTTGCTTAGAAGTGGGTTTCCATCTGAGCTCTTGATATTCATACAAGTGGCTCTCTTTTCTCCAAAGGACTCTTTAACTTTCCTGTAGGCAGCATCTATCTTACCCCCAGTGAGATAAGCCTCTACATCCTTACATTTGTCCTATAGTGAGAGGTAATGCGTGAAATTTGGAATTCTCGGCACGTTGTGGACACTATGGATCTCGGAATTGAATTCCCTAACGATTTCGGGAATGGAATGTTCCATGTACATAGTTCCAACTACCATTCCGCGTTCAGTCTGTTAATTCTCGTCATGAGGACA
Organism: Schistocerca serialis cubense; assembly: GCF_023864345.2. Taxonomy (NCBI): domain Eukaryota; kingdom Metazoa; phylum Arthropoda; class Insecta; order Orthoptera; family Acrididae; genus Schistocerca; species Schistocerca serialis. The sequence continues at coordinate 998,903,301 of NC_064639.1, forward strand.
CAATCACGTCGGGAACCTTTTCACACGAATCACCTGATCACCTGAGCACAAATGAGAGCTCTGTCAATTTATTGCTCTTTTATACCTTTTGTATGCGATACTACGGCCATACATATAAGTACCCCACGACTTTTGTCACTTCATTGTATGTAGCGATTACTGTTTCTGTGCCAGCTTACCACACTTAATGGAAATGTCGAGGGAAAACAATAGAAACAGCTGGAATTTGATATTCACAAGAACTGTGAATGGCCCTGTATGGTCCAAAAGTTTTGATTTTAAGAAATTTAGGAAATTAAAATTGAAGTAACGAAACAAATGGAAGGTAGAGCTAATCGCAACTGAGTTATGCATAAAGCTTTCTAATAAGTTGCCGGTGGTAGGAAGACGATGGTACAGCGGATACATTTATACTTGCCAATGTGACGCTCCTTGTAGAACTGTATTACGATCATATTTGATAATGTTTAAAACAGGAAGGCTCCTCATCGCTAGAGTCTGAAGACTGAAGTTTTCATATGTGCACTCTGCCAACTGACAGAAATTGCTCTTATCCACAGTCAATGAGGTACTGAACACTGGGAAATCTGTAGACGAGTGGAAAGTGGAAAAATTAATGAAATACATAGAGTTAATAGCAAAGAATTGATAAATTTGTACGTCATCCCTGATGCTAAAGTCTTACTGCTTGAACTGCGAAAATGTGGTAAGAGATTACCTTTTTTTCGTTTCGTTATGTTGTGGAAGATATCAGCTAGAATATGTTTCCAAAAAGTCCGCAATTATGTGTAAAGTTTCTAGGATGTCATTAAGTCCTATCACTCTCATAAATTGTGTGAATGCTGTCTGGGTAATTTTCACACCATGAGTTATTTTGCCTAAAGCCTTATACACAGTTTCTAACTTTAATCTTTGACTTACTCTGTTAAACTTTTAATGAAAATTATATTCCTTAATCGATAGATTATGAGAGCATTTTTAATTTTTAAATTCTGTCAATAATTAAGTTACGGATATACTTACTAATGATTTTCCGTGTTTATATCTAAACAGTGTCCAGTGCGCTCCGGAAGACAGCTCCATTTCAACGGCTTAGACATAATGGGCCTTACATCTGTGTCAGTTATTCACCTGGCACTAACGGAACGATATAGTTGTTAGATATAACGAATTAACGGTCTTGAGTAGGATTAATGAGTGAAAAGATGAAGAAATTAGAGAAATAAATTATTGCCAACATATTACCTGCGTCTGACCACGTAACATTCGTCTTACGTGTTAATGAAAACTTACACCTTGCAACTAAATTTTCAACGTTTTAATGTGTTTATGACAGTACTACATTATTTAAATGGTGCGTACGTAACCCATGTTGTAGTGATGTGATTAAGTTTCCGTATGATGATATTTATTTAGTGTGATTGTCATTTACATAGAGTAACGAAATAAAATGACACAATTTAAAAAATTGCTTATAGGAATCTAAGCGATTTTCGTTTTGTATTCTTACATACTCAACACAATTTCAGCTTCCCTTGAAGACAATCAGAGCATACCGCAAGTGTATATTAACATCAGTCGTAGGATTAAGTGCGACAATCTGGATTCGTAGACCGCAGCTGGTGAAGCCAGCCTCAATAATGCGAAGTGCTACCAAGGCTAATGGGCGCCTACCGCGCAATCTCGAATGATGCTTTGCTAGTAATTGTAGGAATATGCATAATCGACTTGGAAATTAGGAAAAAGGGAGGGGGGAGCGTTTCACTAGTTAAAGAGAGGCACTTGAATGGGAGTACGAATGATGCTTGACACTGAGGCCAATTCGAAAAATGCAATAAAAGATCGCATATTACAACCGTGGCAAAATGAATGGGACACTTCAGGCACTGGCAGAAGAACATACGAATTTCTCCCTAGCAACAGGGATAGATTAGATTACGAGACCTTTTGTTTAGTCCAAACAGTATCTCACAGAGAAAAGAGAATATAGCATTTTCAGATGTTGAACGACTTCTAAAACCGAACAGTACATTTGTCAGCAAATTATGTGAAACAAATTGATCAACTACCCTTACATAAACAGGCTTTTCAACAACTTTAGCTAACACTGGTAGCAGTGAAATAGGTCTAAAATTGCCTACATTATCCCTTTCTTCCTTTTTATAAAGCGGTTTTACTACTGGCTACTTTAATCGTTCAGGAAACTGACCATATTTAAAGGAAATATTACAAATATGGCTAAGTACAGGGGTAACATGTGCAGCACAGTACTTTAATATTCTGCTAGGCACTCCATCATATCCCTGAGTCTTCAGTGATTTAATTATTGACTCAGTGTGCCCCCTGTCAGCATCAGAGAGGAGTATTTCAAACATCAGTCTCGGAAAGGCATTTTCCAAGAGAGATATGAGATTCACTATTCAAACTAAGTTTTTGCTTAATTCACGAGCAATGTTCATAAAATGATTGTTAAACACTATACATATATCTGTCTTAACAGTAAACGAAATATTTTTACTAGGAACTGACTTTATATCGTAAAAGACTCTAGTCCCGTTGGATTAACTTTCTAAGTAGTCCGTAATTATATATAACATTTGTTTGATTACAAAAAACCTTTTAGTGTTAAAATTTGTGCATCATGGTCTGAAAGGCTATTCACCCTTTTACTAACAAAATGCGCATTTCGTAATGAGAAGCGAATAAGAAATTTTGTCTATGACTGTGCTACTGTTCTCCAGCATCCTAGTTGGAAAAAATGTATTCTGCGTCAGATAATATGAGTTTATGAGATATACCAACATCTTTTTCTTCGACAGTCAAATGCAAAGTTAATATTGAAGGCACCACAAGTAACGAATTTTTGGTGCTTCCTATACAGTGCATCAAGATCACTCTCTAATCTGAGCAGAAATGCTCTAGAGTCAGAGTTAGGGGACCTATAAGCCACAACAATTAGAAGTTTAGTTTCAGTACGTTCAACTACCAAGCACAACATTTAAATACCCGTTCAGTGCCGTGCCACGATACGCCTAGTGTCTTACATGGAATACTGTTCTTTACGTACATGGCCACTCCCCTACTCCGCAAAGAACTCCCTGAACAACAGCCAGCTAATTTATATCCTGGTAAAGCAAGCCTTATGTATGTGGTGCTCCGATATACTAATAACGTCGGTGTCAATATCTATAAGCAGTTCACTAACTTTATCTCTAATACCTCTTATATTTCGACGAGATATACTAAGTCACTCTTTACAAGGATACCTGACCACCTCTGAAGGTGATTCGTTTGGTAGAGGGACTTCCTCTAAGCAGGGATACCTATCAGCTGAATTCAATCTAAAAAAGGTGCAGGAATTTTTCCATGAGTGATCCCACCACCACCCACTACGCTGTCACCTATAAGCAATGCCAGCAGCCCCTTCCCATACTTATTGAGTGCAGGTCATGGCTTAGTGAAACCCAGTCTATTGATAGATTCTCCTGGGATTGCAATGTGACCCATGGCTTCCACCATGAGTGCCTTCTCCAGCCCCACCATGACAAGCCTAACAGCACCCTTAAGAAGAGGCCGATTATGACGCTGAAGAAGTTGCACAAAGTGTACATTACTGCCCCAGTTTGAGTAGCTATCTTTGCCAGGTCACCACCTGCATCATACTCCCAGTCCCTATCAAGACTAGCCCTGCTCCAGCCACAATCACTAACTGATCCTCTTTCGTAAAATTCCTGCATAACATTTCAACAGTCACCTGAGCCAACCCTGCAGCAGGCTTCACAATGCTGGTGACCTGGTACTCACTCTCCTGCAACTGCTGGCGCTCACCTCTGCAATGTGAACTACCTAGTAAAAATACCTCCTACTTTCTGACAGAATTTGCAGCTGACTTAGTCTCCCTAAATGCTGAGGACTGCTGCAGGTTTCCTACACCTACAGCTACCAGCTGCCAGTTCCCATTCCCCAGCGCCCTTCCCCCTCCTCAACCTATCAAGTTCCTACTTTGCGTCTTGTAACTGCACCTGATGGGCACAGATCTCACGCTCCTGTTCCCTTATAAACTTAATTCTGCTACAAATTCTGCATCTCCAGGAGAGGATCTCTCTAGATAGCCCACTGGGTTCTCCACTGCATTCCCCCGAATGAAAATACTTTGAACAGATCTCACACCATAACCTATTACTCACAAACCTACGACAAAGCTCAGACTTCTACAACTACATCTACATCTACATTTATACTCCGCAAGCCACCCAACGGTGTGTGGCGGAGGGCACTTTACGTGCCACTGTCATTACCTCCCTTTCCTGTTCGTCGCGTATGGTTCGCGGGATGAACGACTGCCGGAAAGCCTCCGTGCGCGCTGACGCTATCACACTTACCAAATAACCCTGTGACGAAACGCGCCGCTCTTCTTTGGATCTTCTCTATCTGCTCCGTCAACCCGACCTGGTATGGATCCCACACTGATGAGCAATACTCAAGTATAGGTCGAACGAGTGTTTTGTAAGCCACCTCCTTTGTTGATGGACTACATTTTCTAAGGACTTTCCCAATGAATCTCAACCTGGTACCCACCTTACCAACAATTAATTTTATATGATCGTTCCATTTCATATGGTTCCGCACGCATACTCCCAGATATTTTACAGAAGTAACTGCTACCAGTGTTTGTTCCGCTATCATATAATCATACAATAAAGGACCCTTCTTTCTGTGTATTATCAATGCATTACATTTGTCTATGTTAAGGGTCAGTTGCCAGTCGCTGCACCAAGTGCCTATCCGCTGCAGATCTTCCTGAATTTCGCTGCAATTTTCTAATGCTGCAACTTCTCTGTATACTACAGCATCTTCCGCGAAAAGCCGCATGGAACTTCCGACACTATCTACGAGGTCATTTATGTATATTGTGAAAAGCAATGGTCCCACAGCAGTCCCCTGTGGCACGCCAGAGGTTACTTTAACGTCTGTAGACGTCTCTTCTCACTCATGGTAAAATTTTAATACACTCCAGGAAATTGAAATAAGAACACCGTGAATTCATTGTCCCAGGAAGGGGAAACTTTATTGACACATTCCTGGGGTCAGATACATCACATGATCACACTGACAGAACCACAGGCACATAGACACAGGCAACAGAGCATGCACAATGTCGGCACTAGTACAGTGTATATCCACCTTTCGCAGCAATGCAGGCTGCTATTCTCCCATGGAGACGATCGTAGAGATGCTGGATGTAGTCCTGTGGAACGGCTTGCCATGCCATTTCCACCTGGCGCCTCAGTTGGACCAGCGTTCGTGCTGGACGTGCAGACCGCGTGAGACGACGCTTCATCCAGTCCCAAACATGCTCAATGGGGGACAGATCCGGAGATCTTGCTGGTCAGGGTAGTTGGCTTACACCTACTAGAGCACGTTGGGTGGCACGGGATACATGCGGACGTGCATTGTCCTGTTGGAACAGCAAGTTCCCTTGCCGGTCTAGGAATGGTAGAACGATGGGTTCGATGACGGTTTGGATGTACTGTGCACTATTCAGTGTCCCCTCGACGATCACCAGTGGTGTACGGCCAGTGTAGGAGATCGCTCCCCACACCATGATGCCGGGTGTTGGCCCTGTGTGCCGCGGTCGTATGCAGTCCTGATTGTGGCGCTCACCTGCACGGCGCCAAACACGCATACGACCATCATTGGCACCAAGGTAGAAGCGACTCTCATCGCTGAAGACGACACGTCTCCATTCGTCCCTCCATTCACGCCTGTCGCGACACCACTGGAGGCGGGCTGCACGATGTTGGGGCGTGAGCGGAAGACGGCCTAACGGTGTGCGGGACCGTAGCCCAGCTTCATGGAGACGGTTGCGAATGGTCCTCGCCGATACCCCAGGAGCAACAGTGTCCCTATTTTGCTGGGAAGTGGCGGTGCGGTCCCCTACGGCACTGCGTAGGATCCTACGGTCTTGGCGTGCATCCGTGCGTCGCTGCGGTCCGGTCCCAGGTCGACGGGCACGTGCACCTTCCGCCGACCACTGGCGACAACATCGATGTACTGTTAAGACCTCACGCCCCACGTGTTGAGCAATTCGGCGGTACGTCCACCCGGCCTCCCGCATGCCCACTATACGCCCTCGCTCAAAGTCCGTCAACTGCACATACGGTGCACGTCCACGCTGTCGCGGCATGCTACCAGTGTTAAAGACTGCGATGGAGCTCCGTATGCCACGGCAAACTGGCTGACACTGACGGCGGCGGTGCACAAATGCTGCGCAGCTAGCGCCATTCGACGGCCAACACCGCGGTTCCTGGTGTGTCCGCTGTGCCGTGCGTGTGATCATTGCTTGTACAGCCCTCTCGCAGTGTCCGGAGCAAGTATGGTGGGTCTGACACACCGGTGTCAATGTGTTCTTTTTTCCATTTCCAGGAGTGTAGTTACTGAAAAAATTAAACGTGTACTTTACCTGAGTTGAATTACAACAGTTGAACCGTTTAAAGAACTACAAACAGGGATTTCTTAACTCTCACTCTACTAAGACAGTAGTTAATTTTGTTGATAATACTAACCCACAACTAATACTAATAATATCGAAACTTCACTTAATTTCTTACCTGAAACCAAAAATTCAAAAGACAGCTGGAACACTCACAGACATTAAACACAATGGATGAAAATGTTACTGACAGATTTTCCTACAAACAGTAAGAAACGCCAACTGATAACTACCGTATGAAATTTAATAAATGACTTCAACGCACAAACAACTCTAAAAAAACACATTGTGCGACAGTTTCCAAAAGTGTATTAAACCGATATTTCGCCAGAAACAGCACGAGACACCGCTGAAAACTACCAAATTTAATAACTGGGTAACAGTGCGCAAACAACTTTGTCAGAACTTAAGAACCGCTACAGCTGCAACTGCACATCACGAAATTTAAACACGCTGCTAATATTTGGCTGAACTATTGAAAACTACTAAATTAAATATTCGAATACAATGCACAAAAATGTTTGTCAGTAATCAGCTTTAGAACCACTACAGCTCCAACCGAATGCCGCGAAATGTAAACACACTAGTGAGACTTCGATGAATGACGGAAGTGCATTCAAGAATAATAGACCACTCGAATCAGTAACACCAAAAGAAAGACTGAGATGAACGAAAATTCACTAATAAGTTACTTTTACAGCAAATATTAACACCAATAAACTTTAAAATAAGTATTTGAAGTCTAAAACTTTGTGAAACTTTGGCGAGCGATTTGAAAAGCAATCCAGCACACTATTATACAAATCGTGCACTGGGTAGCTTAGGACGAGGAAGAGAGTGGGGAGCACCTTATGAGCTATGCTCATCCGAACAGGAAGACATATCACGGCAGCAAATGTTATTGCATGTACGTAAACTGAATCACCATCAGTCATCATAACAACACTACTGATATTTGAACATAGCCAAAGATAATAACTACTCATCAATAACTATATTTATAAACATGAAATTACATTCACGGACATCTCACGACTTAATATGTATTACTGATTACCTGACATGCAGAAAAATTTAGTTTTCATTTCCTCTGGAAGAGGTTAGATTGGAAACCTCCAATTGGGACAGATAAACATATGGACGTTTTAACCGGTAAGTAATATAACTTCCATTGTTGAAGGCAACTTATAATATTTACATCAGAATAATCAAAAATAAATTGCAGCCTTTAATTGTACAGCTGCTACTGTAATCTCAGTGTAGCCTTGTAAAAGGAAAAAAAGGAAGAATAGGCCTTAAATCATCTATCGCTAACAAAGTCACTAGAGATGGAGCGCAAATTCGAAACTGGAATGAATGGAGAAAAAAACAGGAACAATACCGACATTTTCGTAAGTGATATATTGAAACAAAAGAAAACCTGAACCTGAACTTAACTGGCAGGAGGGGGATTCGAGCCAACGTTATTCCACATTCGAGTCCAGTTCCATACCACTGCACCGCATCATTTGGTTTCAGAGAAGGTAGACCCGGCTGTGGTGCTATCTTTCAATTAAATAGATACAGCAAAACTCAGAGGACGTAACTTGCTAGGTGTACGATGGTTTCCGATTTCGAAAAAGTACATAACAAAATAGCACGATCTAATTTGTGGGATGTACAGGAGGATTATATTACTTACATAATCAGATCCATATATGAAGCACCATCCACGATATTCACAGACAATAAGATGGGCAGCAACAAGCAGCCAATCGTTGTTGTGTACGAGAACGTGATCCCAGGAGTATGACAAGAGACCAATCAAAAATTAATATTCTTGTAGAATAACAATGGTACTGAGAATATTTTAACAGGCAACAAGGTGATGAGAGTAAATTCAAAAGAGAACATTGAAATGGATGCAACAAAATTAGATAACATTAAAATTTGATCAGCCAATGTGAAGGAATGACTATGCAAATAAGATATTTATAAATGACTAAAGGGCTAGTCAACGAGAAAATAATTCACCAGATATATCCACTTAAAAGTATGAGTTACAACACTTCTGATTAAACGGTAATGCTAACAAATGAGGCAATACTCCGAAACACAACAAAGTGAATGGATGCATTAACGTTACCTTTTGAAAACATATCAGGAAGTATCATAAGATCAGAATGCGTTAGATCATACTTAAACCAAATGGGCTTCCTGCAAGTGAGTCATGGACATGAAGGCAACATTATGAGACAAGGATAAAAGTATCAGATATGAAATGCTTACGACAGACCGATGTATTGGCTTTACGATATAACATTAGAAATTATGGTATCTGTAGTCACTAATAAAAAAATAATCGATGCTGGACACAACTATCAAAAGCAAAGGCTTTGATGTTTACAACGGACGACCTAAACCCGTGTTCTGTTCAAGTTATACATTTACCAACAAGAAACGAAACAAGCTTGAACGCAAGCTACACATGGTATTCATTTCTATTACTTTCGGTACAAAGTATTTTTATCTGAGATTGTCTGGGAGGATGAGAAGAAAATGAGAAGAAGAAGTGTGAATGGTGAGGCCGACTGGGATTCGAACACAGAGCTTCAGCATATCACACAGAGTGTTCCATAAACTACTATGCCACTGCACACCTCAAGTTTCTAAGTGTCTTCACCTTCGAAGTCTATTACGTAATAAACCGACTGGCAAATGATGGTATTAACATGCAATACCATAGTATGAATATCAATAGTAATTTTCCTGATCGTGCCGTTGTACCAGGGCGTGACTTGAAATTACCAGGTAAGATTTGGAGTGTTATGTCATCAAAACTGCCTTCAGCAGATAGCTAGAGAACCACATCGTGAGGGTAACGTCTTAAACCTCCTGGGAACAAACAGACCTGAACTTACTGAACCAGTTAACCTAGAGAAAGGTATCAGTGATCACAAGGCTGTGACTGCATCTATTACGACGAATCCTACAAGGAATGTTAAGAAAGGTGACAGGACGCAAATTTCAGAATATCTTAGCAGTCACCTGCAAATATTCGGTGATGAGGACGAGATGTGGAGAAGAAATGGAAAAAATTCAAAGGTATCGTTCAATATGCCATAAGCAAATATGTTAGGAGTAAGGTTTTAAGGGATGGGTGAGTTCCACCAAGGGTTAATAGACGTGTTAGAAAAGCGCTACGTAAACAAAGAGGACTTCATCTCAGATTCAAGAGAAGTAAAAATCTAGTTGACAAACAAAAGCTGAACGATGAGAAAATGAACGTAAGGAGAGAAATGAGAGAAGCGTTCAATGATTTTGAACGTAAGACGTTGTCAACCGACCTAAGTAAAAACCCTACGAGATGTATGTAAAATCAGTAAGTGGGTCAAACTACTGGGAAAAAGCGCGAGTCATTCCCATTTTTAAGAAAGGACTTAAGACAGAGCCACACAATTATAGACCTATATCGTTGACGTGTACCTGTTGTCGAATTATGGAACATGTTTTATGCTCAAGAACTAAGACGTTTTTGGAAAATGAGCATCCCCACTATAAAAATCAACATGGACTTCGCAAACAACTATCCTACGAAACTCAGCTCGTTCTGTTCCTGCATGAGATCCACAGTGCAGTGTACAACGGCGCTCAGGCTGATGCCGTGTTCCTTGATTTTAGTAAGGCATTTGACACCGTCCCTCATTGCCGTTTAACGAGAAAAATATGAGCTTACGGAGTATGGGAGCAGACGTACGATTAGATTCAAGATTTTCTTGCAGATAGAACTCGACACGCCGCTCTTAAAGGGACAAATTCAACAGATGTAACGGTAATATCCGGAGTACCAGGGGGAAGTGTGATAGAACCGTTGTTGTTTATAATATATACATAAATGATCTAGTAGAAAGCGTCACATGCTCTTTGATGCTATTCGCAGATGATGCAGTTGTTTACTCCATAGTAGCAAAGATTCAAGATTTTCTTGCAGATAGAACTCGACACGCCGCTCTTAAAGGGACAAATTCAACAGATGTAACGGTAATATCCGGAGTACCATGGGGAAGTGTGATAGAACCGTTGTTGTTTATAATATATACATAAATGATCTAGTAGAAAGCGTCACATGCTCTTTGATGCTATTCGCAGATGATGCAGTTGTTTACCCCATAGTAGCAAAGCCAGAGAGTAGTAAGAATTTACTGAACGACCTGCACAGAATTAATGATTGGTGCAGGCTCTGGCAGTTGACCCTGAACGTGAATAAATCTAACGCATTGCGCACACGTAGGAAAAGAAATGCACTACTGTACAGATACACTATTGATGATAAACAGCTGCCGTAAAATATCTAGGCGTAACTATGCAGAGCGACCTCAAGTGGAATGACCATATAAAACAGATAGTGGGAATAACAGACACCAGACTCAGATTCATCGGAAAAATGTTAAGGAAATGTAGCTCATCCATGAAAGAAGTTCACCCGATTCTTCACTATTGTTCATCTATCTGCGATGCCCGTCAGATAGGACTGATACAGGAGATAGAGAAGATCCAAGGAAGAGCGGCGCGTTTCGTCACGGGATCGCTTAGCTCGGGAGAGAGCGTTACGGAGATGCTAAACAAACTCCACTGGCAGACGTTACAAGAGAAGCGTTATGCATCATAGAGGGGTTTAATATTGAAATTTCAGTACAGCAGTTCTCAAAAGGAGTCGGACAACACATTACTTCCGACTATTTGCGAGTGGAACAGGGTTGGAGGGATCACATAGTGGTACCGAAAGTACCCTCCGCTACACACCATTAGGTGGCTTGTGAAGTATGATGTAGATGTAGCTGAAACCCTCCTAATTCTGCTCAAACAACTTGACGTTGTCAACAGTCGCTGATATGCCGACAGGAGCGCACCCTGTCATTTTCGAGTCACAACTGCAGCAAGCAAATGTTGTGCAAGAGAATTTAAAGCCTCGCTTTTGAGAGATATTCTGGACGTATCACACGCACCCACGTTGTAAACACTAGCATCATCACAAACCAAAAAATGATTTAAGTAATGAAACTAAGCACAATGCATTTCGAGAATTTGTTCTCGTTTTCAAGTGCATTTGTGCATTTGTTCACATGAATATATTTGTTGATGTTTGCGTGTGTGATTTTCTACCTCCCTTGCCTCTTTTTGAGAGCACAAAATCACACATACAAATATCACCATACATATTCATATGAGCAAATGGACAGGTACACTTGAAAAGGAGAATAAATTCTCGAAACGCGTTGTGCTAAGCACTACGACCATTCTGATAAAATGTGACTTCGAGACGGTCTAACTCAGCTGACAAACTCTCAGGACCCGTGTCGATAACACAGGCTAAAAGTAAAATCTGCTGTTGAGTCCGAAATAATGTTTTATTTTAGTCACTTATACACTATGGACGAATTTTTCTTCCCTTGGCTATCAGTTCTCTCATTATTTGCCGTACACACGTAACGCCGCTTCCTTTCGACGCAAAACTGAAAATACAAAATAGTATCCGAAACTCAATAAAAGTACCAAAATCCAAGATCCAAATTTCAAATCCCACTGGAATAGCATCACTTGAATAATAGCAAGTATATATGGAAAAGAAATCCAGTATAAAGTGGCTTAATGTTTTGAAACGGGAAAGAAAAGAAATAGAATCCATTACTTTCAAATTAAAATAATATTAGATCGCTAAGTAGTGTTCTTATAGATCACGAAATAGAACGAGTGAACTCAAAGAATACTCCTTGTGAGTACTCTTTGAGGACGCTGCGTGATACAGAAGAAAAGTGATACATTGCTAATGTGCTGCTAGCGCTTGCAGGATCAGGTCGTATCTCAAAGTATGCTTTACCCCAAAGTAATAGATTGTTAGCAATTTACCGACATAGGAAGTGAACATTCGTATTCAATTGTGAGAAACTACTAAAGTTTAGTTAAAGTAGTAAATGAAATCTGGATCTTGTTACAAACTCTTTGATGGAAACATAACTAATTCCACCCAGCTTAGGGAAAAGTTACTTCCTTAATATAATAATAGGACTTGAATAGTATAGAATAAACCAGCATAAAGTGGACTTACTGTGTGACATTCTTCCCAACCCATTGAATATTGTGTGTTTATGAAATATAATTGTGCGACGACATAGATTAATAACAGAGCGCAGCATGCATAAATATTCTTTGCCACGTTAGACAGTTATTGTACCAGCTCGAACTATTAAGCTTACGTAAACTGAAAACTTTAGGGGAGAGATTATTGCCATACATGGACTGTAGCCACAATTACTACAAGGACAGCCATTGGTGTGCAACTACGGGTAGCTGTGCTCGTACACGTCGGGGAACACATAATTATTTGATCTGGTCGGTATCATTGATACGCACTCGGCGTGAATCCAGTGCAGCGGGGCAGACTCTTTTATGATAAATATATACCGGGTGATCAAAAAGTCAGTATAAATTTGAAAACTGAATAAATCACGGAATAATGTAGGTAGAGAGATAAAAATTGACACACATGCTTGGAATGACATGGGGTTTTATTAGAATCAAAAAAATACAAACGTTCAAAAAATGTCCGTCAGATGGCGCTTCATCTGATCAGAATAGCAATAATTAGCATAAAAAAGTAAGACAAAGCAAAGATGATGTTCTTTGCAGGAAATGCTCAATATGTCCACCATCATTTGTCAACAATAGCTGCAGTCGAGGAATAATGTTGTGAACAGCACTGTAAAGCATGTCCGGAGCTATGGTGAGGCATTGGACGTCGGATGTTGTCTTTCAGCATCCCTAGAGATACCGGTCGATCACGATACACTTGCGACTTCAGGTAACCCCAAAGCCAATAGCCGGCCGAAGTGGCCGTGCGGTTAAAGGCGCTGCAGTCTGGAGCCGCAAGACCGCTACGGTCGCAGGTTCGAATCCTGCCTCGGGCATGGATGTTTGTGATGTCCTTAGATTAGTTAGGTTTAACTAGTTCTAAGTTCTAGGGGACTAATGACCTCAGCAGTTGAGTCCCATAGTGCTCAGAGCCATTTGAACCAAAGCCAATAATCGCTCGGACTGAGGTCTGGGGACCTGGGAGGCCAAACATGACGAAAGTGACGGCTGGGCACACGATCATCACGAAACGACGCGCGCAAGAGATCTTTAACGCGTCTAGCTACATGAGGTGGAGCGCTATCTTGGATAAACATCGTATGTCCCAGCAGGTATTTATCAACCAGGTTGGGGATGATGCGATTCTGTAACATATCGGCGTACCTCTCACCCGTCACGGTAGCAGTTTTGCTGTCCAGCGCCATCCATCGGACATTTAGTGAACTCTTTTTTTTTTTTTTTTTTTTGTTCTAATAAAACCCCATGTCATTCCAAGCATGTGTGTCAATTTTTACCTCTCTATCTAAATTAATCCGTGGTTTATTAAGTTTTCAATTTTATACTGACTTTTTGATCACCCTTATACACACACATATATATATATATATATATATATATATATATATATATATATATATATATATATATATATATTTTCTACCGCTCGTTGGTCGGAGCACGAATTTCGTCAACGAATATTTTCAACATATCTTAAGAGGAGCACTTACACAGAGCAGAGTATGCAACTCTGCATAATTGATTTCTTCTCAAACAATGTTACTTTTTGATTCTAAACTCTATTCTTCTAGCACTATATCAGATACACTAGAAGAATTAGGCTCCCTGTGGTCATGAAAATTGTCACTATCATCTGCTAGGATTTCGGGCTCAGATATTCCTTCCAGATGACCATCAGAAAGATTTCCTAGAAGGAATAGGCTCCCTGGAAACGAACAGATTTCCTAGAAGGAATAGGCTGGCTGTGGTCAGGATCCTTGTCATTATTATCAGCTACAATTTCAGGCTCAGAGACCACTGCTGCTAAATACATGCAAGTGTTACCGTGGATCTGAAGCTTCACTAAGTAAAATACGTTCAATAACACGTGGTGACACTTATACAGACAGCTGTTCAAAGACCTGCAGCTCTGAAGTTTGCTGCTAACTGTTTTTGTAACTATAGGTGCTCAAAAAAATGGCTCTGAGCACTATGGGACTTAACATCTATGGTCATCAGTCCCCTAGAACTTAGAACTACTTAAACCTAACTAACCTAAGGACAGCACACAACACCCAACCATCACGAGGCAGAGAAAATTCCTGACCCCGCCGGGAATCGAACCCGGGAACCCGGGCGTGGGAAGCGAGAACGCTACCGCACGACCACGAGATGCGGGCTATAGGCGTTCAGTATCTCTGGATCACATATAGAAAAATTTGCTTGACTGCGTCAGTCCAAAGAAAGGGTCAGAAGTGGTATTAATTTCTCTAAACTACCCTTGATTTTTTAAACTTAATGGCAGATTAAAACTGTGTGCCGGACCGAGACTCGAACTCGGGAACTTTGCCTTTCGCGGGCAAGTGCTCAACCAACTGAGCTACCCAAGCACGACGTGCCCCGTCTTCACAGCTTTACTTCTGCCAGTATCTCGTCTCCTACCTTCCAAATTTTACAGAAGCTCTCCTGCGAACCCTGCAGAACTAGCACTCCTGAAAGAAAGGATATTGCGGAGACATGGCTTAGCCACAGCCTGGGGATGTTTCCAGAATGAGATTTTCACTATGCAGCGGAGTGTGCGTGGATACGAAACTTCCTGGCAGATCAAAAGTGTGTGCCGGACTGAGACTCGAACTAGGGACCTTTGCCTTTCGCGGGCAAGTGCTCTACCAACTGACCTACCCGGAAAAATTTTTCTGTCATGCCTGTCACGAATGGCATTATACCGCAATGAAGAAACAAAAATGAGGTAATACAGTACTGGTACCCCAAAAAAATTGGTATCCTGAAAACCACATAGAAAATCTGAATATCAGGTACTTCCGTGTGAATCTGCACGGGGCGTGAGTCGTGCTTTGGTAAGTTGGTAGAGCACTTGCGTGCGGAAAGCAAAGCTCCCGAGTTCGAGTCTCGGTCCGGCACACAGTTTTAATCTCCCAGGAAGTTTCATATCAGCGCACACTCCGCTGCAGAGTGAAAATCTCATTCTACCCTGTTTTGCTTCAAGCAACGTTTCTTAATAAAAGTTGAAAACTTTGTGGAGGCTTTTCCGTTGTTTTGTACCTGTTGATAGGCGGAGTGCAGGCAATGGTGGAAAAACTAGTGGACATAGTAGTCACCAGCTGAAAGTTTACTTAGTAGCGCGGAGAGAAGGCACGCACCACATGGAGCATCCGAGAAAGACGTCGACGCGGCGGGCTGCGGACAGGGACGGATGGCCCGGCGGCGGGGGACGTGCTGACTGCGCCGGACCCGGGCGGGCCCAGAGGGGTAGGGGTAGTTTGCAGAAAGGGCCGGACGGCCGCACAAGCTGACGCGCTAAAGTCCGGCGAGGTCGGCGGGCCTGGGCGGACACGGAGTAATGAGAGGGCGGCCGGGGCAGGCGGCGAGGTATTTCCAATTTCAGCATTCCTTGGGTGCGGGATCTTGTGGCGGTGCTTTGCTGCGAGTTCCTCACAGTTGGGACAATCTGACCGTCGGTAAGAGGGAGTGCAGAATGGCTGGGAGAACAGAAAGAAAAAAAAATCCGGTGATACAGATCGACGCTGGCAATATCGCGAGCTGGGCGGACTTGTCCTCTTCTTCCGTTTCGTACTTTTCGTCCCTGCACGCGATTTCCTTGTTGACGGTTCAGTTTGTGACGCTGTTGTTGACAAGAACGGGCCACGTTGTAGGATTAAATTCTAAGCTCACTTGTTTTGCGACGAACCGATTCCGGTTTTTTTTTTTTTTTTTTTTTTTTTTTGCTTTCCAGGAAAGAATGGGAAAGGGGCTAACATGCTTGTCAAAGCGGTTACTTGCTCCTTCTACTGCGTGTGTTAAGGTGTTCATCCACATCTATATCTCACTCTACAAACCACCTAACGTTGTATGACGGAGGGTAGCTCAGGAACAAGTTGAAATGGTTCAAATGGCTCGGAGCACTATGGGATTCAACATCTTAGGTCATAAGTCCCCTAGAACTTAGAACTACTTAAACCTAACTAACCTAAGGACATCACACACACCCATGCCCGTGGCAGGATTCGAACCTGCGACCGTAGCAGTCCCGCGGTTCCGGACGGCAGTGCCAGAACCGCTAGACCACCGCGGCCGGCCAGGAACAAGTATCTCCCGTTCCAGTCGCGTATCGTAAGCGGAACAACGAATGCTTGTAAGCCTCCGTGTGGTTTAGTATCTCTCTCATTTTACCTTCGTGGGTATTTTAGAGACATATACGTAGGTGAAAGCAATATATTGGTTGACTATTATAGGAATGTACGCTCTCTGGCAGAGTCTGCTACTGGATTTGGCTGCGCTTGTCAGTGAGGCTTTCGCGTTAACTAAATGAACCTGTAACGAAATGTTCTGCACTTCATAGGATCTTGTCTATTTTCTATCAAGAGAGCAATATTCAAGTTTGGTCGAATCAGTGTTTTGTACATAACTTCGTTTGTGTATGGACATCCTTTCCTGAAGGTTCTTCCAATGGATCTCTGTCTGGCATGTGCCTCACTCGCAATAATTATTATGCTGTCTTTCAACGTCAAATATTTTTATGGAAGTAACAGCTTCCAGTGATTATTCTGGAATTATGTAATCAAAAAGTAAGAGGACTATTTGTCTATGTATTGGAAATATGATACATTTGTTTACGTTGAAGATCAACTGCCACTCCCTGCACCAAGTGTGGACCGTCTGCAAGTCTTCCTGAATTTTGCTGCTAGCGTCGCGATTTCTGCGTATACAACAGCAGCATCAGCGGAAAGCATCATGGAATTTCCGACGTTATCCACTAGGTCTTTTATACATATTGTGAAAAGTAATGGTCCTACGACACTCCCCTTGGTCTCCACCGAAGTCAATTTTACATCTGAAGAATTATCGCCGTTCAGAATGCTACGCTCGTATTTTGAACATTAGGCGGCATTGCGGAACTTTATCGGGTGCCTTTTGGAACTCAAGGAACACAGCGGCAGCATGGGCGCCTGTGTCTACTGCTTTCTCTTGCCACGTGGACGAACAGGCCGAGCTGGGTTCCACAGGATCGTCGTTTTCGGAGCCCGTGTTTGTTCCTACAGAGCTGATTTTCGGTGTTGACAGCGGATTTAAGAAGAACCGTTTTGCATGTCGTCCAACATGAATGACCCTTTCATATTAGGGTCATTAGGGTCAGACTGACGTCCCGTCAGTCTGACAGTGAGTGCAAAGTATTCTGTTCCTATGCAGAGTGATCCAGCAGCCCCTAGCTACAGGTTTTATGCAACCCGCAGCACCTTCAAATATCACATACAAATTGTCTGTTCCCTCTCTCACTCGCTACGTGCAAACCATAAGTTATACAGAAAAAATCAACAGGACCTTTCTGGAGGAAACGTAATTAAATTTTGAGACCGCTTGGTGCTGCAAGAGATGAAACCATTACAGTTTGCCATCCAGAAGCGTGTACTACGTTCTGTCATTAGTACTTCCCAGCTGGTTACAGCTTCCTGGTATAGTCTGAAGAAAACCTTTAGGGTTCGTATGAGGTTGGCAGACTGTTCTTATGGAGACACGGTATCATTCACTAATTTCCGAATCACGTTTTTGCCACGGCACATTAGAAAGAGTAAGTTTTGCTCTCTGGATTTGGATTATTGGTGCTGGAGTGGGAGAATTATTTATAGACCCGTCCAGGAAGGGCTCGGTGTAATTCATTGATGTGTTGCGAAAACTTACGCCATCAACCGATTACTTCCTTTATCCAAAAGAAGAAATGCCTATCACATACTTCGCTCACAATGACAACGGCATGCATTCATCGAAAACAAAGTTTAGTTCAACATATTTCCGGATTGGTATGCTCGGTAAAGTCTCCGGACATGAATCTAATCTAAAACGTTTGGATAGTGACGGTTACGCACTAAACCTTTCAGGAACGTTATGAAGGTGAGCAGAGGAGACGCAAAAACATTTTTAACTCACCTGACAGACTCAAAGAAATATTGCACGATGAATTGTGGTTTTCACTTTAGTTATTACGGTGAAATGCTTTAATGTGTTATGTATGTTTGCAGCCCGAATCAGGTTTGCACCTTTTCCATTTCATGTGTGGAATTCACATGTGGGATAGTTTATCCACACCTACTATGGTTGCGTGAAAGTCATTAAGAAACTCATAACCTCTTGGTTCCCCGACGCTGATGTGTGGAGTACAGCGTGGTATATAACACTTTTTCTTATGATATTTATTAAGTGAATAGCTGCAAACTCAGGTAACTGCTGGATAACGAAATAAAATAATCATTTCAAAACAAAAGAACAGCCTAAGCAGTAAAATGATTTCCTTTAAGGAGCTTTGGACATTGACAGTTGGTAGCCTTCGTAAAAAGAATTGGAAAAATAATATCTTAAGTTTCATCTCTTGTACAATTATTTTTCATATTTTTATTCGCACACGGCATGCCGTGACTCCCACATGCCAAGAGTCACAATTTTACGATCAATGAGGATTTGTGGTCCCTACATAAATCAGAAACATTACAGGAATTTTTTGTCTTTGATTTTTAGTTTTATGTGATTCGTAAAACGCAGATATTCAGTCATAATGATAAAGAAATTTTTCGTTGTTTTCCCGATCTCATTTTGATACCAATATGTTTCAAGAATAACGACAACATTTCTCTTTGATGCTCATTTTTGCTCAACAATTACATAACTTATTTCAGTAAAACCATTTCATTATGTCGAACGTTTCTGATTCGTCCTGCACAGTGCTACACTATGTGATCAAAAGTATCCGGATACCCCCCAAAACATACGTCTTTCTTGTTAGGTGCATTGTGCTGCCACCTACTGCCAGGTACTCCGTATCAGCGACGTCAGTGGACAGTAGACATCGTCAAGGGCAGAATGGGGCACTCCGCAGAACTCGCGGACTTCGAACGTGATCAGGTGATTGGGTGTCACTTGTGTCATACTCTGTAGGCGGTATTACCACACTCCTAAACGTCCTTAGTTCCACGGTTTTCGATGTGATAGTGCAGTGTAAATGTGAAGGGACACATACAGCACAAAAGCGTACAGGGTGACCTCGTCTGTTGACAGACGGAGACCGCCGACAGTTGAAGAGCGTCGTAATGTGTACTAGGCAGACATCTATCCAGACCATCATACAGGAATTCCAAACTGCATCAGGATCCACTGCAAGTACTATGACAGTTGGGTGGGAGGTAAGAACACTTGTATTTCATGGTCGAGCGGCTGCTCATAAGACATATCACACCAGCAAATGCCAAACGACACTTCGCTTAGTGTATTGGACGATTGAACAGTGGAAAAAACTCTGGTACCGCGCGCCGTGGAATCTGAATCCGCGCCAGACGTCATGGACGTCGAAGACCCATAGAGGTCTCTGCACCATCGCGCCGTAAGATGTGGCGGCACGCGCCTCCTGGACCGCCTTTAGTGTGAGGGCGCCCCAGTGAAACACGTGGTTCCAGCGGCCAATAGCGGCGCCCCCGATAGCGTACTTAAGCGCCTGCCTCGCGCGTAGCCAGCGACCTGTGGAAAACCTCCCGTATCCTGATGTTCCTTAAACCTGGTAAACCGCCGCCCGCCGATCTCCTCCTACCGTCCCATCAGCCTTACCTCGGCCTTCAGCAAGGCCCTGGAATCTACCCTCACCCGCCGCATCCACCAGCATCACCTTCCCGTTACCCAGTGTGGCTTTCGGCCGTCCTTCTCTTCCAACGACCTTCTCCTTCACCTCACTCATCTCCTTTCCGACCAGATTAATTCCCGTCGCTCCGCAATCTTCCTCTCCCTGGACCTCGAACGTCCTTATGACCGCGTATGGCATTTTGGTCTCCTGTTCAGGCTCCAAACCTTCGCCCTTCCCCTTAACTACGTCCGTCTGATCGGCTCCTTTCTCTCCCACCGTCCTTCCTACGTCACCATCCATAACACAGATTCCTACACCTTATTCCCATCCCCCGGTGTGCCCCAAGGCTCTGTCCTCTCCCCCCTTCTGTACGTTTTGTATACGGCTGACATGCCGCCGCTGTCACCCCCCGTCTACCTTCTCCAGTTTGCCGATGACACCGCCTTCCTTGCCCTTGCCCCCACCCTGCAGCGCTCCCAACACCATCTCCAATCCCATCTTGACCGGTTCACCGCTTGGGGCAACCAGTGCTTGCTCAAGGTCAATACCTCCAAAACCCAGGCCATCATTGTAGGCAAAACCACCCCTTCCTTCCGTCTTCTTGATTTCTGTCTCACGATCAATGGCCGTCCTATCGCCCTCACCCCCACCCTCGAGTACCTTGGCGTCATCCTCGACTGTCGACTCTCCTGGACCCCCCATCTCCGGTTAATTCAAGCCAAGGCAAGCCATCGACTCCGTCTCCTCAAGCTCCTTTCCGGCCGTACGTGGGGTCTGGACCCCTCCACCATCCTCCACACCTATAAATCCCTCATCCGCCATATCCTTTGTTACGCCCATCCGGCCTGGATCTCTGCCCCCCTACCCTTTATAAATCCCTCCAAATCCTTGAACGCCATGCTCTCCGCCTCACCTATCGCATCTGTCTCCCCTCCCCCACACGAATCCTGTATGATCTCATCCCCTTCCCGCACCTCCTCCTTTTCCTTGAAAGGATACGGATCCTGTACACCTATCGCAAACTTGATCCTCTTCACGTGCTTGTCTCACCCATCCTCTCCCAGCCCCGCCCGCTGATGCGTCTGTATTCCCACGTCCCACCCGGTCTCCATCTCTCCACCCTCCTTACCCTCTCCCAAGGTGGCTTCCACCAGCTCCCCCTCCCCGATGATGTCCTCCTCCCCTCCAGCTACCCCTCCTATCAACTTTGATCCTCCCCCCCCACTTCCTGTGTCCTTTCCTATAGGTACCCTCCCTCCCTTCTCTTTCCTTTTCCTCCATCCCCCTTCCTCTGCCCCTCTTCCCCTGGGCTTCACCTCCCCATTCCTCCCTCCCCCTTTCTCCCCAGCCCATGGCATCTCTGCTCTCCCCTCTCCCTCTCCCACTCCCCTTCCTCCTCCCCATCTCTTGGCAGGTCCCCGGACTCGTACACGGTTAGTGAACATTCGCGCGCCGGAGATCAACGCCTCGTGTTTCTGTGTGTGCCATCATTTGGTGCTTAAGTGGTTCAATGTTATTCGTTGTGTGCACTTTCATTCACGTGTGACGATTTTCATCTCTGTATGTGTCCAAGTGTCTGAACAATTTTATCTTGGACTCTATGCCTGCGAGTGGCACCATGTATTTTAAAAAGTGTTTGTCTCCGTTTATATGTCCACCATCTTTCTTTCTCTAATTGTCTTCATTTGTATCTTTTGTGTTTCTCTGAGGCCAAAGAGCGGCGTAGTATGCTGCTGCAGGCCTGACTGTAAACAGGTTTAAAAATAACAATAAAGACAAAAAAAGCTTAGCCAGCGACCTGTGGAAAACCTCCCGTATCCTGATGTTCCTTAAACCTGGTAAACCGCCGTCCGCCGTCTCCTCCTACCATCCCATCAGCCTTACCTCGGTCTTCAGCAAGGTCCTGGAATCTATCCTCACCCGCCAGCATTGCCTCCTTCCTGTTACCCAGTGTGGCTTTCGGCTGTCCTTCTCTTCCGAAAACCTTCTCCTTCACCTCACTCATCTCCTTTCTGAACAGCTTAATTCCCGTCGCTCTGCAATCTTCCTCTCCCTGGACCTCGAACGTCCTTATGACCGCATATAGCATTCTGGTCTCCTCTTCAAGCTCCAAACCTTCGCCCTTCCCATTTTTTACGTCCGTCTGATCAGCTCCTTTCTCTCCCACGATCCTTCGTACGTCACCATCCATAACACGGATTCCTACACCTTTTTTCCCTCCGCCGGTGTGCCCCAAGGCTCCGTCCTCTCCCCCCTTCTGTACCTTTTGTATACGGCGGACATGCCGCCGCCGTCACCCCCCGTCCACCTTCTCCAGTTTGCAGATGACACCGCCTTCCTTGCCCTTGCTCTCACCCTGCAGCGCTTCCAACACCTTCTCCAATCCCATCTTGACCGGTTCACTGCTTGGTGCAACCAGTGCTTGCTCAAGGTCAATCCCTCCTAAACCCAGGCGATCATTGTAGGCAAAACCACCCCTTCCTTCCGCCTCTTTGATTTCTATCTCACCGTCTATGGCCATCCTATCGCCCTAACCCCCATTGGCGTCACCCTCGACCGTCAACTCTCCTGGACCCCCCAGCTCCGGACAATCCAAGGCAAGGCAAGCTCCCGACTCTGTCTCCTCAAGCTCCTTTCCGGCTGTACGTGGGGTCTGGACCCCTCCACCATTCTCCACACCTATAAATCCCTCATCTGCCCTATCCTTTGTTACGCCCATCCGGCCTGGATCTCTGCCCCCCTACCTTTTAAAAATCCCTTCAAATCCTTGAACGCCATGCTCTCTGCCTCGCCTATCACATCCGTCTCCCCTCCCCCACGCCGATCCTGTACGATCTC
Organism: Schistocerca serialis cubense; assembly: GCF_023864345.2. NCBI lineage: Eukaryota > Metazoa > Arthropoda > Insecta > Orthoptera > Acrididae > Schistocerca > Schistocerca serialis. The sequence goes on from NC_064639.1 coordinate 998,926,358, forward strand.
CTTCCGTTCCCCCACCTCCTCCTTTTCCTTGAAAGGATACGGATCCTGTACACCTCCCACAAGCTCGATCCTCCTCACCCTCTTGTCTCACCCATCCTCTCCCACCCCCACCCGCTGCCGCACCTGTATTCCCTCGTCCCACCCGGTCTCCATCTCTCCACCCTCCTTACCCTCTCCCAAGGTGGCTTCTGCCAGCTCCCTCTCCCTGATGATGCCCTCCTCCCCTCCATCTACCCCCCTACCAACTTTGATCCTCCCACCCTCTTCCTGTGTTTCCTCCGTTGGGCACCCTCCCTCTCTCCTCTCCCACTTCCCTCCCTCCTCCATTTCTCCCCACTCCTCCCCTGGGCTTCCCCTCCCCTGTCCCTCTCCTCCTTCCCCCATCTCACCCGATTCCCCTCTTAGCAGGTGTACAGACTCGCACACGCTAAGTGGACATTCGCGCGCCGGAGATCATCGCCATCAGTGTCTCGTGTGTGCCATAGTGTTTAGTCTTCAGTGTTCACCGTCACACTCCATCGTTCACCAGTGCCATCGACATCTTCAGTGTTTGTGCTTCGTGTCAACAATTTGTAGTGTGGATTGTCATCGAGTGTGAATGGCTTCATGTTTTTTTTATGTTCATAAGTCTACTGTTTTTTCCCCGCCGGTTTGTTCCAACTCATGTGTCTTCTCTGTTTTTATCATTGTACTATCTTTCGCTGAAGAGCGGCGTATTGTGCTGCTGCCAGCCTACCTGTTCTACGGATTTTAAAATCACAATAAGGAAAAAGAAAAAAGCTTTGCCAGCAGTCGAGCATCGCGTTGCGTCTCAGGACATATCGTCTCAGACAGCGTATTGACTTCGTGTTTCTATTCCAGTGGACGTGGTTGACTTGTTTTGGTTCGTTACTCTGTTGTCTGTTCTTGTTGTGTCGTAAGGTCCTCCGTTGGTCGTGTCCATCCTCTCCCGTTGTGTTGTTCGCGGGCCGCTCCGCGGGTCCCGGCGCATTTCCGTCATTACTACCCCGCGACCGTTCCGGTCGCCGTTACAACAGAAACGTTGTGTGCAGTGACGAATCACTGTACACAATGTGGCGATCCGATGGCAGGGTGTGGGTATGGGGAATGCCCGGTGAACGTCATCTGCCGTCGTGTGTAGTGCCAATAGTAAAATACGGAGGGGTGGTGTTATGGTGTGGTCGCGTTTTTCGTGGAGGGGGCTTGCACTCCTTGTTGTTTCGTGTGGCACTATAACAGCACTGACCTACATTGATGTTTTAAGCAACTTCTTTCTTCCCACTGTTGAAGAGCAATTCTGGGATGACGACTGCATCTTTCAACACGATCGAGCACCTGTTCATAATGAACGGCCTGTGGCGGCTCGACGGTAACATCCCTTTAATAGAATGGCCTGCACAGAGTCCTGATCTGTATCCTACAGAACATCTTTGGAATGTCTTGGAGCGCCGACTTCGTGCCAGACCTCACCGATCAACATCGATACCTCTCCACAATGCAACACTTCGTAAAGAATGGGCTGCCATTCCCCAAGAAACCTTCCAGCACCTGATTGAAAGTATGCCTGCGAGACTGGAAGCTGTCATCAAGGCTAAGGGTGGGTCAATATCATACTGAATTCCAGCATGGGGGGCGCCACGAACTTGTAAGTCATTTTCAGACAGGTGTCCGGATACATTCTAAAACATAAAAAACACGCATTTGATTTCTGGAGAAAAATCAGCAGCCTATTGGATTTAGCAATTAATTTTTTAAAACTATTATTGTTGTTGAGTGTTATGAGCCTAATATCCTCCCATCATCATACGGCATTTTGAAACTGTTCACGTGGGACAGATACGATTCTTCAACTAACAAACATATGAAATACAACCGGTGTACTCTAGAAACTCAATTATTAACTATTGAATAAATAATTATTAATAGTTAGCAACACAGAAATGCTGGTCGACACACGCACCGACTTTTTCTATGCCATGGTTATGGATATCTAAGGATAAAGTCCATGATCTATTAACAAAGATATAATAAATAACTGAAATAGAAGAAAACTAAAATACGAATATAATACAATATTGTGATACATTTGCCTTTTACTAAAGAACTTTTCACCTATACTGAAGTACCGAGCGAGGTGGCGCAGTGGTTAGCACACTGGACTCGCATTCGGGAGGACGACGGTTCAATCCCGTCTCCGGCCATCCTGATTTAGGTTTTCCGTGATTTCCCTAAATCGTTTCAGGCAAATGCCGGGATGGTTCCTTTGAAAGGGCACGGCCGATTTCCTTCCCCATCCTTCCCTAACTCGAGCTTGCGCTCCGTCTCTAATGACCTCGTTGTCGACGGGACGTTAAACACTAACCACCACCACCACCACCTATACTGAAAAAACAGTTCATGTTAAAATACAGGTACACAGATTTTCCGATGGAAGAGGACAATAAACGAAATTGTTGCCATTTCGTTGGCTACTAGAAAGTATGTCAAGACTCTCCTGTGTGTTTAAGTAAAACGTTCTGGAACAATGTTGCCATCGATCATTCACATTACCCGAGGAAACACAGGAAGCACAGACCCTCGTACTCTGCAACTCTGACAGCATCCTTCTGAACCGTGTGTTGTACACTGTTCTGTTCAACGCCAGGCTTGTAGAGATTCCTTTTGAGGTGAGTGTACACCTCAACGATCATTGGAGATGTATGAAGGGTAGATCTCATGCCTGCTTAAATGATACATCACTGGTAATGGTCAAGTATCTATTCAGATATTCACGGTATATAATTATTTTTTGTGTAAGCTTTAGTATCACAAAGGAAGGAAAGAAGACTTCTTTTTAACGTTCCGTAGCCATCGAGGACGTTAGAGACGGATCACACGCTCGGACTTTGTCAAGGATGGGGAAGAAAATCAACCGTGCCGTTTGAAAGGAGCCATTCCAGCATCTTCTTGGATGGATAGAGGGAAATCACTCAAAACCTGGATCTTGGTAGCTTTATAATCATTAATTATCAAAAATGTAAGTAGTACGTACCATGACGGCATGGTGGTAGGCGAAACCGGATGTATACTGACCTGTAAAAGAAGAAAATTAATGTAATTCAGCACTCTAAGCGTATATGATACAGGTACTAAGTGTACAATATTTGAATGAGGGTTTATGAAGTGCATACAATCATTCACGATTTATAGCTCATACACGACCAAATTATAGCAAACCTGTAAACTCACATGGCTGGAACCAGTCGCAAAAGTTCTGATTTTTTGCGAGTTTACTCGTTAAATGTAGGCTGCAATGCAAGTGTCAGTCTTTTGTCTACAGTCATATGATTCCTATTAAACCTGTATTTGTCTTAGTACACAATTATTACATATTCATCGTTAATCGTAAGCAATCTCAGCCTGCTAACGAATTCTATCTGGTCTGTTGCTGTCTGCATTATGCTTAAAATATCGTTGTGTAGGATTTACTGCACTGAAAAAATCATAACTCTTTATTTAATTCTTGACATTATCGAGTTGTAGTTTGTTGGAAGACATTGACTAAAGACACTTTGTTGTATAACTTCATGACGATACTTGCCGGAGGAAAGCTTATTCAATCTCAGAAGCTTCCTTTTAACGTCTAAGATGAGTTACTTTCCATTGCGCGAAGTAGAACCTGCGTGTCTAATACAAACGTATTTAGTATGGAAATCATTTCGTGCTTGTAAAGTCGTACGTCGGTTTTCATAAGCTGCGTAATGGACGCGAATTGCAGACGACCCGATAATATAATACATCGGTCACGTCTATGGTCACAAATTTTTATGTCATCACACTACCGGTTTCGGTCTATAATGACCATTTTAAGATCTATTTTATATAAACATGTCCTAATATACTGGAGCCATAGCGGCATCGTCAATTGCTAAACACAAACTCAACGCCAACATCGTAAAACATATATAAATAATAGTAAACAAGAGTCATCGTGTCAGCAGCACTACTGTTCAAAACAAACATGTTAACAGATGATTCAAACCCTAACATTTTAACTAGCGGAACGCTGTGGAATAACATTCACTTTGACAAATGAATCGTTGTTCAGTTGACAGGTGTGCCAGTAATTACACAACACCCGCAGTACAGGCAACACTGCTGCATAACTACCCTAGTCGAATGCCCTCCCTAACACAAACTTCAACTTCAGGTTATTTTCCCCCTTGGTAGGGCACTGGACAAGGGTACTCCAGTAGCACCGTGTGGCCGCACGGTTAGAAGCGCCATGTTACGGATTGCGCGGCCACTCCCGCCGGAGGTACGAGTCCTCCCTCGAACATGGGTGTGTGTGTTGTTGTTAGAATAAGTTAGTTTAAATAGCGTGTAAGTCTAGGGACCGATGACCTCAGCAGTTAAGCCCCTTAGGAATTCACACACATTTGAACAGTCTTTTTGGGGTACTCTGTGCACCTCTTTTACCTATACTGCTGTCGTGGTGTAATGCTTAGCACACCTGTATACTAATCAAGGAGCCCTGGGTTCAAGTCCTGGTTGAGGCAGAGATTTTCATTCGTTTCTTCAGCTTCGAATAGCAACGTTAAACGATTAAAGAAGTAAGAGTGGGGTAGTTCCAAGGATGATAAACCTCTTCAGGACGTGGGAAAAATAGATATGTCATGATTGCAAAAGGTGTAGAAGTCGGTACATTAAAAATGTCGCCGTGCTTTATCTGCAAAAGTAGTTGTATTCTGATATGTTCGAATTTTCAGACTGTGCGCTTTTCCAATGAAATGCTGAAAGTAATGTTTTAGATTTAATGATATTCTAAATCTTTTGTCTGCTCACGGTATATGACGTAAAGTTACAATCGTCCCAGAAGCACCGACTTCTGCAACAGTTGCAGAGTTTTATTAAACACCGCTTTATTTTGTCGGCATTAACAACGGTTCACTTGTTAAAATTTTCTTTGTTATGAGTCTTGGATACAGCCGATCATCAGGATATCACAAAAAGCTATCTATTACACCGTATTGTGTCACATGAGGATGCATCTCAGCTGAACACGAATGTTAAGACTGAAACCATTGTTTTCGTTCAGAAGGCAAGACTTCAGTGTAACATTGTCCGCCCCAGTAGCTGAGTGGTCAGCGTGACGGATTGCCGTCCTCTGGGCCCGGGTTCGATTCCCGGCTGGGTCGGAGATTTTCTCCGCTCAGGGACTGGGTGTTGTGTTGTGTTCATCATCATTTCATCCCCATCCGGCGTGCAGGTCGCCCAATGTGGCGCCGAATGTAATAAGACCTGCGATATGGCGGCCGGACCTGCCCCGCGAGGGGCCTCCCGGCCAATGACGCCAAACGCTCATCATCATCATCAGTGTAACATTTAGATAAAATGTGACAGATAATAACTAATCTGTAGCGAAATGAAACGCAAGGTTAGACGTTGACTAAATCCTGTTAAAGAAATACATAATCGACTGCTCCACCTGATGATGTGGTCATAATAACCCACTGTAAGAGATACCAAGACTGACACGGTTAATTGTTGTCATTTATACTGTGAACTGTTAAGTAACATTTAACATCTTGGTTTCGACGAGGTCTCTAGAGACGGAACACAAACTCAGTTGATAGAGGACTGACATAAGTGTCCACTTCAATTGAGCCGTCCTATTATTCGCATTAAGAACTTTTGCTTAATTATTGAAATACAAGATCTGAATGGCAAGATGGAATGTCCAGTAACTCACCACCATGTCACCTACGTCGGTCTTTTATCTTTACTTTTCGAGTATAACTATGGCACAGAGAGGCGAAGGTATGCAGGGTTTGTCTGTTGCGCTATAGATACAGGGTGTTTAAAAAATGACCGGTTTATTTGAAACGGCAATAAAAACTAAACGAGCAGCGATAGAAATACACCGTTTGTTGCAATATGCTCGGGACAACAGTACATTTTCAGGCGGACAAACTTTCGAAATTACAGTAGTTACAATTTGCAACAACAGATGGCGCTGCAAGTGATGTGAAAGATATAGAAGACAACGCAGTCTGTGGGTGCGCCGTTCTGTACGTCGTCTTTCTGCTGCAAGGGTGTGCTGTTCACAACGTGCAAGTGTGCTGTAGACAACATGCTTTATTCCTTAGAACAGAGGATTTTTCCGGTGTTGGAATTCCACCGCCTAGAACACAGTGTTGCTGCAACAAGACGAAGTTTTCAATGGAGGTTTAATGTAACCAAAGGACCGAAAAGCGATACAATAAAGGATCTGTTTGAAAAATTTCAACGGACTGGGAACGTGACGGATGAACGTGCTGGAAAGGTAGGGCGACCGCGTACGGCAACCACAGAGGGCAACGTGCAGCTAGTGCAGCAGGTGATCCAACAGCGGCCTCGGGTTTCCGTTCGCCGTGTTGCAGCTGCGGTCCAAATGAAGCCAACGTCTACGTATCTTCTCATGCGCCAGAGTTTACACCTCTATCCATACAAAATTCAAACGCGGCAACCCCTCAGCGCCGCTACCATTGCTGCACGAGAGACATTCGCTAACGATATAGTGCACAGGATTGATGACGGCTATATGCATGTGGGCAGCATTTGGTTTACTGACGAAGCTTATTTTTACCTGGACGGCTTCGTCAATAAACAGAACTGGTGCATATGGGGAACCGAAAAGCCCCATGTTGCAGTCCCATCGTCCCCGCATCCTCAAAAAGTACTGGTCTGGGCCGCCATTTCTTCCAAAGGAATCATTGGCCCATTTTTCAGATCCGAAACGATTACTGCATCACGCTATCTGGACATTCTTCGTGAATTTGTGGCGGTACAAACTGCCTTAGACGACACTGCGAACACCTCGTGGTTTATGCAAGATGGTGCCCGGCCACATCGCACGGCCGACGTCTTTAATTTCCTGAATGAAAATTTCGATGATCGTGTGATTGCTTTGGGCTATCCGAAACATACAGGAGGCGGCGTGGATTGGCCTCCCTATTCGCGAGACATGAACCCCTGTGACTTCTTTCTGTGGGGACACTTGAAAGACCAGGTGTACCGCCAGAATCCAGAAACAATTGAACAGCTGAAGCAGTACATCTCATCTGCATGTGAAGCCATTCCGCCAGACACGTTGTCAAAGGCTTCGGATAAGTTCATTCAGAGACTACGCCATATTATTGCTACGCATGGTGGATATGTGGAAAATATCGTACTATAGAGTTTCCCAGACCGCAGCGCCATCTGTTGTTGAAAATTGTAACTACTGTAATTTCGAAAGTTTGTCTGCCTGACAATGTACTGTTGTCCCAAGCATATTGCAACAAACGGTGTATTTCTATCGCTGCTCGTTTAGTTTTTATTGCCGTTTCAAATATACCGGTCATTTTTGAAACACCCTGTACAAGTAAGTTGGAAAACTCTGCTCTCCATTCTCAGGACAGATTCTATGTAATCAGTATGATCTAGTTTGGACAGGAGAGGCTGAGTGATATTCCAAACTGCAAAGCTATTTCGTGGAAGTTTGGGGTTGCGAGCCTTCAGATTTCAACAAAGACATGTAGAAAGTCAAAGCACTAACACCGCTGCAGCAGGTGTCCCGTTCGCGAATGTGACAGTAGATGTCTGATACTCAGGAGAATGGCGGCGGAGCCGAGAGGCAACTTCACATTTTGCGTTAAGTTAGGCAAATCAGCGAGTTAAACGTCTGATATTGCGAAAAGTGTTTGTTTTAGCAATTGTTCAAATCGTTCACCTGTTTTTCTGTGGCGCGCTCTGTTTCTTGACGGCATGGAGGACACTGACAATGCACAGTGAGCTTCAAAACTGCGAACAAGACGCAAGGACGAAAATGTGTAAGAAGTTGCTGAAACTATTGCATCAGATAGATGTGTTTCAGCACGACTCGTACAGAATCTGTCACGAATACCGAAAACTGTGGACAGTATTTTGTCGGAGGATTTGAGAATAAGGATAGTCTGTTCACGGTTAATTTCCCACGCACTTTCAGGGGATGCAAAACATGAAAGAGTCTAACGCTGCAAAGATCTTTTGCAGGAATATCAAAGTGATACTGATTCCACAAAATGGCTCTGAGCACTATGGGACTTAACTTCTGTGGTCATCAGTCCCCTAGAACTTAGAACTACTTAAACCTAACTAACCTAAGGACATCACACACATCCATGCCCGAGGCAGGATTCGAACCTGCGACCGTAGCAGTCCCGCGGTTCCGGACTGCGCGCCTAGAACCACTAGACCACCGCGGCCGGCACTGATTCCACGAAACCGATTGTGATTGCGACGAGACTTGGTATTTCCGATACGAGACTCATATAAATCGGCGGAGTGCAGCGGGGATGAGCCTAAAGAAGGCGAAAACAAAGAAAATGCGCTCGCAGAAGACCCGTGTGAAGAAAATGCTGAACGTTTTCTTCAATTCCAATGGAATAATTCACAACAAATTTGTACCACAACGGAAACCGTTAATTCTGAGTATAATGTCGGCTTCCTCCATCGTTTGAGGACAAGAATTCATCGAATTCGACCCGAATACCGAGATGTAAGTTCCTGGTCGCTCTTCCAAAATGTCCTGGCCCACAAAGCAAAGCCGGCCGAAGTGGCCGTGCGGTTAAAGGCGCTGCAGTCTGGAACCGCAAGACCGCTACGGTCGCAGGTTCGAATCCTGCCTCGGGCATGGATGTTTGTGATGTCCTTAGGTTAGTTAGGTTTAACTAGTTCTAAGTTCTAGAGGACTAATGACCTCAGCAGTTGAGTCCCATAGTGCTCAGAGCCATTTGAACCACAAAGCAAAGATGGGGCGCGAGAAATTGGCTAGCAAACGGATCACACTTCTGGATCACCCAGCGTTTTCGTTGGATTTGGTTTTCCCCAAATTACATCTGGCAATGAAAGGGCAACGTTATGAAGCAGTTAAAGTCAACCAAGAAAATTGTGCTGCAGTACTAATTAAAAGTCCAAAAAAGGACTACAGTGACTGTTTCAAAACTGTTAAAAAGATTTCAATATAGCGGAGATGCTGAGCCGCGATAGGCACAATAAAAAGTTTTCACAATCATTGCTTTCGGCCATTAAGGCCTTTGTCAGCAGTAGACACACACACACACACACACACACACACACACACACACACACACACGCTAGCGCAACTTGCACACACATCTGCTGTCTCAGCTGAAACTACACTGCGATCCGCAGCACCAGTGCATGATGGGAGTGGCGACTGGGTGAGAGTAAGGAGGAGGCTGGAGCGGGGAGGGGGAGAGATAGTATGGTGGGAGTGGCGGACGGTAAAATGTTACAGTTTAGACGGAGGGTAGGAGAATAGTGAGGAGGAGGGGGGAGGCGGTAAGTAGCGGAAAGGAGAGAAATAAAAATAAAAATAAAAGAAATTAAAAGACTGGGTCTGGCGGTGAAATGAAGGCTGTGTAGTGCTGGAATGGGAACAGGGAGGGGGCTGGATGGGTGAGGACATTTGTTACATTCCGTCCTGGATTTTCTATTGTTTGTTTTAAAAAGATTTCAGCTGTATACTGATTCATGAGCAGAATATTTTGGTTATATTCTGTGTTTTTGTGAACATAATCTCTGCCTTCCTTCGTAGCTGCAGCTCTAGCGGAACTGGGACATACTTTTTATGTATCTAGGACAGTACTCTTACGCAAGAAATGTAATATTTTCATCATCCCGTTACGGAATTTGGTAGAGCGTTGCTCCTACAGCAGGGGAAAACTGTACAAGCTCGGTTTTGGGCGGGTAGCGTCGAGGTGGAGAGCAGATGAGTCAGGGGCAATGCGTGCGCACGCGCCGCGGTGTTTGGGGAGTTAAAATTTCATTAAGGCCGGGCGGCTTATCTGCGGGGGCGTGGAGGGTCGGGGGCCAAGACGGAGGCGAGGGCGCCACGCTACGAGGTGCCACCAGCAAGTCGACTCACTGAGCCTGGAGCAGAGTTCTGCACTGTGCAGTCTCAAGACGTTTACTTCACATCCGCAAAGCCTCCGCTCGTTGGTAGGAGGAAATTATTTAATATGAAAAGGGAAGAGTAATAGTGGGGAAACTAAGAAAGCAGTATTGGGATCAAAATGGACGCAAGACATGGTTATATTTTGCCCTATGTTTTTAGTTGTTACGGGTGTCAGGATACAAGCGCAGATATCGTGGTGGTTGTTACCTTTAAAGTATCTACTTTAGTATGTTAGTTGTTTTTTCTCTGCATCTGACTTCCTGCAGACACATCACAAATCTATTACCTCATGTTTTCCTCACTGCGGTAACTCCACCATTAAGTTGATTATGCCTGTCAGTGTGGATTACCGTTTTGCATTAACGCACCCAAGTTTCAACAGGTGACCCGCTGGACAGGGGAAAATAAGCATTAATGGTTTGCTCTTTGCACTTGTACTTGGAGGTGCTAACCAACATAGAAGCATACTACCTGTTGGCTGTGTTTCGAACTCGGGATCTTTGCCTTGCGCGGGTAAGTGCTCTATCACACTTTCCAGCAAAAGGCAAAGCTCCCGAGTTAGATTCTCGGTCCGGCACACAGTTTTAATCTGCCAGGATGTTTCATATCAGCGCACACTCCGCTGCAAAGTGAAAATCTCATTCTAGGTACTTCCTTTCCACGCTTTATTTCTTGTACGCATACAGTACCTCTTTTACTAAGAAACCTGCCTGAGCCGGCCGGAGTGGCCGAGCGTTCTAGGCGCTGCAGTCTGGAACCGCGCAACCGCTACGGCCGCAGGTTCTAATCCTGCCTCGGGCATGGATGTGTGTGATGTCCTTAGGTTACTTAGGTTTAAGTAGTTCCAAGTTCTAGGGGACTGGTGACCTCAGAAGTTAAGTCCCATAGTGCTCAGAGCCATTTGAATCATTTGAACTAAACCTGCCTGAAATAATACTTCATTCTCTCTTCATGGTTCCACCACAGCAAAAATTCCTACCAGCAAGCCAAACTCAACGCTGACCCAAAGTGGTTTCCCAGTACCCTTAGGTACACGACTGTCCGAATCAAGTTTTAGTGTGATCGTTCGTGGTTTAATCAGATCTTCACGTACAGAATCTACTCACAACATCGCTACACTGGTAATGGCTTCACCTAACTGAAACATTTGCTGTCACGTCTTTGAATGAAGCAATTATATAACGATTGAATGCACTATATCTAGTGTTTCATGGCGGTATATAACAAGTTCGTGTATTTGGACAGAAGCTGTGGGGCCTGAAGATGTCACAATGAATAAAATAAAACAATGTCTTAAAGTACACGTTGGTGAATCTTATTGACACTGACAGTTACATAACCTGCTGATCTCTCCTGGCCATGATGGACCAACAGAGATTGAAACATGTTCGTGTCAAGTTCCATCCTATGTTTCTGAAGGTCGATTGTGGCACTAGCCAGTCAATTCTGATCATGTGACATTTTTATACCCCACTGCACGCAGTCTGCACCGTGTTGGATCCCACTGCAACGTTTCACCAGATAACTACTGGTGACCGACGTATGTGCCCCTGTGTCCAATAATATCCTGCAACGCTTTTCCCTACTATTCCTCTCATCGCTCAGCCCACCTCTGCGTAAGATTTCACAGCATCCAATCTTATTGGGAACGACCGTAGATGGACTTAGGGTTCCCGTTGGCGTTCAACATCTGTATTCTGGCCCTCTATCTCTAAAAGTATTACTTTATTCACATCACTGAGAAGCTCACGATACTGCCTACTCACATACTCGGTTCGTCTTTGCCGAAACCATTTCATACTAGCTGCGAACACTGTCCATTTACCTTGCATTCCAGTCGACAAATCAATTTCTTTACACTCTATAGCTAACCGCACTGCATTGCACAAATCCGTCAGCCCGCCCCCCTGTCTTTTGTACACCTCTTGACATTTCCGCCTTCAACCCTCTTAGAAAAGCATCGAGCGACGTCATCTCAGCTTCTTGCAAAATAATGTCACTGGCCGCAGCATCCTGCACTAATTCATAGAGGCATCCACTAATTTTCCTTATCTATCTGCAGATTGTTCCACAGTTTCCGTACTTATCTTAGTTATCAAACCTCATTGTTCCCTATAAAACCACCACTGTAATCACTTCCCTAGACGTTGACGTGGTGGACCTCTCTGACGAGGCTTCCCCCATGACAAGACCTGCCATATGGCAGAACACAAAGTTAAAAAGTTAAGTTCCCTACAGTGTCTCGCACTGTCTCGTTTTTCATACCTCTAAATTAACCTCTCTTTAAGATCTTCGAAAGTTGTGCCTCCCTTAAGAGCTTCTGTACACCCTACATAGCTAGCCATACACTGTGTCCCCCCCCCCCCCCCCCGCAAATGTCACACCATCCACTACAGTAACAAAGACTGGACAAAGAGTTCTAGATTAATATAGTTTAAGACTTAATTTAAGTAACATTTCTCAGTATGTATGTATGTGTGTATAAACCCCTGAAGATCAACAGAACATGTTCGAAACGCGTTGCATTATATTAGATTAAACATATAATAAAAAAGTGACTGGTAGCAGAAACGAAATAAATAACTACGTAGCTTCGTCTGTTTGTGTCAGTTTTGCAACACTCAATACCTCCTTATCAGACCAACCTTCCTTCTCAGCCAGATTTCTAAGATCTCCCACAAAGGCCTGCACATCCTCGGTTGCCTTAGCAGAAAAAGAAACAGTTAACTTACGACTGACAAATCTACACACTGTTGTGACGATTGCGATTCTACCTACCTGAGCAGTTCTGTGTAATTCGGTATTAATTGTGCTACGTTTTCTAATAATATCCTTACTGCTTCCGGCTCTGCACATCTTGTATCTCTGACTCTGCCGAAACTTTGTCCTTGACAACACTGGTTTTGAGAACTAACACTCACAAGAAAGCAAAACACGCTAACTTAATTCTTACATCTATAAGCCATCTCGACTGCCGGCATTGCCTATCCCTATGCCCCCCCCCTCAACGATAACGTGTATAACATTTTACCGGACTGATTCTGTACATAGCGCCGAGTGGCCCTCAAGGTTACACTGTGCTCATATACCGGGTTCTTCCCAATCGTGATTTCTATTACCTCTAAGACAAGACATATCAACTGGTTCTCTACTCGCAACAAAATCTACTTTACAAATTTCACGACCGCCGAATCTTTTCTCCAAGACAAAAATTCAATCAAAATTTTTTCTACTCATTACGCAACAGGCCGTAAGTTCAGAGGCTGCTCTAAGAAGACGAGGTTCATCTGACACCAATGTTATATGATCCACGGATTGTCACACACGGAAACTGAGATGTCAGAACGACAGCAGATTTGTTTACTTAAGTTCTTTATTCTGGCCCTCGGCCTGTCAGCGACGTTTCCGGCTTCAACTGTGAAGAAAGCATGGCAGTGCAACTGACAACACCGCAGGGGCGGCTGTGGCCGAGAGATCGGCTCTCTGCTATGGTGGCGGCTCTATCATGACTTAGGGCAGGCTGCTCTGTCCCGTGGCCGAACAGTGGACCTTGTACTGCATTCCAAGATGTTGTCCTGGGTTTCACAGACTCGTGGTGTGGGCTGTGATACTGAGACCAGATTATTTTAGTACACGAATGACTGAGATATACTCCAGACTATGTTCTTTTAGGGCTTAAGGCACATACTCTAAACACTCCCGTTGTCGCAAGTAAGGAAAGGATTCGTCCTTTCGCTAGCGTGTTGCAGCGGCGGTTGTTGCTATACCGCGCCCAGCTCATTCTGGTTGGCAACGCATAAAACTCTTCTCTGCCTGCGGCTGCCTCTGTTGCGACTCACTTACACTTTGGCATACTTTTTGATCGAATATGATCGATACACTGCAATTGCGTTTTCCTGCTGGTAGATCCCATCGTACCAACGCAAATCAAACTGCGTGCGGAGATGGACATGGATAGATGCATACTTGTGTTAATCCGTTGTGCCTTCTAGAATGACGAAATCAGTCAGGGAATGTCATGAATGTATTCCCGACACTATGACGCTCCTTCCTCAGGTGTGGACCTTCCTGACGGTTGTTGGTTTCACACGTTTCACGCCGTGCAAGCCAATGGCCGCATGTGTGATGGAGAGCAAAACATGATTCATCTGCGGAGGCAACTTGTAACCACTCGTTGGACAAAATTTGGAAATTTGTGGTAATTTCCTACGGGACAAAAACTGATGAAGTTGTCGGTCCCTAGGCTTACACGCTACTTAAACTAACTTACGCTAAGGACAACATACACACCCATATCCGAGGGAGGACTCGAACCTCCGACGGAGGGAGCCGCACGAACCGTGGCAAGGCGCCCCTAGACGGCGCGGCTAACCGCGCGACACGCATTGGACGTCCAGTTTCGGTACTGGCGTGCAAATTCCAGCCTCTGTCGCCAGTGAACAGTAGTCACCATGTGGTGACCCGTATGTAGCAACTGTCGCTGAGTGGCCGTTTGAGAAATACAATTGGTTGCCCCTTAGTTCATCTGGCTGGTACCTGCAGCCGTCGTTCACCCGTGTCATCTATGACCCGTGATGCACCAGTTTCCTCGGGGCCAGTTTGGATAGTGCCATTTTGTTACGCACTTTATACTTTAACCACAGCAACGCGCGAACAGTTTGCAAACATAGCCCTTTCGGAAATGATTTCACCCTCGGAAGCCATCGATGATGCCCATTTGGACATCAGACAAATTGCTCCATTTCCTTGTTACGACAACGACTGCACTGTTTCGCGCGTCCCCAGACATGCTCCACTACTAGTAAATGGTGATTACTTGTTGATGTGGGACATAGGCATTGGCCTCATTAATGTGACTGAACCGTGTCATGGTTAAAGTAATCGCTCCTTTTCACCTTCGCCTGACATCTGACAGCGTTGTACAATGCTCCTGGCTTGCAAATCCCGGAGGTTAATAGTGAGGCCTACAAACGTTCGTCTAATAGATGGAGAACCAAGACAGGTATAAACCTGCTGCATATTCAGATGAGTACGAACTAGCATGATACCTCCAGTGTACAGAAACTGGAAAAGACACCATTCCCGTTAAAAGTCCTTACTCGTAGCAAAAAATATCTTAAGCACTGAATTACTTTGAAAGCAGTCACGAATTGCGGTAAAGCAAGTTCAGTTGTAAATCGAGGCTTTTGCAGTCTTACTGTAGTATGCTGAAAATTGAACTGATAATGTATATGAAGAAGTCCTCAAAACCGACGATGATAAGGATGTAAGGAAAACATTACCTAGGTGACGGAACAGGGAATGTTATTGAATAGCTTCCACGGTATAGACGGTGCCTAGGCGGTTATAAATCATATGGGAAGACGGACTGGAATGTATTCAACAAATACACTCCTGGAAATGGAAAAAAGAACACATTGACACCGGTGTGTCAGACCCACCATACTTGCTCCGGACACTGCGAGAGGGCTGTACAAGCAATGATCACACGCACGGCACAGCGGACACACCAGGAACCGCGGTGTTGGCCGTCGAATGGCGCTAGCTGCGCAGCATTTGTGCACCGCCGCCGTCAGTGTCAGCCAGTTTGCCGTGGCATACGGAGCTCCATCGCAGTCTTTAACACTGGTAGCATGCCGCGACAGCGTGGACGTGAACCGTATGTGCAGTTGACGGACTTTGAGCGAGGGCGTATAGTGGGCATGCGGGAGGCCGGGTGGACGTACCGCCGAATTGCTCAACACGTGGGGCGTGAGGTCTCCACAGTACATCGATGTTGTCGCCAGTGGTCGGCGGAAGGTGCACGTGCCCGTCGACCTGGGACCGGACCGCAGCGACGCACGGATGCACGCCAAGAACGTAGGATCCTACGCAGTGCCGTAGGGGACCGCACCGCCACTTCCCAGCAAATTAGGGACACTGTTGCTCCTGGGGTATCGGCGAGGACCATTCGCAACCGTCTCCATGAAGCTGGGCTACAGTCCCGCACACCGTTAGGCCGTCTTCCGCTCACGCCCCAACATCGTGCAGCCCGCCTCCAGTGGTGTCGCGACAGGCGTGAATGGAGGGACGAATGGAGACGTATCGTCTTCAGCGATGAGAGTCGCTTCTGCCTTGGTGCCAATGATGGTCGTATGCGTGTTTGGCGCCGTGCAGGTGAGCGCCACAATCAGGACTGAATACGACCGAGGCACACAGGGCCAACACCCGGCATCATGGTGTGGGGAGCGATCTCCTACACTGGCCGTACACCACTGGTGATCGTCGAGGGGACACTGAATAGTGCACGGTACATCCAAACCGTCATCGAACCCATCGTTCTACCATTCCTAGACCGGCAAGGGAACTTGCTGTTTCAACAGGACAATGCACGTCCGCATGTATCCCGTGCCACCCAACGTGCTCTAGAAGGTGTAAGTCAACTACCCTGGCCAGCAATATCTCCGGATCTGTCCCCCATTGAGCATGTTGAGGACTGGATGAAGCGTCGTCTCACGCGGTCTGCACGTCCAGCACGTACGCTGGTCCAACTGAGGCGCCAGGTGGAAATGGCATGGCAAGCCGTTCCACAGGACTACATCCAGCATCTCTACGATCGTCTCCATGGGAGAATAGCAGCCTGCATTGCTGCGAAAGGTGGATATACACTGTACTAGTGCCGACATTGTGCATGCTCTGTTGCCTGTGTCTATGTGCCTGTGGTTCTGTCAGTGTGATCATGTGATGTATCTGACCCCAGGAATGTGTCAATAAAGTTTCCCCTTCCTGGGACAATGAATTCACGGTGTTCTTATTTCAATTTCCAGGAGTGTAATTGAGGACGTAAGGTATGAGAAGAGATGATCCCGCAACCTTCCCGTTTCATAATAGGAAAAGGTGGGAGGGAGAGAAGTGGGAATGAATACACTCCACAAGAGTATAAGTTGCGTTGCTTCAGTAGTATTACATGCCCTAATGAAGATACTAACTCCTGAACAGAGTGATGGAGGCTTTCAAATGTTTCACTAGTCGTGAACAGGTGTACACTGCGCAGATCGTCTGCAGCAGGGACTTATCAGTATTAACTGGTCGTACAACCCTGGGTAGGAAGGGCGACGCCATTGGACGCTGGAAGTGAGTACAAAACCAGGTGACGCTGTCCAGCCGTTAATGGTGCGAGTGTGACACCAAGTTTAAGCGCATAACCGGCCCAGTGCTTCCACGACAATTTAAGTAAAACGTTTTTGAGTGTAGGACCACCTCATTGTAAAGCTCTAAATCAGCTTCGTATTCGACGATTCCTTTGACTTTGCAGCGGTCCTCTGCAGTGTGACTAAACTGCGGGATGCTGGTAATGAAAATGCGACAGTCGACGTCATGAGTTGTAACACTGTACAGTTTGCTAAAGTCCCACGATGAGGTATTCAGGATATCTTCATAGATTGCGACACCGCAAAGGAACTCCCGCCGTGAATATAAGGGTACCAGAGGTATTAAAAGAGAGTTACAATGTTATATCGATCCACACAGTTTATTATAGGAGAAACATATGTCCAAGAGGTCACGCAACCTGGTTGGTCACATCAACCCATCTAGTGATTCCAAAGATACGCATCCATTACGTAAGGAAACAGCACGCTATCGATTTAATCGTCACTGCCAAGGTAAAATATTTGTTTGCGAACCGCTTGTTGCCGGCCGCGGTGGTCGAGCGGTTCTAGGCGCTTCAGTCCGGAACCGCGCGGCTGCTACGGTTCGAATCCTGCCTCGGGCATCGATGTATGTGATGTCCTTAGGTTAGCTAGGTTTAATTAGTTCTAAGTTGTAGGAGACTAATGACGTCGGATGTTAAGTCCCATAGAGCTCAGAGCCATTTGAACCATTTGAAGTACTTATTTGCTGTGAGTATGAACATCTCGTGGGAGCAAATACCACCATTCATTTCCGACAGCGTGCAATCACGCCTCTCATCATCATTTGGTTGGCAAGGCACATTCAATGAGGAAAGAAAGTCGCAATAAGCCTGCCCTTTTCTCCTGTGAAAGCTGTGCTGTTCATGGAAGACTTGGAACAAACTGCTGTAAATTCCGCACCGTTGAGCCAAGGTTGAGGTGCATCACCAACACATCGTCAAACGGAGTAAGAATAGGACAGGAAAGGAGGAGCTTTACAGCTTCTATTTCTCTCTCTCTTGTATGCAGGTAGTGGAACATTCTAAAAATCATAATAAAAAAGAATTTTTCTAAAAGTTAAATACGGTTTTATGGCTGTTTACAATCTACGTAACTATAAATGCAAAAAGGGCTTTTATTATTTATTTATTTCTTTTTTAGTCGTCAGTCTTCTGTCTAATTAGATACAGCCCACCACGAATTTCTTTCCTGTGCCAAACGCTTCATCTCAGAGTAGCACTTGCAGCCTACATCCTCAGTTATTTGCTGGATATATTCCAAACTCTGCCTTCTGCTACCCTCTGCAGCTTCCTTTAGAACCACAGAGGTTATTCCCTGATACCTTAACAGATGCCGTATCATCCTGTCGCTTCTTTTGTCAGTGTTTCCCACGCGATCCATTCCTCAATGGTTCTGCGGAGAACTTGTCATTCCTTACCTCACCAGCCTACCTAATTAATTTTCAACGTCCTTCTGTAGGACCAAATCTCAAATAGTTCGGTTCTCTTCTGTTCTGGTTTTCGCACAGGACATATTTCACAGCCTTTCAATGCTGTGCTCCAAAAGTACATTCTCTCAAATTTGTACCTCAAATTAAGGCCTTTCTTTGATACTGGTAGACTTTTCTTGGCCATGATTGCTTTTTTTCCAGTGCTAGTCTGCTTTTTATGTCTTCCTTATTAGGTCCGTCATGGGTTATTTTGCTGCCAAGATAGCAGAATTCCTTAACTTAATCTACTTCGTAACCATCAATCCTAAGTTACTCGGTGTTCTCATGTCTGCTACTTCTCATTTCTTTCGTCTTTCCTTGATTTACTCTCAGTCCATACTCTGCCCTCGTTAGACTGATCATTCCATTCAGCAGATCATGTATTTCTTCTTCGCATTGGTATCCTTTCGCCCTGAATTTTAATTCCAAACTTTCTTTTATTTACGTCATTGTTTCTTCGATATGCATATTGAACAGCAGGAGCGAAAGGCTGCATCCCTGTCTTACACCCTTTTTAATACGAGCACTTCCTTCTTGGCCGTCCACTCTTATTATTCCCTCTGGGCATATTATACATTACCCGTCTCTCCCTATAGCTTACGCGTATTTTTTCAGAATTTCGAACGTCTTGTACCATTTTACACTGTCAAAAGGTTTCTTCAGGTCGACAAATCATATGAAAGTGTCTTGACTTTTCTTTAGTCTTGCTTCCATTGTCAACCGCAACGTCAGAACTGCCAAACTGGTGCCTTTAACTTCCTTAAAGCTAAGCCGATCGTCATTTAGCACGGCCTCAGTATTCATTTTCCATTCTTCTGTATATTATTCTTGCCAGCAACTTGGCGCTGTTAAGGTGAATGTTCGATATTTTTCACAATTGTCGCCTCTTGCAATCTTCGGAATTGTGTAAATGATATATTTCCGAAAGTCTGATGGTATGTCGCCAGACTCATACATTGTTCAAAACAATGCCACTTCCTATAAAGTTACTACAGATTTTGATGGAATGTTATCTATCCCTTCTGCCTTATCCGATATTAAGCCTTCTAAATCACTTTCAAATTCTGATTTTAAAACTGGATCTCCTCTTTCTTGTATATCGACTTCTGTTTCTTTCTCTATCAAGTGATCAGCCAAGTCCATCTCATAGGGGCCTTAAACGCACGCTTTGTACCTATCCCCTCTCCTATATGCATTCAACAGTTGAATTGCTACCGCACTCTTAATGTTATCAGCCTAGCTTTTAATTTCACCGGAGACTGTTTTGACCGTTCTACATGCTGAGTCAGTCCTTCCGAAAATCATTTATTTTTCAATATCTCACTTTTTTCTTAGAACTGTTTCGCCTTAGCTAACCTGCACTTCCTGTTTACTTCAATCCTAAGTGACCTGTTTTTCTGTATTCCTGAATTTCCCTAAAGATTTTTGTACTTCCTTCTTTCATCGATCAATTGAAGTACTTCTTAGGTTACCTATGGCTTCTTCGCAGTTACTTTCTTTGCACTTCATTCCAGAGTCGCTGAAGTGGCTTTCTGGAGGTTTTCAGAGCCACTCCATAGTAATGTGTACTTCAGTGAGTGATAATTTAAGCAGGACGGAGAAACTTTAGAATGGTCACCATGGTGCATAACGGAAATAATGTCCTGTTTCCATTACCTCTGTCGGTTGTGCTTTCCTTGTTCGCCATACTTATCGTCACCAGGAACTTTACTTGGCGAATTTAACTGATGTATAACATCGAACTGAATATCTACGCGGATGCTTGCTGATACATTCTATAAAATTGAGTGTCTCGTCGTCCGGGCAGAAACGTTGGTCAACTTCAGCATAGCATATGAAAATATCTCCCATGCAGACATTTAGATTCGTGACGTTTTTCCACTCGCAGTTGTGTGCCTTATCATATACTGAAAAGTGAGAATCATACGCAAAACTTCATTAGAGCCTTATTTTACTACTATTTAAGCAAATATTGTTTAGTTGTGAAAATAAAATATTATTCTGTTCCTGTTTAATTCAGTTTAGAATTCTGATCACCCTCGAAGGACCACAAACTGAGACACAAAACAATGCGTGACCAACGTAAAACGGCAAAATTCGTTAAACTGCGAGGACACGCACATCGGGAACTCGAAATTGGACAAGATAGCAAGACATGACGTTAGCAAAGCTTTAAAGAGATTTAGAAATGTTCTCTGGGAAGAAAGATTACAATAGTTTTCAAACCCGAGGTAAATTCTTCTATTTTATTCTTAGTAAAGTGTGAACAGTCACGGAACAGAAAGAAAGGAAATTACCTACAGCAGAATTACGTCTTCGAGAAATCCCAGTTTTCGAAGGTAGGAAAGGAAAATTAATGCAGAAATAACCACTGAAAGGCCGAGTATTAGATAGCGATTACAGTGCTGCAATGGTAACAAACAGATGCCTCAAGTATAATGGAATGCTAATGAATCACGTAGAAGTTGCAGTCACATGAGCTTAGGAAGGGAACACTGTTTGGTCAACCAATTGAAGAAGGAAAAAGTGCCAATAAGAATACGTAAAGGTGTAACAGATTTACGCGTAGTGAAAAAGGAAAAACATCCTCAAATATCTTCAACATTTCGTGGCCCCGTCAGCAACTGTGTAAATATTAATTTCAATTTTAATAATTAACAGCCTCAGCTGCACCGTTTGCCCAGAATTTACCTAGGTTTCAGTCGGGATAACCTAACCTTCTTCAGAATAACAAAAAAATGGTTCAAATGGCTCTGAGCACTATGGGTCTTAACTACTGTGGTCATCAGTCCCCTAGAACCTAGAACTACTTAAACCTAACTAACCTAAGGACATCACACACATCCATGCCCGAGGCAGGATTCGAACCTGCGACCGTTCAGAATAACAGTAACTAGCTTCTTTCCATAGTGGACATCGTCAGGCTAAAACTAAAAATCCATAAATTATCGTCGGACTATAAAACTTATATGGAACTTCCTCCTCCCCACTTCGCGACCGCGATGCGGCAGCCATGAATGCTGTACTGGAACTGACCGAAACGTCATAAGGCCCGCCTAGGCGGACACAGTACCTTGCGCCTGCGCATAAACTGTATGATAGTTACTTGTTGGGACAAGACCTGAACTTAACTCCTGACCTTGAATTTACTAGTAACGTGAAATAAAAGATGAAGCTGAGGAAAGGGGCGTGTATGTTAAGCTGTGCAGAACGTAATTAGATCGACTGTCTTAACATTTATGAAGTATTCATTGGTCATGAAATGAGGAAGACGTGTGCTTAAAAAGTATGGCTTATCTAGGAAAATTTTTGTGCTTAAGCACGAAGTTTAATCAGCTAAGAAAAACTTAGGAGTGGTAATGATAATATAAAGCCAACATCGTCATTATTACGACTAGGTCTAGAAGTTTTTAAGAAGTAATTGTTTAGCACCTGCTTAGCTATGGTTACAACGCATGAACATCTTGCACAGGTTAACATATACGCCCTTTTCCTCAGCTGTACCTTTTATTTCACTTTACCAGTAAATTCAAGATCAGGAGTTATGTTCACGTCTTGTCCCAACAAGTAACTATCATACAGTTTATGCACAGGCGAAAGGTATAGTGTCCGCCTAGGCGGGGTTCATCACGCTACGGTCAGTTCCAGTACAGCACTCGTGGCTGCCACATCGCGGTCGCGAAGTGGGACCGAGGCAGTTCCAGATAAGTTTTATAGTCTGACGATAATTTATGGATTTGTAGTTTTAGCTTGGCGATATTCACTACGGAAAGACGCTAGTTACTGTTATTCTGAAGAAGGTTGGGTTATTCCGTCTGAAACTCAGGTAAATTGTAGGCAAACGGTGCAACTGAGGCTGCTAATTATTAAAATTAAAAAAAATCCTCATTCAGTATGATTAACCCCAATTGTTCGAAATCCTTCTAGTAGAGTTGATGACCTCAAAATATCGTAATTCTCTCAGCAGCTTGTGAAGAAGTGACACTCTAATTTGGTAAAGGCCTTGTGTAATGTATAAGTAAATAAGTCGCGTTACTTTCCGAAAACAGAACGTGACGAACGAAGACTTTAATTCATGTGGTGAACGCATGTGTGTACAGAATAAGTTCTAGTGTCTCGGAAATTTAATAGCTGTCGCCACGCGGTGGAAGCCGGTCGCGTTGCTTCAAAGATATTAAAAAGCACTTCAATGTCGTTCTCGTGCTGGATGGGGATGGGGCAGACGTAGTCTCCTCCACCCCACCCCTCGCTCCCTCTCTCGAGTCGTAAACAGAAATTTTAAAACTGAGGCGAGACTTCGGTAGCAACGGGATATGGTGGTGGGCTGATGCTGGTGTGAGTGTTATCTGAGAAAGGGGGCGCAAGTCTCAGGGCGAAGAGGTCGGAGAGGAAAGGGTGAGGGGGTAGCGTGCGGCGGCGACTGCCGTTTTATGGGACGCCGGCGCAGCGGGTAATAATCCGGCGGTGTCGGGTAATACGGGAATGAAATATGTTTGAACCGTGATTAAATTCTGAGCGGCTGCGGGCCCACATCCTGCGACCCCCAGACGCCGCCGTCGCCGCCGCTGGCGCTTTAGGGGGCGACGAATCAATCTGCTGCGGTTCCGATTGCTTTAAACCTCGGCTCTTTGAACGCCACGTCGCCAACATAAACGCCCAGCAGTTCAGCAGAACAGATTTCTAACGCGGCTGCGTACTCCATCGAAAAAGAACATAACATGTGTAGGAAAGGGTCTTAATGGCCACCCGTGACGAGCAGCTCTCTTCTAAACCTGGTAGCAAGAAAACATTTGAGGTATATCAGAACAGAAACAGTCTTGGTTGCGAAGTTATTTAATATCAATGACGCGTTTCATTCTTTCGGGGAATTATCACAATGTGTAAAAGCAGTTGTATACGTAACACATCACTTGCAAAGCCATATAAAATGGAACATAGATGCAACAGCAACTGGATAAGTAATAAACTCATCATAAAAACATATAAAATGCAAACTGACATTGTACCGTGCGTAGCATATGACGCGTTTACTTTTAAACGTGGCCCTATTTTGCACTGCTATAGTGGAGTTAGCTGTTATATACAAAATCCACTTTTTTGTTATTATGACTGGTGTGTTATTATCCGGTTACTGTTGCGACCTTTGTCCATGTTATAAGGCTTTATGACGGATGGGTTAGATATCAATCTACACTACTGGCCATTAAAATTGCTACACCAAGAAGAAATGCAGATGATAAACGGGACAAATGTATTATATTAGAACTAACATGTGATTACATTTTCACGCAATTTGGGTGCATAGATCCTGAGAAACCACCTCTGGCCGTAATAACGGCCTTGATACGCCTGGGCATTGAGTCAAACAGAGCTTCGATGCCGGATACAGGTACAGCTCCCCATGCAGCTTCAACACGATACCACAGTCCTTCAAGAGTAGTGACTGGCGTATTGTGACGATCCAGTTGCTCCGCCTCCATTGATCAGACGTTTTCAATTGGTGAGAGATCTGGAGAATGTGCTGGCCAGGGCAGCATTCGAACGTTTTCTGTATCCAGAAAGGCCCGTACAGGACCTGCAACATGCAGTCGTGCATTATCCTGCTGAAATGTAGGGTTTTACAGGGATCGAATGAAGGGTAGAGCCACGGGTCGTAACACATCTGAAATGTAACCTCCACTGTTCAAAGTGCCATCAATGCGAACAATTGGAGACCGATAAGTGTAACCTATGGCACCACATACCATCACGCCAGGTGATACGCCAGTATGGCGATGACGAATACACGCTTCCACTGTGCGTTCACCAAGATGTCGCCAAACACGGATGCGACCATCAGGATGCTGTAAACAGAACCAGGATTAATCCGAAAGAATGACGTTTTTCCATTCGTGCACCCAGGTTCGTCGTTGAGTACACCATCGCAGGCGCTCCTGTCTGTGATGCAGCGTCAAGGGTAACCGCAGCCATGGTCTCCGAGCTGACAGTCCATGCTGCTGCACACGTCGTCGAACTGTTCGTGCATATGGTTGTTGTCTTGCAAACGTCCCAGTCTGTTGACTCAGGGATCGAGACGTGGCTGCACGATCCGTTACAGCCATGCGGATAAGATGCCTGTCATCTCGACTGCTAGTGATACGAGGCCGTTGGGATCCAGCACGGCGTTCCGTATTACCCTCCTGAACCCATCGATTCCATATTCTGCTAACAGTCATTGGATCTCGACCAACCTGAGCAGCAATGTCGCGATACGATAAACCGCAATCGCGATAGGCTACAATCCGACTTTATCAAAGTCGGAAACGTGATGGTACGCATTTCTCCTCCTTACACGAGGCATCACAACAACGTTTCACCAGGCAACGTCGGTCAACTGCTGTTTGTGTATGATAAATCGGTTGGAAACTTTCCTCATGTCAGCACGCTGTAGGTGTCGCCACCAGCGCCAACCTTGTGTGAATGCTCTGAAAAGCTAATCATTTGCATATCACAGCATCTTCTTCCTGTCGGTTAAATTTCGCGTCTGTGGCACGTCATCTTCGTGGTGTAGCAATTTTAATGGCCAATAGTGTACTTTTCACAATCTGATGATAACCCAAAAGAGTGGAACGTGTCATTCACAGTAGACAACTTCGCATCCAAGATTGTTTTTATTCTGGAATAATTTAAAACTGATTGTTCTAGCACCTTCCAGAACGGAATAAAAACATTTTTTACATTTTAGGTACTTCACTCCGTTGCAGCACTGGTGCACGTATGCGGAACTCCAGCAAAACTCACAGAACTACATGAAAAATATTTTTATTCCCAATTGCCTTGATCTCATTGTAAGGGCTAGTAACGAGGTGCCAGTTTCAACTATTATGAGCCATCATAACTAGTAATTTGTTACGAAAGCACCACATGAAATAGGCATTCAGCGCTCATCTTGGTCACTTGAAATCCGTTTGATTCCGACTGATTTCAAGTCGCCATGATTGGTGCTACGTGACTATCGGATGTGTTACTGTCATGCGATAGATACTATTACTGATAATGGCTCATAAGAGTCGAAACTGGTGAACTGTTATAAGACCATCCTATGCAATCAAGATAATTGTGAGTATAAAAATTTTTTCTGGACATACCGCGTACTATGTTAAAATGTTAAAAAGATATCTTTTCAGACATCTTTTAAATATCTTCATCGCGTTCCCCTGGTGCTCGACCAGTCTCATTTTTATTGAGCTGCTACACTTTCAAAAAAAATTTACTGGCCTTTCTTCTTATACAAGTACAAGTTATTGCATGATATTACTTTTACATTAAACTAGCAACATTGGTTCTTTTATTCATTCGATACTAGTGTTATAATAAATACCATGAGAAAAGAAAAGAAGAGCTATTAAATAATATTTTCCTAAAAATTATTAAATGGTTCTTTGAAAGTGGATTCTCCCTAAATTTTGAAAAAAACACACTGCATTAAGCTCTGTACCGAACTGAGTTATATCAATAATTGATGTAGCACATGAACTAGAGTCATTAAGCCTGATAGGATGCCCCAAATGTTTGGGTGTACTTATTGATGAAAGCTCGAACTGGAAGAAACGTATGAGTTGGTTCCTCAAACAATTACGTTCAGCTACTTTTACTCTTCGTATAATTGCTAATCTTGGAAACAGTCGCCGGCCGTTATGTCCGAGCGGTTCTAAGCACTTCAGTCTGGAACCGCGTGACCGCTACGGTCACAGATTCGAATCCTGCCTCGAGCATGGATGTGTGTGAGGTCCTTAGGTAAGCTAGGTTTACGTAGTTCTACGTTATAGGGGACTGATGACCTCAGATATAAAGTCCCATAGTGCTCAGAGCCACTTGAACCATTTGATTTTTGGAGACAATCGTATCAACTTCTTGACATGTCATATGGAATAATTATTTGGGTTAACTCATCACTTGGAAAGAAAGTACCGATTGCACAAAAGCGAGCAGCAGGAATAGTATGTCGTTTTCACCCACCGGCGTCATTTACGCACTTCTTCAAGATACTAGACATTTTAACTGCCCCCTTAATATACATACCTTCGCGAATGAAATTCGTGGTAAGTAATCCATCAAAATTTGAGCAGAACAGTGACGTCCATATCTGCACTACTAGAGGGAAAAATGACCTTTGTTATGCATTGTTAAAGTTGTCAGTGGTTGAGAGAGGAGGTCAATATGCAGCAGTAAAAAGTTTTGATCATTTACCCAATAACATAAAAAGTCTGACCGGCAACGAAAACAGTTTTAAATACAATTTAATATAATCCTCCTATTCCATTGTCGAATGTAGGCTTAAAGACTGGTAACAAATGGGGAAAGAACTTGTTTCTAAGTGCAATTCTATGACCAGAAGTAAAACGATAACGTGTTCATTAACGTTAATACTAATCACGTACACATATCCTGTAAAGGGGCTCGTTCCCATCATTTCGATAAAAGAATCTTTCGGGAAAAGTAACTGACTAGCTATTCGGTTTTCGTTCAACTTTCGTCTAATACGAACATGGTCTGGGGATGGGTGTATTAACTACTGAAACAATTTAATCATCATATTTTTAACTCTACATAATCAGTAAGCGATCTATGCAATTAAAAGAATTTTAAAAAAGATTTTTTGTTACATTTAACAAATTATGTAAGATCAGTTTGAAAACACAAGGCGTTACCAGCCCTCGTATTCCAAACTGACAATGTCGCATTGCACTGAACTATACGAAGGAGGTATACTTGGAGAAGACCGGGAGATGCGAGATGATTTCAATTATATTACATCATGGTCAGACAGAGATTCCAATATCAGATATCGGATTGTAAAAAAAACCCAGGAGCAGATATAGATTCAGCTCACAATGTAGTAGTGACGAAGAATAGGCTGCAGTTTCAGAGATTAGTCAATAAGAATCAGTACGCAAAGAAGTGGAACAAGAAAGTACTAAGGAATGACTATATTCTCTTGAAGTTGCGACTTCTGAAATTTTCCCGGCGTATTTCTTCTCCCAGTAATTTTCTTGTTTGCAGCCCGATCCCATCAACATTCTGCCACGATATTTCGACCCAGAGACGTCCGGCCATCCTCAGGTGAGTAGACGAAGTACTGAAGAGACCCGATGCAACCATGGTTTTTATAGTGAATTCCGCGCATGCGAATCGTACTGGCGGTTTACGACTCATCCGTTAGAAGATGACATGCGCGAGGCAGCCAAAGTGTGTGTATTGCCCTCAGTAGTCGTTGAGTATCGACTGAGCTGCTCTATTCCGTTGTGACCGCATCATTTTAATAATAGCATTCCAACTTTTATCAGGCTGAAAGCCTTAGTCACGATTCATTAAATTAACAGCAAGACGTATTTCCAAGGATTCTTTAATTACAGAATTCCAGAAGCTGGAAACCGGTGCTAAAATGTGGTATTATTGTATTCCATTGAAAGTCCCATGCAAATGCAATGTTCTGCCACTGCTGATTTTAAAAGTTGTTGCAGACGAGTGTGTCTTTCGTGTTCTACACGACGTTCCTGGATCGTTCGTGTCGTCTGACCTACATGTGCAGAGCCACACTCACAGGGAGTTTTGTAAACACCCACCTTCCTCAATTGTATACCGTCCTTAACGGATCCGACTAAGGCTCTGCTCTTTGCTGGTGGGCGGAAGATGACATTAATATTATTCTTCCTAAGCAATCTGCCTATTTTAGAAGACACGTTCCTGGCATAAGGAAGGAACACAAATGATTTATAGTCGCCATCGGTCTCCTCAGAGCGTTGCTTCTTGTTATTATCATTGCGCATAGCTTTCCGTATTTGACTTTAAGAATAGCTATTCTCTTCAGAAACCTTTTCCAGATGCATTAATTCTTCATGAAGGCTATCAGCATCCGAAATTACATGCGCCCTATGAATTAAAGTACTGAGATCACCGGCGGTTTTTGCGGGCTGGTGGCAGCTGGACGCCTGAAATTACAGATCTGTATGTGTGGGTTTTCTGTACACCGAATGTCTCAAAGACCCATAATTCTTACGGCGTACTAACCCGTCTAGAAAGGGTAAAGTCCCATCTTTCTCAATCTCCACTGTAAACTTGATGTTCTCATGTAAAGAGTTTAAATGGCGAAGGAAATTTTCCAGTTGCTGTCTGCCACAAGGCCGTACAACGAAAGTGTCATCTACGTACCGCCAGAAAACCGTAGGCTCTAAGACGGCAGACTCAAGGATTTTCTCCTCAAAGTCTCCCATAAAAAGACTGGTCACCATAGGGGGACAAGGGACTCCCAAAGGTGACACCGTCAGTTTGTTCAAAAAATTCCTCACTAAATAAAAAGTTGAGGAGAGAGTATGTTCAAACAAAGCCGTCAAATCATCACTGAACAAGTTACCAATAAGATGTGTCTACATCTACATTTAGACTCCGCAAGCCACCCAACGGTGTTTGACGGAGGGCACTTTACGTGCCACTGTCATTACCTCCCTTTCCTGTTCCAGTCGCGTATGGTTCGCGGGAAGAACGACTGTCTGAAAGCCTCCGTGCGCGCTCTAATCTCTCTAATTTTACATTCGTGATCTCCTCGGGAGGTATAAGTAGGGGGAAGCAATATATTCGATACCTCATCCAGAAACGCAGCCTCTCGAAAACTGGCGAGCAAGCTACACCGCGATGCAGAGCGCCTCTCTTGCAGAGTCTGCCACTTGAGTTTGTTAAACTTCGCCGTAACGCTATCACGGTTACCAAATAACCCTGTGACGAAACGCGTCGCTCTTCTTTGGATCTTCTCTATCTCCTCCGTCAACACGATCTGGTACGGATCCCACACTGATGAGCAATACTCAAGTATAGGTCGAACGAGTGTTTTGTAAGCCACCTCCTTTGTTGATGGACTACATTTTCTAAGGACTCTCCCAATGAATCTCAACCTGGTACCCGCCTTACCAACAATTAATTTTATATGATCACTCCACTACAAATCATTCCGCACGCATACTCCCAGATATTTTACAGAAGTAACAGCTACCAGTTTTTGTTCCGCTATTATATAATCATACAATAAAGGATCTTTCTTTCTATGTATTCGGAATACATTACATTTGTCTATGTTACGCGTCAGTTGCCACTCCCTGCACCAAGTGCCTATCCGCTGCTGATCTTCCTGCATTTCGCTACAATTTACTAATGTATTTCTCTGTATACTACAGCATCATCCGCGAAAAGCCGCATGGAACTTCCGACACTATCTACTAGGTCATTTATATATATCGTGAAAAGCAATGGTCCCATAACACTCCCCTGTGGCACGCGAGAGGTTACTTTAACGTCTGTAGACGTCTCTGCATTGATAACAACATGCTGTGTTCTGTTTGCTAAAATTTCTTCAATCCAGCCACACAGCTGATCTGATATTCCGTAGGCTCTTACTTTATCAGGCGACAGTGCGGAACTGTATCGAACGCCTTCCGGCAGTCAAGAAAAATAGCATCTACCTGGGAGCCTGTATCTAATATTATGTAGCGAGTCAAATAAAGGCACTTTGGTAAAAAGTGAGACCACATCGAAGCTAATTAGTAAATCCGAGTTGCTCAGCTTAACAGTCTTCAAACGATTGATAAAATCTTGGGAATTAAGTAAATGGTGGCAGCATTTACTCACATATGGGTTGAGTAAGAAGGCCAGATGTTTTGCAGTCGAATAAGTAGAAGCACCAATATTACTTACTGTCACTTGTAATATAACTCCATCCTTGTCAATCTTCAGCAGCCCATATAGTCTTGGTGGAACAGCATTGTGTGGTCTCAGACTCTTGATAATTTGTTTAGGTAAAGAACCATCATTCAAAAGAGTAACAGTTTTTTCTGCTCTTCGCAACCGCCGTGAAGACATTGTTACGGTTGTACTCCCTGCTGACACTGGTAATGCTGCGGTCCTTTTGACAAAGAAAGCCTACAACGAGAACGTATATAGTCAATAAAGAGATTCTATGTACCACAAAATTGATGGGGACTCAAAGAGCCGCATTTCCAGAAAAACTGTTATTCTTTTGAATGATAGTTCTTTACCTAAACAATTTATCATCTGCATGCTGGCTCCTTACATACGATTAATAATTTTTAAAGGAAAATAAGAGTACAGTTTAACGTTCCGACGTTCATGGTATGGTCCGTGTCCTTTCCAAAGAAATGGTAATGGCGTACGAATTTAGGGAAACTACAGAGAATTAGATCAAGAGGAATGGGTAGTGAGTGAGGGAGGTATATCCGACTCCTCGACCATGTGAATCCAGTGTGCTGACATCTGTACCACGTCACTACACTAGTAAGGAAATTTAGGAGACAAAGTAGCTTTCAAAATATCCAGCTTAATTCATGCATTTTAGCTAGTGTACAGTATTTTCGATTTAAAAAAAAGGAAAAGGATCTCCTATATCAGTTATAAATGAAGAAACCTTCAATGAATGTAACAAAGAGAATATTTATCCTACGTTACCATTAGGCAAAACTAAAGTAAAAGGTGCAGTATCTGGTAAAGGAGTAGATGTAAAGTTACAGACACACTTATCATTTTGTATTGCAGGTCATACGTTTCACTCAAATTTTTGGATTGTTCACTTATTGACAACAGACGTTATTTTAGGTACAAATTATCTGGTACAACACGACGCAATTATTGACTTTCAAAATTCCTATTTAATGTTAAAGGATGAAAATGTACAACTGGCATTAGAATTTCAGCACTCGTTATCTGCAGAAGAACAAACAATTAATCGGACAGAGGTCATTTCTGCATCACGTAACACAGACTGTCATTCCACATTGTTCACAGATACGTATGTTCACAACTACAATACACCAGACGAAGCCGACTATGACGCTATGCAAATGATTTCTGATAAAGTTAAACAGAGCACTGCAAATACAGACGACGAACGTACTGAGCTACGAAAAATTCTTTTACAGCAAGATCCAGATTTTGAGAACTTCCTTGGTACTATGTCTGGTTTTACGTATGAATTTCAAGTTAAACAGCACGACACGTTTAATGCCAAACATTATCCCATTCCATACATTCGCCGAGAACAGGTTAAGAAAGAATTGCAAGCTATGCTTGACCAAGGAATTATTGAACCGGCAGTTAGTCCGTACATAAACCCGCTCCATATTGTTAAGAAAAAGGATGGCTCACTTCGGCTCGTACTTGATTCGCGTCACATCAATGACATTATTATTAGTGAAACAGATCGCCCTCAAACACTAGAAGAACTTCTACAGAAATTTCATGGTACAGCTGTTTATTCCACATTAGATTTGAAATCGGGATTTTGGCAAATTCAGCTCCATCCGAACTGCAGAAAGTACACAGCATTTCTCTGTTTTAGTGACTGTTATCAATTTTGTAGATTACCGTTCGGTTTAACAATTTCTTCAGCAGCGTTTATTCGCGGTTTGAATACTATACTTCCGACAGAATTAAAAGATAGAATCACAACGTATGTAGACGACATTCTTATTGCAGAAGCTAACTGGTCTGAACACAATCTGATTCTTGAACAACTGTTGCAAACTTTTCGTGCACAAGGACTCACAGTTAATCTTAGCATATCGCACTTAAGCAAAATTTCCATAAAATTTCTTGGACATGTAATTTCAGCAGAAGGTATTGCCCCTGACCCGAAAAAACTACAAGCCTTACGAGACATTACTGTTTCAACGACGAAGAAACAACTACGCAGCTTTTTGGGATTAATTAACTTTTTCCGTAAATTTATTCATTTCTCTGCTTTAGACACCCATAGATTATGCCAATTGACGGGTAAAAACCCTATTTGGTCCTGGGATAGCCAAGCACATACTGAATTTGTCAATCTGAAACAAGCTTTGTTGAATGCACCACTTTTATCACACCCAGATCCTACCAGAAATTTTTCCATTGCCACCGACAGTTCTGACACCGCTTTAAGCGTACACATTTATCAGGAAATTGAAGAAAATGGCACCACAGTAATTAAAAACATAGCCTTTGCAAGTCGCATTCTGTCACGTGCTGAACGCGATTATTCTGTTACAGAACTTGAAACATTATGTGTTGTATGGGCATTTACGAGATTCAGTTATTTTCTTTATGGAAGACACACTACCGTTTACACAGATCATAGAGCTATACAGTTTTTATTTTCAGCTAAATTTACACTTGACAGGTTAAGCAGATGGAAACTTTATTTACAGGAATTTAATTTTACAATTGTTCACATTCCCGGTACATAAAATGTTGTAGCAGACGCACTATCCCGTTCTCTCAGCAACAATCAGCAAGGCATCGCAACCAACTTCTGCCAAGCAAATTTTAGCGTCATGTATATTCAACAAGTTGCATTCAAAATTTTTATTTCGGCATCATTACGAGACATAGCACAAGAGCAGAGTAAAGACAACGTGTGGAAAGATATTAAACACCTTGGCAAGATAGGAATAATGTTACCATCAGAAACCATTACACTGTACGCAATAACATTGTTTCGCCGGTCTCACCCTGACAGCCACAACTGGTTACTATGCATTCCTGACGAACTTGTTAACAAATTAATTTGGTATACTCATTTAAGTTACGCACATTACGAAGCCAGAAAATGTTTTCTTATACTGAGACAGAACTGTTATTTTGCGAACATAGAGAAACGTATTCGACGAGTTTTAACGTCATGTAAAATCTGCCAGAAAGCTAAATCAGACACGACTTCACGTATTCCTCCGTTACATCCCATTGTACCCGTTAAATTGAGACACATGGGGCTGTAGACATTTTTGGTCCGATTCCCAGATCTAATAGAGGTTTTTGTTACATCTTTGTCGCTGTTGAACTCACTTCGAAATTTGTTACCCTCACTCCGTTACGCAAAGCAATTGCTAAAACTATTTCGAATGCATTTGCAAAAGATTTTTTATTTCATGTAGGGCACGTATTGAAAGTAATTTCCGACGATGGACCACAATTTCGATCTGCGATATGGACCCGTATGTTACGAGCTAGAAACATTTCTCCGATCTATATATCCAAGTATCACGCTTCTTCGAACCCTTGTGAATGACTGATGAAAGAAATTGGTAAACTATGTAGAATATACTGCCATAAAAAACATATTGATTGGGACGCACACATACTCTCATTCCAGGAGGTAATTAACTCCATACCAAATGAATCTACTATGCTATCTCCGACTGTTATATTAAAAAATGTTGAACCACCTAACAAAATTAAAGAATTAGTATCTTTTCCTACATCTCGTCGACTACGCCACCATGAAATAATTGACATTGCACTCAACAACATCAAGCGTGCCGCAGAGCGCCGGAGAAGACAGCAAAAACAGGTTTGTACACGCCGTGACTTTCACATAGGACAGAAGATATTAGTACGCACACACTATTTATCCAACAGAGGAAAAAGTAGATCCAGTAAATTTGAGCTTCTATACGCAGGTCCATATAGAATTCGCAGCTTTCGTCACCCCAATGTAGTACATGCCGAAACTTTGAGAACCAGGAAATGCAAAGGCAATCACCATGTCTCCAATATTAAACCTTTTATTGAATGAGCATACTTTACGATTTGTCACACTGTAATGTCATTTACTGATATTTATATGACTACTTATGCAATTATATTTATGTGACTTCTTACTGATAATGATCGTATTTTTTTCTTGGTAAGTGCCCGGCAACGTAAGGTTAGCAGGTCGCTTTTCCTGTCGTTATATATTAAACCGTGCACATTTTAGATTTTTTGTGTATGTATGATTGTTTTCCTATCGAAAGTAGAATTTTTGTCTGTATGCACTATGAAATGTTTAAGATGTAACAAACACCAGTTGACATTGACACTTTGCCTTATGATATCTCAACATCTTGACTATTCTACATTTTTTGCTACTACATTATGATACTGTGTGTACATTTTATGCACTTGAAAACTGTCTATGTTTTTGACCTAATACGTTTTCTGTCATGCTATGCTGTATGCTTAATTATATCACTAGAAACAAGTTTTCTTTTAATGAGTATGTGATTTAAATGCAAGATATTAATCCTTATTCATCATTTTCAGAAAGCAATACAGTGAAAAAGAAATATATTAAATAACCACAGTGGTTTACTACGAAATGGAAATTTTACCATCAGAATGAAGGAAAGAAAATGCAATATCTTGTCATGAAGAGTAAATGGATCAGAATTAACAAGCATTAACCAGAATATACTATACACATTGTATGATAGCAGTCTTGACTAATTATTTTTCATTCAGAATACGAGGCGATTGATGCAGGCTGTCAGAGAGAACTACAGATGTTAATTTTAGTGATGATATATGCTAGAAGTAAGAAACTCTATATTATATGAAGTAATGAATGATAATGAATAGTTGTATGAAGTAAATGGTAATATTAATATGAATAATGAAGTGTCTATTTTTTGCAGATGATAATAAATGATGATGAATAGTTGTATGAAGAATATGGAAATATGAATAATGAAGTTTTTCTTTGCAGATGATGATAATGATGAAGTTATTATAATATGAATAATGAAGTTTTTCCTTGCAGATGAGAATAATGATGAAGTTTATATATTTACTATTAGTTAAGAGATGCTATATAGTTATTTAAGTATTTGTTGCAGTTCCTTTTGACAGTATGTCTTATGTCGCATAGTATAATGATTGAATGTTTTAGGAAAGACAGCTAGAGTACATACATATTAAGTACAAGTTTCATTACCTGTTAATTCGAAGTTAACTGCTTTTCAGCATAATATACATTTTTTCTTTCAGGGCAATAATCCATTCTGTATTTTTTTTCCAGGAGAAGCTTTTCATGATATTAATATACTATAAGCATTTAGTTATTGAACCTGTTCCAGTAGTTGCATTTTCTTTGCCCAGTTGTGTATCATTCATGAATGTGATCACATATACTCTACTTGTTTGATAACCTTGGTACAGCTGATCCTTATTTCCAGCAATAAGTCAAAAGCAAATATTTTCATGCCCCAGCAATTAATTATCGATCCCAACGCAATGAATTGCTAGCAAAAAAAAAAAAAAATTAAAATAAAAAAATTATTACCAGTCCCAGCTATTACCAGTATATAACCAAATAATGCTACCAGTTTAGGATATATTTCTAGTCCTAAATGTAACGCAATTGTTTCTGATGTATTGATTCCATTATGTCTATGTATTAGTTATTGACTAATAGTTACAGTGTCTTACAGTTTAAGTGTGTCTTATGTCACTTACATGATATCATATATAGTCACTAGCAGCTTGTTGCTACACGTAATAACTCTTGTTTTGAATGATGACTTCTGAATAATGCATAAAACAATGTTTTGTAACTGGCCAATGAGTGCCAATAATTACTGTATTGAGATGACGTATGAATAATGTTCTGTAATACTCCATACATACTACTTAAATGCTGTGTAAATAGCCAATGAATGCCAATAATTATTCAGATCGGTTGTTACACTAGTGTAATTCTATGATGACTAGCATAAGACGTAATGTATCCTTCACCTTCTGACCTAATTACCAGCAATTACTGCAATATCCGTATGTCCTGTCCATCCTCATGATCATGGAGCACTATATTTGGTTTTTGCACTAATTCTCTGTTGATGTGAGAGTATGGATTCTACAAGAATGTGGTGTTGACATATCAAGCTGTCCACCACCTTGAACGATGGAGATGTTATTATGGTCCTACTGTTTGGTGTACCTAATGTACTACCAAAATGATAACATTGAATATTAATACAACATTTCAGTGTCTTGGCTACACTGATAAATACTTCAGGGAACAGAAATTCAGATTGTCTCACTTGGTGTTGTGCTTCTGTAGAAAGATATGGACTTTCAGTGCAGCTACGTGCAACCTACTGTGCTACAACTGTGATGCAATTCCTCCCATCCCATTCCTTTCCTAGTTCTTGTAAAATGTTACAGACTTACACAGTGCGTATGCACTTAATTTCATTTCTTGATGTATTCAGTTCTTGTAAAAATGCTAAAGACTTCTACAGTGCGTGTGCATTTTATTTCATTTGTTAACGTATTCAGTTTTTGTAAAAAAATGCTAAAGACTTAAACAGTGCGTGTACACTTCGTTTCATTTGTTAATATGATCAGTTGTCCTAAATATGCTAAAGATTTTTACAGTGCGTGTGCACTTATTTCATTTGTTAATGTATTCAGTTCATGTAAATATGCTAAAGACTTCTACAGTGCGTGTGCACTTTGTTTCACTCCTTCATATGTCTAATTCATAATCTTTCTCATAAAAAGTAACTTTTGATAACCATTCATTTCAATTTAAAGAATTTACTAATTTCTCCAATCCTTGGTCATCCCGATTATTGAAAGGAAAAATCAGTTGTTTCTTTTTATACGTGACAAATCTATCGGGCAGCACTGCACAGAGCTGTGCCAGAAAAATTTCTTATAGGAGCAGATACATACGCGTTATCCAGCGACCTAATTGAGGTAAGATTTTTCAATTGATTCAGAATGAACTTTTAGGCCCATCACGCAGCGCTGCTGATGTCCAAAATTTACCAGTTTAAATTCACAGTCAATTATTGAAAGGTTATAAGTGAGTCGCAATTTTATTGAGAGATTAGTCGCATTTTACTATTGATAGGTTACGCAATTTATCTGTTAGTAGGTTACGCTAAATGTCAATGCTATACATATTTTCACTGTTGGGTAGTTACGCTAAATGAGAATATTATTTATATTATCTTTTGCTATTGGGAGGTTTTGGAGTATACCTGTTGGAAGCTTACACTACATGTGAATGATATAAATAATTATTGTTTTTACTGTTGGGAGGTTACGGAATTTAATTTTTGGGGAGGTTACAAAGTGTTGGATGGTCGTCGGTGCCTGTGGACGTGAACCAATAGTTTCCCCAACGCAAACCACACGTGCTTGATGGGATTTATGTCGCGAGAACGGGCAGGCCAGTACATTCGTTGACTATCATCCTGTCCTAAGAGTTCCTCCACTATTCGATGAGGTCGCTCACTGTTATCCATAAAACTGAATTCGGTGTCGAATTCACCTCTGAAAAGACACGAGTAGGTAAGGACTACAGTGACACAATAATATCGGTCGACCTGTGTACCGTGTTAAAAAATCTGGGGATTAGTAAGCAACATAACACCTCCCCACATCATAACGCCTGGACGTTAAAAACCACCATGTTCGACAATGTTCCTGAGTGCTTTAGGTGTTTCCATCTCTCTCAGTACAAAGGTACGTCCAGGTCGAACATAACTGCTATGGTGGTCCTGGTGGTCTTTTCATTTCGAAGGTCCTATAAATTTGTCATTGGGCTATATTAGCTAGTTCAGCTCATCCACTCGACAACATTTCAAATTATTTTCTAGCCTTTAAAACTTGGTGCGGCTGTTTCTCTTCAGCCGCTAAAAAGGAACGCTTTTCGTTTTTGTATTTTAGTTCATTACTTCCTGCTACTCATGACTGCCATGTATCTCTTTCTTTCTCTGCATCCAGTGAAATGGCCCATTTGTTGAAAACACAGGATTCGCATTCGGGAGGGTGCCTATTTAAATCCACGAACAGACACTTAAGATTTACATATTACATGCATTCTCTCACTCTTGGGGCTGGTTGTGTCTGACTTCAATCTCTGTTTTTGCTCTACAGCTGGAAATTTAAAAGCCGTCTGACTTGCCGTCTTCCATTACTACTAAATTTATCTGCCGCTTGTCACGACTGACGATAGGCAGGACGCTTCACTTGCATCTACTTAAAACGTAATTACGTTGATCTATTGTGAGGAAATGTATTTTACAGAATTGAAGAGGTCTTCGCTAAAGGGGCTTCTAGTTCCGGTCTGTAAGTACATGAGAAATACACGCTCTGAATGAGGCAGGTGTGTCATGGACACTCAGAGCTTTGTGTTTTCTTCCGCGTGCCAAGTGGCCACCCAAAGGAAGTTCCCGGAAGCTATCGGTCCTTTTCACTAAGTCGTGGTCAGCGGTCTGTGGCACAATTCGCCTCTTTAGATGTTTTAAGTGCTTGCTGGGACACAACAATTCATGTAGCAATCGTACGAGTCTATGAATGTGGTTTGGTCTTGGGAAATTTAGAAGTGTTAAACTACGCTCTGATTCGCCCATCCTGGCTGACGTCAGACAGGAATTTCTAGGACAAACTAGCGAGGAGGAAGTGCTCTGATTGGCACATAACTGACGACGTTCCGGGGTGGAAATTTTTTAAACGTGGCACTTACACGCTACTGGAAAAAAACAGTAACATTTTTTTCTGATTGGTGTTTGCTGTCAAACTGGTGCAAACTGCTGAGTCGGGAGCTGGAGGAAGAAAAACGGACACACTTGATTTGAGGGTGGATGGAGACAGGTCGCTGGTTCGAAACGTAGTGGCGCCTCGAGGTATCCGAGTCCTGACGAGTGAGATTCTGACTATAACTGTGGTCCTCTGACCTATGGCCAGAGCAGATTGGTGAAACTATACAGCAGTACCGCGCACTGGATGCGGGTTATTTATATACTATTGCTGCAGCTCTGCTAAACCCGATTCATGCCTTAGTACCGTTTGATGTGGTATTCAATTGACCATTGCCAATTCCAAATTAAGCACTGGGTTGTACTGAATTAATGATATAATATGCAGCTAGGATATGGTAACCATCTCTCCACCTTTGCCTATCTTGTTAGCTGTCGTCAGCAATTAACTCTGTTTTTTTCGTAGTAAGGTGATGTCAATACTTTTTAATTGGCTAAAATAAGAAATAATCGGCTTATGTTTCATTTGCATTTTTTTATTTGAAGGAGTATATAGTTCCCTCCAATTCACTGATTTATTCGATTGGTTGAATGGATAGTTATATAGTTGGTTTACTGCAATTTCCCACCCTATGATTCTATGTTAGGGCATTTTTAAGATAGCGATTGCGTTAAGTAATTTACAGCTAGCATGAAGTCTTAAGCGATTGTGACGGAGTCTAGGTAGGTCCATTACTCTGATAGGTTTCACAGTATCACATACGGCGTTCTTCGTTCCTTGGGAAATTCTGTGGGTAGACTAACTTTTCATCTTGTAATATATCACTTACTTAATAGGTAGATCAAGTATACAGTTAATATTGTTATAGGTATTTTGTCACCAATTCTGGTGAGCTTTATTATATTCAGCTTCAATTTTCTGGCACCTACTTTTCATTACTGTGCCTGCAATGTATAGTGATACCGTGTGTTCTGCGCCAAGATTCTATGTCGTTTGGTGGCTATTCGTTTATGATATTTAGGTAACTTTAAGGTAACCAGTTGCTGGGAGAATCTCTTACGTGATGCAGTGAATTTTGTAATGTTCTCTATTAGTATCCGGTGTGAATGATCACGCGTAGTAAGGCCCAGGGACAGAAAGCTGTGGTAGAAGTTGAAACAATAGCGAATAAGGAATACTGTGAAACAGACGTGAAGCGCGTAAGAGCTCACGTGCATGCACAGGCAGACGTAAGCAAAGAGGATTTAGTCATGGGCGAAGGGCCGAAATGGGTAGACGTGGACAGAGAAGACAATGAGCAAGCTCAGGCTGATGCCGAAAGAATAGTTACAGATGTGAAGGTATCTGAACGATATTGTATAGCAAATTGTAGTCCGTCCCTAATGACTTGGTGTCGGGAGTATACTGAATTTAATCCTAGTCTTCTACGTTTCCTTATTGCACTCTTGGCTCTCTCCTTCCCTGTACTCACTCTCTCTCTCTCCCTCTCTCTCTCTCTCTCTCTGTCTGTCTATGTCTCTTTCCCTCCTTCCCTCCCCTTCTCTCGCCTCCTAAATGAAGCGAACCCGCAATTTGCCAACGTTGTCGCAATTACCTTATATAGTCTTCGCCGGGAAGCCCTTACACATCGTCCACACAGTCTCGATCTCTCACTATGCGATTTTCACACATTTGGAGCCCTGAAGAAAGACATTCGTGGGCCTACATTTGCTTCGGACGAAGAGTTATGCACCTGGGTTCAATCGTGGTTCTGCAGGCCACCGCCAACATTTCTCCGTCAAGGCACTGACTGCCTTGTCTCACTGTGGCGATTATTTTTGATATAATAAACTATTATCTTTCTTGTTTTTCCATCTGTCTCGTTTTCATTTGATTGTACATTATAATTCAATTTAACTACAAGGAAAAACTATTTCTAACAGCAAGAAACACCCCACCATCAGCTGTATTTAACCCATTCCTTCCGAACACCGTTAAGTATTTTATGAGAATTTCGCCTGAATTTATCTCCAGTTTTACCCATCTTTCAGTACCCGTAAGGATTAGAAATTCGGTGCTTTCTATTAGTGTTTGGACCTTTAGTACTTCACGAAAACGACTATGATAATTTACAAGTACAATACCTGTAGTTCCTACGTCCTGTGTTTGACCTACGCTCTTTGAGACTGAAGCACTTTTTGCTCTTACCGGAGACTGTCTAACATAAAAATCCGCCCAGTCCACTCCACACCGATCCCGCTACCACTGCAGCCCCCTCCTGTGTGCAATGGACACCTGATCTGCTAAGCGTAGCCCGATACCCCATCACCCTACGGTGCAAGTCGGGGTATCTGCAGCCTACAAGGATGCAGAACAGCATGTGCCTCTGATTCATCTTTTCAAGTTACAGGAAACACATGAAAATCTGTGCCGGCTGGTATCTGAACCTCAATTTTCCGCTTGTCGCAATCAGTCGTCTTAACAACTTCAACTATCCTAGCATGCTTCTAGGGCGGGGACCCAAATCTCCATGCTTCCCATAGTGCTCCCACACTTACACGATTCCCGTACAGGCTGAGACTTATTTCTTTTTCTCGTCAGGTTGACTTGGCTTTGGCATGAAATACATTAGCGTAAGTTCTGTATTTGACACTCTAAGAATATTATGAAGTGTGCCACAGTAACCTATTTATAATATATGTGCTGTTGTGGAATTCAAGAAGATATACATTGAGTGTAAAAGTCACGTGAATCACAACAAAACGAACCACCATCTACTGGAACGTATGCAAATGAATACAACCACTTTGCATCATATACATATATATAAAGCAAATTAGTTGTATTCATGTACATAAGTTCCATTATATACACACAAACACACACACACACACACACACACATGCAAATTAGCTGTATGTAGATGAATACAACTAACTGATAAATTCATACAATGAAGGATTTCACGACCGGATGGTACTGTTGCTGATAATTCTTCCGGGTTATATGGCCGTGGTCCATGGAATACTTCAATTCCATGGACCACGGCCATATAACCCGGAAGAATTATCAACAACAGTAACTGATACATTGTCACTAAATACTCAACTAATCTTGTGCAGTGTGGAGCAGACATGCTGTTGACCAAAACATCTATGTAACGAAAAATATTAACCATCTGAAAAGGGCATGGTAGCCTAAATATTCAAAATGTATTTGTGGCTGGTTGTGTCATTCACCCACTGTTATCAACGGCCGCGGAGTTCACAAGCTAGAAAAAAATGGCTCTGAGCACTATGAGACTTAACATCTGAGGTCATCAATCCCCTAGAACTTAGAACTACTTATCCCTAACCAAGCTAAGGACATCACACACATCCATGCCCGAGGCAGGATTCGAACATTCGACCGTAGCGGCCGCGCGGTTCCAGACTGAAGCGCCTAGAACCGCTCGGCCACATCGGCCGGCCACAAACTCCAACATGGATAAAATAACAGTATCTGTATAGTTCGGGGCAATATTCCTTCAGATTGTACAGGCGTATTTCATGCCAAATACAAGGCAACCTGACGACAAAAATAAATAAATAAGTCTCGCCCCGTGTGAGACTCACATAACTGTGTGCGTACTATGGTAAGGAGACACTGGGACATTTGGAGACCTGGGCTGGTCCTGGTAACGTGCTCGGATAGCCAAAGTGGATAAGGCGACCACTCGTGACAAGTTGTAAATCCGGGTCGAGTACTATTCCAGCAGTTGTGGAAGAGTGTTTCACGATTTATTTTATCGACTGCCAGCAGGATATGTTCCTTCGACATGCAGACGACCCCAAAAGTTCTTTTGATCGGCAGTCCGGATAGCCTTTCGTGGACTGTCATATTTAGGAACGGCCTCCCACGCGACCTTGGGTGAGTGACCAACCTCAGTTTGGGCAGTAATCCGAGCGGCCACAGTAGTGGTTCGATCAGGGGACATGTGGGATGTGCTGAACATCCCTTGGATCACATTTGCAACCTCATCCCCCCCAGTGATGCCCATTAGCAACAGCAGTCAGTCCCTCTCCTCGCTAACGACCGCTGAGCTACAAACTATGCAGTTATTCAACGATGGAATACTGCCAAACAAATACACAAAGAAGCAATACTCTTAAGAATTAAAGCACTAAGCGCACAGGAAATTGAGACTAAGTCGCTTATAGTTACAGCTTTTAAAACATTTTAGATGAACGGCGTAATCTCCTACGGTACAACAGAAGCGGAAGCTGCCGTCTAAGGTGTTTTATAACTAAACTGACTCTTCAAACGAAAGCTAACAAACTATCATGGTGGTTCCAGTATAGGCGGCGGAATTATATACTACACAGTTACTAAAACATGGATCTGCACCAAGCAAATACATAATCATCCAAACACTAACGAATTAAGCTACTGAGTTCATAGGTAAATGAAAATAAGTCGCTTCTAGTTACAAACTCGTAAAATAATTAACGAACAAACCATGCACAGTCGTGCTGTGCTGCAGGAACGAAAGCTGGCGACTAACTTTCAAAGAGTACTGCTTCAACTTCTATCATTCGCATGACATTTCTGGAGTTTTGTACGCAGCTTAGAGTGACTTCATTTACACACAGATCGATTCTTTGAGCGACCATGGTTACTGGAACTATATATCGTCATCGAACTAATTTCGAATTCCATCAGTTTGTCCGAAGTCATCGGTATCTGAACATGATTGTAAGCTTCCTTAACGTCGATCAAGATTACAAGCATAGGAATTTTACTGCAATGATGAGATGACATTTAGTGAGCATGTAGTCTGATGTAGTACGCAGCGATTACAGTTACATCACAAAGAATGTGCGTGCTGTAGATCTGTAATGGTCGTTTTGCGATAAACCATCAGGGAAGGTCACCGCAGTCAGGTCGCTCTCCGAGCTATGCACAGGCATTAGCGGTTCGGCACGCGTGAAATTCGATGCGCATCAATGATCGCATACCGCAACCTTCCCTGGCTGACCACACGTACGGGGTTATGCTGCATTACACGACACGTGTCAAAGAAAAATGCAAGCGCAGTTTGCAGCAAATGCCTCAGGTCAGATTTAAAGAATATGGTTGGATTATACAGAAGACAATGGTACCACGCATGTCTCATTCTTTAAAACTACTGTTGGAGTATATTTGGCTCAAAACAAAATAGTTTTATTATTACATTTTTCAGTAAAATTAACTACATTTGTGACACTCGCTGTATCATGCGATAGGAAAGAAGTTGGTGATTAAAAAAAATTCTAATAATTTAACAAGTATTTTTTTTTTTTTTGCCAAAAGGTTATTGCCACGTATTTCGTCCTCAGGTGAATATAACACTAAAAGAATTCTCTTTAGTTTATCTGCGTGTTCATTTTCACGGTGTATTGACTGAAACATTAGACGCAGATGCAGAATG
Source organism: Schistocerca serialis cubense (assembly GCF_023864345.2). NCBI lineage: Eukaryota > Metazoa > Arthropoda > Insecta > Orthoptera > Acrididae > Schistocerca > Schistocerca serialis. The sequence goes on from NC_064639.1 coordinate 998,970,718, forward strand.
GCTATTTCTTCACCTTATTTCTAGAGTCTACTCTTCCGGCCACCATCATACTGATCTCACAGGCTGATTATCCGTTATTTCAAACGTAAGAGACACGGCACTTCTTCTGCGGTCACAGAGAACACAAGGCCCAGAGATTGTGTTCGTCGGCAAAGAGCTTTAAGCAAAAAAATCTGTGGCTGGACGCCGAATCCAGGCTAGGATCTGTATGTAACAATAGGCTCTTGTGGTCTCTGTGGCAGAGCACTGCCTCGACAACTGCCACTATTTGCAAGGTGACACCCAAAATTCTACGCTAGACTTATTCGTTCTTGAACTCTATGGTGAGGGAAGCAGAGGGATGAGAGAGCCGGATGTACCTTTGGTGAGCCTTTTTTCAGTCATAGATTGTACGCGTCGTCTGCCTGATGTACGAAGGACCACACTGACAATGAGTATTGTTAACTCCAGCCTTGCGGGACGTCGAGTCACTACTGACGGAAACCATAAATGCTGCTGTCTTCGATGAAGAAGGGAAGATTCTTTACACTTGGCTAGATATTTTCGGTAATATACTTTTCAAATGGCAGGTGGGAAACGCCTGCATGCGAAAAGCTAACCTGATCCAGAAAAATAATTGTGAGACAGGCACTCTGAATATCTAATCCAACAATTTTAATGTGCGCAATTTTAACAGATGATGCAATTTCTACGGTCCTAACTGTAACTCGTAAAGCGGAGATTTGTACAAAACTTTATTTTAATATGAATGAGAGGTATTTAACAGAAACAGTCTTTCCGTAAATAAAATAATTTATTCAATAAAACGTAGTAAAAAGATGAACAATTATTCAAGACTGCTGGATGATTTATATACTCAAAGCATATACAAGGGATTCTTAATGGATTGCAGAGTTACTTCCCCATTGTGGTAATAAAGCCCTTCTAATACGAAATATTGGTCTGAAAATTCGCTACCTCCAACTAACGCCGCGTCTAGTCACCTGCTGGTTAGTCAAGGGGCTCTTCAGCTCGATGCAGCAACCGTGAATGTGAGACAGGTTACCGCACAGAAATCACGAAGTACAGTTATCATTGCCCTACCAAGCAGGAGCTGCAAATTCTTGAGAATGTTATTTTAAACTGCGGACAACCCCAGGCAGTTTTCCATATTTTGAAAGAAATAATACGAATTGGCTGCAGATGACACTTTATTTAAAGTCACGACCGGTTTCATGCTCAGGTGAGAAAGATTCTTTTTAATATCACCGAAAGGTAACTGCCTTATAGCCACTCCCATCGTTCACATCAAGTTGTAAACAAACAGCGCACTAGAAACGGTAGTCCATATTTAAAACGGATGCGATAGCGGAACGGCGCCGATAGCAGGAGGGTGACTAAACGGCAGCAGGTAAGACAGTACTGGCCGCGCTGCAATATGCGGAAGTATTCTACGATCAGTGTGGATTATTTGTTTCAAAAAGCCGCAACTTCTGCTCACTGCAATGATTCGCGGATAGCTGTGCTGGACGCCACAGACGTATAGATGGCGCTGATGTAAAGGAATTGGGTGCGGTACTGCTGCGGCGACTGTGAAAAATGGCTCTGAGCACTATGGGACTTAACATCTGTCGTCATCAGTCCCCTAGAACTTAAAACTACTTAAACCTTACTAACCTAAGGACATCACACACATCCATGCCCGAGGCAGGATTCGAACCTGCGACCGTAGCAGTCGCGCGGTTCCGGACTGAGCGCCTAGAACCGCTAGACCACCGCGGCCGGCGGCGACTGTGAACACCGGTCACTCGTGAATATGCGCTCTCCAGACCAGGACTGTCGATATTTTTGAAAATATTGAAAATACAGTATATCGATATTTAAAATATATCATAACAGGCTCTAGATATACCGAAAAAAGTATCGATATTTATGCATATTGACGAAGAAAATTGTAAATAAACTTCCAGATTTAGACCTGTATATTTGAGTATTGATTTATTATTAGAAATTCTGTATATCGATAAGCTACCTGCCTGCTTATCCTCCTTAGAGCAAGAATTCATGAGAAAACAATGCACCTTCACGCTTGGCGATAACCACACTGGTAACAATGGTAACTGCATATAAGTTGCACAATAAAAAGTGTCCTATGGATCCATAATTCGGTTTCGTCACATATAAAATTTGCCTCTGATTTTTCATTTCTGCTAACGCTAGTGATGTAGCGGCTGCAGCTTCAAAATTTCGTGGTGAAATTATACGTTGCAGTAACGCCGATTACGTCAGCATATCTCAACACACGAATCCGCCCACAGCAAAAGCCAATCTTGTAATTTAGATTACGGTCATCTCTTTCAGCAACTGTTTTTGAAGAATGCCGATGTGAATAAATAGCACACAAGTTGCGCTATTTCTTCTCATCGGAAATCTTGTATTTCATTCGCGCTGCCACCCCCCCCCCCCCCCCGCCCACCCCTCCCCCCAGTAGAACTGGACTTCTTCTTTGTGCCACCTATGCGTGCTTTACACAGTCAAAGAGAGAGACTGGACGTGATTCGAGCTCAAAATGTACTAACACTCCTTTACACAATGAAACTATAACCATGTTCTACTACAGTTTCACAATAAAGGTTTCATAAATTTACCGAAAATTGCGAAAAAATACACTCCTGGAAATTGAAATAAGAACACCGTGAATTCATTGTCCCAGGAAGGGGAAACTTTATTGACACATTCCTGGGGTCAGATACATCACATGATCACACTGACAGAACCACAGGCACATAGACACAGGCAACAGAGCATGCACAATGTCGGCACTAGTACAGTGTATATCCACCTTTCGCAGCAATGCACGCTGCTATTCTCCCATGGAGACGATCGTAGAGATGCTGGATGTAGTCCTGTGGAACGGCTTGCCATGCCATTTCCACCTGGCGCCTCAGTTGGACCAGCGTTCGTGCTGGACGTGCAGACCGCGTGAGACGATGCTTCATCCAGTCCCAAACATGCTCAATGGGGGACAGATCCGGAGATCTTGCTGGCCAGGGTAGTTGACGTACACCTTCTAGAGCACGTTGGGTGGCACGGGATACATGCGGACGTGCATTGTCCTGTTGGAGCAGCAAGTTCCCTTGCCGGTCTAGGAATGGTAGAACGATGGGTTCGATGACGGTTTGGATGTACCGTGCACTATTCAGTGTCCCCTCGACGATCACCAGTGGTGTACGGCCAGTGTAGGAGATCGATCCCCACACCATGATGCCGGGTGTTGGCCCTGTGTGCCTCGGTCGTATGCAGTCCTGATTGTGGCGCTCACCTGCACGGCGCCAAACACGCATACGACCATCATTGGCACCAAGGCAGAAGCGACTCTCATCGCTGAAGACGACACGTCTCCATTCGTCCCTCCATTCACGCCTGTCGCGACACCACTGGAGGCGGGCTGCACGATGTTGGGGCGTGAGCGGAAGACGGCCTAACGGTGTGCGGGACCGTAGCCCAGCTTCATGGAGACGGTTGCGAATGGTCCTCGCCGATACCCCAGGAGCAACAGTGTCCCTAATTTGCTGGGAAGTGGCGGTGCGGTCCCCTACGGCACTGCGTAGGATCCTACGGTCTTGGCGTGCATCCGTGCGTCGCTGCGGTCCGGTCCCAGGTCGACGGGCACGTGCACCTTCCGCCGACCACTGGCGACAACATCGATGTACTGTGGAGACCTCACGCCCCACGTGTTGAGCAATTCGGCGGTACGTCCACCCGGCCTCCCGCATGCCCACTATACGCCCTCGCTCAAAGTCCGTCAACTGCACATACGGTTCACGTCCACGCTGTCGCGGCATGCTACCAGTGTTAAAGACTGCGATGGAGCTCCGTATGCCACGGCAAACTGGCTGACACTGACGGCGGCGGTGCACAAATGCTGCGCAGCTAGCGCCATTCGACGGCCAACATCGCGGTTCCTGGTGTGTCCGCTGTGCCGTGCGTGTGATCATTGCTTGTACAGCCCTCTCGCAGTGTCCGGAGCAAGTATGGTGGGTCTGACACACCGGTGTCAATGTGTTCTTTTTTCCATTTCCAGGAGTGTATAATGCAAAATATCGGCTTTCGATAGTGGCATTTCAGTATCGAAGTATCGTTATGTCGAGAAGAAATATCTCCATGTTTCGATATTTTCTTGAAAATGCATCACTATATCGACATGTCTGGTGGAACTCAGAATGTGACAAAAACATGAAGAAAGACATCATGCATAGTTAAAATTTCAAACGCACAAAACAGAAGAAAATGCAACCAATCTCAAAAAATATCAAGAAAAATTTCGCACAAATTATCAGGCAAACCAAGAGACAATCACAGAAAGATCTAATCGACTCAGTAGAAGAAAATTAAGACAAAACCAGTTCCTGAAACTTTTACAAAATGTCTGGAAGACAGTTACAAATATTTGCCCCTCCCACGTTAATGCCGGAAAGGGAAGATACAGAAATGGCACATAATGGCAAGGAAAATGCTGAAATCATGGCAAAAGCATTTAGTAAACTTTTGAATTGTGAAGAACCCCAGGAACGTTTAGCTATTAATACAGACACACCCATCAAGACTCCACCTGATCTCATAAACCCACCAACAATCCAAGAGGTGGAAACGCTACTCAGACAGATTAAAAATTATAAGGCATGCGGAGAAGACCACGTTTTTGCAGAAATGTGGAAATATGCCAGAGATACATTTCGAACATCCTTATACATAGCCCTAACAAAAATCTGGATAACAGAGAAGTTTCCTGAACATTGCACCACAGCCATAATCCACCCACTCCACAAAAAGGAGATAAAAGCCACCCAGATAATTATACTGCACATACAAGATTTTCTCAAGACTCCTTTACAAGTGGATCAATGAGCAACTAGAGGAAGAATTAGGTGAATACCAAGGAGGCTTCAGACCTTGGAGAAGCTGTGCAGGACAGATCATCACTTTAAAATTAGCCATAGCATATTACAAGAAACGAAATACACCTCCTGTAATAACCTTCGTGGACTTTAAAAAAGCATTTGACTATATCCATAGACCTTCAACGTTAAAAATCTCAAGAAACTTGGGGCTCCATACAAAATTAATCAGACTGATAGAACTCACCTAAACCAACACTGTGTCAAAAGTCAAGTTCAGGGGGGAACTCTCTGAATCATTCATCATAAAAACAGGTTTAAGACAAGGAGATTTCTTGGTACCCCTGCTGTCCAACTGTGCTTTAGAAAACATAATGAGGGAATGGTACAAGACTAACCCGAAGAACATCCAATTTGGAAGACCCAAAGACAACATACGTTTAAATTATCTAGGATTTGCTGATGACCTTGCTCTCTTGTCCAACGATATTCAGGAAACCAAAGAACAAGTTATCTCACTACAGGAAATAGCACAGAAAATTGGTCTTGGAATACCCTTTGAAAAAACAGTCATCATGTTAGCTGACCCACGACTCATAAACAAAATTGCCATAGGAAACCAAGAAATCAAAATTGTAGATAAATTTAAATATCTGGGAGAACTCGTAACATATAACCTCAATGAAAAGCCAACATGGCACAATGAATAAACAAATTGACTAGAGCACAATATATCACCAAGAACACCTACAACAAAAATGACATGTCAATAGCAACAAAATTAAAACACTTCAAAACAGCCACTCTACCAGAAATAGCATACACAAGTGAAACCACCTTCAAAACAACTAACACTGCACAAATAGACTAAATACTCAAAATAGAGAGAAGAATCATCAGAACGTGCATCAACAAATCGTACCAGAAAGACTGGAGAGTAGCTACAAACGAAACTGTCTACAAGGAAGTAGAACCGGTAATGAGTACAATCATTAAGAAACGCATTTCATTTTTCGGACGTCTAATCAGAACATCAGAGAACAGGATCATCAGGAGAATAATAGAAAAATTGTGGAATAGTAAGTGCAACATTAGGTGGCTGGCAGAAATCAAAGAGTTCTTTGGAAGAATACTTTGGAAGACCTAAGAAACAAAACTGACAAAATCAGGAAACTCAAAGACAAACAAACCAGACTGCAAATGAGAATCAACAAACAGACAATAGGAAGGGTGATTTCCGGTGAAGAAAGAAGGATGAGATCCGAGAGAATGAAGAAGTACTGCCGGCCGGTGTGGCCGTGCGGTTAAAGGCGCTTCAGTCTGGAACCGCGTGACCGCTGCGGTCGCAGGTTCGAATCCTGCCTCGGGCATGGATGTGAGTGATGTCCTTGGGTTAGTTAGGTTTAATTAGTTCTAAGTTCTAGGCGACTGATGACCTCAGCAATTAAGTCGCATAGTGCTCAGAGCCATTTGAACCATTTGAAGAAGTACTGGGCTGACAGGGAACTGAAAAATTCGTTGTATAAAGTTGGCTAGAGTGGTCGAATGAAGGCCATAAAATGTAAATAATAAAAATATCGACATTTTATCAACGCCCCTATTCCAGCCACGACTTCAGCATCCCAACCCCGCGCTCGGGACTCCGTCCACCTCTCTAGTTCACTAGACCCTTCCTACTCCCAGCTGTATTTTCCCACCAAGCCCTTCATGTCCGCTAACAGCGAAAAGTGCTTGGTTTCTCTCCAGCACACACAACCCTGCTAAAACAATGTGTCATAATCCCAAACCAATCATATTGCAAATCGCCTTCCCGCGTCTAAAAAATAGTCACTTCAGCTCTGTATCTGTGACGTCACTGACTAATTTACCAATAGCACGGTCTCCCACCCAGCATTAGCCTCGCAACAGGGGTCCTCTGAAATTACAAAGCTATACAGACTGCTAGGCCCGTTATTTCAGCACTCCATGTTTCTTTGGATAAACGAGCGATGGTTGTCTACAAAAGCTTTTTATAAAACGGAGAAATGTGGCGCCCTCCCATTATTTGTGTGGTGACTCGTCCACAGTTCTGCCGCTTGGCAGGCCCAATTTTTAAAATTCAAAATAGCCTCTGGATGCATGCTTGTGATCCATATTCCGCGAACACAGAAACCTGAGGCCGCAGTAGCCGCTCGTAGCAGTGTGTCCGTCCTGTCCCATGTACTAGGCGCTTTGCCTCTCCACAAACACAAAAGTCTTCGAGAAAACAGGCCGTTCCAGCACCAAATTGAAATGTAAAAAAAAGAGGCTGGAAAGATTGTAATATGCCCTACCCTTTGGATTCGATGTACTTTGATAAACAGCCCCTATGTAATCTGCACTGTTGTCTTTCTCTCTTCCCTTAATCGACTTCACATAGAATAAAATGGCTTGTGAAATTCTTTGCCACATTTTAAAGGAAAGCCGTGGATTCAAATCTCTTTATCTCTCTATTCCATATTCCTCATTTATTACGTCCACTGCGCCTTGCATATCTATTGTGGACAGTACCCATTTGCCTTCCTCATCTCTTAAGTCCAAGGCACTTTGCCTTCCTCATCTCTTAAGTCCAAGGCACTTTGCATATCTGTTATCGACAGTATCCATTTTCCATAAAACTCTTTTTAAGCGTAAAAGCGTATCCCGTGTGTTGCTCTCGTCACCAGTGCTACCCACAAAACTAAAAACTCCTCCAGAACAGGCCATGAAGGCACAACGGTACCGACCGGCCGCCGTGTCATCCTCAGCCCATAGGCGTCACTGAATGCGTATATAGAGGGGCATGTGGTCAGCACACCGCTCTCCCGGCCGTATGTCAGTTTCCGAGAACGTAGCCGCTACTTCTCAATCAAGTAGCTTCTTTGTTTGAGTGCTACCCACATTATGAACCAAAGTCAACCATCGACTGGGAAGGGCGGCTTTCACATTGAGTAATTAGAGCCAGCTCTCCAAAGACAAATTTAATGTCCCAAGTTATCATCATGCTTGCGACGAATCAGAATGAACGCGAATGGAAGCCATCATTCCAGATTGTATTTTACATTGTTATTGAAATATTTAAATGGATGTTTAGATGGCTTAAAAATTCTTGTAACTCTTTCCACCACGAGTCCACACTGCAGAGGTGTCATCAACATATCTCCCAGATTCTGTGGGTTTTAAGCTATCAGAATCGAACGATATTTACTTGAAGTTTTGTATAAACAAACTGACCACCAAGGATGACTTTTCTTCAATCACAAAATTTGTGAAAAGGCTGCGTATCCATATGTAGTCACTTGTCATCCTTTGCGGCTAAATCGTTCTGGGAGGACCTTTCCGAAAAAGGGCTCGAATCAATAACTTTGTAACCCAGAGTATTTTGGAGAAATATGGATGAAAACTATATGGTGTGACCGTGTGGTGTGAATGAATTAAATGAATTTTTAAGATATATGCATTCTATCCATATCAATATTCAAAAAGGAGGCACATGACGGGTAATTCCACAGGAAAAAATCTGTGTAGAATTAACTTACAGGTGAATTACACTGGAACGGGGTGGCATCGAAGACTGTCGTTCTAGCATAGACGCTGTAAACCGAAACGGAAATAGTCACTCGCTCAATACGTATTTCTTCTCTTCGCTACAGACTCTTCGGTTCGGTCTCTCAGACTTTGTTAGGAATGTGCTACTGGAAGTTGTCTCCGAGTCGGCCCTTAACAGACTTACTACTTGCTCGCTACTCCCTCTGTGTTCACCGGCGTCTACACTACGACGAAAGCTAGACGTTATTGCTCTTACTACCGCTGCTGGTGCTGCTGCTGTCTTCACCAGGCTGCGAGGGTAAAGAAAAAGTCCGCCAGCGGAACACGGTGGGGAAAGGCGCAGAAAAACCGGCTCCCGAAGCGCTCGAGGGGCGAGTACGGAACACGCCACGGCGTCGAAAGTCATTCATCTTGGCCGCACTGGCAGGCGGAGAGGAACATTCTTGTACTAGGACGGTCTAAAAATATCGAGAAAACGAGCGGTGGGGAGAAGGGCCAGGAACGCCGAGACGGAAAAAGAGCGGCGGACAAGAAGAGTGCGCGGCGACCGTGACTTGCCGTCTCCTGCGGCGAGCGCGTCGACGGGAGTCGACCTGCGGCAGAGAGTTAGCACTGGGGAATCCCCTAGCACAGTGGCGGTGGCGGCGGCGGCGTCTCTGTTTATAGCGGCGTCCTACTACGCCACGGCGTCACCGCCTTCTCTCGTTGCCTCCGAGCTACGCCGCTGTATCTGATGATGTGCTGTCATTTTCCTAACATTATTTCAACGATGAAGATTGTGGCGTTTGTGGGTCTCTTGGTGCTTGTTAACATTCCTATCTGAACTGGTTGTGACAGCTTTTACTTCCCTGGCACACAGCCCCAAAAGTTGCCACCGTGGGATTTAATAATGATTCCTTTACAAAGCATCTAGTGATGCTAGAGTATTACGTAAACAAGATAGCTATTACTCAAAAGGGTAGAAACTAGACTTTACAGTTGTGATCTTCAGTCCGGGGATTGGTTTGATCCAGCCCTCCGAGCTACTCTAGCCTGTGCAAGCCTAATATCCGAATACCTACTGCAATCTACATTCAACTGAATCTGTTTACTATATTTGCTGCTTGCCCTCCCACTTCACACTGCCCACCAGTATCACACTAACAATTCCTTGATGTCTCAGAATGTCTCCTAGCTACGAAACCCTTCCTTTAGTCAGGCTATGTCACCAATTTCATTTCTACCCAACTCTTTTCTTCCTCGTAAGTTACGCAATCTACCTATCTGACCTTCAGAATTTTTCTGCAGCACCAGATTTCAAGGATTTCTGATCTCTTCTTGTCTGAACTGCTTATTGTCTGCGATTCACTTCCATATAAGGCTACACTCCAGACAAACACCTCCAGAAAACTGGTTGTGACAGCTTTTATTTCCCTGGCACACAGCCCCAAAACTTGCCACCGTGGGAATTAATAATGATCCCGTTACGGGAGGCTTGCGTGCCTCAGCGATACAGATGGCCGTACCGTAGGTGCAACCACAACGGAGGGGTATCTGTTGAGAGGCCAGACAAACATGTGGTTCCTGAAGAGGGGCAGCAGCCTTTTCAGTAGTTGCAGGGGCAACAGTCTGGATGATTGACTGATCAGGCCTTGTAACATTAACCAAACCGGCCTTGCTGTGCTGGTACTGCGAACGGCTGAAAGCAAGGGGAAACTACAGCCGTAATTTTTCCCGAGGACATGCAGTTTTACTGTATGATTAAATGATGATGGCGTCCTCTTGGGTAAAATATGCCGGAGGTAAGATAGTCCCCCATTCGGATCTCCGGGTGGGGACTACTCAGGAGGACGTCGTTATCAGGAGAAAGAAAACTGTCGTTCTACGGATCGGAGCGTGGAATGTCAGATCCCTTAATCGGGCAGGTAGGTTAGAAAATTTAAAAAGGGAAATGGATAGGTTGAAGTTAGATATAGTGGGAATTAGTGAAGTTCGGTGGCAGGAGGAACAAGACTTTTGGTCAGGTGATTACAGGGTTATAAATACAAAATCAAATAGGGGTAATGCAGGAGTAGCTTTAATAATGAATAAAAAAATAGGAGTGCGGGTAAGCTACTACAAGCAGCATAGTGATCGCATTATTGTGGTCAAGATAGACACAAAGCCCATGCCTACTACAGTAGTACAAGTTTATATGCCAACTAGCTCTGCAGATGGTGAAGAAATAGATGAAATGTATGGCGAGATAAAAGAAATTATTCAGGTAGTGAAGGGAGACGAAAATTTAATAGTCATGGGTGACTGGAATTCGGCAGTAGGAAAAGGGAGAGAAGGAAACATAGTAGGTGAATATGGATTGGGGGGGAAGGAATGAAAGAGGAAGCCGCCTTGTAGAATTTTGCACAGAGCATAACTTAATTATAGCTAACACTTGGTTCAAGAAACATAAAAGAAGGTTGTATACCTGGAAGAATCCTGGAGATACTAAAAGGTATCAGATAGATTATATAATGGTAAGACAGAGATTTAGGAACCAGGTTTTAAATTGTAAGACTTTCCTGGGGCAGATGTGGATTCTGACCACAATCTATTGGTTATGAACTGCAGATTGAAACTGAAGAAACTGCAAAAAGTTGGGAATTTAAGGAGATGGGACCTGGATAAACTGAAAGAACCAGAGGTTGTACAGAGTTTCCGGGAGAGCATAAGGGAACAATTGACAGGAATGGGGGAAAGAAATACAGTAGAAGAAGAATGGGTAGCTCTGAGGGATGAAGTAGTGAAGGCAGCAGACGATCAAGTAGGTAAAAAGACGAGGGCTAATAGAATTCCATGGGTAACAGAAGAAATACTGAATTCAATTGATGAAAGGAGAAAATATAAAAATGCAGTAAATGAAGCAGGCAAAAAGGAATACAAACGTCTCAAGAATGATATCGACAGGAAGTGCAAAATGGCTAAGCAGGGATGGCTAGAGGACAAATGTAAGGATGTAGAGGCTTGTCTCACCAGGGGTAAGATAGATAATGCCTACACGAAAATTAGAGAGACCTTTGGAGAGAAGAGAACCACTTGTATGAATATCAAGAGCTCAGATGGCAACCCAGTTCTAAGCAAAGAAGGGAAGGCAGAAAGATGGAAGGAGTATATAGAGGGTTTATACAAGGGCGATGTACTTGAGGACAATATTATGGAAATGGAAGAGGATGTAGATGAAGACGAAATGGAAGATAAGATACTGCGTGAAGAGTTTGACAGAGCACTGAAAGAACTGAGTCGAAACAAGGCCCCGGGAGTAGACAACATTCTATTAGAACTACTGATGGCCTCGGGAGAACCAGTCATGACAAAACTCTACCATCTGGTGAGCACGATGTATGAGACAGGCGAAATACCCTCAGACTTCAAGAAGAATATAATAATTCCAATCCCAAAGAAAGCAGGTGCTGACAGATGTGAAAATTACCGAACTATCAGTTTAATAAGTCACAGCTGCAAAATACTAACGCGAATTCTTTACAGACGAATGGAAAAACTGGTAGAAGCCGACCTCGGGGAAGATCAGTTTGGATTCCGTAGAAATGTTGGAACACGTGAGGCAATTCTGACCCTACGACGTATCTTAGAAAATAGATTAAGGAAAGGTAAACCTACGTTTCTAGCATTTGTAGACTTAGAGAAAGCTTTTGACAAAGTTAACTGGAATACTCTCTTTCAAATTCTGAAGGTGGCAGGGGTAAAATACAGGGAGCGAAAAGCTATTTACAATTTGTACAGAAACCAGATGGCAGTTATAAGAGTCGAGGGGCATGAAAGGGAAGCAGTGGTTGGGAAAGGATTGAGACGGGGTTGTAGCCTCTCCCCGATGTTATTCAATCTGTATATTGAGCAAGCAGTAAAGGAAGCAAAAGAAAAATTCGGAGTAGGTATTAAAATTCATGGAGAAGAAGTAAAAATTTTGAGGTTCGCCGATGACATTGTAATTCTGTCAGAGACAGCAAAGGGCTTGGAAGAGCAGTTGAACGAAATGGACAGTGTCTTGAAAGGAGGATATAAGATGAACATCAACAAAAGCAAAACGAGGATAATGGAATGTAGTCGAATTAAATCGGGTGATGCTGGGGGAATTAGATTAGGAAATGAGACACTTAAAGTAGTAAAGGAGTTTTGCTATTTAGGGAGTAAAATAACTGATGATGGTCGAAGTAGAGAGGATATAAAATGTAGACTTGCAATGGCAAGGAAAGCATTTCTGAAGAAGAGAAATTTGTTAACATCGAGTATAGATTTAAGTGCGAGGAAGTCATTTCTGAAAGTAATTGTATGGAGTGTAGCCATGTATGGAAGTTAAACATGGACGATAAATAGTTTGGACAAGAAGAGAATAGAAGCTTTTGAAATGTGGTGCTACAGAAGAATGCTGAAGATTAGATGAGTAGATCACATAACTAATGAGGAAGTATTGAATAGGATTGGGGAGAAGAGAAGTTTATGGCACAACTTGACTAGAAGAAGGGATCGGTTGGTAGAACATGTTTTGAGGCATCAAGGGATCACAAATTTAGCATTGGAGGGCACCGTGGAGGGTAAAAATCGTAGAGGGAGACCAAGAGATGAATACACTAAGCAGATTCAGAAGGATGTAGGCTGCAGTAGGTACTGGGAGATGAAGAAGCTTGCACAGGATAGAGTAGGATGGAGAGCTGCATCAAACCAGTCTCAGGACTGAAGACCACAACAATAACAACCCGTTACAAGGCATCTAGTGATGCTAGAGTATTACGTAAACAAGATAGCTATTACTCAAAAGGGTAGAAACTAGACTTTACAGTTGTGATCTTCAATCCGGGGATTGGTTTGATCCAGCCCTCCTCTAGCCTGTGCAAGCCTATTTCCGAATACCTACTGCAACCTACATTCAACTGAATCTGCTTACTATATTCACTCCTTGCCCTCCCACTTCACACTGCCCACCAGTATCACACTAATAATTCCTTGATGTCTCAGAATGTCTCCTAGCTACCAAACCCTTCCTTTAGTCAGGCTATGTCACCAATTTCATTTCTACCCAACTCTTTTCTTCCTCGTAAGTTACGCAATCTACCTATCTGATCTTCAGAATTTTTCTGTAGCACCAGATTTCAAGGATTTCTGATCTCTTCTTGTCTGATCTGCTTATTGTCTGCGTTTCACTTCCATATAAGGCTACACTCAAGAAAACACCTCCAGAAAAGACTTCCTAACACTTAAATTTATACTCATTGTTATCAAAATTCTCTTTGGCCAAAACCCTTATCTTACCACTGTAAGTCTACATTTTATAATCTCTCTACGTCGGCCACCTACAGTCACTTTACTGCCCAAACAGCAGAAAAGATCTACTGCTTCATGGCTCATGTTCGTGTCATATTTATTTAACATCTTGTTTTTGCCGTACCGCAGCCTCATCATTTTGATTTCAAGTTCTGGCGCCACTGAATTGCTGTCTTGCTCGCCCGTGAGTGTCAGCAGCAGCAGCGCTTATCGATAAATGCACTGTCGTACTATCTCTGGGCGATCAATTGTATTTCGGATCGTCGTGCGTCTGGCTGTCAAATGGAGAAGCACCACCAGGGCGGTCGCGACGCGGCACCAGTGCAGTTGGGCACAGAGCCCCAGTGAGGTCCGCACAGCCAGTACCAGTGGGGACGACCATTGGTTGGTCGTTCGGTCAGTCGTCTCATCAAAGGCGTGTATTTTGGTAAGTTCCTTCCTGTGCAGAAATGTCGGTTGTGTTCCCTCTGCGTGGTTGGGATTGAGCCAGTGTCTCCGGGACGTCGTCTGTCCGAAGGAAATCAGTGAGTTGTAGATGCACCACCAGTGCAGTCGCGATGGAGCAGCAGTCGCGGACGGACCCACAGTCCAGTCGATCGGTTAGCGTGGAGCAGCAAGCAGGCCGTCGGTGTGCAGAGTCAGGCTGGAACAGCTCGCGGCGTGCACGTGCGATTGGAGTATGAGGTGTTGCTTGCGAGTGCCACGAAGTTCCTCACCCACCGATCTTGGATATGAAGGTTAAGTCTTCACTTAACTTACTATCGAGCCTCAACTGTTTACATTTCTTCGTTTGATCCGGGTTGTCACTTTTGGGACATTCTCGCAAGCAACATGCGTGTATTTAAGTTGGCTAAGAATCCAGCCGTCTTCATGTGGAATTTAATTTAATTTGTTTCTTGTTATGGAAGTTCACCAGCGGTATTTTTTGTCTTGTGGCCGTTGTCGTTCCGGCTACCTGCCCTGGCCGCTGACGTAATTTTTGACAGTGTATTTTCCTCGTCGTGTTGTTGCTGTCTAGTGTGGCGTGTAGTTCGACGGCTAAGGTGTTGTTGGTCGTCGTGCGCGCCACTATTTTGTGTGTCGTTTTATTGAAATCTTGTGGTCGTTTTGCTGGTTGCGTGGAGTGGAACTCATTGGTTGATTGGTCGGTCGGCTGTCTGTCAGTTGGGTGGCCTTCCGATTAAGATATTGTTGGTCAGGCTGCCTGTCTCGCCTAAACGGGCGTTAGTGTTACAATTCCAGGCCGACCTTTCGAACTTCTGAGCGCCGTTCCGTGTCTGTTACATAGTAAATTCCCTATTTTAGTATTTGGTTGATGTGTGGCCTTCAGCCGAGTTTTAATATCTCTTAAATTAATGTTCTTGTCTTGCCCTTACGGCATACAGTTGTGATGTTTTGTATGGGGCCTTCAGCCGAATTCGCTTCAATTGTTTTAAGATCAGGCCTTCTGCCGTTGGATTAAAAACCTTATTCCATTAAAATTAAATTACTAAGGCCTTCACCCTGTTTAGATTGAAGATTTAGAAAATATAAAAGGGTGAAATCTCCAGAAGAACCTTGTATTTCAATTTCTTACTTAGGCCATGCGTCTTGGATTTTGAGTGTGGCCTTCAGCCGATCTAAAGTTAACCAAAGGAGGTCGATTGCGAGTATTTTGCATCCGTGTTGTAATGTTGTGTGTGGACAAATAAAGTTTGTATGTTGAGTGCAACTGACAGCAACCTCATTTTGGCCCCTTTCCACAACCTAATCCACTCTGTCCTGCCTAGGGTATTTCACTGTTACTCTCTGATTTCCTAATCTAGTTCACTCAGCAGTGCCTGATTTAATTCGATTTCGTTCCTTTACACTTGTTTTGCTGTTGTTGATGTTCATCCTATACACTCGTTTCAAGATTCTGTCATTCCGTTCAACACTTTGCCAGCTCCTTTGCTGTATCTGACAGAATTTCAATGTCACCGGAGAATCTCACAGATTTTATTTCATCTCCTTGAACTTTAATCCCTTCTCCAAATTTTTCTTGGGCTTCATTTACTCTTTGCTCAATGAACAGATTGAATAACATAGGTGAGAAACTACAACCCTGTCTCGCTCCCTTATCAAACACTGTTTCGCTTTCACGCCCCTCGATTCTTTTGTAACTGCCATCTGGTTCCTGTTGAAGCTTTAAATAGCCTTTCGCTCAGTATTTTACCCTTGCTGTCTTCAGAATTTCGAAGAATATATTCAAGTCAACATTGTCTTCTGACTGCTTTGACGTTTTTTTCCATTCTGGTGTATATTATTCTTCTAAGCAGTCCCGAAGTCATGAACTGTTAAGGTGATTGTGCGATAATTGCCGAACTTGTCTGCTCTTGCAATCTTCGAAATTGTGTGGATGATGTTTTTCCGAAAGTGTGATGATACGAGTATGTCACTCATATATTCTACGCAGCAACGTGAATGTCAGTTTTGTTGCCACTTCCCGAAGTGGTTTAGAAATTCTGATGGACTGTTATCTATTCCTTCTGCCTTATTCGATCTTAAGTCTTCTAAATCGCATTTAAATTCTGATTGTAATATTGGATCTCCTATCTCTTCTACATCGACTTCCATTCTGTCCTATCACGTCATCAGACAAATGTTTCACCTCATAGGGTTCTTAAATGTGCTAGTCCTACCTATCCGCTCTCTTCTCTGCATCTAACAGTGGATTTCTTACCACATTCTTAATGTAACCACCCATGGTTTGAATTTCGTCGTAGGTTGTTCCGACGTTTCTGTGTGCTGAGTCTCTCCTTCCGACAATCATTTATTTTGATATTCCTCAACATTTTTCAACCCTGCACTCCCTGTTTATTTCATTCTTAAGTCACTTGTCTTTCTGTATTCCTGAATTTCCCTGAACAATTTAGTCTTTCTTTTATTGATCAACTGAAATACTTCTTGTATTACCCATGGTCTCTTCCCTGTTACCTTCTTTGTACCTATGTTTTTCGTTCCAACTTGTCTTATTGCCCTTTTCAGAGATGTCCATTCATCTTGGACTGAAACGCATACTGAGCTGCTCTTTACCGCAGTATTTATAACCACAGAGAACTTCAAACGTACCTCTGTATTCGTTAGTAATTCCGAATATCATTTCTTTGTCGCATAACGTATTATTCGCCATCTGTACTATCGATGGGATGACAAGGTCAACACCTGCATTGCCACCCGTGCATTCTACACCACTCACTAATATAGATATTGCAGCGGGGTCGATATCTAGTACCTCCGAATGGCTTGTGCCACTGATCCGCAAATGTGACAATTTCAAGCATTCCATATGCACTGTTGCAACAACAAATCCTGAGTGAACTGAAAACATCTAAAAGTGTGCACTAGTTTTTTCCAGAAGTACATATACACTCACTGCTCTCCCGAAAAATCAAGTTCCACTTCGCAATGTACCGTGTCGGTGAGATCAGTGAACCTGCAGATACAGCATCAATAATTCCGTGGAAATGTAATCATAAGTAACACAATTTTTAAAACATACGCTCACTGATCTGAACGACGCGGAACATGGCGAAACGGATGTCGGGTTCACAACTGTAATTTTTAGCCGACACTCGTGAATGCTGTGTTTTGTACTTCTCAGTTCCATGTTTATGTTGCAACTTTCCGATGACAGTGTCGTACTGAAGTCTGACTCGTACATCACACATCATCGACAAAAATTAAACAACATTTTTCGTTCTGCGCGCACTTCAGCTTCTATCAGGCAAACGCAACGGGCAGGTACGTTTCAGAGCGCGCGAAACATTTACCGATGGGTGTAATTCAAGCCGAACACAGTGGACGAGTGAGAGCGGACAACTACAGAAAAAGAAGCGGTACATTATTTTTGCATCACCGTGCGGTGGCGCAATGGAAGGTGGCCGCTACACATTCACTTTCAGATTTTTTACAAAAGAGTAAAATTAACCTTTTGTATGAAAAATTCTACGAATTTCAAAGACCGGAGAAACAGTAATTATTCTGTGGTTACGCAAACATTATAATTGCCTTTCGAGTGGGCGCCATACGATGGGCGACGTAAGCGCTTAACAACAAGGCTCTAGTAGCTAATTACAGGGAAATAGCCCGTAGCGTGGAGAAAAATGCTCGTTCCGTACACTTTTGTTCCTTGATTCCGCTTTAATGAAGGCATATATTTTTCTGTATACAGTGTTTGCTTCTGTGAGCAGAACATTGGCCTCTGGTCGATATGGAGTAGACAAAAATATGGAAAAAACAAGGGAAATACACGGTTGTGCGTGAAACATATATGCTAGCCAAGCTGCAATTTACACTACACACTTGACCGCGAACGGCACCTGTGCGATGTGCTCAATATGTTGCAAATGTCAATCGCAGTCGGAATAGTTTTCTATGTAGTTGTGAGTGCATTGTATCGGAGCTCAGTGCATACGAACGTGCGCAGACAGTTTCTGCTCCGTAATCAAGGTATCCGAAGTGTTTGGTGTTTCAAGAGGCACCGTAACGAAGGTTTATACCGATTCACGGAAAGCGGGAAAAAGTCACCCGTTAAGTAACAACGCAGACGAAAATGTTTGTTGAGTGATGGTTACAGCTGCTGAAGTCACTACAGAGCTCAATGTCGTACTCTCGAATTCTGTCAGCAACAACGCAATACGATGGGAGAACCATAAACAGGTAATAACTGGGCGAACTAGGGTTCCGAACCTACCCATCAATGATGCAAATGGGCGTAACAGGAAAACGTGCTGCCGAAGCCATAAAATCTGGACTATGGAGCAATGCAAGAAAGTCATTTGGTCGAATGATTTGGGCAGCCAGTCGGTATCACCAAGAATTATTTTGGCTGATCATGTTTATAACATGGTACAATGTCTTGTTTTCCAATGGTGATGCTATGTTCCAGAACGTCAGGGCCCGTACTCACACAGTTTACATCGCCAGGATTGCTTTTGCGAGGGGAAGGATAAATTTTAATATCTCATCCTGGCCACCACAGTCATCAACGCTACTGACAAGGGGAGGCCGCCAGTTGTGAAATTCAGATTCGATTCATACTGCGCATAATAAAAGCTCATGGCCAGAGGTGTAATGTGGCAAAGCACCAAGATGCACTTCTCAGCCGTTGTCGAGAAAATCCGACAGTTAAAAGAAACCGTTGCGGTGAAATGCTCTCTACGGTTAACAATTTCATACAGCGTCGTGGCGCAGCGGTAAGCGCTCGCGTTTGTAATCGGAAGGTCGCGGGATCGAATCTCGCGCCATGCAACGTTTTTTATTATTATTAGTTTTTTGTAATTCAAATACATATATAAATTATTAATGAATTGCTTATGCATTTTGGTGAAGGCGGATCGCTCTCCAATTGTACCGCCTTCATTTTTCCGTTTGTTTAACAGGGTGTACCAAAGCTCTCACGTCCGCACTGATTTTCGATGATGTTATAAGTTGCGCTAGGGACCGCATCTACCTTCTTTCGAAGTTAGCAGGCAACTACGCTTTTATGCGGCAGCTCGTTTCGGCCCATTCAACATCTGTCCTTCAAGTGTAACGAGCGAGTAACGGAGCTTATATTTCATACCTGCCACAGCAAATTTGTGTTCGTGGGGTCTCTATTCTAATTCGAACGTTTGACTAACGCTATACGTATTCGTTTCGGAATATCGTTTCTACGTCTTCCGTTAACTATACGTGGTTAACATTATGAAGACAATTAATAACATTTGTGAAATACAACTTTGTTTGCGGAAAACATAATGATGTTCGAAGTCGCCAGTTTTTCCACGACAAACGACTTTCACTTTCAACAACTTATTATATGCATAATTGTTGCAACTGATTGCCGGGAATTATATATACATATACATACATATATATATATATATATATATATATATATATATATGTGAGTGTGTGTGTGTGTGTGTGTGTGTGTGTGTGTGTGTGTGTGTGTAGACAAATTTGAATAACAAAAAACAAATACCAAAAAAAAAAAAAATGCATGGCGCGAGATTCGATCCGGCGACCTTCGGATTACGAACCCGATCGCTTACCGCTGCGCCACGACGCTGTCGATAATTATTAATCGTTGAGAGTATTTCACGGTAACGGTTTCTTTTAACTGTCGATTTTCTCGACAACGGCTGAGAAGTCCATCTTGGTGCTTTGCCACATTACACCTCTGGCCATGAGCTTTTATTATGCGCAGTATGAATTGAATCTGAATTCCAGAACTGGCGGCCTCCCCTTGTGAGTCTTCGTGGTGTGCTTCGGAGAGGAGGATGCGTGATCGCTGTCCACCATCATCATCGTTACCTGATATTGCCACTACTTTGCAGGAAGGATGTTCTAAGATTTTTTTGGAGACCATACTTTACCTGCGTTTACACATTCCGGAACGGATGAAAACTGTTTTGAATGCCAATATCGTATTATGATTTTGGTGTACTCATGGGTTTCTTTCGATTCCATTTTCTATTAAGTGTTTTGTGGCCGCGTGACTCTCCGTCAGAGGAAAGCGGAGAGCGTCTTCCAATCTCCAATAATGCAGGAGCCAGCGAGGGGAACCCGAGCTCATGAGAACTCAACTTGTCAGTGAGTTTATACTGGCTGTTTCGACCTGCGTTTGTAAATTGCGGGGCGGGTGGTAATTGGTTTGAATGCCAATATAGTGTTTTGCGGCCGCGTGCCCTTCCGTCAGATATCCGATCCCCGGTAATTCGGATCCGAGCGACGATTAACCACAGCTCATAAAATGGATACACTCTGCTTACAGAACACGTCATTAAAATAATACTAGCTCCCTAGACGGCGTGATATTCTTTCGAATCCATTTTCTATCAAGCGTTTTGAGGCCGCGTGTCCTTCCGTCATATATCCGATCCCCGGTAATTCGGATGCGAGCCACGATTAACCACAGCTCATAAAATGGATACACTCTGCTTACAGAATACGTCATTAAAATAATACTAGCTCCCTAGACGGCATGCCTTCGTTGGCACTTTATATCCAACAAGTAGCAAATATTCGCCTGCGAGCGCTTTCAGCGCTCTGAAGCATTCATAAGTGCTCTTTGTTTTTTACCTGTTTTAATCTTAAGCTGGTAATCAGCGTTCACTCCTAATCGAACCAGTTCACGAAATAGTGGAGTTGTCTCCAGCGTGTCTTCTTATCGCGGTACACTGTTAAAGGCCACAATCGCATAAAGTCTTATTTGGGTAAAGTTGAAGACATAATATTGATTTAAGAATTAACTACATGTAAACGGCTGTAGTAGAAATATGTGGTCTAGGAAATATAATAGAAGTTTCTGAAACCATTGAAAACTCGCTCGCGTCCTTTAGAACTGATTGGAATTGATTTGGTGGACGTACTTGCTCGCCCCCACGAGTATCACCAAGAATCCAATTATTCTCTTGCCTTGAAATACCGAGATTAATGGGATTACTAATCATTTCTCGATAACATTCTGTCACTGCACAAAGACAGACACCAATATATCTGATGCAAGAAGAATAAAGACTATTTAAGGTTTAAGCGTCATCGCTTCCACTACAACGGAGGGAGTTCCATCAGATACTCCAGCACACAGAAAATGGACGCTAAAGGCTTTTCTGTTCGTGGATCTACATTGAGATGCAAAAGTCGTGGGATGCCTTCTTTTGCCCGGCCTCGGAGTAACATTGACGCAAAAAGGTCGCTGGAAGTCCCCTGCTGAAATATTGAGCTATGCAGTCTCTACAGCCGTCCATTGCTGCATAATCGTTTCCCGTCAGTGATCGCTTCACTAGGACCAGAGGATACGGTTTATTCCATGTAAACATAGCCCATGGTATTATGGGTCACCACCAGCCAACTTACACAGTGCCTTGTTGACATCTTGGGTCCGTGGTTTCGTGGGGCCTGCACCACACTCGAACGCTATCATCAACTGTTACCAGTTGAAATCGGGGCTCATCTTTTCAGGCCACGGTTTTCCAGTCGTCTATGGATCAACCGATGTGGTTTCGAGCCAGGAGAAGCGCTGCAGGCGATGTCGTGTTGTTAGCAAAGGCACTCGCGTCGGTCGTCTGCTGCCACAGCCCTTTAACGCTAAATTTCGCCGCACTGACCTAACGAACACGTTCGTCGTATGTCCCAAACTGATTTCTGCGATTATTTCGCGCAGTGGTACTTGTCTGTTAGCCCTGACAACTCTACGCAAACGCCGCTGCACTGTGTTGTTAACAGAATGCCGTCGGCCACTGCGTAACCTGTGGTGAGAGGTAATGCTTGAGCTCTCGTAGTCTTCACTCATTATTGACACTGTAGATCGCGGAATACTGAATTCCCTAACGATTTTCGAAGTGGAATGTCCCACGCCTGTAACTCCTACTACCATTCCGCGGTCAAAGTCAGTTATTTCCTGTCTTGCTGTTATAACCACGTCGGAAACCTTTCCAAGAATCACCTGAGTAAATATAATTACTTTGTCAGCGCACCAACCCTTTATACAATGTGTACGCGATCCTGCCGCCATCTGTATATGCGCATATTGTTATCCCATGACTTTTGTCATTTAAGAGTATAGTCACGCCATTTTTTATCACTTCCATATCTTGACAAAGTGTTCTTAATTCCGCAAACTATTAGTTTCAAGTTACCAGTTTCCTTACACTTGCCCAAACAATTTATTAAGCTTTTATTAATCAGAGGCGAAAAAGTTAACTTGCAATTAACTCAAACCAATAACTTGTCACGAGATTTAAACTTAGTTCCACACCAGATCCTCTTTGTGATACTACAGTTCCCAGTGAAATTTTGGGCAGAATAATCGAAACAGCCTTGACAACTTGTGAGTCCATCCACAGTTCCAATCTCCCGCTACGAGATTTCTATATTTTTGGAACGCAGATGAATGAATTCGTGCTCGTTAATTTTCTTTGGACGAAGAGACGCAGTCCTGTGCAGAATCATGATTACGTCGGGATCGACAAATATTTTCCCATGAAGGCATTGATCATCTTGTCTCATAGTGGGGTAAATGTATTAACAGTTAGTCACCAGCTTCCCGTCGCTGTTCCGATAGAGTACAAAAAAAGCCGTGTGGCTAGGGCCTCCCGTCGGGTAGACCGTTCTACGTCTCACGAGTTGGCACCACTTCGGCGACCCACATGTCAATGGAGATGAAATGATAAGGACAACACAACACCCAGTCCCTGAGCGGAGAAAATCTCCGACCCAGCCGGAAATCTAACCTGGGCCGTTAGGTACGACATTCCGTCGCGCTGACCATTCAGCTACCAGGGGCGGACTACGGAAGTAAATAGTTGGAAGTTATCATTACCATCGATAGTAAATTCTTAAGAGGGTAATAAATAGTTTAATTCTTACGAGAGTGATACTGCTTTCCTTTTGATCTTCATGCCAATTTTGATAGATATGGTTGTCAAAAGTTCTTGATTATTCATTTTCTATGTTCATGCCGTAACAGTGTTTGTGAATAAATGGGACTACAGAAGTTAACCATTGTTTCTGTTCTACCCTTTCACTTACTTTAAGTTGCAGGCTTTTAATCTGCATCCAGGAAGATATTAGGAATAAGATCTAATTATTTATTTTGCAATTTCTCCACTTCAAAAGCTACGTCTTGGGCCGTAATTTTCGCATTATCCATTTAACGTTGTGTTCAAGCATTTTGAGGTTAGTACTTAAAGAGATAAGCTGCCTAAGTTTTTTAGGGCGGAGGGAAATTCTACTCTGTAGGGTTTTGCAATCTCACTGGCACATACCATCCTTTAACAGTTCAAACCCTCTCCGCGGTCTTCCCTGTCGAACTTTCGACAGAGTGCTGTCACGAAATTCAACACTGTAAATCATCTGTAATACAGGGTACAGAATTTTTTTTAGCAGTTAACAGATAAAAGTATCGACCAGAAGAAAGGACGACGTTTTTTTGCTTTGATCCTCGTAATCTCCTGGATTTTTCCAAGAACTTGAAAATTTGTTGTTTAACAGTTAGCTTTCACTGTAGGAATATGTTTTCAAAATTTAATTGAAAATTAGTCCTGTGAGATGAAATAAAGTAATTAGTAGTAGTTCATAACATATTCTCCTGACCATATGTTGTTCAGCCCAACTAATTGGTCATGCGCTACATCAGTAAAAAGAGAAGAGCAATTTGTTTTGTGCTGAATTAATACAGCCGTAATTGGACTCCAATTGTTTTACATCAGAAAAAATATAGGCCATGCAGCCAATGGCGCACGACCTCCATTACAAACGGCTCTGTAAAAACAGCGAAAACGATAGATTACCTAGTACCTTCATTAATTTCTCCGAATATATGCTCACATCGATTTCTATTCGATCCCTCGACTTCTAAGAATCAGTAATACAAAGTTTTAATACGAAGTATTTGTTTATATGAAGCGGCAGCGTGGGAAATGACAAAACGAGGGGTATTTAGGCTTGCATATTGATATTTTTGGGTACAGCTTGTTCAGTTTCAAGGCGAGAGAAATTCCAAAATGCAGAAATCAGGAATCAAATGAAAACGACCACGAACATCACTGAAGAGCTGGATAAACGGCGTTTAAAAAGATATTGCTACTTCAGAAATTAAATTAGACATGTCCAGCGCTAAGACCATTGCACAATAAGAGTGTCACATTGTCAGAAGTGGGTGCACGTTTCGTATTTGCGGCAGAGACAGTTCTGCCACGATTTGCACAACAGGTGCATCACATTGCGGCAGTGAAATGGAGCGGCAACTGAAAACGTACTCCACAGTTGAAGAACGCGGGACAGACTGATTACTATTGCGAAAAACGTATAAGTTGCATACAGATTAATCGCAAAATGCAGGCGGTACGTGGATCAAATGTAGTGTCAACAAACTGACCAAGGCCGCACAGACGCTGACGAAGATCATCAGGAACCTTATGTACTGCACCGTGTGATGTCCATCTTTTCGGTAAGCTGAAAGAACATCTGCAGTGGAGAGACAAGAGGTACTCAAACACTGAGGACGTTCACACAACGGCTTTCCAATTCTCGAAGTGCTGCGTCACTATGGAGCGGCCGTAGGCGAATTAAATACTCTCGGAGTATGAATCGGAAGATTTGACTTTATTTAGTCGCCCAAGTTGTTTCGCTACACCATGGGCGCCTACTTCTAAATCACTCGCTTTAACAACTGTTTTATCCGTCAAAATTATTTCTTTGAATTTAGGTCACATCTGTTCGATGCTTACACAGTTTGGACAGAATGGATACTGTCTCTTAGGAACGCGTCAAACAAACTCCTATTCGCTTATAATTGGTTCAAATGGCTCTGAGCACTATGGGACGTAACTTCTGAGGCCATCAGTCCCCTAGAACTTAGAACTGTTTAACCCTAACTAACCTAAGGACATCACACCCATGCCCGAGACAAGATTCGAACCTGCGATCGTAGCGGTCGCGTGGTTCCAGACTGTAGCGCCTAGAACTGCTCGGCCACCCCGGCCGGCGGCTTATAATTAAATCGACGTATAACCACATAATATTTA
This sequence comes from Schistocerca serialis cubense, assembly GCF_023864345.2. Classification (NCBI taxonomy): domain Eukaryota; kingdom Metazoa; phylum Arthropoda; class Insecta; order Orthoptera; family Acrididae; genus Schistocerca; species Schistocerca serialis. Next base: position 998,995,967 of record NC_064639.1, read on the forward strand.
TCGTATATCTTCCTTCGGCGTTCCAGCATTTCGCCGTTCCAACTAAATGTAAGATAAGAGCACACACAGAGAAACCTTTCTACTTCAAAAACAGAATACAGTAATAAAGACAGCAAAACCTTGCACTTCCCAGCATAACTTTCATAAAAAGTATCGCACCAACATACTCCTAGTAAGTATAAGCGCATACTGGTTCGTATACAGATGACGCTAAAGTACAGTAGTTGGCATTGTCGAGAATAGAATACATGTTTCTCATCATTAATAAAAAATTAGAAACGTAAGTTTTACTATCCTACATAACTTAATGTCTTTTGTATACACATGAGGAACAGATGACAGTGCATGATGTAGTTCTATGATCTGGGGTTTAATATACAGGGTGAGTCACTAACTACTGCCACCAGGAATAACTCTGAAAGTACGATAGTAGATGAAAAGTTTGTGGGACAAATGTTACATGGTATAACGGGGGCCATAGTCTGACGGTAGTTTTTTCTTGCTAGGTGGGGTTGCGTCAAAGAAATGAAGGTCAACTTGGTTTTTAAAATGGGATCCTATAGTTTGGTACTTATTTTCTGATAGCGGCTATAGAGATCAATCCAATGTTGTGTAACACTAAGGTCTATGAAGGTCAACGAAAGCCACAAAGGTGGCATGGACGTCCATTTACGTAGGTGTTCGAACTTCAAAATGGTTCAAATGGTTCTGAGCACTATGGGACTTAACTTCTGAGGTCATCAGTCCCCTAGATCTTAGAACTACTTAAACCTAACTAACCCAAGGACATCACAAACATTCATGCCCGAGAAAGGAGTCGAACCTGCGACCGTAGTGGTTGCGCGGTTCCAGACTGTAGCGCCTAGAACCGCTCGGCCACCCCGGCCGGCGGTGTTCGAAGTGATAACCATCGTAGTGCAGTGCTGCAATCGTCTTATCATGGATTGAGCGGTATTTCTTATCACTTCGGCACTTATCGAAGCATATGCTCTGACAATTCTCTCTCGCATATCTTCAGGTGTAGTTGAAACATCTTTATAAACAATGTCTTTTACGAGTCCCCACAAGAAAAAATCCAGAGACGTCAAGTCTGGCGAACGAGCCGGCCACGACATACTTCCTCCGCGTCCAATCCAACGATTAGGGAGTTGTCTCTGCAACTCATTTCTAGTCATCAGCGAAAAATGTGTCGGAAACCCATCGTGTGGATACCACATTCTGTTCCTTGTTCCTAAAGGTATTTCTTTCAATAACAGACCTAATGTTTCTTGCAGGAATATGGTGTACTTCCTACCATTAAGATTTCCTTCGATTAAATAAGGGCCTATAATTCTACCTTCCAGAGTCCCACACCATATATTCACAGACCACGGTTTTTGGTGTCCAACTTGCCGCAGCCAACATGGATTTTCAGTTGCTCAATAACGCGTGTTATGCAAATTAACATTTTCATGGTTCATGAATGTAACCTCGTCAGTAAATAAAATCAGATTAATGAATGTGTCATCCCTCTGAATCTGAAGTTGAGCCCATCGGCAGAATTCGATGCGACGCATACAATCCGTACCAGATAATTCTTGGTGGAGACTGATATGGTAAGGAAGATATTTATGGCGATGCAGAACACGGATAACATTACTCTGGCTCATGTCAGATTCCCTTGCTATATGAAGCGAACTAACACAAGGATCTCGAACCACAGTGGCAAGAGTATCAGTTTCCGTTTCCTCGTTAGTAACTTTCCTTTGCCGGACATATTTCCGATGCGTTAAAGATCCAGTTGTTCTCAATTTATCACACACGTAATTAAACGTACGACGTGCAGAGTGAATACCTTGAGGATAGCTTTCAGCGTATAAGTCTCTAGCTCTCACTGAATTTCTTTGGCATTCTCCGTAAATGAGAAGCATATCGACTTGTTCTTCGAAGTAATACATCATTCACATTCGCTTGATTCGACGATACTAGTCTTACAATTCCTATTATCGTTGTACTGCAAAACTGTCGAATGGTGTTTACGTGACAGTGGCATGTTAGATGGATACGCTGTACCCGGCGTATATTTACTATTTGAGCGATATACGAGCGAGAATTGTCAGAGCATGTACTTCGATAAGTGCCGAAGTGATAAGGAATACCACTCAATCCATGATAAGAAGACTGCAGCACTGCATTGATACCAGGGTCATCACTTTGAACACCTTTAATGGACGTTCATGACACCATTTTGGCCTTCGTTGACCTTCAAAAACCTTACTGTTACACAACACTTGATTCGTCTAGATAGCCGGTATCAGAAAATAAGTACCAAACTACAGCATCAAATAAAAAAAACCAAGTTGACCTTCATATCTCTGACGCGACCCCACCTAGCAACAAAAAACCCCCTTTGTCCCATGCAACATTTGTCCCACAAACTTTTCAAACTATCGTACTTTCGGAGTCATTCTAGGTGGCAATAGTTATTGACTCACCTTGTATACCAGTTCCATCAATATAATGACTCTGTATAACCAAGTATAATCAAACCGTTACAGATATGAACATTAACATCAGACATGCATGACCTGCGGCATTGTGAGCCGAAATAGATTCTAAAACGATCAGTAACATACTAAGCATCTCGCCATATGTGCTACAAGTTTAATTATGCCTTGCCCATTCTTAAAACAATGTCACAATCCCATGTACTGTATCAGTGAAACAAAAGCGAAGAGAACTGATATTGAATCGTGTCATTAGTCAATAACATAAATGCAGCTTAGTGTAATGTATCTTTAAATCGTCCAGTCACTTTGTAGATCTCACGGCAGACTTCAAAACTGAATGGCACAGGGACAAGTGCTATACCTTAGTTTCTATGCGTTATATAATTCTGTGAACAAAAAGTAAGTAATATATAAAGCTGTAGATTAGTGCAATCTACGGTAGAGATAATCATGACCACTGAGTACCTGTGCAGGCTGAGCAATAGGGAGTACAGTTTGTTACATGTTAGCAAAACATAAAGTTCAAATATCTTCCAATTTTGAATGTGATGCCTGATAGCCACATGTACTAGCTACATATACAGGTTAGCATATGGACTGGATTAATTTGTTATATTCCTATGAACTTGCACTTGTAACAATGTCACTCATCTGGCAGGCTCTGATATGGTTTTCTGTTTCACCAGTAACATAAGGACCTGTTCAGTGCTTTACATATTTTTATACATTATTTGTGTTGTAAATCCGCTTATGCGTGGTCTACCGGTACCGTCTTTTTCTAACAATTAAAATTTCCTGACCGCTGGATCGGCATAAGGCGTCATCCTCGTTATGCCAACGTCCTTGTCACACAGCCGGCCACAGTGGCCGAGCGGTAAGGAAATAGGATACTGACATACTGAGGAATGACGAGGCGCGTTTAAAGTTCGCTAAAGATGGTTCAAGATGGCCGTCTCTAAAAGCAAAGTAATTATTAATTGTGCTGCGTGGCTGGTCCCGGCGGAGGCTCGAGTCCTCCCTCGGGCATGAGTGAGTGTGTGTGTGTGTGTGTTTGTCCTTAGGATAATTTAGGTTAAGTAGTGTGTAAGCTTAGGGACTGATGACCTTAGCTGTTAAGTCCCATATGATTTCACACACATTACTAATTCATTCTTCTTTCATTGTATCTCTGAATCAGTACAAAAAGAAGAACAACCGCACGTAGGACTTTTGTGTCGTTTTTTGTTTATACACAGTCATTCTCACGTCCTGGACAAATTTAAAACCTTCTTTAAACTTACTTATTCTTTCGAAACTGACCATGAGTCATAAATGTGGGAGTTGTTGTAGGGTAGTTCTTGTAGGAAATATTTTCACTGGGGGGGGGGGGGGGGGGGGAATGTGGTGAGAAGGATGTTGGGAGAGCAGAGTATGCAGGCAGAACATTTTGATTGGGGAACAGAAAAGGAAAATCTTGCCCCCCCCCCCCCCCAGGCACAGTTGGAGGAAGCAAGGAAAAAAACTGACAAGGATCAAGGGAGATAGGGGGAGGAAAGGTGGATGGGAGCTCGCAGCTGGTAGGAGGATAAGAAGAAAGAGAACACGATCTGACAGATTTATCATCAACACCAAAGACAGGTATCTACCACTGTCACAGTTAAATGGGGAAGAAGCTCAGGTAGAACGAGGACCAGGAAATGTGCAGCACAGTTCAACCGAGGTCAAGAAGCCTAGGAGAGTACAAAGTGTTTCTGCTAGGTAGTAGCTATGGGCGAGGTGTAGGCCCCCAGTTACGGGAACGTTTAGGGGCTGGGTATCAGGTCACCAGCACTTTCAAGCTAAATGCAGGGCTAAGTCATTTGATGGAGGACTTAGGGTCTTTATGTAAGAACTTTACAAAAGAGGACCATGTAATGATAGTGGGTGGGGTGGGAAACAGTTTGGACAGAGATGACATGGGTAATGAGCTGGACAAGATAGCTTCCCTGATTCATGGCACCAACGTACATTTTGTTGAGCTGTTTCGGCGTCATGATCGACCACACCTTGATGGAACTGTGAGGGATGGCTCTGAGGGCAACCAACTTTTCTCATGTTTCTCTTGTGCCCGTTGGGACTATCAACAGATGGGGTTTCATTAGGCATGGCCTACACCTAAACAGGACTGGGAAGGGAAAATTGGTACAGCTGATTCATGGAAGTATAAGGGGTGGACCTTGAGTCACACATGGTCAAATACCTGCTGCTGTGGATAGGAAAAGTAAGTCTTTTTTAGGATAAATCTCGACAACAGTTTCCCTTGCCTAAAGAGTATCTCCAGCAGTTTAAAAAATATTGAAACAATGCCACACAAGAATGATTTTAACAATCCAAATGTCACACATACCGGATGCAACAAAGAAAATCAAACCATTGGAAACAGTAACAAGGGGCATTTCACAGACTTAATAATCTTCCATCAAAACATGCAATCAATAAAAAATAAAATACAGCTATTAGAAGTTGAGCTCGAATATTTGAACTGCACAGTAGTTTGTGTTACTGAGCACTGGTGTAGAGACACAGAAATCCAACATGTAGTATTATCATTGTGTGAAAGACCAATCTCTTTCTGCAGAACTGTTTCAACAGGTGGAGGATCATGCATTTACATCAGAAAAGGAACACAGTTCAAGTCAAGACATGACCTCAGTATAGTAAGTGAAGACAAACACTTGGATATATCAGCTATTGAACTAACAGTGCTTGATATCACCAAGAAATTAACCATGTTGTGTGTGTATACGTCGCCCAGTGATAGTGCTGACAATTTTGTTTCAATTCTAGATAAAGTCTCAAGTACAAAGGTCAACACAATTCTGTTTGTGGACATTAACACCAATACTAATATCATAAATGAATCCAGGAGAACCCACATAAATGTCCTTCAAATTTTGGGATGTCCCTATTGGCCAATAGTGCAACAAGGATTGCCATAATGACTGCATCAGTAATTGACCAAGTGGCCACAAATATGAACAGGGAGAAATGTGATGTAGCTGTAAAAGACATTTCCAAAAGTATGCATGTATGTATCAACATCTCACAAAAACAGATAGATAACAGCAGGCATTAAGAAGTCTTCCCATACACTTAAATACCTCAGTTCCATGAAAAAGAGTCGCAATGATCCGAAATTCTTCAATTTCTATCATAGATACAAAAAGATATATAGGAAGGTGCTGATTGCTGCGAAAATGTCATTTAATGACAAAATAATATCTAATGCAGAGAATAAAAGCAAAACAGTCGGAGATGTTATAAAAAAGCAAACAGGGAGAGGCAAACAAATGCAGAATAACATGTTGCTAAGGGAGGGGGATAAGGTAGTAAATGAACCACAACACTTAGAAAACTATGTAAACAAGCATTTTTCAAGAATTGCGGAAAAGTTACATCAAAAATTTCCCAAAACAAATGTAACACTTGTAAATAATGTTGCACTAAATACAATTACGTTACTTCCAATCACAGAAAATGAATTCAATAAAACTGTTCCAAAACTAAAAAATAAAGTCATTAGGCTTAGATGAAGTACCTGATGTACCAACGTGTTTACTGAAACAATGCATAGAGATTATAAAAGGCCCCTTAACAAATACAATAAATGAACCCTCCAGATCAGAGACATTTCCAGAACAGTTAAAACAGGCAAGAGTTGTACCTTTGCATAAGAAACGTAATGCAGAAGACAGAAAATTACTGGACCATTTCCCTGCTGTCGCCATTATCAAAAACAATAGAAGGAATTATGAAAGACAGATTAATGAATTATCTAAATCAATACAATCTTTTAAGTGAATCACAGTTTGGTTTCTGAGGTGGCAAAAATATGGAGTCAGCCATAGTAGAATTCACAAAAGTTGTACTTGAAGCTCTTGACAAATTTGAGTGTGTCACAGGCATATTTCTCGATCTTACTAGGGACTTTGATACAGTGTACCACAAGATTCTATTAAATGAATTAAAAGCATTAGGAATAAGAGAGGTAGGTAATGTCTGGTTTCGATCATACCTAGCAGATAGTGTACAAAGAGTAGACATAATACATACTTCTAGATCTAAACACTTACTGAAACACTTCTCAGAAATAAATTAATATAGTGGTTCTGCAAGGTGGCACATTAGGAACATCGCTATTCCTGATATACATCAATGACTTTTCCAGTAGTGTTACTCACAGTAAAAAAATCCTCTTTGTTGATGAAGGCAGTATTATAGTCACTAAGAAAACAAGAGCACTCCTTGCAGAGAAACCAAATGAAACACTCAAGGTAGTTTACGATTGGTCAGTAAGCAATAAAGTGATATTGAACATAAAGAAAACTAATGCCATGAATTTCAGTTTGAACAGGGGAAAATGACAATGTTAAATTAAATCTAGATGGCACCTCTATAGACTGTGCATCAAATGCAAAATTTCTAGGAATGAATATTGATTCTCAGTTGAAGTGGTGTGAACACACAAAGGTACTTCCAAACAAGATGTCATCAGCACATCATGCCCTTACAATCCTATCATCAGTGTGTAACATGCTGTGTCTTTTGGTTACATAATATTCATATGTACACTCAGTTCTTAGCTATATCAATCTCTTTTGGGGAACAAATGCACAAAATATGAACACAATTTTAAAACTCCAGAAAAGTGCCATAAAAATAAACCAAAAATAACGGTCGAACTCATTTTAAAGATCTGTTCAAAACAATGGGGATTTTAACTGCTCCATGTGAATACATTTACCAGTCAGTTGTACACATCAAAAATAACACTGGCAATTATTACACAAACATCTCTGTCCTTGACCATGGAACAAGAGATAGACACAACTTACATTTAGCAAGAAAAAAATAAACAAAATAAACATAAAACTCAAAACAGAATTTTCTACCAAGGAATAAAACTGTACAATAAATTACCAAAAGAGATTAAAGAAATTGCAAAAATTCACTTATTTAAAAAGGCAGCTAAAATGCTCCTGTAATGCAATAGATTTTATACATTGAAGCACTACTCAGATAAAACAGAGTAGGGGTTTGGTAAAAAAAATGTTATACAAATAATTAATAATAATCATTTTAAAACATACAACATTTCCCATGACACCTTCACACTAGACCGCTACGGTCGCAGGTTCGAATCCTGCCTCGGGTATGGATGTGTGTGAGGTCCTTAGGTTAGTTAGGTTTAATTAGTTCTAAGTTCTAGGGGACTGATGACCTCAGCAGTTAAGTCCCATAGTGCTCAGAGCCATTTGAACCTTCACACTATGATTTTTTCCTTCTTTTTTCCTTTTTTAGAAAAACTTACCCCCAAGCTATGCTTAGCACAACAATAAAACCTCTTTCTCTTTCTGAGCTCAACATCTCACACATTATAGAGGGATACTGACTCACTTTTTCAGGATAGCAACTGAGAAGTTGCGGTACAGAAAATGCCCCAGAGATCACCAGTGTGTGTGTGTGTGTGTGTGTGTGTGTGTGTGTGTGTGTTTGTGTGTGTAGAGGGAGAAGTGTTATGAAACAATGTTTGTGTAGTGTGTGCAGTGACTGATAGTGAAATATGAGTGAACAGTGTCTTATTACATTATTTAATAATTTCATTGTAATAGAAGTATTGTATACCAGGACTAAGTCTAATGATGGTCTCTAACTAGAAGTCTGTAAATGTATGTGTATACGAATTAGCTTATTTTAAATTGATCTAAGCTTGCAAATTCTTTGACATGTCCTATATCCTTGTAGAAAGAGATCTATGGATGAATAAACCTACTATTACTACTACTACTGCTACTACTACTACTACTACTACCACTACTTCTAGTACTATTAGAATGGGTACTGCAGTAACGAATACTACAGTAGGCAGTTCTTTTGATGATGACATAACATCTCTAAAAAGAGCAATTATAGATGCTGGACAGATAAAAATAAAGTACAAGGAAGGTAACTACCAGGAAACCATGGTTAACAGAAGAATTGAACTGAAGTACAAAAATTGTCAGGGATAAACCGGATTATAAAAATATACTAAGGAATTAAATGAACGGGATATGCAGGGAAGCCAGGGCGAAATGGCTGCAGCAAAAATGTTAAGAATTTGAAAAAGAAATTCACAGGAAAGTCTGACTGAGCATGTAGAAAAGTTAAGGCAACCTTTGGTGACTTTGAAGGCAATAACGGTAACGATCAGAGAGCAGTGGGAATTTCACTGTTAAGGGCAGAGGAGCAAGCGTATATTGGATGAGTACATTAAAATCCTCTATGAGGGAGAAGAACTTTCTGATGACATGATAGAAGAAGAGACAAGAGTTGCTACGGAAGAGACTGGGGCTCCAGTGTTAGAGTCAGAATTTAAAAGAGCTATGGGAGGGTTGACATTTAATAAGGCAGAAACGATAGATAACATTCCAAGGGAATTTCTAAAATCATTGAGCTAAGTGGCAAGCAAACGACTATTTTGGAAAAAATGTCATCCACACAATTCCAAAAACAGCAAGAGCTAATGACTGCAAGAACTATCACAGTGTCAGGTTAAAAGATCACGCAGCCAAGATATTGACGAGAATAACACAAGGAAGAATGGAAAAGAAAAATGGTTGAAATGGCTCTGAGCACTATGGGACTTAACTGCTGTGGTCATCAGTCCCCTAGAACTTAGAACTACTTAAACCTAACTAACCTAAGGACATCACACACATCTATGGCCGAGGCAGGATTCGAACCTGCTACCGTAGCGGTCGCGCGGACCCAGTAGTATCGAAAAGAAATTTGAGGATTTGATAGAAGACGATCAGTTTGGCTTTAGTAAAGTAAATGCACCAAAGAGGTACTCCTGACATTTGGCTTGATAATGACACAATACCGTACAGATATCAAGAAACGGTCACTGAATCTATCGACGTGGGTAAATCGTTCTAAAATGTAGAATAGTACCAGATCGAAGTTCTAAGAAAAGTAGGAGAAAGATGTAGGGAAAGGTGTGGGATGTACGTAATGTACTATAACCATGAGGGCACAATAAGATTAGAAGATCCAGGAAGATGTGCTCCGATTAAGAAGGTATACGACAGGGACGCAATCTTTCGCGTCTACAATTTATTTCTTTATTTATGTATTTATTTCGTGTGTCCCGAACATCATAGATTAAAATCTAGTATAGGTCAACTGTAATAAAACTTAAAGTTAAAATATGTTTTGCCCAATAATCAGCTACACAGAAAGATTTATCAGTAACTAGCTGTAAATCTAGCGGGGTATAGCTTGTGCTGAACGTTGGGCCCGTCAGTGGGATGACCGTCCATTTGAGAACCTTCCAGGTTACGAAGGATTTGTTATTTCCTGCTGCAAGTTCTTGCTACAGCTCCAGGATAGGATCTGGTGTTGCCTCCTTCCACAGCTGAAGACTCCTCTCTTCGACAGTGACGTTCATTGGCTCTGACGTCCAAAGGAAGCTCTTTTGGGCGAAGCCGTCTATGCTGTTGTTGGTGCCCGTGTAGAGAGTGACGATTATCTGTCACCTGTTTCTTCTTTTTCTCCACCTCGGCAACTACTTGCTGCCCTATACGGTGGGGGTGGGGAACTATCTCCATGAGAGGGTAGATTGTCTCAGTCGTCATGGGCCTCAAACATCCTGATATGATGCGTGATGACTCATTTACGGCCACTTCAAAGTGTTCCACGTGGACCGAATTATTTCACACAGGTGCGGCATATTCAGCTGCCGAGAAACTGAGTGCAATGGCTGTTGTCCGAAGCACTTGTGAGTCAGCACCCCTGTTAGTGTTGGTCAGTTCAAATCAACGAATGGGGTTAAAATGCAGAATGAAAGGTCATCAAGATTCATTTGATGACATTGTTATCCACATCGTAGATGAAGAAGGCTTACAAGATCTGTTGAATGGAATGAACAGTCTACTGAGTGCAGGACATGGGTTGAGTCTTTACGACAAGTGAGATTGTGACTATTGTTATAAATTTTTCGTTGGTCAGAACTCGCAAGGTCTACAGAGACTGGCTGACGAGAATCCGATGCTGGCAGAATCAGCAAGATTTTGAGTAGCAAACCAAAAACACATTTCATCTCAGGTCTCTAGAAGGTTAACGTCTTCGTCTTGGACTTCCAGAGTGAGAGATGCCCACACCTAACAGCTGTAGACACAGAGCTGATCATATAGACTGGGGTCGAACTTACAGCTCGCAGCTGTCACTGCAGCCATCCTCTGCCTATGAATTTTCTGGCCGTGGTAAGCATGAGTCGCGTTAGTGTGCGTCGTGACGAGGGGAATGCGAAGTCGTTTGCTTCGTGCTGGAGTGTTGCTTTTCTAAATTAATTCCTGCAGTCAAATGGTTGAACTAATATGCACCTAGGCCAGGGTGCTCGTGCTTATATGAAGTTTTTGGGTCATTTATTTGATCTGTTAACTAATTCAGCAATCATTGTGGGTTTTCATGGACATAGTTAAATCTAACATTTCATTTCCAGTTCCAACCACCTATACCAAATGTTTATCGAGTACCTTTAATTCGTTTGAACCTTTCCCACTTTATAATTATCTGTTTTGCCTCTTCAATGATTGGAATTAAGTTATGCATCTTAGTAATAAATAGGATTTTGTCAACTCTGGTTTCATTTCGTAGTTGGATGAAAATCATTTCTCCTTATATCTATGTGAGCTATGGTACCCATATTTCATGTTTCATTGTGCCACCCCTCTTTAAACTCAGAAGTTTGTAAGTGTTGGATGACTTTCACTTTACAACCCTTCACATGTACTTATGGGGAGCGGTTTCTTCACTATATAGGTCACAGAATCCAGATATTATTATCATCTGATAGCTATGCTAAATGCTCAGGCTTAGTCTCACAACAGGAAAATTTGTGATGAAGAAGTACATTATATTAACGAATTATGTTACCTTGGAAGCAAAATAACTCATTAAGGTTGATATGCTAAGGAGTAAGGAAGAATCACTGAAAGAAGGGACGTGCAGATAACTCTGATAAGAAGAAGGGACAGGATAACAGGATATGTATTAATACATCAGAGGATAAATTCCGTTGTGCTATAGTGAACTGATGAGTGTAAAAATTGTAGAGGAAAACAGAGATTGGAAGATATCAAACAGACGACTAAGGACGCAGTTTGCAACTTCTAGTGTGACATGGTAAAAAAATTATAAATTTTTGTGCCATACAATTTTAAAGTCTGTTATGAAACCTACACAGAGATTAGATAATTTTATGAAATATACGAATGCTATGCAAGGAGGTTATTAACAGAACCATCTGGAGTATGGCGCCATCTGACACAGCCGTTTCCATGTTGCTATTCAGTATGTCTGTGTACGAGCTAGTGTGCACTTGCACTTAGTAAAAGGAAGATGGGTGCGATATCAAAAGTACGTACAGCTGCAAGTTCTACTTTCTAATATTCAGTTTCCGGTGTTGACCGGTTCCTTATTATTTGCTTATTTTTTATGTTTACTTCATCTGGAGGAGGGTACATGCCTGCCGAGTTTAAAGAAGGACTCGCCACAAACTTATTGAAAAAGGAAGTTAGAATGAATGGGCAAACTATGGAGGCATCACAGTTCACAGTTCTGTATCGAGGCTACAAGGTAAAACCCTAAAAACTAGGATTGAGACAAACTGAGAAAGTACAATATTGTTAACGAAACATGAATACAACATTTTCAAACACTGGTGTGCACAGTTAACAGCAGTGCAATAATGTATCACTGTACGTAACAAATTTGTTTTTATATCAGACAAATATAACGAATGGTACTTGAGTGCGTAACGGTTGTCCTGATACCCCTGAAGTTCGATAAGCGTCCTTTGTTGTTTATACATAAAAAACTGACAGGCGCCTTCAGTTGCTTAATATGTGCTCATATGCTGCGTCTCTCAGATCATAATGTTACTACTAAATACGTAGAAGCCGTAATGATAAAGGTTTCAGCCACTGTAGCAATGTGTTATATAATACTGATATGCAAGAGGCTAACTGCTTTACTGCAATATGAATCATTTTCAAAAAGAGCAGAAAAGTTAATGTATTTCGTTCATCATCTTGTCCGTTTCCTTTATCTTCCATTTACATATTTCCCATTCTTCATGTGTGTATAACTTGATTCCTTTAGGTACTAAGGTACCACGCGTAAAATTTTCGTAGGAATCTCCGTACCTCCCATTGCATGATTTGTACTTCGCAAATGATGGTCAAAAGCCGGCCGCGGTGGTCTCGCGGTTCTAGGCGCGCAGTCCGGAACCGTGCGACAGCTACGGTCGCAGGTTCGAATCCTGCCTCGGGCATGGATGTGTGTGATGTCCTTAGGTTAGTTAGATTTAAGTAATTCTAAGTATAGGGGACTGATGACCTCAGATGTTAAGTCCCATAGTGCTTAGAGCCATTTGTGCCATTTTACTGCTGGTTAAAAGTGATTGCAGTATATATTGGTCCTCCTTCCATCCATTTATTACATTAGAGTGTAGCCGGTCATATAAATAACTAGAGAGAATCATTTCAGGCAAGTGTGGAATCAACGAATAAATAAAACACACAATAGGATACGGAAAGGTGACAATGAAGCAGCTAGACTCCATTATTCGGAATAAAAATACTTGAAGATTTGGAATAGTAGGTTACGCAAAACTTAGTTGAGAGCATTGCCCAGTATGGTGCTGAAATGGGCGAAGTTTCCAGAGCCAATAAGAAGAAATTAAGGACAAAGAAAATGGAATTTTGGAGCCGAAGCTGTGGTACAGTGTTTGGCAATTGCTAAGGAACAGAGACATTTTTGGACAAGAATAATCACAGGCAATGATGGACGTCATGAACAGAGTAGGCCTAATTACGTAATACTGGCAGAATGGTATATTTACAACGAAAAGTAGCACCACACAGGGAAGCAGGATAACAGTAACAGATGAAAATAACGTTCATGATTTACGTAGGTGACTTCTAATCTAAGGGTCGATATCAGACTTTCAGTGAGGAGAATTCCCTCCTCGGGCAGTAACGCACATTTTGCAACTGTTATTCATAATGGATGATTGGGCAGTTGAGGAGTTCTTGTGAGATATTGTCCCACTCCTTTCACAAGGTGGTTTTCAGTTCTGGCTCGGTTCAGGAAGAGTGCATTCGTTGAGAATGAAGTCTGCCAACGCACTATAGGGTTCAGGGTGGGGTGTATGCAGTCCATCCATACGTTCGACATCTTCACTTCTCAGTGACTCCGACATCTTAGCGGTCCTGTGTGCGGGGTCGCTGTCGTCTATAAACAAAAAGTCGGAATCTATCACAGCACTAAACAGACGAAAATGATCGATAACAATCTCCTTGCAATATTGCTGTGCTGTAAACACACCTCGCGCAAAGATATGCAGTGATGTTCGGTCATTTTGCATAGTGCCTGCCCACGTTATAGCTCCTAGTCCATATCGAAGACGTTCATATGGCGTGTAACGTGTACCCACCCCCCTTCTCTCTCTCTCTCTCTCTCTCTCTCTCTCTCTCTCTCTCTCTCTCTCTCTCTCTCCATAGTAACTGATGGCCAGAGTCACTTGTCACAGTGAAGCAGGATTCGTCGCAGAACATCACTCTGGACCACTGTTGCTGAACCACCAAAATGCCCCTGCACCAACAGACTCTTCCTCAACGATGGCTTGTCTGAAGTGAGACGCATTTAACAGACTTCCGAGCATACAAATCAGTCTAGGACTTCAGATGTCTGTTCCTTTTCTTCAATGGGTTAGTAACTATAGTACTGCGGTGTGGTAGCCCATCTTTCACATAACCTCTCCACCTTCAGCGACCTTTTTCTAATCCCTAATCGTCACTTTTCTGTACAGCCATTATTGCGGCCAAAGTAGCGTCACTTTGACCGGCTTTGGGTTGTCGACCTGCTCGTCCACGATTGCATACACTCGATTGATGTCTGGCAGGCATGCGGTACCACACAAGATGTCGCACTAATCGGTTCCACAAAAACCTTCGTCAAACACTGTGCCACGTGAACTGTCGAATGCGTACAGATAATTCGTGCATAGGCTTCGCTGCAGTTAACAAGTCCAGCCCTATAATTTCTTTTTTCTATCATTGGTAGGGTATTCTGTAGCAACTGTTGGTTGTTCCATAGCAATTTGCAATTGTTCCTTAGCAAGTATCCGTTGCTCCTTAGCAGTTGCCAAGCAGAGTAATAAGAAGAGGCAAAACAAGAAATGACGTGCTACGGAAGCAGATGGTAGTTACCAAGTCATGTGGCGTGAGGCAAAAGACGTCAAGCGCCGACGCCGCATGGCAACACGCCGCCGTCGGGTTGGTTGCCAGCTCAAACGCTGTAACTACACAACGTTCCGACTCCGTCATTTGCCGCGAGACGTGCAGAGGACCTTCCCTTACACTGGAACAAAGTACGTTGTAGATCAGCAAGAGAGTTCGCTCACACCACGAACCTTTTACTGCTTCCAGCAATGTCACGGGCCGCCGATCAGGGAGAAGTTTATCTCCGACGTGCGGGTATTAAGGATCGCGTCCGCGACCATCATAGCAGTTACGACGCATCCAGCCGAGAGAGGAAGTCTACTCCGGATCCAGTACCGCAAACCCCACGCCGCCGTCGCTGCCAAGAAACCTCGGAGCCTGCTCGTGGACCTGTTGGTATTATGTCAGACTCACTTGCCAAGACTGTAGAAACTATGAACTCATGCAAACCGTAGACTCTGTTCGAATGTGCTCTGGTCGAGGAGAGCGAGCGCTTGACATTTGATAGTCAACTAGTAGAGAACGAACTCCTTTTTTATACCCAAGTACATACTTCTTGCTGTGAAAAAAAAGTTCAAATGTGTGTGAAATCTTATGGGACTTAGCTGCTAAGGTTATCAATCCTAATGACAAACACACACCCATGCCCGAGGGAGGACTCGAACCTCCGCCGGGATCAACCGCACAGTCCATGACTGCAGCGCCCTAGACCGCTTGGCTGATACCGCGCGGCTCTAGTTGTGAACTTATTTACCTGTTACAAGAGTCACAAAGGCGGTTACTTGTTTCTTTTGACGGTCAACGAAGAACATTTGTGTTGAATTCACTGTGTTCTTAAACATAAAGGGTGAATTACATGTTCGTGTGCATCTTGTAGAAATGTTCAAAGTTCTGGAAACTTCAGTACGGACGTCTTAGAGGAATGCCAAAGGAAAGATGGCCTTCCAAAATAGGCAACTGGGGACCTCCAATAAACACAAAAAGAGGAAGACCCGGCTACACGCACTGGGGCGTGCCGTGCAGGCCAATTATGAAAGACGAGAACTAGCAAGATAGAAGGAGACGGAAACTTGGACATGAGAGACACTGCATGGTCTAGAAAACTTGCAGAAATAATAGGAAGAGTTCCTTTGACAGTGTTGAAATGCCGAAAAACGCACGGAGGAAACATTTATAAGCCTTACACGGAATCTACTAGGGTTTTATTATAAGAGCACAACGTGGGTGTCACGTCTCATAAAGCTTTTATGAAGTATTTATCGATTTTATGTGCTTGGATGTATTTCGCTTTTATTTTTCGGTGTAACGGCATTCGGTACACACTTGGCTCGCTACCTCGTTTGTGGAACAGAGCACAGAGATCTCTGGGAGGAAAAAAGGCGATGCGCGGCTTTAAGCGGTGTCCTGGCTGGCACGGCGAGCGCGCTACGACAGGTGTGGCGGGCGGTGAGCGCCGCCAAATATAGCGCCGTTGCGGCGGCGGCGGCGGCAGTGTGTGCGGGGCTGGCTGGATGTTCTGCGGCGGCCCCTCCCAGAGCCAGCGCCAGTCCTGCGGGATCGCCGCACACTGCGTGCCGAGCCTCCACTGTGCGCCGCTGGCGCCGCGCTCTCCTCTGGGGAGCCGGGGCTGCTACTTTATTTCCGGCCCGAAAATTACATTGGGAACCGAGTTCTGCAATGCATTCATTACGGTGTCGAGTAACGACCTAACCAGAACGGCACTCCACAGGATTGTTTTCGCTGTGGCAACAAGGCCGTTTTCTCCTTTCGCTCTCGACGCCTCGTTGTCCGCCTAATTGCTTTTCTATCTTTCACATGTACAGCATTATAATTCGCAATGCAAAATTTTGTCAGTTACTCGTGGTTTCCCAGATATTTTGTTTACTTTTCAATTTATTTGTTGCTTTACATCTCACCCCTCTGTACTGTGATTCTAACAAGGGAACCTCCCCATCGCACCCCCCTCAGATTTAGTTATAAGTTGGTACAGTGAATAGGCCTTGAAAAACTGAACACAGATCAATCGAGAAAACAGGAAGAAGTTGTGTGGAACTACGAAAAAAATTTGTAAAATATACAAACTGAGTAGTCCATCCTAAGATAGGCAACATCAAGGAGAGTGGTACTCAAGGAGCGCCGTGGTTCCGTGGGTAGCGTGAGTAGCTGCGAACCGAGAGGTCCTTGGTTCAAGTCTTCCGTCGACTGATAATTTTACTTTCTTTATTTTCGCAAAGTTATGATCTGTCCGTTCGTTCATTGACGTCTCTGTTCACTGTAATAAGTTTAGTGTCTGTGTTTTGCGACCACACCGCAAAACCGTGCGATTAGTAGACGAAAGGATGTGCCTCTCCAATGGGAACCGAAAACATTTGATCGCAAGGTCATAGGTCAACCGATTCCTCCACAGGAGAATACGTCTGATGTATTCTATACGACACTGGTGACGGCATGTGCGTCACATGACAGGAATATGTTGTCGACCGGCCTAACTTGTACACTCGGCCAATGGGTAAAAAGATTTTTCTACCTTGCCCGATTTAGGTTTTCTTGAGGATTTGATAATCACTCCCAAAAAAGTGATGAAAACATAAGAGTCTGACACATAAACTGAAAATAAAAAATTAAAGTATTCACTGGAAGGAAGATTTGAACCGAGGACCCCTCATTCCGCAGCTGCTCACGCTAATCACGGGACCACGGCGCTCCTGAGCTCTAACTGGCATTGATGTTTCTTATCATGCACATGGACTACTCAGTTTGTATATTTTTTCATAGTTCCACACAATTTCTTCCTGTTTTCTCGATTGATCTGTGTTCAGTTTTTCAAGGCCTATCCACTGTGCCAACTTATAACTCAATCTGAGGGGGGGTGCGATGGGGAGGTTCCCTTGTAAGGTAAGTCGTTAAATTCTGTTCATTTGAATTCGACATTGACTACATAATACACTACTGGCCATTAAAATTTCTATACCACGAAGATGACGTGCTACAGACCCCACATTTAACCGACAGACAGACGATCTGTGACATGCAAATGATTAGCTTTTCAGAGCATTCACATAAGGTTGGCGCCGGTGGCGACACCTACAACGTGCTGGCGTGAGGAAAGTTTCCAACCGATTTCTCATACACACACAGCAGTTGACCGGCGTTGCCTGGTGAAACGTTGTGATGCCTCGCGTAAGGAGGAGAAATGCGTACCATCACGTTTTCGACTTTGATAAAGGTCGGATTGTAGCCCATCGCGATTGCGGTTTATCGTATCGCCACATTGCTGCTCGCGTTGATCGAGATCCAATGACTAATAGCAGAATATGGAATCGGTGGGTCCAGCAGGGTAATACGGAACGCCGTGCTGGATCCCAACGGCCTCGTATCACTAGCAGTCGAGATGACAGGCATCTTCTGCGCATGGTTGTAACGGATCGTGCAGCCACGTTTCGATCTCTGAGTCAACAGATGGGGACCTTTGCAAGATAACAACCATCTCCACGAACAGTTCGAAGAAGTTTGCAGCGGCATGGACTATCAGCTCGGAGATGATGGCTGCGGTTACCTTTGACGCTGCATCACAGACAGGAGCACCTGCGATGGTGTACTCAGCGACGAACCTAGCTGCACGAATGGCAAAACGTCATTTTTTCGGATGAATGCCGGTTCTGTTTACAGCATCATGATGGTCGCATCCGTGTCTGGCGACATCGCGGTGAACGCACATTCGAAGAGTGTATTCGTCATCGCCATACTGGGGTATCACCCGGCGTGATGGTATGGTGCTGCCATTAGCTACAAGTCTCGGTCACCTCTTGTTCGCATTGACGGCACTTTGAACAGTGGACGCTACATTTCAGATGTGTTACGACCCGTGGCTCTACCCTTCATTCGATCCCTTCGAAACCCTACATTTCAGCAGTATAATGCACGACCGCATGTTGCAGATCCTGTACGGACCTTTCTGGATACATAAAATGTTCGACTGCTACCCTGACCAGCACATTCTCCAGATCTCTCACCAATTGAAAACGTCTGGTCAATGGTGGCCGAGCAACTGGCTCGTCACCGTACGCCAATCACTACTCTTGATGAACTGTGGTATCGTGTTGAAGCTGCATGGGCTGCTGTACCTGTACCTGCCATCCAAGCTCTGTTTGACTCAATGCCCAGGCGTATCAAGGCCTTTATTATGGCCAGAGGTGGTCGTTCTGGGTACTGAGGATCTATGCACCCAAATTGCGTGAAAAGATAATCACATGTCAGTTCTAGTGTAATATATTTGTCCAATGAATACCCGTTTAGCATTTGCATTTCTTCTTGGTGTAGCAATTATAATGGCCAGAAGTGCATTATTACCTACACCTACATACTAGATCTGTAGCAACGGAAAAGTGTACGAAAGAAAGGAAGAAACAAGAAAGAAAGAAAAACTCACCACCAAATAACCCTCTGCCCCTAAATCGTGGTGACCAGCAAACTTGTAATAGCTCAAGATTGCTGACCACCCCCAAATTAAACCGCTACCGAGCGTTTCTGTGCGGTTACACAGCATCTGAGCCTTCGCATCTTGACTGCTATGACTAATACACTCCATGGCAAAAAATTAAATAAAATGAAACATGCACCACGCAGGAGTTGATGATTACAATTTCAGAAAAATTGTATGATTTCTTCAAGAGAAAGGCCTTACAAACAGAGCAAATAAATAACGTGATGGTCCACTTCTGGGCCTCATTCAAGCAGTTATTCGGCAGCACGTTGGTGCATAGAGTTGTTGGATGTTCTCCTGAGATATACTGTGCCAAATTCTGTCCAATTGGGCGTTAGATCGTCAAAATCATGAGCTTGTTGGAAGACTCTGCTCGAGGTGCTCCAAGCCTTCTCAGTTGGCAGAGATCTGGCAACCTGTGCCAAATTCTGTTCAATTGCGCGCTACACCGTCAAATTCACGAGTTCATTGGAAGATCATGCCCAAAGTGCTCCAAGCCGTCTCATTTGGCAGAGATCTGGCAACCTTGCTGGTCAACGTAAGGTTTGGCAAGCACTGAGAGAAACAGCAGAAACTCTCGCCTTTTATGGGCAGGCATTATCTTGCTGAAATGTAAGTCCGGGATGGCTTCACATGGAGGTCAACCAAACTGTGCACTGAATATGATCCACATACCTCTGAGCTCCACGGCTGCCATGGCACAGTCAAAGTGGTCCTGGAATGAAATGAAATGAAAGCCCGGACCCTCACTCCTGGTTATTGGGCAGAAAGCTGGATGACAGGTTGGTATACCGTCGCTGTCCAGGGTGTCTCCAGAACCGTCTTCGGCCTGGAATCTCGTTGACTGGCGTAGATGAGCCCTAATAACCCGCGACGTGTCTGGGGATGCCTCAGACAGTGGTGGGATACCAACCTGACTACCACCCGTCATACGGCCCAACAACCAGGAATGATGTTCTGGGGTGACAGTTCATATCATAGCAGTACCTCTTTGATTTCATCCGCGGCCCCCTTGCAGAACAGCAGTATGTGGACGATATTATGCGCACCGTTTCGTTGTCGCTCGTGGCAAGCCATCCCGGGCTTACGTTTCAGCAAGACAATGCCCTCCCGCACACGGCGGAAGTTTGTATTGCTTGTTTTCGTGCTTGACAAAACCTACCTTGGCCAGCAAGGTCGCCGAATTCCTTGCCTGTTGCGAACTTTTGGAGTATTATGGGAAGGGTCCTCTACCTCCTCGGGATTTTGACGATCTAATGCTCAAAACCTTTGTCAGTCAATGCCAAGCCGAATACCTACTTGCCTAAGGGTCAGGTATAGACCAATGCGTTACTGACTTGCTCAGTTTCTGAAGCTCTTTCTCTTGAATAAATCATACAATTTTTTCTGAAATTGAATAGTTAACTGTACAAAGATGCAAACTGTCAAATTTATGAACTGAAGTTATTACAGACAAACTGTCTGTGGTGCAGTGTTTTAATTATTTATTCCTCAAACTTTTCAGTGTTACAAATGTGAGAATCTTAGGTCACTGGGTACAAATGGCTTCGTCACCAACTTCCTTCTCTCTACCAAGGCTAACTCAGAGTGACAGGGGAGGAAACTGTGACAACTAACGAGAAACCGTTGTTCTATTCGTGTGAACAATCCATTTGCCACCATAAAAAGAAAAATAAATACAATCATTCGATTCCTGTTTTGTGCAGCACAATTGTCACTCCAAACAATACGTTGCTATCCCGTTGTTTAACACTTTCAGAATGCGTGACGTGACTTCATTCCCATCTCTATCAGCGATACTCTCATCCCACATGCACATGTAAGACTGAAGGGTGCCACCTACAGATTCTGCCAAGCTGTAACAATATAACTGGCGGTGACAAACATCTCCGAGTGTGTTAGTGTGGGCACAAACATAACCTCCTGCATGTCAGTCGACATGCAGCAAATGTCACTGTCAGGGAACTGATGTCACTCTTCAGAAGGCTCTGTGCCATCTCGGCCTTCCTACGGTGAATCTCTAAACGCACCTGTGACTGCGGTGAACCTGCTTTTGCTTAAACGTTCAGTAGGCCATATGCCTTGCAGGTACCTTTCCTAGGTCTGTGGAAAGAAAGGTTGGGAAATTCTTTCAGAAAGACTCTACGAAAAAAAGTGGAACTTAGGGTGCTTTCAGGAAACACCTTTTTAAAGTGAGAGTACATTCTTGAAATATTCAGGTCAGGACTGAGGTATTCCTTGCTTCATCTTGCTCGGCGTTAATGGCTAACTTCCAGAAGAAAGCCATTTATGTGCTTTTTTATACACATTTGGTCTTCGTCGCTGTATTATATTTGAGCATGTGTTATTCTACGATCGGTGAATGTTGTCTCTCTAAGATTTTTCTTCTTGAGAAGTATTTCCAGCCTCTTCTTTCCAACAGCAGAAATAACATAATAGTGGTTTTGAAACTGCAACGGGATCCCCTGTACCATTTGAAACAGAATACCGAACTGTTCCCTGCCGTCGACTTTCAACCGGATTGTCATAGACTCCATACCAACGACGGCCTACTGCTGCAAGGCCAAAAAATCGCGAAGTGTGAAGGTGCAACCAAGATTTTGTTCCGATTTCGGCTTCCACAGACAACGAGGGAAAAAGCTTCCGGCGTCAGAACGGGGAAAAAAACGGGAGTATACGCCAACGAATGTGCATTTTGAACATAAGCTTCTGGTGGGAAACACCCTTAAATTACAGAAATATTGTTACGGAACAGCTATTGCGGAAGATGGTTCTACAACAAAAATTTATTTTCATGTAAAATTTTTATTGATGACAGATACCTTTTGCCATTGTTGACTGGAATATACTGTTTGAAATCCTGTGTATGGTAAAGATACATTACCATCTGCCGTTACGGAAGTCGACCTAATCGACAGGGCAACAGTAGTTGAGATGGGAGTGATACAATGAGCCTATACCCGATGTTACTTACGCCGAGCAAGGTGTGGAGGAAATCGAGGAGAAATTTGAAAGGGAATTAAAACCCAGGGAGAAGACATTAAAACTTTGCTGATTGCCGATGATATTGTAATGCTGTCAGAGAACGGAAAGCACTTGGAGGATCAGATAATCCCTATTGCCTCTTGAATCGACGATGAGATATTAAAAGTAATAGATAATTTTTGTTATTTGGGGAGCAATATAAGTGGCGAAATAGAAGAGGATGCAAAATTCTGACAGCTAATAGAGAGAAAAATATATTTTCAAAAGATAAATTCAAATGTTAGGAACTGTGTCTGGAGAGCGTCTTGTATGGATGACAAACGTGTATACACCGTTTATACAAGGATACAATGCAAGCTTTTGAAGTGTGCCACAGAAGAAATTGGGCTCTTGAAAATAAGCTGAGTGGATCCAATGAGGAGGTATTGGAACATCCTGTCGCATGCATCAATGGTCAATATTATAATGGCGTGATGCAATGGAGGGGGGGGGGGGGGGGAGGGAAGAGAGTAAATAGAAGAGGAGGGCCAAGAGGGTTACCTTCAGAAGTTTCAAATGGATGTACAAGGTGACAGTTATTGAACCAAATGAAAAAAAACGGAAATTAGTTAAAAAACTACAGCGTGCACACACTTTATTTAACATGTAAACGTCACTAGAGATATTCGGACTTAGGGTATGAATGTTCGTTATGCCTGCCATCATTGATGATGTTGTGGCGCAGATGTACAGCGAAATTCTGCATGATCCGCTGAAGTTTCGGAATATCGATGCTGTCGATGACATCCTGAATGGCTGTTTGCAGCTCAGCAATGGTTTTGGAGTTATTGCTGTACATCTTGTCTTTAATGTTGCCCCGCAAAAAGGAGTCTTTTGTTTTAGATCCGGAGAATATGAAGGCCAATCGAAACCCATGCCAGTGGCCTTTGGGCACCCCAGACCCAGAATGAGGTCCCCAAAGAAGTGCTCCTCCATATCATCAAACACTCTCCTGCTTCAATGGGGTCGAGCTCCACCTTGCATGAACCATATCTTGTCGAAATCAGGACCACTTTGGATAATGGGAATGAAATCATATTCCAAAACCTTCACATACCGTTCGGTAGTCACCGTGTCATAAAGGAATATCACTCTGGTTATCCCGCGACTGGACATTGCACATCACTCGGTCATCAGTCGAGGGTGAAGAGACTTCTCGATCGCGAAATGCGGATTCTTAGTTCCCCAAAATGCGCCAGTGTTTGCTTACTAACACACCCAGCCAAATAAAAGTTGGCTTCGTCACTAAGCCAAACCATACATACGCATACTAATTCCCATAATGCTCAGCGGTCAACCGTGCAGTTTGAACGTTCTATCTCAAATCGCTCAGACGTTATGATGATTTTATTTCATATAGTTCAATAACTGTCACACTGTAGGTTGCAGTAATTATGCAGAAATGAAGAGGCTGTCACACAATAGAGTATCTTGGAGAGTTGCATCAAACTAGCCTTCTACATCTGAGGACATACTCCGCAAGCCACCGTATGGTGCGTGGCGGAGGGTACCCTATACCATTTCAAGACACTTACTTTTCAGTTCCACTGATAAATTCAGCGAGGGAAAAACGCCCATCTATCTGTCTCCCTAGAAGTCCTAATCTAATCTTATCTTCACGGTCCTTACACAAAAAGTTGCTTCGGTGGCTTTGGAATCGTTCTGCAGTCAGTCTCAAATGCCGCTTCTCTAAACTTTCCCAATATTGCTCCTCGCAAAGCACGTCGCCTTACCTCCAGTGATACCCATTTGAGTTGACGGAGCCTCTTCGTAACACACGAGAGTTGTTCGAATCTACCAAATTTGGCAGCTCGCCTCTGAAATGCTTCGATGTCTTGCTGAATCGGACCTGGTGTGAATGACAAAATTCGAACAGTACTCAGCCTTCGGACTAAAGACCACGAAAACTACGACGCCCTCTACCTTTGAATTAACTTCATTAACCATTACCTGTTCAAGGTCATTTCGAACTTGAATAGAACTAGCTACTGCGCGTCAAAATTAGAGACTCTCCATGTGTTCGAACAGGAGGGGTCGTTTACCGAGAGTAAAAACGGAGCGATAAAGTCTCGAGAAATTTGCTGCATGGCTTAAACGAGTGAGTGCGCTGCTCGTTCTGCTTGTACGGCCTCACAATACTATCTTACTGAATTACCGCTGGTCCTTCACGTCTTGGATCACTTCTTACAATCACTGATGTAGGTTGAGTACTTGAGAGCGAAAGAAGAATCAGCCTCGGCCACTCACACTGAATGAATGGGAACTATGATGAGTGAAGAATCAGTCCTCCGCAGTCTTGTTGAATTAATAGAAATTAGGCTGGTGACTGATTGCGAGGTACTAGTATCTAATGCTCGATATTCTGGACGTCGTAGACGTACACAGAACTGTTTTCTGGGAGCCACAGGCGGCGTCGGTTGAGGCGTGGCGACCCCTGTGCTCCCCGCGAGCCGGGTCCAGCCCCCGGAGGCTTTCGCGGGTAATGAAAACGTCACGGCGCCGCCGTCACAGGTGTGACCTCGCGTCGGCGCCGTAATTTAATCACAGACGGCTGCAGGGAAGGGCTCCCGTGATGGGCCAAGGGCTGAGTCAACAGCGGCGAGGCTTCTGTACTACACGACACTTACAGATGGAGTGGCGATGAACATACAAACCTTCATACTTAAATGTTTCTGTGCTCTACGAGACTTGTAGTCGTGAATGTTTCCTTTCCAACGGTTTTACCTAGTCCAATTACTTAGCGTAAAATTTCTCTTCCAGACCATCACTCTTCATATTTTCTCATGTAATCGTGTAAAACCCACTATGTTTAGTGAACAAAAAATGTTTACATTTGTGTTTCAATGCCGGGTTACGTAGGTACGATACCTATCCAGTCGATTTTAGACTGTGATGAAATTTCACCGTTAACTGTATTCAGAGGCACTGCAGGTTCATCATCATATTGAATATAATTTTTTGCACCCCCATAAAGAAAGACCACAGGCCGACATAGACGTGTGACTGTATCACAGCTTCGAATCCATAACACATGCTTTTAGCCAGCTAATACACACTTACACTTACACACATACACACACACACACACACACACACACACACAATGTGCCCGAAAGGATGGTTTGACCCATGGCCTGTTTACGGCTCTACCTGCTTATTACACTAAAGCTCCACAGAAACTGGTATAAGCATGCGTACTCATATCCAGAGATACGAGTATGTAAACAGGTAAAATACGGCGTTGAGGTCGGCAACGCATACAAAAAAATGGTTCAAATATCTCTCAGCACTATGGAACTTAACATCTGAGGTCATCAGTCCCCTATAACTTAGAACTACTTAAATCTGACCAACCTAAGGACATAACACACATCCATGCCGAGGCAGGATTCGAACCTGCGACCGTAGCAGTCGCGTAGTTCCAGACTGTAGCGCCTAGAAGCACTCGGCCACTCCGGCCGCCTGCCCATTAGAGGCAATGCATCGTTACTGATGGAAAGTTACGAGAATGGCCCCTCCGAATCGCAGCTGAGGTAAATGTTGCTTATTTCACGTCCTGGTTAAATAGATTGAGCTGAGTTACAAAACAACAAAGTTTAGTACATGTGAAAGTGTAGAGTAGGTGTCTTGATGACGAAGCCGATCAGTCAGGTTTCATGAAAGAACTGCGAGCAAACCACACTTTATCATGTTAGGGAGAAAAAAGACGGAGTCCGTCGTGCATGATACATTCATACACAACAATGACAGTGATAGGTATGAGTTGACTCCTGTTTTACAAAGCCTTATACGTTACGTGATCAAAAGTATCAGCACAAATGACTGAAAATGACTTACAAGATCGTGGCACCCTTAATCGGTAATGCTGGATATGGTGTTGGCAAACCCTTAGCCTTGATGAAAGCTTCCATCCTCGCAGGCATACGTTCAGTCAGGTGCTGGAAGGTTTCTTGGGGAATATTAGACCATTCTTCACGGAGTGCTGCACTGAGGAGAGTTATCATTGTCGGTCGGTGAGGCCTGGCACGAAGTCGGCATTCCCAAACATCCCATAGGTGTTCTCTAGGATTCAGGTCACGACTCTGTGCAGGCCGGTTCATTGCAGGGATGTTGTTGTCGTGAAACCACTCCGCCACATGCCGTGCATTATGAACAGGTGCTCGATCGTGTTGAAAGATGCAAGCGCCATTCCCAAATTGCTCTTCAACAGTGGGAAGCAAGAAGGTGCTTTAAACATCAATGTAGCCCTGTGCTGTGATAGTGCCACACAAAACAAGGAGTGCAAGATCCCTCCATGAAAAACACCACCACACCATAAGACCATCGCTTCCGAATTTTACTGTTGTCACTACACACGCTGGCAGATGACGTTCACTGGGCATTCGCCATACCCGCACCCTGCCATCAGATCGTCACATTGTGTTCCGTGATTCAACACTCCACACAACGTTTTCCCACTGTCAATCGTCCAATCCTTACTCTCCTTACACCAAACGAGGCGTTGTTTGGCATTTACTGGCGTGATGTGTGGCTTATGAGCAACCGCGTGGCCATGAAATCCAAGTTTTCTCACCTCCCGCCTAACTGTGATAGTACTTGCAATGGTTCCTGATGCATTTTTGAATTCCTGTGTCATGGTGTGGATAGATGTCTGCCTATTACACGTTACGAGCCTCTTCAACCGTCGGCGGTCTCTGTCAGTCAACGGACGAGGTCGACGTGTACGCTTTTGTGCTGTGCGTGTCCCTTCACGTTTCCACTTCACTATCAAATCGGAAACAGTGGACCTAGAGACTTTTAGGAGAGTGGAAATGTCGCGACAGACGTATGACACATGTGACTCCCAATCACCTGACCACGTTCGAAGTCCGTGAGTTCCACGGAGCGCCCCATTCTGCTCTCTCACGATGTCTAATGATTACTGAGGTCGCTGATATTACCTGGCAGTAGGTGGCAGTACAATGCACCTAATATGAATAACGTATGTTTTTGTGGGTGTCCGGACACTTTTAATCACACAGTGTATCTGTCTTGAGGGACAGTTGAGTAGCAATAATTTTACAACAGTTTTATCAAAATTTAGAAAAATTGAAAAGAATACTTTTTAACATTTCATTCGAAACGGTTTCTGGGCAGCTGCAGGAATTAATTCATTGCTTCTGTTGGACTCTTAGCCGGGACATTACGATACTGCTGTCTTTCCGGAGGACGATGGGAAAACTGTTGATATGATTGAGATTCCACCCAAAGGAAACAGTGTGACTCAATGAATAATTTTTTCGTCTGTGGACAGTGTTTTTAAGAAAATTGTCAGCCAACATAATGACCGATAGCTCCATTTCATTTGAGGTACATCAGGAAAACAACATTCTGTAATGTCAGTCATCGGTGCATTGTCAGCTTGCATCGGCACATTTTACGAATGGCTCTAAGCGTGCTCAATTTTCTGCACAAGAAACAGAGCAACTGCCACTACAATTTCTTACTCCACCGCAATTCTGTCGAAATGAAAATAGTAACTACTGTGACGTGCCTGAAGGCATCAATTTTTCTTTTGGGGGTTGGCCCTGCTGTAAGGAATTTTTTTTTTTGTCGTTTAAATGACTGATTTATTTTGACGACTGCAGTAAATAAACAGGGAACTGTTTTATTCTGACTAAAATATACACCATTCAAACAAAAATTGTAATAATACCAATGCTACAGGAATTATTATGAAATGAATTATTATGAAATGATGAATGCACAAGAAATATTTCTTTTCAATAAATTAGAGGGACGACTCATGGTAGTCGTCTGTAATGCAACATCAAACAGTCTTATTTTCCTCTGTTCGTCACCTTTGTAAGAATTACATAGGCAATGTTTTTTTTAGCTGTCTATTCGAAGTCTTTTATTGAAAACATTAATGATACGTGACATTTTTTGTGTAGTTCCGTGCTTCATATCCGTTTCTGTCACTCTGAATATTAGCACTACGTCATGCAACGCACTCTTTTCATGGCCGATCGCGCACTAGGCGGGAGTGGTTGTACAGACAGTTGTCGTAAGTGTTTCCTCAATGGACAGAAACGATTACAGTGCGTCTTAGCACCTAAAATTCTGACAGTGCATTTCTTTCGTTGTATTTTTCCTGCACAAAAAATTTTAGGATGGGCTTGGTCATGTCTGACTGGACCATTCCTCTGTAATTTGGATGGTATAATGTATGCCCGTTGAGATACGGGTCATTTTTGTCTGTTTCATGCACACAGAACGGCCGAAGCGACCAACCTTCTCCATCTCCACAGCAAATCCTTTGTTTTGATCTGTACCACTCATACTGTCGACAAAATTTTGCAGCGCCTCATTGGCATGCGGCCAGAATAAAAACGTAGCAACATCTCCGATGAAGTAGACGAAAAGGGCACTATTCTTATGTCATTCTTCAAAATCCTTCACGAAGAAATGAGCGATGGCTATTGACAGTCGTGGATCCAAGGCCGTTTCCATTAGTCATTTCGTACGAAAGCGCCCCTCACAAAAATAGATGGTCGTCAACGCTTGACTATCTAATTTTTTAAATTTCGGAGAGAAATGAATAGCCAACAGACTCAATGTCCTTCTGCTGATGCTCGAGAAAAATGGAACCATTTCGCTTGCATGATGGTTATGTTGTCAAAGTATTGAATTTTCATGTCTGTTCCTGTACTTTGACAGTTTATATTAGTTCGGTCTTGATGTCACCAAATCTCCTCACCCGTAATGATTTTCTTCCCACAATTAATTGTTCATATTTTGCATTTCTATCAGAACAATGCAGGCGACCACAGGTCATTGTTTTTGTTCAGGAGTCAGGATGAGTGGGACAAATTTTGCACAAATTTTTCTCTTCATCTAACCATTCTGAAGAATGTTTTGAACACTTGATTAAGAAATGCTGTTTATTGCGATTTGTAACACAGCAACACCGACACACTATGGTCGCACCTGCACTACCCAACACTGCTTGCTCAGAGCTTGTTATTTCCAGACGAAACTACCATCAAACAGCCATAACTGGGTGTTCTTTGATTATTGTGTGAGATGAAGCATTGGAGCTACAATAGACGATACAGTCCCTTGCTGAAGGCGAGCTTGATCAATTACAACTGTCATTGACTATTGAAGCATCACCGGATACACACAATTACGGGTACTCTCTTGAAATATAATGTTCACATTTCCATCTGAGACTTCAATAATTCTTCATCCTTCTCGATCATTTTAGCAGCTTCAGCCGAGGTCACGAACTGGTGCAAAACGCTGCCTCTGTGTGAGGGCGCTACGGTGCTGAGAGAGAGGGGTTGTCTCCTTCAGCCCCTCCCATTCGTCGCTGCGGTTTGGAGCGGGACATGGCTAATTTCTGTGGTATCGATGTACATTGCCTAGTTTTGTGTTGCCGCGTTATCTTTACACGTTTCCACGCAACTGACTTGCCACATTTGTCGATGAAAGAGGCGGTTGTCAGTGTGCAACAGGCACAATATCTTCCCATGCAACTACACTGCCATCATCAGGTGTGATGATGGACTGACTGCTTGGGGACAAGAACAGCGCCGTGCAGCGCCGTCCTCTAAGCAGTCACTTCATCAGCGCACGTGATGAAGGCAACGTAGTTGCTTTCTGAAACGTTATGCCCTTCACGAGGGATCTCTGTAGATATTAAGTACACGTAGTACACATATGTTAGTTAAAGTTATTAGTTCAAGCTGTACCAGAAGTTACTGCAATGAAATTGCTTATGTACCAGCAATTAAATCAGTCTTGGAACTTTTAGGGTGGACTGGGCAGGTAGCTACTTAAAGTGCTTATAAGTCACAGTACGTCCAGTGAAGTCGTACCACCATTTAGTTCTTCGGATTGGCGGCTATCAGAAATTTCTGGCCAAAGAACTGTGTACAAACTTAAGCTTAAAACAAACAAATAGTACTCCATCGACAGACCACTATCCCAAGATGAGAAATATACACTCACCAAAAAAAGCTTTGCATTTCCCAGACCTCCTGAAGATAGACGTTGACTGTGGATATTGTATCACAGACACCGCCCCTTTGACTTTTTAGAGATGTAACTAAACCCGAGGAAAGATGTAAACAGCCATGCATGAACAGCGCCTATTAGACGGAGGGGGTCCGACAGCCGACCGGTTCCAGTTATTCCACCAGAAAGGAGGTACATGGCTCGTGTTGTCTGTAGTTCAACCATGCCTAAACGGTCAATAATCAAGTTCGATCGCGTCCGCATTGTTACTTTGTGCCAGGAAGGGTTCTCAACTAGGGAAGTGCCCTGGCGTCACGGAGTGCACCAAAGCGGTGGTTTTCGGACATAGAGGAAATACAGAGAGGTATCAGCTGTCGATGGCATGCCTCGCTCAGACCGCCCAAGAGCTACTACTGCAGTGAATGACCGTTACCTACGGATTATGGCTCGAAGGAACCCTGACAGCAACGCCACTATGTTGAATAATGCTTTTCGCGCCGTCATAGGAAGTCGTGTTACGACTCAAACTGTGCGCAATAGGCTATGATGCGCAGCTTCACTCCCGACGTCCACGGCGTGATCTATCTTTGCAACGTTGACACCATGCAGTGCGGTACAGATGGGCCCAAAACATGCCGAATGGACCGTGGACGTTCGCTTCACCGATGAGTGTGGCATATGCCTTCAACCACACAATCGTTGGAGACGTGTTAGGAGGTAACCTGGTCAGGTTCAACACCTTAAACACACTGTCCAGCGAGTGCAGCGAGGTGGAGGTTCCCTGCTGTTTTAGGGTGACATTATTTGGGGCCGACGTACATCGCTGGTGGTCACGGAAGGGACCGTGAAGGTTGTACCATAAGTAAATGCCATCCTTCGACTGATTGTGCATACTGGCGAGGCAATCGTCTTCATGGACGTCAATTGGCGCCTCCATTGTGCACATCTTGTGAACAACTTCCTTCATGATAACGACATCGCTCGACTTGTGTGGCCAGCATATTCTCCGGGCATGAACCCTATCGAAGAAGCATGGGATAGCTTGAAAAGGTCTGTTCATGCACGACGTGACCCACCAACCACTCTGAGTGGTCTTCGCCGAATAGCCGTTGAGGAGTGAAACAATCTGGACCAACAGTGCCTTGATGAACTTTTGGATAGTATACCACGACGAATACAGGCATGAATCAGGGCAAGAGGACGTGGTACTGGGTGTTAGAGGTACCGGTGTGTACAGCAGTCTGCACCACCACCTCTGAAGGTCACGCTGTATGGTTGTACAACATACAATGTGTGGTTTTCATGAGCAATAAAAAGAGCGGAAATGACGTTTATGTTGATCTCTATTCCAATTTTCTGTACAGGTTCCGATAATTCGCAACCGGGGTGATGCAAAACTATCCGCGGTGTAGAAAAGCACATTAAATCACTTAATAAAGGTAAGGCCTCCGGTCCAGAATGTATACGTCAGGTTCCTTTCAAAGTATGCTGATACAGTAGCTCCATATTTAGCAATCACATACAACTGCTCTCTCACAAAAAGAACCGTACCTAAAGACTGGAAAATTGCTCATGTCACACCAATACCGAAAAAGGGAAATAGGAGTGACCCGCTGAATCACAGGCCCATATTACTATCGTCGATTTGTATTAGTGTTTTGGAGCATATACTGTGTCCGAACATTATGAATTACCTCGAAGAAAACGATTTATTGACACGTAGTCAGCACGGACTCAGAAAATATCGTTCCTGTAAAACCCAATTAGCTCTTTATACTCATGAAATAATTACTGCTACCGACAGGGTATGTGAAATTGATTCAAGAAGGCTTTCGACACCGTTCCTCACATGCGTCTTTTAACCAAACTTCGTGCCTATGGAATATCGCGTCAGTTGTGCCACTGGTTTTGTGATTTCCCGTCAGAAAGGTCACAGTTCGTAGTAATAGACGGAAAGTCGTCGAGTAAAACAGAAGTAAAATCCGGCGTTCCCCAAGAAAGTGTTATAGGCCGTCTACCGTTCCTGATCTATAGTAACGACATAGGAGTCAATCTGAGCAGCCTGGTCTCGTCAAGTCATCAGTTGACCAAAACAAATTGGAAAACGATTTAGAAAGATATCTGTATGGTGCGAAAAGTGGAAATCGACCCTGAATGAAGAAAAGTGTGAAGTTTTTCACATGAGTACTAAAAGAAATCAGCTAAATTTCGATTACACGACAAGTCATAAAAATCTGAAGGCTGTAAATTCAACAAAATACTTAGAGATTACAATTACAAATAACCTAAATTGGAACGATCACATAGATAATGTTGCGGTTGGAGTAAACCAAAGACTGCGATTCATTGGCAAACTCTTAAAGATGCAACAGGTCTACTAGAGAGACTGCTTACAGCACACTTGTCCGCCCTATTCTGGAGTATTATTGTGCGGTGTGGGATCCGCATCAGGTGGGACTGACGGACGACATCGAAAAAGTTCGAAAAGGGCAACTCGTTTTGTATTATCGCGAAATAGAGGAGATATGATATGCGAATTGGAGTGGCAATCATTAAAACATAGGCGTTTTTCGCTGCGAGGGGGCCTTCTCTTGAAATTTCAATCACCAGTTTTCTCCTCCGATTACGAAAACATTCTGTTGGCACCCATCTCATAGGGAGAAATGATCATCACGATACAATAAGAGAAATCGGGGCTCGTTTTTCCCGCGGTCCGTCCGAGAGTAGAACTTGAAGGTGGTCCATTGAACCCTCTGCCATCACGTAGATGTAGACGTGAGAATACAGATACTGTTGCTCCCCGTTCATCTCTGTCATTTAGCAGCTTAAACCGCAGCATCGTCACAAACGACATATTTTCTGGTAGCTCTATAATGAAAAGTAGTTAACAGGCAACAGCGGAACCTGGCGTGATCGGTACCTTTAGCCTATTCTGAGAAACCTTTTTTCAGTGTTAGAGGTTTCTGGGATATTTTTTCCCAATCGTATCAATGTCAAAGTTAACAAGCGTTGTATCAATGTCTCTGTTGATACAGTCCCATCAAAATCTCTACGGAAATTGTAGTATCTTGAACCCATTTGGACGTCCATTTGTGCATTATGATATCGACTGCACCACTTTCTGCGTCCCCCAACACGCTTTACTAACCCTCCGCTCCTAGTGCTGGTACCGGCCGTCTATGAATGGTTAATGGTTATTATACCTTTACGTCGAGTATAGGTGACGGTCACGCTAATGTGAGCGGACTGTGTACACGCATTTCTAATGTGGACAGGAGAAATGACATATGACAGTCCGCTGCTATTCTGAATCAAGTGAGATAGTTACCAGAAATAACTATCTGTCTGATACTAAGTGATGGGCAAACACGTGAACAAACATTATTAGCCACACAAGAACTATGAAACTATTAGTTCCATCTTATCACTGTCGTACTGAACACGTGATTCAGTTCACAAAGAAAGTGCTGTAAAGCCACTTCATTAAATCGTGAACAATATGAAATCAACAGCAACATATTCCCATGACGTTTTAGGTAATTAATGAGCGCGGTTTAGAAACTTTTACTGGTATTAAAACGTGGATAAGCTGATCTACGGGGACCTGACGCAGTGTTTCAGCGTTTGAATCTGGACCACTAATACCGCTATCATCATACGTGGTCAAGTAAGTTACGCAATTAATTTCAGTGTAACACAAATATTTTTGTTTTATTAAGTGTTCTCAACAAAATACTATAAAGTGTTTGTGTTTTTTCTGTTTGTTTCATGTTTCAGTGCGGAGACTTGGCGACGGTGAATGGATCTTCTGGCGCGGTTTTGCAGACTTTGAGGTGCCGCACAAAGTAATTCCCGATCCACCAGCCATTAATGGTGCCAAGAACCTTTTAACTGTCTCAAAATTCCACTGACCGTTGTTTATAATGAAAAAAGTATGAGAGATACAGTAATAATCT
The DNA here is from genome assembly GCF_023864345.2 of Schistocerca serialis cubense. NCBI lineage: Eukaryota > Metazoa > Arthropoda > Insecta > Orthoptera > Acrididae > Schistocerca > Schistocerca serialis. The sequence continues at coordinate 999,030,207 of NC_064639.1, forward strand.
TGTGTCATTTCATGATCAGCCACGTTTGCTTGCAGATTTCGTCAAATAACGTAATATTTTTACACGTGGCAGCATATTGTACATCGCGAACACGCAACAGAATCTTGTGTTAAGTTGAAAATAAACCTGAAGCATGATGAAACTTTTAATGAAGATCTTTTTCCTTAAATATGTGGAATTTGTTTACCAACGAAATGATTTTCGATATGCTTTGTATAAATATATCAATTGAAAATACGACGGAGGAATATTGCTACAAATGCATGTCTATTCTGACGAATTTACGTTGATTTGGATTTAGAATAGCTGATTTTGATGTGTCTGGGATTTAACAGATCTGCCACTTACCCTACGCCGGCCGGGGTACCCGAGCGGTTCTAGGCGCTTCAGTCTGGAACCGCGCGACCGCTACGGCCGCAGGTTCGAATCCTGCCTCGGGCATGGATGTGTGTGGCGTCCTTAGGTTAGTTAGGTTTAAGTAGTTCTAGGGGACTGATGATGCTAAGTCCCATAGTCCTCAGAGCCATTTGAACCATTTTTGAACTTACCCCCCTAAAGGCAGAATGTTTCATTATTAGGAAGTGACAAGTGGAGGAAATTAAAAGCTGACTGGAAAACATTCAAAGGACAGTGATATGGAAGGAGTGAAACAAATTTCTTTTATTTTGGTTTCTGATCACGAAATTGTTAGGTTCTTAGACTTCCGATTTTGGGACAGCTATCACCAAATTCTGATCTGTTTTGAAACATGTCTTAATATAAAGAAGCTATAGTAGCATTGTCGAAAGATATAAACATAAAATAAGCCCAGCGTTGCACACATATTTAAAATGTGGTGTATATTAGTCGACAGTGTCTGCCGAGTCATCTTGTTAGCAGTACTACTGTTCGTGGAGCCACAGAATCAAATTTACCCTGCATGGTTCCGTTTGAAAGTAGGCAGTGTTTCTACAAGTCGCTAAGACAAGAACTCGACTACTTTTATGAGACTGATATTACAAAAAGATGGATAATGTGCTTTTAATGTGTAACATAGAGAGGCCGGCCGGTGTGGCCGTGCGGTTAAAGGCGCTTCAGTCTGGAACCGCGTGACCGCTACGGTCGCAGGTTCGAATCCTGCCTCGGGCATGGATGTGTGCGATGTCCTTTGGTTAGTTAGGTTTAATTAGTTCTAAGTTCTAGGCGACTGATGACCTCAGAAGTTAAGTCGCATAGTGCTCAGAGCCATTTGAACCATTTTTGTAACATAGAGATTATTTGTGGTGTCACCGCCAGACACGACACTTGCTAGGTGGTAGCCTTTTAAATAGGCCGCGGTCCGCTAGTATACGACGGACCCGCGTGTCGCCACTATCAGTGAATCCAGACCGAGCGCCGCCACACCGCAGGTCTATAGAGACGTACTGGCACTCGCCCCAGTTGAACAGCCGACGTTGCTAGCCATGGTTCACTGAGAATTACGCTCTCAATTGCCGAGACGATAGTTAGCATAGCCTTCAGCTACGTCAATTGCTACGACCTAGCAAGGCGCCAATTATCCTTTGCTATGTATCTAATGACGCATATACTGTATCAACAAGACCAATGTTCACCAATTGTGGATTAAAGTTAAGTATTCCAGCAGCTACGTACTTTTCTTTATAGCATTCATTACGTATCCTGTTCCAGACCTCACGCCAGCCTGCGTGAGTTTAAGCGCGTGCCTTTCGGTTACCCGTCACTGTGGATTGGCTGTCTTGCCAGTCCACAACATTATTTAAAATCACTGTGCTGAAGTTACTGCACATTTCTTGACATCATAGCAACGCATTAAACAACAACACGAATATTACGCTACTTTGAGGTAAAAATTTTAATTTCAAAATACACACAGCAAAAAGAACTTTTGCACCACCTCGGTTCCAAGAGTTCTGAAACCTCTACAGAGAATTGGAATATAGATCAACATAAAACATCATTTCCGCTCCTTTAATTGCTTATGAAAACTACTCATTGCATGTTGTACCACCATGCAAATAGAACTTCAGCGGTGGTGGTCTAGATTTCTGTATACACCGGTACCTCTAATACCCACTAGCACGTCCTCTTGCAATGATCCATGTCTGTATTCATCGTGGCATGCTATCCACAAGTGCATCAAGGCACTGTTATTCCAGATTGTCCCACTCCTCAACAGCGTTTCGGCGTAGATCCCTCAGAGTGGTTGGTGGGTCATGTCGTCCATAGCAGCCCTTTCCAATCTATCCCATCCATGTTCGATAGGGTTCGTGTCTGGAGAACATGCTGGCCACTCTAGTCGAGCGATATCGTTATCCTGAAGGAAGTCATTCACAAGATGTGCACGAGGGGGGCGTGAATTTCGTCCATGAAGACGAATGCCTAGCCAGTATGCTGACAATATGGTTGCACTATCGGTCGGAGGATGACATTCATGTATCGTACAGCCTTGGCTCCGCCTTCCATGACCACCAGTGGCGTACGTTGGCCCCTAATAATGCCACCCCAAAGCATTAGGGAACCTCTACCTTGCTTCACTCGCTGGACACTGCCCCCAAACACGTCTTCGACGATTGTCTGGTTGAAGGCATATGCCACACTCATCGGTGATGAGAACGTGATGCCACTCCTAAGCGGTCCATTTGGCTTGTTGTTGGGCCCATCTGTACTTCGCTGCATGGTGACGTGGTTGCAAAGATGGACCTCGCCACGGACGTCGGGAGTGAAGTTGCGCATCATGTAGTCTATTGCGCACAGTTTGAGTCGTAACACGACGTTCTGTGGCTGCACGAAATGCATTATTCACCATAGTGGCTTTGCTGTCAGGGTTCCTCGGAGCCATAATCCGTAGGTAGCGGTCAACCTCTGCAATACTAGCCGTTGGGCGGCCTGAGTGAGGCATGTAATTGACGGTTCCTGTCTCTCTGTATCTCTTCCGTGTCTGAACAACATCGCTTTGGTTCACTCCGAGACGCGTGGACACTTCCCTTACTGAGATCCCTTCCTGGCACAGAGTAACATTGCGAACGCAATCGAATCTCGATATTGACCGTCTACGCATGCTTGTACTACGGACAATACGAGCAGTGTACCTCCTTCCTTGTGGAAAGACTGGAAATGATCGGCTGTCGGACCCCCTCCGTCTAATAGGCACTGCCCATTCATGGTTGTTTACAACTTTGGTCTGTTTAGTGACATCTCTATTAACAGTCACAGGTACAGTGTCTGTGATACCGTACAATATCCACAGTTAACGTCTATCTTCGGGAATACTGGGAACCGGGGTGACGCCAAACTTTTTTTGATGACTGTATATGGAATTATTGTGTCCCTTGTTCTTTAAAAAGTTTCTAAATACGAACTTGCACCCATCATCAGTGTTCGGACTTATTTAATAAAGGCAAGAGCATTAGGGAAAATTATTTCGTACGGGATAAGTATTTTATGCGCCTTGAAGATAGTAGTGTAGTATTATTATAGTGGTTCAAAGCACAAAGCATGCGGAATAAATTGAATTAATGAAATTGCAATCTACTCTAATTCGCTAACCATAACATTTACGCAACGTTTTAGGTAATGAATGAAAACAGTTTGGAAATTTTTACTGGTGTCACAAAGTGGAAAGATGACCTACTCACATGTGTTTCAAAATACGTAAGAAGTGGCATTAATTCAATTAACTAAATCGTATACTATTTGAAATCTGTAAGCAAAACACTCCCACGAAGTTTAAATAACAAATGAAAGTAATTACGAGACATTTCCTGGTATTACAACTTGAACAACCTGACATGCAGCCACATGTTTTCTTGCATAAAGAGAATATCAGTTTATGTCAATAAATCAGAATATATATGAAATCATTAAGAACTTGTGTGATAATTTGTTTAAGTTGCACCCAGAAAGCAATATAGGGAAGATATACCAGCACCTCACGTCGGACTAAAGTATTTCCATGCAGACCAGCTGCAATTCCGTATGCTAGCGAGTGTGCCGGCACGGTAGCTCAGCGTGTTCGGTCAGAGAGATGGTTGGCCTCTGGAATAAAAAACTGAATGGAAGGATCAACAAACGAACTTGAACGGATGTCATGTGACGTCAGCAACGACCAAACACAACGGGCCACCACGAACAAAATGCAAAAAAAAAAAAAGTGCCACCAAAGGGGAAGTGCCCTTTGCCGTAGGCGAAACCGCTCGGTGGCCTTGTGGTTCGCGCCTCGGGTGATTTTTCCGTTTCCTTGTTATTGCCAACTTTGGCAGAAAAGGCTTCTAAAGATTCGCAAACTTCTCTAGTGAAATAGTTGTGTGTGCATCTACAGAATCAAAGACACCCTGCAGAATTTCTATGAGTCGCTAGGGTAGGAACACAGCTACTATTGCCAGAGTGACATCACAAAGGGATGGGGAACATGCCTTCACCTCTACTGAACGTTGGTCTTTTCTCTAACGATATGGAGCTCCCTCGTCTTTTAGAGTCTGGGGGAGTCTAATGCGGCTCGAGTTATGGGGCCTGTCGGCGCGTTAGTGGCCGTCACATCTCTCGCTACACAAAATAAAATGGGTGTTACTCCGACCGCGAATCACCCCATATTATTTTACACGACTCGTGTTGTATTATTTTACAGCCTGTTTCACCTACGCCTAAGTGCTGTCTCCGGTGTTACGTGGAAACCAGTAACCCTGGTCGGATCACGATTATCGCATGACACATAGGTAGGCAGACTACACAGTACACAGAGTACAGAGTACACAGTATGGTAGGCAGAGTCTAGGCTTTAACCGAGAATAAACTAGACTGTCCGCAGCTCGTGGCCGTGCGGTAGCGTTCTCGCTTCCAACGCCCGGGTTCCCGGGTTCGATTCCCGGCGGGGTCAGGGATTTTCTCTGCCTCGTGATGGCTGGGTGTTGTGTGCTGTCCTTAGGTTAGTTAGATTTAAGTATTTCTAAGTTCTAGGGGACTGATGACCATAGATGTTAAGTCCCATAGTGCTCAGAGCCATTTGAACCATTTGAATAAACTAGACTAATTAGAAGTGGTCTTCGGAAAAATTCCAAGACAGTCGTTGTACCGTTTAGGACATCGGACTGAGGTGTCTGCAGCATCTGCTGGCAGGGCTGTGAACTGAAACCTTCCAAAATTACACCAGTACATCGACTGACCTATTAGAAATCGTTTCCCGATGTTCGCCCCGGTCAGTCAGGAACTTAAACGCCTTGACAGACATAGAATGGGATACAACCATTACCCTCACAATCATTAGGAAGAGCAGCTGCGAGGTGTGTACTGCGTGAACCAGAACTCTTTCAGGAGACTCTCAGAAGAATGCGCTTTCATCAGTTACCATGTGACAATGGCGAGGAACACGCGGGCCATATTCTGCATTATGGTTGCTTGACGAAATTGATAATTTGAGCTTTTAGTTGCTAGTGACTACGTATTCGCAGAAGAAGTGTAAGTCCTTTGCGATACTAGATATGTAGAAGTGTTGCAGTGTCTCTGTAACGTGTAGGATTGCAGCGCAACAACACTACTTAAGAACAAGATTTAGTACTTTACAACGTCGGTTGTTAATTTCCGTATCTGCGTGATCAGAGTGTATGACAGCTACAACCGTTGAAGGTCTAAATTCTTCTGTCTACCGCCCCTCTCCCTTCCGCCGCACCTCCATTCTGGTACTGTCCTGTCTTTCTGTCTCTGCTCCCCCCCCCCCCCAAAAAAAAAAAAAAAAAGTCTCTCTCTCTCTCTCTCTCTCTCTCTCTTTCTGGTTGTCATTGAGATCATGTAATATCATCGTTATCGTGTAATAATTAGGGAGGGTGCTATCATTTCTCTATACGAAAGTAACTAAACGGCCCTCAAGCTTCTACTTGTCACAATATGTCTCCCCACTCCTTCCAAACTCCGAGGAGGTTGTGGCGTTCGCTGTGTTATTCGGTGGTTTGGTATTTTATTAATTTGTAAATGAAAATAAATCTTATTTTATTACATTGAGTAATTACTAAATAATTTTTCTCCCAGCTAAAAATTTGGTCAAGTTGCTAAAGAACTCAAAGTTAACGTTGTGTTGAAGTGTTGTCTGTAGGTTGTGTAAGTGTCACTAAATCACAGTTCATACAACAGATTCTACACTACTATTGATTATGATGGAAATAGTTATCTTCAGCAAAATGATCATTAGAACCACCGAATATCAGCCGCGCACAACACTGACGTATGTTACCTGAAACAATATTCTTCGCAACTGGTGCGTAATTAATTTCGGCTCCATACATCAGCTAGAAAAGTTTGTTATAAGGATCGTGCTATGAGCACTGTTTTTAAAGAACCAATCTGATTCGGATCATTTACATTAAAATGAGTTCGGGACCACCGGTGCACATTTATTTTTACACATTTGTATTACGTTCGGCATTTATATCTGCAGAGTTGCGTAATTTGAATTACCCGCTGAGATAATTGTTAAGATGGCGGCAGACAATTGATAGAGACTTTCTATTGTTAGAGCAAATAAGATAAGTATTTGAAATGCTTATTATACTTTACTTTCGTATTGTGCACTATTTAGACTTCATCAAGCAAATATTTGAATTTTTCCTAAGGAAAACACAGACAAAAACGCGATACAAATCGCTATCATCAATGGCTGCGCTCCTTGCAGCGGAAAGATATAATTAACACAGATAATACTTAATGAGAGAGGAGTTAAAGTTACAAATAATTATTGACTCATATTTATAATAATAATGAACTCTATTCTCAAGTAATAATTAACAAATAATTACAATTTCTTAACAGACCTCAATTTGATATGCGTTTGCAACCTACAAAAGCCAACTAACAAAACGTAAAAAGAAAGGAAGACAAACGCAGATCATAAAAGTAATTTACAATTACCATTGTCTTTGTATGATACACATCGATATGTCCAATTACATCATAAAATATTATATAAATAAGTAATATTTATCATCGTTTTCACTGTTTTTTCATATGCTGAATAAATAATGTTTATAATTAGAGGCATAATTTCCTCTCGTCGCACTGTAGCTAAACATTATCTCGTGGATGTTACAAGGTTCTTTCTCGAGCTTGTGATATTACCTCCTCGAGGAGAATAGACTACCCGCTAACCTGCCATATTCATAGTCCCTGAGTTGTTGATGAGATTCAATCTTCTTTCTCCACTTTTTCGCATTCCCACTGCGATGGTTGTATGTATAAAGCTATCGGTAGTGCATCTCACCCAAGACCCAGGGATCCATGATCCGTTCGACGCACAGTGTTTACTTGCCACATGTGACCGAAAATAGTGTATTATACAGCAGGGGTGGCCACAATGCTCTTGTTGATAAATAATCTGCATTGGCGGCCGAAGACTTCCTTCCGGCATAAGAAGTCAGCCTCATTCTGCCAACGGCCTCGTCAAAGAGGGCGGAGGAGCGGATAGAGGTTCAGGGCACTCTCTTGTCCTAGGGGTGGGAAATTGCCCCTAAAGGCGGAATAATCAGCAATGATCAACGACATGAGGATGCAGAAGGAAATGCAAACCACTGCATTAATGACACGTAACGTGTATCCACAGGACATGCGGCCTGTAATTTGTAAGTAGGCTGTTTAGGTTTTTTTATTGGTAACGCCACCTCTGTATGAAAATCACTGGCTGTGCTGTGTGCAGTCTGTGTCTAGTTTGCATTGTTGTCTGCCATTGTAGTTTTGGGCAGCGGCAGCTGGATGTGAACAGCGCGTAGCGTTGCGCAGTTGGAGGTGAGCCGCCAGCAGTGGTGGATGTGGGGAGAGAGATGGCAGAGATTTGAAATTTGTCATGAACCGCTATATATATTATGACTATTAAGGTAAATACATTGTTTGTTCTCTATTAATATCTTTCATCCGCTAGCTATCCCTATCAGTAGTTAGTGCCTTCCGTAGTTTGAATCTTTTATTTAGCTGGCAGTAGTGGCGCTCGCTGTATTGCAGTAGCTTGAGTAGCGAAGTTTTTTGTGAGGTAAGTGATTTGTGAAACTTATAGGTTAATGTTAGTCAGGGCCATTCATTTGTAGGGATTTTTGAAAGTCAGATTGCGTTGCGCTAAAAAAATATTGTGTATCAGTTTAAGGACAGTCGTGTATAATTGTTCTAAGGGGACGTTTCACAAATTTAAGAAGTGTCATGATGATCTCTCCATTGGCAAAAGATTCCGGAATAGTCCCCCATTCGGATCTCCGGGAGGGGACTGCCAAGGGGGAGGTTACCATGAGAAAAAGATTGAATAATCTACGAAAGGATAACGTTCTACGAGTCGGGGTGCGGAATGTCAGAAGCTTGGTAGGGAAACTATAAAATCTGAAAAGGGAAATGCAAAGGCTCAATCTAGATATAGTAGAGGTCAGTGAAGTGAAGTGGAAAGAAGACCAGGATTTCTGGTCAGATGAGTATCGGGTAATATCAACAGCAGCAGAAAATGGTATAACAGGTGTAGGATTCATTATGCATAGGAAGGTAGGGCAGAGGGTGTGTTACTGTGAAGAGTTCAGTGACCGGGTTGTTCTAATCAGAATCGACAGCAGACCAACACCGACAACGATAGTTCAGGTATACATGCCGACGTCGCAAGCTGAAGATGAACAGATAGAGAAAGTGTATGAGGATATTGAAAGGGTAATGCAGTATGTAAAGGGGGACGAAAATTTAATAGTCATGGGCGACTGGAATGCAGTTGTAGGGGAAGGAGTAGAAGAAAAGGTTACAGGAGAATATGAGCTTGGGACGAGGAATGAAAGAGCAGAAAGTCTAATTGAGTTCTGTAACAAGTTTCAGCTAGTAATAGTGAATACCCTGTTCAAGAATCACAAGAGGAGGAGATATACTAGGAAAAGGCCGGGAGATACGGGAAGATTTCAATTAGATTACATCATGGTCAGACAGAGATTCCGAAATCAGATACTGGATTGTAAGGCGTACCCAGGAGCAGATATAGACTCAGATCACAATATAGTAGTGATGAAGAGTAGGCTGAAGTTCAAGACATTAGTCAGTAAGAATCAATACGCAAAGAAGTGGGATACGGAAGCACTAAGGAATGACGTGATACGTTTGAAGTTCTCTAACGCTATAGATACGGCAATAAGGAATAGCGCAGTAGGCAGTACAGTTGAAGAGGAATGGACATCTCTAAAAAGGGCCATCACAGAAGTTGGGAAGGAAAACATAGGTACAAAGAAGGTAGCTGCGAAGAAACCATGGGTAACACAAGTACTTCAGTTGATTGATGAAAGGAGGAAGTACAAACATGTTTCGGGAAAATCAGGAATACAGAAATACAAGTCGCTGAGGAATGAAATAAATAGGAAGTGCAGGGAAGCTAAGACGAAATGGCTGCAGGAAAAATGTGAAGACATCGAAAAAGATATGATTGTCGGAAGGACTGACTCAGCATACAGGAAAGTCAAAACAACCTTTGGTGACATTAAAAGCTACGGTGGTAACATTAAGTGTGCAACGGGAATTCCACTGTTAAATGCAGAGGAGAGAGCGGATAGGTGGAAGGAATACATTGAAAGCCTTTATGAGGGGGAAGATTTGTCTGATGTGATAGAAGAAGAAACAGGAGTCGATTTAGAAGAGATAGGGGATCCAGTATTAGAATCGGAATTTAAAAGATCTTTGGAGGAGTTACGGTCAAATAAGGCAGAAGGGACAGATAACATTCCATCAGAATTTCTGAAATCATTGGGGGAAGTGGCAACAAAACGACTATTCACGTTGGTGTGTAGAATACATGAGTCTGGCGATATACCATCTGACTTTCGGAAAAGCATCATTCACACAATTCCGAAGACGGCAAGAGCTGACAAGTGCGAGAATTATCGCACAATCAGCTTAACAGCTCATGCATCGAAGCTGCTTACAAGAATAATATACAGAAGAATGGAAAAGAAAATTGAGAATGCGCTAGGTGACGATCAGTTTGGCTTTAGGAAAAGTAAAGAGACGAGAGAGGCAATTCTGACGTTACGGCTAATAATGGAAGCAAGGCCAAAGAAAAATCAGGACACCTTCATAGGATTTGTCGACCTGGAAAAAGCGTTCGACAATATAAAATGGTGCAAGCTGTTCGAGATTCTGAAAAAAGTAGGGGTAAGCTATAGGGAGAGACGGGTAATATACAATATGTACAACAAGCAAGAAGGAATAATAAGAGTGGACGATCAAGAACGAAGTGCTCGTATTAAGAAGGGTGTAAGACAAGGCTGTAGCCATTCGCCCCTACTCTTCAATCTGTACATCGAGGAAGCGATGATGGAAATAAAAGAAAGGTTCAGGAGTGGAATTAAAATACAAGGTGAAAGGATATCAATGATACGATTCGCTGATGACATTGCTATCCTGAGTGAAACTGAAGGAGAATTAAATGATCTGCTGAACGGAATGAACAGTCTAATGAGTACACAGTATGTTTTGAGAGTAAATCGGAGAAAGTCGAAGGTAATGAGAAGTAGTAGAAATGAGAACAGCGAGAAACTTAACATCAGGATTGACGGTCACGAAGTCATTGAAGTTAAGGAATTCTGCTACCTAGGCAGTAGAATAACCTATGACGGACGGAGCAAGGAGGACATCAAAAGCAGACTCGCTATGGCAAAAAAGGCATTTCTGGCCAAGAGAAGTCTACTAATATCAAATACTGGCCTTAATTTGAGAAAGAAATATCTGAGGATGTACGTCTGGAGCACAGAAGAGAATCGAAGCATTTGAGATGTGGTGCTATAGACGAATGTTGAAAATTAGGTGGACTGATAAGGTAAGGAATGAGGAGGTTCTACGCAGAATCGGAGAGGAAAGGAATATGTGGAAAACACTGATAAGGAGAAGGGACAGGATGACAGGACATCTGCTAAGACATGAGGGAATGACTTCCATGGTACTAGAGGGAGCTGTAGAGGGCAAAAACTGTAGAGGAAGAGAGAGATTGGAATACATCAAGCAAATAGTTGAGGACGTAGGTTGCAAGTGCTACTGTGAGATGAAGAGGTTAGCACAGGAAAGGAATTCGTGGCGGGCCGCATCAGACCGTCAGTAGGCTGATGAAAAAAAAAAAAAAAAAAAAAAACGGAAGACTATCCACTCGGGAAACTTAGGAAGACTTGTCTACAAATCAGTGGGACTGCTTCTATGGAGCCAGTACTTCAGCATTATTTTACAAGCTGGATTTTATCCCTAGGGTTTGTTTCCAACTTTTTCTTGTTCTGCCAAAGCAATAAGTTTACTACTTTACGCAAGTACTTCAGATAGCGCTAATATGGTAAGCATAATTTCAGCAAGCTTTACGTACAGGCTAAATGGCTGTACGTAAAGCTTGCTGAAGATTAAATTTTTAAGTTTATAAATTTTTATAGATTTCCAATTTAGAACTATTGTTCGCAATACAGTTAAACTCATTAAGTTACGCAGATTGATAACTGTTAAACTTGAGCGTTGGCAGCAGTTTAAAACGCCAAACTTTGAAATAATGTTAGATGCTTGTCTGTGCAGTCGAAAATACTGTTCATGAGGTAACATATTTATAAGAATCTTGTAAATTCCTGTAATGGGCAAATAGGTCGTTGGAACGGGTGCTACATTGCACATCGGATGAGGTCAGAAATAATGAGGTAAATCAGCAACCAAAAGCAAGAACGGCCTGTCAAATAAATCGAAATTAGTCTTCAGTCGTGTAAAGTCTTGGAATCTCCATGAAAGATAACGACGAACTCCTTCAATTACCGAAACTTAGTCACGTCTGCTGCAGGAATTGCAGGAAATGTTCCATGTAATGAAGCTAAAACTGATTTTTGCACGGGAATAATTTTTCTTTGGTAGCATCTCTTCCCCCATGAACTATGGTCTTTGCCGTTGGTGGAGAGGTTCGCGTGCCTCAGCGATGCGTAACGTAGGTGCAACCATGATGGGGGGGAGGGGGGGGGAGGGGATCTAGTGAGATGCCAAACAAACGTGTGCTTCTTGAAGAGGGACAGCAGCCTTTTCAGTAGTCGCAGGGGCAACAATCTGAATGACTGACTGATCTGGCCTTGTAACATCAAACCAATCGGTCCTCCTGTCCTCGTACTGCAAAAGGGCAAGGGGAAACTACAGCCGTAATTTTTTCCCCGGGGCATGCTGGATAAACTGAACGAACCAGGGAATGTAGATGGTTACAGAGGGAGCATTAGAGAACGATTGACAAGAACAGTAGAAGGGAATACAGCAGAAGAAGAATGGGTAGCTTTTAGAGATGAAATACTAAAGGCATCAGAGGACAAGACGGTCGAAAGACGAGGTCTAGTAGAAATACTTGGTTAACTCAAGACAGATAATGAATTCAATCGAGTAAAAGTGAAAATATAAAAATGCAATAAACGAAGCAGCTGAAAGGGAATAAAAATGTCTAAAAAATGAGATCGACGGAAAGAGTAAAATGGCTAATCAGAAATGGCTAGAGGACAAATGCAAGGCTGTTGTAGCATATATCATTAGGGGTAAGACAGATACTGCCTACAGGGAAATGAAAAAGACCATTGGAGAAAAGAAAACCACATGTATGAATATCATGAGCTCAGATCGAATACCAGTCCTAAGCAAAGGAGCGAATGCAGAAAGGTGGAAGGAGTATACAGAGGATCTATACAAGGGAGATGTACTGCGGGGCAATGTTATGGAAATGGAAGAGGACGTAGTAGAAGATGAAATGTGAGGAATTTGATACAGCTCTGAAAGACTTGAAACAGGCACCGGGAGTAGACAACACGCCGTTAGAGCTACTGATAGCATTAGGAGACCCAACCATGACTAAACTTGTCTATCTGGTGAGCAGGACGTATGAAGCAGGCGAAATACCCTCAGACTTCAAGAAGAATATAATAATTCGAGTTCCAAAGAAAGCAGATGCTGACAGGTGTGAACACTATCGAACAGTCAGATTCGTAAGTTACGGTGGCAAAATACTAACACGAATCCCTTACAGACGAACGGAAAAAAACAGTTAGAAATCGACCTCGAGGAAGATCAGCTTGGATTCCGGAGAAATGTAGGAATACCTGAGGCAATATTGACCCTACGAATTCTCACAGAAGATAGGTTAAGGAAAGGCAATCATACCTTTGTAGCATTTGTAGACTTGGGAAAAGCTTTTGATAATGTTGACTGGAATAGCCTCTTTCAAATTCTAAACGTGACAGCAGTTAAACGCTGGGAGCGAAAGGCCATTTACAATTCGTACAGAAACTAATTGGCAGTTCGAAAAGTCGAGAGGCGTGAAAGGGAAGCCGCGGTGCGAAGGGAGTGAGACAGGGTTGTAACCTATTCTCGATGTTATTCAGTCTGTGTATTGAACAAGCAGTAAAGTAAACAAAAAATTGGATTAGAAGGTAATTTCCAGGGAAGGAGAAATAAAAACTTTGAGGTTTACCAAAAACATTGTAATTCTGGTGGCCGGTGTGGCCGTGGGTTCTAGGCGCTTCAGTCTGGAACCGCGTGACCGCTACTGTCGCAGGTTCGAATCCTGCCTCGGGCATGGATGTGTGTGATGTCCTTAGGTTAGTTAGGTTTAATTAGTTCTAAGTTTTAGGGGACTGATGACCTCAGATGTTAAGTCCCAAAGTGCTCAGAGCCATTTGAACCTGCCACTGTAATTCTGTCAGAGACAGCAAAGGACTTGGAAGAGCAGTTAAACGGAATGGACAATGTCTCGAAAGGGGGATAGAAGATGAATATCAGCAAAAGCGAAACGAGAGTAATGAAATTTAGTCGAATTAAATAAGGTGATGCTGAGGGAATTAGATTAGGAAATGAGACACTTAAAGCAGTAGATGAGTTTTTCTATTTGGGTAGCAAAATAAGTGACGATGGTCGAATCAGGGAAGATATAAAATGTAGACCAACAGTAGTAAGAAAAGTGTTTCTCAACATGAGAAATTTGTTAACATCGAGTGTAGATTTAGTGTCAGAAAGTCCTTTCTGAAAGTATTGGTATGGAGTGTAGCCATGTATGGAAGGGAAACTTTGACGATAGACTGTTCAGACAAAAAGAGAATAGAAGTTTTCGAAATGTGATACTACAGGCGAATACTGAAAATTGGAGGAGAAGAGGACGTAACTAATGAGGAGGTACTAAATAGAACTAGGGAGAAGAAAATTTGTGGTTGAAGCGCTCGCTATCTCACAGTGCTGTCTCGCCAGGCATGCTGTAGCGGATATGATGCTACGAAGATTACTCTAGGTTGTGGCATTAGCTTCGGGATTTTGTTGCGACCTGTCAGAGCGTATGCGGGCCAGCTAGACGTCGCAATAACGCTGCAATGCGGTGTCGTTTATACTGGGATTGCTACATGGCATAGTTTCCAGGGCCGAATACGTTAGGTAAGCCCACCTCCTGTCATAACACATGTGGACGGAGGGAGTAAAACTGCCCCCAGTTCAATAGCGGCATTCCTTCGCTGTCGTGCAATCGACCAGCGCTTCCTCCACGCCAATCGTCAGAGGAATGTGCAGCGAAGCTACTGCAGCCTCGTCGACAAGCGCCAAAGATCAGGTGAAGCCGTTGGTCTAGGGGCTGTCAGCTAGCCCTGATGGTCCGGGGCTTAAAATTGGAGCGACCGAGACGAGGGCAGTTAGGGGACGCCATCGCCTGACACTCCAGTTTCCATACGGTCCTTGGTTCGATATGGACCATCTGGACTTACCGCAAACGTCACAGAGCTTTAGCAGTACTGCGCCTGACTTCGCTTTATGCCACCAAACCGATAAAGCGTCCCTGCAACATCACTAACTGGCCACTACCCACGACTGGCACATGGGCCGCTAACATATTTAAAGGAGTTCGGAGACAAAATATTATGAGTCGTTAGGCCACACCATCTTACAACTTTTAACTTCTCGACATTTAGATTCCTTCGCAGAATTCAATTGGTATATTGATAATTTTTACTTATGGACCGTCTGACAGCAACTGAATAAAACACAATTTTAGTGCCATACGCGTTTCGCCTTTATTTTCTGCAAGGCATCATCAGTGGCCTGGAATATGTACATATGTTAGATATTTTATTTACATTTTTGTCACTGTGCCTATAGGTTATAAACAGTTCTGGTGGTTGGTATTTCCTATTAAGTAGTAATGGTTTGAACTGTACTTACAGGTTGCGTAGACAGTTTCTTACATATTACGCTCCTGTTGCATTTTTGGTGTTGTTCTTCTTCCTATGAGCGCCAATTTGCTGTTTTCTCCACATTCCACAGCACTATGCACTGAACGCTTGTTTTAATGCAATGTTTTGGTTTCTGTTGCCGACTGTCAAATGTTTTTGCCAAAGATCGAATATTACTGCCAAACTTATGAGTGTAACTATTGAAGTATCTGTGGTCTGTTCGTGTATGCATTTGTGTGTGTGTGTGTGTGTGTGTGTGTGTGTGTGTGTTTTTGGTGTGGTATTAAATTAATTTAATTTTATTTTATTGTATTTATTTATTTATTTTTGTTTTCGTCCTGTGTATGTGTGTGTGTGTGTTTTGGTGTGATATATATTTTTTGTGCTGTGTGTGTGTGTGTGTGTGTGTGTGTCTGTATTTTGGTGTTATATATACATATTTTTATTATTTTTTATGTTATCATTTCCTTTATTAAGTGTAGTAAGGAGCCTGTGCTGATGTGTGTTTGTTCATTTATCACATGTTTGTTTTCTGCTATGGCTTTCTGGATGTGGAAGTTTTCTTGCATTTGTATAAGATTTTTGTCATGGTTGCTTATTCTCATTATTTTCATTTCTTGTTCCATGTTTGTAGGATGATGGTTGTAGTGTTTTAAACGCTCTGCAAATTTGGAATGGTTTGTTTCATACTTCCAACATCTGATATGTTCTTTGTATCTTGTTTCAAAATTCCTGCATGTCATGCCTATGTATACTGCATCACAACTTTGACATTCAAGTTTATATATTCCTGATTGTTGGATTTTGTCCCTCTTGGTAGCTGGCTGGCTTAGGTGTGATTGAAGGGTTTGCCCAGGCTTATATGCTATTTTGAAGCCCTGTCTCTTTAGGATGTTTTCAACTCTGTGTGTTAGTTTATGTGTGTAGGTCGTGGTGTACCATCTGCTTCTTTTCTGTGTGGTGTTGCCATTGTGTGTGTTTGTCAGACGGCCCATAAGTAAAAATTATCAATATACCGTAATATTACACGCAACTGAGGAAGACAGGACTACAAAAGTTGAAGATGTCAATTCCATTGGTGTCTATGGATGGCTGAACATGTCGAAAGACAGTGCCTAATTTACATATAAAACTCTATTTTCCCGTTCTTTTTACGAAGAAGTGGAGTTCCTTGGTAAAATCCTTCCGGCTGCTATTGGTAGATCGTCGTCTTTAGGTAAATACTGAAATAGGAACCGACAGAGAGCAGAATCCTAAATATTACCGCATCGGTTGTTTCTTGGTAGCTCTCTAAGTTTCTCGCACGTGGTTCCGTGTCAGACCCCATAGTACTAACCTATGTACATGAGATTATCACGCATTTGGCCGCTTAAAAAAGCCTTTATAGGTCGCCAATTTCTGTCGGATGAGGATGTACAGCAGGCAATTACGGACATATTCACGCAGCAGAAAACTGTTTTACCAAACGGGTATCTTCAGTCTGGTTTGTCGGTGAGATGATTCCCTCCCTGCTCACGGTGATTTTGTCCGATTGTCATACCGTGCCTGGACTATACGGCCTTAGAACGGAAACTTTTTGATTGCCCTTTATAAAACAGTGCTATTGCCAATATGCTACTGATGTGTTGGGCGATACAGGAAACATAGATAAATCTAAGGTACTGAATGTGCATCGACAGAAAGAACCATTTTTATATTATTACACAATTGCAGAACATTGACTCAAAACAGTAACTTCCACATAATATCTAGGAGTATGTGTACAGAGCGGTTTAAAGCGCGACGACCAATAAAACTGATCGCAGGTAAGGTTGATGCCAAACTGAGATTTATTGGAAGAGTTCTCATTCAGAACAGCCTGTCAACAAAGGGAGTAGTTTACAGAAGCCTTGTACGACCGATACTTAAATCTTGCTAGTGAGTGTGGGATACGTGAGACAGAATCCATAGTGATAATAAGGTCCAGAGTACAGCAGTACGGCCGGCCGAAGTGGCCGTGCGGTTAAAGGTGTTGCAGTCTGGAACCGCAAGACCGATACGGTCGCAGGTTCGAATCCTGCCTCGGGCATGGATGTTTGTGATGTCCTTAGGTTAGTTAGCTTTAACTAGTTCTAAGTTCTCGGGGACTGATGACCTCAGCAGTTGAGTCCCATAGTGCTCAGAGCCATTTGAACCATTTTTGAACAGCAGTACATTACGTTACAGGTTCATCTCGTAAGCACTAAAGCGCCCCGGAACTGATCAACCAGCTCTACTGTCAGACGCTACAAGGAAGGGGTTCTGCATCTCGGTTTGTTTTACTACTCAAACTCCGAGAGCACACGTTCTTAGCAGAATGAATACGTATACTGCTTCCTCCTAGACATATCTAGAAAAAGGCCGAGATGGAAAACGTAGTGAGATTCGAGCCCTCACAGAGACTTCTTGGTGATCCTCGGGAACCATTCGCGACTGGAACAGGGATGACAAAAAGTGATAGTGCTACAAAAAGTACCCTTCGCTTAACACGGCAAGGTGGCTTCCTGGGTATAGATGTAGAAGTAGCTGTAGAAATGGAGTCTATGGATGCTGAAGCCTGTACAAAACTGCGCCTTAGAACATCCACTGAAAGTACCTTCTTGGTGTCTTCAACGAACGCTTCACGAACTGTCGCTACAGGTCCACGTGAAAACTGTCCACGCCAGTAATGCAGAAATTGAAACTTCCTGGCAGGTTAAAATTGTGTCCCGGACCGAGACTCGAACTCGGTACTTTTGCATTTGGTTCAAAATGGTTCAAATGGCTCTGAGCACTATGGTACTTAACATCTGAGGTCATCAGTCCTCTAGAACTGAAAACTACTTAAACCTAAGTAACCTAAGAATATCACACACATCCATGACCGAGGCAGGATTCGAACCTGCGACCGTAGCGGTCGAGCCGTTCCATACTGAAGCGCCTAGAAACGCTCGGCTTTTGCCTTTGCGGGCAAGTGTTCTACCAAATTTTTTTGTGATCTCATTTTGTTCTATATTGTTCGTTGAATTTGTTCGTGGCGGACGTCCGATGACACCCGTTCAGGTTGTTCGTTGATCCGTTCACTCATTTTTTTTATTGTTATTATTACAGAGGGTAGCTAAACCCTCTGACCAAACACGCTGAGCTAACGTGCCGGCGTTTGATTCGGCCAGTACGTCGTCTCGTACCTTCCAATCAGCGCACACTCCGCCGCAGAGTAAAAATTTCATTCCGGAATGGAGAAATTCCCGATCTGCGGGAGACAGCGAAATGGCCCGACCTGCTGTGCACGTAGAGCGTTACTGTGCTACCGGCTCAGCACTAAACGAGGACAACAACGAATAACGATTTTCACCCATTCCATTCGTCACGTTACGATTGGAGGAACAACGCGAAGAGTTTGGCCTCCGCCCACACCTAGAAATTTAGAATATCCATTTATGTTAGCCACGCTCGCTGTAACTAAATGTTTACTTCCAAAATGGCGGGTGGCCACGAAGACGGAAGCCGGTAGCCGTCATCTGCTGAAATGTTACTCATTCATAGATTCTTCGACTGCTTCCATCCATAAACATTACTTTGTCTGGCTCAGGAGGTTTTACCATCAAAGACAACAGCCTCAAAAGCCTGCAGAGCTGTATACACTTGTGCGACGAATGCCATTAGATACCTCTTAATATCGTGTCAGATCTCCTTTTAACGGGGGTTACTCGACGTGGCATGGACTCAACAAGTCGTTGGAACTCCCCTGCATAAATATTGCAGATTGAAACTGTATGCCGGACCGAGACTCGAACTCGGGACCTTTCGCGGGCAAGTGGAAGATAGGAGACCAGATACTGGCAGATGTAAAGCTGTGAGGACGGGGCGTGAATCGTGCTTGGGTAGCTCAGTTGGTAGAGCTCTTGCCCGCGAAAGGCAAGGGTCCCGAGTTCGAGTCTCGGTCCAGCACACAGTTTTAATCTGCCAGGAAGTTTCATATCAGCGCACACTCCGCTGCAGAGTGAAAATCTCATTGCGCCACGTTGCCTCTTTAATAGTCCCTAATTACGGATGTGTTACCGGTGCGGGATATTGTGCACGAACTGACCTGTCGATTAAGTCGGACGATCTAGTGGTCAAATAATTCGCTCGAATTGTCCAGAATATTTGTCCGCAGCACGTGGTCTAATGGGTAGCGTTGCTGCCTCGGAATCACTGGGTTCCGGGTTCGATTCCCGGCCAGGTTGGGGATTTTCTCTGCCGCGGACTGGATGTTTGTGTTGTCCTCATCATTTCATCATCATCATCCGTGACAGTGGTTAGACTGGACTATGTACAAAAATTCGGCTGTTTAAAAACTGGGATTTTGTACGGGCGCTGATAACCAGTTGAGCGCTCCACAAACCTAACATCATCCTCATCATCCAAAATATTCGTCAAAGCAATCACGAAGAACTCTGATACGGTGACAAGGGATATAGTAGTTGGAGAAGCTGCAGTAAATTGTGGCTGAAAAAAGATCCCCAGGTAGGAGAACACAACCATTTGCAGTCAATGATGGGTTCAATTGGACCAGAGGACCCAGTCTATTCCGTGTGAACACAGCTCACAACAATATGGAGCCACCACCAGCTTGCACAGTGCCCTGTTGACGACATGGGTTCATGGCTTCTTGGGGTGTGCGCTACACTCGAATCCTACCATCAGCTGTCACTAAGTGACCTCTGAACTCTTCTGACCAGGCCACGGTTTTCCAGTCGTCTAGGGTCCAACCGATACTGCAACGAGCCCAGGAGAGGTGCTGCAGACGATGTTGTGCCGTTAAGAAAGGCAATCGCGTCCGTCGGCCTTACCATAGCCCATTAACACCAAATTTCGCCTCACTGCCGGGCGAAGTGGCCGTGCGGTTAAAGGCGCTGCAGTCTGGAACCGCAAGACCGCTACGGTCGCAGGTTCGAATCCTGCCTCGGGCATGGATGTTTGTGATGTCCTTAGGTTAGTTAGGTTTAACTAGTTCTAAGTTCTAGGGGACTAATGACCTCAGCAGTTGAGTCCCATAGTGCTCAGAGCCATTTGAACCATTTTTTTTTTTTCGCCTCACTTTCCTAATATATACGTCCAGACGCTGTAGATATTGAATTCCCTATGAGTTCCGAAATGTGATGTCCCATGCGTCTAGCTCCAGCTACCATTCCGCTCTCAAAGCCTGCTAATTTCTATCGTGCCTCAAAATCACCTCGGAAATGTTTTCAGATGAATCACCTGAGTACAGGCAACAGCTCCACCGGACCACTGCGCTAATATACATTCTGTACGCGATACTATCCCTATCCCAAGACCTTCTCACCTCAGTGAGTGTACAATGAAGAACTTTCTTGTTGAGTCACAGTTACTGACTGCGCTCGCTGCATTACAGGAGAAAACATACCACAGCTTAAGCTCACGCAACGCTGCATTCAGAGTCGGCCAGTCAGGGAGATACTAAAAGTGGATGTCCTGCAACAACTGTAAAAGAAATGACAGGATGTGTGTGGTGAATCAGACTGTTGTCAAGTGTCATGCAGTAAATCCGCTCGCCGGTTTGCGTGCAGTTAGACGCGACGAAACTGCCCGTAACCGGGCGACAGACGCAGCCAATGTTCTCGGCGCCTTGCGTAATGCGGCCTCGCGACGGCGGAGACAAATTGTTCTCGCGGCGTGTCTGCCGCATCTAACGAGGCGCCGGCCCTCTCCCACTGCTCCTCCCCGCCCCGTTTCCTTCTCCCCTCCCTCCCCCCCACCTCCACCTCCTCCGTCCTAACCGCCCCCGCGTCCAGTAGCAGGGAGCCCAGGCACGCGCCCACGCGCCTAGCCAGCGCCGCTGCCATTGATTCCTTCCGGGCGCCCAGCGCCAGGCGTCGCAGCACGGAGCGACGCTTTAAAAAATATTCCTTTTTCCGGCCTGGGAGAAATTTTCGTTTCCGCACGCAGCGGGCGGCTGTGGCTAGGGCCGACCTCCTCTCTTCCCCCCTCCTCCCCCCTCCCCACTACTTTTCACCGCCATCCCACGCTGACGACCGCGCCACCGTCTCGCTGTATATACATATATATGCGCTGCCCGGTGGGAAGTCGGTTCGGATGGACGGACACGAGCGGACGACGCGTGTTCGCCCGGTCGGCGGTTCCGGCGCGGCTTTTCGCGGAAGCTGAAATAATATCCTCCCTCCCTCCCTCTCTGCGTCCCTCCCACCACCCACCGGTGAGCACGGCCGCCGTGGCAGCCACGGGCCAGGTCGCCCGCGAAAGAACCCGCCCGCTTCCCAGCGCTCACCGCTTGTTTTTTCTTTCCCACTGTGCTTCGACGAGGTTCTACTTCCCCTACAGCGTTTCCCGAACGGCGGAGATCTCGCGGAATGTTTTACTACGTTCGCCGACAGAACCTCCCGGCGACGTTTTCGTTTTCTGACGGCGCGGAGGAATATTACTATACTGCGGCTCGAAATACCGGTGATGTGATACGCGGAACTTATTCATGTGTGCAATGTCACGCAAGAAATATCTTGCTCAAGAGTCTGAGACACTCTTTCTTGCGGAAGCTCTTTTCCGGACCCTTTGCTGAAGAAAAAAAATACCCTACCAGGAGGCACTGCTTCCCAGGGCAATACATGATATTTTCCTCCTTGTCACATGTAATAGCAGTGTTGCTGAAATAGCATAGTGACATCCTATGAAGGCATCTAACGCTAACATCATATCCACTAGCATATCTACACAGTCTGACATGTAGTGAAGCGCCCAGAAGACATGATCGGATGTCACTGTAACTTCGTACGAATACACACTTTATATGGGAATGGAAATGATTAGTATTGCTATTCTCTGTAACAGTTAGAACGGTCTCTAGAGTGGACTACTGTTTTTCAGTGTTTAGTGTATTTACCAGCCCCGCTAAGGTATATAAGGGCGGGGACATTATCAGGTGTCGTGTGGTCACTGCTAGGACACGGAGATGTCGCGTACTCGTGTGAGACTATTTTAAAGCGGCCTCATTGTGCTTCTTCATTTGGTCCGTTGGTCGAATTGAGTAGTATCCAAGATTTCTGGCACATCTGGATGTGACAGCGGCGCTATATAGGAGTGTTATAACAGTGTACCAATAGTGTACCATCAGTGTCATAATGATAGAATTAGTATATTTATTTGTATAAAATTTTCACATTGTAAACTTATTGTAAGGAACTACGCAAAATTGATTTCCGCCTGATTTTCATAAACATGTCCTCTTGAAACAGGCTGGTGTTTATTTAATTTTTTATGCTTTGGTTGCTAGATTACCTTTATTGTTGGTTTTATTTAGGGTTTATGATTTTTCTAACACCTTATATTTCCCATTATTGGTTAATTTTGGTTCTTATTGTTATATGTTTTATGTATTTATAATTTTGGCTTTTTTAGTTAGGATGCCAATATTTTTGGTTCATTTATGACTTCCTAAGGCTCATGTAGAGGCCCCTGTTTCAGGTAGAATAGTTCTTGCTGGTGTTGTATTGAAGTTGGGTGGTTATGGTATTTTTCGTGTTGTAAAAGTTATTTCTTATCTGGGTTTAAAGTTTAATTATTTTTGATTATCTTCAGGTTTATCTGGTGGGGTTATTGTTAGATTTATTTGTTTTCGACAGGTTGATTTAAAGTCTTTAATTGCATATTCTTCTGTTGCTCATATAAGAATGGTTATTGGTGGATTGATAACCATAAATTGATGAGGTTGTATGGGTTCTCTTTCTTTAATGGTTGGTCATGGTTTATGTTATTCTGGATTATTTTGTTTCTCTAATATTATTTATGAACGTTTAGGTAGAAATAGATTATTAATTAACAAGGGTATACTTAATTTGATACCTAGAATGGCTTTACGGTGATTCCTTTTGAGATCATCAAATATAGCTGCCCTCCGTCATTAAATTTGGTAGGTGAACTTAGATTATTAAATAGAATCAGTGGTAAAAATTGCTGTTCTGAAGAGAGCGCTGCAGCGCGTGGTGTGAACCAGTCGCCTTCCGTTACTGGCGGTGGCGCCGCTGTGGTAATCGCAGCTTTGGTGTCTCCCTCTGGTGGAAAAGGGGAAAGGTTGCCTGTTCAAGTGCATTTAAGGGGCGATATGAGCCCGCCAATCGATAAGTCTGGGTCAGTCTCTCGTTCCCAGCTTGCTAGTCTGTCTCTCGTCCGCATATGTTAGGCAGTTAGTGTCTGTCTGTCGTTCGGAATGCTAGTATGTCTGCCGTTCGGATCAACCTTTAAAGCCGGCAAAATGAGTGTCTTTCCACTCCACCAGCAAGAGAACTCAGCAAGTGGTCGCCCGGTCGGGGCTTAGTTCCTGAATCTGAGTCTGCGCGTTAGGCCGCCAGTCTGCTCGAGTTTGTTCAGGCAAGGGTCACTGGCGTTTGAATCGATCGGTTGGTCGGTCGCCCACTGAGAACACAAGATGACTTGTCCGTCTTGAGCGTCGGCGCATGTGAGGTCGTCACGTGAGTCCAGTGGGCCGTGGCGTATAGCGAGGGGTAGTGACTTCGCGGTCGGCACGAGAGCAACAGAAGTCAACCCACGATAACAGTCTGGCGGGTGCGAGCTGCGACGCCGTGAGACGGGGGATCGGCGCGCCTTCCTGCGTCCGTTGAAGCGGCTGGCAGTGAACGGTTAGGGAGGGCGATTTGGGGGTGCTGCGCCAGGTCTTCTCGAGAAATCGCAGTTTATTAGAAGTTAAGTGATTGGTGATATCTTGTGGAGTGGACGATCATGAACGAAGTACTCGTATTAAGAAGGGTGTATGACAAGGCTGCAGCCTTTCGCCCCTACTCTTCAACCTGTACATCGAGGAAACAATGATGGAAATAAAAGAAAGGTTCAGGAGTGGAATTAAAATACAAGGTGAAAGGATATCAATGATACGATTCGCTGATGACATTGCTATCCTGAGTGAAAGTGAAGAAGGATTAAATGATCTGCTGAACGGAATGGTCTAATGAGTACACAGTATGGTTTGAGAGTAAATCGGAGAAAGACGAAGGTAATGAGAAGTAGTAGAAATGAGAACAGCGAGAAACTTAACATCAGGATTGACGGTCACGAAGTCAATGAAGTTAAGGAATTCTGCTACCTAGGCAGTAAAATAACCAATGACGGACGGAGCAAGGGGGACATCAAAAGCAGACTCGCTATGGCGAAAAAGGTATTTCTGGCCAAGAGAAGTCTACTAATATCAAATACCGGCCTTAATTTGAGGAAGAAATTTCTGAGGATGTACGTCTGGAGTACAGCATTGTATGGTAGTGAAAATTGGACTGTGGGAAAACCGGAACAGAAGAGAATCGAAGCATTTGAGATGTGGTGCTATAGACGAATGTTGAAAATGAGGTGGACTGATAAGGTAAGGAATGAGGAGGTTGTATGCAGAATCGGAGAGGAAAGGAATATGTGGAAAACACTAATAAGGATAAGGGACAGGATGATAGGACATCTGCTAAGACGTGAGGGAATGACTTCTATGGTACTAGAGGGCGCTGTAGAGGGCAAAAACTGTAGAGGAAGACAGAGATTGGAATACGTCAAGCAAATAATTGTGGACGTAGGTTGCAAGTGCTACTCTGAGATGAAGAGGTTAGCACAGGAAAGGAATTCGTGGCGGGCCGCATCAAACTAGTCAGTAGACAGATGACAAAAAAAAACTTGTTTGACTTACTCTTGTTAAATTCTACTTGTTTTCTTGGTGAGGTCACCAGCCGCTTTGCTTTGGGGTCGTCCCACCATTCTTCTCCGTTAGCCCACCCGCGGGAAGGTGGTTGTTTATAAATTGGATGGTGCGTTTTTCCCTTGTGGAGCGGCTCGGGTTGTTTGGTAATTTCCCTGTCAATCTACCGTACGTTAGTAGCTACCTCTGTCATGTTTGTCGGATTTGGTGTGTTAACGACTTTATTGCTTGGAGTGTAATGGCCTAATACCTGAAATATGTTTTGATCTTTGGAAATTTTGATATTATTGCCTATGATCTTGAGAGGCGGTATCTGTGTACTGTATTGTTTGGCCAACCTTATAGAATTTTATATAAGATTGCATTTAATGGGCTTTTATTTAAATGATCATTTTAGTATATAAAGTTGCCACCCTTTCACCGTAAGACTTTTCATAGAGGTTAAAATCAAGTTGCACCTTCGGTGGCAAGGCTAATATTTTAATTGTTAGTTTTTTGTACCATTTCCATCCCTCCTACCAGGGGTGCATAGTTTGTGTAGTCTTTCAGAGGCTGTTATGAGCAGTCGTAAATACGGCCGTGTCAAAAGGGAGCGGCAAGGTTCTCTGCCCGGAAGCTCATACAGTCAAAACTTGTTTCCTTCTGCCTCTGAATAAATTGTAACTTTGATATTTACAGGGTGCTTTCTGATTCTAATTTTTAATCTGTTTCATTAAAAAAATGCTTTTAGGCACTATTAAAGTGAATAAAATTCCCATTTGTTACAACGAATTTGGTTATGATTTCATTAGTTTTTCCCTGCGAACTACTTCCATGCTTACATAGTGTGATTACATGTGTTAATGTTCTTAATAATGAGCGTTTGGCATTGGTGGCCGGGAGACGCCTCGCGGGGCGGTTCGGCCGCCGCTCCACAAGTTCTTTAATGCCACTACGGCGACTTGCGAGTGAATGAGGGTGAAATGATGATGAAAGACACACAATACCCAATCATCTCGAGACAGAGAAAATCTCTGAGATCACGAGCCGCGGACTGTTAATGTTCTTGATGAACCGCTAGTAAATAAAATAAATTCTTAAGAATATTGTTTGAAAATAAATCACGGTTCAATCACTGCAGTTATTAGTGGAACAACAAGTAGTTCATGATCTAATGTACAATTCAGAAGAGGAATTTCGAAACATTTTGATCAAAATAAGGGTGAGATAAAGCGATGGGCTCCCTTCATTATTTTTCAACACTGTCTTGTAACGTCACGGGTATTTAGAAGTGCAAATCGGTCGCCAAATGCTGGTATGGGGTTAGGTGAATTTGTT
This sequence comes from Schistocerca serialis cubense, assembly GCF_023864345.2. Taxonomy (NCBI): domain Eukaryota; kingdom Metazoa; phylum Arthropoda; class Insecta; order Orthoptera; family Acrididae; genus Schistocerca; species Schistocerca serialis. The sequence goes on from NC_064639.1 coordinate 999,056,409, forward strand.
GTGCATTACACAGCCCCAGGGCCGTCGAGGCGCTGCGGCCGGTCCAGAGGCAGCGACCGTTGTTGGACACCCCAGGTGGAGGCGAAAAGAAGTGGCCGGAAAACGGGAAAATCCCGGGGGGTATTGATGCTCTAAGAAATAGCAACATCCCAGACAAGCTGAGAGAATCTATAATAAATTACAGTCAAAAATATTAACGCAAAACTGAATATATCTGCGATCTCAGCAAAATGAGGAGCATGCACTGTTACGTGAATATTACAATATCTCTAAAACTACGGAAGTTAACTGATACGTCTGCGTAAGCAGAAGAAACTAACGATAAAGTCCGAAAACAATTTATTAGACTGTTCAATTAACCAAAACAAATTCTCCAAGTATAACACCAACACAAAACAATGATCCGTCTTCGAATCACAACTCCATACAAGAATAATATAGAAAACATCTGAAATAATTGCCCACTAGTCTCCACCAGAGACTTCTCCGATATACCGAGCCTAATCCAGAGATCAGCGAGAAGATCCAAGGCGGGCTGCTAGGGCGGCAGCTATCCACGTCTGCTGGCGGTCGATGAACCGGCGATGTGCGGCCGAGCGCCGGTCTTTATAGCGCTTCGGCGGGTGAGTACCTCGGAACTATTTTCCATCACGTGGTTAGATGTGTGAAAATAGTTCCAGGATCCGCAGCGACCTCTTCCTTATGTTTATGTGGGCCGGTAGTAGGCCCTGGTGGCCGCTGGTATCTTTGCGGTGTTGTAGTATTAGTTGTTGTTGTTGTTGTTGTGACCGTTCATCAATATGGCCTGTCGTTTGTGTAGTGCTTCGGTGTGCCTGCGAAGCGGGCAACCCGCGACTGATGGCTGTCAGTTTGGTTGCTGATACTCTAGGCACCGTGATGTCTGGTGGAGAAGGCCACAGCATTAACATTTCATAGTGAACCACTGATTTAACAACTTTTAAATGATCCATGCGAATTCAACAAACGATATCTCAGATGACAGCATTGCACTGTAGCAATCATCTCTGAAAGGTAAGTACCTGTATCTATGTCATTTCTGATTTATTACGTCTTTTACATCTCTTTTATTATGCAAATCCTTGCCAGAACATCATATTCTCCACATTTACATAGCAAACCAACACAAAATCACCTCCTCATTATTTGCCATTCTTGCGTTTTTACTTAATGAACTGTTTACGATTTTGACAGTAAATTTATTTAAATGTTGACTGCAACCGTTGTCAAAAAGCTGTGCTAATTGAAAAGTGATCAGTCGCATGTTTTGGTGGACGCCACAGTTGAAAAGACAACCAACAGACGTTAGTGTCAAGAAGGCATAAATATTTGTTCAAACTGTATTTAACAAGTCTGTTTTCATTTTTCGTGATCACATTTGTACTGTAGTTACGGCTTATTTATTTATGAACCAGCCATTATTTATATTTATGTAAATGATCTGAGTGTAACCAAATGTTTATGACATATCATTATTTAAATATTGTTGTAATATAGTAGTTTACTTCGGGAAGTGGTCATGATGAGTCACATCATGTCTGTAGAATGTAACTACCACATATTTTTGGTGTGGATGGCCTTCAGCCAATGGAAAACCAGACAGCATCTGCACACTGTGAGAGTCAATTTGAGATGGGAGGTATTCTAAAAACTTTTGCATTTGTGCTGGAAGAAAACAGACTTGGTAGTGTTCTTGATTCGGGTGTATAGGTAATAGATTCTGAGTGGTGAACAGCTGCTGTGAGACTAACTTTTTTAGGATAATTTTCGATTAAACATTGAAAGGGCAACCTGGGTGTTCGGTCTGGAAGTAGGCAGACCTGCCTGAGGTACCATCTGGTTTTTGATCGAGAGGACGATAGATTCTCGGCCATGAACGTTTACTACCATGCATTGACGTCTGAAGGGACTTCGAGATGCCTGCATGGGCTCCAGTGTAGGAATCTTTTCCGCTTGTATTATGGAATTGAGGATAGACAAAGTATGAGTTACTGCCCAATTTGTGAATCATCATTATGTACTCTGAACTATTTTGAGCTGATGAGTATTTTGTGTATTGTGAACACGAAATGGACTTAGTTTGTGCGTATGTATTTAGTTTGTAGATTTTGCTACCATTCTAATAATAGAAAATTGTTAAGGCTTTCGTGGCCACTTGTTGACAAACTGCCTATTGGCTTCTGTCTCGGGTCCTTGGACCGACGTTCATCTAATGATTTTACTGACGTTTCGCCAGCATGGGTAGCTGGCATTGTCAAAGTTTCACCCTCCATTGCCGGTGGTGAACTGGAGCCGAGCTCGCGGCCGCAGACTATATGTACCTGGCGCGCCAACGTCCGAGGGGTCCTCTGCGGTCATTTCTGTTGCGATTCTCCTCTTGCTACCTGCGACGGTCGTTCGCTGCAGTACGGGAAGCCAGGATCCGTTTATCTTAAGGCTTTCCTCTTTCTTACTGAAGCTGTTCGCATGTTTTTGTATTTCTACAGCTTCTCTGAACAAGCGCGTGCGATAGTGCTTCTCTACAGCCAGAACTTCCGTGTCGGCGAATTTTATTACGTGGTCGGTATCACACAGTGGGTGCTCTGCCACGGCCGATTTCTACACCTGCCCCAACCTGCAGTGTTGCTTATGTTCTTTGATCCTGGTGTTCATTGATCGTCCAGTCATTCCGACATAAACTTTTCCGCATGTGCATGGTATACGGTATATTCCCGACATTGCAAGTGGGTCCCTTTCCTCCTTTGCCGATCTAGGACACTCTTTTATCTTCCTTGTCGGTTTGAAAATCGTATTTACGCCATGTTTGCGCAATATACGGCCGATTCTGTACGAAACTCTGGGAATGTACGGCAGAAAGTCCGTACCCGACATTTCTTTTTCTGATTCCTTACTTCGCCGAGTGTTTGGCTCTATTTACACTTCTAATATAATTTGTGGAGTACCCATTGCTCCTCAGAAAACTGTAGATGAACGTCGGCCTAAGAACCCGAACAGAAGTCAATAGACAGTTTCTCATTATCATAATGTTCTCAACGTAAATCTACTGCATTTCATCTACGTATTTTCCGTCTGTATCTTAAATGAATATCAAAGGACCATGTCCCGTTTATTTGAGATGTCCTTTCTGGAATAAACACTATTCACATAATTCTCTGTCGTCTACATCAATTACAGACTTTAGAATACAATCATTACTATTAAATTATTCATTTAACTGTTGTTTCGTATTTCTGTGTATTTTATTAACACGCAATTTCAGCCAACGCATAGACAGTTTGACCGCATGATCACAGTTACGGGTTATTATTTGCAGCGCATCGGGTTTGGAGCTTGAAGCAGACGTCTATGACTCGACCCTATGAATACACCGAGCTATTCTTTTTAAACGGAGCAGTACATAGCCGACGTACCTACCGTACGAATTACCACAGGTACAGATGCAATTGATTCACTCGTTTGGGATGCTGTTCAGAAGAGTAATCATTCAGTGTAACTGTTAGGTACTGTCGCAGTCGTAGAAAGAATAATCCTAGAGCGGCTAAAACAGAAAACGAAGTTTAAAATAAACGAAAGAATCGAATTACGAACAATGACAGACTGATAGACTGTTTAGTTTTGGCTAACGATCTGTCGAGTCTACGTCAGGACAGTCAAACAGCACAAAAACAAGTGGAAATCATTAAAAAGATACTGTAGAAAGAGACAGTTTCATAAATCATTTGCAAAAGTAAAATACTCGCAAAATAAGTAAAAAAGTTCATGTCTAGTAACAACGTGGTACTCAAACGCCTAAAAAAATACACTAAACTGAGACCTACAACATAGCAATCAAGGAAGAGAGTGGGAGTTAAAATGGCTCTGAGCACTGTGGGACTTAACGTCTGTGGTCATCAGTCCCCTAGAACTTAGAACTACTTAAACCTAACTAACCTAAGGACATCACACACATCCATGCCCGAGGCAGGATTCGAACCTGCGACCGTAGCAGTCCCGCGGTTCCGGACTGCGCGCCTAGAACCACTAGACCACCGCGGCCGGCGGAGTGGGAGTAATAAGATAATAGGAATAGAATTTTTAGACAGAAAATTCGCGACTGAACAGTTCACAAGGCAGAAAAACCCAAGAAAAGCAGAACAACTTGCTCTGACGAACAGGAAAGTGTCCATTCTGAGAGGAATGCTAAAACAGTGCTCTGAAAATGCTTTTTGTTGTACATTGTGTGGTCTAGTAGAGCCCAAAAGTGATTAATAGTAAATAAATTATGTGGAGGTACCTGATTTTCCGTAAGTCTTATTTCCTTTATGAAGTCCAAAGTTGCAACTGTCCCTCTTGTGCTTTTCTTTTTCTAAAGCTAGAGTAATCGTTAAATTATCACCAAGAAGGCACAAAACCGTCATCCATAAGTGAGTGTATGATGTGTTATGACAGCCAGCGGTCTAAAAGATACATGTATGCAACATGACATCATAAACGCCGATCCATACCTTCAGCTGTTAAAAAAATTGCTATGGTTCATGATATCAGATTGAGAACCATTAATGAACTTGTTTTCATGTAAGACGGTGAACCTCACTATTAGTGCCTTGTTGGGCAAGAGGCTTCTAGGAAAGTTAGTGGGAGGACATGTTTCCCAAAGTGGCCTGTGAGAGGGCCAGAGCATGTGATGTGTTTTTGTTGAGTTGTACAAAAGAAAAATATTTCCTGGACAGTGCAGCACACACTAAGCCAGTCTACATGCACGTATGAGAGAAGTTAGAGAGACGTCCCATTGAACTGCTTAGGAAAATTATGGTTCACGTATCACATCATTTAACACAGCTGGCTGCCGCTGTGGGTGACGTCACTGAATTTTAAATTACGTATCCTGTTTTTGCATGTAAAGAAGAACAATTTCGTTGCCAGTGCTTTATTAATGTATTCGTAATACCAAATATTTAATACCAGTTTAATTTATAGGCACCTAGCATTGCAAGAAACGCACTAAGAGACTAAAATGTTAAGGAAAATTACGGCAAAAGATATTTGCGACTACCTGACTCAAAGGACAGCTCAAACACGTCTGTTTCAGCAGGCTATCGAATCACATATGTCCATCATCACAACGAACTTAAAGATGCTGGAGCAGATAGCGGTTTGTCTGCAACGCGGTTTTTGTGTTAGGTAGCATCTTTTTAGTGTAGTTGTCGCAAAGGTAAAGTGGTGTCAAAGCGTACACTGACATCGAAATTGTATAGCAGTGTGTTGTAGGTAATGTACACTGATAAAGCAAAACATTATGACCACTGCCCACCACGATGTTGGATGCCCTCTGGTGGCGTTGCGGGCACGTGACGCGGCAACAGAAGAGATCGTCCAAGGGAAGATATAGGCTGGAAATCGGGAAATCCATTGAGATAAGCGACTTTCACAAAGGGCAGTTTATTATTACGCAGAGTCTGTGAACGAATACCTCGAAAACTGCGATGCTGGTCGAATGTTCACGTGGTACTATCGTGAACATCTACAGAAAGAGGTAGGACAGTGAAACTACCACTAGGCCCTTAATGGTTGGACACCCACGACTCTTCACAGAACGTTGGTTCAAAATGGTTCAAATGGCTCTGAGCACTATGGGACTTAACAGCTATGGTCATCAGTCCCCTAGAACTTATAACTACTTAAACCTAACTAACCTAAGGACAGCACACAACACCCAGCCATCACGAGGCAGAGAAAATCCCTGACCCCGCCGGGAATCGAACCCGGGAACCCGGGCGTGGGAAGTGAGAAGGCTACCGCACGACCACGAGATGCGGGCACAGAACGTTGGGTTCGGAGGTGTGTCTGCCCTGTGAAGTTGGATAGATGGTAAGTAAGTAAGTGTCGTGTGACTACCCGTCGGGTAGACAGTTCGCCCGGTGCTAATCTTTCGATTTGACGCCACTTCGGTGACTTGCGCGTCGATGGGGATAAAATGATGATGATTAGGACAACACAACACCCAGTCCCTGAGCGGAGGAAACCTCCGACCCAGCCGGGAATTGAACCCGGGCCCTTAGGATTGACATTCTGTCGCGCTGACCACTCAGCTTCTGGTGACGGACGGATAGATGCTGATCTGTGGGATCTCTGCCGGAAGAGCACAATGCTGGTGCACGCACAAGTGTTTCGGAACACACCTTTCATCGTACATTGTGTAGCACGGCGCTTCGCAGCAGACCACACCTATGTATTCACATGCTGATGTTCACATGTTGATGTTCACATGTTGATGTTCACATGTTGACCCAACGACATCGTCAGCTACAATTGCAGTGGGCATGGGACCATCGGTATTCGACCGTCGATGAATGGAAACGAGTCGGCTCTTCGGGCGGATTACATTTTTGCAACATCAGGTCGATGGTCATCTCCACAAACGCTCTCATTGAGGTGAAAGGCGACTCCAAATCTGTAGCGCCCCACAGATGCAGACTGGTGGGAACGGTGTCATACTACAGAAGAGTTCTCCTGCACTTGCATGGGACCTGTAGTCGAAGACACGCTGACAGCTGCAAACCAATTGCCTCCTTTCATAGTCGATGTCTTCCCTGACGGCGATGTCATCTTTCACCAGTATAAATGTCCTTATCTCGGAGCCACAACCGTGCTACAGTAGTTTGAGGGGAATTATAGTGAACTCACGTTGATGTCTTGGCGACAAAATTTGCCTGATGTAAATCCTATGGGACCCATGTCGGTCGTTACCGGGCGCCTTCACCAAGTACGCAAATCAGCGCCCCGTTATTCACGCGAATTACATGACCTTTTCGTAGACATGTATTGCCACATACCTCCGCAAATCTACCAACAAACTGTCTGATCCCTGATACGCAGAATCAGTGATGTATTTTGTTCCCAGTGGCCGCGAGGTTAGAGGTGAATAGTGGGGCCCCTCCCACCGGAGGTTCGAGTCCTCCCTCGGGCATGGGTGTAAGTGTTGACCTTAGCGTTTTGTTAGTTTAATTAGTGTGTAAGCCTATGGACCGATGACCTCAGCAGTTTGGTCCCGTAGGATTACAAACACGTAGGAACACATTTTGTTCCAAAGGCGGACAAACAAGCTATTAAGTAGGTGGTCATAGTGTTATGGCTCATCAGTGTATCTCTGCAAGAAGCCCTCGAATGACATGGAAAATACATATTTCAAGGTCATCGGTTGAAACCTGGTCAATGAAGACGTCTTCAAAGGAGAAAGGCGAAATCAGTGATATTACTGGTCACACTACGCGTTGGTCTCCCGCTAGACACCCTTCGTTATTCATATGGAGATGTGGATTTATACTCGCATTTCATAGGCTTAGCCCACTTTTCGCGTGAACTCTAGTTACTCGTCACACTTAACAAGTTAACTGGGGAGATTGTTTGAAAATGTGCCAAAAGTAGGAGAGTTGTGATTAAAACGCAGAAGTTTTAAATTGCACTCTACATAAGTGTGTACGCAGTATAGTAATAAAAGATGACAAGAACCCAACACGGCTGGTGCTGTCTTTCGACGTATTTTCTGAGAAGAGGAGCATATGTTTTTACTACGAAATAAGAATTTAGAAAACCATTTCCGAAGACATTCATTCGTCTTTAAGAAGACTAATGTCTGCAAGAACTTCCACATCTAATAGGAAATTCTAGGATTCAGGTCATGTGCAAAGTCATTATATCAGTGCTAGTATTGAGTTCAGTCTCTCATATATCTGTCTGGTTTTGAAACAGAAGGGAAGAGAATTGAAGTAAAAATATTTAATTGTTCAACTAAAAATGTACTCATACGTGATAATTGTATAACGCCAAACTCTGACATCACACAAATCACAGATGAGAGATACCGGGAACGACACAAGATACAAAATATTTATGACATTATTCGCAGAGATTAAGCACCAGACAAAGTTCTGGTTCATATTTATTGAGAATCATTACGGAGTGAACAGTTGCGCCTGACAGGAAAGGAGCGATAGTCACTCCTGTTTACAGAAAGGAGAAAGCATGGCTGCACAAAATTTCAGACTAAGGTCTACTACAGTATTTGTGAGCATATTTTATGATATAGCAATAGGAAGTTCCTGTAAAGGAGGAAATATTGAAGAATCAGCACAACTATTTAAAAAAAAGTCCCTCATCTGAAATCCAACTCCCATTTATCTAATCATAACATTGGCCAACAGTAGTACCATACACGACAGCTTAAGTTCTCATTTAACGTAAATGACTTACTAGATGCCGGCCAGTGTGGCCGAGCGATTCTAGGCGCTACAGTCTGGAACTGCGCGACCGCTACAGTCGCAGGTTGGATTCCTGCCTCGGGCATGGATTTGAGTGATGTCCTTAGGTTAGTTAGGTTTAAGTAGTTCTAAGTTCTAGGGGACTGATGACCTCAGAAGTTAAGTCCCATAGTGCCCAGAGCCATTTGAGCCATTTTAACTTACTAGATACGGTCAGCAGCACTATGACAGTGACATTACTGTCACATATCGCTAAGCGATATTGTGTAAGATGGCAAGAACTATGCCCCTTGCATGTAGTCATTAAAGATCACCTAACTTACGTTGAGCGAACAGTAGGGCTGAACAAAAATGACTGACAAGGCACAATGCATTTTGTACAGGGTATAGTATGGACATATTTGAATAATTAATGTTGGGTGATGGTTTTAAAGTAATTCACATGATATGAAAACTTTGTGGAAACGCGTCGATTTACTGCAGGCTAGTTTATCCCAAGGAAATATTCAGGACCGTGGCTGGCTAGGGGAGCAGCGAAGGGAAGTGACGATAGCCAGCTTAGGGAGGCTCAAGCTCTGAGAAAGCAGTAAAGGGCGCGGCCTCCAGCTGCCTTAAGATGAGTGACATTGAGTGGGTGGTTGACCCCATGCTGGTGTACCGGCAAGCAGACGGAGAACTTGTACACGCCTGATGATAAATGACCGTCCTCCAGTTTTCAGTGACCATGCAAGAAAGACATGCAAAGCTATGTTGGAACGGTCAACAGAGGCCAAAATATGCGTGTTCATGACTATAGCAACTTCAAGCTGAATTCACAGTCCGCAGAGTCAGAAGTAAATCAGGTGAAGAGTAACAGAACGAAATACGATGACCTCCGATGAGAACGTAGGACCAAGGAATTTCAAGTACTCTCCTGGGAGTCAGAATTCCGGAAAAATTGGTGTTTTGTGCAGACGCTAACCTTGATGGGTGGCCTGGGAGGAGCTAAATAGCAGAAGTTGAGAGGAAGGGAAATTTTGTGGGAATTTGTTCACTTCGCAGAGCAGGCATTGGTCAGCGCTGGGAAGCAATGCATAATTAACACGACTTGTGCTGCATTTGTCGTAAGTGATTTTGCTGTAGGGGAAACCAAAGCGAAGAGCAGACTGGGAGAAGTCTCCGTGGTGGTCTTCCGTTTCCAGCTTGCCTAGAGTGCAGATGTGGCATTCTTTACTCAGCTTGCCTGAGAGAGAGTGAGCATCTCTGCAGTTTAGGACTTAGCAAACGGAGCGAATGAGCTTGGAAATAAAAAGTTTTCCTCAGCTATGTACTGAGCAAGATAGTTAAAAGTGAATAGACGAGTGCAACATTGGAGCACCATGAGGTTGGCCGACATCTGCAAACGACGACGCCCCGCCACGCTCAATTCGGTGATGTTGCGCCCGCTCCAGCCACTGATTAATTTGTTGGATCGCGTCAGCAAAGTTTCCACGAGGGTTTTATGGGCCATGTATTTTTGAATTCTTCTCGCACATTGCATTATGCCTGGTTCAGTCGATAGGAATTACTTTTGATTTATCCCAAACCACTTTCTTAATTAATTTTATGTTCAACATTTGCATCTGGTGTTCAATAGCTGAATATAACATCAATGTCCACCCCTTTTTAATTAAAGGGGATCAATTCTGAATCAATTAATGTCAACACTGTCACCGCAGTTCAGTCAGGAGTCACAGTGCCTTATTACTTTCTTTGCGTTATCTGACATTGCAGCAGTTGTGCACTCTCTGTTTATCTGTTAGTCAATTACCTGGGGTCAACACACACCAAAACCAGATAAGTGATGGGTGGCGTGTTACATATGGCTGACCCATGCCAGGATAGAATACTTCGGGATTTGCTAGGAAGTAGTCTTGAAAAAGGAAATTTTTCCATGTGATCCATTGTTAGCCATTTTTAAGTGAAAAACAGGTAGCATTAGTTACAATAAGTTACATTTCTTTCTTTATGTGGTGTCCTATCAAATTGACATTTATAGGTGCGCATGGTATTTGTGATTTGTAGGAGTACTTATGATGTGCAGTGCCGTAATATGCCGATGCTGAGCACACAGAACACAATCATTGGTACTAGCCTTTTTGGGGGAATTCTTCATGAACTAATTGTCAGGTCACTGCTGACACCCAGTGTATCAATTTGTGTCCTGATGTATGTTTTGCGTTATGTAATTATTGAGTGTAAGGGATCCCTTGCTTGGGGTGGTAATCAGCAATTGGGAAGGAACAGGAATAATGGTTACCAAGATAACAACCAGGAAGAGGTCGAAGTCCGCCCTCCGAAGCCTAGTCCATCCCAACGGGCAGGATTATGAATGACTAGACCAGAGCGCGGATATAGTAAATATAGGCTTAGAATAGGGATATTGCTAAAGTGTCTTATTTGTTTGTGTATGTATTGATCTTAGTGGTAGAATGTCTCGCTTTATATGTGCCTATATTTTGTGTTTTTATTATTAAGAAAGGTATCTCGCCTCTCGATGTTGTGAAAGTGAAGTGCACTTGATTATTTTGTAAAAATACATGAGTAAAGAATAGAAAACAAGTATTTCTGGTCGTACCCCTAGAAAAAGACAGATTAGGGACTCTGTAAGTTATAGGAAGGTTCATTGTAATTGCATCTCCGTCATTGGAGAACATATTTAAGGTGGACAGTCCCGTAGGTCGTCACGAGGACGCACCGACGCACCTCGTATGCCCCTGAATACGTAAGAGGTGGACAGCTATGCGCAGTTGCGTGAATTAGCGCACCCACTGCATGTTAAAATGAACCGGATGTAATCATGTACAGAGTAAACAGCAGCGTTAATACGCCAGAACTACTTGTTGATACCAAGATAGTGTAACAACTGCGAGTGTGATCAGTGAGTTATATTTGTGTTGTGCCATTGTGACATTGCTAATGCGAAAAATGTTCACAGGCCTTATAAAACCATTCGTGACAAAAGGAGAAAGCGGAAAGAAAATAGAGGAGAGAAGAGGTGTCGCAATAGAACACGATAAAGGATGCTATCCAAACTTCCAACAATAATCTTGGTAAGACTAATACATGTCTAAGTTTGTTGTGTTTTATACATGTTCGCAAGTACAATAAGAGGGATGTCTGCCACATAAGGTGTTCAGAAAAAAAAATCAAGATTAGAGATAAAAAGTAGTAAATAGTAGATATGTAGTCGGGTTGGCCAACACCGTGTTAATCGTAGGAATTGGTAGTTAGAAATGGTGATGGGATCCTGTCCAGATAATCTTGATTCTCTGTCCCTTGATTGTGTGCAGGTGAATGACTGTGAAGCAAGTTGTCTTGTACATATTTGTGCGTGTGAATGACTGTGAAGCAAGTTGTCTTGTACATATTTTATGTTTATGTATAAAAAAGTTCTGTTACATTTCTATTTTAATTGATCCTGAAGTTGATTTACAAACAAGAAAATCATTCCATTTGTAATGAGACAATTTCATTGTCTTCAGTAAAAAAAAAAAAAATTATTGTACTGATGGTTAAACATGATCACTTTCCATGTACTAAAATTAGTTGTCTTAGTGTGTTAATGTGGCGTAACTGAGCAAGAGGGAGTTGAAGTTACGACACTCGGCACATCATACACGAGCTGACAGGGAACGAGGACGACAGCAATGAGGGGAACGCACAGCTGACTATGGTGATGGCATGCAGACCACACCCTGAATCGACGGGGTCGGTGGCCAGCTCAGCAGCCAAGGACAGGTGAGGTCCAGCACCTGTGTGTATGAGAAAGAGGTCGGTCCTGGTCTCTGTACACGGTGTGGATCAGGGGCAGCAATGGAAAGGTTCAAGAAGGTTTCTGTATTTGTTGCTCACCACGTCAGGTGGAGCGTCAGCCAAGCTGACCTTTTGTGTCTAATGCCACCAACTTTGAGGACCTGAGTTAAAATAGGCTCTTGTCTGGTCATGGTCCCTCCCTTACCCGAAAACGTCTATAGCATGAGCAATGACCTGTGGCTGAGTCGCGAGAGTTCACCGATCATAGATGCACCAATGGGGTCTTGTACCTGTTGGACAAATGTCAACAATGAGCTCTTAGGTGAGAGCCATCCTGCCTCAAAATATGTGGGCGCCTGTGGCGCCATCTCGGTAATCGACGTTGCTCTCTTCTCAGCCGTTAGCCATCCCTCAACCTGCTAGTCAGAACTAATTTCACTTCCGTTCCTGCATGAAACTTGTGCCGTGTGTGTGAGTGTGTCAGTGTGGATTCAATGAATAACATGCGCCTCAACGAACGTAAAGTACTCATTTGTTCTGTTTATGAATTATGTTATAAGAAGGTTATGATTTTATAAATGTGCCATTTGTCATGTCACGTCTCTTTGTGTTAGAATAAGATTTCATACTTATACCTTGTTACAAATACACAACAGTGGTTGCTCAATATGCAATGATTCTTGTCATTTTGGTTGTGCTTTATAGATGTGTGTGTATATATATATATATATATATATATATATATATATATATATATATATATATATATATATATATATATATACATACATAAAAGGTACATGTGTGTACACAATCCAGACACTGGACTGGGCCAGACATTGTTGAATTGCGTAAAGATGACACTTACACCATGCACAATATATACATCCAGAGACAGTGAGACACAAAAAAAAAAAAACTTACATGAAGTCATTAAAGATCACCTAACTTACATTGAGCGAACAGTAGGGCTGAACAAAAATGACTGACAAGGCACAATGCATTTATAAAATATCAAACATACGTTCACATTTAGTTGAATGAGAGCAACCACTAGCAACTTCACAGAATGTTACACGAATATTGTTCGTGTATGTTTTTAGCAATTTAGGTCGAGTAGGGATGGATAACTGAGAATAAATGGACCTTAAGTTATTATTGTGGGTCTTGCCATTCAAATGACGAGCACAGAGGTGCTTAAACATGTGCATTTGCCCTTTGCGATGTGTGTCCTTGTAATGTAGTTGTCTTTTGAGCACTCTGACCAATAGTTGTCTCAGGAATCGGCAGAGATTGAAGTAAAATTAGACTAAATAATGACCACGTCTTTAACAGTAAATCCAATCATTGAAGGCAGGTACACTAGGAATGAGTGGGAGTTTGCATCAGAGAGGAGGGAGTGGCAATCAATCGCCCATAACTAATCACGTGAATGGATTAAAATAACAGTTATGGAAATATTAATTTTGTACCACAGGTGGTAACACAATAGGAGCCATCACCTGTACTACAAAATTGATTTGAAGAGAGAGGCTATGTAAGATGGCAAGTTCTATGTATGCCCCTTACACGAAGTCATTAAAGATCACCTAACACATATTGAGCGAACAGTTGGGCTGAACAAAAATGACTGACAAGGCACAGTGCATCTTGTAGAGGGTATAGTATGGACGTATTGAAATAATTAATGTCTGGTGATTGTTTTAAAGTAATTCACACGATATAAAAACTTTGTGGAAATGCGTCGATTTACTGGAGGCTAGTTTATCCCAGGGAAGTATACTGGACTGTGGCCAGCTGGGGAGCGGTGAAGGAAAGTGACAACAGGCAGCTTAGGGCGACTGAAACTCTAAGAAATTGGTAATGGGGTGCGGCCTCCAGCTGCCTTAAGATGAGTGACAGTGAGTGGGTGGTTGACCCCATGCTGGTGTACCAGGAAGCAGACGGAGAACTTGTACACGCCTGTTGATAAATGTCCGTCATCCCGTTTTCAGTGAAATATGCGAGAAATCCGTGCAAAGCTACGGTGGAGCGGTCAACAACGGCCAAAATATGTGTATTCGTGGCTACAAAAACTTCACGCTGAATTCACGGTCCGCAGAGTCAGAAGTAAATCAAGTGAAGAGTGACAGAATGAAATACGCCGGCCTCCGTTGGGGACGTAGGACCAAGTAATTTCAAGTACTCTCCTGGGAGTCAGAATTCTGGAAAAATTGTTGTTTTGTGCAGACACTAAACTTGATGGGTGGCGTGGGAGGAGCTAAATGTCAGAAGTATAGAGGAAGGGAAAATTTGTGGGAATTTGTTCACTTCGCATAGCAGGCATTGGTCAGCAGTGGGAAGCGACACACAATTAACACGACTTGTGCTGCAATTGGCATAAGTGGTTTTGCTGGAGGGGAAACTGGGGCAAAGAGTGGACTGGGAGAAGTCTCCATGGTGGACTTCCGTTCCCAGCTTGCCTAGAGTGCTGACGTGGCGTTCTTTACTCAGCTTGTCTGAAAGAGACTTAGCATCTTTGCAATTTAGGACTTAGCAAACGGGACGATTGAGCATGGAGATAGAAAGTTTTCGTTCAGCTATGTACTGAGTAAGATAGAGAGAAGTGAATAGACAAGCGCAGCCTTTCAGCACCACGAAGTTGGCTGACGTCCGCAAACAACGACTCCCCGCCACGCTGAATTTGGTGATATTGCGCCCGCTCCTGCCACTGATTAATTTGTTGGACCACGTCCGCAAAGTTTCCATGAGGGTTTCATGGGCCATGTATTGTAGAATTCTTCTCGCACTTCGCATTACGCCTGGGTCAGTCGATAGGAATGACTTTTGATTTATTGCGCCTTCTCCATGCAAATGCAATTTATTACCACCGCCTGTTAGGAGAGTCATGCAATGTGATGATTGACGGTTGTGAGTTAAAATAAATCTGTGCTAATCGACTGCATCTGTTTCCAATCAAGCAGTCGAAGTCCCAAATCTCTTTCTTAATTAATTTTATTTTCAACATTTGCATCTGGCGTTCAATAGCTAAATAAAACATCAAGGTGGACCCCTTTTTAATTAAAAGGGATCAATTCTGAATCAATTAAGTTCAACACTGCCACCGCAGTTCAATCAGGAGTCACAGGGCCTTATTCCTTTCTTTGCGTTATCCGACATTACAGCCATTTTGCACTCTATGTTGATCTGTTAGTCAATTACCTGGGGTGAACACACACTAAATCCAGATAAGTGATGGGTGGCGTGTTACATATGGCTGACCCATGCCAGGATACGATACTTCGGGATTTGCTAGGAAGTAGTCTTGAAATAGGAAATTTTTCCACGTGATCCATTGCTTAGCCATCTTTAATTAAAAAACGGGTAGCATTAGTTACAATAAGTTACATTTTTTTCTTTATGTGGTGTCCTTTCAAATTGGCATTTATAGGTGCCTGTGCATGGTATTTGTGATTTGTTTGAGTACTTATGATGCTGAGCACACAGAACACAATCATTTGTACTAGCCTTTTTGGGGGAATTCTTCATGAACTGTTTGTCGGGTCACTGCTGACACCCAGTGTATCGATTTGTGTCCTGATATATGTTTTGCTTTATCTAATTATTGAGTGTAAGTGGTACCAGGGTTTTGGGTTTTCGTGTAACATAGAAGTGCAAATGATAACGAGGAGAAAAGACAAGATAACGGCAGAATATAATCAGACTGTTACTCGGGAGAACGTGGGTGATAGTAGGGAAAGCTCTACCGATGAGCGTGACGAACGCGAGTTGCAACTTCCTGAAACTGCGTCTCACGATTAGTTTAGTCCGCTTAATAGCAAGGACGTTGATTCAGGCAGTGATACTGAGGGCTCGGGGGACGCATAGAGTACAGGATTAATCCATAAGTATGGAAGATCCAGCCAGAAGCCAGAGTGTGTTGGAACAAAACAGTGTCCGACCATTATCAAACGATTCATTCACAAGTGATCCGACGGGGGCGCTGAGACGGTACTTGTCTAGATATCGATGGGTTCCTCAGAACAGAGGAGAAGAGTCGCATTTTCAACCACAAAAGAAGAGGATCATAATGCGGCTTCTCTCAAAAATATTACTGACCTGTTGCAACAGATGCAAACGGTGAACTTAGAGAGAGCGCCAACCTTAATGCCGAAATAAAAAAGGCGAAATCGGAGTTGAAAGAGCAAGTAAAAGAGGAGGTAAAGAATTTCGGCGTCAAAATAGAGAAAGAGTTTGCCATCATCAAACGAATGGCAATTAATTGCGAAAGGTGCAAGGAAAATAGCGAGAGAAACTCGGGATTCTGCAAAAAGCACGGCAAAAGTGGGAAGGGTCATGTTATCAAGGCTACAAAGCCGAATAAAAAGTGTCGAAGAAATTCAACAAGAGCAACCGGTCATAGGGCCTAACGAGATGTTGAAAGAGGAGGTGGCGATGTAAAACGTCTCATTACAGAGACATCAGGAAAGGAGAAGGGTGTAATTACTGCGTCGACTGAACCGTCACTTGCCGGAACACAGATAACCGCTTCACGATGTGACAAAGTTGACACTATAAGCAACGGGAACCACGCCTTGATTCACAGCTCTGAGGCAACGACCGAGGTAAACACGGACAGCGCGCGGCAGTCCAGTGAGCACAATTCCTGTCGGATGATTAGATGCACCGAACAACTGTCGAACATACAGAGGGGAAGAGATGACGATAGCGTATCGGAACGAATTATTCCACGTCCCGAAGTTCATACGAATCGCAAGAACGGGCGAAATGATAACTGGAATGATGACCGGTTTGACTACAAGCATTTTGTATCAGTCCGAAAGTTCCATCACTACATAGACGAAGGTAATAGCTTGCATGCAAAAACTTTTATGGGACAATTCGAATTATCTTTGCCCCCACACTGACCATTGATGTATCAGCCGGATTTTGTGTGCTCCCATATGGAGGGCGCGACTGCTGAGTACATGAGAAATGTAGCGAAGTTGAGCGTCTCGTTCGGAGAATTCTAAAATGCCATCTTGGGCAAATATTGGTCTAAAGAAACCCAAGAAAGCATCAAACAAGAAATTATGATGTCCAGAGATATGGGCACCGGAGTCCGGTCATTTTTTTTTAAATATGACAAAAAGGAACCAGTACCTAGACAACCCACGTAGCGGTGCGGAAATCAGATTATGCTACATGAAACTTCCCATTTTGTATCAACAATCACTTGGTGGTCGTTGTGGTAGCGATACTGAGGTATTTAAGGGCATTTTGCGCGAACAGGAATTTGCATTTCAAGAGGAACAGGCCCAAGAGAAACGCCGACATCGTGAACAAAATAACAACCGTCGCAATAATGGACCCCAGTGGGATAGTCGGCCAGTACCGAACTGCAACGGCCACAATCAAGATAAGAGTAATGGCAACTCGAAAAGAAGGTACACGGAAGAAGAGCGACACTCTCCGGTGCAACATAATAAATCACAAAGCACTTGGGGCGGTGATCAGCAATCGGGAAGGAACAGGAATAATGGTTACCAAAATAACAACCAGGAAGAGGTCGAAGTCCGCCCTCCGAAGCCTGGTCCACCCCAACGGGCACGATTACGAATGACTAGACTACAGCGCGGACTTAGTAAATATAGGCTTAGAATAAGGATTTTGCTACAGTGTCTTGTTTGTTTGTGTATGTACTGATCTTAAAGGTAGAATGTCTCGCTTTATATGTGCCTATATTTTGTGTTTTTATTATTAATAAAGATATCTCGCCTCTCGATGTTGTGAAAGTGAAGTGCACTTGATTATTTTGTAAAAACACATGAGTAAAGAATAGAAAACATGTATTTCTGGTCGTACTCCTAGAAAAAGACAGATTAGGGACTCTGTAAGTTATAGGAAGGTTCATTGTAATTGTATCTCCGTCACTGGAGAACATATTTAAGGTGGCCAGACCCATAGCTCGTTACGATGACGCACCGACGCATCTCGTATGCCCCTGAATACGTTAGAGGTGGACAGCTATGCGCAGTTGCGTGAATTAGCGCACCCACTGCTTGTTAAAATGAACCGGATGTAATCATCTTCAGAGTGAACAGCAGCGTTAATACGCCAGAAATACTTGTCGATACCAAGATAGTGTAACAACTGCGAGTGTGATCAGTGAGTTATATTTGTGTTGTGCCATTGTGACATTGCTAATGCGAAAAATGTTCACAGGCCTTATAAAACAGTTCGTGTCAAATGGAGAAAACGGGAAGAAAATAGAGGAGAGAAGAGGTGCCGCAATAGAACACGATAAAGGACGCTATCCAAACTTCCAACAATAATCTTGGTAAGACTAACACATGTCTAAGTTTGTTGTGTTTTATACAAGTTCGTAGGTACAATAAGAGGGACGTCTGCCACATAGTGTATTCTGAAAAAAAATGAAGATTAGAGATAAAAAGTAGTAAATAGTAGATATCTAGTCGGGTTGGCCAACACCGTGTTAGTCGTAGGAATTGGTAGTTAGAAATGGTGATGGGATCCTGTCCAGATAATATTGATTCCCTGTCTCTTGATTGTGTGTGTTTGAATGAGTGTGAAGCAAGTTGTCTTGTACATCTTTTATGTTTATGTATAAAAAAGTTCTGTTACGTTTCTATTTTAATTGATCCTGAAGTTGATTTACAAACAAGAAAATCATTCCTTTTGTGATTAGACAATTGCATTGTCTTCTGTAAAAAAAATCTATTGTACTGATAATATGTTGATAAATGTCCGTCGTCCCGTTTTGGGTCAAACATGCGGGAAAGCCGCGCAAAGCTATGGTGGAGCGGTCAACAGAGGTCAAAATACGCGAGTTCGTGACAATAGAAACTTGACGCTGAATTCATGGTCCACAGAGTCTGAAGTAAATCAGGTGCAGAGCGACAGAATGAAATACGCCGGCCTCCGGTGGGAACATAGTACCAAGGAATTTGAGGTACACTCCTGGGGCCGGCCGGTGTGGCCGTGCGGTTAAAGGCGCTTCAGTCTGGAACCGCGTGACCGCTACGGTCGCAGGTTCGAATCCTGCCTCGGGCATGGATGTGTGTGATGTCCTTAGGTTAGTTAGGTTTAATTAGTTCTAAGTTCTAGGCGACTGATGACCTCAGCAGTTAAGTCGCATAGTGCTCAGAGCCATCTGAACACTCCTGGGAGTCCGAATTCCAGAAAAATTGGTGATTTGTGCAGACGCTAACCTTGATGGGTGGCCTTGGAGGAGCTAAATAGCAGAAGTTGAGAGGAAGGAAAAGTTTGTGGAAATTTGTTCACTTCCCAAAGCAGGCAATGGTCGGCGTTGGGAATCGACGCATAATTAACGTGACGTGCGCTGCAATTGGCGTAAGTGATTTTGCTGGAGGGGAAACCAAGGCGGAGAGCGGACTGGGAGAGGTCTCCGTGGTGGTCTTCCGTTCCCAGCTTGCCTAGAGTGCTGACGTGGAGTTCTTTAATCAACTTGTCTGAGAGATATTGAGCATCTCTGCAGTTTAGGACTCTGCAAACGGGACGATTGAGCTTGGAGATAGAAAGTTTTCGTTCAGCTTTGTACTGAGCAAGATAGCTGGAAGTGAATAGACGAGCGCAGCCTTGCAGCACCATGAGGTCAGCCGACGTCCGCAAACGACGACGCCCCGCCACGCTGAACTCGGTTATATTGCGCCCCCTCCGGCCACTGATTAATTTGTTGGATCACATCGGCAAAGTTTCCACGAGGGTTTCATGGACCGTGTATTGTAGGATTCTTCTCGCACTTCGCATTACGCCTGGGTCAGTTGATAGGAATTACTTTTGATTTATCGTGCTTTACTCCACGCAAACACAATTTATTACCACTGCCTGTTAGGAGCGTCATGTGATGTGATGATTGAAGGTCGTGAGTTAAAATAAATCTGTGCAAATCGACTGCATCTGTTTTCAATCAAGTAGTTGAAATCCCAAGTGACGTTCTTAATTAATTTTATGTTCAACATTTGCATCTGGTGTTCAATAGCTAAATATAACATCAATGTGCACCACTTTTTAATTAAAAGGTATCAATTCTGAATCAATTAAGTTCAACACTGCCACCGTATTTCAATCAGGAGTCACAGGGCCTTATTACTTTCTTTGCGTTATCTGACATTGCGGCCGTTTTGCACTCTTTGTTGATCTGTTAGTCAATTACCTGGGGTGAACTCAGACCAAAACCAAATAAGTGACGGGTGGGGTGTTACTATTGCTTCGTTTTCTGCCACTATTTGGCGGTTACTTTATTGACAGTAGTACACATGTGGGCTTGGAAGGAAGACTTTTCGGTTTTTGCACTGGGAAGGTGCACTCCCGGTGTGGTCTCAGGGTCATGATGTCGGCAGAAGGCAGTCATTGAAACTGGTAAGAAGAAGTAAGGCTTGTCAAGGAGATGGATAAATTTCGCTATTTTGAGGCTGAGGCCTGTTTCGTGCTTTTGAGGTCAGAGCAGTCACCTGTCCTACCTGTGAGTAGGGGACGCCGTGCCGCCACTGCCATAATGGAATATGATAATGTTGTATTTTCTATACGAGCATCAAAGGCTGAGGTGCTGTGGCGCTCCCTGGCCTGGGCTGTATGAGACAGGCGGTTCCTTTTGCTCCAATATTTTGGTCATGCAAATAAACTGAGTTGTCCGGCTACAGCGCTTTGTGCCAGAGGGCAACTAATCAAGGAGACAATGCTCCATACCAGTACCAACTCCGTGTTTCTTAATGTGGGTTTTATGTGCCTAGTGTAGGAGACTTCTGGTGTGTTCCCCTTTTTTTTCTCTCGCCCATGAGTTATTTTGAAAGCAGAGATTTAAGGGAGGAGATGCAACTTCCATCGCATTCGTGTTCAAGCAGCCTTGCGATTGGTCTGCCAGCCGCTGTCTATGCAAGATGCGCAGGATAACATGTTGCGTTTTCCCCATGCAATCTTCCATAAAATTTGATACCTCTCCATAGTGTTAGTGTCATTTTGTTTGAACCCCGACCAAATTGTTCGAAAACTTTGCTCTATTTTAACTGCTTGTGTACTGTGTGCAACTATAAGAGCATACAAAATTCTTTTACTATCATACTTGATTTAAATTACAATATCCGTGAAATTGTCCTACAGCTTTCCCGTGTTTAAGCAGCCCAGTAATAATAAATGTAACCTGTTGCAAACTTAAGGTTGTTGTTCTCTCTGTGGCGCTGTTATCGTTGTGCACAGCGGCCTAACTCGACAAACATTCTCGTATTACTCAGAAAAGGTAACGAGAACTGCACTCGCTCATCTAGTTTGATTATAAGTCTGCTTATTGACTGGGGGAGAGCTGTATCGATAGCCCTTGGATTATAAGTTTGTTGTATGTTGTTTCATGACTATTTGACTAACGACCTAGCGGTATTCAGACGTAATAAGCAGCTATATTTTATAGCAACGTCATAGCATTATGCTGTTGTAGGGTCACTACTGACGCAAACCGATTAAACTTTTATTTTCCACTGAATCTGCAGCTGAGTGCAGGAAATTAGTGTCAACGAACTAACATCAAGTGATATAGAACAATGTAGGCGATAATTTTACTTGCCCACGAGAATCTGAAACTATCGGTTAGTATATAATTACCAGAATACTCTAAAATTTTCGTAGCTGCATTTTAGGTGCAAAAGACGGTAGGAATCCATGCACGCGTTCTCCCCTGAATCGTAGTATTATTAATTATGTTTATAGATGTTCAGCCGAGATGTTAATTCCTTTTTATCGGTACATTTCGACCACTGACGCAGCCGTCTTCTTCTGATGCTTCAAGCTGTGTTGCTATGCGTAATCGCCCCTTGGACTGCAAAACGACAGTGAGTTATTGTTAGCGCTCCACTGATATTAAAAGACCGACTCACAGAACCCTTAATGCGCTTACATGCTAACTGATGCTGATTTGTTTTTCGGTGAGTGGACTGTTACTCTACGAATCTCACCATTGCACAGAGTTTTCCAACCGTGATATTTGAGATGGGAGTCGAGATCCAAATCAGTTGTGTTTCCGATCCCAATAATTGCTTAAAATGAAACTTTCATTCCTATTTATCAGGTTTTCCGATATCATTACTTCGGAAGACTCCTAAATTTTACTGTCTCAGAAAGTTGGCGGCGCGTTTTAGGCGTGCTGTCTAAGGCGCCTTGCCACGGTTCGCATTGCTCCCCCCGTCGGAGGTTCGAGTCCTCCCTCGGGCATAGGTGTGTGTGTCGTCCTTAGCGTAAGTTAAGTTAGATTAAGTAGTGTGTAAGCCTAGGGACCGATGGCCTTAGCAGTTTGGTCCCACACATTTTACCACAAGTTCCAAGTTCAGAAACTTGGATTTGCACAGTGATACTGACCTCGTCGTATTTCATTTCATGATTACACCTGAAGTAGTGTTCTGTGTGAGCTGAACTGATGCTCATTTTAGGCCGATGTTTCACTAATCTTTCTTGCACCTTTCCTTGACTGTTCTTAACATATAGTCCGCCTCACACAACACATGCCACATTCTCGTAGAATGCGGTATACATTCGGCTCTCGGAAACCTAGGTCATCTTTAAGGTCGTAAGAAAGACTGTTTATCTTAGTTGACAGGAGCGAAATATGTGGGACGCCATGTTTCCGTTAGTCAACCGATATTTCCGGAAGTAGTGTCAGCGTTAAGCCAGAAAAGTTGACTCTGAACTTTTCGCTTTCTTCCTTAGACTCAATTTCTCCCTCTGGCGCTGCTTATTTTGACTGAAACACAATGCAGCAGAAACGTGCGTTTCACAGAATAACAACGTGGTCTTCGAAAAACAAACGAGGATCAAAAGGAGTGGCGGTTGCTGGCACTCGAATTCTGCCATAAATAACTATTTGATACAGGCAATACTTCACGATCTGTTTGTAACAGACTCGAAGAAGAAGCAGACTGGTTGGGTCGTAGAAATACCATGCAGCAAATAGGAATAAACCAATGGTTCAACGCCAGAAAGGACAACACCAGTCAATTACTCCGTGAATACCTGAAATATCACATCTCAAGGACGTTAATTTTTCGTTCAAAGGTATTATAATCACCAAACACATAGAACACAAACACCTAAGAGTCGAATGACAAAAATACATTGTTTTCATCGACAAACACACACCAATCAACACAAGATAGCAGAAACACTGGAGAAATACAAAAAGCAGACAAATACCTAGGAGCCGTTATATATCAGTTGTAATTCCAAGACTGCAGATCAGTTTACCTGGGGAAAACAGGCCGGAAATTCAAAACTATGTACAATTCCTAGAAGTATGAGAATAGCTTGTCAACCGTTTGTAAACATGTATCAAAGCATGAGCATAAGCCTTCTAACACTGAACAGGATGGGGCAGTTATTAGAACGAACAATCACAACGGAAAACTAAAGTTACAACAGAATTTTCACACGCAAAGAGCCCTGGCGATAAGCAAAATAGCACTAAATAATCTATTTCACATAAGTACACTACTGGCCATTAAAATTGCTACACCAAGAGTAAATGCAGATGATAAACGGGTATTCATTGGACAAATATATTATACTAGAAGTGACACGTGATTATATTTTCAAGCAATTTGGGTGCATAGGTCCTGAGAAATCAGTACCCAGAACAACCACCTCTGGCCGTAATAAAGGCCTTGATACGCCTGGGCATTGAGTCAAACTGAGCTTCGATGGCGTGCACAGGTACAGCTGCCCACGCAGCTTCAACACGATACCACAGTTTATCAAGAGTAAAGACTGGCGTATTGTGACGAGCCAGTTGCTCGGCCACCATTGACCATACGTTTTCAGTTGGTGCGAGGTCTGGAGAATGTGCTGGCCAGGGCAGCAGTCGAACATTTTCTGTATCCAGAGAGGTCCGTACAGCATCTATAACATGAAGTCGTGCATTATCCTACTGAAATGTAGAGTTTCGCAGGGATCGAATGAAGGGTATAGTCACGGGTCATAACACATCTGAAATGTAACCTCCATTGTTCAAAGTGTCGTCAATGCGAACAAGAGGGGACCGAGACGTGTAACCAATGGCACACCATACCATCATGCCGAATGATGCGCCAGTACGGCGATGACGAATACACGCTTCCAATGTGCGTTCACCGCGGTGTCGCCAAACACGGATGCGACCATCATGATGCTGTAAACAGAACCTGCATTCATCAGAAAAAATTACGATTTGCCATTCGTGCACCCAGGTTCGTCGTTGAGTACACCATCGCAGGCGCTCCTGTCTGTGGTACAGCGTCAAGGGTAACTGCCGCCATGTCTCCGAGCCGATAGTCGTCGTCGAAATGTTCCTGCAGATGGTTGTTGTCTTGCAAACGACTCTGGGATCGAGACGTGGCTGCAAGATCCGTTACAGCCATGCGGATAAGCTGCCTGTCATCTCGGTTGTTAGTGATACGAGGCCGTTGGGATCCAGCACGGCGTTCCGTATTACCCTCCTGAAACCACCGGTTCCATATTCTGCTAATAGTCATTGTATCTCGACCAACGCGAGCAGCAATGTCGCAATACGATTAACCGCAATCGTGATAGGCTACAATCCGACCTTTATCAAAGTCGGAAACGTGATGATACGTATTTCTCCTCCTTACACGAGGCATTACAACAACGTTTCACCAGGCAACAGCGGTCAACTGCTGCATATATGAGAAATCGGTTGGAAACTTTCCTCATGTCAGCAGGTTGTAGGTGTCGCCACCGGCGCCAACCTTGTGTGAATGCTCTGAAAAGCGAATCATTTGCATATCGTAGCATCTTCTTCTCGTCAGTTAAATTTCGCTTCTGTAGCACGTCATCTTCATGGTGTAGAAATTTTAATAGTCGCAGCCACAAAAACAATAACAAGGAAATTACACTGATTAGCCAGCACATATGACAACCGATCTACTATCGATGTAAGCTTGTCCAGGTGATAGCAGCGTCACCTGGTGAGGAATGACTGCTAGTCAGACACACGCACTGGCATGTAGAACCAGTCAGTTTGCTGTCTCTGTGTAGAATGGTGGAGGCGCGCGATCTACCTGCGTTTGACCGAGGGCAGATTGCAATGGCCCAGAGGCTAAGCACCAGCATTTTGGGAACTGTATGAGCAGTCGAGTGTTCTTCGAGTGCTGTGGTGTGTGTCTTCAACATGTGGCGAAACCAAGGTGAAACCACGTCTGCACGTGACGTCGTGTAGTTGGGCGCCCACCACTCACTAGAGATATCGGACGTCGTAGGCTGGGCAGACTGGTAAAATAACATAGGTGGCAAACTGTGATGGAACTAACATCAGACATTAATGCTGGGCAGAGCACAAGTATGTCTCTGAAAACACAGTGCACCGAACACTCCTAACGATGGACCTCGTTAACCGACGATTCATGCATGTGCCCATGTTAACACCATGACATTGGCAACTGTGAGTGAATCCATCGGCACTGAACGTTGGCGCAGCGGAAGAGCTATGCATGGTCTAATGAATACCGACACCTTCATCATGTCGAAGGGAGGGCGCGAATCCGTCGGCTTCCAAGGGAACAGCTCCGTAACACTCTACTACGAGACGGAGACAAGCTGGAGGCGGCTCCAATATGCTCTGTGGAACATGCGTGGGCATCCATGGGTCAAGCTGAGGTCGTGCAAGGCACTATGTCGGCCAAGGAGTATTTTATACTGGTTTCAGACCACGTACACGTACACGTACAAGGTCGTGTTTCCCTATGGCGGTAACATTATTCAGCAGGATAATGCTCCTTATCACAAGGCCAAGAGTGTGGTGGAGTGGTTCGAGGAACGCAGGGGGGACTTCCAGTTGATGTGCTGGCCCCCCCAAGTCACCAGATCTGAACCCGATCGAACACATTGTAATGTTGTTGCCTTAATTTGTTATGAAGACTTTATTTGTCTGCTGGATTAGTTTTTCGTCTATTTGTTCGCCTAGCTCGCGGATCGATTTTTTAGATTTTTGCGTCATTTGTTCGCCTAGCTCGAGGATCGACTTTTCAGATTTCTGCGTCATTTGTTCGCCTAGCTCTCGGATCGATTTTTCTGATTTCTGCGTCATTTGTTCGCCTAGCTCTCGGATCGATTTTTCAGATTTTTGCGTCATTTGATCGCCTGGCACTCGGATCGATTTTTCAGATTTCTCTGCGTTTTCTTTATTTTGTTGCAATAAGGCTTTCATGAGTTCTGCCAAATCAGTTTGGTTAGTTGGAGGCAAATTAATTTCTGGTTCTGATGTGAGCCCGTTCGTCCTGTTTTGCATTTCCTCTGAAGTATTCCCCAATGCAATTTCGGAACCGTCCAACGCGTTAATATTCGAAATCGAATTATCCCCTTGGTCCATGTTGCGTAAGTTGTTGGACCGCCTACTTTTAGCTTGGTGACGTGTCTGCATTAGTTCAATTTATACCCGGTACGCGACACACTAATCAAAATAAATGTATCCGCCAAAAATTACGACAGTCACACGAAAGGTACCCAACCTAGTACGCACTTTTTCACACGCAAAACAAATTTATATCTTTGATCGAAGTCAGTGCAATTTACAAGCGAGAAAAAAAAAACACATACATATAAAACACAAAAATATATTGTTTGAGCGCTGCAGGGAAAAAAAATTAAGATTATACAATGCTCGCAATCTAACGTTTCAGAGATTCCAGAGTCTAGCGGAATCACAGAACAGGGTCGCAATGTGTAATGTTGTTGCGTGAATTTGTTATGTAGGCGGTGCTGATGGACAATAAAAGTGGGTTAAATGCTGTGAGCTATGTGAGGAAGTTAACCTTGCGTTTCTGCGCAACTGTTTCACCAGGTACTCAGTCTAGCTTACCAAATTCCCAACCAGACTAACATTAATTATAATCTTTTAGTATTCATCTTACGATAAACGGTTTTATATATATATATATATATATATATATATATATATATATATATATATATATCCCCCATGAACCATGGACCTTGCCGTTGGTGGGGAGGCTTGCGTGCCTCAGCGATACAGATAGCCGTACCGTAGGTGCAACCAAAACGGAGGGGTATCTATTGAGAGGCCAGACAAACGTGTGGTTCCTGAAGAGGGGCAGCAGCCTTTTCAGTAGTTGCAAGGGCAACAGTCTGGATGATTGACTGATCTGGCCTTGTAACAATAACCAAAACGGCCTTGCTGTGCTGGTACTGCGAACGGCTGAAAGCAAGGGGAAACTACAGCCGTAATTTTTCCCGAGGGCATGCAGCTTTACTGTATGATTACATGATGATGGCGTCCTCTTGGATAAAATATTCCGGAGGTAAAATAGTCCCCCATTCGGATCTCCGGGCGGGGACTACTCAAGAGGATGTCCTTATCAGGAGAAAGAAAACTGGCGTTCTACGGATCGGAGCGTGGAATGTCAGATCCCTTAATCGGGCAGGTAGGTTAGAAAATTTAAAAAGGGAAATGGATAGGTTGAAGTTAGATATAGTGGGAATTAGTGAAGTTCGGTGGCAGGAGGAACAAGACTTCTGGTCAGGTGGCTACAGGATTATAAACACAAAATCAAATAGGGGTAATGCAGGAGTAGGTTTAATAATGAATAGGAAAATAGGAATGCGGGTAAGCTACTACAAACAGCATAGTGAACGCATTATTGTGGCCAAGATAGATACGAAGCCCACGCCTACTACAGTAGTACAAGTTTATATGCCAACTAGCTCTGCAGATGACGAAGAAAAATTAAGAAATGTATCATGAAATAAAAGAAATTATTCAGATTGTGAAGGGAGAAGAAAATTTGATAGTCATGGGTGACTGGAATTCGAGTGTAGGAAAAGGGAGAGAAAGAAACATAGTAGATGAATATGGATTGGGGGACAGAAATGAAAGAGGAAGCCGCCTGGTCGAATTTTGCACAGAGCACAACATAATCATAACTAACACTTGGTTTAAGAATCATGAAAGAAGGTTGTATACATGGAAGAACCCTGGAGATACTAAAAGGTATCAGATAGATTATATAATGGTAAGACAGAGATTTAGGAAACAGGTTTTGAATTGTAAGACATTTCCAGGGGCAGATGTGGACTCTGACCACAATCTATTGGTTATGACCTGTAGATTAAAACTGAAGAAACTGCAAAAAGGTGGGAATTTAAGGAGATGGGACCTGGATAAACTAAAAGAACCAGAGGTTGTACAGAGATTCAGGGAGAGCATAAGGGAGCAATTGACAGGAATGGGGGAAATAAATACAGTAGAAGAAGAATGGGTAGCTTTGAGGGATGAAGTAGTGAAGGCAGCAGAGGATCAAGTAGGTAAAAAGACGAGGGCTAGTAGAAATCCTTCGGTAACAGAAGAAATATTGAATTTAATTGATGAAAGGAGAAAATATAAAAATGCAGTAAGTGAAACAGGCAAAAAGGAATACAAACTTCTCAAAAATGAGATCGACAGGAAGTGCTAAATGGCTAAGCAGGGATGGCTAGAGGACAAATGTAAGGATGTAGAGGCCTATCTCACTAGGGGTAAGATAGATACCGCCTACAGGAAAATTAAAGAGACCTTTGGAGATAAGAGAACGACTTGTATGAATATCAAGAGCTCAGATGGAAACCCAGTTGTAAGCAAAGAAGGGAAAGCAGAAAGGTGGAAGGAGTATATAGAGGGTCTATGGAAGAGGGGAAATGGAAGAGGATATAGATGAAGATGAAATGGGAGATATGATACTGCGTGAAGAGTTTGCCAGAGCACTGAAAGACCTAAGTCGAAATAAGGCCCCCGGAGTAGACAATATTCCATTGGAACTACTGACGGCCGTGGAAGAGCCAGTCCTGACAAAACTCTACCATCTGGTGAGCAAGATGTATGAAACAGGCGAAATACCCTCAGACTTCAAGAAGAATATAATAATTCCAATCCCAAAGAAAGCAGGTGTTGACAGATGTGAAAATTACCGAACTATCAGCTTAATAAGTCACAGCTGCAAAATACTAACACGAATTCTTTACAGACGAATGGAAAAACTAGTAGAAGCCAACCTCGGGGAAGATCAGTTTGGATTCCGTAGAAACACTGGAACACGTGAGGCAATACTGACCTTACGGCTTATCTTAGAAGAAAGATTAAGGAAAGGCAAACCTACGTTTCTAGCATTTGTAGACTTAGAGAAAGCTTTTGACAGTGTTGACTGGAATACTCTCTTTCAAATTCTAAAGGTGGCAGGGGAAAAATACAGGGAGCGAAAGGCTATTTACAATTTGTACAGAAACCAGATGGCAGTTATAAGAGTCGAGGGACATGAAAGGGAAGCAGTGGTTGGGAAGGGAGTAAGACAGGGTTGTAGCCTCTCCCCGATGTTGTTCAATCTGTATATTGAGCAAGCAGTAAAGGGAATAAAAGAAAAATTTGGAATAGGTATTAAAATTCATGGAGAAGAAATAAAAACTTTGACGTTCGCCGATGACATTGTAATTCTGTCAGAGACAGCAAAGGACTTGGAAGAGCAGTTGAATGGAATGGACAGTGTCTTGAAAGGACGATATAAGATGAACATCAACAAAAGCAAAACAAGGATAATGGAATGTAGTCTAATTAAGTCGGGTGATGCTGAGGGAATTAGATTAGGAAATGAGGCACTTAAAGTAGTAAAGGAGTTTTGCTATTTGGGGAGCAAAATAACTGATGATGGTCGAAGTAGAGAGGATATAAAATGTAGGCTGGCAATGGCAAGGAAAGCGTTTCTGAAGAAGAGAAATTTGTTAACATCGAGTATAGATTTAAGTGTCAGGAAGTCATTTCTGAAAGTATTCGTATGGAGTGTAGCCATGTATGGAAGTGAAACATGGACGATAAATAGTTTGGACAAGAAGAGAATAGAAGCTTTCGAAATGTGGTGCTACAGAAGAATGCTGAAGATTAGATGGGTAGATCACATAACTAATGAGGAAGTATTGAATAGGATTGGGGAGAAGAGAAGTTTGTGGCACAACTTGACCAGAAGAAGGGACCGTTTGGTAGGACATGTTCTGAGATATCAAGGGATCACCAATTTAGTATTGGAGGGCAGCGTGGAGGGTAAAAATCGTAGAGGGAGACCAAGAGATGAATACACTAAGCAGATTCAGAAGGATGTAGGTTGCAGTAGGTACTGGGAGATGAAAAAGCTTGCACAGGATAGAGTAGCATGGAGAGCTGCATCAAACCAGTCTCGGGACTGAAGACCACAACAACAACATATATATATATATATATATATATATATATATATATATATATATATATAAAGACAATTTAAATAAAAAGAAATAAATCAGTTTATATTTGGACATTTATTTTAACATTGATCATTGTTCCGTTAAAATTTCAGCATATCAAACTTGATTCATAACTAAACTGGTGCCTTATTTAGGATTGTGAAAATGTGAGTTTGTAATCTTACAGAACACATCAAATAGGGAGCCAAGATTAGGAGACTACATACAACACTGCATTCATAAAATAACACACGAAGAACGTTGAAACATATGCAAGAGGAAATTAACCACAACCAACCGATTCAATTTTCACCCAAAGAAGTTACGTTCGTAGCGCAATCCTGTCCGTCATGTAATTACCACACACTAGTATACTAAATTCATACTAACTCTCTGTGAAATCTTCCAAAAAAAGATAGCTGAGGGCTACTTTGATGATTGCACCACATGCTTCACGTGGTCAACTTGGTTTACACGAAGAGTGTAACTCCACAATAATTTTGATAATTAAAATAAATTAGATCGAAAAGCAATTTACAAAAGAAAAACCTCGAACTGGTTACTACCGTCTTGCTATTAACCTGATGGGTCAAACAATTGTATAAACACGTGGTACTGGTCTCACAAAGTACACCCCACGTGGGTTGAACATAAAGAAAAGTTGTTATATTGAAAAATATTGTCAAGACGAGACGTTACAATCTCACGCACATTCGCATTTAAGATTGATGATCTTAGTTAGAGTTACTGATCAACACGTGGTTCCACTTTACTCACAAACTAGTGACAAAGCAACTACCGGAAGAAATTCTGAACTTAACACTCGAATTACACTGCGTTGCAATTTAAGATAACATTAGATATTTTAGAGCTAAGCCTGAGATAAAGGTGATTAAATTTTCAGTTAGGCTGAACTTAAGAAATCCATTGTCCTACGGACTTAGCAGACACGCGCTTAGCCGGAGATCTTAATACTTCGGACGCTCGCCGCGGACAGACTGACCTGCTGGGCTCCTACCGATCGTGTTTCACAAATACAAACGGAAGTGACCAGAGAGGCTGCTCCTTATACCAACATGACAAGGGACGGACAGGACCATACTAAGAATAGAAACCTCTTTGCTTCTAGAAAGCGTAGCTACCTGTTCCGACGTTGGTCCTACTGTTCTCTAGCAGACAGGCTTGTCTGCTACCATCAAGCATGCAACTACAAATACATTTGCTCATTCAGTCTTTCACACAGAAGGGAAGGGGGATGACAGTATCTTATCATATACAGTATATAAAATAAAGCGGATTTAGGTTCCGTATGAGACTGTGTGACATGAATTACATATAAACTGTGTTTTAAAGTGTGGTAGTGTGACAGATCGTTCTTTTTTATGTGTAAAAGTAACACGTTTCACTGCCCAGTCTCGTCCCAGATAGTCAGAAAAACCACAGTAAATTTAAAAGAGGAATTTATGCCGTAAATGACAACAGATTTAAGAAATTAACATGAAAGGAATCCAACAGAGACCTTTCAACATCTGGGATTTGATTGAATATGGCATCAGAGTTTATAGCACCTCTCCCCAGAACTTAGTGGAATTAGGTGACTTGTGTGTGCAGATTTAGTACCAACTCTCTCCATCGACCTACCAAGACCTCTTTGCTTCCACGCGTCATTGTTAATGACGCGTCGCGGCTGTTATACGTGCCAGTGGTGGCCATACTAGCTACTACTAGGTGATCACAATGTTTTGGCTGATCAGTGTAAACAGCAACATACTGAACATCCGCAGAAGATAGAAGTCCATTACAAAAAAATGAAATCTTCTCCACTCATTTTCCGCACTTGTCCCTGATCAGAGATCCCTGATCACAGGTAATAACACATGGTCCTCCACAACAAATAAACGAATATCAACCTGTATACGGACAACACAATACAAACAGAAGGATAACAAAGTCACACATGACGTTTGGCAACCTTATACATAAAGATCCGCCAGAAAAAAACGCTTTTAAAAAATACATACGCTTAAAGTGAAGTGTACATGTGAAATGAGCTTGTAAACACCGAATATCCTGGTGTACACAAGAGAACAATGCATAATTCTGGGACGACGTATGTAATAATGAAATCTCAAAAACTCTGTAAGTAGATTCAGACAGCGAATTAACCTTCCTAAACGTTTGCTCCATAAAGTTATTCCTCACCTAACAATAAGAGATTAACGAAAAAAGGCATCCCCGTTGTTTCACAGTACTCCTGTTCACCTGCTCTGTGTCGTTGTGACTGTTTTCTTTTCCTGAAATGGAAGACTGTCTCAAAAGGACGTCATTTTGGGACTCTGGAGAACATTCAGAATAATGTGATCGACATGTTAAAGGTCCTACCAGTCGAAGGCTTTCAGCGCTGCTACCAAGACAGGAAACAACGACTCCACCGTTGTACAGCAGCTGAAGGGAACAACTTTGAAGGGGACAATATTGTTGTTTGAAAACAATAAAAGCTTTGGTAAGTAAAAAATCAGGCTCATTATTTTTCTCCGCCCCTCGTAAACACTCTAAAATTTTGTATACATTGATTTTTACCCTTCTGTATATACAGAACCAATATGTATTGGAGACCACTAAGGATAATTTGCAAATAAATCGAAGAGAAAAGCGTATGGCGTAAAAACAAAGAGCTTTTAATTTCAGAGACCGATCACTTCTCCAAGAAAATATTAAAAATAATGTTTCAGACTGCACGGTACATTGATATTCTGTACATGCTCCACTATCCGTTGTCGGCAACACGGCGTTTCATCGGAGAGACGTAGTGACGCAGTAAACAAGAAAAATGAGATATGAATCAAAAGAGAATGAAGGTTTCCTGTAAGGGTCCTCCACTGGAGAGTCGACCTCGGCAGCCACAGGAGGCTTTGGCGGCGAGGCCCGGGGTTATCCGGGGTGGAGACCCTGCGTCGCCTGAACAGATGACCGCGGCTGCAGGCGATGGCCCACTTGTTACCACCCCGTGCAGCCAGCGCTTCTTGTGCTGTCCGCAGGCCGCGGGGCCAAAGGGAGGCGGCGTCCGCTATGCATGTCCTTACTGGGTAACCTCTATATCTACGTCTGTAACAGCACTCGACAAACCACGTTGAAATGCACGGTGCAGGGTGCCATGTATTGACGTTTATTCACGTTCCGTTTGCGTACGGAGCGTTGGGGGAATATTTACTGAGGCCCATCAGTGCGTACTGTAATTAGCTTCCCCTTGTCTTCGCGGTTCCTAAGGGAACGATACATACCTAGTCCAAATAAGGGTGTCCCAAAAAACAATCGACAACACTTACAAGGGAACTTCCCCATCACACCCCCCTCAAATTTAGTTATAAGTTGGCACAGTGGATAGGCCTTGAAAAACTGAGCACAGATCAATCTAGAAAACAGGAAGAAGTTGTGTGGAACTATGAAAAAAAATAAGCAAAGTATACAAACTGAGTAGACCAAGGGCAAGATATGCAACATCACGGACACTGTGAACTCAGGAGTGCCGTAGTCCCGTGGTTAGCATGAGCAGTTGCGAAATGAAAGGACCCGGGTTCAAGTCTCCCTCGAGTGAAATATTTACTTTCCTTTTTTTCGCAAAGTAATGATCTGTCCGTGCGTTCATTGACGTCTCTGTCCACTGTAATAAGGTTAGTGTCTGTGTTTTGCGACCTCACCGCAAAACCGTGCGATTAGTAGACGAAAGGATGTGCCTCTCCAATGGGAACCGAAAACATTTGATCGCAAGGTCATAGGTCAACCGATTCCTCCACAGAAAAACACGTCTGATATATTCTATACGACACTGGTGACGGCATGTGCGTCACATGACAGAAATATGTTGTCAACCCCCCTAACCTCCACACTTGGCGAACGGGTAAAAAGATTCTTCTACCTTGCCCGGGACGGCCGCGGTGGCCGTGCGGTTCTAGGCACCTCAGTCCGGAACCGCGTGACTGCTACGGTCGCAGGTTCGAATCCTGCCTCGGGCATGGACGTGTTTGTTGTCCTTGGGTTGGTTAGGTTTAAATAGTTCAAAGATCTAGGGGACTGATGACCTAAGATGTTGAGACCCATAGTGCTCAGAGCCATTTTGAACCTTGCCCGATTTAGGTTTTCTTGTGGATATGATAAAGACTCCCAAAAAAGAGATGAAAACATAAGAGTTTGTCACATAAACTGCAACAAATGAATGCAACAGTTTCACAGTCGCATCGGACGGACGGACGTACAGATAATAATTGTCCGAAAATAAAAAATTAAACTTCCCACTCGAGGGAAGACTTGAACTAAGGACCTCTTGTTTCGCTGCTGCTCACGCTAACCACGGGACTACGGCGCTCCACGTTATCCTTGATGTTGCCTATCTTTCGCATGGACTACTCAGTTTGTATACTTTGCTTCTTTTTTCATAGTTCCACACAACTTCTTCCTGTTTTCTCGATTGATCTGTGTACAGTTTTACAAGGCCTATCCACTGTGCCAACTTATAACTAAATCTAAGGGGGGTGCGATGGGGAGGTTACCTTGTTAGTATGTTGTGCCGGGTAGGCAACCAACCGTTTATCAAGAAGATTCACTTATTCCAAAAGATATTAAAAATAATGTTTCAGATTGCATAGTATATTCATATTTTGTACATGCTCCGCTTTCAACACTGCAATGGAAGAGGAGGTGGACGGCAAATTACATTTCCTCGAGGTGCTGGTTTTTAGAAACGAAAATGGGCCCCTCAGTATACCGAAAACCCACGCACACGGACCGTTATTTGCACTGGGATTCGAACCACCACCCACAACAGAAGCGGGGCGTTATCAAGACGCTACTGGACAGAGCTAGAAATATTTGTGAACCTGAGTTGCTCGACGCTGATATGGAACATCTCCACAATGCACTAATGAAGAACGGATATTCGTCCGCCGAAATAAAACGTGCCTTGAGACAGCCACGCAGAAACCTTAGTGACGTACAGGCTACTGCAAAATCTAAGGTTTTCCTGCCGTTTGTTAAAAATCTAACGGAAAGAATAGGAAGGATCTGGACGAAGCGGAATATTATCTTAATTTAAAAGCCCACCAGGAAGATACAGGAATACCTCAAGCCTGCAAAGGACACTCGCAAACCACTGGAGAAAGCTGGAGTGTATAGGATCCCATGCAACTCTGGAGATGTCTATGTGGGTACCACTAAAAGAACTGTTTCCAAACGTTTGGAAGAGCACATGGGGCCATTGTAGATGAGGAGAAACGGAACGATCAGCTGTTGCGGAGCATGCTTTCCAGCCAGGTAACCACCACATTCGTTTCGAGAAGACGCAATTACTAGTGGCCACAAACGGATATTACGAAAGACTCTACAGGAAGGCAATCAAAATCGCCAAACAACCTAATAATTTCAATTGGAAGGAGGAGGGCTTGAAATTAAACGGTATATGGATTCCGGTGTTGATGAAGATGTGTACCACCCATCCACCACTGGGTGATTGCAACGGCGATCGACGGCAGCGGACAACGGCCAATCGCACTAACGTTTTCAAAACACGTGACGTCACGCCTCGGCGCGGGAGCGCGCGGACATGGAATTTAGCGGCAGTCAGTAGCGAGCCAGTGGGTGTGTTGGACTTTCCATCGAGCTACAGACCCCCTTGAAGATGTCCCCGGCAGACGGGGACGAAACGTTGGGAATTGACACAGAATTCATCAACCGACCACGGCATAACAGGCCGGATAATTATAATGTACATGAGCAGTGCAAAATGTACCAGTACACCGCCTGGGTAATGACCAACATGGTGCTTGTATGCTGTAAAGAAAATTGCAGTGGGAGAACTGCTCCCAGATTGAATTCAGAACGTTTTAAAAAACAAGCGCACCCCCCGTCATAGCCCCTGAGAGACGCCTCAGGGAAGCCGGAAAGTTGCACACAGGTTTTTTTGTGTCTGTTGCGCTTGGTACTTGCGAATACAGCCATCAGTCTAGCGTTCGTCCTCTGATAATTGCTGCAATGTGATGCGGCTTGTCCACGCTCGTCTCGAGTAGAAAGTGCTGACAATGTTCGAAGAGAAGCCAGCCACCAGCACTCAGAAGGTGGCACAGGTGCTGCACACAGATAAATGTGCCACGTGGCGTGTTGTTCTTGAGCACCGGCTCCATCTAAACCAAGTGCAGGAAGTCAGGACTTTATTGGAGAAGGACTACACACGACGGCTACACATTATGTAGTGGTATTTACAACAATGCGTACTGCAGCAGCAACTCCCGAGTATGGTACTACGAACGGACGAATTCACGTTTATTAGAGACTGCATATAAAGCTTGCGCAGCATGCATGTCTGGGCGGCGGAATATCCGCATTAGTAAGTGATTCAAAATCACCAACACGTTGTCGGTATGAACACTTTGGGCAGGGATAATTGGTAACAATGTAGTTGGACCATACCTACTGCCAGAAAGACTACCAGGACCGATCTACCTCAGATTTATTTCACTACTGGCCATTAAAATTGCTACACCACGAATATAACGTGCTACAGACGCGAAATTTAACCGATAGGAAGAAGATGCTGTGATACGCAAATGATTAGCTTTTCAGAGCATTCACACAAGGTTGGCGCCGGTGGCGACACCTACAACGTGCCGACCTGAGGAAACTTTCCAACCGATTTCTCGTACACAAACAGCAGTTAACCGGCGTCGCCTGGTGAAACGTTGTTGTGATGCGTCGTGATGGAGAAGAAATACGTACCATCACGTTTCCGACTTTGATAAAGGTCGGATTGTTGGCTATAGCG
Source organism: Schistocerca serialis cubense (assembly GCF_023864345.2). NCBI lineage: Eukaryota > Metazoa > Arthropoda > Insecta > Orthoptera > Acrididae > Schistocerca > Schistocerca serialis. Next base: position 999,093,501 of record NC_064639.1, read on the forward strand.
ATTATGATTTAGCGTATCGCGACATTGCTGCTCGCGTTGGTCTAGATCTAATGACTGTTGGCAGAATATGGAATCGGTGGCTTCAGAAGGGTAATACGGAACGCCGTGCTGGATCCCAACGGCCTCATATCACTAGTAGTCGAGATGACAGGCATCCTATCCGCATGGCTGTAACGGATCGTAACCGATCTACCTCAGATTTATTTCACTACTGGCCATTAAAATTGCTACACCACGAATATAACGTGCTACAGACGCGAAATTTAACCGATAGGAAGAAGTTCTAGCAGCACCTGTGCCACCTTCTGAGTGCTGGTGGCTGGCTTCTCTTCGAACATTGTCAGCACTTTCTACTCGAGACGAGCGTGGGGTCGGTCACCTCTTGTTCGCATTGACGGCACTTTGAACAGTGGACGATACATTTCAGATGTGGCTCTACACTTCATTCGATCCCTGCAAAACACTACATTTCAGCAGGATAATGCACGACAGCATGTTGAAGGTCCTGTACGGGCCTTTCTGGATACAGAAAATGTTAGACTGCTGCTCTGGCCAGCACATTTCCCAGATCTCTCACCAATTGAAAACATTTGGTCAATGGTAGCGCCGGCCGAAATGGCCGAGCGGTTCTGGGCGCTACAGTCTGGAACCGCGCGGCCGTTACGGTCGCAGGTTCGAATCCTGCCTCGGGCGTGGATGTGTGTGATGTCATTAGGTTAGTTAGGTTTAAGTAGTTCTAAGTTCTAGGGGACTGATGACCTCAGAAATTAAATCCCGTAGTACTCAGAGCCATTTTCAATGGTGGCCGAGCAACTGGCTCGTCACAATACGCCAGTCACTACTCTTGATGATCTGTGGCATCGTGTTGAAGCTGCATGGGTAGGTGTAACTGTACCCGCCATCCAAGCTCTGTTTGACCCAATGCCCAGGAGTATCAGGGCCGTTATTACGGCCAGAGGTGGTTCCTCTGCGTACTGATTTCTCATTATCTATGCACCCAAATTGCGTGAAAATGTAATCACATGTCAGTTCTAGTATAATATATTTGTCCAATGAATACCCGTTTATCATCTGCATTTCTTCTTGGTGTAGTAATTTTAATGGCCAGTAGTGTAAATATATTTTGCCTACCGTATTTTGTGCTACTAAATGCTCGGACAGACATGTAGCTGCAACATGACGGAGCTCCAGCACTCTCTGATGTCGTCGTGTGGTATCGCCTCAAAGTCTGATATCCCAATCGATGGACTGGTAGAGGTGAATCAGTTTCATAGCCAGCGCGGTCACCATATCTGACACTTCTAGACTATTTTCTGTGGGGCTGTACGAAGGGTATAGTGTATGACACACCTATAATGTCAGTGGAGGACCTTATTGCTCGCGTACACAGAGCGATTCAAGTACTTCAAAGACAGCTCTCGTATTGGCACATGTCGGTGAGGCTTAGTACAGCCAATGTAGGCTCGGCATTGATGTAGAAGGTACGTAGTCCGAAGCCCATGTGTAAAGTAGACTGCACGATGCGGTACATTTGTTGTGTCTATTGACGTAATGTAGAACCCACATACGTCTCGGACAGCAACGCTCTCCACCGCTCAAGCCGTGCATTTCCGGATATGCGTTCCTTCTTGAAAACCCATCAGTGTGCCTTCCCGCACAACATACCAAGCGTTGTCGGTATTCTCTTTCGGATACCGTTCATAGTCCTAGATTCCACGTTCCTTGGATCTTTGTAATTTGGCACCCGTGGGTAACTGGCATCAGTCTTCAATGTCTGGTCATTTCAGATGTTTCACCTTTCCAGTGACATACCGCAGTGGGCCAGTCGAATCTGTAACAATTCGTCATTCCCTCCTCTCTATTCGTTCAACATACCCTTGAGACATTTCCACCAAAAACGGCACATCGTTTTCCGATCATTCTCATCAAAAAGTTATTGCACTGATTCGAGTCCCCTTGGGCGCAAACAAGCCAGTCCTTTTTAATGTCGCTAAAAAGATGAGTTACCAATGCCAGTGGGGCGGTATGCAACAGTGGTTGGGGAAACAGAATGGCCGGGTGGGGAATTTACGTTGAAAGAAACAGCGCTGACAGTAATGTATAACTTAGTCTCAGGCCCCGAACAGCTAACAACAGGAATGTAATGATGTTTTAAAATGTTTCTAATTTAGAAGCGCAAAACTCAGTGGAAGTCTCACTAATCATAAGAAATATGCCACAGTGCTAAAGAAACTGATAATCTATACAATTTACCAAAACTAACAAGTGATAGTATTACGAAAACGATCACTCAGAAAATTTTATGAAGTTAAGCTCAACGTTATAAGGATATCAATCTCTGAGCATTGGAGCGGGGTTGGGGGCGATGTGGTAACAGTGTAAGATGGCAGAAACTATGCCCCTTACATGAAGTCATTAAAGATCACCAAACTCACGTTGAGAGAACAGTAGGGCTGAACAAAATGACTGACAAGGCACAATGCATTGTGTAGAGGGTATAGTATGGACGTATTGGAATAATTAATGTCAGGTGACGGTTTTAAGGTAATTAACACGATATGAAAATTTTGTGGAAACGAGTCGATTTACTGGACGCTAGTTTACCCCAGGGAAGTATTTAGAGTTGACCGTGGCTGGCTGGGGAACGGCGAAAGGAAGCGACAATAGGCAGCTTAGTGCGGCTGAAGCTCAGAGAAAGTGGTAACGCGGCGTGGCCTCCAGCCGACTTGAGATGAGTGACAGCATGAGTGGTTGACCCCGACCCCATGCTGGTGTACCAGGAAGCAGATGGAGAACTTGTACGCCTGCTGATAATTGTCCATTATACCGTTTTCAGGGAAACATGCGAGAAAGCCGCCCAAAGCTACGGTGAAGCGGTCAACAGAGGTCAAAATATGCGTGTTCGTGACTATACCAAACTTCACGCTGAATTCACAGTCCACAGAGTGTGAAGTAAATCAGGTGAAGAGCGACAGAAAGAAATACACCGGCCTCCGATGGGAACTTAGGACTGAGGAATTTGAAGTACTCTCCCGGGAGTCAGAATTCAGGAAAAATTGGTGTTTGTGCAGATGCTAACCTTGATGGGTGGCGTGGGAGGAGCTAAATAGAAGACGTTGAGAGGAAGGGGAAATTTGGGGGTAATTTGTTCACTTCCCAGAGCAGGCATTGGTCAGCGCTAGGAAGCGACACATAATTAACGCGACTTGCACTGCAATTGGCGTAAGTGATTTTGCTGGAGGGGAAACCGAGGCGAAGAGCGTACTGGCAGAAGTCTCAGTAGAGGTCTTCCTTTCCCAGCTTGCCTAGAGTGCTGACGTGGCGTTCTTGACTCAGCTTGCCTGAGAAAGAGTGAGTATCTCAGTTTAGGACTTAGCAAAATGAACGATTGAGCTTGGAGATACAAAGTTTTGCACAATTTTGGTAAACATTTTTGGAATTCAGTGATCAATTAATTGTTATATTTAGATTAAAGTTCAGTCTTGATCACGTTATGTCTGTTTTAAGGAGCCAATGGGTCTGATGATGGTTTTATAGAAAAAACCGAAACCGGTTACTCATTAAAACAGACATAACGTGATCAAGACTGAACTTTAATCTAAATATACAAAGTTTTGGTTCAGCTATGTACTGAGCAAGATAGCTAGGAGTGAATAGACGAGCGCAGCCTTGCAGCACCACGAGGTCGGCCGACGTCCACACAAAGACGACTCCCCACCATACTGTATTCGGTGATATTGCGCCCGCTCAGGCCACTGATTAATTTGTTGGATCACGTCAGCAAAGTTTACAGTAGGGTTTCATGGGCCGTGTATTGTAGAATTCTTCTCGCACTTCGCATTACGCCTGGGTCAGTCGATAGGAATTACTTTTGAGTTATCGCGCTTTACTCCACGCAAACGCAATTTATTAGCACTGCCTGATAGGAGAGTCTTGTAATGTCATGATCGAAGGTCGGGAGTTAAAATAAATTTGTGCTAATCGACTTCATCTGTTTTCAATCAAGTAGTTGAAATCCCAAGTCACTTTGTTAATTAATTTTATGTTCAACATTTGCATCTGGTGTTCAATAGCTGAATATAACATCAATGTGCACCCCTTTTTAATTAAAAGGGATCAATTCTGAATAAATTAATGTCAACATTGTCACCGCAGTTAAATCAGGAGTCACAGGGCCATATTACTTTCTTGCGTTATCCGAGATTGCGGCAGTTTTGCACTCTCTGTTGATCCGTTAGTCAATTAGTTGGAGTGAACACACGCCAAAACCAGCTAAGTGACGGGTGGGGTGTTGCAACAGGATGAGCATCCGGTCGTCCTGTACCACTAATAATGCCTGATCCAAAGATTAAGATGCCGACCACGAGAAGATATGGGATGAAGGCGACGAAAAATAGGACTGTTGACAGTGCTGCAGAAAAATTCTTATTTTATTTGACGACAAGCTAAGAACTTTACAAATGTCTTCCTCTTCTTACTGTTAACGCGCCTAGTATGGTGTCGCCTGTGCTCAAATTTTCGCAAATTTATTTAACTTTGTGGCCTTACGACCCTGGTCCCGCCGCAGTCGCCTTTAGGAAATGGTTCAAATGGCTCTGAGCACTATGAGACTCAACTGCTGAGGTCATTAGTCCCGTAGAACTTAGAACTAGTTAACCCTAACTAACCTAAGGACATCACAAACATCCATGCCCGAGGCAGGATTCGAACCTGCGACCGTAGCTGCCTTACGGTTCCAGACTGCAGCGCCTTTAACCGCACGGCCACTTCGGCCGGCTTAGGAAATGGAGTGTGCCCTCTGTATGTAAACATTATCAATTATGTTATGTGCATAATCCTTTTTTTGCTATTTGTGTGTCATAGTTTGTGAAACAGAAATTAGGAACCAGGCCAGTTTTCCTAAACAAGGGTGAGAAACAGCACGCAAAACGCACTTAGGCTGGTAGTATACCAACCACAGTCGCTAACGCACTGTGCTGATTAAATCCGGCTCAGGCTCACCTTCCTGTCTCGCGAACATGAGCACAGCGCGCTACGTTATATGGTTGTGAAACACATACACGCATTCTACAAAATTTTTTACTGGTATATATCAGTTTCAACAAAATTTATAAGACTTTATTGTCCACTTGTTGACGTATTACCTATCGCCATTCGTTTAAAGTGAATCATTAAATATGAATAGGTTCTCCACGGAAAAATAACTAGAGAAAAGTGTATTTGCTAAGTAGCACATACACACAATAGTCCAAATTTTTTATTGGTATACATTAGACGCCGCAAAATTTGTATGGCCTTACTGCCCACATGTTGAAGCATTACTCATTGGCATCGCCAAATTATGCAAACCCCTGGTAGCGATTATACTCCCTATCACTAGAAACTGATTCCAGGCAGGCCACTCTTAATGCACATATTTTAAATTTCTATTGTGTGCAAACTTAAGCGGATGATGCGAAATTAAGGCCCTCGACACAGACTTTAAGGTGAGGAGTTTGCATAAATCTGAATGTTATTGACGCTGTGTGACTGGAATAATTTATCTGCATATGATTTACTATGATTGAAATTATTTCCCTGAACATTAGTTTATTTCACATAGCTTGATGGAGTGAAGGTACAAACAGAAACACGGATTAGTTAAATACTCAAATCTGTTTAAATTTGCACCAGTTAATGACATATAAATTAATTTATGAAAATCGTTAAAATTCTGTTTCCAAATTCAGGTGTAAGTCTAAGAGAACAGCATTGTTACTTGCCCATCCGTGAATTTACTACTTGCCCGCCTGAGCATCTACACTCAAATAAAGTACAGTGATAATTCTATTCTATATAACCCTGCAAATTCGTGACTGAAACAATGTAAATAGGTGACTTTCCCCAAAAGTACACACATTAATGAATGTGGGATAACCTAGAGACACACAATCGTCCCACTTTTCACAAGCGTGAAACCGAATCGAACTACTCCGCCAGTGCTGGGAATTATGCTTATCATGAATAAGGCTGAGTTTCGCCACGTTCTACCCTGCAGAAGTGCTGGCCCTTCTTGAAGACAAGTTCGTCAGTGCCCCGTAGCAACGCGAAGATGTTGCAGGCCCAACCTCGACGCCATGCCACGTCGATCCACCCTCTGCAGCTACTGTCTATAGATTCGATCCGTACACATTCGTAATAAAAGCGCAAGACGATGCAGATGCCTTTGCGACGAAACCTAAAGTCGATGCCGACTCACACCCTCCTAATTCCTTACCGAAAAAACAGTGCTGTACGCCAAATGCTAAATTAAGGATCACTGCAGCCGAATTATGAGGATTCTGTCTAACTAGGGAAACCCGTGAAAATAGCGCGCCTCCATCAGACGTCATTCACAACAAGGACATTTCTCCTGTTTCCAAAAACAAAACAAAAAAATACTTCAGAGCTGCGCTCTTGACGTCACACACTATTACGTCAATAGCTCCTTTTCCCGCCTATGCCGTTAGTGTTGCACCTGAGGGATCGAGATATAAAGCAGGAACTGCTACGATACTAGACTTCCTTTCCCGTAACCCATGATTTCTACAACCGGTAGATGACTATCTTCAAAGGAGGTCTGCAAAACACAGAAAGGCGTCCCCGCCTCCTGCACTAGGCGCCCGCGCTACTCGCCAACAGGAATTAAACTATGCAATCGTAAAGATGAACAGCAGCTTGCCGCCCCATGGGACGGGCGTTCCACCTCCATTCTAAGAATTTACAGTCCCAACCATCGGTACCTGCCCCCCCCCCCCCCCCCCCCCCCCAACCGGCTAGTTCCGTTCGGTCGTGGCGTTCCCTGCTTACCGTTTCAAATCCATCGTGCTATTTATTTGCATGCACATCAGAAACGTTCACATCCTAGTGTGCTCATCACTGTGGTCATAAAGGAAAGAAATGACAGTTATGTACAGCAACGTATTGGCAGCCACTGTGATACAATCCCATCAACAAAATTTCTAATACTGATTTACCCTGTTCTCAGTGCCTAAGTTACAAAACCTCACTCTAATTTTGGCGAAAATGGCGTGCTGAATGGACATCGCGTTTCAAATTGAATCATTAAACATGATTAGACTCGTAAATTATAGATTGCAGCATCAGTCGTCCTTTTTAAACAGTCCGCAGCTCGTGGTCGTGCGGTAGCGTTCTCCGCGCCCGGGTTCCCAGGTTCGATTCCCGGCGGGGTCAGGGATTTTTTCTGCCTCGTGATGACTGCGTGTTGTGTGATGTCCTTATGTTGGTTAGGTTTAAGTAGTTCTAAGTTCTAGGGGACTGATGACCTGAGAAGTTAAGTCCCATAGTGCTCAGAACCATAGCCATTTGCAAAATAAAACAGTTTTGATTTTCACGGTGGTTTCCATTGGGCGACCTATCGTTCCTTACTTTCCGAATAGCCTTCGTGTGTGCTAAGTAGTTCAAATGGTTAAAATCGCTCTGAGCACTATGGGACATAACATCTGAGGTCATCAGTCCCCTAGAACTTAGAACTACTTAAACCTAACTAACCTAATGACATCACACACATACATGCCCGAGGCAGGATTCGAACCTGCGACCGTAGCCGTCGCGCGGTTCCAGACTGAAGCGCCTAGAACAGCTCGGCCTGCTAAGTAGCAAATGCTCTCAACGTTCTAAATTTTTCATCACTGTATGGCATGTCAATCTCCACAAAAGTGGAAGATTTCACTGGCCACTTTTTGATGTATTACTTTTTGGCATTCGTTTAAGTTGAAGAACTAAATATGAAATGATTCTTCGTGTAAAACTAACGGGAAAAACGTGTATGTGCTAAGTAGCACTTAAACATTCCAATTTTTTCATTAGTATATATCGATCTCCACTATATTTGCAGTCTTTATTCGTTGCTTGTTGATATATTGCTTTCGTCTCGGTGCCTTCGGTGTTTCTTTCACGAATTTTCTGATTAATACGTCAAAGATCCGCCTTAGTTGCGAAAAGTTACTGGTCGTTCCCAGGTTTCAGCTAGAGTAATCTAGCCTTCTTCAAAAGTATAAAATAAACTAATACATGCCAGAATAAGGCACCGTCAAACATAAAATGCTAAAGTATGATAGTACCACGTCAAGCTACGTTACTTAGATGAGGAAAAGACCCGGCCCCACTCCATGGATAGCGGTCGGTTAGCCGCCGACGCTGCGCTGGAACTAATTGGCATGTACTAGTTTATTTTATACTTTTGACGAAGGGTAGATTACTCTAGCCGAAACCTGGGCAAAGACCAGTAACTTTTCGCAGTTGAGGCGGATCTTTGACGTATTAATTTATCAGAGTTGCTGAAAGGGCTGCAACATGTTAAAAATTCTTGAATTTCCTGATGTTTCGTCAACACGAATGGCTAAAATTGTCAGACAGTAACCCTCAGTTTCAGTCAGCGCACATGGACAGTGAATCTGTGATAATTTCAGCCACTCCTGCTGGCAACACTTCAGAAAATTTACTAAACAAACGTCGGCCGAAAATACCGAGAAAACAGCTAACAGGTACGTCTCACTAATCTCTGTCTTTCTCGACAGTTATTAACCTTTGCGGCCCCCTCTGTTAACATTAAAAGCTTTACACTTACTCTTGATATATGTCGTATGATACTTCCTTTGTTCTAGTTAGTTTTCCACGAAGAATTTAATGATTCAACGTAATATTTAACATCCTTTAATACCACTACATGCCATACAGTGAAACTCCGTTTTTTCTTGCTTCGCGCAGCTCATGAATTAGTTCCACATAAAGTTGTGCTCCTAATGTACATTCTCATAAATTCCCGTTTGCTTACTGCCTGCGTTTCATACTAGCAAACTCCATCGTGCGAGGGATTGTTTCCTCGTCAATGAGAGGCTGTTTTTAATAACCTCCTTGCTTCGACCGTCATACGGCGATTTGCTTCCAAGATAGCAAAATTTCTTTGCACCCATACCTAGCGGCTTAATAAAATTACGAGCTCCAGTTGCTTGTAACGACATTTTGTCGCCACGAAGGAATGGTCAGCAGTTTTGAGAAAATTTCTTGTTCCAGCATTCGTATATTGATTCTTATTGGTACCTCAAGTGTTCAACCCCATAAATTTTGAAAGAGTTTGGGCAAATGTTAGCTCTGGAGTGCCCCGTTGATAAAGCGGGCAGTTAAGGGGAGGTTTATATCTTTGGCCAGAAAAAACAGGTTTTTTGAGAATTTTCTGGGGATGTGATATTGATATCAATGTCAAATTTTCTCAGAATGTATATCGATATTTCCTCTACAAACTGGAATTTTTTGGACCGAAAATGTCGAAGATCAAAGGCGGAAGTGCCGTTGGAACGAAACAAAATTTCGATGTAGAGCTGCAAGCGCGGTTTGTCACAGGTCAGCCGGCTCGTCTGAAATCAAAATTGATTTGACGTTAGCGAAGTATAGAAGATTCTTTAGGAGTTGTATCTCGCTTAAGTTATTTGGACCATAGGAAACAAAATGGCGACCATTTGAAAAAATACGGTAAAAGTATTAATAGTTGATGGATCGGAATAAAAGTGGTACAACTCCTAGACAATTTAGTTAGCTTCGTCGGAAACAAACAATCATGCCAATCGGTTCAGTAGATTTGAAGTTACCATACTGAGCGATAAAAAAAGTCATTTCCAGAAAAACCCGTGTGAAGTTTTGACTACATATAAATGCAATATTATGCTACTTACGTTCAATCTGCTATTCCGGTTTCATAAAATAGTCCTTCCTCTTCCTCATAGAGGTTGTTCTGCTCGATCTGGGCCATCCTGCGCTGCTCCAGAGCCGCTCGTAAGGCCGGTGACAAGCGGTTTTCGGCCGCTTGAATCCGGTGGTCGTCGGAATGCTTGGCGAACTGCGTCGAATAGAGTAGCAGAGTGACGTCCATCGTTGTCATTGTCTTCAGAATTGCTGCATACCCTTCGCTGAAGCTGCTCACTGCCAGGAAAGTCGCAACCTGCATAGCCTTCGCACCAGAATGCAAATGCTTGGGGGCTAACTTCCAAACACACGAGTTCAAACTTTCATTTGAATTTTGTGTGTTTCTTCCCAAGCACCGGTACAATAACTCGTCCTCCGAAATAAAAAAAAAAAAACTGGTGCGTGAGAAAGGTGCATTGTTTTTTCAGACCGCGAATAACAAACATTTGCGTTCCGTATTCGGAGAAACCGTTTAAGGGGTGGATTCTAAACTCTTTTATGGATCCAAAAATGCAATTTTAAAAAATCGATTTTTTGAACCAAAAGATTATAAACCTCCCCTTAAATAGCGAAAGCCTCTACATCCTTACATTTGTCCTCTAACCATCCCTGCTTAGCCATTTTGCACTTCCTGTCGATCTCATTTTTGAGACGTTTGTATTCCTTTTTGTCTGCTTCATTTAGTGCATTTTTATATTTTCTCCTTTCACCAATTAAATTCAGTATTTCTTCTGTTACTCAAGGATTTCTACTAGCCCTCGTCGTTTTACCTACTTGATCCTCAGCTGCCTTCATTACTTCATCTCTCAAAGCTACCCATTCTTCGTCTACTGTATTTCTTTCCCCCATTCCTGTCAATTTTTCCCCTTTGCTCTCCCTCATTAAGAGGGGTTATTGTTGTCATTGCTGTTGTTTCTGTGGCCTCCACTCCAGAAAATGATTTGAGGTATCTCACCATACTAGTCTAGCATGTAATAGGCTCTTGGTCTCAGAATAACGATCTCTACTAACACCACTGTCAACCGAAGTAGTGTATTCGAGCCGTGGTCTCCCTCCTAACATCCCCTCACCCTCCCCACTCTTTGACCCTTACACACATACACACACACACACACACACACACACACACACACACACACACACACACACACACACACACACAACACATACAAACACACACACACACACACACACACACACAAACACAACGCACTCACCCTTCCGTTACGAAATCGACAATTCCTTGATGCCTCAGGCTGTGTTCCGTCAAACGATCCCTTCCTTCTCTTAGTCAAGTTGTAGCACAAATTAAGTTTCTGTCTATTCGATTCAAAACCTCCTCATCTGTTGTTCGATCTACTCATCTCATATGCAGAATCCCTCTACAGCAGCCGGCCGGTGTGGCCGTGCGATTCTGGCGCTTCAGTCTGGAACCGCGTGACCGCTACGGTCGCAGGTTCGAATCCTGCTTCGGGCATTGATGTGTGTGATGTCCTCAGGTTAGTTAGTTTTAAGTAGTTCTAAGTTCTAGGGGACTGATGACCACAGATGTTAAGTCCCATAGTGCTCAGAGCCATTTGAACCATTTGAACCTCTACAGCACCACATTTCAAAACCTTTTATTCTCGTTTTGTGTCAAATGTTTATCGCCGACGTTACACATCTATGCAAGGCTACACAACATATAAATAAACACATTCAGAAATCACTTGCTAACACTTATATCTGTACAGTATGTTAAGATGCTTCTCTTTTCGCAAACGATTTTCTTGTTATTGACACTCTCAGTTTTTTATCCTCGCTGTTTTAGTCATTCTTTTAGTTCCGTAGATTAATTTAAATTTTTCAGAATAAAGTTAAGGCGTCAGTTGCAAATATATTTTCATTACAGTTTACTGATTTCGATATATTAATTTGTGATGTGTAGGAGCTTAGTCTAGGTTTCGTAGATGCCAATATCTTCTGTATAGAAACATAATGCCGTGATATGTCGAGAAATGTACCAATTATATGTCATTATTGTAAACACAGATTGACAGTTAACAGTAACTCATGCACAGATGTGATTTAGTTACTGTAAATTTTTAATATGTGTTTAGAATAATCACCTACAGGAAGTACATTTCTGGGCATATCATGGCGTTATGCTTCTATAAAGAAAATATTGACATCTGCTAAATCATTATTCAGCTTCTGAAGATTAAAAATTAATTTGTCGAATTGGGTAAGGGGTAATAAAAATGTATTTGCAACTGACGACTGTATTTAATTCTGAAAAATATATATTACAATTGTTGAAAATTACAACCATGAAGAAACGAACTGCAATTATATATGTGCAGCATGTATCTATATTGTCAAATCAATAAACAAAATGTGATTGTAATACGACTCTTCCTCATAATTACAATTTATCGTGCAAATGATCCAAGGAGCATGAAGGTAATTAACTAACCCTCAATAACTTAGGAGCCCAAATAGCAGAACTCATTTACTGGCTTTAGTGTGTCATTTACTAATGTAATTCCCTCTGCATCACCTGTTTTAATTCCACTACATTCCATTACCCATACTTTACTTTTTATGATGTTCATCGTACATTCTCTTTTCAAGAGACTACCTATTCCTTTGAAATACTCTTCCAAGTACTTTGTCGTCTCTGACAGATTTACAGTGTCCTCGGCAAACGTCAAAGTATTCATTTCTCCTCCCTGAACTGTAATTCCCTTCAGAAATGTCTCCTCGGTTTCCTTCACTGCTTGCTCCATGCAAATTTTGAAGAGCAACGGCTATAGGCTTTTCAACCATTGTTTCCCTTTCATACTCTTCGACCGCTATAACTGAAGTGTTTATTCTGCAGAGGTTGTGAATAACCTTTTCCTCTTCCGTCTCTATGTTAAGCATTAAATAAGAGTGTTGAAACAGAGTTTTGCGGATGTAACAGAGCATAAGCAAATGGAAATGAACCACTGTGCACTGACGCACATTGCCGTTGTTATAAATACAATTATTTTGTGAACTCGCACGTTTCAGAGTCGCCAACGGACTGTCAGACAAGCGTAACTAAGCAGCAAGAGGATCTGATAACGCTACCTGTTTCAGGGGTGGAATAAAACAACAACGAATGTACTTGCCCGTCCACACGCGGCCGCACACACCGCGACACACCTGAATGCTTTCCCAGGCGCTGCTATGTAAATGTGAGCGCAGCGAGGATTCTCCACACAGGGGCGAGCAGTGTTTCCGGCGGAGTGCTCGCGACCTACACGGACCGAATTGGCAAATAAACCGGTACTTACAGGCTGGCCGGAGTCTCGGAGTGGCCATCGTAAACATAACGAGCGCGCGGGGACGGCGGCGCCGGGCGCCTGCCGTTACTGCCGGACACGCAGTAACGCCGCCGTTACAGATACGGATTACTGCCGCCGTTAACTGCATCTGTTACTGTCAGCCAATTGCGGCGCCGCCGCAGTCCATTCCTTCTTAGCTATTGGCGGTCAGCAGGTAAGTGGTACTTAATGTGACTTACACGCTTTCCCCGAGCGTAATCGTGCGGTCTCCACGTAATGTTTCGAGAGCCGACTTAGGATTTCGCGGTGTAACGATGACTGCCACGATGTAATCGGATGCCTTTGTTGAGCGTTGTGCGTCTCTCACACAATGTAGCTAAGACCAATGAAAGGCGTGTATAGCGTCACCGGATACATTTATCGCCGGCTTCTGTGGCCTAGCGGTTCTAGGCGCTTCAGTCCGGAACCGCGCTGCTGCTACGGTCTCAGGTTTGCATCCTGCCTCGGGCATGGTTGTGTGTGATGCCCTTAGGTTAGTTAGATTTAAGTAGTTCTAAGTCTAAGGGACTGATGACCTCAGATGTTAAGCCCCATAGTGCTTAGGACCATTTGAATCATTTGATACATTAATCAGTCGCCCCCTTAAAAGAGGAAACTGGTCGCTATGGGGCGCCATCGATGGAAGGATCATTTATTGTATGATTATATGATAGCGGAACAAACAATGGTAGCAGTTACTTCTGTAAAATATCAGGGAGTATGCGTACGGAATGATTTGAAGTGGAATGATCATATAAAATTAGTTGTTGGTAAGGCGGGTGCCAGGTTGAGATTCATTGGGAGAGTCCTTAGAAAATGTAGTTCATCAACAAAGGAGGTGGCTTACAAAACACTCGTTCGACCTATACTTGAGTATTGCTCATCAGTGTGGGATCCGTACCAGGTCCGGCAGACAGAGTAGTAGAGAAGATCCAAAGAAAAGCGGCGCGTTTCGTCACAGGGTTATTTGGTAAGCGTGATAGCGTTACGGAGTTGTTTACCAATCTCAAGTGCCATAGTCTGCAAGAGAGGCGCTCTGCATCGCGGTGTAGCTTGCTGTCCAGATTTCGACAGAGGGCGTTTCTATATGAGGTATCGAATATATTGCTTGCCCCTACTTATACCTCACGAGGAGATCACGAATGTAAAATTGGAGAGATTCGAGCGCGCACGGAGGCTTTCCGGCAGTCGTTCTTCCCGCGAACCATACGCGACTGTAACTGGAAAGGGAGGTAATGACAGTGGCACGTGAAGTGCACTCCGCCACACACCGTTGGGTGGCTTACGGAGTATACATGTAGATATAGATATAGATGGTGTAGAAATCAGTCCAGATGGTCATGTGAGCCTCCAATGTTTGTGCAAGGCAAGGAAGTGACAGAGTTTAATGGAATCAGCGCAGTAAAATGGGAACTGAAGAAAAATTCACAAGGCAAGTTGCTAAAAGCATTTTAATAGGAGACCGGTTTCGAGATCGCCTCTCTCTCTCTCTCTCTCTCTCTCTCTCTCTCTCTCTCTCTCCCTATATATACACTCCTGGAAATGGAAAAAAGAACACATTGACACCGGTGTGTCAGACCCACCATACTTGCTCCGGACACTGCGAGAGGGCTGTACAAGCAATGATCACACGCACGGCACAGCGGACACACCAGGAACCGCGGTGTTGGCCGTCGAATGGCGCTAGCTGCGCAGCATTTGTGCACCGCCGCCGTCAGTGTCAGCCAGTTTGCCGTGGCATACGGAGCTCCATCGCAGTCTTTAACACTGGTAGCATGCCGCGACAGCGTGGACATGAACCGTATGTGCAGTTGACGGACTTTGAGCGAGGGCGTATAGTGGGCATGCGGGAGGCCGGGTGGACGTACCGCCGAATTGCTCAACACGTGGGGCGTGAGGTCTCCACAGTACATCGATGTTGTCGCCAGTGGTCGGCGGAAGGTGCACGTGCCCGTCGACCTGGGATCGGACCGCAGCGACGCACGGATGCACGCCAAGACCGTAGGATCCTACGCAGTGCCGTAGGGGACCGCACCGCCACTTCCCAGCAAATTAGGGACACTGTTGCTCCTGGGGTATCGGCGAGGACCATTCGCAACCGTCTCCATGAAGCTGGGCTACGGTCCCGCACACCGTTAGGCCGTCTTCCGCTCACGCCCCAACATCGTGCAGCCCGCCTCCAGTGGTGTCGCGACAGGCGTGAATGGTGGGACGAATGGAGACGTGTCGTCTTCAGCGATGAGAGTCGCTTCTGCCTTGGTGCCAATGATGGTCGTATGCGTGTTTGGCGCCGTGCAGGTGAGCGCCACAATCAGGACTGCATACGACCGAGGCACACAGGGCCAACACCCGGCATCATGGTGTGGGGAGCGATCTCCTACACTGGCCGTACACCACTGGTGATCGTCGAGGGGACACTGAATAGTGCACGGTACATCCAAACCGTCATCGAACCCATCGTTCTACCATTCCTAGACCGGCAAGGGAACTTGCTGTTCCAACAGGACAATGCACGTCCGCATGTATCCCGTGCCACCCAACGTGCTCTAGAAGGTGTAAGTCAACTACCCTGGCCAGCAAGATCTCCGGATCTGTCCCCCGTTGAGCATGTTTGGGACTGGATGAAGCGTCGTCTCACGCGGTCTGCACGTCCAGCACGAACGCTGGTCCAACTGAGGCGCCAGGTGGAAATGGCATGGCAAGCCGTTCCACAGGACTACATCCAGCATCTCTACGATCGTCTCCATGGGAGAATAGCAGCCTGCATTGCTGCAAAAGGTGGATATACACTGTACTAGTGCCGACATTGTGCATGCTCTGTTGCCTGTGTCTATGTGCCTGTGGTTCTGTCAGTGTGATCATGTGACGTATCTGACCACAGGAATGTGTCAATAAAGTTTCCCCTTCCTGGGACAATGAATTCACGGTGTTCTTATTTTAATTTCCAGGAGTGTATATATATATATATATATATATATATATATATATATATATATATATATATATGTGTGTGTGTGTGTGTGTATAGCAGTAAAATGGGTTGACGTGACACAATGGCAGATAGGAGCTAACTTGTTTGGATGTACCCATGACCACATCGTGTATGAATTTTCGGATATGTTGGTTGGTTGGTTGATTCGGGAGAGGGGACTAAACAGCGAGGTCATCGGTCTCATCGAATTAGGGAACGATGGGGAATGAAGTCGGCGGCGCCCTTTCGAAGGAACCATTCCGGCATTTGCTGAAGCGATTTGCGGAAAATCTAAATCATTATGGCCAGGCACGGGTTTGAACCCTCGTCCTCCCGAATGCGAGCCCAGTGTGATAGCCACTGCGCCACCTCGCTAGGTGGAAATGTTATGCCAACTAGTATTATCCAACGTATCTGCAGGGAATAGTGTGGTACCCGCAGGCATGTAACACGACGTCGTAAATCAGGGATCGTAAAACGATATAGAATATATCACCAGTTCTGATTTACTATGGTGTGACACAAAAACTATTCAAAAATTGCGTGCGAAAGTGGCAACTGATCTTGCGCAATAAAATGTATGATATCGTCCACACGAGTTACAAAACATCCGGTAACATTTCGGTTACTCGATAAATCACTCAAGCTTAAAGGCTGTGTATTCAACTACGAACCTAGCGGTTTCTGTTAAGAACAGATGTTGAATTCATTGGGTTGAAAACTATGTGTTTACTTTGAAGTAATATTTGTTATTTCACTAACCAGTCTCGCGGTTTGCGCTCGTTTAATGCAAAGGACGATGCAGCAAAGAACTAGCGTCACAAGTAAATGAGTTTAAGCTTCCCAATTTCGTTGCTACCAGTAAAATGATTTACGCTTTCATTACTAAATAAAGTCTGTAAACAAAAGAAAGAAGCGGCAAAAGGACATAAACACAAAATAATAAAGTTTTGGATTGGTTACAACAGGGACAATATAATTTTACAACTTCGACGATCACAACAGATCACAGTTACGAAATGTGTTCGAAATACAGCAGTCTAGAGGAGCGATGTATACCACTGGTCCCTACCTGTGAGCGTAGGACCGATAAGCCCAAACGCTGCTCATGCGGCGAGGTACGTCATCTAGTGAAGTCACATGTTCAACATTTGTCATCCACTTTTGGAGTGTTTACTGGCATTTGTAGCCCTACGTGTCTTGTCTTATATTAAATCACTTGTCTCAGCATCATCTACGTAGTTTCAGGTGTTCTTTAACGTTGATAAGAATGATCCTGCATAGAAAAAGTTGTGGGGAAGGCGAACCACCGACTGCGTTTTGCTGGTGGGATACTTAGAATATCAAACGTATGTACTAACGAGACTCTCTGCAATTCGCTTGTTCGTCTTCGTCTGGAGAACTGCTGTTTGGTAGAGGATCCTTCCCAGATTGGACTGACTGCGAACATCGAAAAAATTTTGAGAAGGGCAGCTGGTTTGGTACTATGATCAATTAAGGGTGAGAGTGTGACGGATATCAACAAAGTGGTTCAAATGGCTCTGAGCACTATGGGACTTAACATCTGAGGTCATCAGTCCCCTAGAACTTAGAACTACTTAAACCTAACTAACCTAAGGACATCACACACATCCATGCCTGAGGCAGGATTCGAACCTGCGACCGTAGACGGATATCATAAGCGAGTTTTAGTGCTAGTTATTGAAACACAGTTGTTATTCGTTGTAGTGGCATCTTTTCATGTAAGAAAATTCGCAAACTTTATAGACTCCGAAAGTCAAAAATGTTTTGTTAACTCTTGCTTGTGCAGGGAGAAACGACCATCTTCGTAAAAGAGAGATCGCCAGGATAGATTTAGGTATTGACATTTCTCGTATGCTATTCGAGAGTGGAACGATCGAAAATTAGTTCTAAAGTGGTAGTACGAACCATGTGCCAAACACATAAGTGTGTACTGCAGTCATGTAGGTGAAGATACATTGTGTGTAACGGGTATAAGTGCAGATATTTCTATTGGTGACTGAGGGCGATGTACTGAAGAACATCTGCTGTTCATGTCATTTGCAGACTAGTAGTTATAGCTAACACAAGTCGTACGCGATTAGGTTGGATAGTACGTCCAAGTGGCATGAGCAAGCCATTAATGCTTATTTTCACCTGGGCAGCTGGACAGGTGTTAAAGTGTGGATACGTGATGCAAAACGGGTGATCTATACTGACAGGAGTATTCCTCTTAGTTGTGCAGTTACAACCACGCAGAAAACATTAGGTAGTAAATTATGTGACGTGTTTGCGGAAAGACTGTTCTACGCAGAAAAAAAGCAACCAACACAATGATGTGTGTACAAATTAAAGAACCATACATGTAAATATCTGCACAAATGCCCGTTAGAGCCTGTATATCCTAGCCGGAAAGAGCCAGATGTGAGTATTATATGATGTCAATGACAACCGATGGAAATACGGTAGCAATTTCTTCTGCCAATGAATGTAGGTCTAACTGAACCAGTGTGTGAGCGAACTTTGCGAAGGTGAATGCACGTTGGACGTTCGGCGTCGGGGTAATTAGTATAAACTATAAGGCCACTGCTCTCAGCAGCTCATAAAGTCTCGCGTATTTAATGGACCAAATAACAGAAATTGGATAGACAGTATCTGACTCGTGGCATGGTGGTAAAATTAGTGGAGATCTTTTCTCTTCAAATGATGAAAGACGTCGAGTACACTAATGGTCCAATGAGACGTGTAACCCCTAGTGAGTGGAGCGTTAGTTCAAGCTGGCTGTTGGTCGGTGATGTTTTAGTACTGTTGTTTCCCGTACCATGAGTTGAGCACACCAGTTCAGGTTACCGTGAATATGAACCGTGATATTTATTCGTCGATGAATTAGTGTAGCCCTTTCTTCTACGTCTTTTGGATGAGTAAGGCGAGGACACGTCTTCCAAGATGACAGACAACACCTGTATTAACGTGTACCTACATCTGCCAATACAATATCTACATCAAGGCGAATACCTACTATTATATCACAAATAGCAGCGTTAATGAGCATGGAAAGAAAGCTAGATAAAACTTCCATTTACCAAGATTAATGAAACAGAAAACACAAATAGGAGTTTCGATGTGGGAATAAAACTGTGTAATTAATTACCCAAGGAGACGAAAGAAACGTTAGTCCACTATTGCTTGTACATGCCTGGGGTATATTGGAATATGTGTCGATATAATTCTCACTCTACGCGACTGCTTGTAACGCACTGATGACAGCTGCATTGTCCGTTGAAACCTAGATCTGCAGTGCAATAAAAACAAAAAAAAGCCATATTACGACCGATACTGACCTCCTTTCTGTCCTGAATAATATGGTATATTTTTGTTGTTATATACATTTTCGCACGCTTTGGTGGGCTCATTTTATTCTCACCGCTCCTAATTTTCGTTTTATTTTGTTTTACGGACGCCTCCCTTTTTACCTATTTCACAAACGCTTCCAGCGCATTTTAATTTAACATTGACGTGAAGGAGGGGGAGAGACCACAGAACAGCGTAAAATAATATTGTAGACACAATTTATGTAAGTACCTAATGTATAGGACTGTTCTACTCCATATAAAAATATTTACTATCCAGTGGAAAAGGAAAAAAATTAGACCATCCGAAGGTGTGCCTAAATTGGCATGAAATCGGTCGTAGTTTTAATAAAACACTTTCTTTAGCCGGAGTGATATTTATTGCCTTCTTATAAAAAGCAAGGAATAGTTTAATAAGTGTGCCATTTGCGGCCATGAAAGAATATATTTTATGATATTATAGAAGTTACGTAGGTACAATTATATGAAAAATATTAGCTAAACCTTCAAACATTAGTTGCTGGTAAAAGCATTCAGTGATAATTACATTCAAGACGTCAGTGAAGAGGTCAGCCATAAGCACGCATCGCTAACTAATACACAGCCTGAACTGTATCATATTTCAATTACAGCTAATTATGCAAATATGACAGAACGGGGATACCTCCACACGTAGATTCATAATAAATGGGGCGTTATGTACCCATAAACTTGTCCGATTTTCCAATATGCCAACTGTATAACTCTTTGTTTTATTAATGAAGTAAAAATTCATTAGTTCAATAGTAAAAACTCAAGTAATTTGAAAATGGTGAGACTTGTGTATGTTTCGAAAACACAATTAAAGACCATAAAATGCCCATCCTTGTCAACAGACAGTGTTATTTTGTATTTGTATATTTGTTTTCTTTGGGACAAATGTTAATCACACGTGCGTGCTATATGTACTTACATTGTTTATGAGTGAATCATTAGGAAAAACGGACGAAGTGAGGGCCTGTTACGCGTAAGTAACATAATTTGAACTGTAGAGAAATTTTTTCGTACTTCCTATCGTTTATTGGTCTAGCGAGAGCATTTCAAACCGCGCACAGGCGCACTGAAGATCATTTTGTTCCAATAGAGAGTAGCTCTTCGAGTTGCTTTGTGGTAGCCAACTGATAAAAAATACACTATGTGTTCAAAACTATCTGGAAATCCCCAAAAACATACGGTTTTCATATTAGGTGCATTGTGCTGCCACCTATTTCCAGGTGCTCCACATCAGTGACCTCAGTAGTCATTAGACATCGTGAAACAGCAGAATGGTGTGCTCCGCTGAACGTGATTGGGTGCCACTTGTGTCATACGTCTGTACGCGAGATTTCCGCCCTCCTAAACATCCCTAGGTCCACTGTTTCCGATGTGATAGTGAAGTGGAAACGTGAAGGGACACGTACAGTACAAAAGCGTAAAGGCTGACCTCATGTGTTGACTGAGAGAGACAGTTAAAGAGAGTCGTAATGTGTAATAGGCAAACATTTATCCAGACCATCACACAGGAATTTCAAACTGCATCAGTATCACTGCAAGTACTATTACAGTTAGGCGGGAGGTGAGAAAACTTGGTTTTCATGGTCGAGCGGCTGCTCACGAGCCACACATCACGCCGGTAAATGCCAAACGACGCCTCGATTGGTGTGATGAGAGTAAACCTTGCACGACTGAACAGTGGGAAAACGTTGTGGCAGGGTGTGAGTATGGCCACTGCCCGGCGAACATCATCTGCCAGCGTGTGTAGTGCCAACAGTAAAATTGGGAGGCGGACATGCTAAGGTGTAGTCGTCTTTATCATGGAGGGGGCCTGCACCCCTTGTTGTTTTGCGTGGCACTATCACAGCACAGGTCTACATTTATGTTTTAAGCACCTTCTTGCTTCCCACTGTTGAAGAGAAATTCAGGGATGGCGATTGCATCTTTCAACACGATCGCGCACCTGTTCATAATGCAAGGGCTGTGGCGTAATGGATACAGGACAATAACGTCCGTATAATGGACTGGCCTTCTCGGAGTCCTGACCTGTATCCTATAGAACATCTTTGGGATGTTTTGGAACGCCGAATTCGTGCCAGGCCTCATCGACCGACATCGATACCTCTCCTCAGTGCAGCACTCCGTGATGAATGGGCTGTCATTTCCCATGAAACCTTCCAGCACCTTATTCAACGTATGCCTGTAAGAGTGGAAGCTGTCATCAAGGCTAAGGGTGAGCCTACAACATACTGAATTCCAGAATTACCGATAGAGGGCGCCACGAACTAGTAAGTCATTTGAAGCCAGGTGTTCGAATACTTTTGATCATATAGTGTATACTTTAACATTGGTGTAGAGTTAGTGAAAATTACTAGCGGATTAAACGTAGAATTCGGCAAACAGCTGGAACTCGACTGGCGGACGTGATCAGCGTGAGTCTCAACATTATTTCCGCTGCTTATGATAAATGTTAATGGGAAGCCAGAAAACGTCATTAACGCTTGAGGAAATTTAAAGTTTATTTAACGTGCTATTGCAATTTAAATGTTTGGCTTAGCTGTTGGTTTATGAATATTTAATGCGCTATGGGACTTCACATCACACGGAATTGCAATGAATATTTGTCTATCGGAATCTTCCTGACTTTAATCGTATGTACATAAAATTTTACAGCACATTTACTGTTATTGTCAATTTATTTCACACTATATCTAGTGAGGCCCGTTTGCCCGTTTTTACGTCTTTGCATACAGGCACGGCCCGTCTCTGTCTAGTGGCCAGTTAGTTGCCTTCGTTTGTAGTTCCTTGGAGCAAATTGTTGACCACATGGTCTGCAGTCGCTCGCAGTCAGGGCGAGTGAGTGAGAGAGAGATGTAAGACCCATGTGACGTACGGTGGGTTGTTCAGGGAGCCTATGGGCGCACGATTGTCTAAGCGGCCGGTAGTAGCTAGAGTCGTGTTGGTCGGCAATACTTGGGCCTAACGACTAGGCAGCCGATCTACCCTGGATTAGGGAAACATAGTTGCTGATGTGGTACTGGAGTGCTGTTCATAGTCTGGTGGTATCTGATCTTTTCTTTGGGGGTTAAGGTACTTGTTAGTCGTTAATTAAGCATTTGCTCCAGTGTTAAAGTTGTTCCCGCTAAGCTGATTCGCCTGTGGTTCGCCAACACTCTGAAGATTGGTGCCTCTATTTAAAATCTAGTGCTATATCTGTGTGTTTTAAAATTTTTCTTATTTATGCCGGCCGGAGCGGCCGAGTGGTTCTAGGCGCTTCAGTCTGGAACAGCGCGACCGCTACGGTCGCAGGTTCGAATCCTGCCTCGGGCATGGATGTGTGTGATGTCCTTAGGTTAGTTAGGTTTAAGTAGTTCTAAGTTTTAGGGGACTGATGACCTCAGATGTTAAGTCCCATCGGAATTGATGAGTTTCCATTTTTAATGTATGTTTGAAAACTGCTCTGTATTTATGGCGGTAAGATGGAATAAGGGAATTTTTAAAAAATATTTTTTTGCCAGGCAACTGAATTATGATTTAACTGTGCAATAAAATATCGTTGGACTATTGTAAAGTGATAAATGACTTGTGATAAATGGCCTGCACCTTTCCATGCCCGTTTAGTTGTTACTTTATCCTGGGACGTCAACTGACATGTCACTAGCCTCTCTCATTGTACTGAAAAGTGAGTGAAAAATAACAATTTGAAGTACCGTAAACTTAAATTACTGGTCTACCTTAACATCTTTCCTCCTGAGCGATTTATCGTAATTATTTACCATTAGTTAATTTAAATTATGTTTCATCTGCGAACTTTACACACTTGATAATTTCAACTGAAGGATTGCTTGTAGTCCATTTTCAAGTAGTTTAGCTGAAGGTCATAGGTGTAACGGTGTACAACGCACCTTAATCAGAGGTAAACAGCAGTTATTACGAGCATTCATTTTTTCAACCTCTGCAAGCAGGTGATCGGGCTCATCAAGAATGAATCGATCATGCCTGCATAAAAGTGTGTTAAAAGGAATATGTATCGCGCTCTGTGACCACAGTATGAGTGAGTCACACTTGGAATCAGTCAAGTTTTACAAAAGCATCCGTTTGTAGCCAGGGGGGATATGAAATGGAACAATGACATCGTAGGTAAAGCAAGTGGCAGACTTCCGGTCATTGCCGGCCAGAGTGGCCGTGCGGTTCTAGGCGCTACAGTCTGGAGCCGAGCGACCGCTAGGTTCGAATGCTGCGTCAGACATGGATGTGTGTGATGTCCTTACGTTTGTTAGGTTTAATTAGTTCTAAGTTCTAGACGACTGATGGCCTCAGAAGTTAAGTCGCATAGTGCTCAAAGCCATTTGAACCATTTTGAACTTCCAGTCATTGTAAGAATACTAGGGAGACGCAGTCAGTTTTTACGGGATTATTTACATGGTTTATGGCAATACAGACTGAGCTGCCACTAACATTCATGAAATCATAATGCTACAAAGTAAACAGAACTAAAAAACTAAATCTACAAATTAATATCTACATTTTCGTTAGTTGCGGGCTGCCCTTGTCTCTTCAGCGAAATCTTAGCGATTACCATGGTAAAGTCATCTGCTAAACCTTGTTACAGTGTGCTTGATGGTCTGATGTTCATTGCCTGAGGCACAACGAAAGGATGAAGCCTTTGCCCATCGGCAGAGGCCTTCTGCACAGATGCCATGACCTTTGCGAATTATTAATCCTTTTCCAAGAACTTCTTGGTAATTCCATGCCCAATATTCTTGTGCCTCGTTTTACTAGGGCCTCATATTCCTCGTGGGCAATGTTATTCCTCGTTTCTAACCACTCCTCCTGAAATACGATGCTTGCATCAGTTCTGCCAATATAATAGGTGACTGCCTGGTTTGATCGGCATATTCTAAGTTCAAGCAGTACATAATGCTTCGGAGTAGAGAAGTTTTAATTATTTTTCATATTCCTGCAGAAAGGCATTCCGTCTTCGAAGATCTGATGACGCAATGTGGCTTAGAGGTGGTGACCAGCGAAAAGGAGTGTGTCTGAATCAACCTGTTATTGTCCTCATTGCCGCATTTAGGTGAACGTCGATTTTTCTCACAGATGAAAAAAGGGACACGAGCGCTACAATCGTCATCACTGTAGATGAGTCGAAAGATAGAACATCGTAGACTTGTACCTCTTGCACACATGAGCTACTACTCAGCTTCTGCATGATGTTACTGCGCGACCTCGGCTTTGTTCCTGTGTTTTTTATGTCTGTCTTGTACGACAAAGTTCTATCAAGAGTTTCTTCTAGACATAGTGAGAAGTGTTTGTAGGGGAGGACTTGGCCATTAAAGGTGACATGAACCGCTGCATTTGCCATCCTGCTGTTAAGATGAAAGCATCTAATTTCGATCTTCGTTGGATTATTTCATTCTCTGAAGTATTCGTGTAATGTAGTTAGTGTGCAGAGACTATCTCTTCACCTGCTTCAAGATTTTTCTGTTTAGTCGCCAAAGACGGATCGTCAAAATTAGTGAGCTTCCTCGACTCTATTTCAGGAAGATGAAATGTATAGCAGTTCAGTTCAACTTGTATACATCTGATCACCTTGAAACAGGCAGGTGACTATGGGTGCAAGCCGTCGCTCAGTTTAATCCTAAATGTGTCTGCTGTGAGTGAAGCTAAATGTTTTTACGTAAAGAAAATTACTATCCAGTCAATACCTTCAAACAATGGGCTACCCACATGAGTCTTCTACGTGAATTAGTCAATATACTCATGGCTCTTTCGTTTTTCCTTGCTTGTAATCACTTTCAGAAGTTAAATTAATCAACAAATTAACTAACCATCACAATAAAATAAAAGCAGTGAATAATAAAGAAAGTATTAATGAAAACTGTGGGTTATTTATGTTTACGGAATAATAAGTTTCTTTCAGCCTTCACCAACTACAACTTCCTGGAGAAGCAGCTGATAAATCTTACACTGAAACGACCAACACAAATAAAGAACACTGTTTGATAAGCAAATCACACATTGGGGTAGAAGCTATACAAATTCTCCTCTGAATTAACTCCTTTTCCAATGCTATGTGACTTTATTTACATGTACCCACTGTTGGGCCAAATTATGTCCAAATGGAATTAACTATGATCAGTTACATCACAAACTATTGATCGCCTGAGACCAGGGAGCTGTGAATATCATTTAAAAACCCTACCTCGATGCCGCAGTACTTTATCCTTTCACCTTCATTCAGGCGGCAGCAGGAAATGCTGCGTTAAGGGCGAGGAGCGGTCGCTGCGGCAGCTGAAACGTGCTGACGCGTCCACGAAAATATGCGAACTGGCACTCTGATTATCAGAACGCGGAAAACTTTCCTTGTCAGAGCCCCGAAATCGCGGCAAACTTCAGTGGGAGGTTCACCCCTTCGCTGGTCTGGCCAAACCAGTCTGACTCACAGGCACGCCGTTGCGTGCTGGAAATGTCAAAAGCCAGACGACCGACTCGGGACGAACAGGTTCACCCTCGCGACACTCGATAATTCGAGAAGATATGCAGTGCCACTGACGGTACTGTTGGAAACTGCCACAGTTACTTGCGTGAAATGTGCACTTAGGCGTTCAGTCCTTGCAAGTCCACTTCATATTTTTACCGGAGACACATTTGGTAGGTGTCGTGCTCTGGCGTCATCCGAGGCAGAGCGTATTTAGGGGTTTGACTGACCCGGACAGATTGATAGCTAGGTGCGAAGTATCTCTCCTTACTCCCCCTCTGGTCGTAATTATATATGGCCGCAGAGGACCGCCGAACGGAACGTCTGCTGTAGGCACAGGTAGCAACATCTAAATGTACGCTTTCTCGGACAAGTATAATTTTATAACTTTGTCGTGTAGTAACTTACCATCTTCATAACTTTTATAGCCGGCCGTCGTGACCGAGCGGTTCTAAGCGCTTCAGTCCGGAACCGCGCTGCTGCTACGGTCGCAGGTTCGAATCCTGCCTCGGGCATGGATGTGTGTGATGTCCTTAGGTTAGTTAGGTTTAACTAGTTCTAAGTCTAGGGGACTGATGACCTCAGATGTTAAGTCCCATAGTGCTCAGAGCCATTTTAACCATAACTTTTATATAAATGAAAATAAGTTGGCTTTCGTTACTGAAGAAGTTTTAGTCGACTGCACTTAAACTTTGCCAGCTAGAATTTTTGTACTGGAACCGACAGTAGAGCAGGACCTCTGAACTACCTCTTTAAGAAAAGTCAAATGGCTCTGAGCACTATGGGACTTAACTTCTGAGGTCATCAGTCCCCTAGAACTTAGAACTACTTAAACCTAACGAACCTAAGGACATCACACACATCCACGCCTGAGGCCCTCTTTAAGAGTCGTCTTGACTGTTATTTACATTAAATACATCTATTTAACAATCGCGATCGCGTTGTGCAGACTTGGATAACCTATAAGCATGTATAAACAGATCGCCTATTGAAAATATAAACAGATCACCTATTGAAAGAGCATATATCTTAATTTGGTATTTCTTAAGAATCCTTTAGTCAGTGTAGCCGAAGGGCATCGTCGAATATATCAGGCACACACTGCCTTCGTCAAACACGGTAAAAACTAGAAATATAAAACAGTAAAATCATTATTTTTTCTAGATGGACGCGAGAGGCACCAAGATCTGCATAACGCGTTCCCGTTCACAGGAGCGAATAACAGTAAGATGGGGCCCAGGTAGTAAGCATAATGCGCCCCAGCGTCGTGTGCCAGTACTGAAGCCTCTAATACTGAATCACCTTAAGAGGTGGCGCTGCGACGCAGCAGTGATTAAAAGTGAGAGATCGTAAACTGGATATACATACCCACTAAAACTTTATAAATGTAATGCACATAAAACATTGATAAGATGGAATTCCTAGGGGCAACAACTGTGCTTATCTTATCCTAAAATTTTGACGAAGTAAAATTTAGATGAAGGCGGTAATTTAAAAAGAGAAAACAAGGTGTATAATACAACACACAGATGCAGTACATAAACAGATTTTTCGTATCATATACCACTAGAACGAGAACATTATAAACACAGGACCGTAATTTCAAATAAAGAGGCCGCCCGTATAACACTCAATACTGCGTCACTCAGAGCTAGAACGTCTAGTAAGAAAATTTCTTTAAAATATAAAATACAAGTAAAATTATTAGGCTTAAAAAATATACACCAACGTGGAAGACGGACGTTATGCGGGTAAACACGACGGCACACGACGCTGGAGCGCATTATGCTCACTACCTGAGCAGCCGGCCGAAGTGGCCGTGCGGTTAAAGGCGCTGCAGTCTGGAACCGCAAGTCCGCTACGGTCGCAGGTTCGAATCCTGCCTCGGGCATGGATGTTTGTGATGTCCTTAGGTTAGTTAGGTTTAACTAGTTCTAAGTTCTAGGGGACTAATGACCTCAGCAGTTGAGTCCCATAGTGCTCAGAGCCATTCACTACCTGAGCCCCCATCTTACTGTTACTCGCTCCTGTAAACCAGAATGCGTTATGCAGATCTTGATGCCTCTCGCGTCCATCTAGAAACGGTAATGATTTTGTTGTTGTTGTGGTCTTCAGTCCTGAGACTGGTTTGATGCAGCTCTCCATGCTACTCTATCCTGTGCAAGCTTCTTCATCTCCCAGTACCTACTGCAACCTACATCCTTCTGAATCTGCTTAGTGTATTCATCTCTTGGTCTCCCTCTACGATTTTTACCCTCCACGCTGACCTCCAATGCTAAATGTGTAATCTATTGATGCCTCAAAACATGTCCTACCAACCGATCCCTTCTTCTAGTCAAGTTGTGCCACAAACTTCTCTTCTCCCCAATCCTATTCAATACCTCCTCATTAGTTACGTGATCTACCCACCTTATCTTTAGCATTCTTCTGTAGCACCACATTTCGAAAGCTTCTATTCTCTTCTTGTCCAAACTAGTTATCGTCCATTATTCACTTCCATACATGGCTACACTCCATACAAATACTTTCAGAAACGACTTCCTCACACTTAAGTCTATACTCGATGTTAACAAATTTCTCTTCTTCAGAAACGATTTCCTTGCCATTGCCAGTCTACATTTTATTTCCTCTCTACTTCGACCATCATCAGTTATTTTACTCCCTAAATAGCAAAACTCCTTTACTACCTTAAGTGTCTCATTTCCTAATCTAATTCCCTCAGCATCACCCGATTTAATTTGACTACATTCCATTATCCTTGTTTTGCTTTTGTTGATGTTCATCTTATATCCTCCTTTCAAGACACTGTTCATTCCGTTCAACTGCTCTTCCAAGTCCTTTGCTGTCTCTGACAGAATTACAATGTCATCGGCGAACCTCAAACTATTTTATATTTCTAGTTTTTACCGTGTTTAACGAAGGCAGTGTGTGCCTGATATATTCAACGATGCCCTTTGGCTACACTGACTAAAGGATTCTTAAGAAATACCAAATTAAGATATTTGCTCTTTCAATAGGTGATCTGTTTATATTTTCAATAGGTGATCTGTTTATACATGCCTATAGGTTATCCAAGTCTGCACAACGCGATCGCGATTGTTAAATAGATGTATTTGTTCTCTGTTTTCTATTTAGATAACCTGAAGATGGCGAAATAAGGCGAAACGCGTCGTTGAAAAATAAAAAAAATAAAATTTTAACCAAGACTGTTTTTAACCAATACTGTTAAGCACTGGTTTGCTGTTATGCCACATATGGACTGGAAGAATTTCTATTTACATTAAAGCCTTGGGGCTTGGTACAGATGTATTATCTCCTTAATGTAATCGAGTTCTGTAATTAGAATGTCCTACAAAAATTACATATGACACTTAATCCAATATGAACAGACGTTTCTGTTACAAATGTAGTTTTTAGTGAATAACTTGAAAACTAATAGAGGAAGCTTACTGCAGTCACATAGTTAATGTTTTTATGTGAAACTGAGGCTACATATGAAATTTCGTCTTTTTGAGTCTAATAGTTAGCGCCTTCAAATTTTTGTCAAAACGCCGATTTTGACCAAAGTTGAGACTTTTTATTGTGACATGTATTCTGAACAATTTAGCGCCACTTTTTTTCTTAAAATAACGCATTTAGCAAAATTTAGTCATCTGATAACTCTGAGACTTAACATTTCTAACGTTAATGTACTGAAGCATAAACGGACAAAATTTGGAAAAGGTACTTTAATTTTTAATTTCATTCTTATATTATGGCGGAATACTTTGTATGCTGCGCACAGATGCGTTATGATGACGTGGCGTCGGTAGCAGTTGACAGGGTACGCCTCGGCACACTTACTCGACTCTGTATCTCTCACAATGATAGGCCTACAGGGCTTGTTTAACCACAGAAGTTAATTAGCGATTTCATCTTTTGACATAACAACAAATAGGTTTCGATTCATGGTAAGCAGACCACATAAAATATCGTAAATAGTAATGTGGGCAATAGTAAGTACTCTTCTCTGATGGGACATTAAATTCGGTTAAACAAGTACACTCTTCCAGAAAAAAAGTCTATAGCTACATCCATATCTTGATAAGAAAGTTCTGAGCGTTAATGATATGTCAAAATAGGCACTTCTTTGGGCGATTTCATATCCGAAAAAATTTCGTTTTGATAGCTTGAACCGTTTATGAAATACTATGTGTTAATACGATTGGCCATGTACATGGAGAGAACTGACGCATTGCACATTACCCTCCCATACACATACAGACTAGTATTCAAGAACAGATACTGGTATCGGTCTGTCCTCAACGTTAAACGTAATTTCGGTATGTTAGTTACATTTCATACACAGCAGTGTTGTGTTGTTGTGGTTTCAGTGCGGAGACTGGTTTGATGCAGCTCTTCGTGCTACTCTACCCTGTGCAAGCCTTTTCATCTCCGAGTAACTGCTGCAACCTACAGCCTTCTGAATCTGCTTAGTGTATTCATCTCTTGGTCTCCCTGTATGATTTTTGCCCTCCACGCTTCCCTCCAATATTAAGTTGGTGATACCTTGCTTCAGAACGTCTCCTATCAACCGACCCCTTCTTCAAGTCAAGTTGTGCCACAAATTCCTTTTCTCCCCAGTTCTATTCAGAGATGAACTATCGATACGCAAAGTCAATGCAATGCGTTTTTATCATAGCAGAATTTCTAAAATTCGTGCAGTGATTTTCTTAACTGGATGCGGCACAGTAATTATGATGAATAAAGAAAAGATATCCAGTCATTTATCGACCGAAGATATCATGCTGAAGGATGGGAAAGAATCAATTATTGTCAGTACAATTTTGCGTAAGTTATTTTTTTTCTATTATTCGCTCGATGACTGGCTTCAGGCCGAGACCCACTAGACATGGTTTTCACATCTTCAAAAACATTCTAGGCGCTCCAATCTGGAACCGCGCGACCGATACGGTCGCAGATTCGAATGCTGCCTCGTACATGGAAGTGTGTGATGTCTTAGGTTACTTAGGTTTAAGTAGTTCTCAGTTCTAGGGGACTGATGACCTCGGTTGTTAAGTCCCATAATGCTCAGAGCCATTTGAACCATCTTCGGAAAGCAGTTTTAATTCCGTCACGATGATTTGAAAATTGGTCTCAGCCCCTAACTACTCATGAACTGACCAAGAAAAGAGTGCACTCTGGCCATTAAAATTGCTACACCACGAAGATGACTTGCTACAGACGCGAGATTTAACTGACAGGAAGAAGATGCTGTGATATGCGAATGATTAGCTTTTCATAGCATTCACACAAGGTTGGCGCCGGTGGCGACACCTACAACGTGCTGACATGAGGAAAGTTTCCAACGGATTTCTCATACACAAACAGCAGTTGACAGGCGTTGCCTGGTGAAACGTTGTTGTGATGCCTCGTGTAAGGAGGAGAAATGCGTACCATCACGTCTCCGACTTTGGTAAAGGTCGGATTGTAGCCTATCGCGATTGCTGTTTATCGTATCACGACGTAGCTGCTCACGTTGGTCGAGATCCAATGACTGTTAGCAGAATATGGAATCGGTGGGTTCAGGACGGTAATACGGAACGCCGGGATGGATCCCAACGGCCTCGCATCACTAGTAGTCGAGATGACAGGCATCTTATCCGCATGGCTGTAACGGTTCCTAAGTCAACAGATGGGGACGTCTGCAAGACAACAACCATTTGCAAGAACATTTCGACGACGTTTGCAGCAGCATGGACTATCAGCTCGGAGACTATGACTGCGGTTACCCTTGACGCTGAATCCCAAACAGGAGTGCCTACGATGGTGTACTCAACGACGGGCCTGGGTGCACGAATGGCAAAACGTCATTTTTTCTGATGAATCCATGTTCTGTTTACAGCATAATGATGGTCGCATCCGTGTTTGGCGATATCGCAGTGAACGCACATTCGAAGCGTGTATTCGTCATTGCCATACTGGTGTATCACCCGCCGTGATGGTATGGGGTGCCATTGGTTACGCGTCTCGGTCACCTCTTGTTCGCATTGACGGCACTGTGAATAGTGGAAGTTACATTTTAGATGTGTTACGACCCGTGGCTCTACCCTCCATTCGACCCTGCGAATCCCAACAATTCAGGAGGATAATGCACGACCGCATGTTGCAGGTCCTTTACGGGCCTTTCTGGATACAGAAAATGTTCGACTGCTGCCCTGGCCAGCACATTCTCCAGATCTCTCACCAATTGAAAACATCTGGTCAATGGTGGCCGAGCAACTGGCTTGTCACAATACGTCAATCACTACTCTTGATGAACTGAGGTATCGTGTTGAAGCTGCATGGGCAGCTGTACCTGTACACACCATCCAAACTCTGTTTGACTCAATGCCCAGGCGTATCAAGGCCGTTATTACGGCCAAAGGTGGTTGTTCTTCGTACTGATTTGTCAGGATCTATGCACCCACATTGCGTGAAAATGTAATCACATGTCAGTTCTAGTGTAATATATTTGTGCAATGAATACCCGTTTATCATCTGCATTTCTTCTTGGTGTAGCAATTTTAATGGCCAGTAGTGTAACATTTGCAACTTTGGACTGGTTTTTCGTTGTACTGATTAACACAAGTTGCTGACTCACAACTTCTCTAGCATGCTACAAGTTCGTCAGTCATTTTCACCGAATGGTTTCCTTAAAATCGGTTGATAAGTATTTCACGGAGGCCACCAGGTACGCCCAAGCGCTGCGTCCACAGTCCACATAACGCGGCTGCATTGCACACGTGGACAGACTAACCGCATCGTACTGCTTCAGGCTGGATCCTTAGAATATATTCACGGTTCCGCGGAGCGCCGCGTTCGTGTAAGATCGCGAGAGGTGTAATGATTGGTACTCTTACGATGACCTACTCTGTGGTGCGGTACGGTCTCCGACACAGAGCCTGCGGTACGGCAGGTGGAGATGGGACCCAGCTGGCGTGCGCGCTGCGGCGTGGCCGCTGCTTTATTAAGAGCGCGGCGGGGGTCGGCAGACAATGTGGGGAGCGCCTGGCGTCGCGCCCGCCGCTGCCGCCAGGCGTGGCGTGACGTCACGTGACGTGGCGCGGCACGCGAGCCGCGGCGACGTGGCGGCTGCGGCGCGCACGCACGTAGCTGCCATTCCGCGCCCACACCTTCCGCTCGCCGACTGCACGTCTCTGCTCTCTCGCTTTCCTATGGCGCTCTGCACATAATATGGCGGCGGAGGGGCTGGGCGCAGCAGCAAGGGGCCCTATATTATACGACACACCGGCCAACAACATCGTTGAGTCTCGTGCGCCCGTAGTGTGCACTTCTGAGTAAGCTTTGACGATTTAGAGTTGATTCACACGACACGTTAATAGAATTTGCAGATATATCTTCAGGGCTTGGTGCAGGAGCATCCATATTGCAAACAGGTGTCCTCGGGGTTGATACATGAAGACACCGACTCCTCACACATTCGACCGGCGCATGGACTGTGCAGCTGGTCCCGGCGGAGGTTCGAGTTCTCCCTCAGGCATGGGTGTGTGTGTTTGTCCTTAGGATAATTTAGGTTAAGTAGTGTGTAAGCTTAGGGACAGATGACCGTAGCAGTTAAGTCCCATAACATTTCACACTTTTTTTTTTTTTTTTGCCACCGGCATTAATTTCAGCGTATGGCGCATCTTATCTTTGACCAACGACCCTATGCAGGACCTAAAAATGGAACACACATAATATTTCAAAATAGCGAATAATAGTAAATGGCGCTGAAATGTAATACTAATTGTGGGAACTTTTAATATGGATGTAGTATCTATTGGGATACTCGCGGAAAAATAAGTAAAGACAAGAACAAGCTGTAGCTGAAATTGACAAATAATAATGAACTATGGAAGCGGCAACATGAATTGAACTAAGTGGCTCAAGCAGAGAGAGTGATACCAAAAGATAAGGTCTAAATGAATGCCATATTCGAAAAATAAAACTCAAAGGTTTGTAAGAAGCAAAATGACCAGACAAAACTGCAGTCGTACGCCAATAACTGTGTGGTCTTTGACTGCTCGGGGAGATGGCTCATCTGAAATACAACATACGAAAATTTAATTCACTTTATTAGATGAATGACCAAAATATTTACTTAACTTGATGCAATCGTTTGCCGAAGGAGTACTTGATAGTCAACTACTTTGAATGACTATTGCAGCAAACTTAATTATACTATTACAACTCTTCTCTTGAAGTACGATGTTCAGCGTTTACAACAGTACATTTCCATTTGAGACTTGACTAGCACTGGTCCTACTCGATGTTGTTGACTGCTTCATGTGAGGTCACGAACTGGGCTGAGCACTTCCAACCCGGTTCCATATTCACCTCGGTGCGAGGGCGCTGTGGGATGAGAGAAAGGGTGTGTCTTCTTATCGTTGCAGGCCATAGCGAGACCAGTAATGTCTGTCGTATAGATGCGCGTTGGTGACTGTGAAGTGGCACCGCGGTCCTTGGACGGCATCACAATAATGCTGATCGTCACACGCTTCACTCACAAAAATTTAAACTATGCCTTTAGGTTCCAGCCTAACAACACCATAGGAAATCACGACATATATAGAATAAAGAGCACAGTTTTCGCCTGGCGCAAACACAACTACATATAACATTTAATAGCACGCTTCTTGCATTCTTCGCATCATAAACCCATGACGTAACACAAGACATCACGTCCGAAAGCCGAGAACTGGAACAGTAGAGCTGACGCCGAAAATTGCTATTTGAGGCATCGTGGCCGCACAAGAGGCCACTCTGCAGCCAACATTCATGTGGTGTTGAACACTCTGGTACTAGTTTTTGGATAGATGATCCCGATCTATTTGAGCACGCTGTTTTGTATGCTTTGTTGTGGTCGTTGCATACTTTTAGTTTAGCCTGTGCATTTCACGCGTATCGTCATTTTTAAAATTTTTTTAATTTTTTTTTTTTTGTTTTTTTTGTTTTTGTAGATCATATTACTTTTGAGTCATGTTGATACATACCAAATTCTAGTTTCGCGTATTTGTTAAAATTATTTCGAAAATCAGCTTTCTTTTGTGAACAGTTTGAAACCATGTCACCAAGTAAATGGCAATATCCAGTTGCGATTATCACAACCTTGAATACCGATGGTTCCCAACCAGGAATAGGAAGAAAGATTTCAGAGTATTATTTTCTGCCCTTGTCGTATACGGACATCGCTGATACATATTGTGTGTGACAGTATTCTGATGTGTGGTGCTCATAAAGAAAAGACGGGTTGCTGATTCAACTACATTGATCTGAAGACGATTCACGGAATTCGAAGGTAGTCATATTGCGAAAAATATTTGCATCTGGGACTGAAAAATATACGAAGTATTAAAATTGTAAAATATTGTGTGAGAGTTGAAACGAATAGTAACCACCCACAAGGGGTTATTTGCCTATAAGGCACCCCTTAGAAAAATAGAATACCTATCTAATACAGTTTGCTTTCGTCTTTTCATTGCATTAAAAGATTTTCTTTGTCTGAATTTGCAAGTACGTGGCTTTATATGTTTGCACCTGTAGTGGGTTTCCTCTTGTTATTTCGTCCCATTTTAACTGTTTTGCTTCACTAAGAAATGCAATTGCTTTACTTCACCACACACTATTCTGTTGTCTTTCGTAAGATTCTCAGCTGTCAGATAAGTCGACGTGATGCTGTGCAGTTCGGAGCAACGACGTTGTCAGTTCAGTCTCCTCAATATAAATTTCATCAGTCTTTGTTAAGACTTGATAGTATATGTTACAGAGTGCTTAATTTCACAGCGTACAGATGGCAAAGATATTGCTTTGCTCGGGTTTCGTCTACAAGATGAAATTCATTACACAGATACGCATTACTCCAACAGTACTCCTAGTAAAAAAATTATTGATCTGTTTCTTTCGGAAGTATTTATGTGAAAAGCCCAATGTGCCATCATTGTCGTTAGAATTTCTTAATAAGACTGTATTATCAGAGAATCATGCCTGATAATTTAAAGACAAAGCTACATTCACGATATAAATTTGCAAAAATTTTAGTTAACTTACGGAGAATACAGTATTGTGAGGACTAAGCGTCTGGAAACTGACAAGCAATTAAAAAAAAAAACACTTCAGGCTACGTTTAACAGGGCGTTGCTTAGGGCTAGTCCACTTGTGTTGGGTTGCGGTGTGACTGGCTGTAGAATACATTCAAGCCAGGAAAACACTCCCACTTATAGACTGACCTTACCTGCTACCAACAACAAATAACATACGGTTCCCGAGTCCACAGGAGGAACCGGCAGATCACAGAAAGAGGAGGTAAGGCAAGACAGAGGTGGAATTACGGTCCAGAAGAGAAAAATAACATAACGACTGACTCTCACGAATGTAAGTGGGAACGACTGAAAGATCGAGCAGCCCCCGCCCCCCCTTTCGCCATCCACCATTCCCCCCCACACGCACACAGAGAACCTGGAAAAGTAAGTTACATTTAGTTAAATCAGGCCAAGTAACTGCTAGTGAATGCTGCACCACACTTCAGAGAGACACAGACACATGACATTATTTTGCCGACAACAATTTTCTGTAAATAATGGTTGGAAATTTCGACCAATCTTTAAATTCCTCAACGACAGAAATCCACTCGTCGGTCACAAAGTCTTTCGAGACCAGCTGAGCAAACGTAGTCATCGGTTTAAAATCTCTTTGTCCATCAGATGTATTTTCAGCGTGGTGATGGAAATCTTATGGGGCAAGATCTGAAATTTGCGGTCAGCATCACACACGTCTGTGCGGCTTTGGCCAAATTGTTGGCACCATTTCACTACGGCTGGACGGGACGTTGCATTTTCTCCACTTACCGGCAGAGTTTCGCGGTGTATATGCGTGCAATTTAGACATATTGCGTTCAAGAATCGTACTGTTCAGCGTACTTCACATTGGGAGAGGGTTTCCAGACGCAGCGCCATTTCTCACGCATGGTGTGATGCACCCGTTATTATGCCGAAGCACCAAACTGTGTCTATAGGAAACCCGGGATATGTACTCCGGCAATGTGCCACTCTTGTTGTGCAATGGTTTTCCAGCGTGAGACGACATCTTTAACTTACTTACTGAGGTCCATACGTAAAATACTGGTAATAATGAAAGCATATTTCGCTTTTATAAAGTATAAATTATATAAACTTAAAAATTGGTGAAATTTGTCCAAATGGCTCTGAGCACTATGGGACTCAACTGCTGAGGTCATTAGTCCTCTAGAACTTAGAACTAGTTAAACCTAACTAACCTAAGGACATCACAAACATCCATGCCCGAGGCAGGATTCGAACCTGCGACCGTAGCGGTCTTGCGGTTCCAGACTGCAGCGCCTTTAACCGCACGGCCCCTTCAGCCGGCTGAATTTTGTTGCTATAATAGTTCTCAAAG
Organism: Schistocerca serialis cubense; assembly: GCF_023864345.2. Taxonomy (NCBI): domain Eukaryota; kingdom Metazoa; phylum Arthropoda; class Insecta; order Orthoptera; family Acrididae; genus Schistocerca; species Schistocerca serialis. The sequence continues at coordinate 999,130,797 of NC_064639.1, forward strand.
CAACTGCAGGGCACAAACCTCGAAAAGTTTTCGGAAAAATGCTTTTCAGTTGAAGTCTTTATCGGAATTTCCGTTTCATGGAACTTGTAAGGTACCCCTTACCTGCAGATAAGACCATATTTTACTTAATTTCCAGTTTTGCTGTTTCACATCGGTCAAGTGAATGTATCAGCGCTGCAATACGTACTGAATAAGGAGCGAGCTGCCGGTTTCCACGCTAGCTGGTAGCCGTTGTCGCGGTTGGCCATCTGGCGCTTTCAGAGGTAGTGAGATGAGGTGCCGATGCAGAAACAGCTCGTGACGTCAGCAAAGAGATACCTAGGGAAAGTGCATTTATTCCGGCATGAATCAAGTAATTATTATTAATAAATTATTTCCTAACAAAAGTTGCTTTCTGCCACTCAGATATTTGGAGGAATCCACAGGTCATAAGTACTATCTTTCAGTAATTTTACAATGCCAGGAATAGTTTATATTCATAAATAAAGGAATAACTTTGGTATAACCGAAAGTGTACGATCTTATACGATCTATACTGATTATGCGCTCAAATTACAGACTGTGCACCATAGTCGGCGGTCATCGATTGGATGCCTTTCGATCTATTCATGCGGCAGACTGTGCTGTCGCCCCGTTAATAGTTAGCTTATAATCACTGTGAACAAGTTCATTTTTCTCTGTTTCTTAAATAAACGCACCTTAATGGCACCCCATTTGTTTGCACAAAACCTTTTTCCCCTTCATTATGTAAAACATAGACAGTAGTATCACACTTTCTGAATCCGACTGCGCTTTTACGGCTCTGCAAGGGACAAAAACTACGACATCTCCACGCAACAGGTAGGAAGAGTTTCTACTCAGCGGCTCACTAAGTCAGTTCATTGACGGACTGGCATAACCATCGCAAAAGTCGGACAGGAAAGCGTAGCCTGTTATACTGTACGCCCCTTATACCACCATCTACGGACCCACTGGCTCAACTGAGACATTTCTGGAGTTTTAATACGAGTGGGTTATTCTTACCAACTTATGGTAAAGCGATGAACTAAACACGGATGTAAACAAATTTATACAGGGTGTTACAAAAAGGTACGGCTAAACTTTCAGGAAACATTCCTCACACACAAATGAACAAAAGATGTAATGTGGACATGTGTCCGGAAACGATTACTTTCCATGTTAGAGCTCATTTTAGTTTCGTCAGTATGTACTGTACTTCCTCGATTCACCGCCAGTTGGCCCAATTGAAGGAATGTAATGTTGACTTCGGTGCTTGTGTTGACATGCGACTCATTGCTCTACAGTACTAGTATCAAGCACATCAGTACGTAGCATCAACAGGTTAGTGTTCATCACGAACGTGGTTTTGCAGTCAGTGCAATGTTTACAAATGCGGAGTCGCAGATGCCCATTTGATGCATGGATTAACACGGGGCAAAAGCCGTGTCGCGGTACAGTTGCATCGAGACAGATTTCCAGAACGAAGGTGTCCCGACAGGAAGACGTTCGAAGCAATTGACTGGCGTCTTAGGGAGCACGGAACATTACAGCCTATGACTCGCAACTGGGGAAGACCTACTACGACGAGGACACCTGCAATGGGCGAGGCAATTCTTCGTGCAGTTGACGATAACCCTAATGTCAGCGTCAGAGAAGTTGCTGCTGTACAAGGTAACGTTACCACGTCACTGTATGGAGAGTGCTACGGGAGAACCAGTAGTTTCCGTACCATGTACAGCGTGTGCAGGCACTATCAGCAGCTGATTGGCTTCCACGGGTACACTTCTGCGAATGGTTCATCCAACAATGTGTCAATCCTCATTTCAGCGCAAATGTTCTCTTTACGGATGAGGCTTCATTCCAACGTGATCAAATTGTAAATTTTCACAATCAACTTGTGTGGGATGCCGAGAATCCGTTCGCAATTGTGCAATCACGTCATCAACAGAGATTTTCTGTGAACGTTTGGACAGGCATTGTTAGTGATGTCTTGATTGGGGCCCATGTTCTTTCAGTTACGCTCAATGCAGCACGTTATCATAATTTCATACGGGATACTCTAACTATGCTGCTAGAACATGTGCCATTACAAGTACGACACAACATGTGGTTCATGCACGATGGAGCTCCTGCACATTTCTCAACAACAGATTCGGTGACCAATGGATTGGTAGAGGCGGACCAATTCCATGGCCTCCACGCTCTCCTGACCTCAACCCTCTTGACTTTCATTTATGGGAGCATTTGAAAGCTCTTGTCTACGCAACCCTGGTGCCAAATGTAGAGACTCTTTGTGCTCGTATTGTGGACGGCTGTGATACAATACGCCATTCTCCAGGGCTGCATCGGCGCATCGGGGATTCCATGCGACGGTGGGTGGATGCATGTATCCTCGCTAACGGAGGACATTTTGAACATTTCCTGTAACAAAGTGTTTGAAGTCACGATGGTACGTTCTGTTTCTGTGTGTTTCCATTCCACGATTAATGTGATTTGAAGAGAAGTAATAAAATGAGCTCTAACATGGAAAGTAAGCGTTTCCGTACACATGTCCACATAACATCTTTTCTTTAATTGTGTGTGAGGAATGTTTCCTGAAAGTTTAGCCGTACCTTTTTGTACCACCCTGTATACCCAGTAAACCGACTTGTCGCATGTAATTTACATAAAAGAAGTAATTCAGCTTGTCCGTGGAACATGCACCAAAGTCTCTGTTTTTCGGTGGCTTAGGTGTTCTACTTCAGATCCAAGAGAGTTGGGCTCGATCCTGCCATTTTTCCGTAACTCTTAGCCCTTACATTACCTCTTGACTTGATTATTTAGTGTGAGAAATACCAAAACATACCATGGTACGAAGGGTGCATTAAACTTTGGAAGTCAGTTGTACGAACATAAATAGGCATTGGTAATCTAGAGGCCACCAGCACAATGCATGCAGAATTCAAATCAACGTTCAGGGTGATGACATCTTTACTTCTTCTTGTAAAAAAACACACACATTACAACTTTAAACTCTCTCGCAGTATTCAAATCTATCGTTAGCCATTCAACAGTTTCATTCTGTTTGGACACGAACTCTGCTTACACAGATGAGCCGGAACATTATGACCACGGCCTACCGCGAGATTGATTGCTGCCTGTTACAATGCTGACAGGTGACGCGGTGACGAAAGTATGCGAGCGGTACAGAGAAATTTTAGGTAATTGGTCGTAGAGAAATATGTAACGATTAGATACATAAAAAGCTTCAAAGATGATAAAACATTTCGCAAGGACCCAATCGTTACAGAACTTCAAGGTTATCTGTGGAGAAAGAACTAGAACAGTTACACTATTTATTTAGTACACATGAAAAAAGGCAAAACAAATGTCAACAAGTAAAAACCGATTTCACTTCAGCCAGTCGCATTCAAATTACTCTCCAAAAGACTAAGGAATAGAGAGACACAAGGATCAGCAATTAGGAGAGTGGGAAGCAGGACACAGTAAAGGGCTTTCTTGCGAAAACCAAACCTTCACCACTAGGACCTTGATCAATGCCACAATACTAAGAGGAAATAAGTGAATTTGATATTTCTTGTTTTAAGGAAGCATATGGTTCTACAGCCCAATGCAAACTTTAGAAAGGCCGAATGAGTTTAGAATAGATGACTAGAGAATATTACTTGTACAACAAATATTAGCAAACAAATAATCACACGTTACATATTGCCATACCTATGTGAATCATTTTAAAAGAGATGATACCTGACCAGATCTGATTGATTGTATACTGAACACCGAAATTGCAGAACAGTAGAAAGATGTTTTATCTCTTCAGACACGGAGCCTCTCAGGATATTTGTGATCACCTTTAGCGTTGCATATAAATATACTTGCGTTGGAGCAATCTTTAATCTTTCGTTTGCTAACCTATACCCCAACATCATCGAGTCGACGCAGTATCCCTAATGGAATCAGATTAGGGTGTGTAAATAGTGGCACTCAGATTCGAATGATTCGATTTCACAGTCTAGTATTTTTCAAACTAAATCTGCACATTGCGACCAAACCTGCAGAAGTCCTAGAAGAAACGTCAGCGAGAGCAGGACTGTAATTTTATTCTAGAAAAGGCGGAGTACACACTCATCATTGACAATGAAGGCAATGTATGGTGACGCAATGAATACAGAAGTGCAGCTACCTAAATGACATTCCCAGCCCAAACATCAATGACACGGGAGCAGTCGAACAAGGAGCCATAAAGATGGAGACGGGATTCAGACAATAGAAGAAGAAACAGAGTATCTGTCTTATTACGCGAAACACAGACACTAAAATGGCGTAGTTAAATCTTAATGTTTAAATGCACCAGAGACAATTTCTATAAAGGAAAAACAAGAGTGTAAATTTCTGGGGCCATAAAAAGTAATAGTAGAGGAGTTGACGATTCATTGGAAATTAAACAAAGAATCGTATGAAAACTCTTGAAATTTTCCCGGTGTATCGAATATTCCACAAGATTTCGGGATTGCAGCCGGATCTCATCGACTTCTTTCCACGATATTTCGGCTGACAACCTTACAGCCATCTTCAGGCGAGTGTTTGACACTGGAGATTGCTAGTGCAAGTCGCTCTATTTATACGTAAAAGTGCCGCATGCGCAAGTTGCCGTACCATGCGCGCCACCTGTCGATTCCAAGGCCCTCTACAATATTACTGCATCTCTGGAGCGCAAACGAATGCGTGAAAAAGTAAAACATGCACGCAGACGTGTCCAAAACAATAAAATGCAAAATTTCAATATTAAAATTAAAATTACTTGTCGCTCCACATGTCAGAAGCCATAAAAAGTTTTCTTTTGGTTGAAATTAAAGAAATCAACGGGTCCCAGGCCTTATTCAATAAAAAGCCGCCATCACGATTTATGAGATTTTCCGCTAAACGTATTTCCACGGATTCCTTCACAATTGAATCCCAGAATGATCTCGATGGGGCCAAGATTTTCGTGGCCGAATAATCCATAGTATGTCCTGTGGAAATACAATGTTCGGCTATGACCGACTTACTGGGCTGTAAAAGGCGAGTGTGGCGCTCATGTTCAACGCAGCGGTCGTGTACTGTGCGTGTGGTTTGACCAATGTAGGCTTTCCCACACTCGCAAGGTATTTTATAAATTCCAGCCTTCCGTAATCCCAGATCATCCTTGGCTGAGCCCAGAAGAGCACGAGTCTTTGTAGGTGGCGGGAAGATTGCTTTCACACGATGTTTCTTTAAAATTCTGCCTACTTTCGATGAAATGTTCCGGTCATATGGGAGAAATGCTCTGGACTTAAACACCTCCTTATCCTCTTGATCTTGTGGGTGGTCACGTTTTTTCCTCCTTAAAGCAGTACTGACCTGATGTGCAGAATATCCATTATGTTGAAATACCGATTTCAAGTGCTCTAATTCGTCTGCAAGGCTGTCTTTATCAGGCACGACATGTGCCCTATGCAACAACGTTCGAAGTACACCCATAGTTTGTGACGGGTGATGACAGCTTGACGCCTGCAGGTACAGATCCGTATGCGTGGGTTTTCGATAGACAGAATGCCCCAATGACCCATCCACCCTGCGTTTAACCATGACGTCCAGAAATGGTAGGCAATCATCCTTTTCAATTTCCATCGTAAACTGAATGTTTGTGTGGATGGAATTCAGATGTTGTAAAAACCGTGAAAGCTCTTCTTCACCGTGAGGCCACACTACAAAGGTATCGTCCACGTACCGCCAGAATGTTGGTTTCAACATCGCCGAATCGAGAGCCCTCTCCTCAAAGTCTTCCACATAAAAGTTTGTTGCCAGAGGGGACAGAGGACTGCCCATGGCGACACCGTCAAGTTGCTCAAATTATTCATTATTAAATAGAAAGTAAGTAGAGGACAGGGCATGGTGAAACAGCGCCGTTATATCGGCCGTAAACTTATTGCCGATAAAGGACAATGAATCCAAAAGAGGGACCCTGTGAAGAGTGAAACGACATCGAAAATTACTAACAACGATAAATAATGAATGGACCTGTGCGCATTATGTTCTAACCCTGAAATGGGAATCATGCAAGAAATGAAATAGTTTCATTACAGACAGAGCGCAAGGTTGCGCAATATTACGGCTCGAGTGAGTCAGTCGTTTTGCGGAGTGGATGAGCCCACGTGCCGGTGAGAGCGTAACGCCGGAAAGTTGCGCCGACAAATGGCAGCAAGCGTTGCTCGTCCGCCACTCCACGCTGCGGGCGCACCAGCCGTAACGAGTCGGCTCCAGCGCTGCAGTGACCCACATAAATATCGCGGCAAGTGCCGGGCAATTGTTCGCCGCCGTAAACAAGGGCGCTGGGACCGCGACGGCGACTGCGGAGCTGAGTAGAACGGGGGCGCGGTGGCAGCGGCCGGGTGGCGTGTCGGCGTGCGCCCGCCCTTAGTCACCGGGTTATTTTCACAGCGGCGGAAAACAACGCCACCGCCACTGCCGTCGGCTATCAGGCCGGGATCCGGCCCGCCGCCAGCCCTGGAATGCCGCGATGGCCGGCTCCACTACACGTGCTCCGCCGGCCAGCTACTGTGCGCTCGGCTCTTGTTTCGAAGCGCGCGGGCAACTGTTGCGCGACCGACGTCTTTACCGTTAATTATTGTACAAAGTATCTAACGGACTTTTCTCCTCCGAATGAGAAAATATTTTGTTGAAGCCTGCTTACGTAGGGAGAAACGAACATCATAATAAAATAAGGGAAATAGGAACTCGCACGGAAAGATATAGGTGTTCGTTTTTTCCGTGCGCTGTACGAGATTAACATAATACATAATTATTGTCAAGATTGTTCGATGAACCCTCTGCCAGGCACTTGAATGTGATCTGCAGAGTATCCATGAAGATGTAGATGTAGATCAAGAGCATGAATGTTCATATACAGAGTGTTACAAAAAGGTACTGCCAAACTTTCAGGAAACATTCCTCACACACAAATAAAGGAAATATGTTATGTGGACATGTGTCAGGAAACGCTTAATTTCCATGTTAGAGCTCATTTTTGTTTCGTCAGGATGTACTGTACTTCCTCGATTCACTGCCAGTTGGCCCAATTGACGAGAATGCGCACGCAATTGTGCAATCACGACATCAACACAGATTTTCTGTGAACGTTTGGGCAGGCATTGTTGGTGATGTCTTGATTGGGCCCCTTGTTCTTCCACATACGCTAAGTGGAGCACGTTATCATGATTTCATACGGGATACTCTACCTGTGCTGCTAGAACATGTGCCTTTACAAGTACGAGACAACATGTGGTTCATGCACGATGGAGCTCCTGCACATTTCAGTCGAAGTGTTCGTACGCTTCTCAACAACAGATTCGGTGACCGATGGATTGGTAGAGGCGGACCAATTCCATGGCCTCCACGCTCTCCTGACCTCAACCTTCTTGACTTTCATTTATGGGGGCATTTGAAAGCTCTTGTCTACGCAATCCCGGTACCAAATGTAGAGACTCTTCGTGGTCGTATTGTGGACGACTGTGATACAATACGCCATTCTCCAGGGCAGCATCAGCGCATCAGGGATTCCATGCGACAGACTGTGGATGCATGTATCCTTGCTAACGGAGGACATTTTGAACATTTCCTGTAACAAGGTGTTTGAAGTCACGCTGGTACGTTCTGTTACTGTGTGTTTCCATTCCATGATTAATGTGATTTGAAGAGAAGTAATAAAATGAGCTCTAACATGGAAAGTAAGCGTTTCCGGACACATGTCCACATAAAATATTTTCTTTCTTTGTGTGTGAGGAATGTTTCCTGAAAGTTTGGCCGTACCTTTTTGTAACATCCTGTATACGGTGTCTCAGAAATCTTCCGACAAACTTCGAAGGATGGTAGGGGTATTACAGGAAACTGAAATAGCAATAATATGGGAATCAGGGTCAACATGAATTGCAGGGAGCCAGAAGCGAAACGGCACGGGAAATAATGAGAGTGAGTCGAGAACGAAATGTTGAGATGGACACATTCAGTAAACAGAAAATTAAAACTAACATTTAATCAAATTAAAGGCAAGGACGCCAATGAAAACAATGCAGAATCCTCTGCTGTCGTCCGAAGAGAAAAGTATGAATAGGTGGAAATTACGTCAAGGGCCTCTAAGAAAACGAGGAACTGTCTGACAACTTGACAGAACATGGAATGGTTGTTAATGTAAAGGATATATGGCGGCAAATATGACAGTCACCAAATTAGCTATGGAAGACTTGCAGTCAAAAAGGTTACTTTGTGGAAGTGACAACTAAACAGTTATTCAAATTAGTGTGTAGAATCTATGAGACAGGAGTATATCCCACTGTCCTCTCGGAAGAATACCATCCAATAATACCGAATAAATCAGGGACAGATAAATGTAAGAGCGTCCACAAAATCAGCTGAACAGCCCACGCATCCTAGTTACTGACAAGTACAATATCCAGAAGAATTACGGGAAAAATGAAGATATGTTAAATGTCGATCTGTTTAAGAAAAATCAAAATTAATTCATATGATTTCGGGACAATGTGAAATTATCCAAGATGTTTGAAATTTTCAAACAATAAGTGTAACATTTAGGGATAGATGGGAAAATCAGGATGTGTACAAGAACTATGGTAGTGCAAGGAACAGAGAGAAGGACTCTTATTGAAAAGTGAATCAGGAAGGCTACCCTCAAACCCTCTCACAGTTATTCAAATTCTGGGTGAAATGATGCCAACGATAAGGTCAGTTTATGACGCTGCTGTCATCAGTGAAAGTAAGGAAGAATTACAGGACCTGCTGAATGTAATGAGTAGTGTAATGAGCACGGAATAAGGACTGAGAGTAAATCAAAGATGGACACCAAGCAATGGTCCAAGTGAAGATATTCTGTTTAATTTGGAAGCAAAGTAACGAACTGAGGACGAAGCAAAGAATATTTATGAAGCAGACTAACCCCAAGGGAGAAGGAATTCCTAGCTAAACGGAGTCTACCGTTATCAAATATAAGTGCTGATTTGAGGAAAAAGTTTCTGAGAACATTATAGAGAACTGAATCATTGACTGGTAGATAATCATAAAAGAAGAGAACTGTAGCGTTGGATATGTGGTGTTACAGGAAAATGAAGCAAATGAAGTGAGCATTTGTAGGAAGGTAGAGAGCAATTGAAATATATCCGACAAATAATAGAGGACGTTGGGTGTAACCCCTACTGCGAAATGAAGAGTCTCACACTGGAGAAGATGCCATCACACCAGTCAGAGGACTGATGGAAAATAAGCATACGCACACACACACACACATACACACAGAACTGATGCCCATTTCTCCTGTGAAAAATCTTCAAAGTCCTTACATGGGGAAAAAGTGTCTCGGACTTTTTTGACCTTTCTCCGTTGATGTTTCCTGATTTGACCTCATCAGGCCAGATGATTACAGAATGTTGAATAACAGAACTTATAAAAAGAAATATCTGTAAAGTGAAGTGATTGGGACCTTCCAGTCCGCCCATCCACATTTCCTACATCGATTAACAGGAAATGCTTGACAACAGGCTATAGAAGGACATGTTCAACATTCTACCCGATTCTTTCCATTGTGCTAATCCTATCCCCTCGATTCCTACTTGAGCGAAACTTAGAGAGTTGTAGTATGTTCCTGGAGACATAATATAAAGTCGGTTCTTGAAGCTTTGTAGTACACTTTCTGAGGATTGTTTACATCTATGTCCAACAGTCTGCAAGTTTAGTTTCCTCAGTTTCACTGCAACACTCTCCCACGGGTCAAACAAACGTGTAGCCATTCGTGCTGCCGTTCTCTCAATACTTCAATATCTCCTGTAAGTCTCTTCCATTTCATATCTCTACAAAATGTTACATCCAGGTTTTTGTACGTTTTGGTCCATTCCAACTGAGACTCATTGCTATTACAGTCCTAAGATACAACGTTTTCTCGTTTTTTGAAGTGCACAATTTTGTATTTCTGAACGTTTAAAGCAAATTGCCAATCTTTGCACTACTTTGAACTCTTAACAAAATCGGACTGAATATTTATGCAGCTTTTCCCAGACTGTACATCACTATGGGTAACTGCATCGTCGGCCGGCCTTTGTGGCCGTGCGGTTCTAGGCGCGTCAGTCTGGAACCGCGTGACCACTACGGTCGCAGGTTCGAATCCTGCCTCGGGTATGGATGTGTGTGATGTCCTTAGGTTAGTTAGGTTTAAGTATTTCTAAGTTCTAGGGGACTGATGACCACAGATGTTGAGTCCCATAGTGCTCAGAGCCATTTTGAACTGCATCGTCAGCAAAAGATCTGAGGTTACCATTAATATTGTCCGCAAGGTCATTAATGTACAACATCAGCAGCAAAGGTCCCTACACACTTCCCTGGCGCACACTCGAAGTTTCTTCTACATTTGACGATGACTCTCTATCCAAGGTAACATGTTGTGTCCTCACTACCTAACAACCATCAATCCACCCAACAATTTTCGCTTGATACCCCGTATCATCGAACTTATGACAATAAGGGGAGCCGTGGTACCAAGTCAAATGTTTTTCAGATATCAATAAATACTGTATCTCTCTGACTGCCTTGATCCAAAGCTTTCAGTATATCACGCGAGAAAAGAACGAGTTGGGTTTCACATGGTCGATGTTTTCGGATCCATGGTAGTTGACATGGTGGAGGCTATTCTGTTGAAGATACCTCATTATGCCGGAGATCAGAATATGTTTCAAGATTCTACAACAAATCGATGTCAAAGATACTACACGGTAATTTTGTGGATCACTTCTGCTATCCTTCTTATAGACAGTTGTTACCTGTGCTTTCTTCCAACTGTAGGACATATTACGATACGCTGCAGTTAGAAGCGGGTCTAACTCAGCCGCAAATTCAGTGCAGAATCTGACAGGGATTCCATCGGCCTCTGGAGCTTTGATCAAGTTTCATGATTTCTGCTTTTTCCCAACGTCACTGACACGAATACTGATTTCATTCGCCGCTTCAGAGGGACGAGGATCAAGGGGTTTTCTTTGTAAAGGAACGTTTGAACAGAGAGTAAAGCTTTTCAGTTTTTGCTTTGCTACTTCAATTTCAGCTCCTGTCCCATTCGCTAGGGACCAGACACTAACTTTGGAGCCACTAACAGCCTTTACATGCGAACAGGATTTCTTTGGAGTTTGTGAAATATCATTTGACATATTCTGCTACGGTAGTTAGCGAAGGCTTCACGCATTACCCTCCTGACCGCTAAATACGTTTCATTCAGAATATCTCTCCCTACAGTCCTATGCTTTGTTTTACACCTATTATGCAGTAGCCTTCGTTTCTTTACAGTGTCTTTATACCATGGAGGTTTCCTCCAATTATGAACCGCTCTATTGGGGACATATCTATCCAGTGCAAAGTCAACTATTCTTTTACACTCGAGCCATAGTTCCAATACTTCCTCCTAACCTGTGCTGAAAGTTTCATGTTCCTCATTGAGATATGACATTAATGACTTTTTTATGTAATTTATCGAACAATAAATCTTTCTGCTTATTTAGTAGCACTTTGAACTTTGGTAATCATTGTTGCCACAACCACGTCATGATCACTGATACCAGCTTCGACGTGGACATCCTCGAAGAGGTCTTTCTGTTGCCATTACATCCAGTACATTTCATCATGCCTTCGGTTCCGAATTATCTGTCGTAAGTTGTTTCCACTGGATGTCTTATCATGCCCACCACTAACAAAACTGTAATTTTCCAAATTGATTGTTGGATGATTAAAGTCTCAAACTATGATTACAGTATGACTGAGAACTTACGTGTAGGCGAACTGATGTGATCTGCAAAGATTTTGGTTACATTAGGAGATGAGTCTGGTGGCCGATAGAAAGAGCCATTACAATTTTATGACCACCTCTGATACTGAGTCTTGCACAGACAGTCTCAATTGAAGCTACAATTTCTGTCTCGGTGGATGTGACTTTCTTGTCTATTTTGAGTTCTTTATATAGCGACAAATAAACCGCCTCTATTTCCCATTAGCCTGTACTTCAGATATATACATAAATTTTAGTACAAAAATCTCACTGCTATCAGTTTCAGACTACAGAATATGGGCTGAGGGTAAATCAAAGTGAGAAGTAGAGAAATGAGAACAGTGAGAAACTTACCATCAGGATTGATGGTCGCGAAGCAGATGAAGTTCAGGAATTCTACTACGTAGATAGCAAGATAAACAATGATGAACGGAGCAAGGAGGACATCAAAAGCAGACTAGCACTGGCAAAAAGGGCATTCCTAGCCAAGATAAGTCTACTAGTATCAAATATAGGCCTTAATTTGAGGAAAAATTCTAAGAACACACTTTTGGAGCACAGAATTGTGTGGGTGTGAAACATGGACTGTGGGAAAATCGGAACAGAGGAGAGTCTAAGTATTTGAGATGCGGAGCTACAGACGAATGTTGAAAATCAGCTGGACTGAGGAGTTTCAGCACGGAATCGGAGAGGAAAGGAATATCTGGAAAACACTGACTAGAAGAAGGGACAGGATAAAAGTGCATCTGGACAGGATGATAGGATATCTGTTACGACATCAGGCAATAACTTACATGGTACGGAGCTGGAGAGGCCAAAAACTGTAAAGGAAGACAGAGATAATTGGGGATGCATATTGCAAGTGCTACTCTGAAATGAAGACGTTGGCACAAAAGGTTGATTCGTGGTGGGCAGCGTCAAACCAGTAAGAAGTCCAATCACTCAAAAACAAAAACAAAATTAGTTACCTCGCAGAATCGCGTGTACTGCCTGTGGTCCGAGTCTTGCCAACACGATACTTCGGCGTCGTAACTCGGCGTCTTCATCAGGTGTTCCCTGAGACTGGTTGACAAGCTGACCTCGTCTCATTTTTATGCCTGGGCGGTGTGTGGTGCTCCCAATGCCGTCCGCGCCCGTTGTGGCCATTTCTGGCGGTGGTATTAATCTCTAGGCGCTCCCTCTTCGGCCCGCGCCCGTTGCGGCTCTCTTCTGAGGTAGCGGGCATTCCAAGGCGTTCCGTACTGGGTCCGCGCCCGATGGGCGCCATCCTAGCACTAGCATGGCTCTGTTAAAGTTCCTTATGCTGTCCGCGACCGCGACGAGTTTCTCTCGCGGCCGAGGCATCCTCCTGGGCTTCTGAATCCGGTATGCGCCTGTGACGTGCGCTTCCTGCGGCGTCCGGCTGCTGTTGCAGCTGCATATTATGATGCACATCCTTCAAGGAGCTTGCTGCCGCCTGGTATCGCGTATGCCGGTCTTTTCCGTTACTAACGCCCTTGGATGTATGTAGTTCATTCCTGGAGGAGGGAACTTTCTTCCGTTGTTTCTGTAGTAGTTCCAAAGCAGGATTCCACGCAGTACTAAGCTGATATGCTGCTTCGCGGTTGATCTACTTCTCCGCCATCTTGATTTCAATCGATTCATTAATGACACTAGCCCAGAATCGGGGAGTTTGAGCCAGGATCCTGGTTTTGTCATAATCCCTGGTGTGTTCAAGTTCCAGGCAATGTTGTGCTTTTGCAGATTTAGTTACCTGTCGTAGCCTGGTATGTCTCTGGTGTTCTTTACATCATTTCAACTCTGATGGTAGTTTGGCCGATGTAAGACATCCCACATTCACAGGGTATATGGTAGACACCAGGTTTCCTTAACCCCAAATCATCCTTGACAGTTCAAAGGAGCGTCCTTATCTTGTTAGGTGGGCAGAACACACTCTTGATATAGTTTTTCTTCAAGATTCTGCTGATCTTGGCAGATATTGGCCCAGCATATGATAGAAAAGCTACTTTCCTGGTCTCTTCTTCCTGCTCCTCTCCTGTAGCCTCAGGTCTTCTGGAGGGATGGGGCGCTTTGCGGATGTCCCTGGTGGAGTATCCGTTATCTGTGAACACTCTTTGTAGATGTTCTAATTCCTCTGTCAGGCTGTCTGGGTCAGAGAGTGTCTTGGCTCGGTGTACGGCTGTTCTCAGCACGCCATGCTTCTGTGCTGGGTGATGGCAGCTGTCAGCCTGTAGATGTAAGTCAGTGTGTGTTGGTTTGGTTCAAATGGCTCTGAGCACTATGGGACTCAAACTGCTGAGGTCATTAGTCCCCTAGAACTTAGAACTAGTTAAACCTAACTAACCTAAGGACATCACACACATCCATGCCCGAGGCAGGATTCGAACCTGCGACCGTAGCGGTCTCGCGGTTCCAGACTGCAGCGCCAGAACCACGCGGCCACTTCGGCCGGCTGTGTTGGTTTCCTTGTACACACTGTGGCCTAAGGTGCCGTCTGCCTTCCTCTTTACCAGGACATCGAGGAATGGCAGCTAACCATCTCTCTCTAGTTCCATGGTGAACTTGATGTTGGGGTGTTTTGTGTTCAGATGGTCCAGGAACTCATCCAGTCTTCTCTTGCCATGTGGCCATATGACGAACTTGTCGTCAACGTATCTGAAGAAACACGTCGGCAGGTAGGCAGTAGTTGTAAGTGCCTCATCCTCGAATTTCTCTCAGAAATTATAAAAAAAAAATAGATTTCAGCCGTCTTCCTGTATACGAGCTTCACTGTTTTTTTAGGAGCGCTTCGGACTCTGGCACTCTGCTGCGAATGCTTTGGCAGTTTATTTAATTTTTTTTTTTTTTAAGAGAGAAAGAGAGGTAGAAGAGCCAGTGGTTATTCTTTCTCGCCAGCGATTATAGAAGTTAATTAATTATAAATATTCTTCAGTTCTGTCATGGCTACAAAAAAGTATGCGTTTTTGTAACGTCAGATCGCATATCGAAACATCTGTGAAACTGTAGAAGACTGATGGAGAAAGTGCTGGGGCAGAATACGACGGAGTCTCAGAAATGCAAAGCGTGTGTGACGGCGCCGTATCACATTAGGGCCAGCGTCTACCTGCGCCAGAAGACAAAGGGCGCTCGTGCTATGCATATGCAACGCTCATCTGCGGCCGCATGCAGAGCGAGCAGCGGGGGCGACTGAGGAGGGACGCTGGAGAGAGAAAAAGGAAGAAAAAAAGGGTGGAAGAGCCGCTAGAGATAACAGCCCCTGTAGTTATCTCCTGAGTTATGGAAGGCGAGTCAAACGCTGAAAACGCCAAGAAGATCTTGAGAACTACTTCCACTTGGTGTGCGTTAGTTTTTTACTATCTGAATTACAACTCTTATTCTACGAACGCTTGCGTATGGAGATAGGTGAGTACAATACACGATGGGCATTTGCAAAGTCCGAGAGATGGCACCACCGGCAGATATCGAGGTCATGTTTAGTTAATAGCATATTTGGAAAGAACGTGCATCTAGTTTCAAACATATGGGCCTATTTATTTGTGTTTGGCATTCGTGTGAATCAATGTCGAGTGATTGTCAAAAAATGGACAAAGAAGAATTTCGTGTGGTGATTAAACATGCCGGCCGCGGTGGTCTAGCGGTTCTAGGCACGCAGTCCGGAACCGCGCGACTGCTAAGGTCGCAGGTTCGAATCCTGCCTCGGGCACGGATGTGTGTGATGTCCTTAGGTTAGTTAGGTTTAAGTAGTTCTAAGTTCTAGGGGACTGATGACCACAGATGTTAAGTCCCATAGTGCTCAGAGCCATTTGATTAAACATTACTTTATGAAAGGCAAAACGCCTCAGCAGAGTAAAGAGAAGCTCGATAAACATTACAGTGACTCTGCACCTTCGATTAGAACAGTTTATAAGTGGTTTCAAAATTTTCGGAGTGGGCATATGGGCACAAGTGATGCTGAACGTTCTGGACGTCCTGTGGAGGTTACGACTCCAGAAATCATTGACAAAATCCATGATATGGTGTGGATTACAGAAGAGTTATGGTGCGTGAGATTGCTAGGTTGTGGGCATCTTGAATGAACGGGTACATAGTTTTTTCCATAAACATTTGGACATGAGAAAGCTATCCGCAAGATGGGTTCCGCGATTCCTCACGCTTGACCAAAAACGGAATCGTGTGAAGCGTTGCAAGGATGGTTTGCAGCTCTTCAGGAAAGAATCCTCAGGACTATAAGCGTCGTTTCGTCACTATGGATGAAACATGAATACACTACTATACTCTTGAGACCAAACAACAGGATTTTCTCTGCCTCGTGATGACTGGGTGTTGTGTGATGTCCTTCGGTTAGTTAGGTTTAAGTAGTTCTAAGTTCTAGGGGACTGATGACCATAGATGTTAAGTCCCATAGTGCTCAGAGCCATTTGAACCAAACAACAATCTAAACAATGGGTCACCAAGGGAGAAACTGCACCAAAAAAGGCGAAGACCATTGCCTCGGCCGGAGAGGTTATGGTGACTGTCGCAAGGGATAATCCTCATCGACTATATGGAAAAGGGTAAAATTATTACAGGTGCATATTATTCATCGTTATTGGACCGTTTGAAAACCGAGCTGCAAGAGAAACGCCGGCGATGGGACCGCAAAAAAGTCCATTTTCCATCATGACAATGCACCAGCACACACCTCAGCAGTTGCGGTCTCAAAATTAATGGGAATAGGATTCCAACTCGTTTCACATTCCCCCTATTCTCCAGACTACTATTTATTCCCCAATTTGAAGAAATGGCTGGCGGGACAAAGATATTGTTCAAACGAGGAGGTGATTGCAGCATCTAATAGCTATTTTGCAGACTTGGACAATTCCTATTATTCGGAAGGGATCAACAAATTAGAACAGCGTTGGACGAAGTGAATAATTCTAAAAGGAGACTATGTCGAAAAATAAAAAAGGTTTACCCTAAACATGTAAGTAATTTTTATTTTTGCACGGACTTTTCAAACGCCCCTCGTGAATGGTACAAGGATATCTTGTCAGAAACGTAGCTCTGTTTGTAAATATTCAGGCTCCAGCAGCCGATATCACGGTAATTAAAATGCTCCTATCCATAATGCCTCACCATCTTATTAATTACTTAAGACGCTAAAGCACTAAAATAGCGGACGAAATGTAAATTGTTTGGTATTCGACGTTCTATTTTATAAGATGACATAGCACTATTTCCATAAGTATTGTAATGAGGCATCCCTCTTTGTGATATGAAAAGAAGTATTCTAAACATAAAACTATGTCATTACGTCGTTTTTATGGAACTGATGAACAGGACTACTAAGTTTTCGACAGGGAAAAAATTAAAAAAAAATAAAAAATCGGGTGACTGTCAATAGCAACGATATACTTGGAGAAATGCATGATGCACATATGCCGCTTTACACTACATCTTCGCAGTGGAAAAACATCTTTTGCAAGAACTTCACAATGCATACGTGTTATTTAACCAAGAAGGTATATGCCACTGTTGACTTGAAAGAGTAAGAAAATTTATACTTAACATTGTAATACAGGCTTAGCCAAGCAGAAAACAACGTTTAGAACATGAAAACTGCAAGAGAAGTTAGCGCACAGGACCACTACACTGGCACAACTGTGTAGATGGTCCAGGATCAAAATCGGTAGTGAATAAACCCATTGGAAGACAGCTAAGTGTGTACCATGGATTTCTCCACGTCTTCTAGAGAGTTCGCCTAGAGGTCCTGCCTGACGCCCTGTGACTTACTTTTGTGTCGTTGATTGATATGGAAAATGTTATATTATGTGTCAAAACTACAGAAAAATACACACCCTCAACATAAAAAAAAATTGCATCACCTTCAAGCAGTGTGGTCCATGGCACCAGGCTATAACATGTGCGTACTGAGGGGCTAAAACTAAACTCCTCCCCAACAGGCCACTAAGGCCCAACGGTACCGACCGGCCGCCTTGTCATCCTCAGCCCACAGGCGTCACTGGATGCGGATATGGGCATGTGGTGAGCATATCACTTTCCCGGCCGTAGGTCAGTTTCCGAGACCGGAGCCGCTACTTCTCAGTCAAGTAGCTCCTCAGTTGGCCTCACGAAAGACTGAGTGCACCTCGCTTGTCGACAGCGCTCGGCAGACCGGATGGTCACCCATCCAAGTGCTAGCCCAGCCCGACAGTCCTTAACTTCGGTGATCTGACGGGAACCGGTGTTACCACTGCGGTAAGGCCGTTGGCACTGAGGGGCAATCCATTTGTCACAGTCATCAGCTATCAGATAGCGCTCAGGAGGCCTGTCTGTGAGCGCTTTGTTTTGACTGTGTTGAATTTAGAGGGGAACAGCGTTTGCGACATCCATTCTAGGGTACGTCCATGTCCAGGCAATATGTTAATTTTTTTAACAGCTTCAGCCATTTGAAGGGAGTTGCATCGCGCCTGCAGCAATCTCGATGCAAGTATCCACGGACACAATGTATCTGTGTTGTGCCACAGCTTTCAGGAGTTCTCTTCTGTAGAAGAGGTTTTGAACGTCCGTCTACTATAGACGCACGTCAAGATCGATGCATTTTACGAGCTGGGTTGGTCGACGGAACACCACCCAGGGAAGGAATCCGAGGACATGTTTCAAGCTGCTATGTCACGAAAGAATATCGAGAACCCTCTGCTTGCAGGAGTACTAAGAACACGTCTGCTTCTGGCCAGCCTGCTACTGCCACCACCACACCACGGCTACTCTTGTGTCGTGAAAGTGTTGAGTGGAGAGTGGAATGACGGTCTGTTGTCCTCAGTGATGAGAGTAGGTTCTGCCTGTACGCGAGTGATGAACGTACACTTGAAATACCTAGAGCTGGTGAGTGCAGAGAGCATTCGTCCACGACACACAGATCCCACCAGGCTAAATGGTGTGGGCTGTGGGTATCAGTTACAAGTGTTTCTGCGGGGTAAAGTAACCAGCGCCCGCTACGCTCAGCAGGTTGTTATCCCCGTCCCATTGCCGTTCCTCGACAGGATTGTGACGTGACCCTCGCCAATGGAGCACGTGATGTGATGAAGCTCCAATTTACTCGTTCTCCAGAGCGTGCAAGAACCATTGCCGAACTGCAACCGAAGGTGCCAGATGCTTGGGACAGTCTCTCGCAGGATACCATTCTGCACCTTTATTATTGTTTTCATGTGAGAATACATCTGTGCGTTGCAGCCAGAGGCATCGATAAACTATGGCTCACTTCACTTGCCCATAAAATGACCTTATCTTTGAGTCTGTTGCCCTTTTCTTCCGGCAGTTGGCAGGATAAAAGACATGGCATAAATAATATATGAAAAGTTGATTACTGTGGGCGAGGGACGAGTAGTTACTTATCTCCTCACTGTGTGTATGTGTGGGGAGGGGAGGAGGGTGGAAGGAAAAATTTGTGGCACAGACTGGTAGAAGACATCGTCAAGTGGAATTTTTATGTCTTTCTGCTTGCGTCCACTGTCCTACAGTATTTCTCACGCGGTAACATATGGCGCCTGAACTCTTTACCGCATTTATGATTATTTGTTTAATAACTACGATTTCGGCGTGAGAGCTACTGTCAAGTACTCTGAAGGTCGCCAATGCGCATAATTTGCTGTTGAGGGGGGGGAGGGGACATCATACAGCTTTACTGGTTATCACTGTCAGCATTCAACAGCGATTCTTACACATATATTTTAACAACGCGTTTCAAGAGACAATGCTCTCATCATCAGGTTGTAAAGTCTATGTCATGAAAATAAACGGACTAAAAAGACAAAATACCATCACAAACAGTTGGGAAGTCCATATAGTAAAACAGAATTAAAAGTATATTGGACTATGGGTCCTCGTCTTACATTGAAGTTGTTGACACAAGTCGATGGCCGTCCCATAGCTACCAAGTATGCTGTCGCACTGTGCCGGCTCGGGAGCTGTTGTGGACTGACGTGCCTAGGAGTTGTGGCGTGGTTACAGCCGTGTGCTTGACAGCAACGCTATGCCATTGGGCGCCTTATTTCTTTATTGCATTGGTCTGACATAGTTAGCCTCTAGCAACTCCGTCAGTGACATGCTACTAACTTAAATTCGCATATCTTCCCTAAAATAATTCTAAAAACCCGCTAAAGAATCTCATTTCTTTGAAATTATCTTGTGCATTTAGAATATTGCTTTGTTTCTTTTCATGGATAGCAATCTCGAATTCCTCTAGTAAATCAAGTTTCCTCCTTTTCTTTTCTACATGCAATATTTCCACGTTATCTTCTATGCTATTAAGGGGATGGCCTGTTTCATATATGTGGTTCGCAACAGCTGATTTGTCATACTTTCCTAACCTGACCGCATCTTTATGTTCTTTATAACGGATCGCGAATGACCTTCCTGTCTGCCCTATATATTTTGCATCACAAGTTCTGCACTGAATCTTATAAACTCCTGATCTTTCAAACTTATTTCTCTTCTCTCCAATATCGTGCTTAAGGCAATACCTCATTAGGTTATAAGTCTGAAAAGCTATTTTAACATCGTATGGCTTAAAAATATTTGCTATCTTTTGTGAGACTGTTCCGTAGTATGGCTTCGTGATAATTTTCTCTTTCTCTCCATCAGGTTTTTTCTTTTTGCGCTTATTACTTTTCCGTAACAGTTTTTTAACCATATTATTCTGTAACCGTTATTCATCGCTATTCTCTTAACGGTATTAATTTCAGTCTCCCTATCATTTTCGGTCATAGGTATATTGATTGCCCCATGCACGAGACTACGGAAAGCAGCTTCTTTATAAGCCTGCGGATGGCATGAATCATTCGGGATCACGGCATCAGTCGTAGTTTGTTTTCTATAAACGGAGAACCCATGTTTGTTGCCCTGCTTTTTTATATTCAGGTCCAGGAACTGTAAACAATTGTCAGTTTCATACTCCACGGTAAATTCTATTTTATTATGTGCGTCGTTGAACTTTTTTACTATTTCCTCAATGTCCTCACGGGAACCACCGACAAGTAACACAGTGTCGTCAACATAACGTTTGTAATAAACAATTTTATTCATAATGTTATCGTCAGAATTTAGAACTTTATCTTCAAGGTCGTTGATAAAAATGTCCGCCATTGTTCCTGAAATACTGGACCCCATGGCTAACCCATCGTCCTGAATATAAAATTTGTTATTAAACGTAAAATAACTAAAACTTGTAATGAGCTGTAGGAGTTCAATAAATTCAATTGCCTCTTGCGTTGAAATTTTACCGTATTTAAGGAAATTTCTCTTAATGATTTCTGTAGTTTCGTTAACCGGAACACTGGAATATAAGTTCTTAACATCCAATGAAACCAAACGGGAAGTGTCAGTGACTGGCGTATCTTTAATTTCACCTATAATGGTCATACTACCACGCACCGAATAGTTATTTTTATACACGTAAGTCTTTTTCAGAATTTGGTTCAACAATTTCGTTATTTTATATGCTGGACTATTTCGACCGTTAACAATCGAACGAACCGGATGCAGATATTTATGTATCTTCACCTGTGATCTTAATTTGGGGGCCGTTGCATTCATGATAACACATCTTCTTTTTTCGGCTTCTGTCAGCAGGAAGTGTGTGCGTTTAAGAACATTTTTTAGTTTAATAGGGAAATTGGCTGTTATGTCTTTCGGAATTTCCGTAATGCCATTTTCGACAAAAAACGCTAAGGTCTTCAAACTTACTCCTCCTCTTTTAATATTACGACCGTATTCCCCTTATCCGCTTTCGTGGCAATAGCTTTCACTTCATTAAGTTCTTTATTTATAGAATCGACAGTTAGTCGGTCTGCTCTAGTCTTATGATTAACACTATTTCGCTTATTTAGTTCATTTTTTGCTATTTTATGTAGCTTATGACCGACATGCCCGGTTTCATTATTATTTAATTTGGCAATTTCTGTTGTCATTTTAGTGAGGGCAATTACTTCTTTCGCGATCTTCTTGTTAAATGACGGCTCAATATTAAACTTTAATGCCTTATTTAACATTTCTACTTCTGTATTATCAAATACAATATCCGTTTTGATAACCACCCGTGGATAAAAGTCTAAAGACGAAAGGCTTTGTTGTTGATGTTTTTCATCTTCGCGCGTGTTATTACTTAATTTACGAAGTTTTTATCTTGTTTTTCCTTTTTCTTTATAAATTCCTTCTGTAGTATTTTGTGAAGTCTACATGTAACCTCTTCCCATACGTTCACCGGTAATATTTCCTTGACCTTAGTCTCTGCTTGAACTATTTGTTTTTTAATGAAGTCTTTCTTTTTATACACATATTTAATTTCTGCGCGTATCCAAAACTTTTTTGCTTTTTCAACACCTAGTTGACTTGCGATCACAAAGTTTCAACTTCACGTAATTCGGGATAACATGATTCTTCACACATTCTTTGTTAAAGTTTATGTTTGCGGCAGTTTTTAATAACTTACGTCTTAAGTTTTTGTAATTGCCCTCACTAAAATGACAACAGAAATTGCCAAATTAAATAATAATGAAACCGGGCATGTCGGTCATAAGCTACATAAAATAGCAAAAAATGAACTAAATAAGCGAAATAGTGTTAATCATAAGACTAGAGCAGACCGACTAACTGTCGATTCTATAAATAAAGAACTTAATGAAGTGAAAGCTATTGCCACGAAAGCGGATAAGGGGAATACGGTCGTAATATTAAAAGAGGAGGAGTAAGTTTGAAGACCTTAGCGTTTTTTGTCGAAAATGGCATTACGGAAATTCCGAAAGACATAACAGCCAATTTCCCTATTAAACTAAAAAATGTTCTTAAACGCACACACTTCCTGCTGACAGAAGCCGAAAAAAGAAGATGTGTTATCATGAATGCAACGGCCCCCAAATTAAGATCACAGGTGAAGATACATAAATATCTGCATCCGGTTCGTTCGATTGTTAACGGTCGAAATAGTCCAGCATATAAAATAACGAAATTGTTGAACCAAATTCTGAAAAAGACTTACGTGTATAAAAATAACTATTCGGTGCGTGGTAGTATGACCATTATAGGTGAAATTAAAGATACGCCAGTCACTGACACTTCCCGTTTGGTTTCGTTGGATGTTAAGAACTTATACTCCAGTGTTCCGGTTAACGAAACTATAGAAATCATTAAGAGAAATTTCCTTAAATACGGTAAAATTACAACGCAAGAGACAATTGAATTTATTGAACTCCTACAGCTCATTACAAGTTTTAATTATTCTAGGTTTAATAACAAATTTTATATTCAGGACGATGGGTTAGCCATGGGGTCCAGTATTTCAGGAACAATGGCGGACATTTTTATCAACGACCTTGAAGATAAAGTTCTAAATTCTGACGATAACATTGTGGATAAAATTGTTTATTACAAACGTTATGTTGACGACACTCTGTTACTTGTCGATGGTTCCCGTGAGGACATTGAGGAAATAGTAAAAAAGTTCAACGACGCACATAATAAAATAGAATTTACCGTGGAGTATGAAACTGACAATTGTTTACACTTCCTGGACCTGAATATAAATAAGCAGGGCAACAAACATGCGTTCTCCGTTTATAGAAAACAAACTACGACTGATGCCGTGATCCCGAATGATTCATGCCATCCGCAGGCTTATAAAGAAGCTGCTTTCCGTAGACTCGTGTATAGGGCAGTCAATATACCTATGAGCGAAAAAGATAGGGAGACTGAAATTAATACCGTTAAGAGAATAGCGATGAATAACGGTTACAGAATAATATGGTTAAAAAACTGTTACGGAAAAGTAATAAGCGCAAAAAGAAGACACCTGATGGAGAGAAAGAGAAAATTATCACTATGCCATACTACGGAATGGTTAAAAAAACTATTACGGAAAAGTAATAAGCGCTAAAAGAAAAAACCTGATGGAGAGAAAGAGAAAATTATCACGAAGCCATACTACGGAACAGTCTCACAAAAGATAGCAAATATTTTTAAGCCATACGAAGTTAAAATAGCTTTTCAGACTTATAACCTAATGAGGTATTGCCTTAAGCACGATATTGGAGAGAAGAGAAATAAGTTTGAAAGATCGGGAGTTTATAAGATTCAGTGCAGAACTTGTGATGCAAAATATATAGGGCAGACAGGAAGATCATTGGCGATCCGGTATAAAGAACATAAAGATGCGTTCAGGTTAGGAAATTATGACGAATCAGCTGTTGCGAACCATATATATGAAACAGGCCATCCCCTTAATAGCATAGAAGATAACGTGGAAATATTGCATGTAGAAAAGAAAGGGAGGAAACTTGATTTACTAGAGGACTTCGAGATAGCTATCCATGAAAAGGAACAAAGCAATATTCTAAATGCACAAGATAATTTTAAAGAAATGAGATTTTTTAGTGGGGTTTTAGAATTATTTTAGGTTAGATATGCGACTTTAAGTTGGTAGCATGTCACTGACGGAGTTGCTAGAGGCTAACTATGGCAGACCAATGCAATAAGGAAATAAGGCGCCCAATAGCATAGCGTTACTGTCAAGCACACGGCTGTAACCACGCCACAACTCCTAGGCACGTCAGTCCACAACAGCTCCCGAGCCGGCACAGTGCGACAGCATACTTGGTAGCTATGGGACGGCCATCGACTCGTGTCAACAACTTCAATGTAAGACGAGGACCCACAGTCCAATATACTTTTAATTCTGTTTTACTATATGGACTTCCCAACTATTGTGATGGTATTTTGTTTTTTTAGTCCGTCTAATTTCATGATATAGACTTTACAACCTGATGATGAGAGCATTGTCTCTTGAAACGCGTTGTTAAAATATATGTATAAGAGTCGCGGTTAAATGCTAACAGTGATAACCAGTATACCGACAACTGCTACCTCGACTCCATATTGGATTATATTAAATCATACAGCTTTACTTGTCACATGACATACCTGATGCATGGCCAGTGGTAAACAGAGAGGGGAGGG
Organism: Schistocerca serialis cubense; assembly: GCF_023864345.2. NCBI lineage: Eukaryota > Metazoa > Arthropoda > Insecta > Orthoptera > Acrididae > Schistocerca > Schistocerca serialis. Next base: position 999,155,614 of record NC_064639.1, read on the forward strand.
GGGGTGAATTTAAAATGTTTGAAAATGAAGAGAATACGTGAGGTACCACGTCCAACTCATGCAGAGGCAAAAAGTCATGCGCAGGCACCGGATGTGAAGTTAACTGCTGTTCACTCCTAAGCGAATCTGTCCTCTGCTATCCCTTAAATCACATCGAGGTATGTACTCTGAGAGGTACTGGATTAGTTCTGGAGGGATACTGTCGTGTGAACCTTTGTGTGTGCTGATCGCAGTTGTTCTTGTGTAGTTGGTGCTGAGTTCATCGAGAGTAAAGAAACATCGATAAGGTCAAATAAATGCAGTATTGGGCTGGGATACGGTGATTAGAGGAACCAAGCCACGGTTGTGAATTCTCTAAAGTGTTGACAGCTAGATCTTAAAGACATATGTTTGCCTTGTTTACCTGCTTTGGGTTGCCTTAACAAATAGGACTTAATAATGTTCCAATAACCTTCAGCATTGTACTTGATCATGGCATAAAAGCCGAAATGTGGATAGTAAAAAAGAGAAATATAATAATACACAGACAAGTGGTGGCTTACTCTTTTAAAAAAAATGGCTGCGCACTTTGGCAAACGTTGCAGTAAGCCATTTACGGAAGCTTTCAGCATTTTAACGGAGTTTGTTTGAATATAAGTGTTCTATAATGTTTTGCTTGCAGGTGTGTACGGAAAGAATGCTGAGATATGTGCTTCACTTTGGTCACTGTCGCATTTATCCTGAGATTATGACCATGCAATCTGTACTTAGAGTGGGTAAGACGGAGAAGGAAGAGAAAGAAGCACAATAATAAGACTTTTCTCGCCAATAGTAAAATATACATAAGAACAAAACTAATGAAATGTTCTGACTATCCCTGTGTTCAACAAGAAACAAGCAACCTCAAATGGCTCAAATGGCTCTGAGCACTACGGGATTTAACTTCTGAGGTCATCAGTCCCCTATAACTTAGAACTACTTAAACCTAACTAACCTAAGGACATCACATACATCCATGCCCGAAGCAGGATTCGAACCTGCGACCGTAGCGGTCACGCGGTTCCAGACTGAAGCGCCTAGAACCGCACGGCCACACCGGCCGGCAAACAAACAACCGTCCAAGACAAGTAATCATAAAATAAATAACTTTAATGGAGATAGTAATCGGTGGTTTCCTATACATTCCACGTAAGTATTCTGTTACGAAAGGCTTTCTACTCTACGGACGAATTTCTCAAGTAGAGTTTGTTTATGAATCGGTGTCCAAACATATAGGTGTTCCTGACACCTATACATTGGAAGAAGTTCATATCAACATGGGTCCGAGAATCCTTCGTTGTGAAGTTGCGAAAATAATTCCCTTGAGTGACCCCGGATTTTACAACGCACCTCAGATGTGAATTCTTACTTACTTTCTTCTTTACATACGGTCTGAGCTTATGATTTGTTTCTCAGATTGTTTTTTGTTCTGTTTTGTTTATGTTACAGTAAATTGTTTCGATTTGACTCATAATATTTTGTTGTTTTGTGCTATTTTGGGGATTAAAACAATATATTCAAAGAGAGAAATGACGGACATGCACTACATGTTAAGGCGTAGTTATAGAAATAGGAATGCGGTAGCAACATGTCAATTCTACACTGGGAGCTAGCCTGGGTGGCAGTAGGAACGTTAACACTACTCTACCAACGCTTGCGAAGGACAGACGCGTTTGACAGGAAACTTCCAGATTTTGTGAAACCGCCAGAGGTACGAAGTTGTGCGCTTGAAGATCGGATTCTTCTTACAGCTGACGAAACCCTATCAGTACTGAACTGCGAGAAGGGAAACCTATAGTAATGCCACCCTCTGGAATCCTCCGCTTGAAAATTATTTCCACCTGTATCACCTTCAGCGGGTGCAAGGGTTAAATGCGGAAAAACGTTAGCCAAGAACTTCGCGTCAATCCATGTTACAGCAGTGTGCTATTTTCCATATATGTCTTAGCACATATCCTTATCATTCGTATTGCTGCATTTACACGTGATGGTGGCTTCTGTAATCATAACAGTCATATCTGAGAATATGAAAACCTCAATGAAATACGACCTGTCAAACGTCAACAGCGTCTCCCCATCAATGTGCGGGATGGAATCATTCACGATCTGCTTTTTGGTCCCTCTTTCTTCCCACAACATCTCAATGGACAAACTTCGTTAACGTTTCTCGGAACTAGGTAGTTCGTTTACGTGATAATGTGCTTCTAGGTGTCATTAACGGAAGTCGTTTACCCACGATGGTGCTCTATTTAACTCTTCCCCAATAGTTCACCGTTATTTGAACAACAAATTCCGAATTATTTAAATAGTCAACGATGACCCATTGCGTTGTCTTTCCAATCACCAGGCTTCAGTCCATCGGAATTTTACCTCTGTGAACATTTAAGATCCATGGTGCATTCAACTCCCGTACATTATGATTTCGTTTTGAGGTTGTGTAGCCAAAATGGATTTGACCAAATACAACGTACTCTGAAAGTTTTCGACAGAGTACGCCAAAGCATGGGAACGCAAGCTCAGGGTACGGATCGAACAAGGAGGAGGAAACTTAGTACAATTTTTGTAAATGTAAGTGCTTCAATATGTTACATGTAACATTATCAATACATCCATCTAACACCTTAAGACGGATTTTCGGACCCGTAGTCAAATTGACTGCGGAAATGTTTCGTTATCACGAACACGTCCTTAGCATTACGGGCAACACTATATAAACACCCTTTATAACAAGTATATATTGTAAGAGAAGGAGGTGATAGTCACATTAAAAACTCGTTTTGTGGTGAAAGAGGTTCACTCATTTTGCTGAATTGTCTAACATCACTAATTATTACGTTACATAAATATCAGACGCAGAATTATTATACATATTTTTGCGTACGAGAGACGGTGTGCTATTCTGTGCTTGTAAAATTAATTCACTGTTTTAAAATTACTTCATTATTTGCTTAATCATACAAAACAGCCTCCTAGAAACGTATTCATATTGTAGACTAGTACACAGACAGTATCATTCCATCGCTAACTAAATCATTGCAACAGGGGTATCTTCCCAAGTACATGGATGGAAATAGCGCGTATCTGTTGTCATCAGACGCTGCTGTACCGAATAAATTTTGCGGCTTTAATTGTGCGATTATTTATGTGATTTTTTGCACCACTCAGCCGCATTTTCTAAAAAAAATGCAAACGAGCAAGCTGTATAGAAGGAACCAATTAGTGATCACTTTGTGAAAACAAAGAAAGCTGGACTGGGGATTGCAAGCTGGCTCCGGATAGAAGATATTTCGAGTAGGCGGATTCGTGTGATGCTAATTGGCAACAAGCAAGCCAGACTCTTGGCAACAACATCCGAATCGTATAAAGAAGCAGCGCAACAGTGTAGTCTTTTAGTGTCTACTAATGTATTCGGATGTTTACTCTAAAAGTTACCAACAAATTTAATGAAAGAATGTTAGATTTTCAGAGCCTGGTACCCTCAGAGGCTATAATATTTGCAGAGTGCCATGCAGCATAGTAACGTGAAGCTATTACTCATTTTTTCTTATGTTTAAAGTTTCTTCTCTCAGGAAACGTTACTGTGTAAATCACACGTGGAAATCCACTCTAAACATGAAAAGGGTATAGTTGACAAAAAGAGTAAGGATTATTTCATATTCCTACGGTATTCACATTAGCTAGTTACGATATTTTTGTCAATAGACCTCGCTCTCCTAAACAAGAAACTGAATTTGGATAGCAGGACAAAAATCATAAGTTCATCTGATTTCGATAACGCCGCTATCTTTCTATTTATTCACCACCAGCTGTTCGAAGACATGTGTTTCTGTGGCTCAGTTTAGTTAAATGAGAAGGGAAAAAGTCAGCATACGTTTCTAATACGTATGGCAAATGAATATGCGTCCTAATCTCTTCCCTCTCCAATTCCTTCTGTCTATCTACACCTCCCTCTCTCTTTGTCTGTCTGCTCCAACTTACCCGCCGTCCATCACCTCCTCTTCTCTCTCCCTCTCTTTCCATCTTCTCCACCCCTATCTCCATCTGGGCACCCTCACTCCTCCTCTTTCTGCCCACCACCTCCTCCGCCTCTCTGTCATCTTGTCCTCTGCACTCACTGTGCATCACCTTCTGCTCCCCGTCTATCATCCTCGCACTGTTCATCACTTCATCCCCCCTTTCTACGTCCCTCTTCTAATCCTTTCCTCTCTCTCCATCTGCACCTACACCTTCTCTTTGCCTAATTCGTCCTTTTCGCTCTCTGTGTCCATTTCCTCCCACCCTTCTGTTCATTTCGTATTTGCTGCGCGAGGTAGCCGCCCGGTCTGAGGCATCTTGTCAGAGTCCGAGCTGTTCCCCCCCATCGGAATGTTAGAGTCCTCCGTCGGGCATGGGTGTGTGTGTCGTTCTTAGCGTAAGGTGGTTTAAGTTAGGTTTAGTAGTGTGTAAGCAGTTTGGTCCCATAAGACCTTACCACTAATTTACAGTTTTTCATCTCATATTCCCCTTTCTCTGACCTTGAGCCATGCTTATAATTATTGCAAATTCAGATTCTGTTGTAGGATTCTAATCATAAGCAGATAAGCAGCATAAGTTTCATATTTCCTTAGAGAATTTCGCTATTGTATATACAGTAAAACTTGCTCAGAACGGAATCATATGGGACTAAAATAATTTTCCAAATTGGGCAAGTTTCCAGTTTACACAAAATTCACTACACTACATAAAATTCGACGAGTAGCAGGCATAAAGGTATAAATTTGTAATTACGCACTTATTCATGTACCTTCACTCCTGCACAGTAGATGCTCATTTACGGTATATTGTACAGTATAATACAAACCCATCAGACTAACTGGTAAATAACACGGCATTCTTGTGTTTTTACTATGACTTGAAATTCGTCTAATATTGTATGTGCATACGTATTATTCCTATTTTCATTTGCTTTACATTCAAATTTTTTCACCAAATATCATGGAGGGAAATCTATTTTAATTCTATTCAAAATTGTGTTTTCTCTGCAGTTTTCTTGCACTGTACAATAGTTTAAAAACCTTAGGAGAATTTGTATGTGTAGTAAACAGCATAACGTCGTTTACACATGCAACAGCTTCTCGAGGCGTGTTAATTTTTCTTCGGACATCATTTTGCTCTTCTTGTTCTTCCTTTGTTTCTTCCTGAGCATCTTCTGTGCGATTGAACAGAAAACTGCCGCTGAAGTAGAGGTAGTCTGAGGTGACTGAAATCATCTCGAATTTAGTCGTCAGGGGTACATGTTTTGCAGTTGAATTAATTCGGTAATTGCCGCAGTATTTTCTTGAGCTTCCATGACGCAGAAGCATCTTCTCCGGGCTATATTTTCCATACTGCTAAGTCATTCTAATCTACTGCATCCAGGACAGAAACTGATCGTACAAGAGTAAATGCACTTTCGGCTTCTCACTAAGGATAAACGATTGCATCAATAATCGTCTCTAGTGGAACTGCAATGTGTAACTAACCCCCTGGTCTATCGGTTGTCTCATCCCCATCTACTAAATTTCTCACGATGTTGTACCTAGCTTTGAAACTGTCCAACCATTCTGTGGAAGCCTTAACCTTCAGAACTCCTTAGCGACATTCACTGCAACATGGGTCCAGACAAAGGTAAGTTTTTTGCAGGTGCACTTACGATCGATTTCCAAGCAAACTCTCTAACATTTTCAGTACCCGTCTACTTCGCTTTTCTTTTCATTTGCCTGTTCCCTTTCATCCATTCATCCCGTATCTTATCGTTGTTTCTTAAACTATCAAATTTGTGTATTACTGCCTTTGAATCGCAACATTGATTTGCCCATAGAGGGTTTTTCTCATTCGCCTCTATTACCTTAATGTTTTCGTTAAGTGTTAGCAACACATATATTTTGTCCGACATCACATCGACGATATATTATGACTAGAGTGCTAATAGTCAACTGAAACGGCCGGGAACTAATGTAAATAGTGCATTCTCTAGAATGCCTGCCCTTTCAGGATAAAACCACTGTTTAACGGAACGACTCCCACCTCTTTAACTGCGCAGGTTACAGCGGAGGGTTCATAGATGCGCAACGTTGCCCCAGTGTGCGTCCGCGAACTTCAGTAATCATGGGAAACGAGAAACTCCGACAAACAGAGCGCTCGCGAACGAACCATTTTCTTTGACGGACAGAGTCTGCATGTTACTGCACCAAGTGGAAAGGTTTGACGTCCACACCCGCAGTACCGCGTTGCACCCAACTGCTTTTCTTGATTCTGCGCAGTAAGCTCTTTTCCAAATAATACAATGAATTATTAATTAAGTCTAAAAGTTAGCATACAGTTTACGTGTTAGACACGTTCCGCTTTATACAAAAAAAAAATCATATAAAAGTGTACTAAATGCTTGGGATTGAAATACATATACGGTTTGGGCATATTTCAGAACTATACAACTATCACTTTGATCAAGTTTTACTGTATGTAGTGTACGCATGTGGCCGTATGTTTATTATAGACACGGGTAAAAAATTTGTAATAAATGAGTCTAGTACTTTTAATGTTTTTGATAACAATGTTTTCCCTTTCTATTTTAGAGGTATATTTATATATAGTGAAATTATATAGCCTATGTCCGTTAGAATGTTCATCAGAATATTGTACAAAATTTTGAAGTAAACCGGTCAACAACGTTTCAAGAGTTTTGGTAATATCTTTTCCCCTTTATATGTTACATATTTACTGATACATACTATACTATTAAAACAGGCATATAAAAACACGCTCAACGGCTAGTTTTAGATATATTTTTCACAATTGTCATCAGAATGGTTCAAATGGCCCTGAGCACTATGGGACTTAACATCTATGGTCATCAGTCCCCTAGAACTTAGAAATACTTAAACCTAACTAGCCTAAGGACATCACACAACACCCAGTCATCACGAGGCAGAGAAAATCCCTGATCCCACCGGGAATCGAACCTGGGAACCCGGGCGCGGGAAGCGAGAACGCTACCGCACGACCACGAGCTGCGGACTGTTATCAGAATGGGAGCATAAAAACATGACATATAAGAATTAATTTTAAAAGTTGATAAAATGATATATCCATGGGTACATGTTATAAAAAGAGATGTATGTATACATCCGTGTGTGTATGTATGTGCGTGTGTGTGTGTGTGTGTGTGTGTGTGTGTGGTGTGTTCCACCTCTCCTCCTGAACCACAGAACTGATTTCAACCAAACTAGGTGCACGAAACACTTACTGTCAACCTAGCAAAGGGTTAGGCTGGGTGTGCAGAAGCTGTGTCTTACCACACGCGAACACCCGTACTTTAGTCATCCAGTATTTAAGAATGAGAGCACATAGCGACCGGCAACAAACTTTACACCTATGTCAGATCTGCACGAAATTTTTTCTCAGTCAACCCCCACAAAATTGTGAAAGGAAAAAGTTTATCACTTATAATTTTTTCGCTACTCATGCAGTAAAACTACCTTATGAAGTATAACTTTTTAATTTATTACTTATATACTGCTAACATTATTCGCGACACTTATTGCAGACAGTGTTCGCAGAAACCACTGAAAGTATCAGAAAAATTATATCGTTGTGTAACACACAGTTCAGGAGTTATGGGGTCATAAAGACTGAGATGTGTGAAATATGCTGCATCATTGCATCATTCAAGACTTTCAATTTATTAATTCTTTGCTGCAAACAGTTAGCAAGACATGTCGCAGTCTGTATCCACATACGCTTCTGACTGTACCTACAAAAATATGTCATTTCACGACACATGGTTTACGAGATCTGATATTAAACAATGAGATGTGTGAAATACTGCAGCATCATTTATTATTCTGGTCACAACACATTTCCCAGACAGTAGGCTCATGTACCACTGGATGTATCTGCGAAAGTATATCTATGGATAGCACATAGTTCAGATGATACGATGCTATAAACATAAAGCTGTATAATGAAACTGCAGGGCAAAAATCGCTAGAGAGAGAGGTGAATTATGTGTCCAAACACGTGTGAAATAGTTTCACATGTGCGTGCACGGACAACGCCACAAGTAAAATTCCGTGTAACGTTGTTGTTGTGGTCTTCAGTCAAGAAACTGGTTTGATGCAGCTCTCCATGCTACTCTATCCTGTGCAAGCTGTTTTATCTCCTAGTACCTACCGCAACCTACGTCCTTCTGATCCTGCTTAGTGTATTCATCTCTTGGTCTCCCTCTATAATTTTTACCCTATACGCTGCCCTCCAGTATTAAATGGGTGATCCCTTGATGTCTCAGAACATGACCTACCAACCGATTACTTCTTCTAGTCGTGCCACAAATTTCTCTTGTCCTCAAATCTGTTCAGTACCTCCTCATTACTTATGTGATCTACCCATCTAATCTTCTGTAGCACCACATTTCGAAACCTTCCATTCTCTTCTTGTCTAAACTATTTATCGTCCATGTTTCACTTCCATACATGGCTGCACTCCATACAAATACACTCAGAAACGACTTCCTGACACTTAAATCTATACCCGCTTAAATCTATACCCGATGTTAACAAATTTCTCTTCTTCAGAAACGTTTTCCTTGCCATTGCCAGCCTACGTTTTATATCCTCTCTGCTTCGGCAATCATCAGTCATTTTTCTCCCCAAATAGCAAAACTTATCTACTACATTAACCGTCTCATTTCCTAATCTAATTCCCTCAACATCACCCGAGTTAATTCGACTACATTCAATTATCCTCGTTTTGCTTTTGTTGATGTTAGTGTTATATCCTTCTTTCAAGACACTGTCCATTCCGTTCAACTGCTCTTCCACGTCCTTAGCTGTCTCCGATAGGATCACTGTGTCATAGGCAAACCTCGAAGTTTTTATTTCTTCTCCATGGATTTTAATTCCTACTCCAAATTTTTCTTTTGTTTCGTTTACTGCTTGCTCAATATACAGATTGAATAACATCGGGGATAGGCTACAACCCTGTCTCACTCCCTTCACAACCACTGCTTCCCTTTCATACCGCTCGACTCTTATAACTGCCATTGCTTTCTGTACTAATTGTAAATAGCCTTTCGCTCCCTGTATTTGACCCCTGCCACCGTGTAACGATTTCAGCCAAATTTCGTGCATATAATTGTATTAGTTATAATGTGGAAAGAACCACCAGTCCCCTATTGGGGTGAACGTGATAACGTCGGGAGAGAAGGGGGTGGTGGTGTGTGGGAGGGGGAGGAAGCGGAAGGATAGACAGCGAGGTGGACAGACAGAAAAATAGTTCTTAATTGTCATCAAAATGAGTGAACTAAAAATATGAAATGTAAAAATTAAGTTTATAAGTTTGAACTAAATGCGAGTCTCGTAAACAGATTACGTTTTGGAATGAAGACTTAAATATGTGCGAAAAAAATGGGGATTGTGAAACATTCTTCTAGCCCTGAAGTAGACACATAGTAGCAGAGATCGTTGAGGCGATCTTTCGAGTGGCTCATGGAATAATATTCGTCGAATTTCGCAGCGGTAAATTCTAGACTGCGAGACTTTGAGCCGTTGTCCATACTTAAACCTCAGATCTGCGGTCAGTATTATCCAACTGTTGGACGAGAGCGCTAAGCTTTGTTCCTCGATAGCCAGTCTTATGGAGGGAAAGCTATGTGTAGGCACGTAATTTAATCTTTATCTGTCTCCCTCATTATCGACAGCATAAAGCTTTTAGCACAAGAGTGTTCCCCACGGCACACTCTTGCACTAAGCAAGAGCTCAATAATGGGTCTATGCACTGTGGGACTTAACATCTGAGGTAATCAGTCCCCTAGACTTAAAACGACTTAAACCTAACTAACCTACGGGCATCACACACATCGATGCCCAAGGCAGGATTCGAACCTGCGACCGTAGCAGCAGCGTGGTTTCGGACTGAAGCGCCTAGAACTGCTCGGCCACAGCTAAGCAGGAGCAATGAAGATGCTTGACAAGCTAGCTACATTAATTGTGGATCCTAAATTGATTTGGACAGACTGTGAGCGATAGGAATAAATAAAGGACTCATTTTATTTTCATCTGTCCGCAGCATATAACCTCATCTGTTATGAGGATACTTGTCCACTAACGGGAAAAAGTAGCAACACCAAGAAACGAGTTATGTACAGTAATGAAATTTCGAGATTACATTTGTCTAAGTAATCTATCAGGGCCGCGAGAACAAAAGTTAGTGCTAAACACGCTATTGCAAATGTGAAACACTGGTACATTAATGTCTGTTACAACTGACAAAATGCTGAATGCAAGCAGGCAGACGTGCATGCATTGCGTCGTACAGGTGTCTGTGGCTTGGAATTCCATGCCTCTGCAGTTGGTGGATAAGTAGAGAGACGGGCAATGATAACTGTGGATAAAGCCGGAGTTTTCGTCTGATGAAGCTGCTCGATTGGAGACAGTTATGGTGATCGAGTAGACCAATGACACATGACAACCTTCTGTAGAGTACGTTGGGTTACAGCAGCCTTATGAAAGCGAGCGTTACCCTCTTGAAAAACAGCCCCCGGAAAGCTGTTCATGAATGGCATCAAACTGACGTAAAAATTTGTTCTCAGGATGCGTGAGGTAACCACGAGAGTACCCCTACTAACATACGAAATCGTACTCCAGACCGTAGCACCAGGTGAAGGTCCAGTGTGTCTGGGCCGCAGACAGGCAGTTTGAAGGAGCTCTCCTGGCCTCCTCCTAACCAGCACTCAGCCCTCAGAGGCAACGAGGCAGAACTGTCTTTCATCAGAGAACACAACAGACCTCCAATCCACCCTCCAGTGACCTCTCGACTAACACCATTAAATCACAAACTGTGGTGGACGGGAGTCAGTGGAATGCAGGCTACAGGGCGTCTAGCTCGGAGCTGTCCGTGAAGTAATGGATTTGTAAAAGTTCGTTGTGTCACTGTGATGCCACCTGCTGGTCGAATTGCTGCAGCAGACGCAGTACGATGTACCGAGCACTACGGTCTTCCGTCTCGGTAGTACCATGTGGCCGTCTGGAGCCCCGTCTTCTTGCTACAGTGCCTCCCCCTGCCACTCCTGCCATCGTCTTTTTGCAATAATGCAGAAGGAACATGAACTCGTAGCCCTAACACAACTCGTTCAAACACAGTGAACTGTTGACAGTTTCCTCTTTGTCTTAAAGACAGTTTTCACTAACATCAACTCAATACGTCCTTTCTCAGTGGTAACAAACGCTTATGACTGTTTGACTGTTACAACGCGTACTTAAAGCCAACCTGTTTTGTATTACCTTTGTGACGTCACTGGCGCCAAATTTCAACAGAAGTCATCTTTCGAATGTCAAAACATGCCTACCAACTTTCATTTATCTCACACAATTCCTTCTTGGTACTGCGATATTTTATTCCATCAGTGTGGATCACGCCAAGCTACGTTAGAGTCATACGATTATTCCTGTCTGCGATCTTTTCTTCCGTCTGTGTAGATCACGCCAAGCTACGGTAGAGTCAAACGATTATTCCTGCCTCCTCTACACTACTAGCATTAACTGATATTACAGTGGTGTGCCAAAGGACGAAAGTGACATCTGCGTGCTGTGTCACGGCCAAATGACATAGGTCGTTGAAATTTGGACCATACAGTGGTTCAAAAATGGCTCTGAGCACTATGGGACTCAACTGCTGTGGTCATAAGTCCCCTAGAACTTAGAACTACTTAAACCTAACTAACCTAAGGACAGCACACAACACCCAGCCATCACGAGGCAGAGAAAATCCCTGACCCCGCCGGGAATCGAACCCGGGAACCCGGGCGTGGGAAGCGAGAACGCTACCGCACGACCACGAGATGCGGGCGGACCATACAGTGAAAAAACTGTTAGAGTATAGTACAGTGCTACATAGAACGTAACTCAAGGAAATACCAAAAGAGACGAACGAAAATGACACGTTCTATATCTCATGGTCTACATCTACATCCATACTCCGCAAGCCACTTGACGGTGTGTGGCGGAGGTTTTGAGGTTTTCCCTTCTAGTCCAGTCTCGTATTGTTCGTGGAAAGAAAGATTGTCGGTATGCCTCTGTGTGGGCTCTAGTCTCTCTGATTTTATCCTCACTTTCTTTCAAAGCCTCATGGACATTACAAAAGGTGGCATATGGTTCTTAATATGATGCATGCTCTGCAACGTGCTCTGAAGTTGGTCACAAGCGTAGTAAGGAGTTCTTGTTGTAGGGCGTTTTATTCTTCGACCAGCACGAATGGCAACGTATGAATACACATGCGCATGCTTGTGCATGTATCATCAAGGCATCCCACGCATGGTCGCAGGGATTTGGGACAGGGGAAGGGGCAGTACAATCAATTCGCCAAATAACCACTCCTTCCAAGAGCTCTTCCACCAACGGAGTTAGGCGTAGTCGTGCACTGTCATCCATAAACACGAAGTCAGGTCTGAATGCACCCCTGAAAAGCCATAGATGAAGAAGGCATACAGCGGCACAATAAGCTGAACGATGAGCGCATCGCGTTCATGGATATGAATGTCAGTACGACCGTACGACATTATGGCTCGGCACACCACACCAACTGGATCACCACAGCGATCATATTCGACAGCACTACTGGGTGCATTCATATGATTAGAGGTGTGAACATTTAATGCACCCAGGAACATTGTCAAACACGATCGTTTTGATAGTCCATGTGTTAAAGTGTGTGGAGGCATATTGCTGTGTTGATGTACTGACACCCAGTCTTTTGAACACGGTACTTTCACCGTCCAACGTTACTATGACACTGTACTCCTTCCCCAGTGAGCGTTTTCAGGGATGCATTCTGTTGTGGTTTGGCAAGACATTCAACCCACTATGAGAGGAAGCCGAAAGGCACGCGTTTTAGCTCACGCAGGCTGGCGTGAGGTCTGGAACAGGTCAAGGAAATGAGTGGTGGAGGCATAATGCTGCGTTGATATACTGACACCCAGTCTTTTGAACACGGTATTTTCACCGTCCAACGTTACTATGACACTGTACTCCTTCCCCAGTGAGCGTTTTCAGGGATGCATTCTGTTGTGGTTTGGCAAGACAGCCAACCCACTATGAGAGGAAGCCGAAAGGCACGCATTTTAGCTCACGCAGGCTGGCGTGAGGTCTGGAACAGGTCAAGGAAATGAGACTAACAAAAAACGTACGTAGCTGCTGGAATACTTAACTTTAATCCATAATTGTTGAACATCGCTCTTGACGGTACATGTTTTACAGCATCAATAGTAACTGGTAATGGCGCCTTGCTAGGTCGTAGCAAATGACGTAGCTGAAGGCTATGCTAACTATCGTCTCGGCAAATGAGAGCGTATTTTGTCAGTGGACCATCGCTAGCAAAGTCGGCTGTACAACTGGGGCGAGTGCTAAGAAGACTCTCTAGACCTGCCGTGTGGTGGCGCTCGGTCTGCAATCACTGATAGTGGCGACACGCGGGACCGACGTATACTAACGGACCGCGGCCGATTTAAAGGCTACAACCTAGCAAGTGTGGTGTCTGGCGGTGACACCACACATTCGGTCCTCACTTCCTTTTGGTGGATGAAAACGCGCGACCGCTCGAACGGCGTAGGTGGAAGAGCTCGTGGTAGGAGAGTATCTTCGGTGAACCGACTGACATTGCCGTCTGTGGTGATCACAGACCCTATAAAGAACCTCGTCCCGCCACACCGTAACAATGTCGGATATGATCGTTTTGGTTGCAGGTGTTATGGTGTAGGGAGAAGTAATGTTGCCTGACTCCAAGTCTTTGAACTCCGCACACTCACAGGCCAACGTTATACTGACAACGTAGCCCATCTCTGTACGTCTCTTTTAAGTTGTGCTTTCGGTCCTGATTTCACTGTTATCGTTGCCAATGCACGAACAGCGAAGGTGAATGAGACTGTGTGGCTGGTGTTCTTGCCGTTCATAACTTGGCGTCTTGTAATAGCGGTAGTTGTGTCTTGTTTCCTACTTGTGTTTGCTATTATTGTTTGTCCGCAACTGGCAGCAGCAGCGGTTATCGGTAGCCAGTACTGTGGTACTATCTTTGGTGCGACCGCTGGTATTTCTGGGTCGTCATGCGTGTGAGGCAGTTCGAATTCCGACAGAGCAGCGAGGACGTCTGCAGTGCGAGGGCAGGCCGGGACCCCTGGTGGCGTGCAGGCACTATGGATCGAGGGGCTGTAGCCGATGACCGAACCCAGGACGTTTGAAGTTGGGTGAACCTTATCCAGTAGTGAAACCTCCACTGTTTGAGATCTCGCTGGTGTTTGCGTGTTGCTGCTCCAAGGGTCGGTGAGACCAACCGCAACAAGTGGTCAGGTTGGCGGAGCTATTAGCCGCGTTCTACTGCTTGATATTAGTTTGAATTTAATGTTGTTATTGGTGAAGTGCAACCAGTGGTATCTTACTGTCTAGTGGCCGCTTGTAAGTAGGCTGTTTATGTTTTCTTATTGGTAACGTTACGTAGCGCTCTGTATGACAATCACTGGCTATGCTGTGTGCAGTCTGTGGCTAGTTTGCATTGTTGTCTGCCATTGTGGTGTTGGGCAGCGGCAGCTGGATGTGAACAGCGCGTAGCGTTGCGCAGTTGGAGGTGAGCCGCCAGCAGTGGTGAATGTGGGGAGAGAAATGGCGGAGTTTTGAAATTTGTAAGACTGGATGTCATGAAGTGCTATATATATTATGACTATTAAGGTAAATACATCTTTTGTTCTCTATCAAAATCTTTCATTTGCTAACTATGCCTATCCGTAGTTTGTGCCTTCAGTAGTTAGAATCTTTTATTTAGCTGGCAGTAGTGGCGCTCGCTGTACTGCAGTAGTTCGAGTAACGAAGATTTTTGTGAGGCAAGTGATTTGTGAAACGTATAGGTTAATTTAGTCAGGGCCATTCTTGTAGGGATTACTGAAAGTCACATTGCGTTGCGCTAAAAATATTGTGTGTCAGTTTAAGCACAGTCATGTATAATTTTTCAAAGGGGACGTTTCACGCTAACGGCTCAGTTATCTGCCTGGAGGTTGGCGTAATTTGCGGCAGTGTACTTTTCCTCGTCTTTCCGGTGCTGTACCGAATTGCGTGTAATTTGAGAGCTTTCTTGATTGGGGTATGGATACTTGTTTTCCTTGTCTACCTTGGTTATAGTGGTTACTTCTACCTTTTGGTGTTTTAAACACTGGATTCTGGAGACGCAGTGCTCTCGCCTGCATTATTCCATCGTTGTACTGGTTATCTGGCGTTAGGTGGATGTGCTAAGAAGCTTGCCCTCCTTAGGTGAACATTACTCTTTTCTGCCGGTCTCATCGCTTACACAGCTGTGGTCCGCCTTCCTCAGGTCGATTCAGGGAGCACTGTCTGTGGATCGCTCCATCTTATTTGGCCAAGTTGTCATAATTGTTTAAAATTTACCCCAATGTTTTAAAGTGTAATTGCCGTCTCACTTGTAATTCAGCCCTTCAGCCGTTAATTGTTTGTAACATGGTTTGTGGCCTTCAGCCGACAAATAATTTTCAATTCTGTCACAATAAGGCCTTCAGCCATCACTATAGCCTGTTACAGTTTTTTAAGATTGTTCGAAAAGGGTTTTAGTGTTTTTAACATGTAATTGCCGTTCTCACTTTTAATTCAGGGCTTCAGCCGTTGAGTATTCTGAAACCGCTTGTGGCCTTCAGCCGACGAATAATTATGAATTTTTTTCTGAGTCAGGCCTTAAGCCGTTAACTGTGTGTAACATTCCTAGTGGCCTTCAGCCCACAAATAATTTTGAATTCTTTCTTAGTAAGGCCTTCAGCTGTCAGCGTAGTAAAATCTTTTAAAATGATTGTAGAAAATTATTTCCTCAAATAAAGTGTATGTGTTTACTGCAGCGAACGGTAGCTGACTATGGCCGCATCCACAATCGTTGCCTTATCCTGCCTCTCGCTGACTACCAGATCACAGTGGAGGGACCATCATAAATCGTGACGACTTAGGGCAATTATTGTTCAAATGGCTCTGAGCACTATGGGACTCAACTGCTGAGGTCATTAGTCCCCTAGAACTTAGAACTAGTTAAACCTAACTAACCTAAGGACATCACAAACATCCATGCCCGAGGCAGGATTCGAACCTGCGACCGTAGCGGTCTTGCGGTTCCAGACTGCAGCGCCTTTAACCGCACGGTGCAATTATTGTCTTTCAACAAACATGGCATTCCTGTTCGTCTCAATGCGTTACTTCTTTCAGGTACCTTGTGTTTCATACTGCAGTGGTTCTTTCGATTTGTACTCTCGATAGCTGTTACTTGGCAGTCAATAAGCGTATCTGCACGGCCATAGTTATTACTTAGTGGGGCAGGGAGTGCAAGCAACCGAGAAGAGTGTGGTATCGGCAACGAGAGGCTTAAGTTGTGAAAAAAAGTGGAAGAAGCGTAACCGGTGAAACAGGCGACCGTGGGTGACAGCAGTTTCCTGGAGCTATTTCTCTTCACCATGCACATCAGTAAGTAACGCACAGGATAGCTTCAAGTTATTAGTTTATGTGAGTGAACTAGGAGATACAGAGTTAGTTGTCGCTCTCGGCCAATTAATTATTGTCGGTATTTACCGTTTCATTTCGCACCACCCATTCGTTAACTTCGCTTACACATCCGAGCAACAGGAACTGATACCTTGCGCGGCTTCCGCCAGTACGTCGTTCTTGCAGTGTCATCTTTGCCATCGATTTCACTTTGGCCGGCTGCGTGTCGGTTGTTCATAGCGGGTTCGGCTATTTAAGTCTGCAGCGTCGAGGCAGCACCTCTCACTGAGTGGTCTGTCGGTTGCGGTTACAACACGGTCGGGAGATGGCCTCTTACTTGGAGGGAGAAATGATGATCATAATAAAGTGAGAGAAATCAGAGCTCGAACGGAAAGATTTAGGTGTTCCTTTTTCCCACGCGCCATTCGAGAGTGGAATGGTAGAGAAGAAGTATAAAAATGGCTCGACGAACCCTCTGCCAGGCACATAAGTGTGAATTGCAGAGTAACCATGTAGATGCAGATGTAGATGTAGATGCGCATGCTCATTGCGCGTGGTATTATTGGAGTGCTGCGGCCGGAGACGGCGGAAAGGTTTTCCGTTACGGCACGAGGCGTAGTGTTTGGCTTTTCTCGCGACGTAGTGTATGTTGAGAAGAAGAGCTTGGCGGAGCGTCGCCTAGCATGAACCGTTCGCGTGGGCATATTGTGTGTGTTCCATTTAAATATGTGCGATTCTGTCCTTTTATATATTTGTTAGTGGTTAATGTTGTCTTCAATGACGAGTCTGACATATCAAAGTGATGTCACAGGTGAAATAACAACGGGGCTTTGCTCTTTCCATCTTGGTTTCCTACCACTTGATGACGAATCTGCAGTTTACGTAAGGAAGCCCGGTGAGCTCCTCATTATTGCGTGATGGCATGTCTAAAACTGATGTAACCTTGGTGATTAAGTACCAAAATTTGCACCTTAATTTATGAATAACAAAATACTATGTGTAAAACTGCATCAGATTCAGTGAAACAGTAGTTTTGGTGGGCTCTTGCCTGTTTAAGGTAATACTCAGCTGTTGCTGATAGGTTTCAAGAAACAATCTTATTTACGAGTGTATTGCAGTGTTTAAATGAATGCTTAGGGGTTAAGTTTAAAAAGAAGAAATTTTGACGAACCTTCTTGTTTTAATGTTATGTTTTATTCTTTTATGTAATATGAATGTGCAAGTGAAGCTGTGCTGTTGTAGTTGATCTATGTTTCAGTTTGGTGGAGCGCAGTGCCGTAAAGCGTAAAGCGCTCCTCCCGTAAAGCGGGGCATGGAACAGCGGCTTGACGGCTTGGCCGTTGCCAGTGCAAATGTGTTTCGTTAGACTGTGCTCCGTGTTCCTGGCCTCGTCGTTAAGTTGACTATCGCTGGTCTTTGTTGCTGGTTCTGTCAAGTTAAGCTTTGTAGCTCATTCCTGCGCCGCCTTGGCCGATGCACCTTTCGCTCAAAACATGAATTTAAACTTGTAAAACTGGTTCACTCTGTAATTATTGCCTGATCAGATTGCTGGTTCCGCATCATTAATTCTGTATTCCGTTATCAGCCATTTGAATCGTATTTGTAAATTGTATTCGGATAGTGAAGTTTAGTTCTTATAAAGGAGGGTTTCAAGTGCGTATGTTCTCAGGGAATGTTTAGAAATGTATGTGAAATCTTATGTCACTTAATTGCTGAGGTCATCAGTCCCTAAGCTTACACACTACTTAACCTAAATTATCCTAAGGACAAACACACACATCCATGCCCGAGGGAGGACTCGAATCTCCGCCGGGACCAGCCGTACAGTCCATGACTGCAGCGCCTTTGACCGCTCGGCTAATCCCGCTCGGCAAATGTTTAGATGCTGAGGTGCTGTTTTTTATTAATTGTTATTTAGTTAGTGCCAACTTGTAATGGCTTCAACTGGATTATTCCCTAATCAGAAGTTCGTGTGCCCGGTGTCTTCATTGCCGAGCGTTCAAGTTTTAGAAGTTGTCTTATTGTTACTTGTGTGCAGTTTGTTATGCCTTAATGTCATACCTTGGTATGAATTTATATTGCAATAGAGAACTCATTGTACAGGATAGTCTTGAGCGTTGAGAGTTTGGCAAGTTTTGATTGTATTAAGTATTTGCACGAACAGAAATTATCTTAATGTTTTATGCATTTGTTATGCAGATTTGACAGAGAGTTTAAGAAAATTTTTTTTTTTGCAGTTGTTAAATTTATCGATTTTATTGTATTTAAATTGTGCAAGCTAATGAACACTGTTTAACTCAAGCAGTGTATGTTTGGTAATTACGGCCCTGCTGCTACCTGTCGTATTATTGGACTCGAATAGCACATTTAGTGTAGTAAGGCGGCTTGCATTTCTCTAATGGGCACACGGTTGGAAAAATGACTGTAATAGATGATGTCGCTCTTTTAACAGCCTCTGGTATAATCGATCATAAAGAAAGAAGCCAAATTTCAGGTTAGTGTAGAATTAGAAAACGAGAAACTGGATGTTACAACAGCGCCCTATTTATGATTTTCGCAAAGTGACACTCACGTCTACGAAATGGTAGCAGGTAATTTTTCAGGGTGAACAGAACCAGCCTTCTACTCACGAAATCGGAACATGGAAGTCCGCTGCGGGCGAGACAGTATCCTTTCCTGTAGACGCACGTAAGGTAACACAGCTTGTACATTGGGGAGTCTTAGCCCGTAGTTAGGGAGACGGGTGCACACGTTGTCCTCTTAGAGCAGCTCTTTTACTGACCGTCGGGAGCTGCCACCAGATGTGCAGAGGGGCGGCTCCGACGGAGGTATAAATAGGGCGCTTGTTTGCCGTGCGGCGCGGCGACAGTCCGCGGGCCCAGCCTCCATGTATCTGCGGCGAAGCCGCTTCTTGCCCCACGGACTCCTCTGCGCTTTGCGGACAGCAGCACCGCCATTGCGTACTCCCTACAACGAGACACTCCAGCAACGATACAATGCCCCGCTGCAGCTGCGAGGTCCACGATGAGCATACGTGTACAGTCACAATGGTGACAGTTGCGACACCTGGACGGATGCATCTGAGATGGTCCGCAACTCTTTATCGGCAATGGAGGCCGTAGTTTCGAGGACTCCGCTAAAGCAAATAACTAATCGAACGTTGCGTAACGTGTATCTTAGCCACAGCAAGTACACTACTGGCCAATAAAATTGCTACACCAAGAAGAAATGCAGACGATAAACGGGTATTTAATGGACAAATATATTATACTAGAACTGAGATGTGAATACATTTCCACGCAATTTGGGTGCATAGATCCTGAGAAATCAGTACACAGAACAACTACCTCTGGCCGTAATAACGGCCTTGATACACTTGGGCATTGAGTCAAACAGAGCTTGGATGGCATGTACAGGTACACCTGCTCATGCAGCTTCAACACTATACCACAGTTCATCAAGTGTAGTGACTGGCGTATTGTGACGAGCCAGTTGCTTGGCCACCATTGACCTGACATTTTCAATTGGGGAGAGATCCAGAGAATGTGCTGGCCAGGGCACCAGTCGAACATTTTCAGTATCCAGAAAGGCCCGTACAAGACCTGCAACATGCGGTCGTGCATTATCCTGCTGAAATGTAGGGTTTCGCAGGGATCGAATGGACGGTAGAGCCATGGGTCGCAACACATCTGAAATGTAACGTCCACTGTTCAAAGTGCCGCCAATGCGAACAAGAGGTTACCGAGACGCGTAACCAATGGCACCCCATACCATCACGGCGGGTGATACGCCAGTATGGCGATGACGAATACACGCTTCCAATGTGCGTTCACCATGATGTCACCAAACACTGATGCAATCATCATGATGCTGTAATCAGAACCTGGATTCATCCGAAAAAATGACGTTTTGCCATTCGTGCACCCAGGTTCGTCGTTGAGTACATCATCGCAGGCGCTCCTGTCTGTGATGCAGCGTCAAGGGTAACCGCAGCCATGGTCCGCGTGCTGATGGTCCATGCTGCAGCAAACGTCGTCGAACTGTTCGTGTAGATGGATGTTGTCTTGGAAACGTCCCCATCTGTTGCCTGAGGGATCGAACGTGGCAGCACGATCCGTTACAGCCATGCGGATAAGATGCCGGTCATCTCAACTCCTAGTGATACAAGGCCGTTGGGATCCATCCCGGCGTTCCGTATTACCCTCCTAAACCCACCGATTCCATATTCTGCTAACAGTCATTGGATCTCGACCAACGCGAGCAGCAATGTCGCGATACGGTAAACCGCAATTGCGATAGGCTACAAGCCGACATTTATCAAAGTCGGAAACGTGATGGTACGCATTTCTCCTCCTTACACGAGGCATCACAACAACATTTCATCAGGCAACGACGGTCAACTGCTGTTTGTGTATGAGCAATCGGTTGGGAACTTTCCTCATGTGAGCACGTTGTAGGTGTCGCCACCGGCGCCAACCTTGTCTGAATGCGCTGAAAAGCTAATCATTTGCATATCACAATATCGTCTTACTGTCGGTTAAATTTCGCGTCTGTAGCACGTCATCTTCGTGCTGTAGCAATTTTAATGGCCAGTAGTGTAGTTTTCTCTTTCTACAGTCGAGACAGCTTAATACGATCACTGACAGCTTGCAGCGCTGTTTCCAGCTTTCAACTGCGAAGCGCTAACGGCTGCAGGAGAAAAATAATGGGTTGTTTTAAAAAGTTATGTAAATAATTATTTAATTTCGTGGTTGTCAAAGTCTTCAGTGTATTACAAACATTTTTATGAGATTACAGCGGAGACATATGTTAACTCCTAGCATTAGTTCAGTTTCTTTTTATCTTAGTCAACCAACGCATTGCCTCCTCCTACGATCACATCAGGAGAAGACCTCAAAGTTAAAAATTGGAGCCGGCGGGAGTGGCCGAGCGGTTCTAGGCGCTATAGTCTGGAACTGCGCGACCGCTACGTTTGCAGGTTCGAATCCTGCCTCGGGCATGGACGTGTGTGATGTCCTTAGTTAGGTTTAAGTAGTGCTAAGTTCTAGGGGACTGATGACCTCAGGTGTTAATTCCCATAGTGCTCAGAGCCATTTGAACCATTTAAAAATTGGAGAGACTCGAGCTCACATGAAGACTGACCACAAACCGTTGTTACCACGAAGCATTTGCAGTTGTCACATGGAAGGGGTGAATAGCAATGGTACACAAAGTATCGTTAGCAGCACATCGGACAAGAAAGCGAGTTAATATTGCACTGTCCATTCTTAGTGAGCTATGTTGAAACTTTCAAGAGTCTAGCTCATTGGGATACTAGTATAAAATCAACTGCAAAATTTGTACCTAACAGACAATAGCCTTCTATAAAGCTGTGACAGCAATGACGCATTGCCATAGAGCCGTTTACAAAATCGCGTTACGTAAATGGTTGAGGCAGGTACACGAAGCTACCACAGATAGTCCACTGAAACTGTCAGGGGTCAACTCCGACTCAGCGGTAATGCTGTCCTCCCGCATAATACGCTGCTCTCATTTGACACTGTAACACCATGATGGTGTCATGCGACAAATGTAAAAAATGCATGAACCCTATGGTTGATTGTTTTAATGATTAACATTTCAGTTCAAACGTGCGAAGAAAGTAGGAGCAGTACCATCTACATCAACACTAGCGCTATAAATTTGAAAGTAACTCTGCCTGTTACGTTCTAATGACTATGCCTCTGAACCCATTTTGATAAAATGTGGCGTTGAGAGAGCTTGAATCTTGATGGAGAACGTAGACTGCTTTAGAAAATAAAAAATAAAAAAAATAAAAAGACCACTTAGTAGTTAAAGTAGGACATGGGATTTCTTTCCTTAAATCAGTGAACATAAACGTTGTTGAAAATTATTGAATTTGTCGTATTAGGCTGGTGCGTCAATTCGTAGCATTTTGCATGTTGTTTCCCCGGTTGCTATGGGTTTAGTCATCGATCCCCAATTTATATTGTAGTTCTCTTTTGCGATCTGAATATTGTCATTTGTTATTTAGAGACAGTGAATTTAGCTATAGATGCTAGAAAATGGAGTGTCGAAAAATAGTAACTTTTCTTACATATTCTTCTGTTTGAGTTCAATAAAGAGCTGACAGCGGCTGTGGTTTTCTCGTTTTCTGAGGGATTGTTTTGACATTAGTGATTCGCCATATTCACGAAGACCTTTGGGGTTTGATGAAAATCTTTTAAATGCATTAATCCAGAATGATCCACGTCAGTGTAGTGTAGTACTCAAATACGAATAACTTGGAACATTACACCATCGTGTGACATTTGCATGCAAGATTCAAAAATTAGGTTCATGGGTACGGCATGCCCTAAGGCCAAAATGTCAAATATCAGCAGGTGGCCACTTGTGCGTTTCTGCTTTCTCGTCATACGTTGGTTTGTGAGCAGCTTCTATACCTCAACGTTATTGGTGACGAGAAATGGCGTCTGCAGACGCAGTGCAAGAACAACAACCAGGCAGGCTGCATGAAGTGATGCTGCTCCACGATATATATATAAATGCTACGTATATGGGGGTAGGGGTGGGGAAGTCATTCTGCACCAACCTTACGCACCTTTTGTGCCCTCTTCAAGGACCTTCGTTTCCGGATAAAAATGCGCTCCGAACATGGATCGACGAATTCTTCGACTAAAATCTACGTGATTTCTACAGTCGTGCAATCGAAAAGTTACGCCAGCGTTGGTGTTGATAGCGAAGGAGAAAGTATCTGAGCTTAGCTTTTTGTGTATTAAACGTATGGAAAAACGCTACGAACTTGTGCACCGATCCAATATAGTGTAATGTACTCGTTTTGTGTTTTTCTGCATCATTAGGACGCTGCACAGTTGCGCGTTCCCATACGCGACCATCCACATTCACCGCTTGCTGAATTTTAGCAATGTAAGTTGATCTAACTTGATTCCTTCAAACAGGCATCCATTTTTAGTAAGTTACAGGGATTTTGTAATTTCCAATTTCGTATTTAGTTTTGACGATATAGCCACAAACTAAATAGTTATTTAGCAGTTTATTTTTCTTTTCTTTTTTAAAAAATTTGTGTTACTTTCCGCTATGAATATTTTACTGACTTTTGTAAGTAACGTTTAATAAATTAAGTAAGCAAAAGTCTTATTACATTGAGCAGTTGCCCACCATTTAGTCGTTTCTTTATTTCTATAATTACCATTATTTTTTGGCAATTTCTGGAAGGTTTTCAATCTTTTAAATTTCTAAAACAATTAAGAGAATGATTTTTGAATCTTGCTTGCAAATGTCGCACGATGGTGTAATGATCACAGTTATTCATATTTGAGTACTACACTACACTGACGTGGATCATTCTGGACTAATGCAATTAAAAGATTTTCTTTAAACTCAAAGTAATAGAAACAGTTTCACATTTTCATTATGTACAGTGGCACTACATACATTTATGCATACATACATAGATATCTACACACCCATGTAGCCGGTCTGTTTGGCCGTGCGGTTCTAGGCGCTACAGTCTGGAACCGCGTGACCGCTACGGTGGCAGGTTCGAATCCTGCCTCGGGCATGGATGTGTGTGATGTCCTTAGGTTAGTTAGGCTTAAGTAGTTCTAAGTTCTAGGGGACTGATGACCACGGATGTGAAGTCCCATAGTGCTCAGAGCCATTTGAACCATTTGAACAACCATGTAACAAGATATTTATAAATTACTCGATTCCTTACTCACCATTACTCATTGTAATGAAACTACTCATATGTGAGGGAGGTGTAAGTTATAAATTACGCGACTTTCTTCTTAATCAGATTATTGTTTTAATGTTGCTTATTGCTTGTATTCTGATGTGACATATGTCATAGGGTAACAATGTGCACGTATGCAGATGGCGGTAGTTTCACATACACAAAGAATAAAGTGGCCATCTACTTGTGGAGTTATTATTTTCGCTCAAGTCATTCATGTGAAACCGTTTCAGGCGTGATTATGGCCGCACAACGGGAGTTAACACACTTTGAATGCGGTATGGGAGTTCGAGCTATACACATGGGACACTTCATTCTGGATATCGTTAGGGAATTCTCTATTATGTGGTCCACAGTGTCAGGAGTGTGCCGAGAATACCAAATTTCAGGCCAGATAAACATCCGTATGGACAGTGCGACGACGTTTGAAGCACAACACACTGTCTGCATTGCAACCGTGGACGTGACTAGCCCCGAAATGGTAGCAGTGGTGCTCCCAATGCTGAAATGCTTATCATTCACGTATCCATGCACGATATCATTCTTCTGTTACAGCAGGGCTTAACAACTGGCCGGTTTTGAGCGCGAGTACTCGCGTCTGCTCAGGCACTTGCACGCGAGCAGGTGCAAAGTCCCGGAGTAGGGTGGGAGGGGAGGGAGGGGAAATGCGCGCGCACGTTTGAATGTGATCTCGCGTTCTTAGCAGATTTAACTAGCCATCTGAATGGTTTCAACATTTTACTACAAAGATCTGCTAATTACTCATTTCATAGATCGAATACGAGCTTTTAAAATGAAATTGACACTTTGGGTGAGTCAGCTGGAAACAGGAAACCTAGCTCATTTTTCTAAATTATCATCCATGCAAGATGTTCACAAAGACTGTGAATGTTATTCACATAGTTTAGTTGTTCAGCGCTTTCAAGATCTGACAGCACTCGACAGTGATTTTGATCTGTTCTCTCCATATTCAGCGAATATTTAAGAGATTCGTCCTGAGCTGCAGCAAGAAATTATTGACCTGCAGTGTGACAGAGAATACAGAGACAAATTTCAGAACAAGAAAAACATTTTGGAATTCTACAGACACTTCCCTCAGGATAAATTTCCTCGTTTTCACAAACTGGCGGCTACAATAATATCAATGTTCGGTTCCACGTATATTTGTGAACAACTGTTCTCTACAGTGAAATGTAACAAAACGCCCCTGAGAAACGCATTGTCTGATCGAAATTTAAACTGCACGCTGCGCCTAAAATGCACAAGAACTATTACTCCCAACATAGACGCAATTGTAAAGGGCAAAAAGTACAAGATTACCGAGAATCCCACACTTCAGTTAATTGTGTAACAGTTCACAAATTAATGCGAATGTAGAGGCATACACTAAGCTAATAAAATTATGTGGCATGTGTACATTCTCCTTTATTTGTTTCATTTGTCGTAGTAATAATTCGTGAGTGATATCCCTGCAGGTGGCCGCGGATTTACATTGACTGGCGGCAGCTGTTGTGTGCCCCACGTGACTTTCCCCACTCTCCGCTCTGGTCCGGTAGTGGGGGTAGCGTGCTCGCGGTGCTCCGTGCTCGCGCCTTGCTGCTCACAGCTTGCTCCGCGAGCACGTATGTTGCGAATCCCTGTGTTAGAGGTAGTCGGGAGCTGTGGGTACATAACGTAATAATGGAAGTAAGTAAATAGAGCAGAGATGAATGCAGAATCTTTATAGTGACGACAAGGGCCAAAAATGGGGAAATATAATGACATAAGCATTTTATAGAAAGCTGTTGGTTTGGAAGAAATGTGTTCTTAATTGTGATCACGATTAGAATTTAAGCGTATAATTTATTTCTGACATATGAAAACCTTTATCAACGGCCTTGCCACTGGTTAACACCGGTACTCGTCAGCTCACTGACGTTAACTGCTGTCAGCCGTGGCTAGCAGTCGGATGGGGCTCCGTCCGGATCTGCCGAATGCTGTTAGCGAGCGGGATGCACTCAACCCTTGTGAGGCCTATTGAGAGGCTACTTGTCTGAGAAGTTGTGGCACCGGTCACGAAAAATGACAACAGTTGGGAGAGCGGTGCGCTGACCGTATGCACCTCTGTATCTGCATCCGCTGGCACCTTAGGGCGGAGGATGACACGGCGGCTGCTTCTTACCATTGGGCCTTCAAAGCCAGTTTGGACGGTGTTTGTTTATATAAGAAAACCTTTACCGATCTGGTACTTGGTCCCGGATTTCCTACTTTATGGATGTATTTGCCTTAACCACATCGGCTATCCGAGCACATCTCCCAGACAACCAAAATCCCACTAAGAGTCTACGTCCTGTACTTGCACAGTTTAAAAGGTGAAAGACTAGGCTGTTTTGCTCAGAACTGGAGTGATTAATTCAGAGACTGACAACAGTTTAAATCGGAATAAGAAAGTTTTGTTATGCCCAAAGATATTATCCCCAGAAGACATCAAAAGTTCGTCCAAGTTCTACCTTGACAGCTCCGGTAAGTTCAATCACCTGTGTCAATGAGCAGTAGAGTGCCAACTAGTGGCAGATGCTGAGCGAGTGCGACAAAAAAGGAAGCTCCTCTAGCATGGGAAAACGACTGAGAACCCATGCTTGCGAGGGAAGCATAATGACATCATGGAAGCCGAAATGTACCATCATATAGTAACAAAGCGGATGGGTGTAAGGAAGGCTAAGTAGAACGCAAGAATAAGTATTTAGGCACCTAATCAGAAGAAAAGAGCCTCTGAAAGGTGACGTTGCGAAAATATGAAGTCTCTAGGCGAGCTGACTGTGAGGGAAAACTGGAACGACATAGCCATCTCCAACGCCACAGACCGCGCAGGAAACCTCAACATAAATATCCCACCTTTCTTAGCAAATGGCTCGTTGCTAAATGCTGATTGCCTCCTGCCCAGTTTCCTTGTGTCAATTGCAGCTATCCAGCGAGAGCGGAGGCTATGGAGATGGACGCTTGGTATGACCAGCTGTCTTCAGTTGTCTACAGAACCACGAGTCCAGCTGGAAGGACACTACTGCTTCGGAGGCAACGCTGATTGAGGAGGGGGGGGGGGGGGGGGGGAAGCGGCCGCCAACATCCTGCAGGTCTACTGGAGGCTTCACATGCGTGACCAGGTGTTGTTTGTAATTCGCCTTCGAGAGAGAGGGCCACTGCTGCTGCTCATCCTGCAGGCCAGGGAGTACTTCAGGCGGACCTGGGGGAGTGACTGCTGAGGGTAAATCCTCGGGGTCAACAAGAGCACTTTGGAGATCGATATACAGACCTGGAGGCGCGCGTCCATGAATCGACGACCCGCGTAACGAAACAGCCGCCACTGATGCTTCGCTGCTCTGGCGAAACTTCAAGTCGAGCGTATGAGGCTGCTCCTCCGCCGACCCGGTTGTGGTGCGGGGCTTTGGAAAACAATCCTGTATTACTGCGTAATGAATGTGTTATTGTCATGATGTTCTATTGGCACCCTCGAATGAACCTAGGTCCTCACCACCGCATGCTGCCCAGCTCTCTCCTGACGACTATAGGAGTCTGGAACCAGACCCCTTTAGTTTATTGATGGGCTGGAATCACATTTACTTGGAGGATTGTGCTCTATGTAGTTTTAAAATCTTTCCCTTATTAACCCGGTGATGGCCTCACTAGTGAAAAATTTTCGTAAACATGTTAGTATATACACTGCTGGCCACCGTAAATGCAACATCAAGAACGACAAGAGGTAGCACAACAAGATTTATTTTGTAGATAACATGTTGACCAAGTATCAAATGATTACGTTTACAGACGTCTGTGACATGTGGTTCCTGCCAGCATCAGTAGCCAGAGTAGCCGCCATTGTTGGAGATCACCGCTGCCACACGTCTCGGCCTTGAGTCAAAGAGACGTTGGATGTGTTCCTGGGGTACAGCAACCCAAGCAGCTTCCACACGTTGCCAAAGATCATCTGGTGTGGCAGCTGGGGATGTAATCTGGGTCACTCGTTGAGCAACCATGAACCACATGTTTTCTATCGGCGAAAGATCCGGAGAGCGAGCCGGCCAGGGAAGCAATGCAATCTGGTTATCGACGAAGAACCTTTGGACAATGCGTCCCACGTGTGGTCGCGCATTATCCTGTTGAAATATGGCTGTGGCCGAGCCCTGAAGGTAAGGAAGGACAACTGGCTCCAGCACCTCGGATATGTAGCGCCGGCTATTTAAAGTACCGGCAGTGCGTACTAGAGGCGTGCGAGAGTAATACCCAATACCGCCCCATACCATAATACCCGGTGCAAGACCAGTGTGGCGGTGCATAATGCAGCTGTCCAGCATCCTCTCTCCACGGTGTCTCCACACTCGAATCCGACCATCGTGGTGCTGCAGACAGAAGCGTGCCTCGTCAGTAAAGACAACGTCATTCCATACTGCCGTCCACATCCGTCTGTCATGACACCATCGGCGACGGAGACGTCTGTGGTTCTGCGTCAATGGTAGACGAAACAATGGACGTCTTGCGGACAGACCACTGTGCTGTAAACGGCGTCCAATGGTACGCGCAGACACTGGATGATGCGTTAAGACGCAATGTGCTGTGCTATGGTTCGGGATGTCACTGAGCGATCCGTCACTGCCATGCGCACAATTTGCCTATCAGCACGTGCAGTGGTGCACCGAGGTGAATGCGATCGACCACGTCAGTCCGTCGCACCCTCCTGCATCCAACGGTCACATATCCGCATTACAGTTGTTTGGTTTCGTCCAACACGACTAGCGATTTCTCTGTATGATAATCCACAATCTCGGTAAGCCACTATCCTTCCTCTGTCGAACTCGGATACTTGATCAAAAGATGTTCGCTGTTGTCTACGAGGCATAACTGATCGTCTTGTGAAACAACCACAAGGTAAACACACGTGCCGAACGTACACTCGTCGAAATCGCCAAGCCTTAAATGTCGCTATGAGGTGGCGCCACAGGCGCGCGTGATGTGCGTCTGCGCTGAAATTCTAATCAGTTGCATATCTCATCGCTGCAAACCCATGGTGTAAATTTCACTTGATTCGGATGCTTCCTTCAGGGTGTTGCGTTTACGGTGGCCAGCAGTGTAGTAGGCTGGATGAATCACGTGAACAGGGAACACTATGGCCGTATGGGAAAGGCCAAAAGCAAATCTCAGCCACTTGGATGGTGAATTGTCAGAATGGAGGGTGGAAGCTACTGTCGAAATATACGATTACACAGCTTTGTGATCGTATGGAGGCAGGTATGGCGCCAAGTGCAGCATGTGGGAGTGTCTTTCTTGGTTTTGAGGAACTCTGTTGAAAATAACCTTTCACCAGTTTTAGAAAGTGTGGGTTACAGGAAAAAAAATTTAGCCTCATAGCGGTTCTTTCTCAAGCCCTCAGATGCTAGGATAATGACATAGGTGGGAGAATGTGCCGTTGGTGCAAAGTTTTCATCAATAATGCAGCTCTGAAGTCAATGTTTTTTAACAGTCGGGAAGATGTTCACGTTGTGATTTGTCAGCAGTGCTTCTTAATTTTGCAATTGACAGCAAGAACTGTCTGGCAGGAAGGACTCAGGAGGGCGTAAGTGAATGCTACAAGAGAAGCACTTTGGGTTCGGTCGCGGAAATGTCTGCATCAACTTGCAGCTCGTTCGCAGTGGTAATCACATCATCGGGCACTGTCATCATGGAGGTGTTCGTATACAATCCGTGGACGGTAGCAGCAGAGGACGTATCGGCTTGTCGTTGCATCGTGGTTGAGCCTACCACATCTTCGAGTTACGACAGGGTAGCAATGACATCCTCTGCGCGAGGAGTGCAACTGTACTCGGGCTACGTATTTTACACGTGGCAAAGGTGGTTGGTAGTGAACGGTTGCATTTGCAATCCTAATACTGAGTCATGCATTGACTAGCCTTTGAACAGCAGTGAATTGAACACACAATTGTCTTACCAAAACCTTGCGCAAAATGAGGTGCACCATACAAGTTCAGATTGAAACTTATTTACTTAAAAAACATTTGTAACTATGTGGCCATGCATATTAAAGTTCACAAATAAATCCGATCTGGATAAATGATAATCGGTGCAATTCGTACGCGTGGTTTGTTGCCCCACACCTACACACTTTGTAAGGTGCCTATAATTTCGCGCCTTACAAGAACTCATCCCCATACTTTGCCGTGATCTACAAAGACAATTAGGTATCATGTGAGTGGTTGTATATCGTACATATGAATATATAAAGGAGATCAACAATGTTACGTACGCCTTGCAAATAATTGCTAACGCTTATTGCGTGAAAGGGGACGGAGTGCCTTCATTTTAAAAACGGCGTAATGAATGATTGCCTATACTAGTAGAGGTTGGAACGTCAGCGGAGATGAAACGGCAGGCAGAACTCAAGCTCTGGGTGGAAGGCCCACACAGGTGTTGGTCCTGCTTAAATACAGGAAGTAGCTAGACAGACGTCGTGGCACCTGAGCTCTGGAATACAAAAGGTTGACGGCCGGTAGCTATCGTAGTAGTGCCAGAAGGATAACTGGATAATACTTCCAAACTTTGCAAATTTTGGACGCAGCTGAGGGGAAAGAAGAAGCGACACCTCGGAAACCACGCAGGCTGGGATATTTCTTAGGATTTTTACTCAGAAGCGTACCATTGTATGAGTATAAGTATTTCCTCGCCAACTTTCCGCGCTGGACGTCATAAGACTAAAATGTGGTTCGTCGGCGTTCAGAATAATCTGTAGAGAGGAAGAATATTCCGTGTTTTCGGGAGTATGATTTGTTTTCGGAATTACGATGGTGGGGAGCTGAGCCTTGTTTGGAGTCCAGCCGGGAGACACGAAGTCTTCCGTTGTGAGCGCCCGTGTGTGACGGTCGCTCGATATCAGCTTTGTTGGTACGGACGGACTTGCTGTCTTTGCTCTCAGGAGAATTTACAGTTAGAACAGTTAGGCACTGTACTGTTGCGAACCCATACGATTCTGGACTTCGCCTCCGGGTTGGAAGTCGTCGTTGAGTACGCAGAGTTCAGTAACTGAGAACACTACCTCTGCCTATACTTACGTTGAGACGTTATCTGAACTCCGTGCATTATAGTACGTTAGTCAGAGGACCGCATTCTGCCGTCCTAGTGTTTGACAGAGTTTATTTGTGGCTGGAGTTCTTCCATCGTCGCAGATGTGTACGAGAACCATCACTTCGAAGCGCCGGACGCAGTACATACGGTGATGTCGCAAATTGGTTCGGTTTATTAGGGCTATAAAAGCTAAACTGCTGTGATCAAGTTATTTTATTTCCACTGAGGTTCCACACCACTGTAGAGCATCTTTGAAAGTAGTATCTTCAAGTGTTTGGTACGTAGATGATGTCAGTCATTTCGCGTTATTGATATTAGACAGGAAAGGACAGGTACTTTATTTCAGTTTCTGTAGTAATGTGTCACATCACCAACAACTTTAATCTTGGCACAATTCATTACACCTTTAACCCACATGGACACAGACTTTGATTCATTTACTTTACGACGATTCCTTGTCCTAAGAACCAACGACATTGTAGACATATAGTAAGATGAATCACTATCTCTGTTATGCAATTCACATATCTGAAATGTATGATAAGCAATAACTTCTCTACTGTTGTCTCCATTAGACAACAATATAGACTTCGACACCTAGTCACAGAATCTCCAGGTCGGAGGTTTGCCCTCTCTCTAATACATGACAGACGGAGAGCTGTGACAATGCTGACGCTGGGTCACCTGTTTCGGAGCAAATCGTTCACCGAACATTGTTGAACACGAAGCTCCTCAGCGGACGATCCCTGAGAACGTTTTTTGTTATAGTCAGTCAGTGTTGGTATCCAGCTACACGATCATCCAGGAGAACGTGGTGTTAAGCAGGTGATCAAACTGGTTTCACTCTTTCAGTGAATATTAAAAGAAATAAAAATAAGCCGATGAGTATGCAGCGCACCTGCTTTTACCAAGTAATAAAAACTAGCTACATGTCGTCAAACGTTTCTGTTTTAACTGGAATGAATGTGTTAATGATATGGGTTATGTTCTTTTAGTGACATCAAAGAAAATGGAAAGTGGGAGATGTTTACAACTCATAGCATGTATGATATTTACAGTACGTGGATTAAACACGGATGGCAGTCCGTAAGAACGCATGTTGGGTTAAAATAGTCAGCGTAATTTTTTTCACTTATAAATAGATGGTAGGGATCTGACACACGATATCTATTGCCCAAACAACTTTGAAATTTCACTCATTCGTTAGTATTGTAATACGTATTATAACTAGTGACACTCTGAATAAATTGTGATGATACAGAAAAACAGTTTCTCAATGAACGGAAGTTACCCATGAGACATTTACATAGGATACCGGCTTTGTTACGTGACGCTAAACTGTACCTCAATGGACAGTTTAATAACGATTATTCAGAACATTAAATTTATCTATCACGACTTAAATAATGATGTTTCTCTTCAAACAGCGAACACAGTAGCTCTTTTACAATGCTGTTAACAAAGGCTCATTTGCAAAGATCTCAAACTTGTGCAAGGCATAATAAGCACAAACGAACAGCCAATATCCAGAACATCAAATTGAGTAACTTATTGAAAGATTAAGAAAAGAAACTATATTTTGTTATTTTTTAAGAACAGGTTATGGAACCTGAG
The DNA here is from genome assembly GCF_023864345.2 of Schistocerca serialis cubense. NCBI lineage: Eukaryota > Metazoa > Arthropoda > Insecta > Orthoptera > Acrididae > Schistocerca > Schistocerca serialis. Next base: position 999,188,617 of record NC_064639.1, read on the forward strand.
AAATGAAATATAGTACATTATTTTAGATTAAGGTTGTACATCGGTACTTTTTAAGCAGGTGCTTGATAAAAATAAGAAATAAAAGTGATAACCAATGAATGAATCGCCACAGAAGTCACATACAGGCATATATAGGCTATTAAAAAGTTAATATTGAATCTGGTCCTTCAACTTCAGGGATGTCAATGGTACAGATCTGTTTCTAGTAAAAAAAAGTTTTGTATCACCCCAGATCCCAGAACTTCTGAAGCTAGACGTTGACTGTGGATGTCGTATCACGGACACAGTCCCTTTGACTGGTCAGAGATGTCACTAGACCCGCCCAAGGAAGTAAACAACCATGCATGAGCAACGCCTATTGGACGGAGGGGGCCCGACAGCCGATCGGTTCCAGTCATTCCACCAGGAAGGAGATACACGGGTCGTGTCGTCTGTAGTTCATCCATGCCTATATGGTCAATAACGCGGTTCGGTCGCGTCCGCATTGTTACTTTGTGCCAGGAAGGGCTCTCAACAAGGGAAGTGTCCAGGCGTCTCGGAGTGAACCAAAGCGATGTTGTTCGGACATGGAGGAGATACAGAGAGACAGGAACTGTCTATGACATGATTCACTCAGGCCGCCCAAGGGCTACTAAGCAGTGGATGACCACTACCTATGGATTATACCTCGGAGGAACCCTGAGAGCAACGCCACTACGTTGAATAACGCTTTTCGTGTAGCCACAGGACGTCGTGTTACAACTTTAACTGTGCGCAGTAGGCTTTATTATGCGCAACTTCACTCCCGACGTCCACGAGGTCCAGCTTTGCAACCACGACACGATGCGGCGCGGTAATAACGGGCCCAAAAACGTGCCGAAAGGACCGCTCAGGTTTGGCAACACATTCTCTTCACCGATGCGTGTCGCATATGCCTTCAACCAGACAATCGTCGGAGACGTGTTTGGGGGAAACACGGTGAGGCTGAACGCCTTAGACACACTGTCCAGTGCGTGCAGCAAGGTGGAGGTTCCCTACTGTTTTAGGGCGAAATTATGTGGGGCCGACGTACACCGCTGATGGTAATGAAAGGCGCCATAACGACTGTACGATACGTGAATGCCATACTCCGACCGATAGTGCAACCATATCGGCAGTATATTGGCGAGGCATTCGTCTTCATGGACGACAATTCGCACCCCCATCGTGCACATCTTGTGAATGACTTCTTTCAGGATAACGAGATCGCTCAACTAGAGTGGCCAGCATGTTCTCCAGTCAAGAACCCTATCGAAAATGCCTGGGATAGATTGGAAAGGGCTGTTTATGGACGACGTGACCCGCTAACCACTTTGAGGGATTTACACCGAATCGCCGTTGAGGAGTGGGACAATCTGGACCAACAGTGCCTTGGTCAACTTGTGAATAGTATGCCACGACGAATACAGGCATGCATCAATGCAATAGGATGTGCTACTGGGTATTAGAGGTACCAGTGTGTACAGCAATATGGACCACCACTTCTGAAGGTCTCGCTGTATGGTGGTAACATGCAATGTGTGGTTTTCATGAGCAATAAAAGTGCGGAAATGATGTTTATGTTTATCTCTATTCCAATTTTATGTACAGGTTCCGGAACTCCCGGAAATGGGGTGACTCAAAACTTTTTTGATGTGTGTATTTGTATGCTCTTCCGATTGCAATGCCTGTCAAATACGAATGTGGAAATGTTATTTCTTTCTAATAATATATTACGATTGATGCAAAAAAGACCTACGCATTTAGAACTCTGACAGTCTACATAATTCGAAACCTCAATGTTGCGAACTAGGGAAACGAATTCCTTTTGTCATTTTGTTCAGTGAAACAAGATTGAAAGGCACGATGAGACAACGCCGTATTTTTTGTAGCTCACGTAACCCAGAGTTGAAAGGGTGTGATGCTGCATTAAATCTCAATTTGTTGTTTCTTCAGCTTAACTACATGGGAGTTAATAGGCCCTATTAGTCATCTTTCACTACAGCAGTTTATCCTAATTATATTACGAGAAATGAAAGTAATTAATAGCAAATAGTATTCAAAATGGTTAACATTAGCACAGCGCCGTTTAATCAGCTCTCGGCTGCATTTTTTTTTTCCACATAGAAAAACAGATAATTTTCCTCGCAGTCAAGATCGAACATGCGATTCAAACTGAAGGCTTTAGAAAGCAATACCTGTAATCTGCTTGTCACACACAATTATTTCCGAACAATTTCAGGATATAAACATCACCTTCATTGAGGAATGCCGGTGAATTTTTATTTCGTCCATCTCATTTACATGAGTATGCACTTTATTACTGCAGTAGTTACAGGTTTCGGGCTGATTAGTCCATTCGTCCATTCTCAAAACAAAGATGTTGTTATTAACAGTCATCACCATCATCATCATCTGCTATATTAGCAGGTCCTTTGCCTTTCCATTGCTTCTTTCGTAAGGCTCCTGTATGTTGTACCGTCAATCACGTCATCCAGTATTTGAAATCTGTCCCTTCCTCGCTTCCTTTTCCCTTCTACATAACCTTCTAAAACTGTTTTTATCAGTCCATTATTCTTTCTTAAAATATGCCTAATCCACTTTCTTTATCTTCTTTTTATCACATCTAGTAACTGTCTTTTCTCTCCCACTCTTTTCAGTACCTCTTCATTTTTACTCTGACCATCCAACTTATTCTTTCCATCCTCCGCCATGTCCACATCTCAAAAGCCTCCAGCCTTTCTCTGTAACAGTTACACGATATGATGCCAAAAGACACGAACTGCTTCATGAAGGAAAATCGAACTGTCAGCAACAAATACGCACACTGGCATATTTGCGAGTCTCATCGTATTTTTCGTGTAAAACGGTAGACACTTGGCTGTCATATCGATGAGAGTATTTATTGCTAACAGTTCAACTTCCCTGTCTGAAGCAGTTCGTCTCTTTTGGCACTATGCTGTGTAACTAATTGAGGTTAATAACAAGGTGTGTGGTTTGAGAACGGGCGAGTCAGCTCGGAACATGTAACCCCCTCAGCAGTATATTGTATATTCATGCAAATGAGATGGACAAAATAGAAATCGATCAAAATTGCTCAGATTTATACAGCTGCGGACCTAACATTCCGAAGCAGCATTTCTCGAATTAGCAAATTACCATCTTCGTCATACGGAAGAAACTCGGCTCTACATCTTAATCTGATGAGTCGGCGGTGGGGGGAGGGTGGCGGGGCGGGGGGGGGGGTTGAGGAAAATTTAGAAATCTGGTTGTAACAGAAATGTACAATATAAAAGTGAGCAGTTGTGCTGGCCTAAAGTATTAGTGCGACAATACGCGGAGTTAAATACAATACGTTTATCGTGATCATGTCCAAAGCAAATCTCAACCCCACTACACTTCACGACGACTCCTGGGGACTCTAATAAGACATATTGCTCTTGAGCTCACTGGGTAGTCTGAATCCATCGTAGTAAGGTCTCGAAGATTAGAGAATTTATCGAGGAGTTCGGAGTGTCAGATAACGCTTACTTCCCCACTGACACCTATTCCGCCGCCAAGATACGATACAACCTGTACGAAGTTACGGTCGACGTCGTCGGAACGTTAACACCTCCTCAAATTGCGCTCGTTTGGCGGTGTTATGGATCCCATAATTCCGAAGTGTGGGGGCAGACAAAGCTAAAGGTCGGGTGACAACAGCGTGGCCTCTTGCAACGCTATCGCGCCGTATTTTCGCGTTATTGTACATTTGGCGTTGCAGCTCGCTATCAGTGTCAGCACGGCGCTGCAAGGAAGTTACTGCCGGCACTTTGTCGCGTTTCGGCGGCCGATGCGTTATGGCTCGGACGCGCGGGCGGGCCGTTCGTCAGGCCGATGCAGCAGATGCGGCGAGTCGCGCGCGTCAATTACGCTGCGCCGGTTCGCTGCTGTAATCGGAAGCGCGTGACAGGCGAGCCGCGTATCGCGCCTGCGGTGGAGGCCGGCGGTGCGGCAACGCCGGCGCTTATCCGGAAACGCGGCGCGATGCACTGTGCGTGGGTGGCGCGACCGGGCCGCGCCCACTCCGCCGGAAAATTGTTACGCGTGCCATTCCGATACTGCAGGAGCAGTCATCTGGCGTGCTGATAAGCAACTGGACTGCGTTCTGCAACAAATACACGAGCCACAAGGCTGAATCCTGAGACTGGAAAAGCTGTGTTTCTGTCAAGAGCCTCTTGAAATACAGGGCCGGGAATTCCATCTGTACACAAGACACAAATCTCATTTTTTAATAATAATAATAATAATTATTATTATTATTATGAAGTTGGTGCGAAAGTTTGTATAGTTTTTGTTTTGACTGTCAATATTCCGATTGCTATGGATTCATTGTCATTTCTTATTTCTGATTCACAGTTGCTACCTCAGTTTACGTATTGACATTATGTTATATGGAGGCAGTGAGTGGAGATCTGGACGATACAAATTGGAGTGCCAAGTGGGTAAATCGGTACATTTCCGACATATTCTTCCGTCTGAGTTCAGTAGAAAGATGACAGCAGCGGAGGCGGCCAGAAACATTTGCGACGTATGTGGGGATCATGCTATTGGAAATGCTCAAATGTTCAAATGTGTGTGAAATCTTATCGGACTCAACTGCTAAGGTCATCAGTCCCCAAGCTTACACGCTACTTAACCTAAATTATCCTAAGGACAAACACACACACCAATGCCCGAGGGAGGATTCGAACCTCCGCCGGGACCAGCCGCACAGTCCATGACAGCAGCGCCTTAGACCGCTAGCATGATATTGGACAGAGCACGGTAAGAAAGTGGTTTTCTCGTTTTAAGGACGATCGTTTTGGTATTAGTGACTCTCCACGTCCAGGAAGACCTTGGAGTTTGATGCAGATAGTTTAAACTCACTAACCCACGCTGATCCACGTCAGTGTACCCGAGAACTTGCAAACGTGGTGAACTGTAATCATTTCACCAATGTGCGACATCTGAATGCAATGTGGGAGGTTCTAGAATCGGGTGTAAGTGTACAACATGCTCTCAGCTAAAATCACAAAAATCGGCAGGTGGCCGTATGTGCTTCTCCACTTGCTCGTCATCAATTGGCTCGTGCACAACACTAAAAAAAAAAAAATGTTCAAATGTGTGTGAAATCTTATGGGACTGGTTGATCCGGAATTCAGTTAACATTTTAAATTGCAGTACTTCACTGAATAATGTAGATAATGAGGTAAAAATTGACAGACTTGCTTGAAATGACATGGGGTTTTATTGGAACCAAAAATGTGCACAAAATGACCAACAGATGGCGCTTCATTTGAAGCGAAAGCAATAATTAGCATAATAATTGATTTCTACCAAAGACGGTGTCCCCGGTAACTTGTTAAGCAAGTCGGCAGTCATTCATTAACTACACCTGTCGGACGATCGTGGTAGACCTGCGACATCAGGTGAAACCACCAACAATTACGCTAGTTGAGGCCTGGCGACTTGGGACGCCAAGCACGACGGATGAAATGATAATTAAATCAAGACCCTAAGCTGTCGATATACATAAAAGGGGACAGTTGAAAATGTGTGCCCCGACCGTGACTCGAACCCGGGATCTCCTGTTTACATTTCAGACTCTCTATCCATCTTTTTTTTTAATTTCATTTTGTTCGTTTTTGTTCGTTGAATCTGATCGGGGCGGACTTCGTAAGACACCCTTTTAAGTTCGTTGTTGATCTATTAACTCAGTTCTTTTTATTACAGAGGGCAGCTGACCCTCTGACCGAACACGCTGAGCTACCGTGCCGGCGATGCGTCAACTAGAACTGAGCAGCCGGACGCCCGATCCATCTGAGCCACCAGGGAATGTAGGGTAGTGCTACTAGAGGGATTTATTCCTTGCACGCTCCCCGTGAGGCCCACTTTCCCAACTTAATGTCCACACACTACATTCGTAGTGCCCCTGCCCATTACCCTCCGTACTCGCGGCAATCTTTTTGAGTCCCATAAGAGTTTGGGCAATGACTGTGCATCCAGCATAGAAGAAGAAGGTCAATGTCCGAAAGAACAGCTACCATCTTCATAAATTTAAGGATAACCGGCCCTTGACCTTCTCCTTCTGTGCTGGATGCACACGTATTGACCGAACTCTTACGGGACTTGGTAAGATTGTCTGCCGCGAGTAATGAGTGTAATGGGCAAGGGCACAACGAACGTAGTGTGAGGACATTAAGTTGGGAATGTCGGTCTCACGGGGAGCGTGTAAGGGATAAATCCGTGCAGTCGCACTATCCTCTGTGAACTCGGTGGCTCAAATAGATAGAGCGTCTGCCATGTAAGCAGGAGATCCCGGGTTCGAGTTCCGGTCGGGGCACACATTTTCAACTGTCCCGTTGATGTATATCAACAACTATCGACAGCTTAGGGTCTTGAATTATTTATCATTTCATTCTAAGAGAGCTGCATGGTCACCGATGGTATCTGTTCTTTCGGACATGACGGAAGTGGCGATTCAGCACGTGATCCCCTCCAGGCGATGTGCGCAAGAGATCTTTCACAAATGTATCAATATGCGGCAGATCGCCATCCTGCATAAAAGTCAAAACTACCAGCCGGTGTTTATCAGCACGTTTATGGATGATGCCATTCTGTAACATATTGACATACCTCCCACACGTCACGCTGATAGTTTGAAAAACAGAACCCTGCATTGCCTCGAAGAAAACGGGTCCGATTACGACTGATGTGGTACATTCACTTAACACCTTGGCTTTCCCGTCCACGACTGTTCTATGTTTTTAGATAGTCTAAATTCAACTCGTTTTATACACAATTCTCATGAGACGCGACTGCCGTGTTGCTGTCCAACACCATCTGTTATCCGACTTTTGCACTCGTTTCTGGTTTCAATAAGACCCCATGTGATTTCAGGCATGTATGTCAAGTTACACCATTCTACCTACATTTTTCCGTGTACTAGTGCAAAATTCAAATGGCTCTGAGCACTATGGGACTCAACTGCTGAGGTCATTAGTCCCCTAGAACTTAGAACTAGTTAAACCTAACTAACCTAAGGACATCACAAACATCCATGCCCGAGGCAGGATTCGAACCTGCGACCGTAGCGGTGTTGCGGTTCCAGAGTGCAGCGCCTTTAACCGCACGGCCACGTCGGCCGGCGTACTAGTGCATTTTCAGTTGTTAACTGACGTCTGGATCACCATGTATATTTACGCCCTGACAGTCTCTAGCAGCTTCCACTCTTCAGCCTATCACTGCTCCAAAAACTAGAGTATCAGCGAACATGTACCAATATATTGTGATCTGATTATGATCTTGTAGATCGAAATCAAGGTATAACCATTGTCTTTGAGTAGCATCTTTGATAATTAATGAAAATAGCTTCGCTGCCGGGTTCGAAATGTGTCACGGCTTAAATTTTGAATAAAAATTATCACTAATGGCGGCCGAGGACTTCCGGCATAAGAAGTCACCCTCATTCAGCCAATGGCCTTGTCAAAGACGGCGGAGGAGCGGAAAGAGGTTCAGGTCACTCTCTTGCCCTTGTGGTGGGAAACTGCCCCTAAAGGCAGAAAAATCGGTAGTGATTAACGGCTTGAGTATGCAGAAGGCAATGGAAACCACTGCCCTGAAGACACACAATATGTATCTACAAGTCTTGTGGCCTGTAACGTGTCATGATTAACTCTCCATTGGCAAAAGCTTCAGATCCCACATTCAGAAGACTGCCTAAGGACAACTGACCATGAGAAAACGATTGAATAACCAATGAAACGATAACGTTCTACGAGTCGGGGCACGGAATGTCAGAAATCTGAAACTGGTAGTGAATATGGAAAAATCTGAAAACAGAAATGTTAAGGCTCAATCACAACAATTTATGGTCAGACGAGTACAGGGTAATATCAGCAGTAGCAGGAAAAGGTATAACGGGAGTAGAACTCATTATGAATAGGTGGGGAGGCATAAAGTGAATTACTGTAAACGGCTAAGTGATCGGTAGAATCGACAGCAAACCAACACCGACAAAAGTAGTTCAGGTATACATGCCGAAGTCGCAGGCCTAAGAGGAACAGACGGACAAAGCGTATGAGGACATTGTACGAGTAATTCAATACGAAAAGGGATATGAATATCTGATAGTCATGGGGGACTGGAACGCTGTTGTAGGGAAAGAAATAGGCGAAAGGGCTACGGGAGAATATGGGTTTGCTATAAGGAATGAGAAACACTAATGGAGCACTGCAATAAATTTCAGTTGTTAATAGCGACTACTCTGTTAAAGATCACATGAGAAGAAGGTATACTCGGAAAAGGCCGGGAGATATGGGAAGTTTTCAGTTAGCTTACATCATGGTCAGGCGGACACCGAAATCAGGCACTGGGTTGTTAGGCGTGCTCAGGAGAAGATACGGACTTCGGTAACAAGTTTTTAGTGAAGAAGAGTAGGCTGAATTTTAAGAGATTAGTCTGAAAGAATAAATATGCAAAGAAATGGGACACACAAGCACTAAGGAATGACGAGATATTCTTCCGCCACTAATTCCTCTCCTGTTACAATCCCTTCATTTCAGCACTGAATTTCCATCTTACTTCCTAAATTAATTGTTGAATTTATTTCGATGTGTGACTTTCCCCTGCAGCTCCTCCAAGTACCATGAATACTATTCCTTAAAGTCTCAGTACATGTTCTGTCATGTTATCCCTTCTTCTCGATATTCTTCAAATGTTCCACTCCTCGCCAATTCTACGGAGAACCTCCTCGTTCTTTATCTTGTCAGTGGATTTTAATTTTAACATCACCTTAATATCATCGCATCAAAAATGATTCAATTTTCCCCTTTCCCGGTTTTCTCACAGTCTACGATTCTCCTCCCTACAATGCCGTGCTCCACACGAGCATCCTCGATTTTTTTTCTCAAATTAAGCTTGATGTTTGAAACTATTTTTTCCATCTTTCCTGTGCTAATGTCCTTTTCGATCCGTTTCTCATGTTTTACTTTTGCATCCGAGGCATCAGCATTCCTTCACTTCTACTTCATGGTCCCGAATTTTTGTATTACGTTTACCGCTAATCCTCAGTACTTTCGTCTTTCTTTGGTTTATTCTGAGACCATAGTTTGTGCTCACTAGACCTCCATTCCATTCAGCAGATTCTGCATTCTTCTTCTTTTCACTGAGGGTAACTATATCTTCGACTACTCTTATCTTTTGTATTTTCTGTTGATTTGTAATCATATTTCTGCACCTTCCTTTTATTTCGCCAATGGTTCTTCGATGTATAGATTGAGCAGTAGGGGTGAAGGGCATCTTTTCTGTCTTAAAACCATTTATCTGAGCGCCTTGTTCTTCGGCTCTGGATACAAAAGACCGATATTTCTCATGTTATAATATTGATCGCAGAATAGGTTATGATACACTACTGGCCATTAAAATTACTACACGAATAAGAAATACAGATGATAAACGGGTATTTATTGGACAAATATATTATACTAGAACTGACATTGGATTACATTTTGACGCAATTTGGGTGCATGGATCGTGAGATATCAGTACCCAGAGCAACCCCCTCTGGCCGTAACAACGGCCTTGATACGCCTGGGCATTGAGTCAAACAGAGCTTGGATGGCGTGTACAGGTACAGCTGCCCATGCAGCTTCAACACAATGCCACAGTGATCAAGAGTAATGACTGGCGTACTGTGACGAGCCAGTTGCTCGGCCACCATTGCCCAGACGCTTTCAATTGGTGAGTGATCTGGAGAATGTGCTGGCCAGGGCACCAGTCGAACATTTTCTGTATCCAGAAAGGCCCCTACAGGACGTGCAACATGCGGTCGTGCATTATCCTGCTGAAGTGTAGGGTTTCGCAGGGATAGAATGAAGGGTAGAGCCACTGGTCGTAACACATCTGAAATGTAACGTCCACTGTTCAAAGTGCCGTCAATGCGAACAAGAGGTGACTGAGACCTGTAACCAATGGCACCCCACACCGTCACGCCGGTCGATGACGAATACACGCTTCCAATGTGCGTTCACCTCGATGTCGCCAAACACGGATGCGACCATCATGATGCTGTAAACAGAACCTGCATTCATCCGAAAAATTGACGTTCAAAATGGTTCAAATGGCTCTGAGCACTATGGGACTCAACTGCTGAGGTTATTAGTCCCCTAGAACTTAGAACTAATTAAACCTAACTAACCTAAGGACATCACAAACATCCATGCCCGAGGCAGGATTCGAACCTGCGACCGTAGCGGTCTTGCGGTTCCAGACTGCAGCGCCTTTAACCGCACGGCCACTTCGGCCGGCTGAAAAAATGACGTTTTGCCATTCGTGCACCCAGGTTCGTCGTAGAGTACACCATCGCAGGCGCTCCTGTCTGTGATTAAGCGTCAAGGGTAACCGCATCCACGGTCTCCGAGTTGATAGTCCATGCTGCTGCAAACGTTGTCCAACTGTTCGTGCAGATGGTTGTTGTCTTGCAAACGTCCCCATCTGTTGACTCAGGGATCGATACGTGGCTGCACTATCCGTTACAGCCATGCGGATGTAATGCCTGTCATCTCAACTGCTGGTGATACGAGACCGTTGGGATTCAGCACGGCGTTCCGTATTACCCTCGTGAACCCACTGCTAACAGTCATTGGATCTCGACCAACGCGAGCAGCAATATGGCGATACGATAAACCGTAATCGCGATAGGCTATAATCTGACCTTTATCAAAGTCGGAAACGTGATGGTACGCATTTCTGCTCCTTACACGAGGCATCACAACAACGTTTCACCAAGCAACGCCGGTCAACTGCTGTTTGTGTATGAGAAATCGGTTGGAAACTTTCCTCATGTCCGCACGTTGTAGGTGTTGCCACCGACGCCAACCTTGTGTGAATGCTCTGAAAAGCTAATCATTTGCATATCACTGCATCTTCTTCCTGTCGGTTAAATTTCGCGTCTGTAGCACGTCATCTTCGTGGTGTAGCAATTTTAATGGCCAGTAGTGTATTACTCATGTGCATAGGACCCATATAAATAGGACTAATGACACGAATGGTTACAGGTTTGTTTGATACAGGGCAAAGTCTCAAGGAAATGCTGTGACAGAGGTCTCTTCGGCGCCGCCTAGTACCACGGAAGTTACTCCTTGATGCCTTAACCATGTCCTACCATCCTGTCCCAGTCTTTTCCACATCTTCTTCTTCTCGCCAGTTCTGCTTCTCGTCTTTTCTTATCAGTCTATCCAATTTTTAAGAACCTGCCTAAATCTATGTCTCAGAACATTTCAAATTATTATTTTACGCAATACCCAATGAATTCTGTTTACTAAGAGGTCTTCACTGCAATTACTTACGCTCGTGGTTATTCCAAATGCAAGAGCTTTATACAGTAGACTGTGATTCGTGAACTCCATGATGCCCGGTGCCTCAACTATCTCATGAATGTTAACGTGTAACCTCTACAATGACGAAATGAATGGAATTCTGTTTCTGATAGTCTAGATATCGACGGTTTATCTACCTCGTCCTTATACAATCACAGGTCTTACTACGTCTCCAAGGACATCATCGCCAACGGGACGCCAACTCCCTCTGTACTGGCAGTCTTTCGAGAGGCGTCTTGAAGTGACGAACATCAATGTGTGTTTACATCTGGAACGGTGAGACTAAGGAAATTGTAGATGTGCAGTTTCTGAGAGATTCTGAAGTTGAGGTAATGTCGGAAAATAACATCTCAAGACGGAATGAGTATATAAATTTAGAAACATTTACTTTCTGTCACTGGTAATAGCCTAAAAATATTAGAAAATAGAAAACTTCAGTGTAAGAAAATTCGACTATGGACATAATTTGCAATACAATTCCATTTCCCATACAGGTATTGTAAGATTTTCGGAGATGATGTGGGCTGAACGTTGGGAAGATCCAGATGACGCAGTAGTTAAGTATCATTCGGACATGCAGTGGACAATTCACTGTGACAAAACATTGTCTTTTAAAGTTTACAACCAGTCATTATTAATTGAGCAGGATTTCACTAAAGTGGCACACTACTGGTATAGCTCATGAAACATCATTGTATCCTCTTATTTAAAGTGTACCAGTTTTAGAATACGACTTGGTAGCTTAGCTTTCACTTATCGGTCCGAATTTATTAGCGTTGTTTTCGTGATATTCGACGAGAGACGTCACAATGAAAAGCAAAAGGGAACGAATTAGGCTTTAATCTCCCACTGGATATTCAGCCAGCGATCGTTCCAGCGACCGAAACGTGGCCGGAAAATGGCATCGCAGCGCCCCCAGAAACTTCCGCGTGAGCGCGTTATGCCATTATCGACGCGAGCGCGGCTCTTTGTTTTCCCTTATATGAAGCATCCTCGCTACCGCCCGCCGGATGCAAATTCATTCATGTGCCGCGCCTATTAATCAGTGAGACTAATCCGATGGAACGCGGGCGCCGTCGACCCTCGTAATTCCTCTGCAGCTGACTGAAACTGTAGCACGCTGCAGCCGATAAAAACGAAAACAAGAAAAAACGTGAAAGAATGTCTCGGGAGCGAGCAGGAAAAGCATTCTGCAATGACGTCGTACACTGGTACGTATGCTGTTACACAGAGAACTGGAATACAAGAATTGAAGCTAACATAGAAAAATTCAGTGTGTCGCTGGCAATTGAACATACCGTGACTTATATTTTGTTAGGGAATACACAGTGAAGCGCAAAGAAACTAGCACAGGCATGCGGATTCAAATACAGGGATATGTAAAAGGACAAAATACGGGGCTGCGGAAGGCAACGCCTATATAAGACAACAAGTATCTGGTGCAGTTGTTAGTCTGATACTGCTGCTACAATGGACTGTTGTCAAGATTTAAGTGAGTTTGAACGTGTTGTTATAGTCGGCGCACGATCAATGGCACAGCATCTACGATGTAGTGATGAAGTGAGGATTTTCTCGTACGACCATTTCACGAGTGTAAGGTGAATATCAGGACATCGCCGCGGCCGGAAAAAAATCCTGCAAGAACGGGACGAACGACGACTGAAGAAAATCGTTCAACAAGACATGTGCAACCCTCCTGTACATTCCTGCAGATGTCAATGCTGGGCCATCAACAAATGTCAGCGTGCGAACCATTCAACGGAACATCATCGATTGGGCTTTCGGAGCCGAAGGCCCTCCCGTGTAGCGACGGCGACTGCACGACACGAAGTCTTACGCCTCGCCTGTGCTCGTGAGCACCGACATTTGGCTGTTGATGACTGGAAACATGTTGCCCGGTCGGACGAGTCTCCTTTCAAATTCTATCGAGTGGATGGACGGGTGCGGGTGTGGAGACAACCTTATGAACCCGTGGACCCTGCATGTCAGCAGGGGACTGTTCAGGATGGTGGAGGCTCTGTAATGGTGTGGGGCGTGTGCCGTTCGAGTGATATGAGACCCCTGATACGTGTTAGATACGATTCTGACAGGTGAAATGCACGTAAGCATCCAGTTTGATCACCTGCATCCATTCCTGTCCATTGTGCATTCCGACGGACTTGGGCAATTCCGGCAGCACAATGCTACACCCCACAAGTCCAGAATTGCTACAGTGTGGCTCCAGGAACACTCTTCTGAATTTGAACACTTCCGATGCCACCAAACTCTCCAGACATGAACATTATTGAGGATATATGGGATGCCTGGAAACGCACTGTTCAGAAGAGATCTCCACCGGACTCTTGCGGATATACGAACAGTCCTGCAGGATTCATGGTGTCAATTTCCTCCAGCACTACTTCAGACATTACTCGAGTCCATGACACGTCGGATTGCGGGGGCCCTACACGATATTAGGCAGGTGTACCAGCTTCTTTTTGTCTTCAGTGTAAATTAAATTAAAAAATCTGGCTTGCCAGATTTCCTTGCGCGCGAGACAAGAGTGTGACGAAAACAGCATCCCATCGCTCCCTATAAACACGGATAATTTTGGGTGAGATTTGTTGTAATGCAACGCCTTTCAAAAGTTAGTTATTGGTTGTTACCAAGATGGCGGTGAGTGTAAGGCTACGGCCACACCCGACCAGCCCCCCTTGGCGCCTACATACCTTGCGACTCGCCAGGCAGCACTGCTTGCTAAATGAACAACTATAAACTTAAGACACTGGCGACACTGAGCGCTAGTTGACTAAGGAAGTCGCTTGGCGTTTCTCTAGGGACGAATGGTCGTGTTGGTCCCTCCTGGAGTGTCGCCTACTGGCTTCAACGATTGTGCTATCGATACTTGATAAACGCTACTGATTATGTCATTCTTTTCGAGCTTGGATGACAAAGCCAATTTTCCAAAGGGGAATGGCATGCTGAACCGATCCAAGATCTGTAACACTTAAATCACGTATGTTGCTTCGTAATATAAGATTTCGTACGGTGGAATTTCAACCAAGGTACCGAACTCTGGAAAAAAAGTAAAATCGTCATTTTATCGTCTATCAATCTGTTACTCTATTATCTCAATCTGTTTTCCCTCAAAGAGTAACATCTGGTTCCCTTTGATTTTAGAAGCAGAGGAACACATTTTTTGCTTCTTCAGTAGTTCAGGTTCGTTAACTTCGGAGATTGAACGTCTTGAAACAGGGTTCCACATTCATCTGTTGATTGGCTTCCACTTTATAAAATATTAGAATCTCTGTCTTCGGAGTTAATTGCAGTACTTTTAAAAAAAATTTAACTGTTAAAAAAGGGTTGGATAATTTTCTGGCAATATCATCAGTTCCGCCTCCACTTAGTGGAGATATGCTCAGGGGTGTACACACCTCTGATTAGTATTTGGTTTCTGTACATTTTCTGTAATAACCATGTGAAGGATCTCGAACGATTTTCCACTCATTCGTAAATAAGTTAAAATTTGTCTAGAAACTCAAGAAGTTGTTTATACAACATGTTGAATTCACTACGTGAGCTCCTCTCACGGTTGATAATCTGAGGTGACTAACGTCATGGGGTAGCGATATGAACATATATAGGTGGCGGTAGTACAGCGTACACAATGTGTAAAAGGGCTGTGCATTGGCGGAACTGAGATTTGTACACATTTGATCCATGTGAAAATATGTCTGGTGTGATTATGATAGCACGACGTGTCTTGATGGAAATTGAAGGCGGAATCTTAGTAGGAGATAGAAGCATGAGACATTCCATTTCGGAGATCGTTAGGAAATTCAATATTCTGAGATCCGAAATGTCAACTGTGTGTGCAGAGTACCAAATTTCAGGCATTACGTCTCACCATGGACAACGCAGTGATCGACGGCCATCAGTTAAGCTACAGAGAGCAGCGGCGTTTGCGTAGTGGTGTCAGCCCTAACAGACCAGCTCCACTGTGTGAAATAACCGCAGAAATCAGTGCGGGACATACGACGAACGTACCTGTTTGGACAGTGTGCAGAAATGTGGCATTAATAGGCTGTGGCGGCAGACGCCCGACACGAGTGCTTTTGTTAACAGCACGGCATTGCCTGCAGTGCCTCTCCTGGGCTCACTAGACCCTAAACGACTGGGAAAGCGTGGCCTGGTCACATGAGACTCGATTCCAGTAGGAACAGCTGGTGGTAGGGCTCGAGTCTACACAGACGTTGGGAAGCCATGGACCCAAGTTGTCATGAAAGCACTATGCAAGCTGGTGATGGCTGCACAGTGTTGTGAGCTGTGTTTACATGGAATGGATTTTATGCCTTGGTCCAACTGAACCGATCATTGACTGAAAATGGTTATGTTCGGCTACTTGCAGACCATTTGCAGCCAATCAGCGATGGAACTATTATGGGTGACAATAGGCTGTGTCACTTATGCACAAGTAATCGCGATTGGTTTGAAGAACATTCTGGACAATTCGGGCGAATGATTTCGCCATTCAGATCGCCCAACATGAATACCTTCGAACATCTGTGGGAAATAAACCAGAGATCAGTTTGCGCACAAAATCCTGCACCGGCAACACTTTCGCAATTATGGACGCCTTAGGGGCAGCATGGCTCATTACTTCTGCAAGGGACTTCCAACGACCTGTGAAGTCTATGCCACGTCGAGATGCAGCACTACAGCCGGAAAAAGGAGGTGCCCCATGACCTTTCTCACCTCAGTGTACTATGTGCATAGCATGATGTTAGTTTCCGCGACAGTTCGTATTTCAAAGAAATATTTTCCGCCAAAAGCTTTATCTGACTCTGCATTGGCAGAGTTCTTTCCAAAGTACGAGCGAGAAACCAGTCTCTGGCGATTGGCATCGATGCTCCGGTGTGGCGACCAAATATCCAAGCACTTTGCAAGTCGCGAGCGAGGCGCGTCCGGTGTGGCCATAGCATTAGATAGGTTTCTTGATTTGAAGGATGTTAGGAGCACAGAGATACCTTAATGGGAGATAGCTGGCTTTCAGGACCGGCCAGGTAATGGCACCCTAACAGATCTGAACAGTTCCCTCAGAACTCGCTTCTGATTCAAATATAGCTATTTGCGGGAACGGCCGTTTCTGCTGGCAATAGCAAATGTAGCCCATCCTGGCAGCCTGCTGTTTTCTTGCAGGCAGCGAAGTTTTCAATTTGACTCAAAATGGTCACTAATCCTCACTTTTGTCGGCGTCCTGGAGGAGTCAACACTCTTCAGTGTCAGAAATACAGGATTTCAAGGCAGGCATGATGATTTCAATAACGCCTCGCGCAAAGATGGAGGCAGAGAGAGCTTTCGAAAATTCCGTCTTCTATTCGCGAGTCGTAAATGATCAACGTGATTCACGCTAGTGGAACACAATCGCCACCTCTGTCTGCATAATACGGCAGGATGTTACGGCCTACAGTCTAAGTAACATGATTATGAGCCGAGTGCGCATTTTTATCGATATCTGGGACTTCTCTGTACGGGATCGCAAGTGCACTCTCTTCTGTTTTCAATGTCTGCTTGCTGCTCCGCATGGTAACTATAGTTGCATACGGAGAACTGAGGTCGATTTCCCCGTATTACGGATGGTGATGCCTTGCCCGAATAAAGGATGCCTACCGTATATGACTAATTTCTGCTTCAGCCGGCCTTCGTGGTCACTTTTCTTATTTTACTTCTTTGGTTTGTGTATGCCGAGCTGCCAGTGCTTACTTTACAGCCAAGGACCGGATGGGAGAGAGAAACGATGATGACCTTCCGTTACGCGAGATTGAAGTACGAGTTGTGATTCGCGCAAACCCTTGTCCTTTGAGTGAAGCTTTCTTATAGAGATGTAATTTTGGTTCTCGCGTGTAGCTCCGTCCAGTTTTGACCAGCAATTACTACATTTCTGTTCGTCCTCAATATAGATCAGCATCCCGAGTTACCTGTAGATGCCAGTATTACTTTAAGTCCACTGGTAAAAACCAAATAGAATTTAGACTTTCATGCTCTTTTTTTTATGGACGTATTATTTACCTATTTATTTCCTAAGAAGATAATCTTCTTTTTAAAACTCTGTGCTTTCTTTTAAAGGCCTATACGTCAAAACTCTTAGAAGAGGTTAATCTTTAAAAGATTTTGTTCTCTTTTAAATATTCATGTGTTAAACTTCCACTGTTATTTTCAGGGTTATTGAGTAACAGTTGAAGCATGAGACGTTTTTATGATATTTGTCGCCGTGCGGTCTGCAATTCATTTCTGTTGTTATCACCTTGGGGCTAAGTGGTTTTAAATTTTAGCTGGCTGTGTAAAATCATGCTTTAAAATAAACAATCACAACTGCAAGAATTTTCTTTGTTGAGGTTACCGTTTTAGGTATATTGTAGACCATCTTCAGAACTTATACCAAGAATGGTAAGCGTGGCGGTGAACGGAGCAGGCGCTACGACTGCTAGCTACTTAGCAGGCGTAGTACCTTCTCCGTTGACGGCCACGCCTACTATTCTTGGTATAAGATCTGAAGATGGTCTAAAACACATCTAAAACGGTAACCTCAAAAAAAAAAAAAAAAAAAAAAAGTTCTTGCGGTTGTGACCGTTTACGTTCTCTTTAAAGTAATAAAATCCACTATTATCCAAGACATATGTTCTCTAAAATTACTATGATCAAGCCGCTCACTTTTTAACACACCGACTTTGTCAACCAAATAATGCACCTGCCGAGGCCACAGTAACAAAATAAATCCTCTAATTCTCATTACCGATTTGAACTCCCAATAAAATTCCGAGTTAATTAAAACCACACACAGACCGTCGATTGATTGATTAATAAGTCCTCGATCTTAATTACCCAATTAATACTACTAAACTAATTTTACCATATCCGCAGACACTACAGAGGTACTGTAGAAATAAATAATCAGCGACAGAATGGCGCAGGATAAGTTTTTCGTTCCCCGTTTAAGTAATACAGAAAAAGCCCGAGATGGCGAAACCTTGCTTGTTTTGCGGGATGTTATTTCGAATGGTTGTTGAAGCCACGCAATGGCGGAGACGAACAAATTCTCCCGCGTTCTGGAAATTCGCGCCAGTTCGAGCCATCCAACTTCTAGGCAAGAACTCGGCCGCTCCAGTCGGTCAGACCAGCACGAACGCTTACACCTCCCACAGACTTTCACGTATATCGTGGAGGTGCACTGTAGTTCATAGATCGAGTCTTTAAATAGTCCAGAGAGCAGTTACTAAAGGTGCCGACACTGCGCGGTTCGTCGTGCAGCAGTTATCACAATTTTGATGGGAACAGCGTTGTGTTGATCATCCGCAATTTGCTCGTGATGTTTAGAATTACAAAGCACGCTGCAGCTGCAAAGGTTGTGTCTGTACTGCCGTTGCATTTGCACCACGAGATATCGGTCCTGAAAATCGCCAAGTAGCGTGGTAACTGTGACCGCGTTCTTAACTGTGACCGAATTATTAACCCGTAGCTACAGTGATTCAAATTAATTTATTCAAAAAAATGGCTCTAAGCACTATGGGACTCAACTGCTGAGGTCATTAGTCCCCTAGAACTTAGAACTAGTTAAACCTAACTAACCTAAAGACATCACAAACATCCATGCCCGAGGCAGGATTCGAACCTGCGACCGTAGCAGTCTTGCGGTTCCAGACTGCAGCGCCTTTAACCGCACGGCCACTTCGGCCGGCAATTAATTTATTTTGTGTTCTCTTTATAGGGACTGATCTTTATGCTAAGGAAATTATTGTTTGTGTGAACTTTTGTTCTTTTGACTCGTCCTACAGCAGGTGCGTTACTCGTGTACCGGCTGCTTTATTATGAGAGATACATTAGGAAACTTGTGACAGGGTTACCTCTCACTTGGGTGTCCATTTCTGCATAGATGCGTTGCCCCACTCCACTGACTTTCACTGGTCTCTACCTTATATGAGTTCTTTATTAGACGATGAAATACCTGCTCTAAGAGGCGAAGTCAGCTGCCTGGGGCAGGAGACCGACAGATCAGTGATCTGATACCGAACAATAATTGTTGGCACATCTCCGGAGACTATTTCTTTCATCTTTCGGGAACTGCATTAATTCAGACTCTTAAAAGGAGATATGACAGAAATACCAGACGTAGCTACAGCTATTCACCAAACCAACAATCGCTACAGGCTTACATCAACGGCTGACTAACAACCAGAAGTATTTGTCTCAGCGCCAACGATTTAACGTTGTCAGGGTTTTGATTGCTTAAATTTTGTTAAAATGTAGCTTATCTCAAAATCACCACCACCGTCACCACTGCCACCACAGTCACCACCACTATCAGTAATAATAATAATAAACAACAACAATTTTAGAACTGTTATGAAGACATTTTAGCGCATTATGAAAACAGGCACAGGACTAAATCCATCCAAAACTCAATGAAACCTGGTTGGTTTCGTCGTTCATTATCCCAAAGTTTTGAGAATCGCACCTTTAATCCTAATTGGGATTACGATAAACATCCCTTCATCAGTGAAAAGTTAAGGGCTGCGCCCATAGCTACTACTTGGAAGATGGCGTCGGTATCTCTCTCACGATCTAGAAAAATGTGGGCCACTGTATAGCACACAACTTGGGAGCTTAGTCCATAAGATGCCCACTAGTATCATTGTAAAGCTGCATTATATGTTCCATCACCAGCTACATTAGCAGAGCTCGGTATGACAAAGGATGAGCAAGAGATGCCAACGAACCGATGCTGCAGACAATGTGGAATTGATACTGCACAAGCCGCATAGCAGCTTAGCTAATCATTAAAAAGGAAAAATTTCAAAACATGGGCACAGAAACCTCAAGTAGCAAAGCGAAGACGTGCAACAAGCATTCACTGCTCCTTTACCGTGTGCACCTGAAGTCGCAAAACTCCTGGAGAAATCTCTTCACCGAGTGTTAGAAAACCAGTTTATCAGAGCAACAACAAACTTGTAAGAACTGCTACAGCCCACCAAATATGTCATCGAAACCCTGCACGCACCGTGAGTTTAACACGTCTTCGCAGATTGATTTACAATGGAATGACCGGGCGAACTACCAGAACACGGCTTAAATACAGCGAGCGTCACGTGCGATTCGATCAACATGATAAATCAGCAGTGTCTCAACATCAAAATGAAGCATTAACATATAGAGGTTCACATATTATCTAGGCAGACACTTGCTATCGAAAGAAAGATGGCGAAGTGTTTCTCCAACAGAACCTTGAAGATAGTTCCAGGCTTCTAACATCTCCGCTTCTACTAGTAGCTTACATAGGTACAGACTGCGCTCGCTGGAGTGCCCCTTAGTACGCAACTGTAGATACTTCTGCCTGAAACATAAAACCTTCTGGCTTAACATAATTGCCGCCAGACACAGCGGCAGGAGCGCTACGTCATAAGAGCAGCTCACTTCTGAATCACCACTGTGGGCTTACGGAATTCAGTTTTGATCTATAACCAATCGAGAACATTATGTATCTTTCTTTCCACTCCGAACATTCAGTCATGTACAGTAAACAGCCACTAATTTTTGATAGTTCGGATAGATAGCAAACCAACAGTTGAACTGTCAAACGCAAGGTAAAATCTGTACATACGTATCAGCTTTACTGAATCTTGGTTTCCGAAAGAATTGCTTTTCAGTGAAAGAGACACGACAATAACGGATAAGAGAACCGGCACAACATAGTTTCATCCAAAAATAAATTCCTTCTTTGAGCCATTAATAACATACACTGTCCATCAGAATATTGCCATGGCTTCAATATCAGGTAGTAATGCCTCTCTGGCTGCTGTGGACATGATAATGTATCCAGATGATTGCAGCAAATAACTGGTAAACTGCGTGTAATTATACAGAAATTGTAGCATAAAAATATCCATCATAATGCAAAATTTTACTTTTGTGCCTCCAGAGTACTGTTTAGTGTAACCTTTGAATATATTCGTCTTCTTCCAAGAGGCTATGCCCTGTCTCTGGAGCCACAACTTCCTGTCTTCAGCAGTCCTCTTCATCTCCATGTATCAAGAACTTCCTATCCCATATGCATTGCAAATTTAATTTTTTTAACCGTATCGTTCATTATTATTAAGTCAGTATCGGCCTTAAGCCATTTTCAAGAACAGTAGGCTTTCAATTTATTTGTTTCATGTACTATGCATAAAAATTACGTTACTAGTCAGTATCGGCCTTAAGCTATTTTCAAGTGTCTGCAATATAACACAAAAATACAGTAAATGGGTAAGACATATTAATAGATAACATTACACTCTCATATTGTAATTGTTCTTTAAATTACTTGCATGATAGTGGTGATGTTTGTTTTGTATTATCTAGGGACACAAAAATTCCCATATATACACACGTAGAATGTAACAGAAATGGTCTTGCACATACTAATCAGCTTACAAGGACAACTTTTACAACAAAAACAACAAAAATCTAACTAACAGGTAGGTTACTATCCAGTCACAATTGTTTATCAGCTTACCGTGTACTTTTCCGCACTGATACTACACGTAACTGGTACAAATCGCGGGAAACATGCATAACCTAAGGAGCGTGCTAAAGCGTGTCATTTTGCAGAGACAAAGTTATCGCCAGAGGAGCTTCAGTCATGTGAACACAGTTTTGTATACACGTTGTTAATTCTTATTAAACTTCTTACATGATGGACTTTGATAATACTTATAACCATTGTAGGCATAATTAAACTTCGATAATTGTTGGACTGATGCTACGTGGTCATATTACATCCTTTTAAAAATTGCCTGAGGTTTATATGCCATCGCTGAAGATAACCTCTTTTCTTGTTGTCATTACACAAACCATAAAGTGGGACCACATTTCTGTCCCTTTCTATTGTAGTAAAGCAGTCCTTATATTTGATCACATCCCATGTCAGATCGATCTGTGTGACACTACATCTGTGTGATACACACACATTACCAGTATTATGTGAGTAATCTGAACAACAGTTGTAGCATTCAAGCGTACTGTTATCTACTACTATGTCTTGCCTATTTACTGTACTTTTGATATTTGATTGCAGACATCTGATAACGGCCTAAGGCCAAAACTGGCCATTAACGTAATCTATATGCAAACTGCCTTAAATGAATAAAACTGACTTCCATGGTGGTTACAATGATTCCATCATTTAGATGATACATGCAGGCTGTGGATTCGTTCTTTAAAAGACTATTCAACTGATGAGAGTAATCTATGTGACCGGACAGACACCACTAGACTTTCATCCACACAGTTCCAAAAATATCAAAGACAGATAAATGCGAAAACCGTCACACAGTCAGCTTAATTTCTTAATCATACAGGTCGCTCACAGTAATATAAAGAAGAATGGAAGAGAGTGGAATGTTAGACGATTGTTTCGGCGTTACGAAAGGTGAAGGTGATATGGACACAGTTAATACGTTGTGCTCGAGAATGACAACAACATTTAAGAATAGTCAAGACACCTTCATAGGATTTATCGAACTGGGAATAGTGTTCGATAACGTAAAACTACGTGCTACTGAAAAATTTAAAAGGAATGTGAGCTATAGAGAAAGATTAATAATATACTACTTGCCCGAGAAACAAGAGGGAACAATTAGGACTGAAGATGAAGAAACAGGTGTTCGGGCTATGGATTATTTGTTTCTCCTCTACTGGTCAACCAGAAAAGCGAAAAAGCAATGACGGAAATTAAAGACTAGTTGAGAAGGATATTAATGATAAGATTCGCCGATACCACTGAAAACCTCAGTGTAAACAACGTAAAAGTACAGTATCTGTTGAGTGGAATGAACAATGTTATAAGCATATAATGCGGATCGACAGTAAACCGAAGAAAGACGAAAGTAACGAAACGTTGTAGAAATGAGATCAGTTTTAAATTTAGAACCAAAACTTGCTCGCGGATGACAGAATTACGTTAAGACGTCAGCGAATAATTTCCATGGTATTCGGCTTAGATGTCGAAGACAGAAACGATACTGGAAGACACAAATAATAGAGGATATTTTGTGTGCAGCTCTGAGACAAAGAAGCAAGCATAGTACGGGAATTCGTGGCTAGCCACAGCAAAAGTGTCAGGAGACTGATGACTCCCAAAAAATTGGAAGGGTAAAAATATAGATACTACACTAACGTAACATTGCCCCAACAGTGTTACGTACCTTGAGGAAGGTCACTTACTCTAAAGATCGAAACATTGGTTCATGCAACGGTAATATGCGCCCTACGAACTAGAAGAATGTTGTGGAAACATCTCGCCGGAATAGCCTAAAAGCGTCCATACAGCAACGCAGCACTCTAAAATCTCTCTGTGGAAAGCTCACGATGCTTAGGTCTAGTGATAAACGCATGTGTACGATAGACATATTTCACTGTCTCATGCACATTTATCCCAAATGCACTCAAGGGGCAAAGATTTCCATACACTCTGCCTGCTTTACCTTATGGTCAGCGGGTGCTGTTCTGTTTCTCCGTCGCCTTAAGACTATTACCGGAACAGAAAGGCAAGAGCACTCGTTCTCATGAGAGCAAACTCTTAACTGCCTCCCTCAACTACGCAACCACATTCACTAAATCCTGTTCCGTAAAAGTGTCCCGCCTTTCAAGTCTCCCTCACAGTATTGAAGGCTTCAGTCATGTCCAATGACATCTTGTACAAAATTGACCTTTGTTCTTGAAACCCTGTTTGCACCTTTTAAACCTATTACCCTGCGTTCGCCACAAGCCCTTTACTTTTTACCAAGGTCAATCTACATAAAAATCTTTCTTTTAAGAACCTACTGTTTCATGAAATCAGAATTTTGTACCGTTTCAAATGACTGGGTTTGCACTAGTACTACTACTAGTAGTAGTAGTAGTAGGAGTAGTAGTAGAAGTGGTACCAGTAGTACTTATAGTAATAGGGGAGTACCAGTAGTAAAGTTAATCTCTAGTCAGCGCTGTTATTCCAAAAATGTATGCAATTATCGTTAAATTTTTACATTTAACTTTCATTATTATTGTTTGTAACGGAGTAAGTACCATTATTTTGTTAACAAAACTATAATGCGATAAGTTTTGTACACCCAAAAACATCGGTTGCTGTCTCTAATGTAATCACTTTGAACAAATAAATTAATAATAATATTAATAAAAACAAAAATTAATTAAAAAAATTGTGAAGTTTAAGTTGAACCTGACCGAACAACTGAATTAGACGGTATTTTTGTCGTTAATATTGACAAGGAGAGGAGGAGAGAAGATGGCGTAATGTTCAACTCTGCAATCCCTTGTACCTCAGTGATGTTTCATACAGCGAAGGTGTTCCGCCCGTTTGATGTCCCCGTTAAGCTTGGTGGCCCTCTTAGTTCTAGCTTCGTAGGCAATGTGCCCACACAGAATTTTAGCCTAATTTATGTTTTCATTTCTATTGTAACCGCGACAATATGCACGCATCAACTCGCCGATATGTTGTTAAGGTGTATTGCTGCTGTGGCTGATCCTGTACCAATCGAAAGATCATACATGACATCGTTTGTAAACAAACACATAGCTGCCTTGAGTGCTGCATATTAATAGAACGGCGCAGTGGAACTGATGGCATCATTTTAGTTGAAAGTGGAACACCAACAGGGACGCATGAGAGACGTCTATAAAACAGTAGCGTGATCATATATCCTGTCATGAAAAACAATAGCAACGAAAGTTTTGCGCAGAAGGCTTGTCATCCAGGAAGTTACTCTACGTGTACACTGGAGTCAAAGTGATCAGCTGCGGCCATGGAGTCGAGTCCAAATGACAGGTAGTGTAGATGAGTTACGCGGCGTGGGCCGTCCACGTTCAACAGGTACACAGGTTCCTTATAAGGCAAAAGAACCGTGGGCTACACTACTAAATTCGGCTTTCGAGGAGGTCATGGAGGACACGTTTCGCATCGGATTGGAAGGAGAGAAATACGTGATGCGAATCTCCATTTCCGATTACCATGAGGAGCAGCATGTCTTACACTACAACACCACGGACACCGTTACAGGTGGGTAAGAAATCCCGCAGGGCGGACGACCCTAGATTGGCGTCGGACGTTGTTCACGAAGGTAACTCGGGCCTATTTGTAGCCTGACAACTTGTCTGGAGACAAACCGGTAGTATTGGCCGCCTTCAACATTGTGTTTCACACGTTCAACAATGTGTCACTGGAGCGATATTCAAGTGTGGCAGTACATGGCGACAAGTTTATCTTGCTAGATGATAACTCGGGTGCTCACTGTGCTATTTTCGTGAACACGTTCCTTCAGGATATTAGGATTTCCAGAATGGAGTGTCCTACCTGTTCTGCGGACATGAAATCAATCGAAATTGTATGGGGTGGATTGAAACGAGCTGATTTCAGAATTGTCACTGAAGAATGGGAAAGTTTGGACTGGGCTGTCTCGATGGTCTCTTCGATAGTATGCCACTACATATTCAAGTTTACATCTGATCACGGGTCGTTCCATCACGTACTGACACTGCTCAGAAGACAGGAGTGCTGTGAATCCTCTATGTGCCCCCTTGCTCCCCCCCCCCCCCCTCCCCCCATTGGAAACAGATAAGTCTGTCGTTAAACATTTTTTTTTTGTGGTCTAGGACCTGGGCATGTTTCAAATGAAAGTACACCCATGCTTCAGAGCCAGTTACTTCCTGTGCCACGAATTTAGAAACAAACACATGCTGCAAATCTGTTTCTGATGTATGTAATTTTATATAGAATACGCACACATCACAATCAATCACCTATCACAAACACAAGTCAGAGGAAGGCGACGGGGTAGGTACCTTCAACTGGTCTGTAGCCAAGACAGCATTAAGATTGCATTGTATCCACGCCGCCTGTTTTTGTTTCGACATTCAAGCTGGAAGTTTCCACTGCTTTCCGCAGGTGCTGTTCTAAGTTGTGAGCGTATTACAATTCAGTGTCATTAATTTCACAATCTTTCTACTTCAGCTCACAACATAACTCTTACTTTATGTGTTAGTTCTTGAAACTGCTTTGAGCTCAGAGGTAATACGGCGGCAGACAAAAGCATTGTGATTCATTCGGCTGCATCGGTGCGTGCTCAAGACGCAGTGAAACGTACTTACCTCCCACCGTCGGCACGTGTGACTTGTCCCTGAGAATCTTGGCTTAAGGAGCCGATCGTATGTAACAGAATGAGGTCGACTGTGCAGGTTTCGCAAGTCACCTGCTTTTTCTGCGTCACTGCCTAGAGTGCTGTCTCACGTTTAACGTTCTCACCATCAAGTATTAAAAGCTCTCCCCTTCCTCCTATCTCCTCAGAGTTAGCGTCTCACAACGACTCCTGTTCGTTGCGTCTTATTCAGCGCCAGTTAATCACACTTCACACGGGTCCTCTGGAAGCATTTACCTGCAGTTAAGTTCCGAGGTAACAGAAGACAAACAGTATGAAACCAAATATGAACAATAGCTTGTTGAGACAACGGAGAGCGACGGGTATTTCTCTTTGAGAGGAAGGTGAGACGACCTGACAACTGCCTGAAATCTGATGCTACAAATAAATACACAAATTTTTACGGAAAATGATTAAGCACAGAAAACTCATTGCGTTGGATTTTGCCAGCGACTGGAGGTGAGGTAGTAGTGAATTATTTCTAAACTAATCTCTGAGTCCATACAATTTACGTGAAAGAGTGTACTTCTCTTTCTTTATACCGTTTTTTTACCGTTGTAATGAGAGATGCATATGAACTGAATGACTGCTTAGATGCTAACACTTATTAGCGTTAACGTGCCTCCACGAAACCCAAGGAAGCATGGTGTTGGAGACTTAGGACTACTCCTATTAGTAGTATATATTTGCTACGATTTATACCCCATACTTTATGATAGTAGCCAAATGTAGAAGTATTCTCTCTTACTGTATTCCAGTAGTCGAATTATTCACTGTTTCCTATTTTTGTACATATTCCAGTTTGCTGTTAGGCCCAGCTGACATGTAACACTTTCACTGTGAATGTCATACAACTGTTTCCAAAGTAATGTCTCACGTACAAGTGTGACCTACTCTTGTATTTTATCAATGATCCACAACCTTCATATTAGTATATACTATCAAGATCGAGGGTCTGTAATTACTTGTGACTCCTCTATCATTACGAGAATTCTAAACGTTTTCAAGTGCGTGGATGCACGAAACCATAACTAATAGCAAAAATTGACTCGGGTGAAAATATACGATAGTAGAAGCGGAGCCGGCCGGAGTGGCCGAGCGGTTCTAGGCGCTTCAGTCTGGAACCGCGCGACCGCTACGGTCGCAGGTTCGAATACTGCCCCGGGCATGGATGTGTGTGATGTCCTTAGGTTAGTTAGGTTTAAGTAGTTCTGAGTTCTCGGAGACTGATAACCTTAGCAGTTAAGTCCCATAGTGCTCTGAGCCATTTGAACCATTTGTAGAAGCGGAAGCTTACCGGTAAAGAACTGTCTGGAAACGAGTCGTTTGCGACGAAATCACGGATGTGTTTGTGAGCTACCACTGACTTCAATATGGTATTAGCACAAACTGTAATTAGTATAAACTGTTTTTTGACAAGATGACGAGCATCACATAGATTGGAGCCTACATCTGAATGAAAGACTATAGGGTACCAGAAAACTTAATTACTTAGTAGATTGGCCATACAAACGCGGCCTTCGGCCTAGCCCATCAGCCTATTCCACCTTCTTGGGCCCCTGTATTCTCCAGCTAGTCCCATCGAACTCATATCCT
This sequence comes from Schistocerca serialis cubense, assembly GCF_023864345.2. Taxonomy (NCBI): domain Eukaryota; kingdom Metazoa; phylum Arthropoda; class Insecta; order Orthoptera; family Acrididae; genus Schistocerca; species Schistocerca serialis. The sequence goes on from NC_064639.1 coordinate 999,216,812, forward strand.
TCCTGATCCCATCAGTCCATCTCAGCCGTGATCTTTCCCTTGTTCTGTTACTTCTGATATCTTTTTCCACCACCTGCCTGGTGATCTGGCCCTCTTGATGCACTACGTGACAGTACCACTTCAGTCTTCTACCTCTAATCACTGCCACAATGTCCAACGATTTGTACAACTCCAGTCGTTTGTCGCAGAAGAACATTCTCAAATGTCAGTGCCTTTCTTCCTCTCTTGGGTCATAATCCTGGTCTCTGCTCCTTATACACCCATAGACCGTATTGTGTGCCTGTGGATCGTGGATCTCGAGGGAAGCCAGGGCCTGAGCAGCTCTCCGAGAATAAACCTTGACGTGTTTCCTGCTTCAATTCTTGACATTATTTCCTGGTCTATCTCATTCGCTTCACTGAGCACTGCCCTAAGATATCTGAACTCTGTTAACATGTCAAAGATTTTATGATCGACGTCTGAATGTCTGTCTTCTTTCTTTCTGTTTACTGTGAGATATTTTGTCTTATCAATATTCGTCTGCAAACCAGTCTGTTCCATTAACACCCATCCGGAAAGTTTAGAGGGAGGATATAAGAGAAACAATTTTCTATGTGACATAAATATCACATGTGCATCTTTCCCCCCGCAGTGGCCAACTACTCAAATTATTTGCTAATGGTAAAATTAATTCTTGTTTTAGTGGTTCAGAATGTTGTTTTCTCTCCCTTTTTTTGAATCAGTCGTCTGACTGATTTGATGACGCCCGCAACGAATTCCTCCCCTGTGTCAAATCTCCATCAGAAAGTAGTACTTGCAACCTATGTCATCAATTATTTGTTGGATGTATCCCAATCTCTGTCTTCCTCTGCAGCTTTTACCCTCTGCAACTCCCTATAGTACCATGGAATTCATGCCCTGATGTCTTAGTAGATGTCCTGTCTTCCTGACCCTTCTGTTTGTCGGTGTCTTCCACATATTCCTTTCCTCTCCGATTCTGCGTAGAACCTCCTCATTCCTTAATCTTTCAATTCACCTAATTTCCAACATTAGTCTGCAGTACCACATCTCAAATGCTTCAGTTCTCTTCTCTTCCGGTTTTCCAACAATCCATGTCACATTACCATACAATTCTATGCTCCAAACATACATTCTCAGAAGTTTCTTCCTCAAATTAACGCGCCGATGCTAGTCTGCTTTTGATGTCCCCTTTGCTCCATCCGTCACTGCTTACTCTGCTGCCTAGGTAGCAGAATTCATTAACTTCGTCTACTTCGTAACCATTAATCCTGATTTTCAGTTTCTCGCTGTTCTCATTTCTGCAACTTCTCATTACTTTTGTCTTTCTTCGATTTACTCTTAGTCTATATTCTGTACTCATTAGAATGTTCATTACATTCGGTAGATCATGTAATTCTTCTTCTGTTTCACCCAGGATAGCAATGTCATCAGCGAATCGTGTCATTGATATCCTTTCACCTTGAATTTTAATTCCAATCCAGAACCCCTTCTTTTATTTCCATCATTGCTTCTTCGATGTGCAGATTGAACAGGAAGGGCGAAAGACTACATCCCTGTCTTACACTCTTTTTAATCCGAGTACTTTATTCTTGGTCGTCCACACTTGTTATTCCCTCTTGGCTCTTGTAGATATTGTATATTATCCGTCTCTCCCTACAGCTTACCCCTTTTTTTATCAGAATTTAGAACATCTTGCATCATTTTATAGTGTCGAACGGTTTTTCTAGATCGACAAATACTATGGACCTGTCTTGAGTTTTTTTAGTCTTCCTTCGATTGTCAACCACAACGTCAGAAGTACCTCTCTGGTGCCTTTACCTTTCCGAAAACCAAACTGATCGTCATCTAACACATCCTCAATTTTCATTTCCATTCTTCTTTTCATTATTCATGTCAGCAGCTTGGATGCATGAGCTGTTACGCTGATGGTACGATAATCCTCGCACTTATCTGCTCTTGCAGTCTTCGGAATTGTGTGGATGACACTTTTCCGAAAGTCAGATGGTTTGTCGGCAGACTCATACATTCTACACACCAACACGAATAGTCGTTTTGTTGCCACTGTCCCTAGTGACCTTAGAAATTCTGATGGAATATTATCTATCAAATGGTTCAAATGGCTCTGAGCACTATGGGACTTAACATCTGAGGTCATCAGTCCCCTAGAACTTAGAACTACTTAAACCTAACTAACCTAAGGACATCACACACATCCATGCCCAAGGCAGGATTCGAACCTGCGACCGTAGCAGTCGCGCGGTTCCGGACTGAAGCGCCTAGAACCGATCGGCCACCAGCGGCCGTCTGTTATCTATCCCTTCTGGGTTATTTCTTATTACGTCCTCTAAAGCTCTCCTAAATTCTGACCAATATTGGATCCCCTATCTCTTCCATATCGACTTTTGTTTCTTCTTCTATCACATCAGACATATCTTCCCCTCATAGAGGCGTTCAGTGTACTCTTTCCACCTGCCCACTCTCTCCTCTCCATTTGATAATGGAATTCTCGTTGCATTCTTAATGTTACCACCTCTGCTTTTAATTTCACCTAAGGTTGTTTTGACTTTCCTGTATGCTGAGTTAGTCTTTCCGACAGTTATATCTTTTTTAATTTCTTCACATATTTCATGCAGCCGTTTCGTCTTAGCTTCCCTGCACTTCCTATTTATTTAATTCCTCAGCTATTTGTATTTCTGTATTCCTGAATCACGCTGAACATTTTTGTACTTCCTCCATTCATCGATCAATTGAAGTATTTCTTCTGTTACTTATCGTTTCTTTGAAGTGACCTTCTTCACACCTATGTTTTTCTTTCCAAGGTCTGTGACTGCCATTTTTAGAGATCTCCATTCCTCTTCAACTGCACTGCCTACTGAGCTATTCCTTATTGCTGTATCTATAGCCTTAGAGAGTGTCAAACGTATCTCGACACTCCTTAGTACTTTTGTATCCCGTTTCCTTGCGTGATGATTCTTCCTGACTAATTTCTTAAACTTCAGCTTACTTGTCATAGCTATGACATTCTGATCCGAGTCTATATCTGCTCCTTGGTGTGCCTTACAACCCATTATCTGATTTCGGAATCTCTGTCTGGCCATGATGTAATCTAACTGAAATCTTTTCCTATCACTCTGCCTTTTCCGAGTATACCCCCTCCTCTTGTGATTTTTGAACAGTGTATTTGCTATTATTAGCTGAAATTTATTACAGAACTCAATTAGTCTTTCTCATCTCTCGTTTCTTGTCCCAAGCCCATATTCTTCTGTAACCTTTTCTGCCACCCCTTCCCCTATAACTGCGTTCCACACCCCCATGAATATTAAATTTTCATCTCCCTTTACGTACTGTATTACCCTTTAAATGCTCATATACTTTTATTATATCTTCATCTATGAAACTTCGGCATGTATACCTGAACCATCGTTGTCGATGTTTGTTTCCGGTTCACAGTAACACGCTCTCTGGCCTACCTTCCTATTCATAACGAAACCTATTCCCGTTATACGATTTTCTGGTAATGCTGATATTAACGTATATTCATCCTACGAGAAATACTTGTCTTCTCTCCCTTTTACCTCATTGACCCTTATTAAATCTAGATTGAGCTTTACATTTCCCTTTTCTGATTTGCTAGCTTCCCTACCAAATTCAAGCATTTGACGTTCCTCGCCCCGACTCGTAGAACATTATCCTTTCGTTGTTTATTCACTCTTTTTCTCGTGCTCACCTACTTCTTGGCAGTCCCCTCCCGGAGATCCGGAAGGGGGACTTTTCCGAAATTTTTCGCCAATGGAGAGATCGTCATGACACTTTTACAAATACAGGCCACGTGTCCTGTGGATACATGTTATGTATCTTTAATGAAATGTTTTCCATTGCCTTCTGCATTCTCAAGAAGCTGATCATTGCTGATTCTTCCACCTTTAAGGGCAGTTTCCCACCTGTGTATAATTTGGTTCGAATTGTGCCTTGTTAAAAACCAGGTCATTGTTGAACTACATCCCACATGAATTCGAATGCATTTTAGTTGCGTATACCATTCAGCACTTATTTAAAAAGGCATTCATTCGCAGTATTTGGTTGAATGTTACAGATCCTTACTAAATTTTGGTCGTATAGGGCACCACGTATGATCACAAGTGCTCCACCCTCGCTTTTGCTCTAAAGCTGAGTCGCTAGATGTTTCTCGTCTATTTGTGCTAGACCAAAATAAAGTGAACGAACCTATATGAAAAAAAAGCGCAAATGATTCCAAAGAAGAGTAAAAGAACGGAGGCGAGAAATTTTAGACCAATACCCCTAACATCGATTTGCTGCAGAATCCTTAAACATATTCTCATTACGAATATAACAAATTTTCTTGAGTTCGAGAAGCACACTTTTACAGTAGAAAGAATCGCTCGTGCGAAACTCAGGTTCCCCCTTTTCTCACGTCTTATACTGCGAACTATAGATGAAGGGCAAGAGGCAGATTCTACATTTATAAATATCCGGATAGAGTTTGACACGGCGCCCCACTGCGAACTGTTAACGAAGATATGAGCATGTGGAATAAGTTCGTACATATGTGAGGGATTCGAAGACTTCTTAAGTAACAGAAATCAGCTCGTCCTCGACTGCCAGTGTTCATCAGGGACAAGTGTAACAGGAGAAGGGCCCACGGAAGTGTGACAGGACCGCTGTTATTATCTATACACACAAATGTTCTGGCAGATAGGATGGGCAGCAATCTGTGGTTGTTTGCTGATGATGCCTTAGTGTAGCGGAAGGTTTCGAAGGAGAATTATTGTAGGAGGTCTGAGTGATCAGCTTTTACTTGTGTGCGTGTGTGTGTGTGTGTATTGTCGTAAATACAAATCTAGGAATTTGAACCGACAACCTACATGTGCTATTGAGCTCAAAGACAGATCACTTACATGAAATTGTAAAGAATCCCCCCGTGTGTTAAATCCCATCTTATTCGTAAGCAAATAAATAAGTAAACGAATAATTTCACGCCCAGTAGACTTGGCCAGTGCGAACTGCTTGAAAAAACGTAAATGCGCAAAAAAATCTGTAATGTCGAACTGCATGAGAATGTAACCTGAAACAAACGAAAATTTCTGCACTGACATATGGCCTTGGTAAAATAAAGAAACTGAAGTGACCTATATTGCGCAAAGGAAAAGAAACAAACTCGTATTATGAATCTCACCTGCAAAATGTGGTACTGGCAGAAACAGCAACACAGTAAGACACCGCAACGGCTAAAAAAATACTACTAAAAACTAACTACAGTTGGTCCAAGGAAATTGGGTTCATTACCTTGTCAGGGAATGCCAATGAAACACATGATTCAACTTCAAGTTCCGAAATTTCAGTTAGGAACGAACTTATCAAAAAAAAAAGGAAAGAAACAATTACAGACTATAATATGATAATTCATTTAGTGAAACATCTTCCTTGGTATAGTAAATTAAGTCTGAAGATCAGTCAATAAACTAATTATCAAAACTCGACTGTGACGAGCGTGAAGTTGACCAACAATACATGTCTAAAAAAAATAAAAATAAACATTTTACCTCATCAAATCATACCTCGTTCTTCATTTCAAAACCTGCCGTTGACCGTATGCTATCTAACTACTGCTGCGAGTCATCATTCCTCCTCGTAATAATTCTGCAACTCGCATAAATCCAAACGTGCGTCCATGCATAACACTGTACACTCGACGAATCCCCGCCAACTACTCACTGCAGCTTTCCACTACTGGCTGTCAAAGATTCTACGACTCCACAGTGCTGCCATTGCAGACACAGATATTGTCGCGTACCAACTGTTTCTCTAATCATAATTCTTCACACATATATCTTTCCTTTACTAATATTAATACATCCAATAACATCATCATAAATTAGCCATCTTATAAAAGATACAGGGTGACTTACACAAAATTTCTAGTTTGTGTAATTAATTGTAGCTAGTTCTTGTAGAAAAATGTACGTTAATGCGGGTGAGTACGAAAAGCAAACCCGCAATGTTCAGATACAGCATTGGTACTGTCCTGCTTGACACACTCATGCCTATTCAATATTTGGGTGGAACGTTGCAGAGTGACACGAAATGGAACGGGCTTCTGAGGCTTCTGGTACGATTTATTGGGAGAGTTTTGGGACATTTGGTCCATCTGTGAAGGAGACTGCATACAGGACGCTAGTGCGACCTGTTCTTGAATAGCGCTAGAGTGTTTGGTTCAAATGGCTCTGCGCAATGTGGAACTTAACATCAGAGGTCATCAGTCCCCTAGAACTTAGAACTACTTAAACCTAACTAACCTAAGGACATCACACACAACCATGCCCGAGACAGGAATCGAACCTGCGACCGTAGCAGTCGCGCGGTTCCGGACTGAAGCGCGTAGAACCCTCTCGGCCACCGCGGTCGGCGCTAGAGTGTTTGTTTCCATATCAGTTTGAATTAAAGAGGATATAGAAGCCGGGATGCTACCATTTTTACGGGTAGATTCGTACAACACGCAAGTGCTACAGACATGCTTCGGGAACTGAAATGGGAATCCCTGGGGGAGAGGCGACGTTCTTATCGAGAAACACTATTGAGAAAATTTAGAGAAATGGCATTTGAAACTGACTGCAGAACGATTCTATTGTCACCAACAAACATTTCGCGTAATGACCACGAACTTAAGGTACGAGAAGTTAGGGCTCTTACGGAGGCAAATGACAGTCAGTTGTGCCCAGCTCCTTTTGTGAGTGGAACAGGAAAGGAAATGATTAGTACTGGTGTAGGATACCCTCCGCCACACACCGTACTGTGACTTGCTGAGTACGTATGCAGATGTAGATGCAGATGAATTTTAGTGGTGTATTCCCCTTCTACATGCGAAACGACCGCGGACAGAGGTTCACGTGATTCTGTTTTGCAGATAATCATCGAAACCTGTCCAATCGGATAATAATGCGCAGCATTTTTTGCCGGATGGATACTCATATGTCTATGTAATTTGCCTTCATTGGTCCAAAATTCATTTTAAAAGAACTACCGTCTTTTCACGAACTTGTGACCGCCCTTGGAATGAGGCGGGTTTGTTATAAATGTGGGGTTACTAATTCTGGTCAAGAATTATGTTAACGCTTTGAAACTTCATGGCAGATTAAAACTTTGTGCTGGACTGAGACTCGAACTCGGGATCTCTGCCTTTCGCGGGCAAGTGCTCTACTAGCTAAGCTAACCAAGCACGACTCATGACCCCTCCTCACAGCTTCAATTCTGCCAGTACCTCTTCTCCTACCTTTCAAACTTCACAGAAACTCTTCTGCGAGCCTTTCAGAACTAGCATTCCTGGAAGAAAGGATGTTGTGGAGACATGGTGTTGTGACATGGCAAGACAGCCAAGCCACTCGGAGAGGAAGCCGAAAGGCACGCGTTTAAGCTCACGCAGTATAGTAGCAAAGAACGTAAGTAACTACTGGAATACTTAACTTTAATCCATAATTGCTGAACATCGGTCGGACGGTACATGCATCACAAGATAAATAGCAAATGTTAATGGCGCCTTGCTAGGTCGTAGCAAATGACGTAGCTGAAGGCTAGGCTAACTATCGTCTCGGCAAATGAGAACGTAATTTGTCAGTGAACCATCGCTAGCAAAGTCGGCTGTACAACTGGGGCGAGTGATAGGAAGTCTCTCTAGACCTGCCGTGTGGCGGCGCTCCGTCTGCAATCACTGATAGTGGCGACACGCGGGTCCGACGTATACTACCGGACCGCGGCCAATTTAAAGGCTACCACCTAGCAAGTGTGGTGTCTGGCGGTGACACCACACATGGCTTAGCCACAGCCTGCTGATACGTTTCCAGAATGATATTCTGGATGTTCACGCATTCATTGTGAATGTGTACTGATGCGTGACACCAATTTAATTTTTTTCTTTCATTGTCTCATATGTCCTCCCGTCTCTTATGTGCTATGCGATGCTGGCGTAAATCATGGGTGCGTCAGCAAGTCTCTGTCTTATTTATTGTTTATTGTGTCGGTAGACCACGTTTAAAGATAATTATCACGAGGCCTCCTGGTTTGTCGAATACTAGACCACAAATAAAATTGACCTCTACAGGAGGTATGAACCTTTGCAATGTTACTTGTTGTGTTTGATTTAACCATGACCAACAGAATGCTTTCAGTGTGACAGCGGAAATCATTGGGAAGCATGCTGATGAGCCGTAATATTTGCTGCCGTTCTGAGGAAGTATTCGTAGTCCTTACCTATGAGAACACGATGAAAAGTAATGCCTCCGATTTTTTTTGGTGAAAACTCAAAGATTTTTTATTAACATTCTATATTTTAATTTTTCATGTCTACACATTTATTTCTGAACTCAGTTACCCTGGCGAAAAACACATTTCTCCCAACGCAGACCAGTTGGTTAATACCACCTATGTAAAATGTTTAACTTTGTTGATAGAATAAACCTCAACTCTGCTTGCACCGCTTCATGACTATCAAACTGAAGTTCTTTAAGGTGTTCTTTGAGTTTCGGAAGCAGATGAAAATCGGGTGGGGCCGTGTCTGTATGGAGAATGACCGATGACAGTGAACCCAGGGCGCCGGATTGTTGCAGATGTCGCACCGCTCGTATATGGCATGACACTATCATGGTGAAGGAGATTGTGCTCCATATGTGGACGAACTCATCGAATTCGAAACTTAAGTTACAGCTCGCTGTTTCTCGCGTACTTACATACTTACGTTAAATACAGCCGTCTTGGTTCAAATGGCTCTGAGCACTATGGGACTTCACATATGAGGTCATCAATCCCCTAGACATAGAACTACTTAAACCTAACTAACCTAAGGACATCACAACACTCATGCCCGAGACAGGATTCGAACCTGCGACGTAGCGGTTGCACGGTTCCGGACTGAAGCGCCTAGAACCGCTCGACCACACTGGCCGGCACAGCCGTCTTACATGCCACATATCAGAGCCCTCCAGCTACAGATGTGAAGTGTAAAGATGTAGAATGTAAATACCATTTGTCTTATTTAAAAACCTTTGAGAGTCTTCACATCAAAAATTTGGCGGCATTACCTTTCAACACTTCCTCGTAGTAACGAACAAAAACGATTGATTAACTTCGAACTTTGATGCGTTGCCGTGACGAGGCGATGGTGTAACACTTGAGGTGGGTTGGTCTTAGACGCGCGGGTCAGCGGTACGGATGTAGTAACGGCGACAACTTAGCCACCGCCACAGACCACAATGACCAGTGGCTGACAAGTCGTGGGACAGCGGCGGTCTGTGCTGAAGCGCTGGCTGTTAACTGTTGGGTCTGGCGTTGCTGGCCCCAGTACTCGCCATATGCAGGAGTTCGGAGGAGAGCGAGTTCATTGACGGCCTACGAGTGAGACGGAAACAGTTAGAGACTGGAACGCGTTGTGCCGTGTAGCCAGGCAGCATGTGTCGTGTCGTAAGGGTGTATACATAGTGTGTTCTAGCCCAAACTGCTGAGGCCGTTCATCTGTAAGAATTCTTATGTTTCTTTTCTCTACGCTGCACATCATGTAAAACTGTGCTGATCTCGAAGGCTGCCTTCAGCACTGCAGTGCTTTACTAGGCATGGTGGAGTGCACCTGATTTCCTCCCACCTCTGACTAGACATATACAGACAGTTTGAGGGAGAACTACGTTTCAGCCGACCGTTGTGGCCGAGCGGTTCTATGCGCTTCAGTCTGGAACTGCGTGACCGCTGCAGTTGCAGGTTCGAATCCTGCCTCGGGTATGGATGTGTGTGTTGTCCTTAGGTTAGTTCGGTTTAAGTAGTTCTAAGTTCTAGGGGACTGATGACTTCAGATGGTTCAAATGGCTCTGAGCGCTATGGGACTTAACATCTGTGGTCATCAGTCCCATAGAACTTAGAACTACTTAAACCTAACTAACCTAAGGACATCACACACATCCATGCCCGAGGCAGGATTCGAACCTGCGACCGTAGCGGTCGCGCGGTTCCGGACTGAGCGATGACCTCAGATGTTAAGGCCCAGAGCCACTTGAACTACGTTTCAATGACTACTCCGAAACACAGTGCAGCTTGACTTGGCATTGTTGTCATTTTTTATTGGTGAAAGAAACAATACCTAACAGAGAAAATCGTAGTACCAACAAGAGATCGAACTCTAAGCCTTTACAATGAAATGAACACCCTTAGCTGCTTACAGGCGTTGACATGCGTCATAGGGGACAAATGAAAATGTGCATCCCGACCGGGACTCGAACCCGGGATTTCCTACTTGCATGGCAGGCGCTCTATCCATCTGAGCCACCGAGGGCACAGAGGATAGCGCGACTGCAGACATTTATCTCTGGCACGCCATCCGCGAAACCCACATTCTCAACGTATTGTCCCGCACTACATTCGTAGTGCCCCCGCCCATTATACTCATTACTCGCGGCGTGTTGCCGATTCCCGTAAGAGTTCGGGCACTGTTTGTGCATTCCCACAGAAGAAGAAGATGGTGAAGTGGCCGGTGACCCTTAACTGTATGTATACTAAGATGGTATCTGTTCTTTTGGACATGTCCGAAAGAACAGATACCGATACCATCTTAGTATATACGAGGGCTATCCACAAAGTACATTAAATTTTGGAATTAAAAATAAATAAAGTATTGGAATTTTTTTTATTATATACAGATGAAAGCCACACTTAAATACTGATTTTCTACATAGTTGCCATTTAAATTAAGGCACATATCGTAGCCATGGACGAGCTTGGAAATTCCTTCGTCGTAAAATTCGACCTCCTGCGCCTTCAACCACGTGGTTACCTCTTCTTGAAGCTTGTGCGTCGTCATCAAAACGCTACATAGCCAACCACTTCCTCATTGCTGGGAATAAGTGGAAGTCGCTCGGTGCCAGGTCGGGACTGTACGGCGGATGAGGAAACAACTCCCACTTCAAAGATTGGAGAACTTCACGAGTGGCATTTGCCGTGTGGGCCGGGCGTTGTCGTGAATCAGCAAGATCTTTGAGCCCAACTTTCCCCTGCGCTTGTTTCGTATTGCTCTTCTGAGGTTGTGCAGAGTTTGGCAATACCTTTGAGAGTTTATTGTAGTGCCTCTTTCTAGGAAATCCACAAAAATCACACCTTTTCTGTCCCAAAAGACAGTCGCCATCACCTTCCTTGTCGACATTGTCTGCATGCTTTTTTTGGGTTTTGGGGGGAAATTTGTGTGCCCCCACTGCATTGACTGCAATTTTGTCTCGCAGTTCACATGCTTAACCCATGTTTCGTCACCAGTAACGATGCGATCGAGTAATGAGTCGCCATCTTTCTCGTAAGCGTCCAAAAACGTTAACGCTGCAGCCATTCGATGATTTTTGTGAATCTCTGTCAAGATTTTTGGTATCCATCTTGCACAAAACTTGTGGTAACCAAGCTTTTTGGTATTGATTTCGTGCAACAAACTTCGTGCAATTTGTGGAAAACTCATAGAGAGTTCCGTTATTGTGAAATTACGGTTTTCACGGACCGCGGCATCGACTTTTTCGACAAGTTCGGCAGTAACTATGCTGGGTCTTCCACTTCGCTCTTCGTCGTGAACATTAGTTCGGCTATTTTTAAATTTTATGACCCATTGATGCACTCAACCTTCAGTGATTATGTTGTCCCCATACACTTCACAAAGCTGCCGATAGATTTCTATCGGTGTACAGTTTTTTGCAGTCAGAAACCTTATTACAGCACGCACTTCACACTTCGCGGCATTTTCAACTAACGCTGATATTTCAAACTGTCACAGTAACTCAACGGAGTACAGCACGAACCTCTCACTAGCACGGAAGGATGCCGACTGAGCGGCGGAATGCCATGACACCAAGATGGCCGCGCTAGCCCCGCCCCTAACGGACACACACGCAAACGTAATGTATTTTGAGGATAGCCTTCGTATATGGTTAAGGCTCACCGGCCACTTGGCCATCTTCTTTTTCTGTGGGAATGCAAAAACAGTGCCCGAACTCTTACGGGAATTGGCAACACGCCGCGAGTAATGAGTATAATGGGCGGGGGCACTACGAATGTAGTGCGGGACAATACGTTGAGAATGTGGGTTTCGCGGAAGGCGTGCCAGAGATAAATGTCTGCAGTCGCGCTATCCTCTGTGTCCTCGGTGGCTCAGATGGATAGAGCGTCTGCCATGCAAGCAGGAAATCCCGGGTTCGAGTCCCGGTCGGGGCACACATTTTCATCCGTCCTCGTTGACGTACGTCAACGCCTGTAAGCAGCTAAGGGTGTTCTTCTCATTGTAATTTCATTCTAACGAGCTGCATGGTCGGACATGTCCGAAAGAACAGATACCATCTTAGTATATATATCTAAGCCTGGAACTCAAGCCACTGACCCACAAAGCCACGTTTCCAACTAAATCAGGAATAAGTTCTTTATGAAAAAGAAACTAGCAAGGGAACAAATACTAGTTCTATACAAGAAGTAAACGAAGAAAGTAAGGTATCATCGTTTGGTATTCGTTATTTAGTTTAGAGATAATATATTGGCGAATAAATTTGTTTGAATGATCTAATTATTCGAACATTTATCGAGTTAGAAGGCTGAGGAATATCCATCTCTCTTCACCTCTACACTTTACATTTCCTTTCTCTTTATGTTCATATTGTCAACTGTAACGAGGTCTACAAGTTCATTTGTTCGAATTACTCACGAAAGCCTACGTTGTAGGGACTGAAGTTTTTTGTTAGTTACAAAGTAGACACTGAAGTCCGTTGTCACACGCCTCGACAAAAATCATTTGATTGTTCTTTTCCAAATTTGTCTGAATATCAGTGCGATTTTAGCAGCTGACTGAAGGCGAACATTATTTCATCCGTTATTATTTCACGGAAATACAGAGTTCCACAGCTGAAACAATGACTTTCAATAACTTTCAGTATTCGGTCGTCCCTTTAATTTTCTTTGTACTGTGGTAACACTTGTTGATTCTCACGTATACGGCTCAAACCTTCTTCTAAAAAAAACATCTAAAATCGACAGCTAAAAGGAAATTTAAATTCTAAATGTACTCTAACGCTTGCCGGTCCCATTAGTGCCGCTACGTTGTGTCGAAGCTGCCTAGAGTGTAGAGTCTATGTTTCCTTAGGCACCTGGCGAGGCTACACAGCCCTTTCCCGTCACTCCGTGAGTGAGCGCTGCCTCATGCCGAGTACTTCCGCGTGTGCATACAAAGCTATTATTGATGTACACGCAAGCTACTCAAGCGGATTCGCCACGCGGATGTAGCGTTCTGCTAGGAATTGAAGACGCGTCCCGAGCGGCACAGTGCTGCATACGTTCGCAGGGAGGTACCATAAAAAGTTGGAGCACGAATGTAAAGCACAGCGACTACATCAGCTCAATTGATCGTCGTAAATGTCAAAATACGCATTTGTTGGAAACTCATTTCGCTCACTGGAGAGTTTGCCTGTTGGTTTCTGTCTCGTACGCTTCTGTCGACGTCTGTTGGATCATTTTTCTGACATTTCGCCAGGATGAGTGGCTGTCGTTGTCAGAGCTTCACCCTCATTTGCTGGTGGTGGTCTGGGGGCTGGCGGCCGCAGATTATACAGTATGTACCTGGCGCGACAACGTTCAAAGGCTTGCCCTAATCGTTACCACTGCAGTTCTAACCTTGCTACTTTCAACGGCCGTTCGCTGCAGCGAGGGTATCCGTGATTCGTTCACGTTGAGGCTTTTTTTCTTTCTCGTTGAAGCTTTCGAAATGTGGTGCTACAGAAGAATGCTGAAGATCAGATGGGTAGATCACATAACTAATGAGGAGGTATTGAATAGAATTGGGGAGGAGAGGAGTTTGTGGCACAACTTGACAAGAAGAAGGGACCGGTTGGTAGGACATGTTCTGAGGTATCAAGGGATCACAAATTTAGCATTGGAGGGCAGCGTGGAGGGTAAAAATACGATGTTGGCTCTTCTGCCAACACAACACATTACGTCCTTGCATGTTTATCTGCGAAAATGGTCCTTGTCGGTACATCAGCATAGAGTTCGAATAGAATCGCTGGAACATTGTAAACCATTCTGATTGCTTCAAATGGCTCTGAGCACTATGAGACTTAAGTTCTGAGGTCATCAGTCGCCTAGAACTTTGAACTAATTAAACCTAACTAACTAAGGACATCGCACACATCCATGCCCGAGGCAGGATTCGAACCTGCGACCGTAGCGGTCGCTCGGCTCCAGAATGTAGCGCCTAGAACCACTCGGCAACCCCGGCCGGGGTCAACGAAGAACATTTGTGTTGTATTCACTCCGGCCGGCCCATTCAGATTAATCGAACATCTAAATACGCGTAATGCTGGTATCACCAAGATGTGTTCTTTCTCCTCACCCCCGTTAAAGAGTCAGCCGGGAATAACATTTAAATCAGTTGACGACCATTGAGCTAGCGTCACGAATTTTCAAACGTCCACTGCCACGTATGAAGGCGAGTGACACCACGAGTGCTAACGTCGATCGAGGGGTGTCGTCGTGATCGTAATGAATGACACTGAGCGGTCACAACCGTTTCCTTTAACGAAATGTCGTTTTTTCCAAGAACCAGTAAAGTTACAGTCTGGATGTAGTGTTGGAGAGTGCATATGTCGATGCGCAGGTGGACCTTATTCTGCTTAGAGTATATCTCTCTGGCCATCACGTATGTGTTCAAACACTGGGGCATCCTGGGCTAGAACAGGAGAATGTATAAGTAACGAGCTCGCTGTAGGGAGAGAAGTCGCAGCAGGGGGCAGCCCTTCCTTTACGCGGCCCTACTGCGTCATTAGCGCCCTTGAGGCGGAGGTGTCGGGCACCGCTGCGTGTGCAGGGCTGGTGCACGAAGGGCAAGCAAGGGCCGGCCGAGAACAATTAAAGAACAGGGCGAGGTGGATAGCCCGTCCAGCGGCTGCCGCACGCTCCCACGTTCGCCGCCCCTTGCCAGATCCAATTTTACTCTCGAGCGCAAAACAGAGTGGCAGCGGCAGTGGTATGGGTCGCTAAGGCCGGTATTACACTATCAAATTTCTTTGTCAAAGATTTGATCAAAGATGTGATCCAATATTCCGTCCAATATATTGGACAAAGATCTTTGACGTAGCGCTACGAGGGGTATTACACTGTCATCAAATTTTTCGTCAAAGTTCAAGATGGCTGACAACAACTTGTTATTAACCGCAGCAGTTCTACGTACTCCAATTGCATTGTGTGCACATGCGGAAAAGAAGTGGGGGGAGAAAATGGAACCATACATACGAGGTTGACAGTCTTAAAAGTCCTGGGATTACAACTTGATAATAAATTCAGTTGGGAGGAGCACACCACAGAACTGCAGAACGCCTTAACAAATCTGTATTTGCAATTCGAGTGTTAGCAGACATAGGCAACATAAAAATGAAAAAGCTTGCATACTTTCATTGTCATATGGGATAATATTTTGAGGTAAATCTTGAAGTCAAACAAAAGTTTCCAAGGTCCAAAAGCGTGTAATACGTATTATTTGTGGAGTAAATTCACGCACCTCCTGCAGAAACCTCTTCAAAGAACTGGGTACTTCAGATTCTTGCATTGGTACGGGGGAAAATAAGAAAGAAAATGAAACTGTTGGCGGGCCAGAAGTACAGTGAGACTGTCGTTTGGACGTACGAGATTTGCAGGTTAGCTTTTTTGTTTTGTATTTCATGCCTAGATACTTCCGTAGAGATATTGTTGCATGTGGATCATTATATGTAATGATTATTACAATACATGCAACGATATGTTTGTACAGTTATCTAGGCATGAGAAACAAACAAAAAAAAACTATAACTCTCGTAGGCCCAAATGACAGTCTCACTATACTTCCGGCTCGCAGGTTAACTACTGCCTCTCAGTATATTTACTTCTTAATAAAATTTGTCGTAAATAATATATCTCTTTTTCCAACAAACAACTCAGTTCATACATACAATACCAGGAACAAAAATGATCTGCACAAGGACTTAAAAACACTTACTTCAGTTCAAAAAGGGGTCCACTACTCAGGAACACTCATCTTCAATAATTTGCCAGGAAACATAAAAAATTTAGTTAGAAATAAAGATCAGTTTAAAAGGAGCCTGAAAGACTTACTACTGGCAAACTCCTTCTACTCCATTGGCGAAATTTTTAATAGAAACAAATGATGTATTTATTCATACTATTAGTATTTTTATTTCAGCTTAAAAAAAATCGACATGTTCCACATCCACGAGGATCTCCTCAGCACGGATCTATGGAACGAAAAACTAATCTAATCTGGGTGAAGCCGTGGGTTTTACGACGACACGATAAAAGCATTCAACAAAACTTGTTACGTGAGCTTACAGTGGAAGACGTCAAGTCGTACATCAATTACTTAAGAATGGATGAGCATACATTTCTGTATGTGCTCAATGAAGTGTATCCTCATATCACAAAGCACAATTTTCACTTAAGAACTGCTACATCTTCAGAAGACAGGCTCACTATAACACTCCGATTCCTTGCTACAGGAGAGGGTTATGTTATGTTAGGTTAGGTTAGGTCTCCAATCTTCTTAATCTATTTTTTATTCAGGGTGCCTCACGTTGTAAAGCGCCTGATAAGCTTCAGACATCTCTATTAATTCTGTAGTTGTCGGCACACACCAATTGTATTTACCGGCAATGGTTATAAAAACACTACAGACGACAGAACGCTGCAGCGATGCTAGCGCTCCGCGTGGTAACATATCGCATTGCAGTGAACAGAAGACAAGCGATTTCTTTGATCAAATATACGGCCTCGGCCTAGATTTGATCAAATATTGGACGACATTTGTCAAAGATCCCTATTACACTATCAAATATCTTTGACAAAGATATTGGACAAAGATATTGGACAAAGAAATTTGATAGTGTAATACCGGCCTAACCTCCTGGGCTAGAGGCCCGCGCTGCAGAACCAAGGGGTGGGCGGCCGTCCTCTCGGTCACAGGCAGCCGCCAGTAATTGAAAGACGACGATAGCAGCGCCAGGTTGCGACGAGCTCTCACCCCCCTCCCCCCTACTCCGGCACCCGCTCCCACTCTGGCCTCATCCTCCTCTCCACCCATCATCGCAATTTAATCCCTTTCCTTACTTCGCACCAGCTGGAAGAAAGGAAAGCAATCTCCAAATTCGTGCTGCCTGTGACACTCACACCCTGACCCCACTCCTATCCCCGCTATCCCCCCCCCCCTCCTCCTGAGTCCCACATTTTTCTTTGTCAGCGACGTTCGTCGCTTTTGGCGTGTTCGCGGAAGGAGTACTGGTCGAGTGACAAAGTTTTCCTATTTCCTTTTTCTTTGTTGGACGAGATGTCGGTCTACCTTTTTCCCGGTCAGAAACAAGAGACTCCTCGCACAACAGGCGCTTTCGATCACAACTTGTAGTCGCTCGCAATACCACTCCATGTGATAGCGGAGCCATCGGTGTAGTTTCTGACGATCACTTCTCCGCAGCCCAACGTAACTCCTTAACATACGTCTTCGTACTACTGCAGTACACACGCGACATCAGCAGATCATCTACATCTACATCTACATTTATACTCCGCAAGCCACCCAACGGTGTGTGGCGGAGGGCACTTTACGTGCCACTGTCATTACCTCCATTTTCTGTTCCAGTCGCGTATGATTCGCGGGATGAACGACTGTCTGAAAGCCTCCGTATGCGCTCGAATCTCTCTAATTTTGCATTCGTGATCTCCTCGGGAGGTGTAAAAAGGTGGAAGCATATATTCGATACCTCATCCAGAAACGCACCCTCTCGAAACCTGGACAGCAAGCTACACCGCGATGCAGAGCGCCTCTCTTGCAGAGTCTGCCACTTGAGTTTGTTAAACATCTCCGTAACGCTATCACGGTTACCAAATAACCCTGTGACGAAACGCGCCGCTCTTCTTTGGATCTTCTCTATCTCCTCCGTCAACCCGATCTGGTACGGATACCACACTGATGAGCAATACTCAAGTATAGGTCGAACGAGTGTTTTGTAAGCCACCTCCTTTGTTGATGGACTACATTTTCTAAGGACTCTCCCAATGAATCTCAACCTGGCACCCGCCTTACCAATAATTAATTTAATATGATCATTCCACTTCAAATGGTTCCGCACTCAATTGTTCCGCTATCATATAATCATACAATAAAGGATCCTTCTTTCTATGTATTCGCAATACATTACATTTGTCTATGTTAAGGGCCAGTTGCCACTCCCTGCACCAAGTGCCTATCCGCTGCAGATCTTCCTGCATTTCCCTACAATTTTCTAATACTGCAACTTCTCTGTATACTACAGCATCATCCGCGAAAAGCCGCATGGAACTTCCGACACTATCTACTAGGTCATTTATATATATTGTGAAAAGCAATGGTCCCATAACACTCCCCTGTGGCACGCCAGAGGTTACTTTAACGTCTTTAGACGTCTCCCCATTGATAACAACATGCTGTGTTCTGTTTGCTAAAAACTCTTCAATCCAGCCACACAGCTGGTCTGATATTCCGTAGGCTCTTACTTTGTTTATCAGGCGACAGTGCGGAACTGTATCATCATACCTAGTCGACTACTATCCAAACAACAATGAGACTGATCTTAAGATTTTCAAAAGAAAACAATAGTCCCTATCAAAAGCTAACAGCAGAGGAAACTACCATACACAAAAGGCAATGGTATAGGAGTGAAAGTACAGACTGAAAATACATCATGGAACAAAATACTCTTGGGAACATTCAGTGAGCTATATAAAGACTCCTGCTTCAAATATCTAATAATATCGTTTCTCAATCCTTAACCTCCGGCCACTTTACAAACCTCTCTCCCTCCCTCCCTGTTCCTCCCTCCCCCTCTCCCTCTCTCTCACACACACACACTCATTTTACACACCAACACACACACACACACACACACACACACACACACACACACACACACACACAGAGAGAGAGAGAGAGAGAGAGAGAGAGAGAGAGACAAGAAAAAGAAACCTACCACCCAAACAACACTGAGACTGAGATAGCAATAGACTCTATCAAAAACACGCAGTAGAAAAGAATAACCACATACAAAAAGCGATAACACAAAGGAAAAAAAGTATTGAGTGAAAATATAGACAAGAAATTTACTACCCAAATAACACTGAGACTGATCTTAAGATCTTCAGAGAAAGCAATAACCTCTAACAAAAACACGCAGTAGAAGAGAACACCCATATACAAACAGCAAAAACACAAATAAAAAAGTTCTTGAATGAAAATACAACACTGTGTGGCAAAACACTGCTTGGAACACTCAGCGAACGTTTTGTACATCCATGCTTCTGATTGGAGGTTTGAGTAACTTCAAACGTTCAGTTACGTTTTAAAATGGAACACCTACAGCCGTCCTTTCGGTGTTATTTATTCTATGGGTACCAGTTTCGGGGCTTCAGTAAAGCACCTCCAGGCCCTGAGTGGGTTAACTCCAATCGTATACACGATTTCATAAGTGGCCAACATCTATAAACAGGTTTACGCGGATCACCTGTGACAACGGTGTTGTGCCTCCAAACATCAAGTCAATTAACGCCTGAAGATGGTACACTGAGGCACCGAAACTGGTAACCATAGAATGAATAAATAACATCGACAGAACGGCTGTAGGTGTTCCATTTTATTACTCACTGAACTATACAAAGAGACACCCCCCCGCCACATAAAACTAGTAATCAAACATCTCTTTCTCAATTCCGTTCTCCCACCCCCGTTTCCAGTTGTCTCTCTCTCTCTCTCTCTTTTTCTCTCTCTCTCTCTCTCTCGCATTTTGTGGACACACACACACACACACACACACACACACACAGAGAGAGAGAGAGAGAGAGAGAGAGAGAGAGAGAGAGACCATGACACATCACATCACATCACATACGTTCTCCACCAACATATACACTACATTGATTCTCTCAAAATATTCAGAATTAGCGCTACACTGAGCATAAGCCAAACGATGAACTAGTAACCAGCGACAACAACGTGGCTCCTCTCAATAAGTATTGCGCCATAAACGACTGATCAAATTAAGTTTTATGGAAAATATGTGTTAAGTAAAGATGAGAGTGAATTGTGTAATAAAATGAGAAAACTGACTACACAGCAGAAGTAGAAAGAGATATCCACCAGAAATACAGAGTAGGACGGAAAGTTTAAGCACAGTATATTTAAAACTGCACAAACTTTTTCATGACTACTTTACAGTGACATGTTCTCAAAAAAAAACAAAAAAGAGCAGAAGAAAGATCTGTGAAAATTCTATTTCCATTAGCAATTTAATTATCAGGAGAGCAAACGAAACCAACCAATCTAAATTCACATGTTTCAGTATTGGACCTACATCAGATGAACGAACGTAAGCTTTATATGATCTTTTACAGAAATAAATTAGACCCACAGAAGATGACACATAGGTGACGAAATATGCTTGAGTGAATAAAAATAAACAAATTGTAAAACTTCCTGGCAGATTAAAACTGTGTGCCGGACCGAGACTCGAACTCGGGACCTTTCATTTCCCGGGCAAAGATCCCGAGTTCGAGTCTCGGCCCGGCACACAGTTTTAATCAACCAGGAAGTTTCATATCAGCGCATACTCCGCTGCAGACTGAAAATTTCATTCTGGTGAAACAAATTGTATTTTTGCATAAGGCGGAGCTAAAAAAAATAACCCAAATTTTAATTCGCAAAAACTGAAAATAGCATCAAAAGGAACTTCCAACCGGAGCAAGATGATTCGTACTACTACTTTTGCCATAAGAATAATTACCAGCTTAGGGAATATGGTAGTGTTATATGTTTCTTGGGACAATGGTAGGGAGTAACTCCACACTCAGACAAAAAGTATTCATTGCACACTAAAAAAAAGGTTAAATAATGTGTGGGGTTCACACACATACATGTGGCACGCATCTCTTTAAGCAGCTAGGAATGTTAACAACTTCACAGCACTTTTATTCACTTCTGAAAATTGTTAGCAGCAATCCATGTAAGTTTCAAAGTAACGGAGATATTCGCACCGAAAAGAACAATAATCTGCTGTTCTCTTTAGTGAACCTGCCTTTGGTGCAGAAAGGCGTGAAATAAGTGGCTATAAATCTCTTTCACGCTCTACCAGTAGTAATAAAATATGTGACAGATAGCAGAAGTGTTTCAATTGTAGATTAAAGATATTTGTCCGTAGGTACTCCTTCCACACCATACCGAAATAAACTGCCCAAAAATGAATGGCGAATTGCCTTTAGACTTAACTTTTACATGCTACATAGTTTTGACGTCTAGTTCCGAAAACGCGCGTTCCACTAGAATGTTCTTATGCACTACCAAAGCCGATCACGTTCTGTTGACGGACCTACTATAGTAAAACAACTGTAATTATCAGAAGATCGGCATGAGATATCAAATATGGTCATGGCAATAAAATAAGGCTCCGTAAATATTTTTGCCTGGTTACGTTCTCCATCAACAATCTTTAATTAATAATTCCAATAAGCAAGAAAAAAACAGTCTCTGTTGCAAAAAGGCTTTATTGCAGATGAGGTGTTTCGCGCGGTTTGGCCATCTTTAGATTATCTATGTTTGAAGATAACCCAGCAGAACGAAACGCATTATTAGCGATAAAGACTTCTCCAACAAAGACTGTTTTCTTCTTTTTGGAAGTATTAACTACTGCAGGATCATGGAGTGGAGCGATGCGTGCTTAATTAATTAATTTTTTACACTGTTGTTGTTGTTGTCTTCAGTCCTGAGACTGGTTTGATGCAGCTCTCCATGCTACTCTATCCCGCGCAAGCTTCTTCATCTCCCAGTACTTACTGCAACCTACATCCTTCTGAATCTGCTTAGTGTATTCATCTCTTGGTCTCCCTCTACGATTTTTACCCTCCACGCTGCCCTCCAATGCTAAATTTGTGATCCCTAGATGCCTCAAAACATGTCCTACCAACCGAACCCTTCTTCTAGTCAAGTTGTGCCACAAACTTCTCTTCTCCCCAATCCTATTCAGCACCTCCTCATTAGTTACGTGATCTACCCACCTTATCTTCAGCATTCTTCTGTAGCACCACATTTCGAAAGCTTCTATTCGCTTCTTGTCCAAACTAGTTATCGTCCATGTTTCACTTCCATACATGGCTACACTCCATACAAATATTTTCAGAAACGACTTCCTGACACTTAAATCTATACTCGATGTTAACAAATTTCTCTTCTTCAGAAACGCTTTCCTTGCCATTGCCAGTCTACATTTTATATCCTCTCTACTTCGACCATCATCAGTTATTTTACTCCCTAAATAGCAAAATTCCTATACTACTTTAAGTGTCTCATTTACTAATCTAATTCCCTCAGCATCACCCGATTTAATTTGGCTACATTCCATTATCCTTGTTTTGCTTTTGTTGATGTTCATCTTATATCCTCCTTTCAAGACACTGTCCATTCCAATCAACTGCTCTTGCAAGTCCTTTGCTGTCTCTGTCAGAATTACAATGTCATCGGCGAACCTCAAAGTTTTTACTTCTTCTCCATGAATTTTAATACCTACTCCGAATTTTTCTTTTGTTTCCCTTACTGCTTGCTCAATATACAGATTGAATAACATCGAGGACAGGCTACAACCCTGTCTCACTCCTTTCCCAACCACTGCTTCCCTTTCATGCCCCTCGACTCTTATAACTGCCATCTGGTTTCTGTACAAATTGTAAATAGCCTTTCGCTCCCTGTATTTTACCCCTGCCACCTTCAGAATTTGAAAGAGAGTATTCCAGTTAACATTGTCAAAAGCGTTCTCTAAGTCTACAAATGCTAGAAACGTAGGTTTGCCTTTTCTTAATCTTTCTTCTAAGATAAGTCGTAAGGTTAGTATTGCCTCACGTGTTCCAACATTTCTACGGAATCCAAGCTGATCTTCCCCGAGGTCCGCTTCTACCAGTTTTTCCATTCGTCTGTAAAGAATTCGCGTTAGTATTTTGCAGCTGTGACTTATTAAACTGATAGTTCGGTAATTTTCACATCTGTCATCACTTGCTTTCTTTGGGATTGGAATTATTATATTCTTCTTGAAGTCTGAGGGTATTTCGCCTGTCTCATACATCTTGCTCACCAGATGGTAGAGTTTTGTCATGACTGGTTCTCCCAAGGCCATCAGTAGTTCTAATGGAATGTTTTCTATTCCCGGGGCCTTGTTTCGACTCAGGTCTTTCAGTGCTCTGTCAAACTCATCACGCAGTAGCTTATCTCCCATTTCGTCTTCATCTACATCCTCATCCATTTCCATAAAATTGTCCTCAAGTACATCGCACTTGTATAAACCCTCTATATACTCCTTCCACCTTTCTGCTTTCCCTTCTTTGCTTAGAACTGGGTTGCCATCTGAGCTCTTGATATTCAAATAAGTGGTTCTCTTTTCTCCAAAGGTCTCTTTAATTTTCCTGTAGGCAGTATCTATCTTACCCCTAGTGAGACAAGCCTCTACATCCTTACATTTGTCCTCTGGCCATCCCTGCTTAGCCACTTTGCACTTCCTGTCGATCTCATTTTTGAGACGTTTGTATTCCTTTTTGCCTGCTTCATTTACTGCATTTTTATATTTTCTCCTTTCATCAATTAAATTCAATATCTCTTGTGTTACCCAAGGAGTTCTACTAGCCCTCGTCTTTTTACCTACTTGATCCTCTACTGCCTTCACTACTTCATCCCTCAGAGCTACCCATCCTTCTTCTACTGTATTTCTTTCCCCCATTCCTGTCAATTGTTCCCTTATGCTCTCCCTCAAACTCTCTACAACCTCTGGTTCTTTCAGTTTATCCAGGTCCCATCTCTTTAAATTCCCACCTTTTTTCTGTTTCTTCAGTTTCAATCTGCAGTTCATAACCAATAGATTTTGGTCAGAATCTACATCTGCCCCTGGAAATGTCTTGCAATTTAAAACCTGGTTCCTAAATCTCTGACTTACCATTATATAATCTATCTGATACCTTGTAGTATCTCCAGGATTCTTTCAGGTATACAACCTTCTTTTATGATTCTTGAACCAAGTGTTAGCTATGATTAAGTTATGCTCTGTGCAAAATTCTACAAGGCGGCTTCCTCTTTCATTTCTTCCCCCCAATCCATATTCACCTATTATGTTTCCTTCTCTCCCTGTTCCTACTGACGAATTCCAGTCACCCATGACTATTAAATTTTCGTCTCCCTTCACTACCTGAATAATTTCTTTTATCTCGTCATACATTTCATCAATTTCTTCATCATCTGTAGAGCTAGTTGGCATAGAAACTTGTACTACTGTAGTAGGCATGGGCTTTGTGTCTATCTTCGCCACAATAATGCGTTCACTATGCTGTTTGTAGTAGCTTACCCGCACTGCTATTTTTTTATTCATTATTAAACCTACTCCTGCATTACCCCTATTTGATTTTGTATTTATAACCCTGTAATCACCTGACCAAAGGTCTTGTTCCTCCTGCCACCGAACTTTACTAATTCCCACTATATCTAACTTCAACCTATCCATTTCCCTTTTTAAATTTTCTAACCTACCTGCCCGATTAAGGGATCTGACATTCCACGCTCCGATCCGTAGAACGACAGTTTTCTTTCTCCTGATAACAACGTCCTCTTGAGTAGTCCCCGCCCGGAGATCCGAATAGGGGACTATTTTACCTCCGGAATATTTTATCCAAGAGGACGCCATCATCATGTAATCATACAGTAAAGCTGCATGTCCTCGGGAAAAATTACGGCTGTAGTTTCCCCTTGCTTTCAGCCGTTCGCAGTACCAGCACAGCAAGGCCGTTTTGGTTAATGTTACAAGGCCAGATCAGTCAATCATCCAGACTGTTGCCCCTGCAACTACTGAAAAGGCTGCTGCCCCTCTTCAGGAACCACACGTTTGTCTGGCCTCTCAACAGATACCCCTCCGTTGTGGTTGCACCTACGGTGCGGCCATCTGTATCGCTGAGGCACGCAAGCCTCCCCACCAACGGCAAGGTCCATGGTTCATGGACAATGTCATCCGGACACGGAGATGTCATCCGGACACGGAGATGTCGCATACTGGTGTGAAACAGCATCACCTTCAGCTGACAGAAACATATCAGAACTTAAAACTAATATACGTATGCAGAAATACATCAACGAGTAAGTTATAAAGAGGAAGAACGAGCAAAAAACTTTATAGATTTCTAGGGAAATAATCACGAAACTTCCACTGCCTGACAAATAAAAAATTAAGTAACCAGAAAATGTGGCCGGATATCAATGTAATTTCGCATACGTACTCACCATCTGTGGGTTCGTAAATGATTACAGATGCATTTTCTGTGATGAGTGAAACGGCCACCAGTGAGTGTTAGTATTGTTCGTGTTATCCTGTGCAAGCTTCTTCATCTCTCAGTACCTCCTGCAGCCTACATCCTTCTGAATCTGCTTAGTGTACTCATCTCTTGGTCTCCCTCTAACATTTTTACCCTCCACGCTGCCCTCCAGTGCTAAATTGGTGATCCCTTGATGCCTCAGAGCATGTCCTACCAACCGATCCCTTCTTCTAGTCAAGTTGTGCCACAAACTCCTCTTCTAGCCAATTCTATTTAATACCTCCTCGTTAGCAGCATTCTTCTGTAGCACCACATTTCGAAAGCTTCTATTCTCTTCTTGCCTAAACTATTTATCGTGCACGTTTCACTTCCATATATGGCTACACTCCATACAAATACTTTCAGAAACGACTTCCTAACAGTTAAATCTACACTCGATGTTAACAAATTTCTCTTCTTCAGAAACGCTTTCCTTGCCATTGCCAGTCTACATTTTGTATCCTCTCTCCTCAGTTATTTTGCTCCCCAAATAGCAAAACTCCTTTACTATTTTAAGTGTCTCTTTTCCTAATCTAATTCCCTCAGAAAAACCCAACTTTATTCGACTACATTCCATTACCCTTGCTCTGGTTTTGTTGATGTTCATCTTATATCCTCCTATCAAGACGCTTCCATTCCGTTCAACTGCTCTTCCAAGTCCTTTGCTATTTCTGACAGAACTACAATGTCATCCGGACACGGAGATGTCGCATACTGGTGTGAAACAGCATCACCTTCAGCTGACAGAGTTTGAAAGGGCCTCATTGTAGGTCTCCATTTGGCCGGATGGTCAAATCGTGCATATCCACATTTGTGATGTATCCGGATGGGACATTGTCCTGATGTTGACTGGTCTGCATGAGAGCTTTCGGGCAGGCATAGTCTTACTCAAGGCGCTGAACGACCACATCTGACAATGACAATGGAAGAACGTCTTTTGCGCACACCATCTGAGTCCAAATAATGGACTTCTGGGTGATCCCGTACCATCGCTCGCTGGCAGGCAGCAGTCGGAGTAGGTACTTCCCACCCCATGCGTAGGCTGCCGCTAACGCCACAACAGGAGTGGCCGTATTTGGACACGTGCCGTCAGCGGGAAGGATGTACTGCTGATGAAAGGCGCCAAGCTGCGTTCAGCGATGAATTAGGGTTCTACGTCACCGCAGGTGACCATAGTCGGCGAGTATGGCAGTGGCCTAGGGAGAATCTTATTTCTCTAGCGTTCTGGACAAGCACAGTGGTCTTAGCCCTGGCGCCGTGTTGAAGGGAGCCATAGGGTGTCACGGCAGATACTAATTGAGGAAACTGCTGGTACAGCTGCATGTCACGGACAACCTGTGTCCCAATGTGACGGCTTCGAGGTGCCATTTTCCAAGTGGACAATGTTTATTTTATTACACTACTGGCCATTAAAATTGCTACACCAAGAAGAAATGCAGATGATAAACAGGTATTCATTGGACAAATATATTATACTAGAACTGACATGTGATTACATTTTTACGCAATTTTGGTGCATAGATACTGAGAAATCAGTACCCAGATCAACCACCTCTAGCCGTAATAACGGCCTTGATATGCCTAGGCATTGGGTCAAACAGAGCTTGGATGGCGTGTACAGGTACAGCTGCCCATGCAGCTTCAACACGATACCACAGTTCATCAAGAATAGTGACTGGGGTATTGTGACGAGTGAGTTGCTCGGCCACCATTGACCATACGTTTGCAGTTGGTGAAAGATCTAGAGAACGTGCTGGCCAGGGCAGCAGGCAAACATTTTTAGTATCCAGAAAGGCCCGTACAGGACTTGCAACATGCGGTCTTGCATTATCCTGCTGAAATGTAGGGTTTCGCAGGGATCGGATGGAGGGTAGAGCCACGGGTCGTAACACATCTGAAATGTAACGTCCATTGTTCAAAGTGCCGTCAATGCGAACACGAGGTGACCGAGATGTGTAACCAGTGGCACCCCATACCATCACGCCGGATGATACGCCAGTATGGCGATGACGAATGTACGCTTCAAATGTGCGTTCACCGCGATGTAGCCTGACACGGATGCGACCATCATTACGCTGTAAACAGAACCTGGGTTCATCCGATAAAATGACGTTTTGCCATTCGTGCATCCAGGTATGCCGTTGAGTACGCCATCGCAGGCGCTCCTGTCTGTGATGCAGCGTCAAGGGTAACCGCAGCCATGGTCTCCTAGCTGATAGTCCATGCTGCTGCAAACGTCGTCGAACTGTTCGTGCAGATGGTTGTTGTCTTGCAAACGTCCCCATGTTTTGACTCAGGGATTGAGACGTGGCTGCACGATCCGCTACAGCCATGCGGATAAGATGCCTGTCATCTCGACTGCTAGTGATATGACGCCGTTGGGATCCAGCACGGCATTCCGTATTACCCTCCTGAATCCACCGATTCCATATTCCGCTAACAGTCATTGGATCTCGACCAACGCGAGCAATCGCGGTAGTCTACAATCCGACCTTTATCAAAGTCGGAAACGTGATGGTACGCATTTCTCCTCCTTACACGAGGCATCACAACAACGTTTCACCAGGCATCGCCGGGCAACCGCTGTTTCTGTGTGAGAAATCGGTTGGAAACTTTCCTCATGTCAGCACATTGTAGGTGTCGCCACCGGCGCCAACCTTGTGTGAATGCTCTGAAAAACTAATCATTTGCATATCACAGCATCTTCTTCCTGTCGGTTAAATTTCGCGTCTATAGCATGTCATCTTCGTGGTGTAGCAATTTTAATGGCCAGTAGTGTACAAATGTTTGTAAACCTGATTTGTAAATGTTATCGATCAGTGACTGGAACTACAATAAAATAAAAATTTCCTGAGTTGCTGAGAAACTTCACTGCGACTTTGTGGAAACTTAAGAGAACGATGTCCGCCCGTAACTGACACGCGTCCCTATGAAGTGTCTTCGTGATATTGACGTACTGCCATGGTCAGGAAGATATGCCCCCGATAGAGTACATGTGAGACCAGCTCGAACTTCATCCCAATGTCAATATCGGGGATGTTACAGGCCAGTTCAACAGCCGTGAGCCAGGTTGAGTTGGGACACAAAGACAATATGACAACCTTTTCAAACGAATCAGTGCATGCATCCAAACCAGAGAGAGTGCAGCGTCATATTGGTAGGTGGGCTCAGTTCTTTTCTAAATCTGACTAATCGTTGCAGTAAGATCATTTATTTCCTCAACCCGAGTAGTTTAATTTCGCTTCCTCCGTCCCTTCCCGATGCTTCCGGTTTTGTTAAGCAGTGTATTTCAGACAATAAAAGTCATGGAAATTTGCTCTGAGCTTCGCAAAATCAATATGGTACTCACCGTGTTGTCGTCTTGGGAGACTTAATCCTAGATCTCTAAACGACCCATACCTGAAACAAAAAAGAAGTCCAAAATTAGAGTGTAAATAAAGGTTGATAAGGATTGGGCGACGGTCGTTTGAAGAATTTAGTTTAACGAACATAGTTAATCATATAAACAAAATTAAAGAGGAAATACACATACGATAAAAACGTCTTTCCGATTTATTGTTTATACCTGTTCTTATTTCGGCGCCCAAGCGTACCGGTTTTTTACTCGTAATTTATTCCTGTACTGGGTTCCGTTCGGTCAGTTTCAGCGCGTTTGGTTATTTACAAGCTGTTAGCAGTTTTCTCGATCTTTTTGCGCTTGATCAGTGAAGAAAACGGCTACGGATGGAGAAAATTTGGAAGAACTCTTTTACTTGATGTACCACTTGGCAAATTCAATTGAGATATCCTACCAGATTTTTACTGCCAGAGTGGAGCTCAAGGACAACTGCCAAGTTTCGGCCCTTATGTAATTTCCTCCAAATCTGAAACTCCACAAACGTCTCATCTTACTTTCTTAAGAACAGCCATAGTATATGGATCTGTTACAGAATCACTATTGCACTGTGTGAGCAAAATACCCTAATGAAATCCCAGACAATAAAACTATTGCCCAGAAAGATACATGATCTTCATGCTTACATGTAGCATACTGAAATACTCAATAATGAAAGTAGAATACAGAAAGAGTTTTCCACTCTTTGTGTATGCTTTAATGGTAGTGCTGGTGAACACAGATCCAATAACAAGATTAAAGTTAAACGCTCTGGGAAAGTTGGCAATAACCGCGCGGTCTTAGGGCCTCGTCTTGGTTTTTGCGGCTACCCCCGTCGGGGGTTCGAGACCTCCCTCGTACAAGGGTGTGTGCGTTGTCCTTTGGTAACTTAGTTTAAGTTAGATTCAGTAGCGTGTAAGCTTAGGGACCTCAGCAGTTTGGCTCCGTAGAACTACCAGGAATTTACTTTTCAAGTTGGAGACAAACAAAGAACATTTTCCTGAGCTATGAAACGAAATGTAGCGTTCAGTGTGGTGTGTGGAGTAATAGATATCAGTGATTTCTGCAGTTTGTGAACAGGGGAGATATGAGATGCAACACTAACAAATCACAGCTCAGTCCACTGAATGTAAAGTAAGCACAGTTCAAATAATCCATAGGAATTCTAAACCACATCAGTGTCGAGATTTTATTCACTCTATTATTAAGTCTATATACAACAAAGTAATTACATATACGAACTTAATATCTTCCGTCTTTACTGATGTGTATTACAACCTTGCGTCACCAGGTGGCTGTTTTGACGAGAAAACCAGTTTAGCATCATGGTACTCTTTACACGCACGCACGCACGCGCGCGCGCGCGCACACACACACACACACACACACACACACACACACACACACACACACACACACACACACACACACACACACGCACAGTTGGGAAAATGAACGGATGTGTTTGAAATATTAGCGTGATATTGTCCAAGAGTCGAGCTGTGCACCGTTTGCTTTCTTGCACAGCACCTAAACTCACTGCACAATTGATTCAACTAGTGTTCCTGTACTCTAAAAGTTGTAAGTGTTGCCCGGTTATGGGAAATTAAATTAATATTAAATAAATAACAACAAAGCAATTAAAATGTTGTATACTTGTACTTCCGACTAATAAATAATAAAAATAGTGTTCCTATTAATAAGATTATAAAGATGAAATGAAGTAAAAATAAAAATCAACTTCAGTTACGCTTGCTTATTTAAGTAGGAGCAGATTCCTTAAATACTAAGTAAAGTAGGAGCAGATTCCTTAAATACTAACTAAATTTAAGTGGGTATAAAATACCAAGACCCATTCTGCTAAACTACACACAAAATAATCACCACCTCACACATAAATAAAGTTCAATACAGCGATTAACATATGTAAACTGGTAGTTTAGTAGTAGATCCAACAGGTTAATCAGTAACAGATCCTAAATTGCTGCCGAAATAATTCAGAGCACAATGCTGTCTTTCGCATAACACTCGCTTAATTGTAGAATTTCAGCCGGTTCATACATTCTAAATCCCATTCAGCCATGAATACTTCTCAATACGAACGTAATTTCATGTATTCATGCGGCCAGTTACCACTCAAAATCTGTCACATTACAAGTCATAAACCACGCTAGCAGCTCTCCAACACATTCGATACCTCCAACGTCCGCTCAGCGCGGTAGGACGCTTCAAGCAGAATGACCAGCAGCGACAGTTCACGCTGCCTTATAAGCCCTCGTTAAGCCCTTGAAAGTTTCGATCGATCACAAAAATACATGAAATGTATCACCGTTAAAAAAAGTGCTCATCATGTTGGAGCGTATTCTATGGCTGGCGACGATTCTGTCTTCCCGTATTCCATTTCCTCCATTCATGCCGCCCTCCTTTCTAGTGGTTCTCTGGTATCCTTCGCGTCCCGGCCATCATCTCAAACCCAGCTCCTGCTACATCACCCACGCTTTCTTTTTCACGCTAGAGTTCACTGTTGCACTTCCTTTGACTATCAACTGTCATTTCAGACGTTTCATCTCTACGGTGTCTAAACGAAACCCGTCGCCTCTTCTATGTTGTTGGCACAGCTTGGAGATGCCACAAGCTCGCCTCCAGAACGTCAACTGTAGAACAAGCAAATCGTCCCGCTGACGCTTGTTTACTTCTCTTGTTTCTGCTCTGTACTTAGAGGTTTTTTTTCAACAATTGAATTATGTATCACGTGTTTGGTTCTGTTTGTTATTTTGTTTTTCCAAAGTGGTG
Organism: Schistocerca serialis cubense; assembly: GCF_023864345.2. Classification (NCBI taxonomy): domain Eukaryota; kingdom Metazoa; phylum Arthropoda; class Insecta; order Orthoptera; family Acrididae; genus Schistocerca; species Schistocerca serialis. The sequence continues at coordinate 999,248,424 of NC_064639.1, forward strand.
TATGCCCCTCTTGTTCTGCTCTATTTTATTATTTATGTCGTTTTCTCTTTTTCCATCCAATGATATCGTAACCCCCGGACATTTAAAAGAGTTTATATCCGTGATCTTGCCTCCAGATACTCTGTTGTATTGTCGCCTTCCTGGAGATATACTGTTTTTGAAAAACTTATGTGAGGCCATAACATATTCCTCTTTTAACTTCCGAAGCAATTACTCAGCATCATTCTGGTCTCCTGCTACGTTCCCATGCGGACTTCCATGCCTTGAAATTTGCTCCTTCAAGCTTTACAGTATATGCAATGCACAAATACGACAAATATGTCAAAAGAACTGTTTTTCGTTGATAGTTCCTCTCAGGCAATACATGTCTACAATTTTACCCACAGGTACTTACGACGTAAAATTTCTGCACACTCACTCAATATGTATTGTTGTTAATACATGACAAACAATAAAGATGTTCTCCTCTGTTTATACTTTTTATATTTTATGTATATAATACTACTTTTAAATGAGGAGTGTCTTTATTAAACGCCGCAGTACCATATAATTAATTAAATACGAAATTACTATTAGTCGAGCGGTCTAAGGCGCTGCAGTCATGAACCGTGCGGCTGATCTCGGCGGAGGTTCGAGTCCTCCCTCGGGCATGGGTGTGTGTGATTGTCCTTAGGATAATTTAGGTTAAGTAGTGTGTAAGATTAGGGACTGATGACCTTAGCAGTTAAGTCCCATAAGATTTGACACACATTTGCACATTTGAACGAAATTACTTAGAAAACTACACATATCGTACATGATTACATAGGCAAAGGTACAAAGAATGACATGCTACGTTCATTTTCTGTGGAAGTGTGGGAAATACGCTGTTCTGACACATTTTCATAATAAAAAACCATGAAGTATTGAACAGTTCAATAAATACAACATAGACAGGTCTTTGACTTCCTGTGATGACATCTAGTGACCTCAGCTGTTACCCAACACCTTGGTCGTAAAGATCACATGAAATGCTCAATAAGTATTAATTTATAATGGTTTGTGTAATGTAAAACATTTACTATGCCACTGTAATTTTTACAGTACAGCTGATATTAAAGGCTCGATTTACGTAACTCATTGCCGTGATTATGGCCATGTGGTTGGTTTTGTAACATGACAAATATGTGAATTATTATTTAATTTAAAAATTTTTCTTCACAGTCAGTCGGAGTAACTTTGTATCACCTTTTTAAATTTTTTGAAAGTACTGGACACAAAAGAATTTGACATCACAACAGACATTGTAACATTTTACATCTAGAGTTAGTGAGTGCTTGGGAAAGTGAAACTGTGCACTAACTATGCCCTATTAGAGTAAAATTTCTATTTTAATAATGGCACAAAGCTACAATGTCATTTAGGGAAACTTAAGACCAGTCTAATGCTCTAGGTAAATTTAGATTATGTGAGAAGGAAGCGAGGTGTTGATAAGAAGCGGAAGCAAACAGTGATAATTCATTCTTGCATGTTTACTTTGAAATATAAAGATGTTTGTATAGACCTGGCATTCCGTAACTTAAATCGCTGTCGCCAGAAGCTCTCTTCACAGACACTGCAATTAAAGGATAATCACAAGCCTGAAAGATTGTGAGGAGGTGAAAAGACAACTGAAATGCTAACTTGAAACCTAAGACATAATAAAACTGTTACATTTAGTACTAAATAGTGCAAGTAGATGGAGCAACAACCATTTGAAACAAAATCAATAAATGGAACAAATACTCTGACCGGTAAAAAGTCATACAAGTAAAAAGCACATCCACTGTCCGTCGTTTTGCTGATTCCGCCATGTGCAGAGCCACGGTCTGAACCCAAGCGATCCAAGATTTGCCCGCCAAGGTAACTGACACTACCCCGTCCCCCAGGGCGAGTGGAAACCCAAATCCTTTTCTGGTCACTGCTGGCTGCTATGGGGGGAGGGGGGGAGGGGGGCGGGTCTGTCTGCACCCAGAAAAGTCTGGTTTGGCGTTATTTTGATGTGTACACACTGTATCGAAGACGGCGGAGGCTATGTACTGACTTTTACGATCGTTCGAGACGCTGAACTGTGGTACCCATTCTTGCAGGCGAATTGACGGGAGTAGCTCATTACACCTTCATTTGGTACAGCTCATTGAACTACCATTATGAATTGCATTGAATTACTACAAATAACTGTAAGCTGTGTGTCTTTGTTCTTTCTTTGGGTGTGAGAATCTGTCTACTGTACGAGAAAGACCTGACAATATTATTGGCAAACGGTAACTTAAATTTCTCAAGTGTAGTGTCATCATGGCTCAGTCGAATAAACACTGAAGTGCCGTGGTAGATTCACTGTTTTCAGACCTACTGAAAACGTGATCTTTTTAATGGGGTATTGACGACAGTATAAAAATTAGGGCATGACTGATGACAGTGCATGTAAACTCTTTTCTCAAATACTTTTTCTCAACTACCAGTTTCAAGTGATTATACTGAGCTGACATGTTTCCAAATGGACCTTTATATCAGTAAAATACAAAGTTTTCTTAATTTTTTCCTTTGATACCCATTTCCCACACGTTTTAAAATTTGCACAGTATTTTCATTGCATTTGTCAAATAATGACGAATGCTGGATTGAAGAATTCTGTACGCGTTAACTGTCGAATAAAACAGAATGAATATATTAAATGACTAGAAACAATGATCTCTGTGGCAGGCTACGCCCTTCACCGTCTAAAAGCAGTTCATTGTGTTATGTGTGCCAGGGCAGATTACTTTGCTCACATAAATTGTCATCAGTAAAATCGTAAACTTTTGGACCGACCGAGGTGGCGCAGTGGACTCGCATTCGGGACGACGACGGTTCAAACCCGGCCATTCTGATTTAGGTTTCCCGCGACTTCCCTGAATCGCTCCAGGCAAATGACGGAATGGTCTCTTTGAAAGGACACGTCCGACTTCCCACCCCATCATTCCCCAATTCGATGAGACCGATGACCTCGCTGTTTGGTTTTCTCCCCCCCAAATCAACCAATATGAAGAATATCCAAACTACCTCTGTAAGGCTGAAATGAGTAATACGTATAACAAACAAAAAAAGCAAAGGGGTCAGTGTAGTGCACTGTTTAAAATAACAGAAATTTTGACACACTTTTTGAATGTAATTTAAAATTATTTATGATGACCTTAAAAGTAACACGTTTTTAAGATACAGCTCATTTTGTTTCTAATTTTTGAGGGAAACGGACACACTTTCACATTGTGACATTTTTATACGTCTAACATGTCCGAATACGGTGGAGCACATACCCGCTATAGTTTGTTCTCGTCAGGTTTAGCGTGGACTCCATTCCATACAGAACCTTCGCGGAAATATTTGTATCAACTTAGAAAGTCAGGTTTGTGGTGGATTCAAGCAACAGAGCACTTACCACTTGTAGCGCTGAATGTACCAACTGCAGATATGTACAGGTGCAAAGAATACCTGTGAGAAATTTGATGTAAACTGCTAAGCAAATCAGCTGTTACTTAGAACTGCCAGGAATATAATCCTAAAGTGCGACACGACTGGAGCAGTGTTGCGCTTCACTTCCAAGGCTTTTGGGGTAGTTTAATGAATGAGTCCATAACAGTAAGTGAAGTGAAAGCTCTAACAAACAGAAACGGGAGTTCGAATTAAGGCAGCGATAAATTCAAGACCTTGCCGGCCATCTCGTCCGTAATTCTGAGGGCACGAGTGCTTTATGTTGTACTGCCAAGAGAGTAGAAAAAGAATACGTGTCAAAGGGAGACGAACTGGTCTATAAATGTAACCGCGACACCGCACATATTCAATAGTCTGATCGAACTTCATATAGCGAGAACTGCTAAGGCTATCCGCACTTAGCTGAAGAAGACCAACAGGTCGATCTCAGAAATTTAGCAATGAAAATTTAATTCTTCACTTGGGATGGAAATCGAAAGTATGGCAGCACTAATATTGGTACATCATACAGCATAATGTGTACAGTGGCTTGTGGAGTACGGGAGGACGTTGATGTTCGAGGGTGACTCAGATGGAAACCTTATGCATTTAATATTATGCAAATGAGGTAACGCAGAAAAACTGTAAATCCTATTACGTGTAAAGAACGAATTCCACCACTTTGGAAATACTTGGCTACCTCGTGAGAAGATTTAACTTGATTGTGAATGCAGCCACTCGCGCACTGCGGTTTTCACTTCTTCATCGCTTCCGAAATCCTTATCTTCCAGTGCTTCTTTGAGCCACCAAACACCTGAAAGTCACTTGGGGTGGGATCTAGTAGGTAAGAAGGACACATTCAAATTTAATTTCCTGTATTGTGGCTAAGGTTGAACGGTCAGCAAAGAGACGATCATTGTCATGTTCCACGAAAACAGATGCAATCAGAAATCCCCACCGAAGCATGTTTTGTAACAGACTTGAGTGCATGAATTACTGGTAACTGCTAATCCCCTTTCCACATAATGCTCCAAAATTAGCCCTGTTGCATCCCAAAATAGAGTGAACTTGATTTTCCCTGCCGATGGTTGAGTGCGAATTGCTTTCAGTTTTTGCCGAAGCGCTATGGTACAATCCCTCACTCGATTTTTTGCTTCAGTTTGGCGACAGTGCTCCCAGATTTCATCTCCCATAACAATTTTGTCCAGTAATCGACTCTCTTTGGCAGGGAAAACAATGCAAAAGTTCTTCACACGCACCGAAACGACGATACCTCATTTCCGTAGTGCCCATGTAGCGGACACTTTACAGAATCGTAGCACATAATGGACAATACTGTTTGCTGAGCCAAGACTAGCGGACGCGTTGGGACGTGAACATCAACGAGTGGGCGCCGTAGTATACAAACTTCCTTATGAATTTAACCGATCGAAGGATACTCTTCGTGAAAGTCGGAGTACGTGTCGTTGCGCGAGTGAGAGTCCGGAGGTGCAACTGTGTAAACTTCCGGAAACTGGTTCCGATTCCTACATCGTATGGAACTTTCACAGCAAGAATAGTGTTTATGAGCTTACTGCGAAGTTCTGTGAACGAACTTGTGGTCCTAGTATGGAGTCTATTATACGCTAAGGATCTCGAGGAAAATCACGTGTCGTTGGCTTAACATCTCGTTAAATAGATATTATTTTGTATATCTTTGATGGTTTATCAAAATAATGTACTGGTAGATAGGAGATATCGAATGCATTTTTGAAATATTATGAACAGTAGTACCGATCCACTCGCGAATATCCCAACTGATTATTCGTCTCCAAATACGTCCCAAAGCGCCTTTACATTATGCAGCTTAAATGGACGTCGGGAGGCAAAGAGTTTGTGGATACGCAGTATGCGTTAGTCGCTGGCGCCGAGGGTGCTACGTCGTCTAGATTAGAAGGAATAGACTAATGCATAGTGAGTCGACACCATCAGTTCATTCAATCAATACAACGCAACCAACTTAAAGTCTGAGAATTCCAGTTTCTGTGAAGCAGATCCACATAAATAAAACTCATTCTATTGGTTTGAAGGTCTCAGGAATTGAAAGAAGTACTTCAGCTGCTATTGTTTCCTGAAGTCTGACCACAGGTGTACTTCTCACTTTTTCTTTGGTGTGGTACAGCGATGAACAGACGTGCAGTATGAGTCACGCCCAGGATAGGGGGCCCCATATGACCAAGTGCATGTAGTTTCAATTCAATCTGGTAGAGGTCATTAGCTGGCGGACACTGAGCTTGTTTAATTTTCTAATTTTTTATTAGTTACTATTATAAGTGTGCTTAGTTATGAGAGTGAAGAAAGGTGTGAATGTGAAATAATGTTTTACGTAAAGTTTTTATACTTTAAACTGGAGTAACTGGTTCCGTAATCAATATTTGAGAATGATGTGTGTGTTAGTTATTCGTACCGGGGAATTTCTTATAAACTATTCCGTCTCTTCATAGTACTGGGTTAATGAGATTACGATATCCTTAAAGTAGTTCTGTTAAGAGGGAGTTAATTTTATATTTGTGGGTTTCAAAATTTATTTATGTTAATTTACTGTTCTGATTCAGTAACAACTTTCCATTGATTATGTATATATGCGCGGGTTTGATGTTGTTTTACGATTGCGTGTGACGTTTCTCTGCCAATCAGAAATTAGCATATTCGCGGGTACTTTGGGAACTAGAAATTTCTTTTGTGTAGACTCGGGTCTTGGATCTCATAGTTATCAGACCTATTGGTAAGTACTCCGACGAAAATTTTTAATATTGCGATATTGCGGTAGCAAAATGTTTGAAAGTGTCGTTTAGTGTGGAAGAGAGTTCGATTTAGTGGTGGCATTTTAAATAATAAAATTCCGCGTGGCTTGTTGCTTACTAGCGAACGTGAACATTTTGCTGCTGGAGACTGATTACAGCAGCATTTGAGCGAGCTATTCTAAAAGAGACAATCCGCTTGTAAACCTTCCCTGAAGGATGACTAATAATTACCATAAACTGGATACGGTTCTGAATGAGGTGTGTTTGTTTGTGTGTGTGTGTGTGTGTGTGTATGTGTGTGTGTGTGTGTGTGTGTGTTGACTTTTCAGACTTAGGGCAGCTTAGAGTAAGGTTCGGTAGTAATTGGTGTATGCAAGCTTACCGTAACGTAGTTAAATTTTAAGCATATAAATGCTTTCGTTTAACTATAATTAACCTCCCACCGACAAAACAATATTTAATGCGACTGTGGTAACGAGGTGTACAGCTACTTATTCTGAAGTTCTTTTCCGGCTGGGAATTGCTGTTCAGTGACGTGAGGGAGGCGTACGTGTGAGAAGAGATTCACCGCAAGGTGAGTGAAACTTTATTCAAAGCAGCAACGCACTGCGCCGCCGCAGTACGCGTATTATTGTTCCAGACTTTTTGAAGTCTTAAGTTTCTACTTTTCCAGTGAATTAGAGCAGTTAGGAGTAGTCTACATGGACACAGCATTTTGCGCAAAATCACGAGTGATAATTGATGATAACTGACAAATAGACGATTATCTTGCCAGCCACTCCCGCCAATTGCATCACGTCGTGAATGCTAAACCGTAGTTCCTGTCGAAAGTGACAAATAAGATTAAAGGGGGGGGGGGGGGGGATTCATAGAGAATGGCCAGAACAATAGCGGATTTCTGGCGCCCGAAAACACGAGTGAAGACAGCACAAACAGCGCAAACTTAGACACACATAAACGGAATAAAGAGTAAACAGTTGAATCAATGGCGATTACGGAATCGTTAGTGATACTATCACCCGCAGCTGAGTCTTCACACGTTCCGTAACGGCTTCCTTGATCTAAGTGGAAAGCGTGACGGGATCTTGGCTCAGTAATAGTAAAGTTAATCGTCTTTCACGCCGTGAACGACCATTACTAGATCTCTTCTCCAGGGCTGTGCACGCCGCCAGTCTCTGAACGGGCACGTCATCCTTTTCTGTGAGGCCACAATAGACTGCCGCCTGTTAGTCATTTGTTGAAACAGAGGGATAACTTTTGCCAACTACTAAATCAATGGTACAACTAGTCAGAATTTTTTCGCAGTTTTAATGTGAAAGAGTGCTGCATCTTACGATACTATCACGTTCGTTACGCTGATTTATTTGTGTAGTTTTGTGGAAAAATAATGAGTTGCTAGTGCCTCATTTTCTGTAGTACTGCATTGTCAGACTCTTGCGCCAATGCATTCCAGTGGCTGTTTGAACAATAGAGAGTGAAAGGTCGTGTGTTCGGTAAGAGGGTATAAGAAAATGCCTGAGGTACCGATATTTGTAGTGTTGATACATGTGAGGTTTTCAGATGAGAACAGATGTTTGCGATCCCAAAAATGTGAGAGTAGCTGAGAGTTACGGAACATAATGTTTCAAAGACACACACGCGAAGAAAGTTAGTTGATTCCACAGATTGGCTTTGCTTCCTTAGGGAACATAGTGACTGTTTCAGAATGAATATTTTTAATTACCGTATATATTTCAGCCTAAGGTCACGCAGAAATATTTTACAGTTACGATTTCCTTCATGTTATTATTAGAAGTGTTAAATAATAACTCAGTCACGTAGAGTTGCTCACTAACTTTACGTAGCATATTCAAATTGTAACTCATGTACTTTTCGTGACCTGACCCAGCACCTGTCAGGCTGCCCAGTACCAAATTAATCTGTAAAATTAGAGATTCATAATGCTGACAAAAGGACGAGTTTATTGGTACCAAACACGGACCTATTAACTGTGCAATTAAAAAGCTCACTAATTAAATAAATCGATTTGTGTACCAAAACCAATTTTCTCCTGCCAAAACAAGCCACCGATGTCAAGCCTGCAGGGCGGACTGTCAACAGGAGGAGAGAAAACATTTTCCTCTCCACCATACATTTGATATTAAAATCGCTCAAGACGGCGAGTTTTCTGGGAGGCATTGCTTTCAAAGCTGGCCAAAGTACACTCCGATAAATTGCGGTACCGACTGTGCATCAGCTCGAAAAAATGGCGCCCAAACAGGCCCGGTAACCTTAACTTCATCGACAGCTACATCTACATCTACATTGCACTCCGCGAGCCTCCGTATGGCGCCTGGCGGGGAGTACGCTGTACCACTGTAAGTCATTTCCTAAACGGAGAACAGCCGAGCCTCTCTGCCCGTGAGGAGCCATAGGAATCCTTAGCGCCTCTTTCCCCAGTTACGATGGCATCGGGCACTTTCTCGCCTCCTGCGGAAGCGTGCTATGAGGCGGCACGTAAAGAAACAAAACCACGATGAAATTACCTCCGCGCCCTCATTGTACGCAGTCGGTTGAAGATGCAGTCAGTATCCGCAAAATTGATGTTATCATCTTTGAACACTACCGCCTCTCCATCACCTTCGAATCAGCTACCTGTATGCGTCAACTAGGATAACATCGTAGGAAGTCGGAGGCATGTTGCAACTAGAGTGGCTGCATATCGTGCAATCGCACCGACTGCGGCGCTCTAATTCAGAGCGGCGCCAGTCCGTCGGCAGTAACGCAGATTTAACGTGCCGTCATGTTTCTGCTAACGTACCTGTGTCTTGATTGCCGTGGATTTCCTTTCGCATTTTCGAGGTCCAACTCTCGACATCATCTCTCTCTCTCTCTCTCTCTCTCTCTCTCTCTCTCTCTCTCTCTCTGTGTGTGTGTGTGTGTGTGTGTGTGTGTGTGTGTGTGTGTGTGTGTGTGTGGGCGTCTGTAGGTGCTGTTCGTCGATAACATCTGGTGCCCCGTGCGTAGCGTCTTCGTTTACTGACCAAAACGTCTGGGTGCTGGGTTCGAACACCCCACAACTCCATTCCGCTGCTTCAGTTTTGAAGAAAAATTATAGTAAATTGTGGTCGAAGACTTCCAGCATAAGAAGTCAACCCTATTTTGCTAACGGACTTGTCATAGAGGACGTAGGAGCGGACAGACATTCAAAGCACTCTCTTGCCCTTGGGGTCAGAAACTGCACTAAAAGGCGGAATAATCAGCAATGAACAACAGTATGAGGATGCAGAAGGCAGTGAAAACCACTGCATTAAATACACACAACGTGTATCCACAGAACATGTGGCCTGTAGTAGAAATTGTGTCATGATGATCTCCCCATTGGCAAAAGATTCCGGACTAGTCCCATTCCGATCTCCTGGAGGGGACTGCTAAAGGCGAGGTGACCATGAGAAAAAGGTGGAATAACCAACAAAAGGGTATCTTTCTACGAGTCGGGGATTGGAATGTCAGAAATCTAAACGTGGTAGGAAAGCAAGAAAATAGGACAAGAATAATGCTAATGTTCAGGCTAGGTATAAGTAGCCAATGAAGTGAAATGGATAGAAGACAAGGCTTTCTGGTCAGGTGAGTATTCGGTAATATCAGCAACAGCAGAGAATGGAGGACGGAGTAGAATTTGTCATGACTAGGAAGGTATGACAGGGAGTGTGCTCCTGTGACCAGTTCAGTGAGAGGGTTGTACTCATCAAAATCGATGGCAAGCCAACATCGACAATGATAGTTCAGGTAAACATACCAACGTCGCAAGCAGAATATGAAGAGACAGAAAAAGTATATGCGGGTACTGAATCGATAATTCAGTTCATAAAGTGAGAAGAAAATATAATAGTCTTAGGGGTTGGTATGCGGTTGCAGAAAACGGAGTAGAAGAGTTGTTACAGGACAATATGGGCTTAATAGTAGGAGAAAAACTGCGTTCTGCAATAAATTTCAGCTAGTAAGGCGACAACTCTCTTCAATATTGACGAGAGGAACAGATATTTTTCGAAAAAGCTGGAAGATACAGGAAGATTTCAGTTAGATTACAACATGACCAGGCAGAGATTCCGAAATCGGATACTGGATCGTAAGGCGCACCCTGGGGCGGATATAGACTCAGATCACAATCTGGTAATAAAGAAGAGTGAGACTAGCGAGGAAGAATCTATGTGCAAAGAAATGGGATACGAAAGTAGTAACAAATAAAGAGATGCACTTAAAGGTCACTGAGGCTGTAGATACTGCGATAATGAGTACCTCAGTAGGCAGTTCATTTGAAGAGGAATGGACATCCCTACGAAGAGCAATCACAGAAGTTCGAGGGAAAATGTAGGTAAAAGGAAGATAACTGCGGAGATATCATGGATAACAGAAGAAATACTTCAGTTGATCGACGAATGGAGGAAGTACAAAAATGCTCAGAAAAATTCAGGAATACAGAAATGCACGTCACTAAGAAATTAAATAATGGGAAGTGCAGGGAATCTAAGACAAAGTAGCTAGATGAAACGTGAAGAAATCGGAAAAGAGACTGTTGTCGGAAGGACTGACTCAGCACATAGAAAAGTCAAGACAACCTTCTGTGAAGTTAAATGCAAGGGCGGTAACATTAAGAGTGTAATGTGAATTTCACTATTAAATGCAGGGGCGAGAGTGAACAGCTGGAAGGAGCACATTTCAGGCGTCTATGAGGGTGAAGACTTGTCTGATCACACGAAAAAATGACGAAACTGGAGTCGATACAGAAGAAATAGGAGACCCCGTATTAGAATCAGAATTGAGGAGAACTTTTGAACACTTAAAATCAAATAAGTCAGATCAGAATTTCTGTAATCACTGGGAAAAGTGGCAATAAAACGATTATTCACGTTCGATATGGAATGTATGAGACTGGTGACATACCATCGTATTTTCTGAGAATCATCATCCACACAATTATTCTCGGCCATAATGGCTATGTTTGTGAACCGTGACTGTATGGGATAATTATTTATTTCTAATTTTTGCTACCAGTCACTTTTTTATTTTATGTTTAATGTAACATAATACAACACGTTTCCAACAGTGAATTACGTCAGCAATCAGTGACAAAATACAACGTGCAATAGTGTAATGTCAATCAACAGCTTCACCATTACATTAGTGATGCAAGTGAAGCAGAAAGATGACGAAATCGTAAGTGATAAACTGTCATATAAAAGCCTTTCACACTATTTTCGTAACACATAACTGATGCAAATCCACCTGCATCCTACTTACTCAACAACAAGGAAGAAAACCAGCAGCAGAAGACACCACTGATTTCGATTTCTAGCCATCCACTGCCCCCCCCCCCCCCCCCCCAATGCCACACCAGCCTCTACAGCAACAAACAATGGAGTAAGAGTTCTCGGTTAATCTAGTTAAGACTGTTTATCTTAAGTAACATTTCTCTGTATGTATGTATGCATAAACGCCTGAAGATGAACAGAACATGTTCGAAACGCGTTGTATCATGTTACATTAAACATAAAACAAAAAAGTGATTGGTAGCAGAAATTAGAAATGAATAATCATCCACACAATTCCGAGGATGGGAAGAGCCGACAAGTGTTCGAATTATCGCATAATCAGCTTAACAGCTCTTGCTTCGAAGTTCATGACAAGAATAAAATTCAGGAGAATGGAAAAGATAATTGAAGACCTGACAGAAGACGAGCTGTTTGTAAATGGCACCGTAAAGGCGGATCTCACGTTGCAGTTGATAATGGAAGCAAGGTAAAAAAAAAATCTAATACTTTCTAGGATATCTCGACCTGTAAAAATGCTCGACAACGTAAAATGATGCAACCTGTTCGAAATCCTGAGAAAAATAGTGGTTAGTTTTAGGGAAGGTCGAGGAAAACGCAATATGCAGAAGAACCAAGGGAGAACAATAGGAGTGGAAGAAAAACAATGAAATTTCTCGAAGAGGCAATGATGGAAATAAAAGAAAGGTTCAAGAGCGGAATTAAAACAGAAGGTGAAATTATATCAATGGTAAGATTCACTGATGTTACTGGCATGCTCAGTGAAAGTGAAGAGGGGTTACAGGATCTGCTGAATGGAATGAATATTCTAACGAATACAGACTATGGACTGAGGATAAACCAGAGAAAGACAAAAGTAATGAGAAGAAAGAAGAAGGAGGAACGAGGACTAAGAGAAATTTAACATCAGGATAGATGGTGACAAAGTAGATGAAGTTAAGGAATTCTGATACCTCAGCAGCAAAATAACCACGACGGGCGGAGCAAGGAGGATATAAAAAGCAGACTAGTACTAAAAAACTAGCATCCCTGGCCAAGAGAAGGCTACTAGTATCAAACATAGGTCGTAATTTGAGGAATAAGTTTCTGAGGATCTACAGAATTGTATGGCAGTGATACTCGGACTGTGGTAGAAACGGACAGAAAAGAATCGAAACATTTAAGGTGTGGTGCTACAAAAGAATGTTGAAAATTAGGTGGACAGGGAAGGTAAGAAATAACGAGGTTCTCCGCAGAATCGGCGGAGAAAGGAATATATGGAAAACTCTGACAAGATGGAGGGGCAGGTTGATAGGATGTCTTTTAAGACATACTGCCTTGCTACAAGAGGGATCTGTAGAGGGTAAAAACTGTAGTAGGAGACAGAGATTTGAATACATGCGGCAAGTAATAGAGAACGTAGGGTGCAAGTCGTACTCTGAGATCAAAGGCTGGCAAGGAGAGGAGAAGAAAGGCTCGGCACTTACTGTAGCTTCCCCATATCAGTATTTTATCAATTATATCATCGACTAGACAACCAAAACATGCAACACGTGACGAAGACGGATTCCTCGGCAGTCAAAGGACAGAAGGTCAGGACGAGTAATTCACTTACCTTCTGATAAGGGACAGTTGTTAGGTCGTTTAATCTTGAGCTAAAACGTATAACAAAAGAAATCGTAGTTTAGTTCATTGCATTAGTAAAGCAAAGACAGATGTTGGTATACTTCGTGGATTTTCAAGAATGTACGAGAAGAAATGGGTGGACACTACTGATCGCTTCAAATAAGTGTCCAGTGTGCGATGATCAAACCTTACCAAACGATTGTGACATTACAGCCCAAGAAGAAAATTTCGAAATTCTTGAGGAAATGCTGTACATGGCCAAAGCCTTTAGGTTAGATTTGAAACTTGGTTCCGAATAATATTGTTCGAAGCCACTGCCTTATGCTCCGTGTTTGTTGTAATGCTTCCTACACTTGAGTGTCCTGTCCTGTGTCACTGTGAAGAAGCAAGCGCCTTTGCTGCCTGGAAACATTGCCGAGGTACAAGACAAAGGGACATTCCCTCCTCATTCTATCCAGCCCCATGATCAAGCCAGGCTCACTTCGACATGTGTTTGAGGTAGAGAAAGAGTTATGCATCGGTGTAACACAGTATTTTAAACTTGTGGAATTCATTAGTAGAGTGGTGTAGAAGTACGCGGAAGTAAGGAATACTGAGTTGGAGCATAATCAAAAAGTAGTTTCACTAAAATTCGTTATTTTACGTAAATTTGCATCCGGCTTGGTTTAAAGATGCAAGGGTTAACTTTTGGGAGAATACGCATTTTGAAATAAAAATATGATACAAAAATAGGCGAGAAAATGTGAATTTCAGGCTTGACGGAGAAAAGTTCATGCCTGTAGATCAATTCAGGTACCAAGGAAACTCGTACAATAGTTACAATCAAATACACATAGATGTAAATTAAAAAAATTTCTCCTGGCTCTAGATCCTATCAGAGATACGTTGAAGACTAAAGTCATTCCACATACTTCATAAAAGATCTACAACGCCGTTCTATGCCGCTTTGTTCTCTATCGTTCGGATAGCTAACTAAAAAGGAGAAGCAAACACTTATGTTATTTAAACGAATGGCGATGGGATGAATCTGAAACCCGGTGAGAGAGGGGCAGATACTTTGAGAGCGACAAAGACGAATGAAATTTATGAGATCAAGAATCAGACCACCGTTTTACAACACCAAAAGAGCAGACGTCTCCAATGGGCAGGTCACGTAATTCGCATATCAGAGAACCGATTTTCTAAGCAACCTTTCATTGTCCACATAACAACAAGTCCCCTGTGTAGGCCATGAAACAGATGGGAAGACTACGTGAAGGATGATGCGGAAGCTTTCAGCTTAGTTAGTTGGGAGTAAACGACAACATACAGACTGCAATGGAGGGTGATTACTGGCGCACCACATGGACTATAGAACTGAACAAGCTAGTAAGTTGTCTTCGATGATGTTAGAAACTTTATAGAAAAATTAAGTTTTGGACTTAAGTCAAAAAACCTTAGTAGATTATCCTCTATTTAGATATAAGCTAGAATATAGATATTACAACACCATATTCTGTATGTAACACGATGACGATGTACCATGATTGAAGAAGATAGAGTTAGACCTGAGTTATATCCGGCGTATACAATGTTCATACAACTCACGGGAATGCAGCCAGTTCTAAATACCCGTGGACTGTGATGGCTTGCTGCAGATTTGCCTTCAAAATGCCAGTGTGTGCTCCTGCCGAAATATCAGTGGTAGTCACTATCACCGGACTGCATTCCCGGAAGTTGCATGAATAAAATAGAGTTAGTTTAATAGGGATACAGCAATGACAGATTCGATGGGGTGAGACCGCTTAAAGTTGCATTTCAAAATCGTACTAACTGCGAGATTTATCAAGATTTAAAAATGAAATTGAAGTGAAATGTTTCTCAAACACGAATCTGTGGTATTATAAATTAGAGTGGTGATACAATCCCAATTGGGAAAGTTATTAGTAATTTAGTGTGACGAGAGGGCACTTTTTGAATGTTGAGGCAGGGGTCCCGGCGTACTCGAAGCGAGTGTTCTGTTTGAAGGTCCGCTCCCGACCGAATCGAAAGTGTATGAGCTGCCTTGGAGTTTCACTCGCTCAGAGCCTTTCCCTCATGAGTGTGTATCGCTGTCGGATAAGTCGGTGCCGAGTTTAGCGATAGAGTGCGTTCTGATGTTAACGCAAACGGGAACGCGAGCGTCGGATGGCTGTGTACGTACTCCCCTTGGTAATAACGAGGAACTTTAAAATGACACTGTTATAGAGCTCTTAGAAATGGAAGTTTCCAGCGAAATGCGAGTAGTTACAAGCATCTCTCACGTTGGCCTGGGGTGTTTTGTGCCTTGCGCTTGTTCTAAACTCGCGTGGCGGGTGGTGTATTAAAAACTACTTCGCTTAGGCGAGAAAAACTGAACTCCGAATCGGTAGAACAATTTGTCGCAGGTCATGAATTTATACATAGCAGAGTTTTGAGGATATTTCGGATCTGTAATGTGCAAAGTGTTGATAGAGCAGTAAAGAATTTATGCGCCTTATTGTGAAACAAAAGATTTTTTAATATACTTGATTATTGCAAACACAGAACTTTTAATTTTTAGTCATCATTTCCCTATTCCCTTCAAAGTAGGGAGTATAAATCTATTTTCAGACCTGATGAGCTCAAACGTGTACGAGTGGACTACTGATTTCGAGTAACACGTTTCCGGACTGTTTTATGCTACTCATATAAGTAACTTATGGAAACAAAAAACCTACGTTGCCCCACAACTCCAGGTTCTTTTGATTCGAGGCGGTGTTCTACATGGATTCGCAGAATTCTGGATGCTTGTTTGATTTCTGGTAGTAGACTGGCAGTTCTTTCGCCTGCACGAATCTCTGTTACAAACGTAGTTGCGCGAGTAGGACTGAAACATAACGTATTCATTTATATTAACGGTAACACTAATCATATAGACATATACTGAAAACCTACTCGTTCCACATCATTTCGATAAAAGAATCGTTCAACTAACTGACTAGTTAACGTGTGCAATCTGTGGCGCCCTTCCACAGACACTGGGAACCAGAGCAAAGTTATGTGCTACCCTATAGACGAGTATGCAAGTCATCTCGCAGGTTATGCCATCTTGAATAAGTGGATGTAGTCCAGCTGTATCATCACCAGCTTACTAAGGTCGACCCATTAGACAAGATATCGACGCTGTTGGGATTAGCATCCGGTAACGGTGTGAGGCAGTGAAGCTGCTGAACGGAAAAAAAAAATAGTTTCTGCCACTGATGGGCGTTCACCAAACGTGGAACAACATGAGAAACGCCCCAAGTCGAGGAAAACATATACGCACTTAAACCCAAGGTCTGGCTTGTTCAGCTGGCTGCTGTGGTCGAGCGGTTCTAGGTGCTTCAGTCCGGAACCGCGCTGCTGCTACGGTCGCAGGTTCGAATCCTGCCTCGGGCATGGGTGTGTGTCCTTAGGTTAGTTAGGTTTAAGCAGTTCTAAGTCTAGGGGACTGATGACCTCAGATGTTGAGTCCCATAGTGCTCAGAGTCATTTGAACCATTTTCTGGCTGGTTCAGCTCAACAGACCACACTACACCTACGGCGAGCATGGAAATTTGACTGGCGCCTCCCGAGCCACAAGAAAGTAAAGAGACGAGGTCGACATAGAGATCACTAAACAGACCTGGCATGCAAGTGGCTAGATACAGAGCTCAAAGAATGAGACTGGCCCTTTTGTACTATTCAGTTTTGTGGCAAGGTGGAGAAAAGTAAACGACCGTGCCGCGTATGAGTCTTCAATTACGTCTGTAAACCTGTTTATTTGGAGACCTACAACTAAATACGCCAAATGTGATCTAATCTAAAGCAATACAGGTACAGAAAGACATATTCGATATACCTCTGTATATCTGTATTATTGTTTGCTTCCTATTTCACACACACACAAGCGCGCGCACACACACACACACACACACACACACACACACACACTACAGTTCATTACGAAACCGACGTTTCCTTGATGTTTAAGAACGTGCCCTGTCAAATCACTTCATCTTTTAGTCTGCATTCTTTTTCCCTAAATCGCCGCGCGGTCTCAGGCACCTTGCCTCGGCTCGTGCGGCTTCCCGCGTCTGAAGTTCCAGTCCTCCCTCGGGCATGGGAGTGTGTGTTGTTCTTAGAGTAAGTTAGTTCAAGTTAGATTAAGTAGTGTGTAAGCCTAGGGACCGATGACCTCAGCAGTTTGGTCACATGGGAACTTACCACAAATTTCCAATTTTTTCCCTCATTCGATTCAGTACCTCCTTATCAGTTATTCGAGCTAGTCTCTTAATCTCCCGAATTATTCCGTAGTAACGCATTTCAAAAGCTTCTGTTGTCTTCTTGTATGAGATCGTTGTTGTCAACGTTTCACTTCCGAACAAGACTGCTTGCCAGACAAATACCTTCAGAAAAGTCTTCCGAACACATAACATATACGCCAAGTTCGAAAATTTCTCTTTTTCATAAATGTTATCATGCTATTGCCTTTCTGAATACTATACTTGGGAATTATCACCTATTTTGCTGAGTAAGTTAGTGTTTCATTTTCTAATCTGATTTATTTAGTAAGCTTGATTTAGCTCGACTATATTCCATCATATTGCGTGGGGATGTGTGCTCTCGCAGCGACGTCCATTAATAAAATAGGATTTGAAGCCACATCATTTGTTAAGTACCCACGAGTTCTCGGCAGAGATATCCTCTGCCACTGTCAAGTGTTTATATAGCACAGCAGTGGCATCTAAACGACAATCAACTGTTTGACAATGGCAGACAAGGTCACTGCCGAGAGCTCGTGGGCAGCTAACCACTTGACACCGCTAGAAACCTGGGAATATTTTATTAATACCTTGTATTTGACTTACTTTTGTTGAAGTTCATCTTATATACTCTTTACAAGACACTGTCCATTCTTTCAAGTATTCGTGGCTGATTTACGGGTAGAATTACAATGTCATCAACATACCTTGGTCTTATGTCTTCTCCCTGAACTTTTAATTCCCATTGCAAAATCCGTTGATTCCTTCTTATTTCGCCCAGTCCTCAGGTTGAGTAACGTCATGGATAACTTACAAACATGTCTCACTCCTTGTGTTACGTAAGTGTGTGTCTGTTTATAGCTTTTATAAAGCTTCTTAAACTAAAAATTAGAACTGTTCTTACAATTAAATTAAAATGGAAAATGAATTAATGTTGTTTTTTTTTTTTAATTTACGAGATTATGGCGTGACATACCCAGCAGAGCGAGACTGGTTTGCCTGCTACTGGCTGAGAAACGCGTCACCGCCATTAGGGGCGGAGTCAACAGCGCTGTACGCACGCATGAGCCGTTATAGCGCTACGGCCTTAGCGGTTGCAGTGCGGTCTGCAGCGCCGTGCTGCGGCCGAATTGTTGACTATGACGGGTGGCATGTGCTCAGCCCACCCGACGGTGGGCGGCGTGTAGCCTGCGGAAGCGGCGCAGATGTGGCGGCGCTTTGATCTTCCCGCAAACGGAGGGCCAAGTTTGTTTAGGACTATGATGACCCCGGCCCCAAAGGCCGCAGCTGATCGCATTTCCTGCCCTCGGATCCAACCCCCACCCTATCGCGCACACCCCTGCAGCCGGACGTGGCTCATTCCGCGCACGTCTGTGGACGCAGGCGTGTCGACATTTAGCACCCTGTCCCACCCCGTCCCTCTTTAAAGCTACGGCTTAGGGCCACATCTACTGGTCCGCGTACGTAGCGCCAGCGAGAGCTTCAGTGCCCCGCACACATACGTTGCGACATGCTTCGAATGGCGAACAGCAATTAGGGTGGCCTCACTCTGCGCAGTTCCGTTGCTGCATTCGGCATTTCGGACGCATTCTGATTACTGTACCGTTAGCTGTGGCACCGCTTCAGGTCGAAACTAAACGCGGGAGAGTGCTCCGGATTTCCGTTCAAAATCGGACGTTGCTAGGAAACCCTGTGATTACACCGTCTCCAAAGCTGGAGAATCGGACGAAAGTCGTCCTTACATTATAATTTTCCAATTTTTGAAATCTAAGAGATAGGAAATAAAGTGGAGTTGCTGAGCAACTGGGAGATGGGAAAGGTTTTTTCTTATTCTCCGCGCCGCAGGCATATCTAATTCGCGAAATATGAGAGCTCTGTTAAGTGTAGATGAATGCAGCTACCTTGTCCTTTATCTAATATTATCCTTCCGTAAGCAATGCTGCACAGTGCCAATGTACTCGTATTTAAAGACCAGCGTGTAATGGAACCACTGAAAGAAGCAATTTTGATCAAGCTTTTATCGTCAAACATGCTTGTTACTTGTTGCAGCATTTTCACGAATACGTTCACGTATTATATATTTTTCAGTTCGTGGTTGATGAAAAGTATGTGGACACCTACTAGTGGACGTTACTATGAGGTGTTTCCACCCCTCTCCTTCACGTCGGCTTGAAAAATGGCTCTGAGGTCATCAGTCGCCTAGAACTTAGAACTAATTAAACCTAACTAACCTAAAGACATCACACACATCCATGCCCGAGGCAGGATTCGAACCTGCGACCGTAGCGGTCGCTCGGTTCCAGACTGTAGCGCCTAGAACCACACGGCCACTCCGGCCGGCACGTCGGCTTGAACTCTGGAGATACTTCCAGTGAGATGTCTGCATGTTGCGCAGTACTTGCACTATCGAACTCATCCGCCAACAGTGGGCAAGCAACTTTCAATAAAAAGTCTGTGCTATACAGGAATGTACACTGAAGAGCCAAAGAAACTGGTATACCTGCCCAATACCGTGTAAGGCCCCCGAGAGCACGCAGAAGTGCCGCAACATAGCATGGCATGGAGTAACTAATGTCTGAAGTAGTGCTGGAGGGAACTGACACAATGAATCCTGCAGGGCTGTCCATAAATCCGTAAGAGTACGAAGGGTGGAGATCTCTTCTGAACAGCACGTCCGAAGGCAATAATGTTCATGTCTTGTTAGTTTGTAGGCCACTGGAAGTGTTTAAATGCAGATGAGTGTTCCTGGGGCCACTCTGTAGCAATTATGGACGTGTGGGGTGTCGCGTTGTCCTGCTGGAATTGCCCAAGTCCGTCGTAATGCACAATGGACATGAATGGATGCAGCTTATCAGACAGGATGCTTACGTACGTGTCACGTTTCAGAGTCGTATCCAGACATATCAGGAGTCGCATATCACACCAACTGCACACGCCTCTCACCATTACAGAGCCTCCACCAGCTTGAACAGTCCCCTGCTAAAATTCGGGGTCCATCGATTCATGAGGTTCTCTCCATACCCGTAAACCTCCTTCCGCTTGATACAATTTGAAACGAGGCTCGTCCGACCAGGCTACATGTTTCCAGTCATCAACAGTCCAATGTCGCTGATGAAAGGCCCAGGTGAGGGGTAAAGCTTTGTGTCATGCAGTCATCAAGGCTACACGAGAGGGCTCGGAAAGCCCATTTCGTTCATGTTTCGTTGAATTGTTCACCCGCTGGTACTAATTGATGGCTCAGCTTTGAAAGCTGCAGCAAATTGCGGAATGATTAAACTTCTGTCACGTTGAACGATTGTCTTCAGTTGTCGTTGGTCACATTATTGCAGGATCCTATTCCGGTCGCAGCGATGTCGGAGATTTGATGTTCTTACCGGATTTCTGATATTCACGGTACACTCGTCAGATGGTCGTACGGGAAAATCCCCACTTCATTGCTACCTCGGAGGTGCTGTGTTCCTTCGCTCGCGCGCCGACTATAACACTACGTTCAATCTCACCTAAATCTTGATAACTTGAAATTGTAATAGCAGTAACCGATGCAACAATTGCGCCACATATTTGTTGTCTTATGCAGGCGTTGCCGACTGCAGCGCCACATTCTGCCCGTTTGATTATCTCTGTATCTGAATACGCATGGTTATGCCAGTTCGTTTGGCGCTTCAGAGTTCATAATGGATGTAATAGTGCAGGTTGTACACACGCGTCTGGCAGTGCGGCGTGCATGGACTGCCATAATAAGGGGACTGCTCGCGATAGTTGGGAAATACGGGTTCGAGTTGCGGTCCGGCGCGAACTTGATGATTGTTTATATTCGCAACTGCGAATACATTTCGTATGTTCACCCCCTTCCGCCTTTAGCGTTTTTTAAGGGGACCATTCCCTCCCTATCTAACCCATGTTAATTTAGGCAAGTATTTGACCCATTTCTGAAAAAAAGTATTTGATGCACGACCTTAATATTTTTATTGTATGTTACATGACGCTAATAGAGTGAACTGTACTAAAATCTACTTTTTCCATTTTATAGTTTGTAAGAAATTCTTTTTTAAATTTATTAACAAAAATATTAATTTTATTCTGCAGAAAATATTTTTTTGTGAGCTTCCTAATGGGGGAATATTAATGAATGTAATACCAGAGGTGGCTTTTTATGTTATATGACAGTTTCTGATATAATGGGGCATATGTACTGAAAATTTTAGTTTGTGGCAAATTGACTTTAAAGAAAAAATTTTTGAAATTTGTTACTTACAGTTCATTAAAACTGTCCTGCTGCATATGATGGCCCTTCGTTGGCCTCTAGCAGGTCTTCCAGTTTTTTTTCACCTTCCTGGATGTTTGTCTTGCTTTCTTGGCCATATTAGATGCAGACCTGTCTGCATCGGCTATCCTCATTTTATCACACTGTTACAGACCAGTGATCATATCTTCACCAGGATTAATTCCCAGCTCTCTCAATACTCAACACTTTCCAATACTACCACAATTGAATTTAATAACAGAATCACGAACTCCTAGTTCCACTGTGCGAATGCCTACAAATACAGTTTTAGGAAGGCGGTTCCAAATTATGCTGTTGATACAGTCATTTGGGTTCTGTGTCTGCCCATGCAGACATTTCTTTAAAAGGTCGGGATGAGCCAACTCTCTGAAAATAGGTTTAATTGCTGTAATAACAGCAGCAGGAAGAGAATGCTGGTGAGAATAAGATTCTCCAGTTGCCTGAGCCCTATTGTATTTGCCGGCCGGAGTGGCCGAGCGGTTCTAGGCGCTGCAGTCTGGAACTGCGTCACCCCTACGGTCGCAGGTTCGAATCCTGCCTCGCGCATGGATGTGTGTGATGTCCTTAGGTTAGTTAGGTTTAAGTAGTTCTAAGTTCTAGGAGACTGATGACCTCATAAGTTAAGTCTCATAGTGCTCAGAGCCATTTGAATCATTTTTCTCTGGCCATGAGGCCACAACCTTGTACGAGAGATTTCAGACTTCTTTTGCGTATCCCTTAGAGATAGACAATAAACTTCTTGCATTTGTAATCTCACAACCTGCAGCCATCTCCTAAACGCGGCCAAACCTATATGCTCTTGTACAGAGGTGTCCGGATACTTTTGATCAGATACTGTAAAAGATAACATATGCGTTTACTCATGGTTTAGAACATACAATACTCATGTTATAAGCATCAATATAATAGGTGCATCTGCACTGAAGCGCCAAAGAAACTGGTATAGCCATGCGTATTCAAATACAGAGATACACTGATGCTCCAAAGAAACTTGTATTCAAATACAGTCGTATGCAAACAGGCACAATACGGCGCTGCTGTCGGCAACGCCTATATAAGACAACAAGTGCTGGCCCAGTTGTTAGATCGGTTACAGCTGCTACAATGGCAGGTTATCAAGGTTTAAATGAGTTTGAACGTGGTGTTACAGTCGGCGCAAGAGCGGTGGGACACACCAATGCCGAGGTAGCGACGAAGCGGGGATTTTCCAGTACGATCCTGTCACTAGTGTACTGTGAATATCAGGAAACCGGTAAAACATCAAATCCCTGACATCGCTGTGGCCGGAAAAAGATCCTGCAAGAACGGGACCAATGACTACTGCAGAGAGTCTTTCAACGTGACAGAAATCCAACTCTTCCACAAATTGCAGCAGATTTCAATGCTGAGCCATCAACAAATATCAGAGCGTGAACCTTTCAACGAAACATTATCTATATGGCCTTTCGGAGCTCAATGACGACTGGACGACACGAAGCTGTACGCCTCGCCTGTGCCCGTCAACACAGACGTTGGACTGTTGGTGACTAGAAACATGTTGCCTGGTCGGACGAGTCCCGTTTTAAATTGTATCGAGCGGATGGACGTGTACGGGTATGGAGACAACCTCATGAAGCAATGGACGCTGCTTGTCAGCGGGGGGCTGTTCAAGCAGGTGTAGGCTCTGTAATGGTGTGGGGCGTGTGCAGTTGGTGTGATGTGGGACCCTTGATATGTCTGGATATGCGTCTGACAGGTGACACGTACGTAAGCATCCTGTCTAAATTCAAATGGCTCTGAGCACTATGGGACTAAACTTCTGAGGTCAACATTCCCTTAAAACTACTTAAACCTAACTAACCTAAGGACGTCACACACATCCATGTCCGAGGCAGGATTCGAACCTGCGAACGTAGCTGTCGCGCGGTTCCAGACTGTAGCGCCTAGAACCGCTCGGCCACTCCGGCCGGCCATCCTGTCTGATGATCTGCATTGATCTGCATCCATTCATGTCCATTGTGCATTAATAAGGACTTGGGCAATTCTGGCAGGACAAAGCGACACTCCACACGTCCAGAATTGCTACAGAGTGGCTCCAGGAACACTCTTCTGAGTTTAAACACTTCCGCTGGCCACCAAACTCCCCAGAAACGAAAATTATTGAGCATCTCTGGGATGCCTCGCCACGCTCTTCAGAATAGATCTCCACCTCCTAGTCCTCTTACGGATTTATGGACAGCTCTGCAGGATAGTGTGAGTTCCCTCCAGCACTACTTCAGACAGTAGTCGAGTCCATTCCACGTTGTGTTGCCGCACTTCTGCGTGCTCGCGAGGCCTCTGCACGATATTACCCAGGTGTATCAGTTTCTGAAGGTCCAAACACTTCTGATCAAGAGACCATCTTCAAGTTGAGAAGCGCCTGAAGTTGATCTGTCTCCTCTCATTATTTTAAATTCGTTTCTTCATGTTCATTTGCTAATTTGGAAAAAATACTGGATAGTGCTTGTGAAGCTGAACTGATACGTGAGTTTCAGAAAGGCTATAAAATGTTTTTCAGAGGATGCCCTCCGACCGCAGAAAACACGAAAGTAGTTTTTCGCCAAAATGACGCATTCCTGGAATACTGGCTGAAAAGCGTTTCACTGAGATAGCAATCCCTTATGATGAATGAGAAGCAGACGCCACTTTCAGTTACGCTTTGTTCTCTGCTTTGTAGAGGGTGGATGCCTGGGAAAAGGTTTGAGCGTTTCTCTGTACACAGAAACCCAATCCCATGGATTCATTCAGAAAATTTCGTCAGGTGTAAGTTTTAACTTTGTTATTAAAGCTTCCATATGTCAGGAGCTTTATAGGTAGCCCTCTGAAGGGCGAAGGAAGGTGCAAAAAGTAAACAGAGCTCTGGAACTGAGAAGAGGTGGAGTTTCGGAGGATTATGTGGTAGGCATTCTTGGTCTGGAAGTGTTTCAGGTCTTGGCTTTCATTTAGCACTTTTCGTACTTGGGCTGATGAGCTGCGGAGGCAGAAGGATATCGAAAAAAAGGGACATCTGTACGTATCGCAATAGATATTTGGGGCTCGTCCAGTTGTGAGCGCACACGTCGTGCAGGCAGATTACGACACACAGTCGGTAAGACGTATTTGCGGCGCGGCGTTGCGAGACTTTGATGAAGATTATGCACGATCGGACTATGTGTTGTCTTCAATTTGTAATCATCGCCCCAAAAATATAAATGTACGCTTGCCTCACCAGCGATTTATTGGTCAAAGTACGGTATCTGGGACTATGGATACCTTCGCAGTCACATTCATGTAACCACTCGCACAACTAGCTACTAAAGGGAAATTTTGTGGCTGTGTTTCAGATCCATTATGGTATTATGCATTTTCGCGACCCTAAACAGTACATCTGTGCCGCACATATATTGTATAATTAACTGTATGAATGTTTGTATGTGGTTTCATCTCATTTTTCCACCAGACTTCGTGATACCTAAATACTGCATATTGTTGATCTCATCGGAATACATGGACCGAAAATAAGTGTTTCAATCTCTTCGAACCATGAATTTAATGGAAGTGTTTGAAAATTCTATCCCATTTGATGTTAAGTGTTGGAAATGTCGAGGTATCGACAGCAAAACCAAATTACTTGGGTGCATTTTGATGTTATTTAAATAATTACTTTTCATGAAAATGATTAGTCTCCATTGCGTAGCAAATTTAAAAAAGTAGCTGGGTTCATGGGCAATGTCTGTGTCACACAGGATCTGCCGGAGCAGACGTTCTTTATTGAACCGCGGTTCAGAGTTCGGTTAGTATGTTGTGCATTAGTGTTACATCAGGTTAAATATCGGTGATTTCCGGATCTTCTTCTTTCCGCAGCTTCTCTTGGTCATCAAATATAAATTTCGTACGTGGTGGTGTAATTACCTCTCCCTTTTGCTTATGTTCTCCAGATAACATTTAGAATCAGCCACGTTTCGTTCCGCACTTCTTATTTTCCTCTGTAGCTGATATCTTGAACACTTAGCCTCGCTTGATTTTTAATTTTTCTACACTTGGACAACTTATCAGCGGTCCATTTTCTTTTGAGCTTACGACAGTTTGAGTTCAAAATACTTTACAAATGCGCACGAAATGAAAATAGAAGTTCATTTTATGTGATGTCAACCTCAACGAAGAATTTGTATTGTTTTTCTTAATGATCTATTGGATCACGTGAAAAAAACTTGGCCTGTTTGTTCGATATGCTGTTGTGCATGGGGAATGTGTCGCCGTCGAGCGACTGTAGGAGCATTTAGGACAACTCAGATAGCATTTACATTTCGTGCGATTTGTGTACGTACAATTTAATGTCAACTGAGGGAGAAACATACCTCTAATGTTCGAATATAGTATTAGTGTTGGCTGATGCTAATTGTGTTTTAAGGTGATTTAACGTCTAAAATCATGTCTCTTATTCACCGACCCCCGGCCCACGCCCCCCCGGGACGAAATCAGAGTACCCGACCTGTCTTTATATATTAATTGCCTGATATAGGCACATATATGTAGATACACTGTACTGAGCTCTACGATAGGTGCAGGTAGAGTGAGGAGACACGAAGCAATCAGTTCCCGGATAGACATGATGTCCGTGAAGACGGGAATTACCAGATGTAAAGCTAATGTTGTCAACGCCGAGAGACTATCGCAACAATATCAAATTTTTAAAAAATCCAAAGATGTAGCAAGGTCACAACAGTGTTACGGAAGTGGGGCGGTGCTACGGATTTCATGTAGAAACGACAAGTGATCGCTCGCTATGTGGCCCCCTTATTTATGCTAAGAAATTTGCATATCGTCGGAATCACATCACAGCTTTGATGTATCGCCTGTGTGTCGACCCGGAGGCATTTCCAATCAATAACATGTTTTGTCTCTGATCTGATATAGGAATTAATATACAGCGGTACTGGAACTTCATCTGACAAACTCAAATGAATGTGGGACCTTTGTTGATAACAAATGTAACATTTAAAGTAAATGTGACCAACAGAGCTAAAGGGTTAACATAATTGAATCATCGACGAAGCGCTTGAGTGCCTGAGTGCATTGGCAACCACATGTGGCTAACGATACATATGTCACAACTACAAAATAGCTCCTTCCTTTACATTTGTCTTTTTTCTTTATGCGCAAAATAATAGCTACCATTTTTTATTCGTTAGGCCTGATTCTAGATTGCTTTGAATATTCTTAGCTCTCTTTCCCCTGTTTTTCTAGCAGTATCTCTTTATTCTTTCACTGTGTTTCATTTGCGTTCTTCAGTCCATTCTGAATTTTGTTGGATAAGCTTCTCAGAAAATATTTATTTGTAAATAACGTTTTTAGACTTAGTTTACCTTGAATATACTACACTATTGGCCATTAAAATTGCTACATCACGAAGATGACGTGCTACATACGCGTAATCTAACCGACAGGAAGAAGATGTTGTGATATGCTAATGATTAGTTTTTCAGAGCATTCACACAAGGTTGGCGCCGGTGGCGACACCTATAACGTGCTGACATGAGGAAAGTTTCCAACTGATTTCTCATACACAAACAACAGTTGACCGGCGTTGCCTGGTGAAACGTTGTTGTGATGCCTCGTGTTAGGAGGAGAAATGCGTACCATCACGTTTCCGACTTTGATAAAGGTAGGATTGTAGCCTATTGCAATTGCGGTTAATCGTATCGCGACATTGCTGCGCGTGTTGATCGAGATCCAATGACTGTTAGCAGAATATGGAATCGGTGGGTTCAGGTGGGTAATATGGAACGCCGTGCTGGATCCCAAAGGCCTCGTAACACTAGCAGTCGAGATGACAGGCATCTTATCCGCATGGCTGTAACGGATCGTGCAGCCACGTCTCGATCCCTGAGACAACAGTGGGGATGTTTGCAAGACAACAACCATCTGCACGAACAGTTCGACGACGTCTGCAGCAGCATGGACTATCAGCTAGGAGACCATGGCTGCGGTTACCCTTGACGCTGCATCACAGACAGGAGCGCCTGCGATGGTGTACTCAACGACGAACGTGGGTGCACGTATGGCAAAACGTCATTTTTTCGGATGAATCCAGGATCTGTTTAGAGCATCGTGATGGTCACATCCGTGTTTGGTGACATTGCTGTGAACGCACATTAGGAGCGTGTATTCGTCATCGCCATACTGGAGTATCACCAGGCGTGATGGTATGGCGTGCCACTGGTTACGCGTCTCGGTCACCTCTAGTTCGCATTGACGGCACTTTGAACAGTGGACGTTACATTTCAGATGTGTTACGACCCATGGCTCTCCCCTTCATTCGATCTCTGCGAAACCCTACACTGCAGCAGGATAATGCAGGACCGCACGTTGCAGGTCCTGTACGGGCCTTTCTGGATACAGAAAATGTTTGACTGCTGCCCTGGCCAGCACATTCTCCAGATCTCTCACCAATTGAAAACATCTGGTCAATGGTGGCCGAGCAACTGGCTCGTCACAATACGCCAGTCACTACTCTTGATGAACTGTGGTATCGTGTTGAAGTTGCATGGGCAGCTGTACCTGTACACGCCATCCAAGCTCTCTGTGACTCAATGCCCAGGCGTATGAAGGCCGGTATTACGGCCAGAGGTGGTTGTTCTGGGTACTGATTTCTCAGGATCTATGCACAGAAATTGCGTGAAAATGTAATCACATGTCAGTTCTAGTATAATATATTTGTCCAATGAATACCGGTTTATCATCTGCATTTCTTCTTGGTGTAGCAATTTTAATGGCCAGTAATGTATTTATGGGTGCCAATTTATTTTAGAACATTATCAACATCAGTTGTTGTGGGTTTTCATCGGTTCAACGTCGTTCACAGTTTTCTGTGTGAGCGTGTTTATGCATTCTAGACAGGGGACCATAAATCAGCAATCACCGTTTCTCAGAAGACTATGTGATTTTTTTCTGGAATTTGATAACTTTCTGTCATTTCTTTTTAATGCAAATGCAATTTTTACAAGTTCGTTCTAGGATTTTTCGAAGAATTTTCCTCTCCTGTTTTACAATTTCTTTTTCTTTTTTTGTATCTGCCACCACTAGGTGACTTTCGGTGCTCTTAATAGTTTTCATATGCTTTCTTTGTTAGCTTTCACACTTAGACCCACCATTCCAATATTTACTCCTTTCCTTTGGTAGGTGACAATGTCTGCTTGAGAGATTTTGCCTTATTTGGCGATTAGTAGTTGTCTGTTGTATCCTGTGTTCGTCTCTCCCGGTAAGTGAATCTTCTCCTTTGTAAACAGTAGCAAAAATGTGCCTACTTTTTCATGGAGTTACTCTTCAGATAGTGTTGTTTCTGATCTGAGTGCAATGTCATCAAGAAATGCTTGACAAAGAAGGCGAATTATATTTTTGAGGTTTCTGCCAATATTTAAATCTTTACTTTTATTTCATATTTTTCTTATTCTTCATCTTACTATAAACAATATCTTTATTTTCACGTGTGATTACATTTGATGGGTTTTAAGTCTATCATTATCGTAGAAAATATTAATAATTATAATTCCGTGTCAAATCAGAAACTGCGCCGGCTGGTGTGGCCAAGAGGTTAAAGGCGCTAAGTCTGGAACCGCGTGACCGCTACGGTCGCAGGTTCGAATCCTGCCTCGGGCATGGATGTGTGTGATGTCTTTAGGTTAGTTAGGTTTAAGTAGTTCTAAGTTCTAGGGGACTGATGACCTCAGAAGTTAAGTCCCATAGTGCTCAGAGCCATTTGAACCATTTGAAATCAGAAACTGCTAATAAATGTAATTGCGTATCAGATCATAACCAGAAGCGGATACACCCTTTCAGGCGGCTGGAACAGGCCTGTGACAAACAGGATGAGATAACGACAACAGAAAGCTGTTTTCTTCTTAGCGGCTGACGATGCACGTCAGTGAGGATTCTTGTTGATGGTTCGCCAACGTCACGAGACACGTAATGAATTTGTAGTGCATGTTAGAATGACAGTCAAACTTTAAGGCGATCACATGTCGAGGAAGGCCGACAGATGTTGCAGAGGGTACGGTACATCCAGAATTAATGTAGAACGGATTGAAAGCTCAAAGGAGGACAAATTAAAAGAGAATAGATATTCAGCGTGCAATCAGAGCATCCAGAGTTTAACGACACTCCTCAGCATCACGTGATGGAGAAATAGGCACTTCACCTACGAGAAGACGGTCATTGACTGTGGTTGACGCTCGTCAGTTGCATGCTCAGTAGCATTGATCAGAGAGTGCCTGTCTCTGTCTCAAAGAATTAAGTTAGAGGAATTTGAGTGAATAGCAGGAACAAATTACTGATAGGTCTCCTGTACTATAAAGCTACTGGCCCTTCATAGATACTGAATTATTTCAAAATGTTGATGATTCATAATTTAGGCCAAGTGGTCAGCAGTTAGCAGATAGAGTGCCAGTGAAAGCACTCGTCACTGATAAAGCATTTGACATTAAACGAATTGACTAAAAGTAAGTACTTGCTACTTCAGCTGCTCAATCCTCCAACTCCACGAGAATTGCCCACCTGTTGTAACTGAACTCCCATCCCAACCAATGGCAGCTCCCCCCTCTCATCTCCGCTATCAAGGTTGAGAAACAAGCTACTAAGCTAATATTGTCGTTATCGTCCTGACTGCACCACATAGGTAACACCGAAGCCGCAAGAAAAAAAAAATATATGGTGTAAGGAAACTGTGCAAGGAAGCGACAGATCTATTCCATGTTGCTTCTAGTCATCTTAAACTTAGAAGTAGTACAACAAACTCAGATGATTTTTACAGTACGTTTCGTTACGTCTCCCAATATATTATCACATAATCTTATCGTTTGCGTTGTCATAAATCACTCAGGAATCACATCTAACAAAAGGGAGAAACAAGTACCTTGTGACGAAGAGTAGGTGATAAGAAGGGGACGGCGCCTGGTTGGCTAGTTCGCCTGAAAACGTCGCAACAAAATGTACTGTGGTACCTTTCCGGAAGCGCTTGGTGTCGCAAAAGTGTTCGCCTTCTTTTTTATTTTATTTTATTTTATTCCTTTTTTACCGCCCCAGTTCATCGATCTCGTAGCGGATGGGGGAGGCTGTGAGGCAGCAAATAGCAGGATACCGCACGACAATGTGGCCATCAGACTTGGCGACGAACGCGCTGTTTGTTTACCGCTGCCTAGGCGGAGTCGTCCGCCCGTATGTGTAATACGCTTCATTTAATTTTCATTCAGGGCCTTCCACGTAATTTATACAGGAGAGCGGACACAATCGGAAAAACCGTAAAAAAAAGAGGTTAGCTGCGCAGTTACCTGTGCGCACGCCCAAATATGTGTGTGTGTTAGTTAAAGAGAGGGAGGGAGGGAGAGCGAAAAAGAGGGATGGATGAATGGCGTGGGAAAAAGAAGGGTGGGGTGGGGGGGGGGGGGGGAGAGAGAAGAGAAATGATGGTAGAGGAGGAGGCGTGTTTGTTCACGTGTCTGTGTGTGTGTGTGTGTGTGTGTGTGTGTGCGCACGCACGCCTCGGTTCCGCGAACAAGTGCGTGGCGTTGGACACAGCAAATACGTAAAGTGACAGTAGAACTGCGTTAATTTAATGGAGCTGCCTCACCGACGCGGCCGATTTTGTCAGTGAGGGAAAAATTGTCCACGCTCTAGCGGTTTAGCCGAATTTGCGGCCAACACTTCAACACTTGGCTGGCTTCCTCCCTCCCCATTAGGTGACACTCGATGAACACGCTGTATCGCGTGGAAAGGGGTGCATGCACGCGTATGTTAACTATTTCCGCACTTCTTTCCTCGCACCGTATTAAACATTTTTTCACAGTCTATGAAATTCCCGAGAAATAAATTAAACCAGCCTTACTGCGATTTCTTATGTGCTACTCTCTGCAGGTACGCTTGTTTTATAGAAAAAAAGCTCTCCAATGCCAGAAAGTGGGTACAAAGTTTGTCATTTACTTATTTAATGTTTGTGTCAGTATCAATGGAATACACTTAAGACTTTTTGAATAAAATTCTGGCGGATGTAGGGTAGCTTTATAATGAAACAATAAAACAGGTGAAGTCGACGTTTCGACCGTCTTTCTAGCGGCAGTCTTCTGGGTGAGGAGGAGAATATTAGTGTTTAACTTCCCGTCGACAACGAGGTCGTTGGAGACGAAGTGCAAGCTCGGGTTAGGGAAGGATGGGGAAGGAAATCGGCCGTGCCCTTTCAAGGGAAACATCTTGGCATTTGCCTGGAACGTTTTAGGGTAATCACCGAAGACCTAAATCAGGATGGTCGGACGCGTGTATGAACCATCGTCCTCCCGAATGCGAGTCCAGTGTGCTAACCACTGCTTTATCTCGCTCGGTCAGGGTGATTAAACTGGTGTATTCTGGGACTGTCTTCCCTGTAAATAGCATCTTGCTTCAGTTATGTCACAACTGACGTAGCTTTCTATTCGCTGGACAAAACGAAATCAAAATTCCTGTGGCGGGTGTAGTTATCTTGGGTTACCTTCTGTGCTACAATAACGTGTAACTGAAAGATAACAGCGAAACGGCAGCTGTAGCAGTATAACTTAGGCAACAGCCTTGTAGTCCAACGAGTAGCGATTTTGATTTGTTCTCAAATGCATCATGTGCCTCAGCGACCCATTGAGGCAATTAATCCACACTCTGCTAAGTTGTATTGTAGCCCGTTGATTGTTCTGTAGTGTTTGGCGGTGGAGTGGGCGGGAGGGGGCAGGGTGTTATTCGTACCATGACTAGGGACTACTCATTCAGATTACCGTTAAAAGGATCCAGGACGTCTATTTCAACATTCTCGGTGACCAAGCGTCGCCCGTCTTTTTATATCTTCCTCATGAGTATACTGCGGACACTCCCATCTTCCAAGAATACAGAACCTGTGGTCACGAGATTCTGAGCACAATTTCCTAGTTTGGAGAAAAATCTGGCACCTTACTGCACGTCGATTAGCCTGGCAAAAAAGTCGATCTCAATCCTAGAAAATGTCATGGACTGTTTGGATCCTTTGACGCTACTGACAGGTGTAGAGGCGGTGTTAAATGATATTGGCTTCGTGTCTGCTAGTGTGAAAACTTCGTTTTATTGTCCAGTGTAATTGTCACTCTAAGAATAAAACGCAGTTCGAAAAGCTCACAACATCCAGGTAACTATGGTACGATCAATAAATTTTCTGTCTACATGACCAACTTATTCACTCTTCCCTTCACGATTATCAATCAAAGTTAGCAAAGACGGAACTCGAATTACATTGTGGAATCATGGAGTCAAAAAAATTGTCTGTGGACTGGGCGCAAGGTTATATATCTGGAACTGGCATTACACAGAGGTCCAAAATCGGAAACTTTGGTCAGTATAAAGAAGTACAGCTTCTCTCTAGATGTATACGCCGTCGTCCGAGTCGTAATATCTTTTATCTTATCTTTTTAGTCCTTGCGTAACATGAACGTTGGTGTCAGTAGAATTGTTCTGCAGTCTGTCTCAAATGTCGATTCTCTAAACTTTCTCAATCGTGTTCCGCGAAATAAACGTCTTCTTCTCTCCAGGGATTTCCGTTTTGGTTCATGGAGCATTTCCATAATACCTGATGTTTTGATGTAGCATACGGTTTCCAGGGACATCATCACACTTCTGGAATTTGTTTCAGATGCTCCCCCATCTTTCTCACACACTTGGTCTCATTTACATGAATTTATTTCCAGTGTGACAACCTCCAGGTGCTGTCACCCGTACACACAACTTCTCTGAGCGAAGTTCACCTAATAATTCCCCCCCCCCCCCCCCCCTTCCCAGCCTAACCCGCCCATCCGCCCGTAAATTAGATCACCAAGCGAGCAAGCGAGTAATACGTAAATGCTCCATGAACTCAGATGGAAATCCCTGGATGGAAGAAGACGTTTGTTTCGTGTAACACGACAGAACGGTTAGAGAGCCGACGTTTGAGACACATTGCAGAACGGTTCTACTGTCACCAACGTACATGTCACGCAAAGACTATAAAGACCAGATAAAAGAAATCAAGGTTCGTACGACAATACACACAGTGTCACTTTTCCTCGCTCCATCTACGAATGAGAAAGGAAAGGGAATGACAACAGGGGTACCAGGTACCTACCGCCAAGCACTGTATGGTGGCTTGTGGAGTATGTACATACTTGGTAGCGCCGTCGTGATGTTACAGACTTTCATGGATGATGGAGAAGGGTAAATGTATCAATACGAGGTAATGAACCCTCGACCGGAAACGAGCGAATCGAGAGTTACAAGCAAAAGTCGCTCTGATATTTCTGACTGTGGAGTTCATGTACCGGTACTGTTGCTGCTAATACTGCAGGGTAGACCACCTTCCGACGGTGATAGTATGGATCAAAACACGAAAAAAATATGAAGTAAACATGGGCTGTAAAATGCGTACCTTAAGAGCTATGAGCACTTGTTCAACTTCGATACTGCAAACTCTTTGGTTTCCATATTTTGGAGGATGTAAGATGGACTAAAACAAAAAAAGAGTTGGTAAGTATGGACTCTAAAACACGAACAGTACCTTAAGTGCTATGAGCACGTGTTCATCTACGCTACAGCCGAACATCTCTTCTACTGAACAAGTGGCCTTAGCTCTTTATGACTGGCGAAACCACAGCTCATTCCCGTTACGATGGTCGAATAGACGCTTAAAATTTTGGATCAAATTTTATGATCGTGTCTTATGATATTTCTGGAGACCAAAAATCTCCTCCGGTGGAATCAACATGGGATCCGAAAACAATGATTCTGTGGAACCCAGCTTGCTCTGTTCGTCTCCAGGCCCAGAAGGCCTTCAACTAAAAAACTAACTGACTCACGAACCTAATTTTTTATTAGATTCTTTAGTTAATGAGTTTACTCGTTAGTAAGTAGGATTTTTGTTTAGTTAGTTAGCTAGTCAGATGATTTGTTTGATAATTAAAAGTTGTGTGGCATCATGACCTCGAAAAAACAAAAAAGAACTTACCGATTCTGCAGAAAAAAATAATAAATGAAAAGCACCAGTTTGCTTTTGTTCTACAATATTGTAGAACAAAAGCAAACTGGTGCTTTTCATTTATTATAATGTTGTTCTACCAAGAACGACGGAAGATTCTGTTAATATGAAAGAAATTAATATTTGGGTCAACATTTGTAAATCTCTAACTCCTCTCTCTCAAACCCCACCCAATGGGGAGAGCCGCCCGCGGTGGCCGAGCGGTTCTAGGCGGAATTAAAGAAACGCGATCTGTCTCGCAAGCAGCACAACAGGCATGACGCAAACAAAGCGTGTTCGGCTCACCACTACCGACGGCAGACTGACCAACTACATACATCAAAAAAGTTTTGCATCACCCCGGTTGCGAGAGTTCCGGAACCCCTACAGAAAATTGGAATAGAGATAAACATAAACAACATTTCCGCCCTTTTTATTGCTCATATAAACCACACATTGCAAGTTGTACCACCAAACAGCGTGACCTTCAGAGGTGGTGGTACAGATTGCTGTATACACCGGTACTTCTAATACCCAGTAACACGTACTCTTGCATTTATGCATGCTTGTATTCGTCGTGGCATACTATACACAAGTTTATCAAGGCACAGTTGGTCCAGATTGTCCCGCTCCTCAACGGCGATTCGGTGTAGATCCCTCAGAGTGGTTGATGGGTCACGTCATCCATAAACAGCCTTCTTCAATCTATCGGAGGCATGTTCGATAGTGTTAAAATCTGGAGAACATGCTGGCCATTCTAGTCCGATGTCGTTACCCTGAAGGAAGTCCTTCACAAGATGTGCACAATGGGGCGCGAATTGTCGTTCATGATGACGAATGCCTCGTCAATATGTTGCCGAAATGGTTACACAATCGGTCGGAAGATGGAATTCACGTGTCGTACAGCCGTTACGGCGCTTTCCATGACCACCGGCGGCTTGCGTCGGCCCCACATAATGCCAACCCAAAACAGCAGGGAAACTCCATCTTGCTGCACTCGTTGGCAGCGTGTCTAAGGCGTTCAGCCTGACCGGGTTGCCTCTAAACACGTCTCCGACGATTCTCTGATTGAAGGCATATGCGATACTCATCGGTGAAGAGAACGTGATGCCAATCCTGAGTCGTCCATTCCGCATGTTGTTCGTCCCATCTGCACAGCGCTGCATGTTGTCGTGGTTGCAAAGATGGACCTCGCCTTGGACGTCGGGAGTGAAGTTGAGCATCATGCAGCCTATTGCGCACAGTTTGACTCGTAACACGACACCCTGTGGCTGCACAATAAGCGTTATTCAACATGGTGGCCTTACTGTCAGGGCTCCTCGGAACCATAATCAGTAGGCAGCGGTCATCCAGTGCAGTAGTATCCCTTGGGCGGCCTGAGCGAGCCATGACATCGATGGTTCCTGTCTCTCTGTATCTCCTCCACGTCCGAAAAACATGTCTTTGGTTCACACCGAGACGCCTGGACACTTCCCTTGACGAGAGCCCTTCCTGGCACGGACGTGATCGAACCGCGGTATTGACCGTCTAGGCAAGGTTGAACTACAAACAACACGAGCTATGTACCTCCTTCCTGGTGGAATGACTGGAACTGATCGGCTGTCGGACCCCCTGCACCTAATAGGCTCTGCTCAAGCGTGGTTGTTTACATCTTTGGGCGGGTTTAGTGGCATCTCTGAACAGTCAAAGGGACTGTGTCTGTGATACAATATCCACAGTCAACGTCTATCTTTATGATTTCTGGGAACCGGGGTGATGCAAACCTTTTTTGATGTGTATGCTAAGCCATTCAGACACAGCGATCATCGCAACTGTACAGACTACTCTAGTACGCTTCCCGTCACCCTCAAATTGGCGAATTATCCGCACTCTAATAATGAAGCGCCACTTGACTGTTACACTCATTACCCGATGCATTTTGCTGATTCCCATAACATTTCGTGCCTGGTTGGCATCCGCATTGAAGTGATCATTGGGCATCCTCGCCTTAATTATATGCAGGTGCTAAAAGGTGGGAATTTAAGGAGATGGGACCTGGATAAACTGACTAAAACAGAGGTTGTACAGTTTCAGGGAGAGCGTAAGGGAACAAATGGCAGGAATGGGGGAAAGAAATACAGTAGAAGAAGAATGGGTAGCTTTGAGGGATGAAGTAGTGAAGGCAGCAGAGGATCAAGTACGTAAAACGATGAGGGCTAGTAGAAATCCTTGGGTAACAGAAGAAATATTTAATTTAATTGATGACAGGAGAAAATATAAAAATTCAGTAAATGAAGCAGGCGAAAACGAATACAAACGTCTCAAAAATGAGATCGACAGGAAGTGCAAAATGGCTAAGCAGGGATGGCTAGAGGATAAATGTAAGGATGTAGAGGCTTATCTCACTAGGGGTAAGATAGATACTGCCTACAGGAAAATTAAAGAGACCTTTGGAGAAAAGAGAACCACTTATATGAATATTAAGAGCTCAGATGGAAACCCAGTTCTAAGCAAAGAATGGAAAGCAGAAAGGTGAAAGGAGTATGTAGAGGGTCTATACAAGGGCGATGTACTTGAGGACAATATTATGGAAATGGAAGAGGATGTAGATGAAGATGAAATGGGAGATATGATACTGCGTGAAGAGTTTGACAGAGCACTGAAAGACCTGAGTCGAAACAAGACACCGGGAAACTTCCTGGCAGATTAAAACTGTGTGCCCAACCGAGACTCGAACTCGGGACCTTTGCCTTTCGCGGGCAAGTGCTCTACCAACTGAGCTACCGAAGCACGACTCACGCCCGGTACTCACAGCTTTACTTCTGCCAGTACCTCATCTCCTACCTTCCAACCTTTACAGAAGCTCTCCTGCGAACCTTGCAGAACTAGTAAAGTTTGGAAGGTAGGAGACAAGGTACTGGCAGAAGTAAAGCTGTGAGTACCGGCCGTGAGTCGTGCTTCGGTAGCTCAGTTGGTAGAGCACTTGCCCGCGAAAGACAAAGGTCCCGAGTTCGAGTCTCGGTCGGGCACACAGTTTTAATCTGCCAGGAAGTTTCATATCAGCGCACACTCCGCTGCAGAGTGAAAATCTCATTCTGGAAGGCACCGAGAGTAGACAACATTCCATTAGAACTACTGACGGCCTAGGGAGAGCCAGTCCTGGCAAAACTCTACCATCTGGTGAGCAAGAAGTATGACACCGGCGAAATACCCGCAGACTTGAAGAAGAATATAATAATTCCAATCCCAAAAAAAGCAGGTGTTTACAGATATGAAAATTACCGAACTATCAGTTTAATAGGTCACGGCTGCAAAATACTAGCGCGAATTCTTTACAGTCGAATGGAAAAACTAGTAGAAGCCGGCCTCGGGGATGATCAGTTTGGATTCCGTAGAAATATTGGAACACGTGAGGCAATACTGACCCTACGACTTATCGTAGAAGCTGGATTAAGGAAAGGCAAACCTAGGTATCTTGCATTTGTAGACTTAGAGAAAGCTTTTGACAATTTTGACTGGAATACTCTCTTTCAAATTCTGAAGGTGGCAGGGGTAAAATATAGGGAGCGAAAGGCTGTTTACAATTTGTATAGAAACCAAATGGCAGTTATAAGAGTTGAGGGGCATGAAAGGGAAGCACTGGTTGGGAATGGAGTGAGACAGGGTTGTAGCCTGTCCCCGATGTTATTCAGTCTGTATATTGAGCAAGCAGTAAAGGAAACAAAAGAAAAATTCGGAGTAGGTATTAAAATCCATGGAGAAGTAATAAAAACTTAGAGGTTCGCCGATGACATTGTAATTCTGTCAGAGACACTAAAGGACTTGGAAGAGCAGTTGAACGGAATGGGCAGTGTCTTGAAAGGAGGATATAAGATGAACATCAACAAAAGCGAAACGAGGATAATGGAATGTAGTCGAATTAAGTCGGGTGATGCTGAGGATATTAGCTTAGGAAATGAGACACTTAAAGTTGTAAAGGAGTTTTGCTATTTGAGGGGCAAAATAACTGATGATGGTTGAAGTAGAGAGGATATAAAATGTAGACTGGCAACGGGAAGGAAAGCGTTTCTGAAGAAGAGAAATTTGTTAACATCGAGTATAGATTTAAGTGTCAGGAAGCCGTTTCTGAAAGTAATCTTATGTAGTGTAGCCATGTATGGAAGTGAAACGTGCACTATAAATTGTTTAGGCAAGGAGAGAATAGAAGCTTTTGAAATGTGGTGCTACAGAAGAATGCTGAAGGTTAGATGGGTAGGTCACATAACTAATGAGGGGGTGTTGAATAGGATTGGGGAGAAGAGAAGTTAGTGGCACAACTTGACTAGAAGAAGGGATCGGTTGGTAGGTCATGTTCTGAGACATCAAGGGATCACCAATTTAGTATTGGAGGGCAGCGTCGATGGTAAAAATCGTAGAGGGAGACCAAGAGATGAATACACCAAGCAGATTCAGAAGGATGTAGGTTGCAGTAGGTACTGGGAGATGAAGCAGCTTGCACAGGGTAGAGTAGCATGGAGAGCTGCATAAACCAGCCTCAGGACTGAAGACCATAACAACAACACGAACATGAGTAAAGCCGACATATTACAAGGTCGAATTCCTGACTGTAAATGGAGGAAAAAAGGTCCCATGGACTTGTGTACAGAACTGGACGGTGAATGTCCAACGTCAACAAATCTTCCCGGATCATAGTACAGAACTGCATCGCATCTTCACAGTGGCCTCTATAGGATGCAATACACGCCTTCACACGTCGGCAAAGAGGACCGATGACACAAATACAATAAGTGTGATCGTCTGGTGCAAAAACCATCGACAGAATCCTTCCCATAGAGGGACACCCGCTGCTGATATTCCTTGCACTCGGTGCAGGTGATAAAGATAGTAACGATTGTCATGCAGAATACACGGAACCGTACTTTTACACTAAGTTGGCAGACCATTTGCCTGGAGCTTGTACTAGGGTTCACCTTAATATCCTGTAGAACGATGTCCTCCAAATCTGATGTACGCACAGTCCGCTGCCTCCCTTCGTACGTGCAAAATGACCCTCGATCACACAAATGCCCTAAAAGGGATTTAAGTGTTGTGTGATGTGGTTGGTGTCTGTGAACGTACTTGTTTTGGTATAGCCGTGCAACCTCTCGACCGTTTCCATTTGCTTGTCGGTACACAAACACCATCTCCGCTTGTTCCTGACATGAATATCGGACCATTCTGCTTCTTACAGTACGCCGCGTCAATCACACAGCCTGCAACACACAGGGAACACATGTCATGTGTTCAGGGTAACTTCGTCTGCTCCTTCTACCGTGGCGTTTCCGCACACATGTTCATGGATACATGTTCCTTCATTTCGAGTCGGCAATCTGCCCCTGCAATTTGTCGGTTTCATTAATGTTGACCAAGATATGTGGTGTCTGTTCTTTCGGAATGTCCGTAAAAACAAACGCCACATGTATATTTATCATTCTTTATTAAACATGCTGCAGCCTTAGCCAAAGGCAGCCAAGGAGACTAACGCACGCTAGTGGCTAGTCTGTTCGTTTCCATCAGTGGAAGAGGTTTTCGCTACCAGTAATGGAACGAACAGACATGTGAATGCGTAACGTATCGGTCGCGGACACTCGACCGAGTGGAATCTTCAGTATACGCCGAGATATTTTTATTGAGAGGAGCGTGTCATGTGTCGATAACGTGTTTTTCAACACTCTTCACTCATTAGTATCATAAAATTCACTGGCTAACTCGTGAGCATCTGCTGTACTCTTGGTCGATCCATGGTACGTGACTGCAGTCTAGGGAATTGTTTTCAGAATGAGTCTTTTCCCCTGTAGCGAAGTGTGAAGCTGTAGAACGTGATTATGAGTTGGACAGTACATAAAGTTACTGTGTTAACTAGCATTTTGTTGATTTTTTATTTTAAAGTGTTACTGCCTCGTTTCTTTATCATATAGTTATATTCAACATGGGTTAGAAGAACAGGAATCGTTATACAAAAGATTTATTTATATACGTATGCAATATGTGCCGAAAAATCTGGACATTTACACATTAATAACTGCTATCTATTTATACGTTAACTTTCAGGTATTCTTTTGGGGCAGGCTTCTTCCTGCAGTAAACAAACCCTCCGAAACAGCATTCCTCACAGATGTTTTGTAGATATAATGTGTCCTCGAACTAAGGGTTCCAAAGTGAATCTTTGATCTTGTAGTAAATAAATTCTCCGCAGCTGCATTCCTCACTGCTCGTTTGCTCCACGATGTTTTTGTAGCATCTGATAGGGGACAATATTCCAGAGAAGTGAGAGCCATGAATCTTTGATCTTGGGCGTGAAGTTTTGAATTCCTTTCTTGATGACTGCTGTGGGATGAGTCATTTCAGTTTTTCTTTTATTATACCTCTTGGCAACCGTTATCTTACTGCAACGTGTTATAATACTAGATATACGCGTCTGTCACATACCACTTTCACAGTCAGTCGGAGATCGGAAAAGTCGCACTGCAGTTGCAGTTCGTTTAGCAAAACTGCTGGGTATTTGTACGTTTGTTCTAGACTACTAAGCTGCGGAAAATACTTAATTTTTAATTAACAAACTTGGCCTGATGGTTAGGGTGAGAATCCAAAGCGATAACATTGAAGAAAGTGCTGTGCAGTAGTGACGGAAACGAATTTCAGTGGTTATCGCTTATTACATAGTTTGCGTAAAGTTACACACGCTCAATCAGAAAGTTATCTGTTCTCTATAACGAGCAATGAATATCTGTTCCGAATCCAGTCGTTATCGTTTCTAATTTTTGTTGTTCCGATTTTCAGTCAAGCCTTGATAGCTCAATTTTCAACCACATTCCGGTAACACAATCTATCTGCAACCACTTCGTAAGTCTGAAGACGTCTGAGAATAATTCCCACTAAAACGTCTGTGGACCTGCATCATTTCATCCTCCTTCCGAACGTTTTCGTCAGTGTCTACTTCGTTCACCCATTTTCTTCTTACTTATGGAGTAATTATCGCACAGAGCCAATTCTGCACTTGGGATTTGCGATGCAATCTTTCACTTATAGCTCGCTTTCAGAGCGAGATGTGGAAAACGATGAGCCGTCTCGCAAGTATTACAAGAAATTGCGTTTTCCCCCAATTGTGCAGAACAGTCAATTGTTTTTATTATACCTGTGGTTTTACTAACAATGTAGCTATCAAAATATACGCTGATGGTTTGTACAGGAGGAAAGCCTATCGCTGGAAGTGCTAAGTGAGTAAGATAGCAACTCGACTCAGAAGGCGTGCACGGGAACAATGTGTAACGTTGTGGGTATTTCTAGCGAGACTACAGCGTGAGCCTTACACCTGTTGCGCAAGAAACGCGCCG
Source organism: Schistocerca serialis cubense (assembly GCF_023864345.2). NCBI lineage: Eukaryota > Metazoa > Arthropoda > Insecta > Orthoptera > Acrididae > Schistocerca > Schistocerca serialis. Next base: position 999,290,512 of record NC_064639.1, read on the forward strand.
TAACTCTCATGGTTTAAGGCAAGCTCTGTCTGTCCAACACGGAATAGCTTAACGAAACACCGAATTACGTGACAAATGGCGTTTGATGTAATTATTATATCTTTTGTAGTAAAGAGGACAACCATCTGTACTCTCAAAATGAGAAAATTTAATCAAAATGATGAACAGCAAATAAATGTCCATCTTTTGAACTAGGCTTAGGGGCACCAAAGAGCTCAGCAGTTGGCATTGTACACAGTCCGGTGACTTCTAGAAAGACTCGTTTGGTGAGGAAATTACCCGAACAGATTATCATCTCTCTGCCAGCCACAAAGAAAACCTAGCTATACGGCTTCGTTTCTTGTCCTTTTTCGCTGCTGGGTAGAAGTACGTTGAGTCCACCTGACTACAAACCCTGGCGAGATCAGGAATTTTTCCACCACCATGCTACAAAATGTGCTTATTAGACGCTTTGAATAAAATACGGTGTAGAGTGTATCTGAAAGTAGAACGTGGGAAGACCAAGGAATGGTGAGCCCGAAAGTCTGAGCACCTGGGAATCATACCACTAACCGTTAGTAGTATATATCTGCATCGAGAAGTGGAGTAGTGATATTCAGTGTAATGGTCCTCTTTAACAGACGTAATATAGAAAAAATAACATCAGTACCCGTCTACCTATACCGAGAGAAACATCGTGTTTTAATCTGAAGCCGAATGATTGAGCACCTGGGAATCGATTCGCAGTTAGTAAATGTGGATAGTGCTACACCATTAACATTTTGACCAAAAGCTACCAAGCTTATACACCAGTAATTCTATGCCTGTAAGATAAGTCGAGTGAGACATAATCATCATATGGCTCGGAGAAAAATCGGATCGTTGTCATCAGAAGTATGGGACCACCATATCGATAGCTCGCAGACAGTTGTCTGTAGTACAATAACTGGAGAATTAGTGGTGCCGAGATGGACTCAAGACAGCGGAGAGACAAGAAGAGCCTGCACGGTTACTTACACAAAAGTTCATAGTGCTATTCCACCGGCGCTGACGAATAGACGGATGACAACACCAGAAATTCGAGCAGCTGTTACAGGCAGAGTGAGGCCGTGAAGTATCGGGATCACATTGTGCGAAGCTGGAACACTAAGTGGAATTCTGTTGAGTTGAGAGATGAGTCAAGGAACTGTTTGTGGGCGACGTCAGCAGGTCTGTAGATGACCTGGTGAAAGGTCACTGGAAGCAGCGGTTCTGCAACTCCTATATAACTTTATGGGCTTAGATATGACAAGAAGACTGAATTGGTAATGTCACTGGAAGCAGCGCTCCTCCAACTCCTATATACCTTTGTGGGATTAGATGTGACAAGAAGACTGAATTGGTAAGTGCTGAACAGATGCTGAACGCTCGTCAATAAGTAATTTCCCGTGGCATAGTGTCGAAGGTCACTAACGACAACTTGTTGAGAAAACTGAGGTTGAAAGAAAAAGATGTTTATCATAAACGTTTAGTGTTAATGGTGTAATATTTGATACACTATTGGAAATCTTTGTTCCCATACAAAGAGCCCCGATACATTACGTAGGTACGCCTTCTCCGATCCTGGAGTACATAGTTTTTACACTGTCCATACACATGAACGTGACCACATGTCAGAAGCCGTAATAACAATGTTTTTCGGCGCGGACTACCGCGGGACGGGCAGGAAGAGATTCAGTGAGGTCCTGGAAGGTATCGACAGGCATGTGGAGCCAAACCGACTACAGTACAGTTGAAAGGTATGTGCTGAGATTCGATCAGGATAGAGCCAGTGAAAAATGTCGCTAGTTCTCAACCGCAAGGTTGGACGAGTCGTACATCTTCGAGTAGCAAGATCTTTGACAGGTAACAGAGCTAGGTGCACGCGGTAAAAGTTTGAGTAGTGGTGAGGAGATGCGCAGAGACAGCAGACGTGTTTCGAGTCGGAGCTAGATGCCTGCAGGAGGCAGCCGGGTCGTGACAGCATCAAAGTAAGAATTGGCGCTACGCACATAGTAAGCTATATATTGAGCGAAACTCGGCACATACCTGGGGAAACTAGAAAGAATAATTAATAAAATAGGTTTTCTTTGGTTAAATAATGTCTGAAAGAAATCCCATTGTTGATGCAATAAGCGTTTTGTGAAACTTTCTCGCAAATCCATGCTATAGAAGTTTTTTTTAGTTTTTCACATGTGCCTTAAAAGTTTGAACAATAAATATTTTTTAGATAAAATTAGAGTTTCATCTCACACCATATGTCGTTCTCTGCATCCTGTGCTTGCATTGAACCAAAAGGTACATTAAAGTAAAGTTCCCATGAGTAAAGCTAATAATTTCATTTATCAAAGTAAAATAATCTATATGCCATTGCACAGTTGGCTAATTATTCAGGTGAGGACAGAATTTTTATTAAGTAACAAACAGGGCCAAAATGAGTAAAGTTATCTAGAATGACAATTTTATGCCATTGCACTACGGCTGAGTTGAAAATATGTTTTATTATCGGCTAAACGGGAAGGAGTGCACGAGCTAAGTTCACAGACGCAGTCAGATGCAGGTTGGTGACTTTCATTTATTTTGACCACTAAACTTTCATGCAGTCAGATGTGTATTTTGAGTGTTAATTTTCCAACAATATTTTCATGCAGTGAGATAAAGTTCAGTTCAGTTAAATACGCAGTCAGATGCAAGTTTTATTAAAGACTAAAGCAGTCACATGCAGTTCAATCTAGTTTAAACAGAGAATTTCTATTAACAACACTTTCACAGTGGCTGGCTGCGCTAGGTATCTCGGTTCAAGACCCACGGTGCGAAAGTCCGATAGAAGCGGTCCTACAGATTCTCGACTCGGCTTAAATCTGGATAGTCTGGTGGCCAGGGAAGTACGGTAACCTTATCCTGGTGCTCTTCAATCTGCTGCGATCTGTATCACGTGTTGCATTGTCGTGCTGGTAGATGCCATCGTGTCTAGGAAGAACAAACTACATGGTACCCAAGAACAGATTCATACTTATGTTGATACATTGTGCCTTCCAAAATGACGAGATCAGCCATGTTACGCTCTCGAGCCTGCACCATTCTGATTTTTGTTGCAAGGTGTTTGCTTTCAGACATGTCAAATCGTACACGCCAATGGCTATCTGTCCGATGGAACATAAGACTCAATTTATCAGAAACGGCCACCTGCTGCCACTAATTGGACGTCCAATTGCGGTGTTGGTGAGCAAATTCTAGCCTTCGTAGCTGATAAACAGAAGTCAGCATTGGTGTGTGAACCAGGCGCCTGCTGAAGAGACCCATACGCAGCAACATTCACTGAACGGTTGTTGGGGAGACGATGATGGCAGTCGCTTGATTCATCTGAGCCATCTTATGCTCAATAGTCGCACTTCAGTTAGCCTGTACACATCTCCGCAGCTGTTTTACATCCGTATCACCAGCGGCGCGTGCTGCACCAGAGTTGCCTCGGGGCCAGTTTTGGACAGCACCATTTTGCCACGCGCAGTGTACCTGAACCGCAGCGGCACGTGAATGGTTTACAAACTCAGCCGCTTTTGAAACGATTCCATCCTTGGCCCGAAAGCCAATGACCATCCCCTTTCCCTCTGTGTCCGTATTACTTCAACGATTACATTTTTCCCGCGTCCCCCAGACACGGTTTATGTACCCTCCACTGCTAGTTCTGCCATCTGATGTCTGTGATTAGTTATTGGACATCAGCATCGAACACAGATGGTGGTCACATTAATGTGAGTGGACCATGTATTTGGCTGTGTAATTTGTTTGCTGATTTTAGTTATCAAAGTTACCTACATCTAATAAATTTTGGGTGGATACCCATCAACTCTTTGGGATACAATAAGCATGTTGCGTCAGTCATAAAATTTAGTTCTTATGACATGACACATCTCGAACCTGACCAACTCATTTACCCTTCCCCTCCCTTCCAACCCCATCCCCATCTGGACAAATTTCTGCAGACATCTATTTCCTCATAATCAAAAAACAAAATACTACAGTGAGAGATGCAGTTACACCAAATCAGCCCTTATCTATTACGCTGGGATACCTTGTTACTGGGAATTCTTTCTTTTTGTTCTTCTACTTCTTCGTCTTTTTCTTGTGTGTTTGCCCCACACTGATGCAGAGACGGCATGGTTAGTTTATGCGTCCTACGTAAGCGTCAGAAGCGACCGACAGCGCGCGATGTCTGGATACGCAATACTCCAGCAGCAAGAGGCAGCTTCCATTGATACGCTCGGGTGTCCTACGTGGAGCGACGATCTCCCGCTATGAGATGGCTACTAGATACGACCAGCTGCTTCGATAAAACAGCGGCTGCAAACCGTAGAATATTGAACCTCGAGAGAAAAGCTACAAAATTAACTTTACCTAGGAAAATACGGCAATATGGAGCGCTGTGGATAACGTTTACAAAGGGAGAAATCTCCTCGGAGAAATTCATAATTTATATGATCAGCTGCAGATATGTTCAACTATCTCATCAATAAATTAAAGACGAGTATTTATTATGTGACGAAGAACTTTCAACAGCCGATAAGTGTGGAAGAATGGCTAATGGGAAAGAATAACTGGCGAAGGTAAATAATGAAGAATTAGTGACGTTTCCCAGAAGGTCTCTGCGGTGTAATGATAACGTCTTAGGCTAGTAGTCTGGATTGTCGTGGATCCCGGCTACTTGTTATATTTGAAATGACTTAGCTACAATTCTCTCACCTTTTTTGTGTACAAAGTTTTGTCTGTACTCTTTACATTACATTTAAAGTACGTTTTAAGGTCTTGAGGAAGTACTTGATCTTTGTGTCTATCACACACATTAAATTCCTAATAAAACACGATGAACAACTATGAAATCTTTTATTGTAGCGAACGTAATTCTTCAGCACTCAATGTTAACACGAAGCATTTCAATTAATCTAACTAAAGCACATAAAATTTTGGAAAAAAAGTCATACTTTTTGTGAAACGATTTCTCTGATAGAAATAAATAAAACAGATTAGAGAAATATTTTACGCACCTCATTTACTACATATGATTTTGAGCGTTATTCGAGGGCACATCAGATGTTGATATGATCTATTTTATTTCCTTTAGATAAATCATTTGACAAAAAATGTGACTGATTTCTTTCATTTTTTATATTAAGTTTTATTCAGAAATTATGGTCTTATTGACACATCATTTGTCTTCCGAGAGTCTTCTTTTCTCGAAATTTCTAAATTTAGTACCTGTTTCGAATGAAGCCTTTATGACAGTTGAATATCACTCCAATGTATCTTTTTATGTGTAAAATAGTTGGGTCTTGAAAATATGAACTTTTTTGACTATTTGATTATATAGCAGCAGCTGTTCGTGAAATATTTCAATTTTTCCTCAATTCACTAATTTTTCCTCAGTTACCCTGATTGCTTTCAAGCAAGTAATTTTTTTCCAAAACTTGAAAATTCGAACAAAATCGCATTGCGCATGTTTATACGGAGTCGGGATTTCGCTCCGCTCAAACATTTGAACAAAACGTTTCTAGGGTTAATCATATGAGAAAATACGTCCTCTTTGTGTGTTGTCACTTGCAAAAAACGTCTTTTCTATATCCTGAACCGTTTATTAAATACGACGATTTTTGCGACCACATGATTCCCGACGCACAAGGAAGGATTTAGGTCCACCGCCAGTGACCAGTCCGTAGGTATGACAACAAATATCTCCAGAATGAAAAATAATGGCCAAAAATGAACTGTGCGCATACTCTAAGATACGAGTTTTTACTCTTGCGAACTCTTCAAACCTTTATGCCGTCATTTACTTAGTTTCATTGGATTGGGCATATATTAAGATAGAATGACAGACTGATAAAAACAGTTTTACAAGGTTATGTAGAAGGGAAAAGGAAGCGAGGAAGGAAGAGATTCCAGATACTGGATGACATGATGGACGGTACAATATACAGCAGCCCTAAGAAGGAAGCAATGGATCGCAGAAAATGGAGAGGCAAAGGACCTGCTAATATAGCAGATAACTGATGTTGATGACTTAGTTTCATGCAGCACAGTAGGTATGGCGAATGACGAAAGTGAATTCAGTTCTCATCGAGCGAAGATATCAGGCTATAAGATGTAGAAGAATTAAATTTTTTTCACAGAATAGTTTTCTTAAAATCGTGTAATAAGCATCACATAGTAGCCGGCGCGTCCAACTTCGGGCATTGCTCAGTGAACTCATAGCTGCGAGTATAGCTCTCGCGCGTGCTGCATCGACAAGATTCAGACATGCTTGAATTCAAACGTCGCAGAGTTTTAGCAGAGTACTAGCCGAGCCATGGTCGTCGCTCATCTACGACACTTTCGTAAAGATACCTGCGGTTGTGTTTTGTCATCAGAAGTCGTCGGGCGCTGCCCATAGCCTCTGTCGTTTACGTAGGACGTGGCCTAAGGACAGGCCAGACGCAATACTCTGTCGTCACACCGTTGTTCCCTGTATGGAATACGTGTACCCCATCTGTTTGCATGTAGTGTTACTCATGTTCAAGTGAACGAACGTTTTCTGAATGTTTTAGAATCGTTTACTGTAACTGAGATGGTTACCTACTGAGAATTCACCTTGTGGGACGTGATAAGGTACCTGAAAACCACATCCAGACTGACTGGCAAACTGATCCTTGTCCTTAATCCGACGTGCACGTTTGATCTGTTGCCGGCACACCTATCTCTGCTGCGGGAGCGGGACACTTTTCTAAAAGTATAATTCGCTTTGGAAATGTGCCCATACAACCATCTCAACACTGGAGACGTTACTTAGCAGTTTGGTTTGAAAAGTTCAGGTGTACACTAGTTCAAGTTATACCCTGGTACGAAGTTACACGGGCTTAACAAAGGACAGATCCCGACATAAAACAGATTTTGCACCCACAGCATATTGAAACGAATAAACACAAGATACACAGAGGTGGTATGCTATAAAAATCCTGTTGATAACACAGTAAGAACAATAAATCGCCATTGGCACACATATGAGATATTACCAGTTCAATACATATTAAAGAATGTATTAATTTAATACTAAAATATTATCTTCTATGTTCTGTAAGAACTGTTGCAAATTATGCGGTCAATGATCTGAATATTTGTGTAAATCTGTAAGTACTATCTAGACAGAATTGGAGAGCAGTATACAAGAACCAGATTAGGGTGTTAAAGCCATACGTATACGAGAGATGTACATATAGATGCTACATAGCGACATATGTTTTATGTTGAGTGAAGTGTTGGCAGAAGAGCCAACACTGTGTAGCTAGAGGAGGCCGAAATGCACGCGTTTAATTACACGCTGACTGGCGTGATGTCTGGAACAGTTAAAGGAATTAATAGTAGCAAATAAAGTACGTAGTTGATATAATACTTAACTTTAATCCACAATTGTAGAACATCTCTCGTTACGGTACATGCTTCACAATATTAATTATCAAATGCTATGGCGCCTTGCTAGGTCGTAGCAAATGACGTAGCTGAAGGCTATGCTAACTATCGTCTCGGCAAATGAGAGCGTATTTGTCAGTGATCCATCTCTGGCTAAGTCGGCTGTACAACTGGGGCGAGTGCTAGTAAGTCTCTCTAGACCTGCCGTGTGGTGGCGCTCGGTCTGCAATCACTGACAGCGGCGACACGCGGGTCCGACCTATACTAATGGACCGCGGCCGATTTAAAGGCTACCACCTAGCAACTGTGGTGTCTGGCGGTGACACCACACTGAGCATTCCATATCTTGCTGAGAAACACGTGGCAATATAGTGATGTTGCTGTACTATGGTGTTCCACTGGCATTCTAATCATTAAGAGTTTTAGATTAGCAGCGCAGGGAGCTATATTGGGATGATGGCACTGTTGACGAACTTGTATAATGTCTTATGCATTACTATACTGTTCTATGCTAACAAAGTTTGGAGGCTACTTGGGAAGTGATGACCAAGAGCCTGAAGATTACTTGAAGGCTGTTTATGTGATACATGTTCTTTCTCTCTGCAAACACATAAAGGGGTGGCATTTAAGTTGAGCGGATAAAAGTTTTAGTTGAACTGCCAATGACTAAATTTCTGCCATGCTATAACTGTCGTGATGCTCCTCGATGTTTGCGTCTTATTATATCATGGTAATCTTGGAATTGTATGATGAATTAGTGCGATTTTAGATGTCTTCGGCCATATCTCTTACCAATCCTATTACACTGAAGTGGCGCTTTAACATGGCCGACTACCCATGTGGGAGACACTGACAGTTCTATCAAACACTTTAAATTTAAAGAGAAGTTTGACCTCAAAGTATTCAGACTTAGCTATCATAAAGTGTAATGAAATATATGTACAGTAAAGGATTATTTTCCACTAAGAAATGTATAAATACTCATATATACCTGTACACACCATTATTCATATCTTTGCATTAATTAAATTTTTAAGTTAACTCCCACCATCTCCATCTACTGTGTTTTTTATGTACCACTTTTATCTCCCCTCCTTTTATTGTAAGTGTTCCCCTTTCATGTATTTTGTAAAATAGTTTGCCTGAAGAGTGGTGGACTCTGCCACTGCCAGTCTTCCCCCGCCCATATGGGGCATGGGAATGAAATTACAATAAAGAAAAAAAAAAAGAAATCTAAAACTTCGTCAAGTGTGTAGGGGTACGATTCATCCTTAACATTTTTATTTTTATACATATCTGCCATAACATGAACTGTAGAGGCAATGATTTATACATGTCGAACCACTTCAAGAAGATTGCTCTTCGTCTCATCTTGAACTCATTTTCAGCACAATAACAACAACAACCAAGGGACACAAAGATATCAAGGAACTGGAGCAGATAGGTGATGCAAAGATATTATCAGTAGTGTCCACAGATGGCACATTATTTCCGGGCAGTGCAATATACTTCAAAATTTTTCGATCTGCTAAATGTTACTGCTAATCTTTCAAACTTACCTGCACTCGTCCTATACACTGCGGTGACAAAACTCATGGGGTAGTCATATGCACATATACTGGTGGTAGTACTATCGGGCACACAAGCTATAACAGGGCAGTGCATTGGCAGAGCTGCCATTTGTACTCAGGTGATTTATGCGAAAAGGTTTCTGACGCCATTATGGCTACATGACGGGAACGCCGAATAGCAGTTGGAGTTAGGTGCATGGGACATTCCACTTCGGAAATCGTTAGGGAATTCAGTATTCCGAGATCCACAGTGTCAAGTGTGTGCCGAGAACAGTAAATTTCAGGCAATACGTCTCCCCACCGAAAACGCAGTGGTCGACCGCTATCGCTTAACGACCTAGAGCAGCGGCGTTTGCGTAGAGTTGTCAGTGCTAACAGACAAGCAACATTGCGCGAAATAACTACAAAAAAACAGTGTTGGACGCATGTCGAATGTATTCGATAGGTCAGTGTGGCGGAATCTGGCGTTAATGGTCTACGGCAAAGACGACTGACTTGAGTGCCTTTGCTAACAGCACGACATCATCTACAGTGGCTTTCCTGAGAGCGCGACCCTAGACGACTTGAAAATGGCAGCCTGATCAGATTTCAATTGGTAAGAGCTGATGGTACATTTAGAGTGTGGTGTAGACACCACGAGCCGGCCGCGGTGGTCTCGCGGTTCTAGGCGCGCAGTCCGGAACCGTGCGACTGCTACGGTCGTAGGTTCGAATTCTGCCTCGGGCATGGATGTGTTTGATGTCCTTAGGTTAGTTAGGTTTAAGTAGTTCTAAGTTCTAGGGGACTGATGACCACAGCAGTTGAGTCCCATAGTGCTCAGAGCCATTTGAACCATTTGAGACACCACGAAACCATTGACCCAAGTGCAATACTGGAGTGCCTGTGTTATGCTGATTACGATGCAAAGTTCCTTTGGAGATGCATGCATGCAGTGCCGACTACAGCTGCTATCAAACACATCAAATGAATTCAGAATAGCGACTTTCCAACACAACGTCAGATCTGTAGGGGAATATAAGAGGGTTATTCAGAAAGTAAGGAACGATCGGTGAAGAAATGGAAACCATCGTAAAAATCCGGTGACGTTTTGCACAGGAGTATTGGGCAGTGTCTGCAGCATGTCCGTCGATTGTGTTACGTCGTTCTTTTTAGTTCTGAGCACACAGAGAGCACATAAAGATACCTAGAACAATAGTGTCTCCCGCCAAGTACGAGGGCCTGGTGACCAATTTCGCCTGAAGCTACGCAGCTAACGTTAAACAACTGTCATGCGTTTTCTTCTTCAACACAATTCCCAGTCGGATTCTTCAGGGGCAATGAAGATGCTCCTGCATCGTTTTCAATTGGAAATGTTTGATTACACAAAATATAGCCCGTAATTGTCTCCCTCTGAGTTTCATCTCTGCTCACACGAACCGCTGGCTGTGAAGACAACATTTTGGCATAGACAACGAGCTGCAGGCCAGCCTAGAGAATTGACGGAAAGCACTGGCGGCTGTTTTCTACACGAGGGTACTGGAAAGTTCGTACAACGGTACAACGAACGTCTAAGTCGGATCGGCGACTATGGAGATAAGTAGCTGTAAGTCTTAGGTAACTGTCGCAAACAAAACAGTTTTGATTATCACTGTGGTTTCCATTTCGCGACCTATCATTCCTTACTTTCCGAACAGCCCTCGTACATAAAGGATGAACGAGTACAGGTCATGGAAGCGTGGTTGACGACATATGGAAGTTTGGATCTGCCCGTAAGTCGTGCACAGATAGCCAAATGGTAAGGCAACCGCTCACTATAAGCGAGAAATCCGGGTTCGAGTCCCGGTCCGGCGTAAATTCACAATGTCGTCATTCTGTTCTATAGCTGACGGTAGCCCTTATTCCCTATTCCGAATTTATTTGATGTGTTTCGTAACAGCTGTGGTCGCTGCAGTGCCTGTTCCTTCGGACATGCATGCATGTCCAAAGGAACTTCGCATTGTAATCACGAGTAACATAGGCATTGCAATATCGTATTTATCTGCCGATACCGGCAAGCGAATTTCAAGTACAATGTCTGACCTGCACGGGAATATACATAATGCTTGTACGAGTAGAGGTCGTGGACGCGTGGTGGACAACATACGGAAGTTTGGGTCTGGCCGTGATTCGTATTCGGATTGCCAAATGGTTTGTTCGGTCAGAGGGTTTAGCTACACTGTGTAATAAAAAAAACTGAGTGAACGGTCAACGAACAAGGTAAGCAAGTGTCATCGGACGTACGCCACGAACAAAATCAACAAACAACATAGAACAAAAAAAAGATAAAGCGACCGCTCGCGATTAGCGGGTAATCGGAGTTCGAGTCCCGGTCCGGCAGAAATTTTGAATGTCGTCACACTACAGCTGCTGGCTGCATACATTCGCAAATGCGAATAAATTTTATGTGATCGACCCAAGTTGTAAACAAGGCACTGTGCAAGGTGTTGGTGGCTCCATAATGGAGTGGGCTTGGTTTACACTGAATGGAGTGGGTCCCCTTGTCTAGCTGAAATGACCCTTGACTGTCAAATCGTTATATTCGTCTGCTTGGAGACCACTTGCAGCCAGGAGGTGCGACACTGTGGTAGGATGTAACCCATGGCTTTTGTCGTCTCAGTGTATGTTTACAGGGTGGTCCATTGATAGTGACCAGGCCAAATACCTCACGAAGTAAGCATCAAACGAAAAACCTACAAAGAACGAAACTCGTCTAACTTGAAGGGGGAAACCATATGGCGTTATGGCTGGCCCGCTAGATGGCGCTGCCATAGGTCAAACGGATATCAACAGCGTTTTTTAAAATAGGAACCCCAATTTTTATTACATATTAGTGTAGTACGTAAAGAAATATGAATGTTTTAGTTGGACCACTTTTTTCGCTTGCGATAGATGGCGCTGTAATAGTCTTAAACGTATTAGTACGTGGTATCACGAACATTCCGCCAGTGCGGACGGTATTTGCTTCGTGATACATTACCCGTGTTAAAATGGACCGTTTACCAATTGCGGAAAATGTCGATATCGTGTTGATGTATAGCTATTGTGATCAAAATGCCCAACGGGCGTGTGCTATGTATGCTGCTCGGTGTCCTGGACGACATCATCCAAGTGTCCGGACCGTTCGCCGGATAGTTACGTTATTTAAGGAAACAGGAAGTGTTCAGCCACATGTGAAACATCAACCACGGCCTGCAACAAATGATGTTGCCCAAGTAGGTGTTTTAGCTGCTGTCGCGGCTAATCCGCACATCAGTAGCATGCAAATTGCGCGAGAATCGGGAATCTCAAAAACATCGGTGTTGAGAATGCTACATCAACATCGATTGCGCCCGTACCATACTTCTGTGCACCAGGAATTGCATGGCGACGACTTTGACCATCGTGTACAGTTCTGCCACTGGGCACAAGAGAAATTACGGGACGATGACATTTTTTGCACACGTTCTATTTAGCGACAAAGCGTCATTCACCAACAGCGGTAGGGTAAACCGACATAATATGCACTACTGGGCAACAGAAAATCGACGATGGCTTCGACAAGTGGAACATCAGCGACCTTGGTGGGTTAATACGTGGTACGGCATTATGAGAGGAAGGATAATTGGCTCCCATTTTATCGATGGCAATCTAAATGGTGCAATGTATCCTGATTTCCTACGTCATGTTCTAGCGATGTTACTACAAGATGTTTCACTGCATGACAGAATGGCGATGTAGTTCCAACATGATTGATGTCCGGCACATAGTTCGCGTGCGGTTGAAGCGGTATTGAATAGCATATTTCATGACAGGAGGATTGGTCGTCGAAGCACCATACCATGGCCCGCACGTTCACCGGATCTGACGTCTCCGGGTTTCTTTCTGTGGGGAAAGTTGAAGGATATATGCTATCGTGATCCACCGACTACGCCTGACAACATGCGTCAGCGCATTGTCAATGCATTCGCAAACATTGCGAAAGGCGAACTACTCGCTTTTGAGAGGAATGTCGTTACACGTGTTGCCGAATGAATTTAGGTTGACGTACATAATTTTGAGCATTTATTGCATTAATGTGGTATTTACAGGTAATCACGCTGTAACAGCATGCGTTCTCAGAAAAGATATATTTACAAAGGTACATGTATCACATTGAAAGAACCGAAATAATGTTCAAACGTACCTACGTTCTCTATTTTAATTTAAAACCCTACCTGTTACCAACTGTTAGTCTAAAATTGTGAGCCACATGTTTGTGACAATTACAGCGCCATCTATCACAAAGCGAAAAAAGTGGTGCAACTAAAACATTCATATTTCTTTACGTACTACACGATTATGTAATAAAAAATGTGGGTTCATATTTAAAAAAAAACCAGCTGATATCCGTTTGACCTTTGGCAGCGCCATCTACCGCGCCAACCATAGCGGCATCTGGTTTTCCTCTTCAAGCTAGACAAGTTTCGTGTTTTGTAGTTTTTTCGTTTGACGCTTATTTCGTGAGATATTAGGCCCGGTCACGATCAATGGACCACCCTGTATAAGTTTTTGGTATTCTTTGGGCTGGCCGGTGCGGCCGAGCGGTTCTAGGCGCTACAGTCCGGAACCGAGCGACCTCTACGCTCGCAGGTTCGAATCCTTCCTGGGGCATGGGTGTGTGTGATGTCCTTAGGTTAGTTAGGTTTAAGTAGTTCTAAGTTCTAGGAGACTGATGACCTCAGAAGTCAAGTCCCATAGTGCTCAGAGCCATTTGAATAATTTAGGTTTTTGGTTTTATAGACATAAAATAGTGCTCAGTGTTTTTGCTCAGTCTGTCAGTCTTACGCCTACATGTCGTATTTTGTTGCGCATCCACAAGTATGACGAATTAGTACTGATCATCAGGGGGCGACTGTATGATAGCGACAAGTCTTCCATCTCAAGAGGTAGCCCTCGCTGTCGTTCTCCAGCTACTTTTCAACAAAGACGCACCCGCTACGCAACAGCCGCAGCGTAGACCTGTTACACGTTCCATTTCAGCGCTGGAGACGGAGTCAACAGCCATTTCTGGCGAGCAGAACCACCGTATCACCTGACGCGGTCGCCACTCTGCTCGCAGCAGGCACTCGACTCGGCGGGAGGCTTCATTAATGGCACAGTGGTGGGCGTAGCCGCGCGTGCTGCGGCGTAGCTTGGCGCGGCGCGGCTCGGCGTGCAGTCGCTTTCGCTGCCTGTTGTCTGGCTGCGGGCTCGCAGGAAGGCAGGCGCAGAGCAGTAAACAAGAGAGCCGGCCTGAGCCGCCGCCAGGAATATCCAGGCGACGCTGCCAAGTAGGAGGGAAGGGGGGGGGGGGGGGGGGTGGCAGGAGGGAGGGCAGCTGCTGCGAGCCGCGCTTTGTGCGTCGCGGCCGCGATGCCTCGGCGAGGCACCGGCCCCTCCGGCTGCGGAATAGCTGGCTCTTGCATGAGGTAATCCGGAACGCATTTGTACATCTAATCGGCAACCTCGTACCGGTTCTGTCGGATTCACGCTATTCCCACATGCGACGAGAGGAAGTGTCAGTGGAATTGCTAGCATGATGCATGACCCACATAAACCTATATAAACAAAATAGCCCTGACAGAGATTCAGGAACCAGTTTTTAAATTGTAAGACATTTCCAGGGGCAAATGTGGACTCTGACCACTATCTGTTGGTTATGAACTGTAGATTAAAAATGAAGAAACTGCAAGAAGGTGGGAATTTGAGCCGATGGGACCTGGTTAAACTGAAAGAACCTGAGGCTGTAGAGAGTTTTAGGGAGATCATTAGGGAACGATTGACAAGAAGAGGGGAAGGAAATACAGTAGAAGAAGAATGGGTAGGTTTGAGAGATGAAATAGTGAAGGTACCAGGGGATCACGTAGGTAAAACGACGAGGGCTAATAGAAATCCTTGGGTAACAGAAGATATATTGAATTTAATTGATGAAAGGAGAAAATGTAAAAATGCAGTAAATGAAGCAGGCAGAAAGGAATACAAACGAATCAAAAATGAGATCAACAGGAAGTGCAAAATGGCTAAGCAGGGATGGCTAGAGGACAAATGTAAGGATGTAGAGGCGCGTGTCACTAGGGGTACCATAGATACTGCCTACAGGAAAATTAAGGAGACCTTTGGAGAAAAGAGAACCACTTGCATGAATGTCAAGAGCTTAGATGGAAAACCAGTTCTAAGCAACGAAGGGAAAGCAGAAAGGTGGAAGGAGTATATAGAGGGTCTGTACAAGGGAGATGTTCTTGAGGACAATATTATAGAAATGGAAGAGAATGTAGACGAAGATGCAATAGGAGATATGATACTGCGTGAAGAGTTTGACAGAGCACTGAAAGACCTAAGTCGAAACAAGGCCCCAAGAGCAGACAACATTCCATTAGAACTACTGACAGCCTTGGGAGAGCCAGACCTTACAAAACTCTACCATCTAGGGAGCAAGATGTATGAGACAGGGGAAATACCCTCAGACTCCAAGAAGAATATAATAATTCCAATCCCAAAGAAAACAGGTGTTGACAGATGTGAAAATTACCGAACTATCAGTTTAATAAGCCATGGCTGCAAAAAACTAACACGAATTCTTTACAGACGAATGGAAAAACTGGTAGAAGCCGACCTCCTGAAAGATCAGTTTGGATTCCGTAGAAATGTTGGAACCCTACGACTTTTGTTAGAAGATAGATTTATAAAAGGCAAACCTACGTTTCTAACTTAGAGAAAGCTTTTGACAATGTTCACTGGAATACTCTCTTTCAAATTCTGAAGATGGCAGGCGTAAAATACAGGGAGTGAAAGGCTATTTACAATTTATACAGGAACCAGATGGCAGCTATAAGATTCGAGGGGCGTGAAAGGGAAGCAGTGGTTGGCTAGGGAGTGAGACAGGGTTGTAGCCTCTCCCCGATGTTATTCAGTCTTCATTCTGAGCAAGTAGTAAAGGAAACAAAAGAAAATTTCGGAGTATGAATTAAAATCCGTGGCGAAGAAATAAAAATTTTGAGGTTCGCCGATGACATTGTAATTCTGTCAGAGACAGCAAAGGATCTGGAAGAGCAGCTGAACGAAATGAACAGTGTCTTGAAAGGAGCATATAAGATGAACATCAACAATAGCAAAACGAGGATAATGGTATGTAGTCGAATTATGTCGGGTGATGCTGAGGGAATTAGATTAGGAAATGAGACACTTAAAGTAGTAAATGATTTTTGCTATTTGGGGAGCAAAATAACTGATGATGGTCGAAGTTGAGAGATATAAAATGTAGAATGGCAATGGCAAGGAAAGCGTTTCTGAAGAAGAGAAATTTGTTAACATCGAGTATAGATTTAAGTGTTAGGATGTCGTTTCTGAAAGTGTTTGTATGGAGTATAGCCGTGTACGGAAGTGAAACGTGCACGATAAGTAGTTCAGACAAGAAGAGAATAGAAGCTTTCGTGATATGGTGCTACAGAAAAATGCTGAAGATTAGATAGGTAGATCACATAACTAACGAGGAGGTATTCAGTAGAATTGGGGAGAAGAGGAATTTGTGGCACAACTTGACTAGAAGAAGGGATAGGTTGGTAGGGCATTTTCTGAGGCATCAAGGGATCACCAGTTTAGTACTGAAGGGCAGCGTGGAGGGTAAAAATCGGAGAGGGAGACCAAGAGATGAATACACTAAATACATTCAGAAGGATGCAGGCTGCAGTAGGTACTGGGAGATGAAGAAGCTTGCTTAGGATAGAGTAGCATGGGGAGCTGCGTCCAACCAGTCTCGGGACTGAAGGCCACAACAACAACACCCCTGTCGAGGTGCTGCCATATTCGAAGCCAAGTGGATACTTACCCGCCATTTTTTGTAACGTCATGTTGAGGTACACTAGACATCTGCTAGCGTGGAAACAAAGAAATGGTTCAAATGGCTCTGACCACTATGGGACTTAAAAGCTGATGTCATCAGCCCCCTAGAACTTAGAACTACTTAAACCTAACTAACCTAAGGACATCACACACATCCATACCCGAGGCAGGATTCAAACCTGCGATCGTAGCGGTCACGTGGTTCCACACTGAAGCGCTTAGAACCGCTCGGCTACACCGGCCGGCGCTACCTTGGAATCATACAGTTTTGTTTGTTATACAATAGCATTTGCTGCTACCAGTTGCGATTTTTCATTTGTCGCCTGTGCAACGTGTTTTGGGAAATAACAGCCAGTATGAAGGTGCGTTTATCGTGTACTACGACATCTACAGCCATTAGAACATCAGTTTCAGTGTATCTGTGTTACAGTATATTAAGCAACGTTTGATATACGAATCGGAGCAGGCGTCCAGCTGATTGTGTGAATAGATAAATGTCTTTTGAAAAATATTTTAATTGGGCCGAAATTAGTGCTCAGCTAATGCCACAGACAAAGCACGACAACGAATCAACCTCAGCGATCTCGTGGAACCGACGCATGAAATTTGATACCACATCAGTCATTTGGATTCGTTGATGAGCAGACCAATATCCAGCGGCTCTGTTGTTCTTGTAGTGTAGAGGTGGGGTGTTGGTTTAGATGATGACCTAGCTGCCGGCCTTAAATTTTAAGACACTGCGTGTTCGACGATATGCCAGGTTGACTCATTGTATGGAATCTCCTTAACGTCCCGTATGCCAAGCTGAATCAGTTGTTACATAGCTATAGACGCTTCCTCGTACAAAGGAGACACTCAAATAGTGAGTTGTGGCGTTCCTTCCTCTCTTTCTGATTCAAATGCAGGTGCTTGGCAGATGGGCCATAGGGTGCCACACACATGGAGCACCCACTGCTTTCGGCAATACATGGTCGCTTCTTTGGAATTGGCTTGCCCATAGCTTGAGCAAGGCAACAGTCAGAGTTTGTTCATTGACCTCGCCCCTATTTGAGTTGGCATCTTGTTCCAGGAATGGGAGAACCTCTTAACAATGGAAAAAATAGAACGGAGAAGCTGTAAGGCCGCCTGTTTCTCGTCTTCGAAGGAGCACTACTCGATCCCGATCAACACTACCGCTGGACGTTTATGAAGAATCGCCCCAACATGTGAGCAGGCTCTCCACATGAGGCAAGCCCACTTCGTCATTACCTTCCTTTGTTGCCTAGTCCATAGTCTAAACTCTGGATAGGGCCTTTATAAATTACGCATTGACTAGCTGTGGAAGAGCAACGTGTGTGTGTGTGTGTGCGTGTATGCGTATGTGTGTGTGTGTGTGTATGCACGCGCCCCCACGCGCGCAATTTTGCGCTTCTGCGTGCGAGTCAGCGTGCACCCCAATATTTGAGTATTGTTTCGTTTAATTAAGGCACCCTTTGCCGATAGCTAAGTCCCACTTGTAACACAGTGAACATGGTTCTCATAGGCCAATTTCAATTACATTCTCACTCTCATTGCATCATTATAATATAAATTTAACTTTCTTTGTGTTGAAAAGTACAGAACGCGGGCCCCTCCAGCCAGCAACCGAAGAAGTCAAAATTGCTGTGGAAAGCAGAAACGATGTTTATTGCCATCAACACATGCTAGAAGATTATTCTTCCACAGATTCCACCATCACTTCCTCCTCAGTATTGATCAAAATTATCTGACGACAGAAATGATAGCATGGACTATCAGCTCGGAGACCATGGCTGCGGTTACCCTTGACGCTGCATCACAGACAGCAGCGCCTGCGATGGAGTACCCAACGACGGACCTGGGTTCTGTTTACAGCATCATGATGGTCGCATCCGTCTTTGGCGACATCGCGGTGAACGCACGTTGGAAGCGTGTGTTCGTGTTCGCCGTATGGCGTATCACCCGGCGTGTTGATATGGGGTTCCATTGGTTACACGTCTCGGTCACCTCTTGTTCGCATTGACGGCGCTTTGAACAGTGGATATTACATTACAGGTGTGTTACGACCCGTGGCTCCACCCTTCATTCGATTCCTGCGAAACGCTACATTTCAGCGGGTTAACGCACGACCGCATGTTGCAGGTCCTGTACGAGCCTTTCTGGATACAGAAAATGTTTGACTGCAGCCCTGACCAGCACGTTCTCCAGATCTCTGATTGAAGACGTCTGGTCAATGGTGGCCGAGCAACTGGCTCGTCACAATACGCCAGTCACTACTCTTGATGAACTGTGGTATCGTGTTGAAGCTGCAAGGGCAGCTGTACCTGTACACGCCATTCAAGCTCTGTTTGACCCAATGCCCAGGCGTATCAAGGACGTTATTTCGGCCAAGGTGGTTGTTCTGGATACTGATTTCTCAGGATCTATGCACTCAAATTGCGTGAAAATATAAACACATGTCAGTTATAGTATATTATATTTGTCCAATGAATAGCCGTTTATCACCTGCATTTCTTCTTGGTGTAGCAATTTTAATGGCCAGTAGTGCAGAATTGTAGCGAGTGGTCGCGTTCTGATCAGGAAATTGAGCGAAGAGTGAGGGTGAGTGGTCCAGTGCGGGCCTGGAGTCGTGAGTCATACAGCATTATCTATAAGAACATTTATCGGTCAAGCAGGGTTTACAAAGAGCCGCAGGCGGCAACCGAGCATGAGCGTACGTGCCGCAAAGCAATGCTGACGCCTCGTTAGGAAGTCTTGACGCCACTGCCGCTGAAGATCAGCGTCATTGCTGCGTGCTGTGCTGGGAGAAGAAGGCGCGGCCCGCCCAGACTCACTGCGATAGCCCACTGCTGCTACCATCCCAGCACTCTCGAAAACAGCCCATCGTGCACTTCGGTGGAGGCTACTGACTGTGGTCAACGGTGCTGGTTGTCTTGAAGGCTAGACTCGGGCCACGCACCATGGATCGCCCAAGACTGCAGCAGATGCTCAAGAATCGGGCAGGGGGCCATGTGGACGCTCCTCGCCTTGTCGTTACGAAGATAGCAGATCACTGATTATATGAAATGACCCAGCAGTGGAGGAGGGCTGTCTGCTCATCAGTCTTCTCTTCCGCAATGGCCCTGTAGGCGGCAGTAGCAGACCTTGGCTGTGACATGCATCAAGTTGGCTGCGTCTCGGTGTTGAAGTCAGCTAACAAGAAGCAGACGGGCCATCACCGATCAAGTGTGTCATGGTTTCACTGAAACTCTGTCGTTCTCTCTGGCTCTGATGACGTGGTCAGAATGGTAGCATGAGAGGTGTTCTTGAGCATCGGAAGCCTCTTTGTCTAACGGGTCGAGCCTGAGTCTCTGACGTAATGGCTCTGGTTGCATGAGTTTGTTTCTCCCCATTTATCAGACCCGTCAGTACTCCTTACCTCGCTTTGGTAATTTCAATAAAGATTTTGGTTCACTGAACTCAGTTCTTTCTGTCTACGTTTGACTTCGAAATGGTATTTCGTCGCTGAAGTTACATGGTGTTACTCCACAGCCTCTGTTACGTGGTGCTTGTGTTTCTGTGTACCCTGTTCCGAGGTTTGCAGCATCGGTGATACGCTGTGTTGACATAGCGGTCTTCGTACTAGCTCACCGCTAACCTTCTTTGCTCAGGCCTCGCCTGTTACAGTTTTAATAAGATTTCAAGCGTGCCAAATACTCTAATACAGTATCAGCATTATTACACTTACTGCAGAAAGCCTTTACCTGCTCCATTTCAATTCACCAACTAATTGAATATTTCACTTCCGTGGTCAGTCCTTACGACAAAATAATTGTCTCCATGAGCTGATTTAATTGTGTGTATAGTGCTCTGCTGTAGATTTAGTGACTTATGCTCTATTTCTATAAATGTGTATCTCGCTTACTGTCTTTTTGTGAACTGCTAACGACAATCGTGACGTCATGCTAGCACACTGGCGAATGTGATAGACATACAACGATACACTGGACTCACATTGCGAGGACGACGGTTCAATCCCGCTTCCGGCCATCCTGATTTACGTTTTCCGCGATTTCCCTAAATAGCTCCAGGCAAATGCCGGGATGGTTACTTTGAAAGGGCACCGCCGACATCCTTCCCCGTCCTTCCCTAATCCGATGAGACCGATGACCTCGCTGTTTGGTCTCCTCTCCTCTCCCAAACAATCCAACCCAAACCAACGTGCAACCAGAAAATGAACGACTGCCTGCTAAAACCAAAACAAGCCACCTTGGAGCTTTTTTTCAGTATGTCAAGCCACGCTATGCTTACATCGCCTGGCTGAGTCAGTTTGTAAAACAAACTAAAACAAAAAATTATTGGACAATGGTTCCTCATCTTAGATACATCCATCCACAGATGGAGCAGGCCGTGCAGCAGGCCGTGTCTTGTTCTGCACCTATGGGTATCAAGAGTGTGCACTAGATGCCTTTCCAGTCGTACGAAAGTAGCTGTGAGCTGCTACGCCCAAGGTAGCTCTAAGCATGTACAGCACGTTTCCACTGCTGTTATTTGGCCAGTCTCTAGCTATAGCTCCTTGTAACAGTGTATAGTTACAACCATACATCTAAAAACCTGAATCAAAAAGCTGTTAAAAATTTCAGTCTATTGTTATTCACACTCCCACAGAACACAGCAGTAAGTAAAAACGTGTATGGAACAGGTCACGCCTGAAACGGTATAAGAAATGACTACGAAATCCTAAAAGAAACGATGGAAACTTGATTTGCTTGACGAATTAGAGGCAACCATGCACGAGATATATCTTAACAATATTCCTATTGCACAGATGAATGACAACAGAACGAATTTTTTAATAGTTTCTGGTTTTTTTTTTAATGCAGATTAATAGCTGTAAATATTTAGAGATTCACGGAAGTAAAAGCTGGAGACTGGGCAAATCTACATCTACATCTACATCCATACTCCGCAAGCCACCTGACGGTGTGTGGCGGAGGGTACCTTGGGTACCTCTATCGCTTCTCCCTTCCATTCCAGTCTCGTATCGTTCGTGGAAGGAAGGATTGTCGGTATGCCACCGTGTGGGCCCTAATCTCTCTGATTTTATCCTCATGGTCTCTTCGCTAGATATACGTGGGAGGAAGCAATATACTGCTTGACTCCTCGGTGAAGGTATGTTCTCGAAACTTCAACAAAAGCCCGTACCGAGCTACTGAGCGTCTCTCCTGCAGAGTCTTCCACTGGAGTTTATCTATCATCTCCGTAACGCTTTCGCGATTACTAAATGATCCTGTAACGAAGCGCGTTACTCTCCGTTGAATCTTCTCTATCTCTTCTACCAACCCTATCTGGTACGGATCCAAAACTGCTGAGCAGTATTCAAGCAGTGGGCGAACAAGCATACTGTAACCTACTTCCTTTGTTTTAGGATTGCATTTCCTTAGGATTCTTCCAATGAATCTCAGTCTGGCATCTGCTTTACCGACGATCAACTTTATATGATCATTCCATTTTAAATCACTCCTAATGCGTACTCCCAGATAATTTATGGAATTAACTGCTTCCAGTTGCTGGCCTGCTGTATTGTAACCAAACGATAAAGGATCGTTCTTTCTATGTATGCCGTCCGCGGTGGCCGTGCGGTTCTAGGCATTTCAGTCCGGAACCGCGTGACTGCTACGGTCGCAGGTTCTAATTCTGCCTCGGGCACGGATGTGTGTGACGTCGGTAGGTTAGTTAGGTTTAAGTAGTTCTTAGTTCTAGGGGACTGATGACCTCATATGTTGAGTCCCATAGTGCTCGGAGCCATTTGAACTATTTTTTTCTGTGTATTCGCAGCGCATTACACTTGTCTACATTGAGATTCAATTGCCATTCCCTGCACCATGCGTCAATTCGCTGCAGATCTTCCCGCATTTCAGTACAATTTTCTATTGTTGCAACCTCTCGATATACCACAGCATCATCCGCTAAAAGCCTCAGTGAACATCCGATGTCATCCACAAGGTCATTTGTGTATATCGTGAATAGCAACGGTCCTACGACACTCCCCTGCGGCACACCTGAAATCACTCTTACTCCGAAAGACTTCTCTCCATTGAGTTTTGAAATACGTGGTACGTTCACACCAATGTGACCACCGCCTGTGCTCGAAGTAAACGTGCAATAACGACTCAAACGCGCCAGGTGACAGCCAGGTGAAGCGTGTCGCGGAACGTGGAAAACAATACAGTCGTTGTCGTTATGCAGAAAAAGAGCGATTTACGCGATGTCCAAAAGAGCTTTACTATTGCCTTTCTGGACAAGAGTGGAAGCATTTCCGAAACGGCTGGATTTGTAAACTGTTCCTGTCCTGTTGTGGTTCAAGTACACCATGTGTGTGAAATCTTATGGGACTTAACTGCTAAGGTCATCAGTCCCTAAGCTTACACACTACTTGACCTAAATTGTCCTAAGGACAAACACACACACCCATGCCCATGGGAGGACTCGAACCTCAGCCGGGACCAGCCGCACAGTCCGCGACTGCATCGCCTCTGACCGCTCGGCTAATCTCGCGCGGCATGGGGGGTACCCAAAACAGGCGCCGAGGCAATTGTGTTGCACGACGGGTCATAGGTCACAGGGATGGTACTTAAAGTGGATGGATAAGAGGAGGACCGACAGTGCATTATGTGTATTATTTTATTTTATTTATGTCACTCATTAAATAAAATAAAATTACAAACTGAGTTTCAGTAATCTCATGACTAGAGCATTGTCTCTGTCGATATGCGTAATTGAATTTTGATCAAATAGGGCAGAGGTTTGTAACTTGAGCCGGCATGTTCCTTGAACCAGTTTCATATCCCTGATCAGTACTCTCTTATTTCAGTCGTTATCACACCAAATATTATCTATAATTATGTGAGTGTAGACTGCTGTTGTTAGAGGAGCAAGCGGCAAATATTTCAGTTTCCTACGTATATCCTTTTTTCACCTAAAACTTTCGTTTTTAATTCAATATTATTCCAACTATCTATGCAGAAATAAAATTAAAATTAAATGGTTTATTATTATAACACATATTTATTTTAGTAACTATGCTGCGAATTTTCTGGCCATTATTTAGTTTGTGTTAACCAAATATTGAAGTGGAAGAAAAGTTGTACCTTGAGTCAGCTGGTGATAGTGCATCATGATCTTGGCCTAAGGTATACTTTGTAATGGACATATACAATAGGGGACAAGAGATTAACTATATAGAAATGAAATTAATATATGGCTTTTATACTTTTACCGACGTGTATTTTAAACCCAATTTGCTAAATAGAAAAATTACTTTTATGTGTGTATATTTGGACATTCAGTTTATTAGCTCTCTGTTTATATGCAGTTAAGTCTATTCATAATATATAATTTGTCCACTTATTTCAAGCTGTGGTTCAATGTACACACTTCGTACAGCAATTTGAAAAATTATATCTACGATGCAGCCTTCTCATTAACTGATTATATTAAATTGTAGTTCACGTGATGGGAAATAATAAAGGTGATGAAATGATTAAATAAGCGAGTCAAAAACTGAGACTCTGAGCCCATGGCTGTGTACAAATTATAGGTTGACTCTTACATGGAAGTTAACAGCAACCAGCCACTTTTTACAATGCTTTTTATTTCTTTAAATAAAGCCGTTACTGGTTCCGAACTGACAGGTTAATTTTCAGATGACTTGTTGACTTTTTACATTGTCTTTCGCGTTTTGTTTTCCCAGATTAGGACACAGACAATGGAGACTGTTCTCATATTAAACAGAGAGGCATTTTGTCTCTGGTCAAGATGCTGAAAGTAATAGTTCCAGGAGAGCTTTTCTGTGTCTTCCCTATCTTCAGAACCAGTCACTTAAAATGTTCAGCCCCTTTACGTTTCCTTGCACTGGAACGTAACGGCACGGATTTTTCATCGGCACCACCATCCCAAGGACATGTTATAAACGCGGAAAAATTAAGGGGAAAGGTAATGTAAAACGTGCACTAGCCGTCTGAAGACGAACCTTTCGGTTCGAAACCGATACCGGTGCTATTTAAATAAAGAAATAGTATTGTAAAATGTGGCTGGTTACTGATACCTTCTATGTAAGAGTCAACCTATATCAATTACAGTGTCTGCTATGACAGTCCCTATTAAGGTGGTTGAATGCAAATTATTACTGATTAAGTATAATAACTGATACCTCACGTTCGAATAAAGGATAATATTAAGGCTTTCACCATGATCTAAATGTAAGTTAACACTCGAAATTACGGGGGTTGGACTCCATCGCGAAAAATATCATATTCTTATTTTCAGGTTCAAGACATTTCCTACACATCTGTATGACTTTAGACAGAATGTTCCGAACGAAAACGAACGATAGTTAAAGTAATTTGCATTTTTTTGCTGCTTTTTGTAGTGTTCGTAAAATACCCCTTCACTCGATGTACACTTCACGGACAATGTGTTAGTGTTGCTAAGTCTGTGCTACGGGATATCTTATTAACGTTCTGTACCCTAGTAATACATCATTATCTACTTAAAATGTAAAACACATTTAACAAAATCTGTTTTTTTCCTTAGTTTTTCTTTTGGGGGGGGGGGGGGGGGCACAAAGTACCCCCCAGCCCCCCACTTGAACGACGCATTACGGATAATCAGTTGGTGTTGCTAGGGTTAATATACTGTCCCTTCCGATTCGTGGTTTGGACACAGCTGTCATACCCGCTGCGTGTGACAATGTAGGAGGGACGTGAAAACTGGGAACCCTGGTTTACCCACCAGTTAACCGCATCCCTAACCAACTCGGCGAGCTTAATTCCGGCTACCGTAAGGCAGATTCCACGACGCCTTCCGTAATGCGGTTCGCCCGCCTTCCGTCCCTCGCGTGGCTTTTTTCGTCGTGTCGCTACGCAACGCAACAGCATGGCCATGGCCATTAGTGCCTCGCTTGCGGTCGCGCCGCGGGCTCTGCTCTTTCAGCATCGGACGAAACTCGCACTCCTAACGCGCCTCTGTCACGGGGACCTGGCGAGCTTCCTGCTTTTAAGTCGCGACGTCCCGTCGCGAGGCCTTTGTAAGCCTTGCCGAAACAAAGGGGGGCGCGTAATGGGGCGGTCTTCTTCCTTCGTAATGACGTCTCCAAAGAAATGACATCCGGGTGAACGCATTAAAAATTCCGCTGAAGTTTTACCGTCGCCTTGGTACGAATAGTTGATGAGAGAACTTGGAAAAACCGGTAGGAAATAATGAGGGAGAATATTGTGCGTTTATCCTATTAGGCTTGAGTCCCTGCGGCTACATTTGCTCAGAGCACTACAGTAGCGATTTAATTATGTTTTAAATGGGGTCTGGATATACAACGTTGTTTTTTTCTGCTACACTGAATTTTACTAATTCTGTGACGAAATCAGTTTATCGACTGATTACCTTAAACGGGCATTCTGTACGATGGAAAGAATTTCTGAAATTATGTGTTTTCCGTAAAATCGCAAATTTAATGACGTCAGTCACAATTAAATCAACCCTTTTCGAGAGAGTTCAGCTCTTAAGGTCGGGCGTACAAAAAGTTTCACATCAGTTTTAATATGTCTGCGGATGGTGGAGAACGCCACAGGGCAAAATTCGCTATTAAGAAAACGACGCAACACGAAGGAATTATCCGAATAGTACGGAAATTGGTACAGATAAACATGTACAGACTAATTAATGATTACAATTTAAGAAAATTGGATGATTTATCCAAAAGAAAGAGCTTCGCAAATTGAAGAAGTCAAAACTCGTTGGTCCACCTGTGGCCCTTATTCAAGCAGTTATTCGTCGAGGCGCTGGTAGAGTTGTTGGACTGTATAGCTGGCGACAGTCAGGCTGGTGTCCTACTGGTGTTCAGGGCATCACCAAACTCGTCTGCGGTCTGGAATCTCATTGACAGGAGTAGAATTGTCTTCAGGAATGATTCTCAGGCATCGGTGGTATACCAACTGACTGTCTCCCGCCATACGGCTCCACAACCAGGACTGATGGTCTGAGGGTGCCATTTCTTTACATAGCAGATCCACATTGGTTGTCATCCGCGACAGCCTTACGTCATAGCGGTACATCGACGATATTCTACTCACCCTTTTGTTACCCTTTACGGTAAGCCGTTTTGACCTTACATTTCAACAAGATAATGCTCGCTCGTACACGACGAGAGTTGCTACTGCTTCACTTTGGGATTGCGAAGCAATGCCTTGACCAACAAGTTCGCTGGATCTCCCCAGTTGAGAACGTTTGTAGCATTATGGGCAGGGCCATTCTACCATCTCCGGATACTGAAGATCTAACGCGCCAAATTGACTGAATTTGTCGCGATATCCCTCAGGAGGACACCCAACAAATCTGTCAGTCAATGTCAAGCCGAATAACTGCGTGCAAATAGACCAGAGGTGGCCCAATGAGTTACTGACTTGCACAGTTAGTGAAACGCTTTCTCTTCAGTAAATGACGCAATTTTTCTGAAATTCTGGTCATTGTCTGTACATGTACATCACATCCACCGGTTTTCATCCCATTTGGATAATTCCTTCGTGATGCGTCGTTGCTTTTGTCTTAGCGCGTGTAAGTAGTTGGATTCGCCGGAGTCAGTGCCCTGACAAGGGGAATATCTCAGACACTGCCGGCCGATTTGACTCTTGTTTGACAGGTCGCTTGCGTTTCTTCGATTTACTGTCAATCCACGTTCTGTACCCAGGAGGCAGTTCATTGCGTTGAACAGGTCCTGTAATTCTTCTTATCATCCGCTGAGGATAGCAATGTTAGCAGCGAATCATATCATTGATATCCTTTCACTTTGAATTTTAATTGCGCTCTTGAACCTTTTTATTTCCGTCAATGCTTCTTCGATGTGTGCATTGAACATAGAGGCGAAAGACTATTTCTCTGTGTTACATCCCTCTTAATCAGAGAACCTCGTTGTTGGTCTTCCGCTCTTATCGTTCTCTCTTTACTCTTGTACGCATTGTACATTATCCTTCTTCCCTATAGGTTACTCCAATTTTTCTCAGTTGGGTATTGCTTACGGGCGCTCAACGCCGAGGTTATCAGCGTATTTTCTCAGAATTTCGATAATCTTGCACCTTATGCTTTTTCGGACGCTTTTTCCAGGTAGACAAATTCTATGAATGTGTGTGATTTTTCTTTAGTCTTACTTTTACTATTAATCGAAATGTCAAAACTACCGTCCGTGCCTTTACCTTTCCTAAAGCCAAACTGATCAATTTTCTTTACCATTCTTTCGTACATCATTCTTGTCAGCAACATGGATCCATGAGCTGTTAAGCGGATTTTGCGGTAATTCTCGCACTTGTTTTTCCGGAAGTCAGATAGGGTATTGTCAGACTCATCCATTCTACCCACCAACGTGAATAGTCGTTTTATTACTACTTCCCCCAGTGACGTTCGAAATTCTGATGGAATAGTATTTATCCCGTCTATTAAGGAATGTTAACTGGTAGCATGCTTTGACGCATCCATCGGCCAAGAAGTATTTATGGTCTGTCGATAATGACTTCACTTGGTATCGCAACTATAGAATTTACGTGATCATTTGACTGAGAAACTTTCTTGTTATAGCCATAGTGATCGCTAATCTAACACAGCAGAAGATGACATAATCTGAGAATTACTTTCGCTCCACGCTCTAGGAGCTAAGTGACATTTAAGAAAGCTTTGCTAGTGGAGTGTGACAGATACTTTAGTTCCACTCGCTAGGATGTAAGAGGTGTTTGAGAATGGTCTGCTTGAGGTGCATGGGATGCTTCAGGAACAGTTGTGGATGGTTGGAAGTCTCAGACGAGAGGAATATCTCAATAGTTTCTTCGAAATACTTCCCAGGCTTGCAGAATCACAAATTTGTTCAGTTTGCTGTGTCGAGTGTCCGTATAATATGGAAAACATTGTACACACAACGACTCCAAATAACGCGAGAGACATATAGTCACTTACAGCTCGTCTAACCGCTCCACGTAGTGTTAACTGAGTTTTGATACTTAAAAATTGCGTCACGAACAACACCACGAAAGAAACATCGTAATTCCAATTTCTAACCAGTCACCCCGATTTATTCTCTCTGCAGATTTCTTTATTATCTTCGAGCTGTCCTTCCACAGCACAGTGTGTTCTCTGTCTGCCGTGCGGTTAAAGACGCTGCAGTCTGGAACCGCAAGACCGCTACGGTCGCAGGTTCGAATCCTGCCTCGGGCATGGATGTTTGTGATGTCCTTAGGTTAGTTAGGTTTAACTAGTTCTAAGTTCTAGGGGACTAATGACCTCAGCAGTTGAGTCCCATAGTGCTCAGAGCCATTTGAACCATTTTGTTCTCTGTCTATAATAATGCTGTCCTTGGCATAACGTCTACGTACAGTATTCTGTTCTTGAGACCAGGAAACTAGGCTCTTCCTGAAACTTCCTGACAGATTAAAACTGTGTGCCCGACCGAGACTCGAACTCGGGACCTTTGCCTTTCGCGGGCAAGTGCTCTACCATCTGAGCTACCGAAGCACGACTCACGCCCGGTACTCACAGCTTTACTTCTGCCAGTACCTCGTCTCCTACCTTCCAAACTTTACAGAAGCTCTCCTGCGAACCTTGCAGAACTAGCACTCCTGAAAGAAAGGATATTGCGGAGACATGGCTTAGCCACAGCCTAGGGGATGTTTCCAGAATGAGAAACTGCAGAGTGTAAATCTCATTCTAGGCTCTTCCTGTCAGAAGCCAGGCCAAATGAGGGTCGGTGGTGAAATAGGACATCCGGAATATAGGCCGATCTAGCTGGCCCGCCTAGTAAAATTTCGCAATGGTGCCCTACGTGAGGAATGCATGGGAATGTCAAAGAATCTTAAGGCGGAAGAAGACATCAACAGTCCAAGGACGGCTATAGCAATTTTCAAGCTGCACGGCTTGCAACATCGGATCTGTAATAGGGGAGAAGTGACATAACACAGATATTTAAAGAGAAATGATTAATAAAGTCTTAAAATGGGTATTATTCTGTCATGAACTTATTCTGATGTCGAATCAGTTTATTCTGTTGTACACAAATGCTGTGAAGAATGTTCTAACAAGTTTCTAACTAAAGGAAATACATATTATAGTATCTTCTTCCCACTGCTTTTCTTTTTATTTTCCAGCTTCATGAGACAAGTGACACCAAAAATATTTCATCCCATCACGAGCCTCTTTTACGAGGATTTCACAGTTTCTTTGTTTTCTTTGCAGATATTAATGTTCCAAGAATGAGCTCGTAATCTCAAAGTATTGCGAACTGTATGACACTTAACTTTTTTGGCTGTTCAAAATACTTTCATTGCTGGGAGACCGCATCTAAACATTTTAGAATCCACGTTCTCACAAATGAAACAAAAGTGAACTTGAAGCAGAAATAATACAGCAGACGTGAAATAATAACGGATGATGTTGATTCTTCTATGACGTGTGCACCAATGTACGTCGTAACATGCTTGAAGAATAATGAAATATAACCTTTCAGTGACGCACAAACGAAATTTATTAGTCACTGCACTGGTAGTCCCATTTTCCGTAGTCTACACGAGACGATTTGTAACGTTGTGGTTAAAACAGGGCATGCATTGTTTCTTTCTGGAATTTCCGCGATGTGTTCGTTGCTGAGGGATGGTACTGACGTCACTCCACATTACGGCAAACTGTATCAGAATAGAATGTCCGAGTATAAATACAGCAAACATTTACACATGCGAAGCAAACAACATTCGTGCTGGCGCTCTCAGCAGTACAAACTCATAAAACAAACAGTATTACCCTCAGAGCAATGATAAATATCTGTCGACCATCGCACAGTTTCTCTCTTTGCTCAATAAAACGCGAACGTTCAAGTCTGGGAAGCCTACACACACAGCTGTTCAGCTGTCTAAAGGGAGGCAGTTACATTTGCGGAATTCCACAACAATCCAATTGTTGTATGCCAGTATTGTTTTCGAAACATTATTATTTAAACATTTCCTTCAGTGGCTCAGGCAAAAAGTTTACAAGAATGACAGACATATTTTTGTTTTTGTTGTCTAGAATATTTAATTTACTGGGAGCAGACTTAGTTTACCATGACCTGTTTCATAAATACATGACTAATCAGAAGCGAAGAATAAATTTCAAAATGTTACTTCGTAAAGCGCGTAGACCGTTAAAAATGTAAACTCGAGTCCATCATTGCTGGACAGGAAATGTTCAAAGTTCCTTCCACTTACAAAATTATAGCTCATACCTGGGCTAGCTACTACATGTTTAATTGACAGGATGAGTAATTTTGTACTGTAGATATTGCAGACCTCTACGTAGGGATGGGGAAAACTTCTTAAGAAACAGAACCACAAAAATTCCGTGACACAAGACCGTAGGATGCTACCGATCACGAGTACGATAATTTTCACTTCTTCTTAACATTCTGGAACGGCATTATACATGTAAAGCTAAAGATTTAGTGGAAATCTGAGCCTGGTCTTCGTACGAGTTCTTTCCCTTATATGGAATCTAAATTACGTACGTAGTTTTTAATAAGTGTTCGCCATATAACAATTATGCTTGATTTCATAGTGTTTACTTTTCCAGTATTGCGTATTAGTTTCAGCATGTATGTTCTCCGTTGTTCTTAAGTGTTAGCAAGTTAATGTTTTTAACACCTTATTTTATCAATTCGTATTACAAATTAAAGACACCCGCCGCCTTTGTCTGTTTGTATGTGGAGGCTAATTTTACTAAATACTTCAAAGATTTTAATACCGTTTTCACTAGTTGATTCAGGAGAGAAGTTTTCATAGATAATTTGTGAAAAGTAAATAATAAATCAACAGTTATCGGCTTCATATTCGATTGGCATTTACAATGACATCTCGTAGGAATAATGGGAGATAAAAGCTGGTCAGCTGCAGAGTTCGCTGTATCTGAATGGGAAAGAATTAAGTAAACAGACGCCTCAACTTTGCAGAACATGGAACCTTGACTAGCATTTATACGTATCTGTCACCACGTAGGACTAGGTATACAAATAAATTAGAGTCCCGCACCGTGTTGTCCTGTTTTTGAAGGCTTATCTCAGGATATATTGCAGGGATTTTGATAAGATTTTGACTGATAGATAGACTGATTGAAGGCTAATCTCAGGATATATTGTAGGGATTTTGATAAGATTTTGACTGGTAGATAGACTGATTCTCTAGAAAGGTATGTGTGTATCTATACGTGATCTGAAGTTCCTCCACAGTTTCTTTCTCTCTGTACGTTAGGGTAAGAAGTGTCGAGGAAGACAGAGATTCGAATACATCCAGCAGATAATTGAGGATTTAGGTTGCAATTGTTACTCTGAGATGTAAAGATTGTAGCAGTAGAGGAAACAGTGACGGGTCGCATGAGACCAGTCAGAAGACAGATGTCTCAAAAAAGAAAAGAAATGAAGTTAAGGCTACACTCATGAATTATTTTACGGATTTTGATATGATTTTGACCAATTGAGTCACGATGATGGTTTGTGTAAGTAATTTGTTACTGCTACACCAGACAAGTCATCCAGCCTTATGTACTTCGTGATATCCCATATTTCATACCACATGCCTGATGACGGGATTCTCCCGTAACGCAGAAAGACAAACAAAATAATTTCCACCATCAAAACTTGTGATTTACCGTTTGTATTACGGTTAACGTTCTGTAGACAACAAAAGAACTGCAGTTGGAGTACAGGCTTTAACAAAGAGAAAGCAGAAAGTGATGAGCGAGCGACCAATGAAGAGATACACTGCAGAATATTCTCAACACGAGAAAATTCGTACTTTGTAGAAAATTGAGCCGTGCGCCGGTTTCTATCTATACGTTATGAGAGCGGTCAAATACCGTCTTGCTGCACCGTGGCACGACGGACTTCGCCAGGGCTCAATAGGAGGAGCGCAACTGTTGGTTTAACGCTGCACGGTGGATGGAGAGGGAGGTCTTGCTCGTACGCGTTTCGCTAGAGCTCTCTTTTGGTACGCCACCTAAGGTGGAAGCGTGCGGAGGCGCAACGCATTGCTGTGCAGCGGCTGCTGACGGGAATGTGATGCACTGTGATGAATGGTGTTATCGAGTAGTGTCGTCCGGCATTATGTTGCGTCGCTTTGTTTGGAAGATTCCTGCGAGGCAAGGTTTAAACTCGCAACAGGTTGCTGAGGCGGATTCACTGGTGATTTACTGCCGTCTTGTCTGCGCAGTATTACTGAACCTGTCGAGTGGCTCGTTGGTGCTAGTGTTATTCGTAACCTGTAAGGCACACAAACCATGTGTATGGAGTCAAGCTTATTTGTTGTGTTGAATGGGTGCCCTTGCTGTAGAGGAACTGATTATGAATTGTTGGTGTTGAATCCAGTCGATCTATCAGTCTTGCTAGTGACCAGCTGTTTAAAGCTGTGATTGAAGTGTGATACTTTATTCATTTATTGGTTGTAAAACTGTTGTGATTATTGTAATTGCTTGGTTCAAGCAGTAGCCTTAATGGTTAAGACCTTCAAAATAATTTTTTATTTGAACCGTTGAGTACCATAAGGACATAAAACACACTGTCATCGATTTTAACATTTTCGTATGGATCCTCCAGAAATTTGTTGATCGTATTGTAAACCAGCTTTATCTGTATCTGTAGCTCCAGACGATGTATATGAACATTTACGAAAACCTGTCTCGTATATTTCTCGGATGTATAATTTTATTGCTCCACACTGCTCAATCGTTGTTTAGGGGGACACAAAAAAATTTAGCGTCTACATCACGTACGTCATAATAATACGCCATAGTCTGTGGTGTACTGCCAGTTTTATCTGAACTTCGATCCCGCCTGCTTAGCTGAGTCAGCCGGCACGGTAGTTCACCGTGTTCGGACAATGGGCCGGTTGTTCTCTGTAGTAAAAAACATCAGTAAACGAACCAGCGATCAATTTGAGAGGATGTCATGTGACGTCCGCCCAGATCAAACGAAACGAGCAATACCAAACAAAATAGTATATTTAAAAAAAAAAAAATTAACGTGTTTGCCTACCATGCAGCAGGCCAGGGTTCAATTCCCGGCAGGGTCGGAGATTTTCTCAGCTCGTGGACTAGGTGTATCTGAACCCCAAGCCTCGAAATTTGCCCAAAGAAAATGGTGATTATGAGGGCTATGAAGTGTAGGTTCAAATGGCTCTGAGCACTATGGGACTTAACAGTCCCCTAGAACTTAGAACCTAAGGACATCTCAGCCATGCCCGAGGCAGGATTCGAACCTGCGACCGTAACGGTCGCGCTGTTCCAGACTGAAGCGCCTAGAACTGCTCGGCCACATCGGCCGGCCATGAAGTGTAGGAATAGGTCGTGAGTGTGTATGTGAGGGGAGGGGGGGGGAGGGGGGGGGGAAGAGGGGGGTCATCTGTTCTGTATGTTCTGATTTACTTTCACATTAATTACATACTTAACAACTGTAAAGAGACACAATTGTCACTAATGTACACCTGCAAATTTAGTAAATTTACGCTAGTTATTATTTTATAAGAAATATGGGGTATTGAGACTTGGTTTAAAAACACGTCAGACGTGTGAGACTGTAAGTTCGTCTATAAATCTCATTTTCAAAAAAAAAAATTTGTTCAAATGGTTCTGAGAACTGTGGGACTTAACATCTGAGGTCATCAGTCCCCTAGAAGTTATAACTACTTAAACCTAACTAACCTAAGGACATCACACACATCCATGCCCGAGGCAGGATTCGAACCTCCGGCTGTCGCTGTCGCGCGGTTCCAGACTGAAGCGCCTATAACCGCTCGGCCACATCGGCCGGCCCGAACTCCCTAGCTGAGAACAAACAACAGGGGAGAGTGTTGTACTTTGATGATAGTATACCTAGGAACACATTCCCTGGATTGCTGTTTCACCCTATTGACGAATTTTAGAATCACATGAAAGAATGTGCACTAGAGACCACACTGAGCAGTTCAACCCCTTTTGTTGTTGTTGTTGTTGTTGTAGTTGTTGGTGGTGGTGGTGGTGTGAGACATGAGGTCGTGTTTTGAGCAGCTTTTGCGAATACACTGACGGAAAAGAAATCGCGACGCCAGGAAATAGCTGTGTAACATGAATGAAAGTTGGTAGGGGTATTTCTACATTTGAAAGATGATGTCTATTCAAATTTCGCGTCAGTCGCTTAAGAGAGGCGCTAGTAGCGCCACTATAAGTATGAAACTCAGGTTTGCTATAAATATACGCTATAACGGCCGTGAGCGTTAACTACCTTTGAGATTAAACGTGGTGAGTTGATGATAGTCAAGAATGTCTTTAAGGCAAAAAAGACGCCATTATTAACCCTTCACTCATCCAAACGAGGTCGTGTAATAGGGCTACGATAAGCTGGATGTTCCGCCTGCGATATGGCAGTAACTCTTGGCAGGAATGTATCCACTGTACGTGACTGATGGCACGAGTGGTCACGAGAATGCACGATCTCAAGAAGAACGGGCTTCGGACAACTACATGGCGCTACCGAGAGGGAACACCATTGTATTCTTTATATGACTCTGAAGCATCGTACTGCGTCTGCAGCAGCAATATGAGCCGCAGCTGGCTCCACAGTTACACAACGAATTGTTACAGATCGGTTGCTTCAATAACAGTTCCGGACCAGACAACCCGTAATGTGCATTCCACTGACTCCAAACCACTACCAGTTGCGAATTCAGTGGTGTCAAGCGAGAGCTCAGTTAAGGGCGGTGTGGAGGTCTATTTTGTTTCCTGATGAGAGCTGGTTCTGCTTGGGTGCCAGTGATGGCCCTGCGTTGGTTTGAAGGAGGGCAGTTAAGGGCCCGCAACGGTCTGTCTGTATGTTACACACACAGGACCTGCATCTGGAGTTATGACCTGGGGCGCGTTGCGTACAGCAGCAGACACACTCTCGTGATTAGCCCACACACCTAGATTTCAAATTTGTACGTCAGTCTGGTGATTCGACCTGCTGTGTTGATATTCCTGAAACAGTATTCCACGGTGGTTTTCCTACAGGATAAAGGTCACCAGTATACAGTTGTTGTAACCCAACATGCTCTACAGACGGTCGACATGTTGCATGGGCCTGCTCAATGACTAGATCTGTCTCCAGTCGAGCACATATGGGACATCATCGGACTAGAACTCTAGTGTCATCCACAAACAGCATAAACCGTCACTCTATTGACCGATTAATTGCAACAGGTATGGAATTACATCCCACTAACTGACACCCGGAACCTGTAAAACGTGGTACATGCACGTTTTTATGCTTGCATTCAACAGTTTGGCGGTTACCCGGTTATTAATGTACCAGCGTTTCACATATGCAATGGTCTAACTCGCGCTTACAGCCTGTAATCTTGCAGTGTTAGTCACTTAAATATCTCATCAAGAAAAACGTATTCCTGAAATTTTACTCTACAATCGCTTTTTTGGTTTTTTAATTATTTCCGTCGGTGTATTTTGAGTGTTACACATTCAGCTGTAGTAAAGCTATTTGGAAGGTATAGTTTACTCTTCAGTCACAGAAGTTTACACACTGAACCACCGAAGAAACTAATATAGGCATGAGTATTCAAATACAGAGATACGTAAACTGGCAGAATACAGCGCTGCGGTCGACAACGACTATATGAGACTACAAGTGTCTGGCCAGTTGTCAAATAGGTTACTGCTGCTACAGTGGCAGGATATCAAGATTTAAGTGAGTTTGAAAGTGGTGATACAGTGGCCGCGAGAGCAGTGGGACGCTGCATCTCTGTGGTAGCGTACGGCCATTTCACGACTGTACCGTGAATGACAGGAATTCGGTAAAGCATCAGATCTCCGACAACGCTTCGGCCGGAGAAGATCCTACAAGAACGGGATGGACGATGAGCGAAAAGAATCGTTCAGCGTGAAAGAAGTGCAACCCTTCCTTAAACTGCCGCACATTTCAATGCTGGGCCATCAATAAGTGTCAGCGTGCGAACCATTAAACGAAAGTCAAAGACCCACTCGTGTACCCTTGATGACTGCACGACACAAGGCTTTACACTTCGCATGGGCCCGTTAACACCGACATTGCACTGTTGATGACTTGAAACATGTTGCCTGGTCGGACGAATCTTGTTTCAAATTGTATCGAGCGGATGTACGTGAACGGGTATGAAGAGAGCCTATGAATCCATGGAGCCTGCATGTCAGGAGGGGACTGCTCAAGCGATTGGTGGCTCTGTAATGGTGTGGGGTGTGTGAAATTGGAGTGTTATGGGACCCTTGATACGTCTAGATACGACTCTGACAGGTGACACTTATGTAAGCATGCTGTCGAACCACCTGCATCCATTTATATGTATTGTGCATTCCGAAGGACTTGGGCAGTTCCAGCAGGACAATGCGAAATCCCACACGTCTAGAATTTCGACTGAGTGGCTCCAGGACCACTCTTCTGAGTTTAAACACTTCCGATTGCAACCAAACTCCCCAGACATTAACATTATAGAGCATATCTGGCATGCCTTGCAAGGTGCTGTTCAGAAGAGAGCTCCATCACCTCGTACTCTTACGGATTTTTGGACAGCCCTTTAGGATTCATGGTGTCAGTTCTCTCTAACACTACTTCAGACATTAGTCGAGTCCATGCCACGTCGTGTTGCGGCACTTATGCTTCTTTGCCCTTTCAATGTATTTAGTAAAATTCTATATATATTGCAAAACTAGTTGTGTAATTTGGACGGTTAATTCATACTTTGTCGACCGTGCCTCATCTTCTACCCGGAAATGGAAGAAAGTGTTCTACTGTGGAACAAATGATATTTGAAAATAAAATTAATTTCGATAAGGTGAAAACAATTGTACCTGTCCGCTCCTAGTATCTGAGTGGTCAGATTGACAGAATGTCATGCCTAACGGCCCGGATTCGATTCCCGGCTGGGTCGGAGATTTTCTCCGCTCAGGGACTGGGTGTTTTGTTTGTCCTTATCATCATCCTTTAATCCCCATCGACATGCAAGTCGCCGAAGTGGCATCAACTCGAAAGACTTGCACCAGGCGACCGGTCTACCCGACGGAAGGCCTTACCCACACGGCATTTCCAGTTTTACCTGTCTTGAAAATGGACATTGGTGTCAATTTATATTAACTTCTGTTTCAGAATGTATGCGACTTGCTACTGGACTATGCTAACACTTCTAGTAAAATTACTTCATTTCTGGATTTTTTTGCTGGTGTGTGGTTCGACGGGGGGGGGGGGGGGGGGGGGAAGAGTAATAATGTAACACACTGACCATGTTGTACCCTGGGATACATTTTTCATTTGGAAAACCTTTATACTTTTAAGTAATTTTTGTTGTTTCACAAAAACGCTGCAGCGCACAAACAGTTGATCTAAAATTAGTAAGTAAATTGAACTTTATTACAAGGCCGGCTAGAGGCGAAAGCCTGAAAAGCGTTTCACAGAACAACACACTCTCCTATTGAAAATGATGTTATGTTAGTGTGCTGTTGTAGTGGTCTTCCGTTCGAAAACTGGTTTGACGCAGCTCACCATGCTACTCTATG
Organism: Schistocerca serialis cubense; assembly: GCF_023864345.2. Taxonomy (NCBI): domain Eukaryota; kingdom Metazoa; phylum Arthropoda; class Insecta; order Orthoptera; family Acrididae; genus Schistocerca; species Schistocerca serialis. The sequence continues at coordinate 999,328,950 of NC_064639.1, forward strand.
CTGTGCGAGCATCTTCATCTCCGAATAACTATTGCAACCCACATCCTTCTGAATCTGCTATCTGCATTCATCTCTTGGTCTCCCTCTACGATTTTTACCCCCCCCCCCCCCCCACTTCACTCAAATACTACAAGTACTAAATTAGTCATCCGTTGTGTCCAATCAACCGAGCCCTTCTTTTGGTCAGGCTGAGCCACAAATTTCTTGTCTCTGTAATTGATTTAGTACCTCCTTATTAGTTACGTGATCTACCTATCTAATGTTCAGCGACCTTCTGTAGCACCGCACTTCAAAAGCTTATATACTCTTCTTGTCTAAACTGTTTATCGTCCATGGTTCACTTCTATGTAAAAACTTCCAGAAATACTTCTTGATGTTTAAATCTATACTCGATGTTAACAAATTTCACTTCTTCAGAAACGCTTTCCTTGCCATAGCCAGTCTACATATTATATCCTCTCTGCTTCGACCATCATCAGTTATTTTGCTTCTCAAAGAAGAAAACGCATTTACTACTTTAAGTGTCTCATTTACTAATCTAGCTCCCTCAGCATCACCGGATTTAATTCGACTTCATTCTATTATCTTCCTTTTGCTTTCGATGGAGTTCATCTTATATCCTCCTTAAAAGATACTCTCCACCCGTGCAACTGCTTTTCCAAGTTCTTTTTTTGTGTCTGACAGAATCACGATGTCATCGGAAAACCTCTAATGTTTTACTTGTTTTGTAAATGAAACTGCTTTTTCCTGCTGCTAGCAGCAGGTAAAGGCAGTTCTCTTTACAAAACAAGTGTTTATATGCTTGCTACGGCGGATGGCCACACAAACAAACTCCAAATTTATATTTCTTCTCCCTGGACTGTAATTCTAACTCCAAATTATTCTTTTATTTCCTTTACTGCTTGCTCAAACACAGATTGAATAACATCGGGGGATAGGCTACAACACTGTCTCATTCCCTTCTGAACCACTGTTTCCCTTTCGTGCCCTTTATAACCGCCATCAGATTTCTGTACAAATTGCAAACAGCCTTGTTTTACCCTTACCACATTTAAATTTGAAAGAGATTATTCCAGTCAACATTTTCAAACGCTTTCTCTAAGTATACAAATGCTATAAACGTAGATTATCGTTTCCTTAATCTATCTTCTAAGCCGTAAGGTCAGTATTGCCTCGCGTGTTCCAACATTTCTACTGAATCCAGACTGATCTTACTAGATTTTACATATGTCCGTGAAGAATTCTAGTATTCTGGAACCGCGGCTTATTAAGCTGATAGTTTGGTAATTTCCACACTTTTCAAAACCCGCTTTCTTTGGGAATGGAATTATTATATTCTTCTAGATGTCTAGATGTCTGGCTGCCTCAAGGCTATCAGTGGTTCTAATTGAATGTTGTCTACTCCCGGGGCCTTCTTTTGACTTCGATCTTTCACTGCTCTGTCAAATAATTCAGGCACTTCCATATCTATCATTTCATCTTCGTTTATGTCCTCTTCCATTTCCGTAATATTTCCCTCAAATACATCGTCTTTGTATAGACCCAATATACACTCCTTCCACCTTTCTGCTGTCCCTTCTTTGCTTAGGACTGGTGTTCGACCCGAGCTCTTGATACTCATGCAGGTGGTTCTTTTTTCTCCAAAGGTCTCTTTAGTTTTCCTGAGGGCAGTATCTGTCTTCCCCCATCATCCATTCATTTTCCCCTAGCCATTCCTGCTCAGCCATTTTGCACTCCCTGTCGATCTCATTTTTTAGACGTTTGTATTCCCTTACGCCTGCTTCATTTATTGCATTTTCATATTTTCCCATCTATTAAATTCAATATATCTTGTGTGATCCAAGGATTTATACCAGCTCTCGTCTTTTTACCTACTTGGTCCTCTCCTGGCTTCAGTATTTCATTTCTCAAAACTACCCATTCTTCTTCTACTGTATTCCTTTCCTCTGTTCTTGTCATTCGTTTCCTAATGATCCCTCTGAAACCCTCTACAACCTCTGACTCTTTCAGTACATCCATGTCCTATCTTCTTAAATTCCTACCTTTTTGCAGTTTCTTCAGTTTCAATCTACAGTTCATAACCAATAAATTTTGGTCAGAGTGCACATCTGCCTCTGGAAATGTCTCAAAATTTAAAATCTGATTCGTAAATCACTGTGTAGCCATTATATAACCAATCTGAAACCTTACGGTGTCTCCAAGTCCCTTCCACGTATACAGCAACCTTCTCCCATGAATCTTAAACCATGTGTTAGCTATGATTAAATTACGCGCTGTGCAAAATTCTAACAGGCGGCTTCCTCTTCCGTTCCTTTCCCGCAGTTCATATTCACTACTAGTTTTCCTTCTCTTCCTTTACCCATTATCGAATTCTAGTCCCCCACAACTATCAAATTTTTGGCTCCCTTAACTATCTGAATAATTTCTTTTATTTCATCATAAGTTTCCTCAACCTCCTCTTCATTTGCGGAGCTAGATGCCATTTGAACAAGTACTACTGCTGTGGGTGTGGGATTCGTGTCTATCTAGGCTACAATAATGCGTTGACTACGGTGTTCATAGTAGCTTATCCGTGTTCCTATTATTTTACTCATTATTAAACCTATTCCTGCAATATCCCTAGCTGATTTTGTTCCTGTATACTGAAAATGTCTCCGAAATGTGATCTGTCATTTTTTTTCCCGGAGTTACTGGTTAACTCTGTACTTACAGTAATTCTTCTGAATAGCTCTTTTTATCTTTTTTGCATGGAATGGAAATACAACTAGGCTGTATACCTGGAAGACACCATTAATATCTCAGAAACGTTTACAGACTAATGAGTGTCTCTGAAGACCATGGTGAAGCTTGCGCAGTCACAAAAAGGTCCTTATATGATACGTAGATTGAGTATTGCGCCAGGTGGTTTCGATTGCAGCCATAATTCCACGACGAGAAAGGGCACGTAGTGGAACATAAGTAGTAAGGCCATGTAACGTCATATCCAACTGATACAGGATCCTTGGAATTGAATGTGGTTGGAAATGATGCCTGCTTTGTTACATATTAGTAAGGAAAATCTCCTTTCGGAGTACTGTTTACATCATTGTTTGCACAGATCAGTGTGATGCACTCTGCTATTATTTACAGAGCTGTGAAATAATAATTACTACAAAAGAATCGATCTAAAACGCACAGAAAGTTCGGAAATAGTTTACAGAGAGTAATAAGATAAAGTAACGCTTTGGAATTCACATTTCGACGAAGCTGAACTCTTAAAAGGTGTATTAACTGTCTTCAAGATAGATATATTGCAGAACACTGACAAGCACCAAATTAATCAGTACGATTCGTTTATATCTGTCACTTATTTTATAATTATTTTACACATTTTCATAATTTTTATACTTGTAGTATCCGTGAGTACTTGAATTATGTCTCTTCGAATTTTCAGCTGCAGCTGTGTTTCCATTATGTTCTATCAACTGTCATGACATGTTTGTAACTACACGAAAGCTTAATTATTTATGTCCTCGACATTCTATTTGTAGAATTCGTCGTAACGACTGAGGCAGATGTTGCGTAATGTTACCACCTGGCAGGTCTCATTGTAAGACCTAGACACGAAGCGCCTTATGTGCCACTGTGTCAATTGTAAGAATGTCTTGGCAACGAAAGGCGACAGCTGTCTTTCGATATTATGGATGTTCTCCTCGTTTGACCCACGCCAACAACAGGAGGCTTAGCCACAATTCCTTTGCAGCTACAGGGTGTTTCAAAAATGACCAGTATATTTGAAACGGCAATAAAAACTAAACGAGCAGCGATAGAAATACACCGTTTGTTGCAATACGCTTGGGACAACAGTACATTTTCAGGCAGACAAACTTTCGAAATTACAGTAGTTACAATTTTCAACAACAGATGGCGCTGCAAGTGATGTGAAAGATATAGAAGACAACGCAGTCTGTGGGTGCGCCATTCTGTACGTCGTCTTTCTGCCGTAAGCGTGTGCTGTTCACAACGTGCAAGTGTGCTGTAGACAACATGGTTTATTCCTTAGAACAGAGGATTTTTCTGGTGTTGGAATTCCACCACCTAGAACACAGTGTTGTTGCAACAAGGCGAAGTTTTCAACGGAGGTTTAATGTAATCAAAGGACCGAAAAGCGATACAATAAAGGATCTGTTTGAAAAATTTCAACGGACTGGGAACGTGACGGATGAACGTGCTGGAAAGTTAGGGCGACCGCGTACGGCAACCACAGAGGGCAACGCGCAGCTAGTGCAGCAGGTGATTCAACAGCGGCCTTGGGTTCCCGTTCGCCGTGTTGCAGCTGCAGTCCAAATGACGCCAACGTCCACGTATCGTCTCATGCGCCAGAGTTTGCACCTCTATCCATACAAAATTCAAACGCGGCAACCCCTCAGCGCCTCTACCATTGCTGCACGAGAGACATTCGCTAACGATATAGTGCACAGGATTGATGACGGCGATATGCATGTGGGCAGCATTTGGTTTACTGACGAAGCTTATTTTTACCTGGACGGCTTCGTCAATAAACAGAACTGGCGCATATGGGGAACCGAAAAGCCCCATGTTGCAGTCCCATCGTCCCTGCATCCTCAAAAAGTACTGGTCTGGGCCGCCATTTCTTCCAAAGGAATCATTGGCCCATTTTTCAGATCCGAAACGATTACTGCATCACGCTATCTGAACATTCTACGTGAATTTGTGGCGGTACAAACTGCCTTAGACGACACTGCGAACACCTCGTGGTTTATGCAAGATGGTGCCCAGCCACATCGCACGGCCGACGTCTTTAATTTCCTGAATGAATATTTCGATGATCGTGTGATTGCTTTGGGCTATCCGAAACATACAGGAGGCGGCGTGGATTGGCCTCCCTATTCGCCAGACATGAACCCCTGTGACTTCTTTCTGTGGGGACACTTGAAAGACCAGGTGTACCGCCAGAATCCAGAAACAATTGAACAGCTGAAGCAGTACATCTCATCTGCATGTGAAGGCATTCCGCCAGACACGTTGTCAAAGGTTTCGAGTAATTTCATTCAGAGACTACGCCATATTATTGCTACGCATGGTGGATATGTGGAAAATATCGTACTATAGAGTTCCCCATACCGCAGCGCCATCTGTGGTTGAAAATTGTAACTACTGTAATTTCGAAAGTTTGTCTGCCTGAAAATGTACTGTTGTCCCAAGCATATTGCAACAAACGGTGTATTTCTATCGCTGCTCGTTTAGTTTTTATTGCCGTTTCAAATATACCGGTCATTTTTGAAACACCCTGTACATGTGTAAAGGCAAAAAAGGACAAAGGAGAGAAAATGTATCGAGATAAAAACTCAGATTTCGCAATGTTGTGCACGGTTTCGAGTTCACAATACTACACAGGGTGATTACAAAAATGGAGCTGATTTTGATACTTTTCTGCCGCCAACGGAACAGGAAAATATACCCATCGTTACTGGATGCACGTGGGCTACAGGTTTAGCACAGTCGGCGTAGACGTTCAGTTCAACGTCGCAGTGGCATGTCGCTTCCCCGTAAAAGAACGACGACGTCACAACTGTATCGATATTGTGTGTGCTGAAACCATATCATACACAAATCCCTCTAGAAAATGTATGTACACGGCTAACAGAACTAAGAGAGCTTGGCCAATGATCTGTATAAAGATAGCGAACTGACACACGAGTATCTCTCTACTTTTCTGGGTTAGGAATTTCCTTTCTTAATTCTCAGACTTTCCCCACCGTATGATACCAAGCGACACAATATTTTGAAAGTGTGCAAAGTAGAAAAACTCACGTTTAGCAGACAGACAGACAGACCGTACTCATAGTAAAGATCTACAGTTATATCTACATCTGCGTGATTACTCTGCTACTCACAATTGCCTGGTAGAGGGTTCAATGAACCACCTTCAAGCTGTCTCTCTACCGTTCCATTCTCGAACGGCGCGAGAAAAACAAGCACTTAAATTTGCTGTCAGAGCCCTGATTCCTTTTACTTTATAGTGATGATCATTCCACCCAATGTAGGTGGGTGCCAACAGAAGGTTTTCGCAGTCTGAGAAGAAAACTGGTGATTGAAATTTCATGAGAAGATCCTTTCGCAAAGAAAAACGCCTTTGTTTTAATGATTGCCACTGCAATTCATGTATTTCGTGTGTGGCACTATCTCCCTCATTTTGCGATAATACAAAACAAGCCGCCCTTCTTCGAACTTTTCCATGTCATCCGTCAGTCCCACCTGATGCGGATCCCACACTGCACAGCAATACTCCACTTTTCTTTATTTCTTTATTCAGTGTCAATTGCCACTTTTCTCACCACACAGATATCTTATCCAAATCATTTTGCAATTCGTTTTTCCTGAATCCGTGCTGACTATGTGTTAATAGACCGTTTTCTTCCATATAATTCATAATGTTGGAACACAGTATATGTTCCAAAACCCTACTGCAAATCTAAACTAGTGATACGGTCCTGTAATTCAGAGGATTACTCCTATTTCCCTTTTTGGGTATTGGTGCAACTTGAGCAAATTTCCAGTCTTTAGGTCTGGAACTTTCTGTGAGAGAGCGTTTGTATATAACTGTTAAATATGGAGCTATTGTATCAGCATACTCCGAAAAGAACCTGACTGGTTTACGTCTGGACCGTAGGCGTTGTCTTTATTAAGTGATTTAAGATATTTTGATACACCGAGGACACCGAGGATATCTACTTCTATGTTTCTCATCTTGGCAGTTGTTCTTGATTGAAATTCTGGAATATTTACTTCGTCTTCTTAGGTGAAGGAGTTATGGAAAACCGTGTTTAATAACTCTGGTTTAGTGGCACTGTCATCAGTGACTTCACTGATTGGCAAAACTTTGTCAATCTTGATGATGTTGATATCTTTTAAATTTGGCATGCATTTCGTTGCTTCTGCAACAACAATATGACCCGTTTTATGTACCATGGGGGATCAGCACCATCACTTATTAATTTATGTGGTACGTATCTCTCAACTGCCGCCGATACTATCTCTCTGAAATCATTCCACATCTTTTCTACGCTTACGTGATCAGATCGGAAGGAGTGGAGACTGTCTCTTACAAAGGCGTTAAGAGCATTTTTATCAGCTTTTTAAATAGATGTACTTTATGTTTCTTTTTGATGGTTGTAGGTTTTACAGTATTCAGCCCAGCAACAACTGTCTTGTGGTCGCTAATCCCTTTATTCGTCATGATACTCCCTATTTGTCGAGGATTATTTGTTGCTAAGTGGTCAAGTATGTTTTCGCAACCATTTAGGCTTCGAGTGGGCTCATGAACCGATTGTTCAAAATAATGTTCTGAGAAAACATTTAGTACAATTTCGAAGGATCTTTCATGCCTGCCACCGGCTTTAAACATATAATTTCTACACCGTATCGAGGGTAGACTGAAGTCGGCACCGACTATGACCGTATGAGTGGGGTACCTATTTGAAATGAGACTCAAGTTTTCTTTGAACTGTTCAGCAACTGTATCTTCTGAGTTCGGAGGTCCGTAAAACGATCCAATTAATAGCTTAGTTCGATTGTCAGGTATAATCTCTAGCCATACTATTTCGTAGATGACTCCATTTTGTTTCTTATCAAGACCCTGAAAGTAATAGATACAATGGAGCTTTCCCCTATCTTCGCTGTCGTCAGAAACTGGGACTAATAATTTAAAATGTTCCACTTCACTGATTATTAGGTTCTTTCTGAAATAAAATTTTTGTCCTACATGCGCTTCGTCAGAAAGCGATCGTAACCTGTTTTGTTTCAATTAAGAATCAATCTGTTGGTGACAAGCTAACGATTTTTGCCACAGTATTTGCTATATACACTCCTGGAAATGGAAAAAAGAACACATTGACACCGGTGTGTCAGACCCACCATACTTGCTCCGGACACTGCGAGAGGGCTGTACAAGCAATGATCACACGCACGGCACAGCGGACACACCAGGAAACGCGGTGTTGGCCGTCAAATGGCGCTAGCTGCGCAGCATTTGTGCACCGCCGCCGTCAGTGTCAGCCAGTTTGCCGTGGCATACGGAGCTCCATCGCAGTCTTTAACACTGGTAGCATGCCGCGACAGCGTGGACGTGAACCGTATGTGCAGTTGACGGGCTTTGAGCGAGGGCGTATAGTGGGCATGCGGGAGGCCGGGTGGACGTACCGCCGAATTGCTCAAAACGTGCGGTGTGAGGTCTCCACAGTACATCGATGTTGTCGCCAGTGGTCGGCGGAAGGTGCACGTGCCCGTCGACCTGGGACCGGACCGCAGCGACGCACGGATGCACGCCAAGACCGTAGGATCCTACGCAGTGCCATAGGGGACCGCACCGCCACTTCCCAGCAAATTAGGGACACTGTTGCTCCTGGGGTATCGACGAGGACCATTCGCAACCGTCTCCATGAAGCTGGGCTACGGTCCCGCACACCGTTAGGCCGTCTTCCGCTCACGCCCCAACATCGTGCAGCCCGCCTCCAGTGGTGTCGCGACAGGCGTGAATGGAGGGACGAATGAAGACGTGTCGTCTTCAGCGATGAGAGTCGCTTCTGCCTTGGTGCCAATGATGGTCGTATGCGTGTTTGGCGCCGTGCAGGTGAGCGCCACAATCAGGACTGCATACGACCGAGGCACACAGGGCCAACACCCGGCATTATGGTGTGGGGAGCGATCTCCTACACTGGCCGTACACCACTGGTGATCGTCGAGGGGACACTGAATAGTGCACGGTACATCCAAACCGTCATCGAACCCATCGTTCTACCATTCCTAGACCGGCAAGGGAACTTGCTGTTCCAACAGGACAATGCACGTCCGCATGTATCCCGTGCCACCCAACGTGCTCTAGAAGGTGTAAGTCAACTACCCTGGCCAGCAAGATCTCCAGGTCTGTCCCCCATTGAGCATGTTTGGGACTGGATGAAGCGTCGTCTCACGCGGTCTCCACGTCCAGCACGAACGCTGGTCCAACTGAGGCGCCAGGTGGAAATGGCATGGCAAGCCGTTCCACAGGACTACATCCAGCATCTCTACGATCGTCTCCATGGGAGAATAGCAGCCTGCATTGCTGCGAATGGTGGATATACACTGTACTAGTGCCGACATTGTGTATGCTCTGTTGTCTGTGTACTATGTGCCTGTGGTTCTGTCAGTGTGATCATGTGATGTATCTGACCCCAGGAATGTGTCAATAAAGTTTCCCCTTCCTGGGACAATGAATTCACGGTGTTCTTATTTCAATTTCCAGGAGTGTATTTTACATCACATTCCATGTATTTTGAAATGAACTTGCGTCATGTATCTCAGGAGAAATTGTAAGTAGGCTGTTTATGTTCTCTTATTGGCAACGTTACGTAGCGCTCTGTATGAAAATCGCTGGCTGTGCTGTGTGCCGTCTGCGGCTAGTTTGCATTGTTGTCTGCCATTGTAGTGTTGGGCAGCTGGATGTGAACAGCGCGTAGCGTTGCGCAGTTGGAGGTGAGCCGCCAGCAGTGGTGGATGTGGGGAGAGAAATGGCGGAGTTTTGAAATTTGTAAGACTGGATGTCATGAACTGCTATGTATATTATGATTTTTCAACACTATTAAGCTGGCAGTAGTGGCGCTCGCTGTATTGCAGTAGTTCGAGTAACGAAGATTTTTGTGAGGTAAGTGATTTGTGAAAGGTATAGGTTAACGTTAGTCAGGGCCATTCTTTTGTAGGGATTTTTGAAAGGCAGATTGCGTTGCGCTAAAAATATTGTGTGTCACTTTAGTGAATGTTTGAGTACGTTCAGTTCTGCTCAGCTGTTTGAAAAGCAAATAATGTAAGAGGTTTATCAGCACAGTAATTCAGAAATTTTCTAAGGGGACGTTACAAAATGATTAACATTCAGAGATATGACGGGATTCCAAATTAGGTATGATAAACATGTCCTAAAAATGCACTTCTTCATCTTCAATAATGTGAAACAAATCTGTTTACCACAAGCTCCTGGATTTCCATATTTTAAGAGGTGGCAGTATGAACAAAAAGAAGAGAAAAATGCGTAGTAAAGATGGGCTCTTAATTGCATACATTATGAGCTATGAGCAAGTTTTCATCTTCGCTATTGTGAATCACAGCTCATCTACTGCAAAACTGCTCATATTTTATGGGTTTAGAGCCCATGTTTACCAGACAACTTTTTCCTGTTTTGGCCCATACTGCCTCGTCCGAAAATGTTGAAAGCAAAGAGCTTGCAGTGGAAGAGATCTACTACAAAGTATCGAAGACGAAGAATTGCCCATAGCTTATACGGTGTGCATTTTCGAACCTATGTTTACGAGACGTTTTTGCTTCGAAATATCGTTTCTGTCAGATCCCCGAATATTGACCATTCCTCCTAGGACACCGTATATATTAAACAAGGAACCAATACTCACTTCTCATGTTACACCACTCAAAATACCTACTGTTTTCAACATTAATAAATAGGAAGTAATACTTTAATTTTTTCCATATGGCCACACAAATTATTCTTCACATTCAAGAGTTTCGAGAGTACAAGTTCTCATCATCAAGTTTTCCGTAAGCTGCAGCCACTTTTGACGGCATGTTGCATGCACGTAGCTACTTAGACGGCCATTTTAGGTTGCTGCAATGCATCACAGTATGTGGGAGGGCGATGCGGTGCCGCCAAGAAATGCAGGGTGTCCGAAAAGTCTTTCCTTGATTACATAAATTGACAACGGAGGCTAGAAGTAAGATACAAACATGAAACTTGTGTCGAACTGTTTACAACTATAAAAGTTTTTTTCTGTTTTAGATTCGCAGTACGTAAGTAGTGGATGAGGTGGAGTGCCCAAGAAGCCATACTAACCAATCAGGAGAAGGCACAGTGTGTCCTGTGATACCATGAGACACGATCACCAACCACAGTGCAGAGACACTTCCAGACATCATTTGGAAGGAATCCACCTGATGTCAAGAGCATTAAAGCCTGGTATGAGAAGTTCAAGAACGCAGGATCGGTAGCTGAGCTTCCGAGGTCTGGTCGACCAAGAAACTCAGCAGACAGGCAGATGTAAGGCAGTCTTTCTGCGAAGTCCGAAGAAATCGGTGCGCATTCGGGAGAACGACGGTTCAATCCCGCGTCCGGCCATCCTGATTTAGGTTTTCCGTGATTTCCCTAAATTACTCCAGGCAAATGCCGGGATGGTTCCTCTGAAATGGCACGGCCGACTTCCTTCCCTATCCCTCCCTAATCCGATGAGACCGATGACCACGCTGTCTGGTCTCCTTCTCCAAACCAACCAACCAACCAAATCGGTGTGCAGGGCCTCACGTGAATTACAGATGCCAAAAAGCTCTGTCCATGACATTTTACACAAACGTTTATTGTTTCGTGCATAAAAAGTGCAAATCGTTCAGGCCTTGTTGCCCAATGACAGTACACATCTATATGACTTTGCGGTCGAAATGCTATCACGTATTGAGGACGATGATGGTTATCTCAGACGAATTGCCTTTTGGACGAAGCGAGCTTTTTTGTCAGTGGAGTATTGAATCGCCATAATGTGCGCATTTGGGGTTCACAACCCCCTGGCGAGGTCATGGAGTGCACCAGAGGCAGTCCAAAGGTGAATGTTTAGTGCGCGCTATTGCACGATCGAATTATCGGGCCATTCTTCTTCGCTGAGGCTACCATCACATCTGAAATGTATCTGAACATGTTGCAACTGTATGCTTTTCCACAGCTGCTTCAGTATCATCCCACGTCTTGTTTCAGCAAGACGGTGCACCGCTTCATTGGGGTTTGGACGTCCGTGCCTATCTCAATATGACCTTTCCTGGGCGATGGATTGGTCGTGATGGGCCAACGGTTAGGTCTCCACGCTCTCCTGAAATAACCCCATTAGACTTCTCTTTATGGGGTTATGTCGAGGACGAGGTCTACCGAACACGTGTACCAGATCTTGAAACCGTGCGGCAACGGATAACCATAGTCGTTGAATCGATCCCTCCTGTGATGTTGGCTAATGTGTGGACGGAAATTGAATATCGCTTAGATGTGCTACGTGCTACCAAGGTTACTCATGTGGAAGTTTACTGATGTGTGAAAAAAACTTTCATTGTTTTTAAACAGTTAGACACCAGTTTCATATTTGTATCTTACTTCTAGCCTGAGTTATCAATTTATGTAATCAGGGAAAGACTTTTCGGACACCCTGTACGTCTCGCACGTTGACTGTGCCAGCCTCTTCACTTCAGAGTCAAGCACTTGCAACCTACGTTCTCAACTGTTTGGTGGATGAATTCCAATCTCTGACTTCCTCTACAGTTTTTACCCTCTACAGCTCCCTGTAGTATCATGGTAGTTAGTCCCTAATGTCTTAGCAGATGCCCTACCATTCTGTCCCCTCTTCTTGTTAATGTTTATCCATATATTCCTTTCCTCTCCGATCCCGCGCAGAACCCCCTTGTTCTTTACCTTAGCCATCCAATTAATTTTCAACTTCTTCTTTAGCACCACATCTCAGATGCTTCGAATCCCTTCTGCTCCGGTTTTCCCACAGTTTATGTTTCATTGTCGTACAATGCAGAGCTCCAAACCAGTTTTCTAAAAAATTTGTTAATCATATTATGACATATGCTCGATACTAGTAGTCTTGGTTGAGAATGCACTTTTTGCCAGTTGAAGTCTGCTTTTAATGTCGTCCTTGCTCCGTCGTCATGGGTTATTTTGCTGGCTAGGTAGCAGAATTCCGCAAATTCATCTACACAGGATTGATGGTCACTAAGTAGATGAATGTGTATGGATTCACTGGAGGTGGTACGGGCAGACAGTCTTGTCAAGTAGATTACTACACGTTTCCCCAAAGCTGTATTTAGTGATTTGTTATACAAACTGCCCTCAGAGGAAATATTTTAGACCTTGTAGCGGCTAACAAGCCAGACCTCATCGACAGAAAAAGGACCCACCGTGGTATAAGCGGCTGGTCAAACAGTGCAATATCAATTTTTGTGGTTGAAACTTCCTGGCAGATTAAAACTGTGTGCCTGACCAAGACTCGAACTCGGGGCCTTTGCCTTTTGCGGGCAAGTGCTCTACAAACTGAGCTAACCAATCACAACTCACGCCCCGTCCTCACAGCTTTATTTCTGCCAGTACCTCGTCTTCTACCTTGCCCGCGAAAGGCAAAGGTCCCGAGACCGAGTCTCGGTCCGGCACACAGTTTTAATCTGCCAGGCAGTTTCACATCAGCGCACACTCCGCTGCAGAGTGAAAATCTCATTCCAGTTTTGTGGTTGATTCTCATGTGACAGTAGCTCGATTTTGGACTGCATGGGAACGTGAGGGCAGCCACACTTGTCTTCAGCGTATCGATCGAACACGTAGGACCAGCAAAAGGGAGGATCGCAGTATTTTTCACCAAGAACTTTGTAATCCCTCTACATTTGCGCCTGTCACTCGGAAACAAGGCAAAACCACGTTTCTAGCATTTGTAGAGTTGGACAAAGCTTTTGAAAATGTTCACTGGAATACTCTAAAATTCTGAAGGTGGCAGGCGTAAAATACAGGGACCGAAAGGCTATTTACAATTTGTACAGGAACCAGATGGCAGTTATAAGAGTAGAGGGCCATGAAAGGGAAGCAGTGGTTGAGAAGGGAGTGAGACAGGGTTGTAACCTATGCCCGATATTATTCAATCTGTACATTGAGCAAGCAGTGAAGGAAACCAAAGAAAAATTTGGAGTAGGAATTAAAATCCATGGAGATGGAATAAAAACTTTGAGGTTTGCCGATTACATTGTAATTCCGTCAGAGATAGCAAAGACCTGTAAGAGCAGCTGAACGGAATGGGCAGTGTGTTGAAAGGAGGAAATAAGATGAACATCAACAAAAGCAAAACAAGAAGAATGGAATGTAGCCGAATTAAATCAGGTGACGCTGAGGGAATTAGATTAGGAAAAATTAGGAAATGAGTCACTTAAAATAGTAGATGAGTTTTGCTATGTGGGGAGCAAAATAACTGACGATGGTCGAAGAAGAGAGGATATAAAATATAAACTGCCTATGGCAAGGAAAGCGTTTCTGAAGAAGAGAAGTTTATTAACACTGAGTACAGATTTAAGTGTCAGGAAGTCTCTTCTGAAAGTATTTGTTTGCAGTGCAGCCACGTATGGAAGTGAAACATGGACGATAAATGGTTTAGACTAGAAGAGATTAGAAGCTTTCGCAATGTGGTGCTACTGAAGAATTCTGAAGATTAGATGGATAGATCACGTAACTAATGAGGATGTACTGAATATAATTGTGGAGAAGAGGAAATTGTGGCAAAACCTGACTGAAAGAAGGGACTGGTTGGTAGGACACGTTCTGAGGCATCAAGGTATCACCAGTTTAGTACTGGAGGGTATCGTGGAGGGTAAAAATCCTAGAGGGAGACCAAGAGATGAATACAATAAGCAACTTCAGAAAGATGTAGGTTGCAGTAATTACTCGGAGATTTAGAAGATTGCACAGCAGAGAGTAGCATGGGGAGCTGCATTAACCGTCTGTGGACTGAAGACCACAACAACAAGAACAGGCTCTCAATATCAGGGTCATTTCAGTAATTTGTAGGCGTGAGAATTCCATTGTGGTGACAGCCAGTCATAGACAAGCTACACGTTATGTGCATCACAGGCGTTTAAAGAGTATGTAAAATGAAACAAGAAATGAAGCAGCCATCGCTGAACATCGTGTGGTGACTTGCGGAGACTTCACACAAATAACGGGCTTTCGGTAACACATTTCGGCAGTTTACGAGTCGAGATTATAAGCAACTGGTAGTTCGGTAGCGACGGAAGCCGCAGAGCTGGAGTAAGAAGCGCGGCAGCAACGAGTTACTCTGGAGGGCCGCCCCCCCTCCCCCCCCCCCCCCTCCACGCCACTCGCTACTTGTTAACCACTGCAAGTGGGGGCGCTCGGCACAGTTTGCAGCGCAAAACAGCTTCAGGGTCGGCGGAGGCGGCTGTTGTGGCGCCGACGAGGGGGGCGGTCCGCTGCCACCGGCGCGGCGTCCCGTTCTCAAGTCGTCGTCTGCGCTGGCGCCTTGGCGGCCTATGACGGCAGCGGCCTGATTGAAATTAATGACCGGGGCACCGCTCCTGCAGACGTACACTCCGTAGCGACGGCGCTCCACGGCTCGACAGACAGCCGCTGCCCCTCCCCCTCTCCTGCCCCACTCCCCCTCACCGTCGCTCTCTCAGTGATTTATGAACCCGGACGTTTCTGCCACGCTACTACAGAGAGAAAGAGAGGGGTGGCAGGGTAAGGGGGTGGCGGTGGAGACGAGAGGAAGGGGTGGGAGAACCTACAACCAGGGCACCCTGCCCATCGCTCGCATTTGAATGCGATTCTGTTTGCTCCCGCTTTGGCTGCTGGGGCGTTTAATTACGGGACGTGAATTTAAAATTCTAGTGAGTCGATATGGGGCTCCGCCTGTGAACAGAGTGGGGGCGAGTGGAAACTAAAATGTTTCTCTCCGATTCATTTTCACGCATTTTAAAGTGAAATTTAGAACGTTTGAGAGGAATGAAGGTTAGCTGTGACAAGGACGTGACGAGCTAGGCAAGTGCCAATAGAGAGTACTTTTTTTTTGCCTTACCCCAACTACCTCTATAAACTAGTAGGCAGCGTGAGAATTAACGACTGCGTGAGAGCTTTTATTATACATCCCTGAATTTTAAAATTTATGGGCAGAGCTACATTCACAATGACATATAAAATTAGCATACTGTGCCTCGTCTCCGTATTACACACGCAGTCCTTTCTGTTGTCCTGCACTCTTAATTTCTTCCTGTTCCAGAAGATTTTTCTACACTAATAAATTGTGCGTGAAACACCTGATACTTGACGCATAGGCTGGCTGCTCTTTCTGGAATTTTATGTCCGTCACGATGACACAAGAATTAGTTACAATAATAAATTCCATGAAATGCAGCGTGAATCCACGATGTTGTTATTGGTGTGATCACTCCGAAGACTGGTTTGACGCAAACTCCATGTGTAACGCCGGAAATGCATATCCTCCTATTTCCATCTATTGTACTATTATTTTTTTTCCCTTGTTTTGTTACCTCAAGATATGACATTTCTGTCTATTTATATATTGTAATTGCTTTACTGTTTGGATATATATATATTTATGCACTTATGTCGATGTATAATTGGTTTGTTTCGTAAATAGTATTTGTATTTTTACGCTGGGTCTTGCCTAGGGAAAACTGCTATCGAACGATTACATCGATAGGTCGTGTGAAGACTCAAAGTGTGTAGGATCTTTGGTAGTGTTAACTCTGCCGCGTGGAGCGCGGGCAGAGCAGTCGGAGTCTGGCGGGAGTAGCGAGTGGAGCAGGTGTTGTGTGATGCTCCCGCGAGTTGCCGCGCTTTCGGGGTTTGGCAGCATGTATTTGCGCTCGACTCGCGATGATAGTTTCTGACATGGTGACGCGGACGGGAAGCATTAGCTGGCGCACATCAAGAGCCCGTTTCGCCTGGTGACCGTGTCGAGAAGAAGGCGCGCCAACATCCAGCTTCTGCAACAGCGACGGCCGACAATGAGTGACTGTCGCCACCTCCTCGATCGACGGCTTCAAACCTTCAATCAACCAACAAGGAAGACTAAAAGCACGTAAAGTTTCAGAACTGTATGGCAGACCTCAGCTTTTCAAATTGTTCCATTTGCCTCGCAAAATTACAGCAACTTAGCATGAACCTTTGTTGCTCATTGTCCCAATTGCATTGCCAAGCAGGGTCCCTTCCTTTTCCGAAATGAACCCGAGTGTCGTTGAAATTCAAACGCCAGCATAATTCCATTTCACTGCTTTAATTTCAAAGTTCAATTCAAGCATTAGCTGGCTACAATAGTTAGATTACACAAGCACAAATTAAGAGTGCGAGTTTTGTTACCGTATTTTAGCTTACCTGTGACTGCAGCTCAGCTTGGTACGTACTAAATTTTACTATTGTTAATAGTTCAGAATCATTTAATTCAAGTTCAAAGTTAAATCTCTCGTTTCTAAATTGCGTAGAGTCAAGTTGCTTTTGAAATGATTGTTGAGGTAGTCCAAGACTAACCGTATTTTACTGGATTTCGATGTGCTTCAGAAAGAAAGCTCGCTATTAACTTCAGTCACTAAATTAACTTTCGATTTTCCGGTTTTATTAATTCTTTTGCTAAATTAAGTCAGAGTGTAGCGAAATTTATTACTTCTGACAAACTTTCAGTTTTCACACTACACGTGTCAGCCTTCAGTTAATTCTAGTGTTAATTATATGTGTAATAACCTTTCTTTTTCAGTTACTATAGTAATTGTCCTTAGGACTGGCGACCGTGATTTCCCCCAAATCTCAAATATCTAATTACCGCTAGTAATTGTTAACGTAACGGTCGCACATTTACTTTCTTTATTAACTTTACCCCTTTTCAAAATTAATTTCCACCAGTTTCATTTGCATTTTTCCTTTCATTTAGATGTAACCCTTTCCTCCCTCTTTACCGACAGATTAACTTCGGTGACGATTGCTTTTCCCAAATTTCCATTAGGTACACGCGGTTTCATTTTTCACTGTCATTAAGGTCGGTAAGTGAGGGGGAGGTTACACGTGGCGACCTGGTGACAGGACAATCTTCAGATTTGAGGTTGTTCTGGACACGAATTTTGCATTGTGCAAATCTCGTAACAAAGTACTGGTTACGAAATGGTCGATACGTCAGCGAGAATATTCGTGTGAGGAATCCTAATTAGAGTTGAGATTTTGCATTTATATTGAAAATTATTAAAATGAGTGAAGGCAACAATTACCAAAATTTGGTAGACTTGGATACGGAACAATCGGTCGAACAGTGGGAAACGTGCACAGCGGTACCCATTGTTCCGGGGCAGGCGGCTAGCATGAAAGATGCGACCGCCGAAACGCAACAAAGAGCAGAAATGGAATTCCAAACTTTAGAAATTGTTTCGGAATCGGAAGTGAAAATCGAATCTGAATCCCTTGATGAAGAATACGGGGGGACAATTAAAGAGGAAGCCGCTGCGGAAGTAAAACCGGTAGTTTCCGGGAATTTAACTGATTTATTGAATGTTTTGATTAACGAAATCAAGAGTCAATCGGCCAAGCAAGAAGATCAGGCTGCCAAACAAGAAGCTCAGGCTGCCAAGCAAGAAGCTCAGTCTGAAAAATTTGAACGGATGCTAGACAATCAGAACAAAGCTATTAACGTTGTTATCAACAGTGTTGGAGTTGTTAACACAAAGGTTGATAAAATCAAAGAAGATATTGTTGTAATTAATACCGAAATCGGTAATCTTAAACAGGAAATGATAGGCGTTCAGGCGGAAATTGCGAGCATAAATACTCGTTTTGATTCCGAAATTAGCAGAATCGAGAAAAGTGTAGGAGACGCAGTTGCTCCGATCATCGAGAATAAGGTGACGGAACAAATTCAATTAGTGAGAAAAGAGGATCATCAGAAGGTGGAAACTTTAAAGGCTTTAGTATCCGAAGTAGATACCAAAGTGACGAAGCAGGCTAATACCTGCGAAGAGAAAAAGAGGGAAGTGGAAACGCTTGCGACAACCACTTGCCAAGTGATTACGAGGGTGTCGGAATTAGAAAGGAAACTTGACGAAAAACAGAGCTATGTGCCAATCTGTGCACATAGTTCGGAGTTGTTGACGAAAGAGGAGCGGTTCGACCCCTTGAAAAAAGGCGGTATACACCCGACGGATTTCATTAAAAATTGTGAAAGAGTTTTACCCAGATCATGGACTAATGAGAGAAAAATTAATGCGGTTATTGATGTGTTGGCTGGTGACGCCAAGCGTTGGGGCTTAAACCTCAACATTACGGACCTGACTTTTGACGAATTTAAAAATTTGTTTCTGGCCGAATACTGGTCAGAGCAGAAACAGCAAGGTGTCTGGCGCGAATTTGTCGTATCGAGGTCTTTCGATGCGAATTCGCGCGTTTCGATGAAGGAGTTTTGTGAGGGCTGGATCCGCAAGTTGGAATATTTGCGTGATCGCCGCACGGAATCCGAAATAGTCTGGGAACTCTACAAGAAGCTTCCAGATGATACAAAACGCTACATAGGAAGCAATTACAGGACAATCAATGATTTCCTGGAAAGAGTGGAGGACGAGGACAATTGGCGCAATAATCGCGACAGTGGTAGAGGCCGTGGTAACAACAACGGGTACCACAGCAACCACACCAACGATAACCATGGGAATAATGCATACCGCAACCATGGCAGCAATAACAATAATGGTTCGGACCGTAATAACAATCGGTACAATGCAAATAATAACCGGAATGACGGAAACCAGTATCATACTAGCATGATACGGGCTGCGCAGAATAGTAATAACGCCAGAGGGTGTGACCAGCCGCCTCAGCAGTATCCGGGGAGCGTATCTGCTGGGACGAGACAGGGAAACCATTAGCCGCGCCGGTGAGGGGCCGACCGGGCGTGGAGAAATTTTGGCGGCCCAATAACAGGAGAAAACCCAGGTGTCGTCGTTATGAAAATTCCGTATGGAATAATCAACGGAGGGAGACTGTGCCAGTGTTAGGAGAAAGGAGTGCGCCCACAAGTAGTAGATCAGCTGGAGACACGGCAGTAGGAAGTACATTCACTGTCAGTGAGAACAATTTAAGTAGTGTTCCGGAAATCGATTATAAAGTGGCAGCTGTAATACCCACAGCGGAATTGGAGATTGAGTTTAAGAATGATTCGCAAGTGTTGAAAGAAGATCAGATGTCGGATAAAACGTCCGTCATCGAGCGAGGAGATGCAGAGAGGGATGAGGTCTGGTTAAGGCAGTTCGGTCGCTTATACGACGAACTAAGAGATTATAGGGGCCTGTACGGGAGAAGTGTTTATGGGGAGCGCGGGCAGGATTTGCCGCGTCTCGTCCCGCAGGAAGATAGTGATTGTGAAGTGATAGAAATTTCTGGCCCTAACCGGCAGACTTTACTAGAAATAGTTGATGTTAATGGGGAGCACGAGCAAGATGCGTCGTGTTTCGTCCCGCAGGAGTTGAATGTTGAAGTAGTAACGGAAAGTGCTGGCCCTAACCGGCAGACTTTACCGAAAGTTGTAATGGTAGAAGTAGCCGACCCATCCGACGCGAACATCCAGTTTAAACATTGCGAGAGTATTAAGGAGAAAGATTACGAAAATTTTAGTGATAGCCGAACACGATTGGTAGAAAAGCACGTAGATTACAGCGTGTATGAGGTTAGAGCTGACATTATACGGTCAGAAGATAACAGTGTGGGTTGCGCAGATCTAGAGGAAGTAATTGCAGATACTACTGGGCACATGTCTCCAGGTAGATTGGCAGATGAGATCAATCTGATTAAAGAGGAATCAACGAATGTGACTAGTGAATTGATAGCAAAGCTACACTCACTAGTTGACGAGTTACAGGAAGAGGTTTCGGTATTGGAGGCGACGCTACAGACTAAGCCTCAGGACAAACGTGTTGAAATTAAAACTGTATGTGAACAGAGGCTGAAAAAGCCGCCAGATAAACCGGATTTAGGATCAAAGCCGGATGGTTTTTTCTGGAATGACCTGGATATAGACGAGGATTTACTGTGGGAAAATAAAGAAACAGTCGAGGACAAGTGTAGACAGATAGTAGTGTCTGTTAATATGCACGACCTACAACTAAACGTGTTGATTGACACCGGTGCAGAATTGAGTGCTGTATCTGGGAAAATATTTGAGTTACTGAAAGACAGACCTGGCATCGTACTTATGCCAGTAACAGGAGTGAAAATTATCGGTGCTACTGGGAAGGCCAGTAAACCGGTCACAAAACAGATTTTTGTCAACTTCGAGATATGTGGGGCACGATTTGAACAAGAGTTTGTCGTCGTGCCAGACTTAACTACGGAAGTAATTATCGGGTTAGATTGGCTATTAAAGTACCGTGCAGTGATTAACTGCGAAAGCAAAACTTTGACATGTACGTCCCAAGATAGAACAATAGTAGTTAGTTTTGACGAGGCAGGAGACGGTGTGCATAGGCAATACCAGCCTATACACATTGTTAACTGGCCGAATGGTATTGACGTAGGTATGAATTTGAACTACTGTAATGTGAGGAATCTCGGCATTGACAATAGTGTAGAAAGTGAATTGGAAAGTATTGTAGACGGTGTGTCAAACGTAACACACGAACAAAGACGAGGCCTGTATGAAGTAATAATGAGGAATCAGAGTGTGTTTTCAGACAAACCGGGTCTTGTGGAAGGATATAAATGCAAGTTGCATGTAATTCCGCACGAACCATTCTTCGTGAGGCCTTATGCTATACCGCTGTCCAAAAAGGAAGCAGTACAACGGGAGATAGATAAGAAGATCGAATGGGGAGTGATTGAAAGAAGTACAAGTCCATACAATAACGGTTTGGTCATTGTAGCAAAACGGGATGGTAGTGTGCGTATTGTGATTGACGCACGCACGTTGAATAGGGTCGTTCAACGTGAAACAGACAGACCAGAGAGTATGGAGGAGATTTTGCAACGTTTTCATGACGTTAAGTTCATGACTAGCCTCGATCTAACGGCTAGTTACTGGCAAATAGAACTCGAAGAAGAATCTAGGCCATACACCGCCTTCTTGTTTGCGGGCAGGTGTTATCAGTATAGAGTACTGCCGTTTGGACTTAATATATCTGTGTCCGTATTCATCAGGGCCCTAGATAAAGTGCTAGAACCGGCTTTGAGTTCAAGATTAACTGTATATGTTGACGACCTATTGTTGGCCAATGCCACTTGGCATGACCATTGTGAACTGTTAGATGAAGTTTTTAGAGCATTGCGCCGTGGCGGAATGACTCTAAAGCTAAAGAAATGCGAATTTGTGAAGCAGGAACTGAAATTTTTAGGGCATGTAATTACCACTGCTGGTATTACGAAAGACCCAGAGAAACTAGAGGCAATAAGGAATTGTCCTCCACCCAAGTCTAGGAAACAGTTAAAAAGTTTTCTAGGACTCACAGGATTTTACCGTAAATTTGTAAAAGGACAAGTGTTTAATGATGAAAATTTGAATAACCTCTTACGCAAAAATGTTCCGTTTGTGTGGACTGACGGGTGTCAGACCGCTTTCGAGAGATTAAAAGACGAGTTGTTAAGATCTAACATACTATTTCATCCTGATTTATCGCTACCCTTCCATCTGGGAACGGATTCGTCGAATTACGGGGTGGGGGTAGAACTGTTCCAAGAAGTTGGTAAAGGAGAGGATAAAGAACACCGGACGATAGCGTTCGCGAGTCGAACTTTATCAAAAAGTGAGCGAAACTACACGATTTCTGAGAAAGAGTGTCTCGCTATCGTGTGGGGATTCAAGAAGTTCAAGGGTTACCTATGGGATCGTAAGGTGATTGTTCATACGGACCATAAGGCGCTCACTTATCTGAAGGATTGTAAACTACTTCACGAAAGACTGACTAGGTGGTCGTTGTATTTACAGCAATTTAACTATGACATCTGTTACGTAAAAGGGACCGACAATTGCGTAGCGGATGCGCTGTCGCGGTTGCCCGAGTCTAATCAAGGTCTATTGAAAGATGAGGCAGATGGAGTGGTCAAATTGTACTATTTTAAAGAAGTTGAGGGACGTAAATTAATAATGAACATCTGTAAGAATCTACGTCTTCATCAGAACGAGGATGGTTGTTTAAATATGGTGAAAACCCGATATGATGAAAAGAGTCCAGAAGGAGAGAAATTAAGGAAGTATTACAAGATATACGATCATATCTTGTACATACGTAAGGGTGAAGATAGTAATATTTGGCGGGTATGCTGGCCCACCAAATTCGTCACGGAAATAATAGACTACTACCATTTGGCGTATGGTCACTGTGGACCGAAGAAATGTACGGAAAAGCTGTGTGAAGTAGTGCATTTTAACAACATGTTAAAACGCGTTACTGACAGAGTGAAAACTTGCGATTTATGTCAGAAGGTGAAGGTTACCAACTGTACGAGTCGTGGTCCTATGCAAAGTATAAGGCCTAACGACACCTTTGAATTACTGTGCGTGGACTTGTACGGACCTTTGCCCAAGTCATCAGGAAACTTTGCCTACATTTTAGTAGTGCTAGAAGCTTTTTCCAAGTTCATCAAGCTATACCCGATTAGGAAAGCTACAGCCCAAGCGGTCTATAGCAAGCTTGTGAACGATTATTTTGTTCATATTGGTAAGCCCAAGGCGATTCTATCAGACAATGGGGCACAATTTACTTCTAAGTTGTGGAATGAAGGCATGGAAAGTAATGGGGTCGAGGTGATCCGTATTTCAGCTTATTGTCCGGCTGGGAATCCCGCTGAGAGGTATATGCGCGAGCTAGGCCGACTTTGCCGTACCTATTGCCATCACAACCATAGGGCATGGGGCAAATATGTAGCAGTATTTGAGAGAATTATGAACACCTTGAGACATGAATCTACGGGATTTTCTCCAGAGGAAATCCTGTTGGATGTCAGAAGTAAAAGTTTAGTGGAAGAGGTAATCAAATTCCCTCCACGGATTGACATTAGTATTGGTGTGAAAAAAGATCGTTTGCGAGAAGTAATGAAGCTTAAAGCCGATGCTCGCATACGTCGTCATGACGCTAAAGCGCGTTTTGCTAAGTTTGCGATCGGAGACTTAGTACTTGTAAAAGCTCATGAGAAATCGAGCGAGATAGACAATGAAATCTCTAAATTTAAGTTTGTTTATAATGGACCATATAAAGTCATTGGTATACCTCACACAAATGCTTATTGCTTAGAGTATCGAAGCTCTGGAAAGCTATTAGGTATACGAAATATAGTAGATTTGAAATTGTACCAACCTACGATCGATTAATACCACACAATGGGTAATTTGTACAATATGTAAATATAGAGTGTAAGATTTAAGGTTTGCTAGATTGCCATGCTTTTGACTGACCAAGGTCATTAAAGAAGTTGTAATTAATAAGTAATTAATTTTGATTAATCAATTTAATTTTAATCAATTTAATCATGATCTAATCAACTGAAAAATCCAAGCTGCTAGTTTAAGTTTTCAGCTGAGTCACAGTAGATTAAGGAATGTAAATATGATTTTGTAAATACCTGTAAGATTTCATGAATGTGTGTTTACTAGTCATTGCCGATGTACTTAGACGGTGTTTTAAGTTTCAGGCTAGTACATGCGTGTGATGATGGACAGTGTTGAGTTATCCACTGTGATAGTGTTAATGGACTCCTTGAGATTACTCGGGAGTGAGTTTTTCCCAAAGAATTCAGTGAAGCGGACGTTCTGGAAATGTCGTTAGACAGGCGAGTGAGATCAAGCGTGCCGCACACGCGGGCGCAACAATACTGGCGAGGCGAGCCGCTGTCGGCTCTTGAGCCGCTGTTGGCTCTTGGGCCGCTGTCGGCATTCTTTGTACTTGCGAGTACGGAAGGCGGAATTGTTTTTCTTCCTGGACAGCTGAAAGAATTCTACTGTCAATATTTATGTTTTTTTCGATCTGATGTGTGTTATTTTCTTGTTTAGCGTTTAATGGACTCCCATGACGAGAATATTAAGTATGAAAGGGTTATGTAAAAATGTGTATTCTATGTAATTAATTATTAATTTGCGTATTTTGATCTACCTGTTTTTATGACCATGTACTCTGATTAATTTTGTAAATAGTATTCCATTTCATGATAGTGTTACGGATTTTGACGATTTTGGAATAGCTAAACCATTTTCTATATCTTCTATGAATTTTAATATGTTGTCAACCTGTTTTATTTCGTGTAAGATGACAGAGTGGAATAAGCTTAGGAGTGTCTCCACTCAATTATTATGGTCTAAAAATTGATTTATGATTAATTAGACGAATGCTAAATTTTGTTGATGTTTTGAGCATAGGCATTTCCGCTGTTTCTTTTTTGGGACATTTTCTGAGTCTGTTTACGTTACACGAACATCCTCAGACAATGTGGGGCACGTGTAACGCCGGAAATGCATATCCTCCTATTTCCATCTATTGTACTATTATTTTTTTCCCTTGTTTTGTTACCTCAAGATATGACATTTCTGTCTATTTATATATTGTAATTGCTTTACTGTTTGGATATATATATATTTATGCACTTATGTCGATGTATAATTGGTTTGTTTCGTAAATAGTATTTGTATTTTTACGCTGGGTCTTGCCTAGGGAAAACTGCTATCGAACGATTACATCGATAGGTCGTGTGAAGACTCAAAGTGTGTAGGATCTTTGGTAGTGTTAACTCTGCCGCGTGGAGCGCGGGCAGAGCAGTCGGAGTCTGGCGGGAGTAGCGAGTGGAGCAGGTGTTGTGTGATGCTCCCGCGAGTTGCCGCGCTTTCGGGGTTTGGCAGCATGTATTTGCGCTCGACTCGCGATGATAGTTTCTGACATGGTGTCGCGGACGGGAAGCATTAGCTGGCGCACATCAAGAGCCCGTTTCGCCTGGTGACCGTGTCGAGAAGAAGGCGCGCCAACATCCAGCTTCTGCAACAGCGACGGCCGACAATGAGTGACTGTCGCCACCTCCTCGATCGACGGCTTCAAACTTTCAATCAACCAACAAGGAAGACTAAAAGCACGTAAAGTTTCAGAACTGTATGGCAGACCTCAGCTTTTCAAATTGTTCCATTTGCCTCGCAAAATTACAGCAACTTAGCATGAACCTTTGTTGCTCATTGTCCCAATTGCATTGCCAAGCAGGGTCCCTTCCTTTTCCGAAATGAACCCGAGTGTCGTTGAAATTCAAACGCCAGCATAATTCCATTTCACTGCTTTAATTTCAAAGTTCAATTCAAGCATTAGCTGGCTACAATAGTTAGATTACACAAGCACAAATTAAGAGTGCGAGTTTTGTTACCGTATTTTAGCTTACCTGTGACTGCAGCTCAGCTTGGTACGTACTAAATTTTACTATTGTTAATAGTTCAGAATCATTTAATTCAAGTTCAAAGTTAAATCTCTCGTTTCTAAATTGCGTAGAGTCAAGTTGCTTTTGAAATGATTGTTGAGGTAGTCCAAGACTAACCGTATTTTACTGGATTTCGATGTGCTTCAGAAAGAAAGCTCACTATTAACTTCAGTCACTAAATTAACTTTCGATTTTCCGGTTTTATTAATTCTTTTGCGAAATTAAGTCAGAGTGTAGCGAAATTTATTACTTCTGACAAACTTTCAGTTTTCACACTACACGTGTCTGCCTTCAGTTGCTACGCTTCTAGTGTTAATTATATGTATAATAACCTTTCTTTTTCAGTTACTATAGTAATTGTCCTTAGGACTGGCGACCGTGATTTCCCCCAAATCTCAAATATCTAATTACCGCTAGTAATTGTTAACGTAACGGCCGCCCATTTACTTTCTTTATTAACTTTACCCCTTTTCAAAATTAATTTCCACCAGTTTCATTTGCATTTTTGCTTTCATTTAGATGTAACCCTTTCCTCCCTCTTTACCGACAGATTAACTTCGGTGACGATTGCTTTTCCCAAATTTCCATTAGGTACACGCGGTTTCATTTTTCACTGTCATTAAGGTCGGTAAGTGAGGGGGAGGTTACACATGCTACGTTACCTTGTGTGAACCTCGCCATCTCCGAATAACTACTGAAACCCACATCATGTTGAATCTGCTTACTGTATTCATCTCTTAGTCTCCTTCTGCGGATGGTACCTCCCCTCCCCCTCGCCCCCCCCCCTTCCCACATGTTGTTGTTGTTGTTGTGGTCTTCAGTCCTGAGACTGGTTTGATGCAGCTCTCCATGCTACTCTATCCTGTACAAGCCTCTTCATCTCCCAGTACCTACCGCAACCAACATCCTTCTGAATCTGCTTAGTGTATTCATCTCTTGGTCTCCCTCTACGATTTTTACCCTCCACGCTGCCCTCCAATACTAAATTGGTGATCCCTTGATGCCTCAGAACATGTCCTACCAACCGATCCCTTCTTCTAGTCAAGTTGTGCCACAAACTTCTCTTCTCCCCAATCCTGTTCAATACTTCCTCATTAGTTATGTGATCTACCCATCTAATCTTCAGCATTCTTCTGTAGAACCACATTTCAAAAGCTTCTATTCTCTTCTTGTCCAAACTATTTATCGTCCATGTTTCACTTCCATACATGGCTACACTCCATACAAATACTTTCAGAAATGACTTCCTCACACTTAAATCTATACTCGATGTTAACAAATTTCTCTTCTTCAGAAATGCTTTCCTTGCCATTGCAAGTCTACATTTTATATCCTCTCTACTTCGAACATCATCAGTTATTTTGCTCCCCAAATAGCAAAACTCCTTTACTACTTTAAGTGTCTCATTTCCTAAGCTAATTCCCTCAGCATCACCCGACTTAATTCGACTACATTCCATTATCCTCGTTTTGCTTTTTTTGATGTTCATCTTATATCCCCCTTTCAAGACACTATCCATTCCGTTCAACTGCGTTCCAAGTCCTTTGCTGTCTCTGATACAATTACAATGTCATCGGCGAACCTCAAAGTTATTATTTCTTCTCCATGGATTTTAATACCTACTCCGAATTTTTCTTTTGTTTCCTTCACTGCTTGCTCAATATACAGATTGAATAGCATTGGGGAGAGGCTACAGCCCTGTCTCACTCCCTTCCCAACCACTGCTTCCCTTTCATGCCCCTCGACTCTTATAACTGCCATCTGGTTTCTGTACAAATTGTAAACAGCCTTTCGCTCCCTGTATTTTACCCCTGCCACCTTCATAATTTGAGAGAGATTATTCCAGTCAACAATGTCAAAAGCTTTCTTTAAGTCTACAAATGCTAGAAACGTAGGTTTGCCCTTCCTTAATCTAGCTTCTAAGATGAGTCGTAGGGTCAGTATTGCCTCACGTGTTCCAACATTTCTACGGAATCAAAACTGATCTTCCCCGAGGTCGGCTTCTACTAGTTTTTCCATGCTTCTGTAAAGAATTCGAGTTAGTATTTTGCAGCTGTGACTTATTAAACTGATAGTTCGGTAATTTTCACATCTGTCAACACCTGCTTTCTTTGGGATTGGAATTATTATATTCAAGTCTGGGGGTATTTCGCCTGTTTCATACATCTTGCTCACCAGATGGTAGAGTTTTGTCAGGACTGGCTCTCCCAAGGCCGTCAGTAGTTCCAATGGAATGTTGTATACTCCCAGGGCCTTGTTTCTACTCAGGTCTTTCAGTGCTCTGTCAAACTCTTCACGCAGTATCATATCTCCCATTTCATCTTCATCTACATTCTGTTCCATTTCCATAATATTGTCCTCAAGTACATCGCCCTTGTATAGACCTTCTATATACTCCTTCCACCTTTCTGCTTTCCCTTCTTTGCTTACAACTGGATTTCCATCTGAGCTCTCGATGTTCATGCAAGTGGTTCACTTATCTCCAAAGGTCTTTTTAATTTTCCTGTAGGCAGTATCTATCTTACCCCTAGTGGGATAAGCCTCTACATCCTTTTATTTGTCCTCTAGCCATCCCTGCTTAGCCATTTTGCACTTCCTGTCGATCTCATTTTTGAGACATTTGTATTCGTTTTTGCTTGCTTCATTTACTGCATTTTTATATTTTCTCCTTTCATCAATTAAATTCAATATATCTTCTGTTACCCAAGGATTTCTACTAGCCCTCGTCTTTTTACCTACTTGATCCTCTGTTGCCTTCACTACTTCATCCCTCAAAGCTAACCATTGTTCTTCTACTGTATTTCTTTCCCCCGTTCCTGTCAATTGTTCCCTTATGTTCTCCCTGAAACTCTGTACAACCTCTGGATCTTTCAGTTTATCCAGGTCCCATCTCCTTAAATTCCAACCTTTTTGCAGTTTCTTCAGTTTTAATCTACAAGACATAACCAATAGATCGTGGTCAGAGTCCACATCTGCCCCTGGAAATGTCTTACAATTTAAAACCTGGTTCCTAAATCTCTGTCTTACCATTACATAATCTGTCTGAAACCTGTCAGTATCTCCAGGTTTCTTCCTTGTATACAGCCTTCTTTTATGATTCTTGAACCAAGTGTTAGCTATGATTAAGTTGTGCTCTGTGCAAAATTCTACGAGGCGACTTCCTCTTTCAGTTCTTAGCCCCAATCCATAGTCACCTACTACGTTTCCTTCTCTCCCTTTTCCTACTACCGAATTCCAGTCACCCATGACTATTAAATTTTCGTCACCCTTCACTGTCTGAAGAATTTCTCTTGTGTCATCATACGTTTCTTCAATTTCTTCGTCATCTGCAGAGCTAGTTGGTATATAAACTTGTACTACTGTAGTAGGCGTGGCCTTCGTATCTATCTTGGCAACAATAATGCGTTCACTATGCTGTTTGTAGTAGCTTACCCGCATTCCTATTTTCCTATTCATTATTAAACCTACTCCTGCATTACCCCTATTTGATTTTGTGTTTATAACCCTGTAGTCACCTGACCAGAAGTCTTGTTCCTCCTGCCACCGAACTTCACTAATTCCCACTATATGTAACTTTAACCTATCCATTTCCCTTTTTAAATTTTCTAACCTACCTGCCCGTTTAAGGGATCTGACATTCCACGCTCCGATCCGTAGAACGCCAGTTTTCTTTGTCCTGATAATGACATCCTCTTGAGTAGTCCCCGCCCGGAGATTCGAATGGGGAACTATTTTACCTCCGGAATATTTTACCCAAGAGGACGCCATCATCATTTTGCCATACAGTAAAGCTGCATGCCCTCGGGAAAAATTACGGCCGTAGTTTCCCCTTGCTTTCAGCCGTTCGCAGTACCAGCACAGCTAGGCCGTTTTAGTTAGTGTTACAAGGCCAGATCAGTCAATCATCCAGACTGTTGCCCCTGCAACTACTGAAGAGGCTGCTGCCCCTCTTCAGGAACCACACGTTTGTCTGGCGTCTCAACAGATACCCCTCCGTTGTGGTTGCACCTACAGTACGGCCATCTGCATCGCTGAGGCACGAAAGCCTCCCCACCAACGGCAAGGTCCATGGTTCATGGAGGGGGGGGGGGGGGGCACATATCCCTCTAATAATAAATCTGTGACGATGTTTCAGAATCTCCTACCAACCAGTCTCTTCTTTTGGTCAAGTTGCGTCACGAATTTCTTGTCTTCCCAATTATGTTCAGTGCTCCTCATTAGCTATGTGATCGACCCATCTAACTGTCAGCACTTTTCTGTAGCACCACGTTTCGAAAGCTTCCATTCTCTTTTTCTCCAAATAGTTTATCACCCATGCTTCACTTCCATACATGGCTACACTCCAAACAAATAACTTCAGAGAAGACTTCCTACCACTTAAATTTATATCCAACATCAGAAATGTTTTCTTGCCAGTCTACATTTTATATCCTCTCTGGTTTGGCTTTCATCACTTATTTTGCCGTCCAGATAGCAACACTTATCTTCAGTCTGATTACTCTAGCATCACCTGACTTAATTCGACTACATCCCATTACCCTTTATTGCTTTTGTTGATGTTCAGCTCATATCCTCTTTTATTTAACATTATCCGTTTCGCTCAGCCGATCTTCCAGATCCTTTGCTGTCTCTGACAGAATTACAATGACGTCGAGACCAGTCTCAAAGTTTTAAAATCATCTCCCTGAATTGTTATTCCTCCCCTAAATTTTTCTTTGATTCCTTTACTGTTTGTTCGATGTACACACTGAATAACATATGGGATAAAATACAACCCTGTCTCAGTCTCTTCTCAACCAATGCTTCCCTTTCACGCCCCTCGACTCATTACTGCCGTCTCGTTTCTGTAACAGTTGTAAATAGCCTTTCACGCTCTGTATTTTATCTCTGCTACCTTAAGAATTTCAAAGAGATTATTCCAGTCAGCATTGTCAAAAACTTTCTCTTCAAATGCTGTAAATGTAGATTTAGCTTTCCTTAACCTGTCTTTTAAGATAAGCCGTAGGTTTAGTATTGTCTCGCGTGTTCCTACTTTTCTTGCTTGTAGCCCTCTTGTCATTCTTCTGTAAAGAATTCGTATTAGTGCCTTGCAACGATGCTATATCAAACTGATAGTTCTGTAATTTTGACGCCTGTTAGCATCTGCTTTCTTTGTAGCAGGAATTACCACATTCTTATAGAAGCATGAGGATATTTCTGTTGTCTCATACATCCTGCACACCAGTTGGCAGAGTTTTGTCTTGGCTGGCTCTCCCAAGACTGTCAGTAGTTCTGACGGATTTTCGTCTACTCCCGGAGCCTTGTTTTGACTTGAGACTTTCAGTGCTCTGTCAAATTTTTAACGCGGTATCTTATCTCCCACCTCATCTTCGTGTACGTCCTCTTGCATTTCCATAATATTGCCCTCAAGTACATCTTCCTTGTATAGGTCGTTTATATACTCTTTTTCACCTATCTGCTTTCCCCTCTTTGCCTAGGACTGGTTTTCCATTTGAGCTCTTGATGTTCATACAGGCACTTTTCTTTCCCCCAAAGGTCTCTTTAATTTTCCTGTATGTGGCATCTATCTTACCCCTAGCGATGTGCGCTTCTGCATTCTTACATTTATCCTCCAGCCATTCCTGCTTGGCGATTTTGCACTTCCTCTCAGTCTCATTTTTTAGACGTTTGTATTTCCTTTCACCTGTTTCATTTGGTGTATTTTTAAATTTTCTGCTTTCATCAGTTAAATTCAATACCTCTTGTCTTGTCCAAGGATTCCTACTAGGCCATGTCTTTTTAGCTATTTCATCCTATGCTGCCTTCACAATTTCATCTCTTAATGCTACCCATTCCTCTTCTACTGTATTCCTTTCCCCTGTCAACCGTTGCCTAGTAATCCCCCTGAAATTCTCAACAACCTCTGGTTCTTTCAACTTACCTTTGTCCCAACCCCTTAAGTTCCTACCTTTTCCAATTTCTTCAGTTTTAATCTACAGATAGCAACCAATAAATTGTGGCCTCTGGGAATGTCTTACGATTTAAAATCTGATTCCTAAATCTCTGTCTAATCATTATATAACCAATCCCAAATCCTTCTGTGTCTCCAGGTCTCTTCCACGTATACGACGTTCTTTCATGATTCTTAAACCATGTGTTAGCCACCATTAAATTACGCCCTGTACAAAACTCTATCAAGCGGCTTCCTCTTTCATTCATTTCCCACAGTCCATATTCACCTACCACTTTTCCTTCTCTCCTTTTTCCTACTATCCAATTCCATTCCCCCCACAATTACCTTTCCGTCTCCATTAACTGTCCGATTCTTTTATCTCATCGTACATTTCTTCAATCTCTTCAACATCTACGGAGCTAGGTGCCCTGTAAACTTGCACTATTGTGACAGGGGCTGGCTTCGTGTCTGTCTTGGCTTTTCCCTTTTTAAATTTTCTAACCTACCTAACCTGATTAAGGAAGCTAACATTCCAAGCTCCGATCATTAGACTGTCAGTTTTGTAACTCCTGATGACGATATCCTCGTGAATAGTCCCCGCCAGGGGATGTACTATGTCACTTTATCACTTAGTAAATGGCGGTACAAATGACCTACGGAACCTAAGTTAATTGCTTACCCTTGATGAAAGGACCTGAGTTGGAGTCAATTCTGATAAAGGCATACACTTTTACATCCGTACAATACACCATTAATCCAGTCGAAAGACTGATGACACAAAATAAAGCAATGATGGCTTCTCTATCCGTTGATAGTTTCGGTAAGAGATACTAAAACTGTGAGCAATTCACAGTGTAGAATAACGCAACATCACAAGAACTGTTCACGTTGACACGACGTTACAGTTATTTATTCCATGTCAGTGGCATGATGCAGCAGTAGTACTTCTTTCAAATATTGATTTCCCATTGGACCCAAAGGAGTGAGAGACCTGTGGGTTCTATTTTTCTACCACTAAATCTACCCTACTCAATCAGTTTTGCAACATACGAACTTGGAATACCTGAGGGAAGAAACAGCCCAGTCTCTCCTCTCCGGATCATGAAAGATAAGCGGAAGATAGATACTTTCGGCTACCTCTACGAACGGAGTCGGAGCCAAACCTATTCAAATTTACGCAGACTGCACTAAATCAGCCGCTTTCAGACATATACTTTGCTGATTGCATTACGAACAACGAACTGGAAGTGATGATGACGCAGTGGTAGAAACAAATAATCAGCATTGTTCGTTTCAGCAGATGAGAACTGTATTACTAAATTACTTGTCTGGTTTATGCGTGCTGAAGTGATCTTCTACTAGTCTACACTCTCTAAAGATCTCCTTCACTGACAGTGCGCAACCGGTAACGATACCTGTCTTTGGGTCACTATGGTGTAGTTGATATTGATCTGTCAAAATATGATAACATGTCTCCGTCTTCTGCGATCACCTTAGGTTACAATCACGGCAGCCTGAGAGTCATTGTAAGACTCCTCAGGAAGTGTGGTTAACCCACAAAATAGTAGCTTACAGAATTATCGTTTGGTATATACCATAATCCGCAATTTTTTGTCGGTCAAGGACCTATATCGGATGGGATCGATAAAGAAGATCCAATTGAATGTACCTCATTTCGTCTTATGTTCTTTTAGCAACCATGAATGCTTCATAGAGATGCGTATCTGATAATACGGGAAGATACTGCAACAGCGGTTTTGTGAATCACGTTGTGATTTGCTATTGAAATTCCAAGAATGTAAGTCCCTCGAAATGTCATCGAATATATTGCTGACATCTTGGGTTGTTGGGTGTTCTGCCGGATATCAGCGTCGTACTTGCACGATATTTCGGTCACGTACCTCGAGACCTTCATCAGGTGCGACCTGAGACTGCTCCTCGAGTGGACCTGGTCCAGTACTTATACCTATGGCCTTCCCCCTCCACCAACGGCTGCAGGCGCTTCCTCTGTGGTCCGCGCCCATTCCCTGTGACCTGCTGGAGCGTTGCTGCTCCGTTTTCCGTCCGCTGCGGTTCTAGGTGTTCCCTCTGCGGTCCGCGCCCACCAAACCCGCTCCTGGGGGTTTCATCTATGGTCTGGGGTACCAGGCGTTCCCCCTGCGGTCCGCGTCCGCTCACCACGACCTGTTGGAGCGTTGCCGCTCCGTTTTTCGTCTGCTGCGGCTCTGGATGTTCCCTCTGCGGTCCGCGCCCACCAGTCCCACTTCTGGGTGTTCCATCTTCGGTCTGGTGCTCCTGGCAGTCCGTCAGGGGCTCGTTTACCATCTCCATGTCTCTGGTTCTTCTGTTTGTGTAGTGTTGCAGCTGGCCCCGTTGCTCCTTTAACAATTCCAGAGCCGGATCCCAGGCTCTGCTTAGTTGGTACCCTGTGTCACGATTCATAAGATCGTCAGCCATTTTAATCTCAATCGATTCACTTATAACACTGTCCCAAAATCTGGGTGTTTGTGCTAGAATCTTGGTATCCTCATACTTCATGGCATGATCTAGTTCTAGACAGTGTTCAGCAATGGCTGACTTAGTCACCTGTCTTAATCTAGTGTGCCTCTGATGTTCTTTGCACCTGATCTCCACAGTTCTTGTCGTCTGGCCAATGTAGGACATGCCACATTGACAAGGTATATTGTAAATCCCTGGTTTTCGTAACTCCAGGTCGTCTTTGACACTCCCCAGCAGTCCCCCGATCTTGTTGGATGGAGAGAAAACACAGTTGATATTGTGTTTACGCAGGATCCTACTGATTCTGGCAGAAATAGAGCCAGCATAGGGCAGATATGCCACCTTCCTTGCTTCATCTTGGTCTTCTTCAGGAACCTGTGGTATAGTGGCTGGTCGGAGTGCCCTCTCAATTTGTCTGTTCATGTATCCATTCTTGGAGAAAACTGTTTTGAGACGTTCTATCTCTATGGGTAGATTCTCTTGGTCTGATAGGGCACGTGCTCTGTGGACTAAAGTCTTCAGAACCCCATTCTTCTGTGCAGGGTGGTGACAACTGCTGGCTTGCAGATATAAATCAGTGTGTGTAGGTTTTCGGTACACACTGTGGCCAATTGATCCATCTTGCTTCCTGTTATCTACATCTTGTGTGGAACCATGAAGGTGATATCAGAGAGACTGAAACTCACTCGGAACCACACTAAAAGTCGCTTTTCCCGCACACCGTTCGCTACTGGAACGGGAAAAGGAGGAGATGACAGTTGTTTACAAAGTATCCTCAGCCACGTACCATAAGATGGCTTGTAAAGGACATGCCTAAATATCCGTACATTCTAGTGGGGATAGAATGCAGTGGATTTTTATTGCTTACCTGGACACATGGGATGGGCCTATGATGTTTATTGCTCAAATATTAGCTATCCACCTATCATCGGTGTTGCCTGATAGACTTCTCTTCCGCAAGTATAAACATGGGAAAATTTCAAACCAAAATGTTTTTGCCAAGTTGCCAACATATCTATTATCAACAGATACAGCTCATTTACGATTTGAAATAGGAAAAGGAGTTCACAAGTAACTTCACAGGGGCACATTCGCTTTTAATCAACGTATTGCATTCTAGTAGGATCCACACCTACATACATACGCCGCAAGCTACTATACGGAGGGAACCTTGTCCCTGTGCCAGCCATTCCCTTTCCTAATCCACTCGCAAAGCAACAAAACGTCTGTGTACCATTGCACGAGCCCGAATTAGTCTTGCTCTGTCTTCTCGCGCCTCAAGAGAAATACGCATTGGCGGCAGTAGAATTGTTCCGGAGTCAGCCGAAAATGCGGGTTTTCTAAGTTCTCCCAACAGTGTTTCATGAAAATAGCAACGTCTCCCCTCCAGGGGTTCCCGTCAGAGCTAACGAAACCCGTAATACTTGCATGTTGATTGAACAAGGCGGTAAAAAACCTAGCAGCACTCTTCTCAATTGATTCAGTGCCTTTCTTCACTTCAATCTTAGACCTTCGGGATCCCAAAAACTCGAGCAGAACTCGAATATGGGTCACACTAGTGTTCTATACGCGGTCTCCTTTACAGATGAGCTACATTTTCCTAAAATTCTCCAAATAAACCGACAAGCACTCACCTTCCTTACTACTGAAATTACACGCTCGCTGCATTTCATGTCAAACTGCAACGTTACTCTTGTATATGAGTATACATGACGGTGTCTAGCAGCATGTAACTATCACTGTTTACGAGCGCTACTAATCTTTATTTATCTGTAATCTGTACATTTAGAGAAAGCTGTCATTGATCACACCAAATAGCGATTGTATCCAAATCATCTTGTCCTAGAGTCACTTCAACGTGAAATTCTCCCGTACACTACAACAAATAGTCACACATTGCTACTCACCCTGTCCGTCAGAAAATTTACGTATATACAGATCTCTCTGATGAACACTCGTCGTCGAGGACAACCTAGTGGTTTCTATTACATAAAGTCTTTGAGCCACTCATATATCTGAGAACCATTCCGTATGCCTTCGTTAATAGTTTGCAGCGGGGCAGTAGGTCAAACGCTTTCCGGAAGCCAAGGAATATGGAATCTGCATATAGCCCTTGATCCATGGTCCGCCCTACTTTAAGAAGGTCACCAAAGAGCAGTTAAAGGTAGCAATGACAGCAGCTCACTATTGTTTATCACAATAGAATGCAAGGCAAAGCTGTCGTGAGTATCTGTTGAGAGTGATGAAAGAAAGGTGAGCCCAGGAGTTGAAGACAAGGAGTTGGATGTCCACGCCTCAGCACAAAAAGTCACACCACAGATGGTGGAGGTCGGAGGGTTGCCCGTTCTGAAAAACTGGACAGGCGGCGTTCTGTGACAGATACAACGACGGCACACAACACTGATGAAGGAATTAAGTGGTTCAGAACACACCTTTCGCCTCAGACTGTTAAACGTAGGTTTCCAAAGCAGACGTCCGTTACGTGATCCCGTGTTGACACAGTGACATTGTTGCAGAAGGCTCGGGATCTTCGAGACTGGAGCATGGATGAATGGAAACGTGTCGGCTTGTCGGACGAATCACACTTCTTATAACACGAGGTCGAGGCTCGTGTCCGCATACGTTGTCATCCAGGCAAACAGCTGCCCGAAACATGCAACGCGCCTCAGGTGCAGGCCGTTAGAATTATGCTATGGGAGACATTCACCTCGGCTTTCATGCAAACTCTGATAGTAATCGAGGGCACTACGTCATCTGCGGAATACGTGAACAGTTTCGTGGGCCCGCTTCTCACTTCCATGCTTGATGTCTTCCCCTACGGCAATA
Organism: Schistocerca serialis cubense; assembly: GCF_023864345.2. Taxonomy (NCBI): domain Eukaryota; kingdom Metazoa; phylum Arthropoda; class Insecta; order Orthoptera; family Acrididae; genus Schistocerca; species Schistocerca serialis. Next base: position 999,366,206 of record NC_064639.1, read on the forward strand.
ACACCTTCCATCAAGATGAGGGTCAGCGTCTAAAGACCAGATTCGAGCTACATGGTTTCATGAACATGACAGCGACCTGGCATTGTGGTCCTGGCCACCATACGATTCTCGTATGAACGCTATTTAACACATCCAAGCACTATCGAACCTCAGCTTCGCATTCACAAACCATTGTTCCATCAGGCGACCTGTGCGCAGTCTGGTGCCGTATACTATTGGAAATAACTTTTCGCATACACGCCGGGTAAAATTGCTGATGTACTGCATCACAAACGTGACCCAACTTGCTATTAAACTGGTGATTGTAATGTTTTGGCTCATAGCGTAATTCAGTAATTATATGACCCAACACAGAAAGCCGAAAAGACAAGGAAAAGGGAATTAGATATAGTAGATATAGAGGATTTATCAAAGCAAAGTAAATGATGACAGAAGTCTGTAGGTTGATTCTCCATATCCGCTTAGAATGTAAGAATGAGCGAAAACGAAACTTTCGACTTAAATGTGTCAATTATTCTTAATGTAGCAAACGTTGCGTTGTTGTTCGTGGAACTACAATAACTCTAGCTAAACATAGTTGTCGGATTCGAACCAAGGCTGCTTACACAAGTATTCATACAACAGAGGTTTCTGTCCGCAGACGATAACAGTAAAATGTCTAACAGCATAAAATGAAACGACGAGTGTTGGGTGGCAGTGCAAATAACATGTTTCAACGATTTATGTTACCTTCTAGGCGTTATATTTCCCAGTGTACCTACTAGGCTTCAGATCAAAGGTGCAAATAATGTGAGAGTATACACTTAATTTGTACTTCTAAGGGATCAAATTCAGTTTCAATGGTACTCATCGTGTTCATGCAGCAGTGAGCAAACAAACAAAAGAGTACTTCAGGTTATATTAGGCAGCATGGAGAAGTTATTACGAGGGCGTGCTGAAGAATAATGCCTTCGTACTTTTTATCTGAAAACTCTCATAACTTATTAAACAAATCAAATGTTATTAACATTCCACTTCTATATTCTTCCTGCCTACATATTTGCATTCCTCTACCGCCAGAGGGCTCCGAACCGTAGTCTGTAGCATTGCGGTGTGTTAGGTAGCTATGTTATGCTGTAATCGAGTTTCGAATTCGTAGACTTCATCTACACATGGACACGCCCTCCTTCAGTATGAAAAACAGCACACGCAACTCCCGTTATGTACAGACCTATCTGCTCTGAAATAAAGTAATTTCTGGCCAAGAAATACTGGCATTAACCACATAGTACAGCCGCCGAAACCTCCCGTTCTTATAAATTAATGGCATCTGTAAAAGCAATCTCTCATGATTTGTGAATGATCCGACAATATGCGAGTTTACAATAGCTGAAAAATATCGGGTACTTTGGACCACTTAAAAATGAGACGTTCCGAGTCTCATGTAGCAGAGGAGCAGAGATGACATTCTGCCGTACATAAATACACAGCAGGCAGTGAAACTGGCAGTACCGATACAACCATACTGTCACACATCAGCAGCTCACAGCTTAATTATTCATCCACGCCTCGTAAATCACGCTTTTTTTCTCGTAGTATCAATGCAAATTTATCTAAATTGCAGATTAATGTTGATATTACTCCAAATGCATGTTTAATTAATTTGCTACAGTGATAATCGATTGTTGTAGCCTGTAGGCTATCGAAAATACAGTGTCGATGAATTATGCCTATGTTTAACGGTCCCAATCTAGCTGTCGTTGCATGATTTAATAGATGCTGTACTGCAGTGGCAAGGGGTGGAGGTTAAGTGTGCACCATATCATCGCAATATCTGCGTTCGCTCATCTCAGTCAAAGACCATGAGCCAGAACGTGCCTAATTCGTCATTGTGTAATTATGAAGTAATCATCTTCCGAGAAGTCGTAATAACGGAGCTTCAGTCTTTTCCTTCGACATCACAGCAACACATTCGAGGTTCTATAATAATGAAAGAACACACAACAAGAAACTCGCTTATGTACGCAAGTTAAAGTTTAATTTTTGGGCATTTCTACTTTTGACATACTGTACTTCATTTCCTCAACGCTAAGCCAAAAGGTGTTACGGCAAATTACATCCGCATACTGGGACATTAAGTAATACAGTTGACGAATAGATACGAGACTTAGTTATATAGTTCTAATAATCACCTCGGCACAATAAAGCTATATATTTTTTTTGTCTGCAGATGTTTTAGTTCTGATATACATTGAAATTTTCGCTCTGCACCTAGCGTCACAGCAAACTACTGTAGGAGATAAAACAAATGGCGCAGCCCGTTGATGAAATCGTGAATCTAGGGTTAACGAACACTCCGTTATTATCGGAGTCTTCCGTTTTTTCACCCAAAATTTCTTCCTCCGTTTATTTTATTCTGACCTGGTCAGTGTGTTATTAGCTGTCGATCTGGACTTGCTTCTTGACGAAAATTATCACACACAGTTATTAATGTATTATTTTTCGTATTATTGTGGGTTTAAAACAACAAATTATGTTGGTTCAAACTATGGTATTACTTTTTTAAAAGCTTGATAAAGGTCACTGATCGAAACTAGTAGCGAACTGTGCAAAATAAATGACAGCTGAATGTTTCAGCATGAATTTTGACACTATCGTTTTTCTCTGTCTAACCTGCGGTTTATTTACCTTAGCCAATGCTTGCAGCTCTTACATTCCATCAACATTGGTTTTTTCAGGATTTCATACATTCAGTTGTGTCTCACGTTTTCAAAGGCCCAAAACTGCAGGACCCCAATACATCTTAGGGATGTTCAGCTCTGTTACCCGGTGCTTTCTGGAGTAACAGCCAAATTTATACATTTGAGCTCAATTGTGCCTTCTGCTAAAAAGCGAAACTTCTCACTTCATTTCCAGGTCGCAAAATGTTTTCACGATGAGTTTGCACCATGTTAATCGAGAACAAAATTGGTTGCCTAGGCACGCCACTACAAAAGCATGAGCGATAAACCCTCCCCTCTCACTAGGCAGGCGTCCTGCGAATCGGCTCTATGGATAGCGGTTGACTGCTGTGCTCCCTGGCGATCTGTGTGCATTTTCTACCGTTCAGAATGCTTTCTGTGTTCTCTCACATCTACGAGGCATGCCAGTCAGAATCAACAGAAGAGGAAAAGTAAGTTTGCACTGGTCAGTTACCGACAATCTCTAGCACTGCTGTTTACCGGATTCCTCGGCGTCAATAAATATTCCGATCAAACTGTCCTTTCATTATGAATTTACATATGTTAGCTGTGTGTTCCTGGAAAGTCATGCAACAGCATACCTAGAATCACGATGGGGCTATTTTCGAGGTATAACAGCATACCCAGAATCATGACGAGGCTATTTGGGAGGTATAACGTTTTCTGAAATTACTATAACCTAGGTCTCTACCAAGTCATCCGTTGTAGGATGGATGAATATGTACAGAAGGACTAACTCCACTGCCAGATTCCATGGTCGCAGATCGATTTTTCCGAAGTGATAATTAGATATTTATGACTATACCTGTCGATATCTACAGCGTGATAAACAGAGCACACAACCCGACATGAGAACTGCACTTCGCTTAGTGTTCAGCGTCGATAGGAGTTCATAAAAGATTTTTCCAGGGCTGATATTTCTGTGGAATGTGTTATGCGACAGGCTTCATCTGCATCATCATGGCAAATGACATGTTTGATTACATGATCTTGGGTGTTGCACCTTGAAATGTGTGGAATGTATGGTTGGCACAATGCTAAGTACTCTCTGCCATGTACTTCACAGTGGTTTTCAGAATCTGAGGAGGCCTATGTAGTTATATTGATGAAATCTGGTTTGGAAACTGTCTACTCATTATGACCCACTCATTCAGTAATATGCTCAAGTAAGAATCAGTGCAAATAACACATGCCTTGACCAGTAAGTGTTGAAGCGAAATGCAAAGAGCGGTCATTGTCTGTACGAAAATAATACTCCCAACGGATTTTCTATACAGATATCCAGTATTAAATACAATAGACATCTTAGGTAGTTACTGTGGTGTCACCGCCAGACACCACACTTGCTAGGTGGTAGCCTTTAAATCGGCCGCGGTCCGTTAGTATGCGTCTGACACGCGTGTCGCCACTATCAGTGATTGCAGACCGAGCGCCGCCACACGGCAGGTCTAGAGAGACTTCCTAGCACTCGCCCCAGTTGTACAGCCGACTTTGCTAGCGATGGTTCACTGACAAAATACGCTCTCATTTGCCGAGACGATAGTTAGCATAGCCTTCAGCTACGTCATTTGCTACAACCTAGCAAGGCGCCATTACCATTTACTATTGAGGCTGTAAAACATGTACCGTCAAGATTATGGATTAAAGTTAAGTATTCCACAGCTACGTCCTTTTTTGCTAGTGTCATTTCCTTGACCTGTTCCAGACCTCACGCCAGCCTGCGTGAGCTAATATGTGTGCCTTTCGGCTTCCTCTCATAGTGAGTTGGCTCTCTTGCCAACCTACATTTGGCGACGAGGCCACACCACGTTCGTAACTATACTGCCCTGATTTACTTGTGTAATGGCTTCGGCACCATCTCCAGATGTACTGTCCGAATTTTGTCGCTTACAGAATCAGCAGACGCAGGCCTTACTGGATGCCGTTGGACAGCTCGTCTAGGGTCAACGTGCAATGCAAAACGATGCGGCAGCCGCCGCTCCACCGCTCACGCAGCCACCACACGCAGTTGCACCAACTTTTCGTCCTTTTGATGCTGCACTGGAAAGTTGGACGGAGTGGTCACGCCAATTTGGATTCCATCTCGCCACCTACAGAATTCAAGGTAACGAGCGGCAGCCTTTCTTATTATCTTCCATTGGAGTGACCACGTACTGTGTGATAGTCAAATTATTTCCCCGGCGCGACGTAACAACTCTGTCCTACGAAGAAATTTTGTCTGCATTAGATGCATGTTTCAAAGAATCAGTCAATGTAGTTGCGAAAAGGTATACCTTCTTTCGTACAAAACGTACGGCAGGTCAGACTGATCGGGAGTGGGTTGCAACCTTGCAAGGCCTTACTAGGGATTGTGCTTTTGAGTGTCAATGTGGACTCCCTTATTCAGATACTATGGTACGTGATGCAATTGCACAGAACGTTTCTGATGTTCGTATACGGGAACAGATTTTGAAACTAGTCAATCCCTCCCTTAAACAAGTGATGGACATATTGGATCGGCAGGACACAATTGACTTTGCTGATGAATCATTTGAAACTTCGCCACCCGTGTGTCAGGTTAACCGGCCCGCCGGGCGAGCTGCACAGAACAATAAACAGTCCTCGCACCCGGCCGCGGCAAAGCCGCCTGGCTCTCAGCCACGTGTACCGCGCCAGCAAGCAAATGCAGTGAAATCATGCCCGTGGTGTGCTACTAGACATTTGCGTGATAACTGCCCGTCACGCCAGGCCATTGGCTTTTTATGTAATAAAAAAGGCCACGTTCAGAGTGTTTGCCAGAAAAAGCTCAGATCGGACACTCCGACCATTCCAGGCCCTTTGCTTTGCGCCGAAATCGAACCAAGGCTACTCAGGCTCGTCAAACTTCGCCTATGGAAATTCGTGTAGTTCATTCCACTCCGCCCAGTGCTACTCTCTCTCACAGTGACTGTGTTAGTCCCACAAATAGTGTGCATTGACATCGCCGGAAATCCCGTCAAGTCGCAAGTGCTTCTGTACCAGTGCCAGTTCACGTTGCACGAGACAGTCGCTCTTGTCGTCAGCAGGACAATAAACTTTTTGTAGACTTGGACATTAACGGCAAAGTGATACCATCTGAGCTCGATACCGGAGCTGCAGTTTCACTGATCAATCAAGACTCGTACAAACAGCTGGGCACACCTCCGTTGCGTGCCGCAAATGTTAAGCTAACTACATGTTCAGGTCACGGGCTCCCTGTGTTAGGACAGTGCAGCCTTCTTGCAACATACAAGGGACAAACAAAACTTGTGTCATTGTACGTCCTTCAGTCTTCTTCAGCAGTGAACTTGTTTGGTTTCGATTTGTTTCAGTTGTTTAACTTGTCTATAGTCAATCAGGTCCTATCAGTGAACCAGACTGTGCCTTCAGACAGTGTTTCTCGTCTATGTAACGAATTTGCAGATATTTTTGCACCGGGCCTTGGTTGCGCTAAGAACTATAAAGCACATTTGGAACTGAAAGCCAACGCGCAACCGAAATTTTTCAGAGCGCGCAATGTTTCCCACGCACTGCGTGATGAGGTCGCAAAAACATTACACGATTTGGAATCACAAGGTGTACTTGAACGTGTGCAGGCTTCTCTCTGGGCATCACCCTTAATAATTTTGCAAAAACCTTCCAGAAAATTGAGACTTTGTGTGGACTTAAAGGCAACAGTGTATCCACAACTAGTGATCGCAACTTTTCCTTTACCCCGCCCGGAAGATCTTTTTGACAAACTGTGCCCGGGTAAATATTTTTCGAAGCTGGACCTAGCAGATGCGTACTTGCAAATATCGGTGGACGACGAATCCCAGCGCGTTTTAGTGGTTAACACGTATCTTGGTTTGTATCGATTCAAACGACTGCCATTCGGGTGTGCATCCACCCCTGCATTGTTTCAGCAATGTCTGCAAACTGTTTGTGCGTCGGTCCCTACTGCAGCAAACTATCTGGACGATATTGTGATCTCCGGAAAGACGGAAGAAGAACATTTTGCCAATATCCGAACATTATTTCAGGTCTTGCGACAAAATGGTCTTCGCTTGCGGAAGGACAAATGTGTGTTTTTTGCTCGTGACTTACCCTACCTGGGACATGTACTCAATGCCCAAGGCATACATTCTTGTCCCGAGCACCTCCGTGCCATACAAGACTTGCCTTCGCCGCAGAATTTGAAGCAGCTACAGAGTATGCTGGGAAAAATTACTTATTATCATCGCTATGTGCCCCACGCCTCTTCCATTTCAGCTCCGCTTCATCGTTTACGCCGTACAGGTGTTCCGTTCGTCTGGACGACGGAATGCGAACGCGCCTTTCGCCAGTTGAAATCGGCGTTGCTTTCAAATACTTGCCTTACGCCATTCGATCCCCGAAAGCCCCTTTTGTTGATGGTGGATGCATCGGATTTCGTGATCGGTGCTGTGCTGGCGCACAAAGATGGTTCGCACGATCGCCCTATTGCCTTTGCGTCCAAATTGCTCTCGTCTGCACAAGGAAATTATTCACAGATCGAGAAAGAAGCTTTGGCTCTCGTATTTGGTGTTACAAAGTTTCATGATTTTATGTATGGTCGTCACTTTACCATCATCACAGACCACAAACCTTTGACATCGCTTTTTCATCCGACCAAGCCTGTACCTCCAGGTGCAGCGCAGAAATTCATTCGCTGGTCTATTTCCCTCTCGCAGTACCGCTACGATATCTTGTATCGGTCAACTGCTAAGCACGGAAACGCCGATGCGTTGTCCCGTTTGCCTGTTGCTGAGGATAGAGCATTCGATTCCTCCGAACTTGCTTACATGTTCATTGATTCGGAAACCGATGACGTGGTCGAATCGTTTCCGATTGATTTTCGTCGTGTATGTACAGCCACAGCTGCCGACCCTGTACTTGCTACCGTTCTGCTTTTTGTTGCTACGCAATGGCCCTTGTCAAAGTCACGGATCGGGGATCCGTTGGTTCGCCGATTTTTTTGGTCACAAGGAGATACTTTTTGTACGACGTGGTGTTTTGCTGTTGCGTTCTGATAATGATCAGTCCAGGGTCATGGTCCCACGCTCGTTACAGCCCTCTGTCTTACAGCTTCTCCACCAAGGACATTGGGGTATAGTGAGAACGAAACAACTTGCTCGTCAGCACTGTACTTGGTTCGGAATCGATGCCGCGATTACGAATATGTGCTCTTCTTGCATGGTGTGTGCCGAATAACAATCAGCACCACTGCGGAAATTCTTTGCATGGCCAAAAGCCACTTCCCATGGCAGCGCCTACACATCGATTTTGCTGGTCCATCCTGGAATGCTCGATGGTTGGCTGTGTTAGATTCATTCAGTAATTTTGCTTTTGTTGTCCGGATGTCTTCCAAGACGTCATCTGCCACCATCCAAGAGTTATCCGCTATCTTTTGCATTGAAGGTCTTCCACAGACTATTGTTTCCGACAATGGCCCACAATTCATGTCCGCAGAATTTCAGTAATTCTGCAAGGCCAATGGTATTCAACATCTGACGTCCGCGCCGTTTTCGCCACAGTCAAACGGTGCCTCTGAACGTTTGGTCAGGACTTTCAAGTCACAGATGTTGAAGTTGAAAGAGTCTCATTCTCTGGAGGACGCGTTATTGCTCTTTTTGTCCTCGCGATGGTCGCTCGCCGGCTGAGTGGCTTCACGGTCGCCCTCATCGCACCTTGATGTCTTTGCTACATCCGCCGCATCAGGTTCCTGTGCTGGGGCAGACACCTGCTTTTGCCGCAGGCGACGTTGTCTACTACCGCAGCTATCGAGGTTCACGGCGTTGGCTCGAAGGGCGCATTCTTTGCTGCCTCGGCCGCGGTATGTATCTGGTTTTGGGGGCCTCTGGTGAGGTGCGTCGGCATCTCAATCAGCTGCGCCTCTGTCGTCGCACGGGATCTGCCGCTCCCCGTCTGCTTTAAGCGACGGTGTCGTCCGGTCAGCGCCCTGGGGACCCATCTACTGGCTCGCCTCAGCCCCAGGTGTTCCCGGCGCTGCCTTCCATTTTGCTCCATGGCGATGCGCCGCCGCCGTCTGTTCTCCCGCCGGCGACGCCCGCAGTGGACGCGTCGCTGCAACTGCCGGGCGCCTCCCTGGGTCACGCGCCAGACATGAACATTATTGAGCATATTGGGATGCCTTGCAATGTGCTGTTCAGTGGAGATCTCCACCGCCTCGTACACTTACGGATTTGCCACAGCTCTGCAGGATTCATGGTGTCATTTCGCTCCAGCACAACTTCAGACATTACTAGACTCCATGCTGCGTCGTATTGCGGCACTTCTGGGTGCTCGCGAAGGCCCTCCGTGATTTTAGGCAGGTGTACCAGTTTCTTGGGCTCTTCAGTGTCGATCACTATTTGTGATACATAATTCGATTGTTAATCATTTCGTTAGTTGATAGTGGCTATCACGACACATTAAAAATTAAGGTACTATTGAATGTCTACGAGATTGTTAGAGCTGAGCACTGACAAACATTCACAGAAGCTGCTATCGGCTAAAGATGGGCTGGGAAGAGACATTATCGTTGTTATCTTTTATACATTCTTCTTTCCAACCGAATCTTCCCCATTTTCCAGTATTCTTAGCTGAAGCAATCTCCTCAAATTTCCTTTTCCCAGAACTCGCTATATCAGGAAATATACATTTTGTAGACCTGTGAATTCTTCACATACATGCCAATGTCATAATGTTATTATTGTCATCATTTTTGTTGTTATTTTTATCAGTATAAGTGGCTGCAGGTGAAGTATTACGAGTAATGCCAGAATTAACTTTGTTAGTTCATCTTCAGTGTAATTTATTCTCACTGCCACTTCAGACATTTAGATCATTTTATTACTAGTTGAAATATTAAAATTCTTATTTATTAAGTAATTACGATGTAATGCGTACTGTACGTGCGAAACCCTGGTCATACTTAAGGCGGGGTGGTAGGACGTCAAACGGGCCGACTTGAAGCATGAGAGGTAGCACAGGATATTTTAATTTCCACTGTCTATACTATTACAAATAAATTCATAAAACTTTGTCAGCATGCGCAGGAAGGATTCAGGATTCACACTCATAACAGTGGAAGTTCAAAACCATAATAACATAAACTTTTTTTAAATGTGAAATTCATCATTTTTTCACTTACTAGTGGTTACATTTGTTGCTATAGGTACATTTTTCCTCATAATTAAGAGAAATTCTGCGATGAATTTTGCACAGCATACAAACCATACTTACAGGTGTATGAAACTGTAGAATTTTCCCAAATCTATTGGAAACTGTCGTAACAATTGAGGTAATTAACTATAATATTTGAGTTTTCTCTAAACATGAAGTTTAAATGTAACAGCTCATTCATTTCTTCATAAATTAAATAAATTCTAGAGTTCCATACACCTGTAAGTATGGTTTGCATGCTGTGCAAAATTCATTGAAGAATCTCTCTCCCTTATGAAGAAAAGTATACCTAGAGCAACAAATGCAGCCAATAGGAAGTGAAAAAATTATGAAATCTCACATGCAAAAAAAGTTATTTTGTTATGTTTTCGAACTTCCACTGCTCTGAGTGTGAATCCTGAATTCTTCCTGGTCATGCTGACAAATTTTTATGAATTTATTCGTAAAAGTGTTGACAGAGGAAATTAAAATGTCCTGTGGTGCCTCTCCTGCTCCAAGTCGATCCGTTTGACGTCCTACCCCTTAAGAGACGGTCTGATGGCCATAATCAGATCAGGTTAAATAATGAAATAAAAATAAATAGTTGAATCCAGTTGCTAAATAGTAAAGGTTTTTGCGTTTGTGGAATACATATATTCTTTTTTGCCATTCTTGTTGAGTGCAAGAAATTTTATCATTACCTTAAGAGCTGAAATACAGAACCAAAATTCATGGAACGTTCTTGATGAATCGATCTTCGTGTGTGTGTGTGTGTGTGTGTGTGTGTGTGTGTGTGTGTGTGTGTGTGTACGTGTGTGTGTGCTCGTGTGAGAGTACGTGTGCCCTTGTTTGAGATAAGGTAGCACCAGAAGGTGTGGAAATGCACTCGCGGAAAGAACTTGTCACTGCCTAACGTGCGGGGAACAGCTGCGTCACAAGAGTGGGTTGACGGTACAATGGGCCGCCGCAGCTGCCAGCCACAGATGTTATTTAACCGGGAGGAACGACCGCTTGCCAAGATTTTTTACGTAACCCCGTTTCCCGGCAGCCGCTGTATCCAGAGCCCAAGCAGCGCCAGCATGCTAAGCGAGCACATTCAACTCCAGGAAATCGCCCAAAGGTGACAAAACGCTCTTCAGATTTTCCCCAGTGACACTTCCTACGCTACAAAGAGTTTGATACATTCGTTTAATATTTTGTTTTGCCTGCTGACAGTTCCATCGGAATTTCTTGGAACATGTTTTAATTTCATCTTTCATGAACTATGTTTTAGAGGAGCCAGCCACTCTGTCTGTAATGACGTACAGAATAAAATTTCTGCATCAGCTACGTTTTACCCATTCGTAGCACAACCTGTGTCTAGAATTTATTCCCATCTTCGAGTGCTGTGAGAGTTTACATAAGGTTTGGATGAGTTGTCTGCGTGTGTGTTGTTCTGAGTGTCTTTCGCTGAAGTCGCCCCATAACGTTCTCACTGTATCGCAAAACCGGAAGTATAAATCTTGCAATTTAGTTGTCAGTGTTATAAGATAGCATTTCCTATATGTCTCCTTGTAGCTATTGTGCTTCCTTCGTTAATAACTTTGGACACCGATTCATAAACACAGAGGAGGGTCTTCAAATACTTCAGCATATCCAGAAATAGTATTTAATGGTTCTGACGGAGGCTTAGAAATTTTTATGCGCCATAAAACGTCAGTGGAAAACATTCTTAATGCCAAGCTAGATACTGAATCCTTTGTTCTACTCAGATGTTCTTCTTGTGTATATTATCTAAAGTTAATCAAAAATATTTAATAGTTTTGCAAACTCTATGTAGTATGTAACAATTACGACACAAAATGAATGCTCTTTTGCAGAGTAGTATAAAACGTGTCATATCAAGAGCTTTGTTGTTTCTGACGGCATCTGTACGTGACATTAGGGCCGCCCCGGATTAGCCGAGCGGTCTAGGGCACTGCAGTCATGAACTGTGCGGCTGATCCCGAAGGAGATTTTCGAGTCCTCCCTCGGGCATGGGTGTGTGGGTTCGTCCTTTGGCTAATTTAGGTTAAGTAGTGTGTAAGCTTAGGGACAGATGACCTTAGCAGTTATGTCTCACACGATTTCACACACATTTGAACATTTTTGACATAAGGCAAAGTAAAAAGCTGTGACTATAGACTAAAAGAAATATTTCATCTTACCGTGTTCGTCGCTGTTTCACCAGATAGTATGTCGGGACAGTTCTAAGTTACTGAAGAAAATAGGCCACTAAATTAGGCCATATGTGACCGTACGCTGCCTATTAGGTGAAGAGAACTGTCCCCATATCTTTGTATTGTGGTATTATTTATAGGAAATAAACATTTTGGTTGAAGTAGAGAGGATATAAAATGCAGATTGGCAATGGCAAGGAAAACGTTTCTGCAGAAGAAGAATTTGTTAACATCAAATATAGATTTAAGTGTCAGGAAGTCGTTTCTGAATGTATTTGTATGGAGTGTAGCCATGTATGGAAGTGAAACATGGACGATATATAGTTTGGACAAAAAGAGAATACAAGCTTTCGAAATGTGGTGCTACAGAAGAAAGGTGAAGATTAGATGGGTAGATCACATAACTAATGAGGAGGTATTGAAGAGAATTGGGGAGAAGAGGAGTTTGTGGCACAACTTGATAAGAAAAAGGGATCGGTTGGCAAGACATGTTCTGAGGCATCAGGGGATCACAAATTTAGCGTTGGAGGGCAGCGTGGAGGGTAAAAATCGTAGAGGCAGACCAAGAGATGAATACACTAAGCAGATTGAGAAGGATGTAGGTTGCAGTAAGTACTGGTAGTTGAAGCTTGCACAGGATAGAGTAGCATGGAGAGCTGCATCAAACCAGTCTCAGGACTGAAGGCCATAACAACAACAATAACAACAACAACAACATTGTGTGTGGGTGAGAGAGAGTGTGAATTTATGCTTGTTGAAGGAGGCACAAGTAGTTAGATTAAAAAAAAGAAGAAGAAAGTATCCCATACCATCGGAATCTGAGTTCTAATATTTACATTTCCATGTTTCCGATTAAAGTGAATACATGAAATGACGACTGCTGCGGGAGTCAAAGAACATTCATGAAGTCATCATATTCAGTACCTGTGTAAACTCTTACAGGCTCGAAAATACGGACAGATTCTGGAAATGCGTTGTGTTATGAAAGAAAAAAAAAAAACATTACTGGTTCAGTAAATATATGATAACGTCATTAACTCTTTCACTCTACGTGAAATCTTTTCATGCCTCGTAAGAAAGGCTCACGACATTACTGCAAATAGATGCTATCATTGCCTCGCCGAAAATTGTGTGATGAAACGAGCTGTAAAATAGCACGGTGTAGCGGTGCAGTGGACGCTGTTCGTCGACAGACTTCATACCTTCCTGCCTGGTGCTCGAATATACCACTTCCTGGACCGTATGCATATGTGCACACATGTGCATCTGCGAATATTATTAAATTAAAAACAAACGTCCGATAATTGTAAGAATCGAAGTGGTAAATCTTTTTGTGCTCATCAGTGTTTTAGGTGGCTTGATGTCGCCCACCAAGATTTCCTCTCCTGCGCCAAACACTTCGTCTCGGAGTAGCCCTTGCAATCAAGTCATCAGTTTGTTGCTGGATATGTGCCAATCTCTGTTTTCCAGTACAGTTTTTGTCCTCTACGTCTCCATCTAGCTAAACATTTTCAGCTGGTAGCCTTCATACGAATGCGATGTGGTACAATTATGCTGTTTAGGTACTTTCTCAAAATGAATAACTTTTCAGTGCTGACCTCTCTTGGAACATAGATTTTGTACACCTTCCCTACCAAAAAAGAGATTTTGGTCTGGTGTACGTGACATTGGCACTTTACACTCATGATAGTGCCCCTCTCAATAAATTATTTTGCAATGGGTTCAGTTTTTTCTTTCTTTAACTGTGGAGGTGAAAGTCATGCATAGTGTTCTATAAATAGACATTCCGCATCCTAACTGTTTTTATTTTATTCATCTTTCGATCCTGCTACTAGATTTGGGTTCGCATCCCCACTTTCAACCTATCATTCCTGTCATAAGCCAAGCTGTAAGGCTGGGATCCGGCATTACCACTGATGTACATCTACATCTACATCCATACTCCACAAGCCACCTGACAGTGTGTGGCGGAGGGTACCTTGAGTACCTCTATCGGTTCTCCCTTCTATCCTCATGGTCTCTTCGCGAGATATACGTAGGAGGGAGCAACATTCTGCTTGACTCCTCGGTGAAGGTATGTTCTAAACTTCAACAAAAACCCGTACCAAGCTACTGAGCGTCTCTCTTGCTAAGTTTTCCACTGGAGTTTATCTGTGATCTCCGTAGCGCTTTCGCGATTACTATATGATCTTATAACAAAGCGCACTGCCCTCAGTTGGATCTTCTCTATCTCTTCTATCAACCCTATCTGGTACGGACCCCACACCGGTGAGCAGTGTTCAAGCAGTGGGCAGACACGTGTACTGTAACCTACTTCCTTTGTTTTCGGAGTGTATTTCCGTAGGATTATTCCAATGAATCTGAGTCTGGCATCTACTTTACCGAAGATTAATTTTATATGGTCATTCCATTTTAAATCAGTCCTAATGCCTACTCCCAAATAATTTATGGAATTAACTGCCTCCAGTTGCTGACCTGCTATATTGTAGCTAAATGATAAAGGCTCTTTCTTTCTATGTATTCCCAGCACATTACACTTGTCTAAATTGAGATTCAATTGCCATTCCCTGCGCCATGCGTCAATTCGTTGCAGATCCTCCTGCATTTCAGTACAATTTTCCATTCATACAACCTCTCGATATACTACAGCATCATCCGCAAAAAGCCTCAGTGAACTTTTATCCACAAGGACATTTATATATATTGTGAATAGCAACGGTCCTACGACACTCCCCTGCTGCACACCTGAAATCATTCTTACTTCGGAAGACTTCTCTCCATTGAGAATGATATGCTGCGTTCTGTTATCTAGGAACTCTTCAATCCAATCACACAACTGGTCTGGTAGTCCATTAGCTCTTACTTTGTTCATTAAACGACTGTGGGGAACCGTATCAAATGCCTTGCGGAATTCAAGAAGACAACATGTACCTGGGAACCTGTGTCTATGGCCCTTTGAGTCTCGTGGACGAATAGCGCGAGCTGGGTTTCACACGATCGTCTTTTTCGAAACCCATGCTGATTCCTACAGAGTAGATTTATAGTATCCAGAAAAGCCATTGCACTCGAACATAACACGTGTTCCAAAATTCTGCAATCGACGTTAGAGATACTGGTCTATAGTTTTTCACACCTGTTCGACGTCCCTTCTTGAAAACGGGGATGACCTGTGCCCTTTTCCAAACTTTTGGAACTCTACGCTCTTCTAGAGACCTGCGGTACACCACTGCAAGAAGGGGGGGCAAGTTCCTTCGCGCACTCTGTGTAAAATCGAACAGGTATCCCATGAGGTCCAGCGATCTTTCCTCTTCTGAGCGATTCAAATTGTTTTTCTATCCCTCTATCATCTATTTCGATATCTACCACTTTGTCATCTGTGCGACAAACTAGAGAAGGAACTACAGTGCAGTCTTCCCCTGTGAAACAGCTTTGGAAAAACCAGTTTGTCTATGATTGCCGGACGTCAGCCTAATAACTTGTTTGATGGTAGGAATTATTACTTGGAAATGGGGCTACAGACGTACGATATCATACCCGCCTATAAAATTCTTCGTATAATATAATGCAGAAGTTCGCGAGGAATTCAATGTACTGATCATAGAAACAGGAAGTACAATGGTATTTAACTCACCTGACAGAAAAGTTCAAAGAGGTTTCCAGTGTTCCTCTGATATTCTTGCGACAAATATCGCATTAGCATTGAGAGTATGCATCTTTTTCCAGGGTCGTTCAGGGTGCCAAGAACAGATATAAACATAATATTAACACGGTGTGATTCCGATGATATCTTCAATAGGCAACGCCCTATAGAAACGATTTTGGTCAATATTACTGCCTTTTTCACCCACTAATACTATTGTGCCTTCCAATCTTCACACACTGACCGTACATACTCTGTCATCTGATCCATAGCAGCACTTCTTTCTTTTAGGATTCAACCCTGAGGTTGGCTTGCAGCAGAGCGCCATTCCTCTCTTCTGTCTGCCTTCCTCTTCATTTACACGTATGTGTTACATCTGAAGTCATTCATGATCTGTTGCATGTATGATATCCTTGCTCACCCCTGCCGATTCCTTCCCTCAATAGCTCCGTCTCTGATGTTGTGTCGTAGGTTGTGCCCTACAAGTTTGCCTCTTCTTCTTTGGATGTGCCTCCACAGAGATCTGGTTTCCTGTACTCTTCTAAGCACCTCTTCATTTGCTACTTTCTCTCTCCAGCTGATCATCATCCTTCTATAGCACCACACCTCCAGAGCCTCCAGCCGTCTTCTCTCTTCTCTTCCAATTGTACAAGTTTCACATCCGTATAGGGCCACAGTCCAAACGAAACCTTTCATGATACTTTTCCTTATTTTAAGACTGATGTTGTTGCTGGTGAATAAGTTCCTTCTCCGATTAAATGCAATTTTGTCCTTTTGTATTCTGCTCGCAATTTCTTTCTGGCTTCTACCATCCCTTGTGAATTTGCTTCCCAAGTAAGTAAATTCCTCTGTCACTTCCAGCTCCTCTCTTCCAATTCCCATTCTCAGAGGTTCATATTCTGCTCCTGTAATGCATACCATCACTTTGGAATTTTTCTTGTTTTTTCTCATTCCATACTGATTGCATAGAATTTTTTCCATTGTTCTGAGGACTTCCTCTAGATCTTCTTTTGTTTCCGTGACTATGGCAGTATCATCTGCCTAACGTAGCATATCTATCTTCTGCCCATTAATGTTAATGCCCACGTCAGTAGTTTCTCGAACTTGGTCTATAGCTTCCTGGATGTAAGCATTGAATATAAGGGGAGAGAGAGCACATCCTTGTCTTACCCCTTTTCTAATATTTTCTTCTGGTTCCTGGCGACCGTTCCTAATAACTGCCACCTCATTCTTATAGGAACTGAGTATCACACGGATGTCTTTGTACTTTATTCCACTTTTCCTCAGCACTCTGAACATCTCATGCCAGATAACGTTATCAAATGCCTTTTCCATGTCTACAAAGGCAATATAAGTTGGTTTATTTTTCTGTCATTGCTTTTCGAAAACGAGTCACAGTGCCAGAAAAGCCTCTCCTGTTCCCAATCCCCTACTGAAACCAAACTAGCAAAAAACAGTACTAGGATTATAAAATTAGCTGACGCGATAATTAGATCCTAGTTTTGTTTTGAAGCATACATCTTATTTCAATACCAATGATGCAGTGAGCTGTGTTTATTGTTTACTTTATTTGCAAGCTATTTCGGGGGCTTTTATGTCTTTATCTTCAGACATTTACACAGAGCTGTCGCAGTGAAATTAGTAAAAACTATACATTGTTATCGACCTACGTCTGTGTCGATCCAACGCAGCTGTGGTTGGCCAACAAGAGACACTTGCGGGTGGATTTCATTTCGGTAACTATATGTGATTGTCTGTGGATGAAACTATAAAAGGCTTCAAAACAGCTTGTTAGCAAAACAAGAAATACAGCTGTCGGTACGAAACTAGCTTGTGTGATCTAAAACAAAATAATTTGCACCCGAGGAACCCATTATCCAGCAACATGGAATCAACAAGATGTTCTTTGTTCACCCTGCTAAAATTTGCCAACACCTCTTTGACGTATGTGAAACACAATAAGCATATTTGAACACTTTTAAAATATCAGCGCTTAATGAACCACTAGAGTGACAGGTATAGTACGGAAAACATACACCAGGATGACCCCTGGTTGCTTTGTAACAATGTACTTAGAAGTAGCAATACCGTGGTTGGCCTGCATATGTCTTCCTGTAACTTAAAAAGTAAAATAACAAGAAAATGTCGATCTGAACGAAGTAATTCGTAAAGACAATGCACAAGAAAAAACAGAATGGAGACACTGACCTTTCTTCTTTGCTGAAACCTGGCTAGCTGTAAAAGCAATTGCTAATAAGGTTCAAATAGCTCTGAGCACTATGGGACTTAACAGCTGTGGTCATCAGTCCCCTAGAACTTAGAACTACTTAAACCTAACTAACCTAAGGACATCACACACATCCATGCCCGAGGCAGGATTCGAACCTGCGACCGTAGCAGTCGCGCGGTTCCGGACTGCGCGCCTAGAACCGCGAGACCACCGCGGCCGGCAGCTAATAAGGATATGACACCTTCAACGTGTGACATTGTGCTCTTACAACATTTCTCTCCCTGTGTCGTTGTGTAGGCACGTAGTATATGGCGCTACAAGGAAAGAAATACGCGACAGGATGAACTGAACACTTAAGCAACCGAATGTGTGGACTGCAGTCAGTGTTTAGTGCAATATGCACTCGTCGTACTCATTCATTACCTCCTCTATTTCACTGCAGATAACACGTATCTACTCCCATTTTTACGAGAGGTGCAGTACTTGTGACGTGCCTATTTTTGATTTATTCTGCTGCACCATGGAAGAACACTGAGATTCAATAGATCAGCCAGTCAGATTATCCGATTAATAAATTTGTGAGGCGGCTGCCTCTTTCAGGCCTTTGTTTTCATATATTATCCTATGTACACACTGAATTTGAGCACGAGACTCCCATGCTTGTTTTCCGACTCAGTTTTTACGTGTCAATTGTTGACCTGTACTGCGTGCTGATTGAGGGAGAGGTTAGGGGGTAGCCTGCAGCAACGTAGGTTACCCATCTCTCTGAACGTAACCTGACATTTCATTCTTGTAGTACTTTTTTTTTCATTAAATGCTTCTGGTCTTGGCGGGGGGAACTCGTTTTCGATGGGGTGAAAACAGGAGGAACTTTTGCAACGCTATGGAAGAGCTTCATGTCATTCAGAAGGCAGGTATGATGCTAGCAGACCGCACGGACAGTCGGTCGAGTCTTTCTGAGATTGTCCTTCTGGTTCAGCTTCCAAAATGGCGGAACAGAAAACTGATATGTCCTCTCTAGCAGAATGGGGAACTACTGGTGGAAGGTGTGAGAGCTCTGCTTGTTTGTTAACTCTGGGTAGAGTCCTCAGCTGTCCACTTGCCATTACCATATTGTGTGTGGTCTCCAGACAAGCACCATGAAAAGAAGAAAAAAAGAAAAAAAACAACAACATGTAACCACTTGTGCGTAACCAAATTTCCGAACTTTGTCTTTCCTGCAGCAGCGCTGCGCAAAGCCCAACAAAATTTTCATGATTCCCATCAAAAAAGTCTGGACGTGGGAAGGGGCGACACACGTTCCTGATTTTCGTAACTCATTGGCGGATATATCTTGAACTTCATGGTGGGAGCTAGTGAAGGGGCTTTCACGTCCCCCATTGGAAGAGAGTTTCATATCTACACCTACGTGATTGCTATGCTATTCACAATAAAGTTCCTGGCAGAGGGTTCAATGAACCACCTTCAAGCTGTCTCTCTACCGTTCCACTCTCGAAAGGCGGGCGGGAAAAACGAGCACTTAAATTTTTCTATGCGAGCCGTGATTTCTCTTATTTTATCGTGATGATCATTTCTCCCTATGTAGGTGGGTACCAACAGAACGTTTTCGCAATCGGAAGAGAAAACTGGTGACTGGAGTTTCATGAGAATATCCTGTCGCAACGAAAAATTCCTTTGTTTTCATGGTTGGTACTCCAATTCACGTATCTCCCCTATTTCGCGATAATACAAAAGGAGCTGCCAGTCTTTGAACTTTTTCGATATCGTCCATCAGTCTCACCTGATGTGGATCCCACAGCGCACAAAGGAACTCCAGAATAGGGCTGACAAGCGTGGTGGTCTCTTTAGTTCTTTAGTAGAGCTGTTGCACCTTCTAAGTGTTCTGCCAATGATTCGCAGTATTTTATTTGTTCTGCCTACAACATGATATATGTGAACGTTCCAGTTTAAATTAAATGTAATTGTAATCCCTTAGTATTTAGTTGAATTTACAGCCTTAAGATTTGTTTGACTTATTGCGTAATCGAAACTTAGCGGATTTCATTTAGTACTCATGTAAATGACTTCACACTTTTCTTTATCCAGGGTCAACTGCCACTTCTCGCACCATACAAATATCTTACCTAAATCATATTGCAGTTCGTTTTGGCCATCTGATGACTTTACAAGACGGTAAATGACAGTATAATCTGCGAACAATCTCAGACGGGTACTCGGATTGTGTCCTATGTCGTTAATATATATCAGGAACAATAGAGGGCCTATAACACTTCCTTGGGGAACACCGGATATTGCTTCTGTTTTACTCGATGACATTCCATCTATTACTACGAACTGTGACCTTTCTGACAGGAAATCAGTAATCCAGTAGCACAACTGAGGCGACATTCCATAGGCACGCAGTTTGGATAGAAGACGTTTGTGAGAAGCGGTGTCGAAAGCCTTTTGGAAATCTAAAAATATGAAATCAATTTGACATCCTCTGTCGATAGCACTCATTACCTCATGAGTATAAAGAGCTTGTTGTGTTTCACAAGAACGGTGTTTTCTGAGTCCGTGTTGACAATGTGTCAATAAATCGTTTTCTTCCAGGTAATTCATAACGATCGAACACATTTTACGTTCCAAAACCCCACTGCAAATCGTTCATTAGTGATATGGGCCAGTAATTCAGATGATTACTCCTTTTTCTCTTTTGGGTATTGGTGTGACTTGAGCAATTTTCCAGTCTTTAGGTACGAAACTATCTGTGAACGAGCGGTTGTATATAATTGCTAAGTATGGAGCTATTGTATCAGCGTACTCTGAAAGGAATCTGACTGGTATACTGTCTGGACCGGAGGCCTTGCCTTTATTATATCTACTTCTATGTTTCTCATCTTGGCAGTTGTTCTTGATTGGAGGTCGGGAATATTTACTTGGTCTTCTTTAGTGAAGGTGTTTCGGAAAACCGTGTTTAATAACGCTGGTTTAATGGCACTGTCATCAGTGACTTCACCGTTGTTATAGCGCAGTGAAGGTATTGAATGCGTCTTGCCACTGGTGTGCTTTATGTATGACCATGACCAGAATCTCTTTGGTTTTTCTGTCAGATTCCAAGACAGAGTTTCGTTGTTGGAATTATTAAAAGCATCTCGCTTTGAAGTACGCGCCATATTTCGAACGTCTGCAAAACTTTGCCAATCTTGGGGATTTTGCGTTCTTTTACCATGACTTATTATTTTATGCGGTATGTAACTCACAACTGCCGTCGATAATATCTCTTTGAAATCATTCCACATCTTTTCTACGCTTACGTGATGAAATCGGAAGGAGTGGAAACTGTCTCTTAAAAAGGCATTAAGAGCATTTTTATCAGCTTTTTTAAATAGCTATACTTCGCGTTTCTTTTTGATGGTTGTACGTGTTACGGTATTCAGCCTAGCAGCAACAGCCTTGTAGTTGCTAATCCCTATATTCGTCCAGGATTATTAGTTACTAAGAGGTCAAGTAATCTTTTGCAACCATTTACGCTTTGAGTGGGCTCATCAACTAACTGCTCAAAATAATTTTCTGAGATAGCATTCAGTACAGTTTCGGATCATCTTTTATGCCTGCCTCCGGCATTAAAAGTATAATTTTTCTAGCATATCTGGGATAAATTGAAGTTACCACCGACTATAATTGTTTGAGTGGGGTACCGATTTGAAATGAGACTCAACTTAGGTTTGAAATGTTCAACAACTATAACCTCTAAGTCGGAAGGTCGGTAAAACACACCAGTTAATAGTTTAGACCAATTGTCAAATACAACCTTTACCATACCTGTTTCGCAGGAACTATCTACTTGAGTTTCACTAAAAGGTAAACTACTTCTGACAGCAAATCACCAGCAACTGTATTTAATCTATCGTTTCTGAACACTGTTAGGTCATTTGAAAAAAAAGTCGGCTGAACTTATTTCTGGCTTTAGCCAGCATTCCGTACCTATAACTATTTGAGCTTCAGTGCTTTCTCCTAGGGCTTTGAGGTTTGGTTCTTTCCTAACACAGCTACGACAATTTTCAACTACTATACCGATCATTTTTATAACTACCTTAGTGTGTTTTACCATTCCCCCTTTTAGACGGGCGCCCTTTCTGTGGTTTCCTGAGACCCTCTAACCTAAAATACCGCACAGTCCCTACCACACAGCCCCCGCTACCCGTGTAGCCAGTTCCTGTGTATAGTGTGTACTTAGGCCAATTCTGGGATTGGCTAGAAGGATTTGCTGCGTGCTTTTCTGAGGAGTGAAGGAAGTCAATCAAAACTGAGAAAGGCATCCGAATTCAGATTAGAGCTCCAGCTTGGTGATTATACTCTGGACTCCGCATTCGTACGTGTTTTTCAATGACATTGGCTTTCAGGCAAATCTTCGAACTTTCACTTTGAACTTAGGGGCATCTATGATATGAGTCCTGAGAAAATGCGATATACTGAGAGAGGAGTACTTTCCCGGTTTCTATTTTTAGTCTTCATAACTTGATCTACGAGCCTGATGCATTACTATGCTTGTTTTTCTGCTGTAAAATTCTTGTTACAAAAGGGATCTTTTCCGTAAACACTCATGTTATGTTCGAGTTAAATTCACAGCTGCTCAGCAGTCTGACGATGATTATTTCTAGAATGAAAATTTCACTCTGTAGCACAGTGTGCGCTGATATGAAACTTCCTGGCAGATTAAAACTGTGTTCCGGGCCGATACTCGAACTCGGGACCTTCGCCTTTCGCGGGAAGTTGTTCTACCATCTCAGATACCCAATTACGGAATCATCCCCCGAGCAGTGGCTACGCTACGCTTCCGCAATATCCTTTCTTCCAGGAGTGCTAGTTCAGTAAAGTCTGCACGAGAGCTACTGTGAAGTTAGGGAGGTAGGAGACGAGGTGCTGGTGGAAATGGAGCTCTGAGGATGGATCGTGAGTCGTGATTAGTTTGTTCAGGTGGTGCAGCACTTGCAGACGTCCCGAGTTTGAGTCTCGGTCAGTCACACAGTTTTTATCAGCCAGAGAGTTTCATGATTATTTCTATTTTTTTCCCTTTATTCATTGTCTGTTGTGTATTCTATTCGACTTCATACCCTTCTATTTGTGTAATTTTATAGTGTGGCAATCACTGTAGAAAGTGTAATTCGTGTCCTTTTATGTGTTTCGGCATCATCTCAACTTCACTGAACAGCATAGAGCTTGTGGCAGCCCTAATAACTATTCATTTTCTTATCATTCTTCTTCCTTAATTACGTAGTTGTTTCCCAAATTGTTGTATAACCTCGATGATTATGTATCCTGAGTAATTTTCCCCGGTGTTCGAATAAATATTATTTTACCATATCAAACTATATCATTAAAGAATCATTAAAATAAATTATTCAAGTGAAACGACCACGTCCTCCAAACACAAACAGCAGGCGAGGCAGATATCGTGCTTAGAAACTTACCAAATAAGGATACTGATATGTGGGGCCGTTGATTTTTCAATCAGTCTGTTAGTTTCAGGGGCTTCTCTGACATTTTCTATGAACTGGAGTTATAGATTCAACAATACTTTGATCTGCGTACCCACAGAGCACCTGATGAGCAAGAGGTCGTGTTCACAGCACACCCGGCTTGTGGTAAACTGTCGGAATTTCACACGGCATTGGAACTGATTGTACCGTATGTCGTCGGTACTACCTCACTCCGCTTCTTACGTCACACATCACCTAGTGCAGTCTCAGATAAAGTATCAGGTGAAGTTTAGAGTAGAATATTATGCATTCAAAAGCCAGAAATGTTGCAAATGTAAGAGTCGTTGAATACAGAACGGAAGGAGAGTTTCCATTAGGCTTCCCCGAGCCTGCAGGCTGTGTTTCCGATCATTCACATTTCCTACGTATCTGACATTATACATTGTAGAGCCATAGAAACTGGTACATGCAAGGTATGTAAACAGGCAGAATACGGCGCTGCGCTCGAAAACGCCTGTATGGGACAAGTGTCTGGCGCAGTTGTTATATAGTTACTGCTGCTACAATGGCAGGTTATCAATATTTAAGTAAGTTTGAAGGTGGTGTTATAGTCTGCGCACGAGCGATGGAACATAGCACCTCCGAGGTTGGGATGAAGTGGGGATTTTCAAGTACGACCATTTCCCGAGTGTACGTCAATATCAGGAATTCGGAACAACATCAAATCTCCGACATCGACGCGGCCGGAAAAAGTTCCTGCAAGAACGGGACCACCGACGACGAAGATAATCGTTCAACTTCATAGAAGTCCAACCCTTCCGGAGATTGGTGCAGATTTCATTGCTGGATCATCAACAAGCGTCAGCGTGCGAACGATTCAACGAAATATCATCGATATGGGCTCTCGGAGCCGAAGGCCCACTCTTTGATGACTACAAGACACAAAACTTATGCCTCACGCGGGCCTGACGACACCGACACGCCGGCCGCGGTGGTCTAGCGGTTCTGGCGCTGCAGTCCGGAACCGCGGGACTGTTACGGTCGCAGGTTCGAATCCTGCCTCGGACATGGGTGTGTGTGATGTCCTTAGGTTAGTTAGGTTTAAGTAGTTCTAAGTTCTAGGGGACTTATGACCTAAGATGTTGAGTCCCATAGTGCTCAGAGCCATTTGAACCATTTGACACCGACACAATAGAAACAAGTTGCTTGGTCGGACGAGTCTCATTTCAAACTGTATCGAGCGGATGGACGCGTATGAGTTTGGAGGAACCCTCATGAGTCCATGGACCCTGAATGTCAGCAGGAGACTGTTAAAGTTGCTGGAAGCTTTGTAATGGTGTACGGTGTGTGCAGTTGGAGTGATATGGGACCCATGATACGTCTAGATATGATTCTGACTAGTGACACATGCGTAAGCATACTGTGTGATCACCTTCATCCATTCATGTCCACTGTGCATTCCGACGGTCGTGGGCAATTCCAGGTGGACAATACTACAACCCACACGTCCAGAATTGCTACAGAGTGGCTCCATGAACACTCTTCTGAGTTTAAACACCTCCACTGGCCACCAAAATCCCCAGACATTACCATTCTTGAACATATCTGGAATGCCTAACAACGTGCTGTTCAGAAGAGTTCTCCACTCCCTCGTACTCTTACCGATGTATGGACAGTCCTGCAGGATGCATGGTGTCAGTTCTCTCCAGTACTGCTTCAGACATTAGTCGAGTCCATGCCACGTCGTGCTGCGGCACTTCTGCGTGCTTGCGGGGGCTCTACATTATATTGGGCAGGTGTACCAATTTCTCTGGCTCTTCAGTGTATAACGAAATAATAAGCAGCCAGTTGCATAAAAGAAATCTTCAGAAGGTTATACCTACTGCATTATTTGCGAGTGACGGCAACAAGATGTGTACAGAAAAATACACCACGGTCATGTGATTCATAGTGATTGTACAGCTGTTAGCTGATTAGCCATGTGTCTTTACTTCCTGTTTCGTTTCTTTGTACTAATTTTGTAGACACACTATGAATGACATGACCATGGTATTTTTCTGATACTCGCCATAATGCGATAGATATCACCATCTGAAGAAGGGCGCTAAGTGCTTAAAACTGGTAAAGAAATTATATTTCCTTTATACAACTATTTTGTTATTGTTTCGTTATGTACGACTGTAGTTGCTTACGGTGCATAAAGTACTAAATATCTGAGATTGGTTGTACACTGCTTTCGATCTTCATAACATCACGTTGCTCCCCTGCCCCTCCTTCCGCCCTTGCCTCCGGTTTTCACATTGCTCTCTGAAGGGAAATGCGGTGTTGAGGAAACTTTCCCGAGTGCACGGCTGAGCGCTGATGAGGAGTACAGAATTCGATGTACAAGGGTAGTAAAGGGCAAAACGCGTGAAGAGACTTTCTGGAAACATTAGCAAGCTGAATAGCTTCGTTAAACAGGTATGCGGCAGTAATAACAGACACGGGATTCGTCGAGGTCGCAATAAAGGTTACAGTCGCTACGTGCGCCGTATCTCGGCGACACCCGCGACCGACTGTGCTGAGGTGTAAAGGCCTGCGGATGGTAATAACACAAGATTCTGCGGGGTGCTGGAGCACGTAATAATAGCCCCGAGGTTGCTGTTACCAATACGCTCTCGAGGCTCCGGCGGCGTCAAAAATTGAAGCCTCCTCTTCTCCCCCCCCCCCCCCCATTTCCCCCATCCGTGGCACGTTTCACCCCCTATACCTTGCCCTGCCCCTAACCACCTCACTCATTTTTTTCCGCCGCCGTTGGCGCAGACGCCGCTCTTGCCCCCGCGGCGGCGAAGTTCAACTGGTTGGAAAGGGGTGAAGTAGTCTCGGAGAAAGGTAGGCGGCGGCCGGGGCGCTTCTTGCGGGCAGAGTTCAGATGAGAGAACGTGTAGGCCGTCGGCGGGAAGGATGGGTTAGGAGGGGCCGAGGGGGGTTGGCACTGCCGGCCTGCGGTGCGGTACGGGGAGGCCGAGAAAAATTGCACAGGTCAGAACTTTTTCTCTCGCCGGGAAATTCCTCTAGAGCGGAAGAACAGGGAAACAGAGCGGCGGCGAAACGTACGGGAGAGCCCGCGCGCCCGAGCGGAAGCGGCGCTGGCTGTGTGTAGGGAGGCGGAGGATCGGAAATGCAGATGAAATAATTTTTTTTTCCCCTCGTCTTCCTGTCGCTTTCCTAGTGCGTTCACATGTGTATATAGGATACAAAAGAGGCCACCGAGAAAAGGACGGGATAAATTCGGCGTGGGACGTGGAAAATGTTAAAAGGAAACTACTGGAAGCTAGGGAGATTTAACTCGAATGGTAGAGGCGAGAGCGGTAAAAGCTCGCAGAGTCAGCATCCTCACTCACTCTCTCTCTCAGGGATAGTAAGAGGTTTAGCCGTCTTTTGTGGCCGCAACAAGTCACTTGTGATGTTAACCCTTTTATTTACGTAAGTGATCCATCTTACCCGTTTGGGGCCAAACGGATACGTGCAGCTCTTCACAATGAAGCGTCATCACAGCTCTCTCTCAGAGAGGTTTATCGCACATGGAAGGTGTGGTGTCACCGCCAGACACCACAATTGCTAGGTGGTAGCCTTTAAATCGGCCGCGGTCCGTTAGTATACGTCGGACCCGCGTGTCGCCACTATCAGTGATTGCAGACCGAGCGCCGCCACATGGCAGGTCTCAGTCTAGAGAGACTCCCTAGCACTCGCCACAGTTGTACAGCCGACTTTGCTAGCGATGGTTCACTGTCTACATACGCTCTCATTTACAGAGACGACAGTTTAGCATAGCCTTCAGCTACGCCATTTGCTACGACCTAGCAAGGCGCCATATTCAGTTACTATAATGGGAACAGATAATACTGAGAATGAGATTTTCACTCTGCAGCGGAGTGTGCGCTGATATGAAATTTCCTGGCGGATTAAAACTGTGTGCCCGACCGAGATTCGAACTCGGGACCTTTGCCTTTCGCGGGCAAGTGCTCTACCAACTGAGCTACCGAAGCACGACCCACGCCCGGTACTCACAGTTGTACTTCTGCCAGTACCTCGTCTCCTACGTTCCAAACTTCGGTAGCTCAGTTGGTAGAGCACTTGCCCGCGAAAGGCAAAGGTCCCGAGTTCGAGTCTCGGTCGGGCACACAGTTTTAATCTGCAAGGAAGTTTCAACAGATAATATTGTGAATCATGTACCGTCAAGAGCGACGTCCATTATTAATGGATTAAAGTTAAGTATCAAAGTAATTACGTCCGATTTCTGAATTCTCATTCCTTGTCATGTTCCAGACCTCACGTAAGTATAGTTCTTTCCTCCTCACGCCAGCCTGCGTGAGCTAAAACGGGTGCATTTCGGCGTCCATAAGTAACACGGTGTTGACTCTTCTGCCAACACAAGGGAAAAAAAAATAAAAGATCAGAGGGTGACGGCACCCTGCTCGACTGCTCCTGTCATGGATAAATCCCAGGTAGTACCAGGAATGAAACCTGGGTTCTCCGCATCTTATTCAGACATGCAGACTACGCTGTTACGGTGGCGAAAAATGTTACATATGTAACTCGTATTTATTGTCAGAAATGTGTACTAGTATTTTCATTTGGAACTTGGTCCGTAGTCAAATTTTTGAATGACATTAATCTGTCACACTTTGGATTACACTGTCTTTTTGTTTTGTCCTTTTCAATACTGCACAGTTCCGGCGGTGTAGCCATTTTCAAGTGTATGATGTACTCGTCGAACGGATATATCTGAAATGCATTCAAACGTTAAGTTTCTCATGCATTGCTAAAATGCAGTAAGTCTTTCTTGAATTTCAGGGACGCACGATTACGCTTGGAAGAGCCATAACTTCTTGTATATGTCCGTTTGAAGGTTTTCACCGTACATTTAAAAGGGTTTAACGCAGAAAGAATGCAGTTGTGTAAAACAGAAACAAAAAGGATATTCTGTCTCTCTTCACGACAACCAGTGCCGAATTTCATGGGTAACAAAACCAGTTTTAATATAGTGGCACCGGCAGTTCAATATGTGAGTATTGCCAGTTCTGAAAAATTCTATTCAGTACTGACAGATTTCTCACGTCTCCTGTCTCATATGAAGAACTCTAAGAAGGGAAAAGATATGATAACAGAGAATATCTGAAGATGACTAGAATCAGTTGAAAATGGCAACAGCTAAACGTAAGAGAACTGCGCATTCAGATATGGTTAATAGAATTCTGTATACTGCGGGATCAGCTAAAATACGTATTTAAATCTTAGTGTGCTATTGCCTGTACAGTGTGTCGCAAAAATTTGCATTAATGAGACCAACTATGAAAATGAACTCTTTCGCGCAGGTACTCCTCTCAAGCGGAAGGACAAGGAAACGCCACGGCGGTGGAATTTGTCGAACGAGGGAGCTCGCGGAGATGGAAGAGCCGGCGCTACTTCACTGCAAGCCTATCTCTTGCCGGATCAAATTTTGACAGAAAATTTTCAAATAACGTTTCGACACTCTTCGCTGAGAGCAGACAACCGCCAAGCACTATTTTATCTACCTGTCACACCCCACTGTTTCGTTTGTCTGACGCTTCAGTCTTGCAGGCACTGACGAGTATTTCTCTCTCTCCTATTTTATGCGTGGAAGCTTTTCACTGTGTAATTCTGGATGCTGGAGAAAGGTGACAGTATCCAATTCAAGTGCAATATTTGAAGCTCTTCCGCCGACTAAATGCCCCAGCGCGAAACGCCCCACTGTTTGTTGGATGTTTTCTATCAGTTTTATTTATCCAAACTGGTAAGACTCCCAGACTGATGAACAATACTGCGGTGTATATAGAACTAGTGTTTCGTAAGGCAATTCTTTCGCAGGTGAATTACATTTTTTCAATACTCTACCTGCGACTCCTAGCCTGACATTTGAATTTCCTACAGTAGGCTTTATGTGGCTGTTTTACTTGAGGTCTCTCCATATGGGCGCTTCTAGGTTCTTTACAGTGATTATGACTTCGTAAAGGTTATTAGTCTAAGCTCAAATAACTTTTGATTTCTGGTTATACTGTTTTCGAACCTTCACTCGTAGTCAGTAGCTCATTGTGTTTCTTACCAGCAGGTGTGAGTATTGCCTCAAGATTCTTACTGGTAGGAGCTCCGACGGCCGTTGTGAGTCAAAAGAGAATTCTTTCGGTTGAAGACGTACACCTCGGCTTCAAAAATAGTTAACCCCGCTTTGTTGACCCTATAAGTTGCACTAAATTGGAGATGGTATGGTAAGTGAAGCACTAGGTCTGCCAAAACCGAGGGATATTTGATTGAATACAGTAGTACGCTAAGTATAGCCGGAACTGACTCACTTCAAACTATAAAATTTATCTGATGCTAATGGTGCGTGGATGTAGTTACTTGTATCAGAAAGATTAGCCTAGTACTAGAGAATGGAAACACACGGCAAACAAGAATAAAATACTTTCCACGCAATTTCTATATTTTTCGAGTCCTGAAGGAAAACATTCTTGGCCATCGAATTGTTTCGTATGAAATAGTGCATGCCTGGGTACTTTTCCTACTCATCTGCATTAACTCCAGTTTTTCTACATTAAGAGCAAGTTCATTCATCAGACAAACTAGAAATTTTGTCTAAGTAATCTTGTAGGCAAACCAGAGAGTGTACCAGCGTCGCCATCGCAAGGCGATGCCTATGTCGAGAATTGAGCGATACTGAGTTCGTGAAATGAGATGAGAAGTAGTACTAAAGACCGACAATAAGTACTAGTCCCCAATGCTCCGTAAATCTCGAATTCCTTTGAATAGTAGGTAGCAATCTGTAGAAGATCGACGTCAAGGACTAACTTCCGACCATTGAGAAATTCTGTGTTCTGTTCAAGACGAAATGGCGACCAAGCCTTGTCCCTGAAAGTATAGTGCTTGGCAATTCCTAAGAAACAGGGACAGTGCTGGAACAGAACAATCATAGGCTGTGACGGGCAATCCGAAACATACGTAATAGACGCAAAGACAGAGGTAATAGAGTTGGGTAGGTATATTTAAAACAGTACAGGTTTTAACAAATGGGAAAGCAGAATAAAAGATTTAAGTAAGTACATATTTGTCGCAGGTCATACTCCCAAAATAAAGGTCGTTATCGGTCGCTCAGTAGGCATTATGCCCTCATTGGGAACTATTGCACATTTTTCACCTGTTATTTGCGCAGGATGCCAAACTGTTGAGGAGTCGTTGGGGCATATTGTCCACTCCCCTCTCAAGGTGGTTTTCAGTTCTTGCACGGTTAGGGAAGAGGGTTTTCGTCGAGAAACCCGTCTGCCAAGGGCTTCCCACACATGCTGTGTAGGGTTTAGGTCCAAGGAGTACAAAGGACATTACATATGCCAATATCTTCACTCTCCAGTGTATCCAACTCCATAGCGTCGTCAATAAACAGGAAGTCGGAACTTACCATAATCCTAAAAATACGGTCAGTATCAAGAGTAGTCTCCGTGTAGTACCGCTGTGCTGTAACTATACCTTGGCCAAAGAAACGCAGTGGTGTTGGGCCACTATGCACATTGCGTGCCCACATCACAAGCCTGGGCCATGTCGATGACTTTCATGGACATTATGTGGTATGCAACTTGTTCCCCTCCCTTTCCACACGTAATCGCGGACAGAAGCAATTGCCATATTGAAACGGTATTAGTCGGAGAACATCACTCTAGACCACTGTTGCTGACCCCAATCAGCCTATATCAACTAACTCTTTCTCGAGGATGGCGTGTTTGAAGTGGGGTGCATTTATCAGGCTTCCGAAGATACATATCAGCTTGATTCAATAGCCCCAGAATGGTTCTAGCACAGATACGTGGATCGGCAGCGGCTGCAAGGTCTGTAGCAATCTGCCTTGGAGTGAGATTTCTGTTCCTTTTCGCCACTAGGGCTACGTTTCGATCCTCGGTGGTCCGTCCACTACCACCGGCATGTTTTCGCTCTGCATTTCCACCTCAGCGGCGTTTCTTAATCGCGAGACGACACTTTTGGACACACATTGTTGTAGTCACAGTCCTGACTGACCGGCTTCGTGCAGACCATCGGCTCACCCATGGTAGTAAGCACTCAAACGATGTCTTGCGGACGAGTT
This sequence comes from Schistocerca serialis cubense, assembly GCF_023864345.2. Classification (NCBI taxonomy): domain Eukaryota; kingdom Metazoa; phylum Arthropoda; class Insecta; order Orthoptera; family Acrididae; genus Schistocerca; species Schistocerca serialis. Next base: position 999,397,748 of record NC_064639.1, read on the forward strand.
TTGTACCTGACGGAATGTTACACTAAACGACTCCACAATAACCTTCGCCAAATACGGTACTTCATGAACTGTCGAATGCAGAAAGAGTGTTCGTGCACAGGCTTCGTTGTAGTTAACACGTTACGCCCTCTTCATTTCTTTTATTGCCATATTCCGTAACAATTGTCGGTTAATACGTAGCAATCGGCAGTTGGTCCTTTGCAAGTATGTGTTGTTCCCTAACAATTGTCAAGCAAAGTATATCCCTGGTATAGTTTGACTTGATACAGAACAGAAGCAGTTCCGCTATCTGTCCTTACAGAACACAGGTCAGTAATAAAGTCTAATTCCTCTGAATAACCGAGCATTACAATGTAGGGATATGGTGTTGCCCTGAAACTAAAAGAGCTCCGTGTGCTTGTAGATTGCTTACTCCGGTAAAAGTGTAGCATTTTTAGTTCGTCATATACAAGCTAGCATTTCGGTGAAACTCTCTATGCCTTTTCATCACCGACTACTTTACTGAAATACCACCGCTGAAAACATTCCGCCGGCCGTTGTGGCCGAGTGGTTCTAGGCGCTTCAGTCCCGAACCGCGCTGCTGCTATGGTCGCAGGTTAGAATCCTGCATCGGGCATGGATGTGTGTGATGTCCTTAGGTTAGTTAGGTTTAAGTGGTTCTAAGTTCTAGGGGACTGATGACCTCAGATGTTAAGTCCCATAGTGCTCAGAGCCATTTGAACCAATCTTTTTGAAAACATTCCTGTCCACTTTTAAGTCTTCGTTAAGGAGCACATAGTGCCAAAACAGCGAATCATTAGAGAGCCTTGAAGAGATGCTCACTGTCTACTACCTTCTGATGCAGCCGTCAGCTAACGAGCATAACGAGTAATTAAAAACGACGTGAGAGTCGAAACCGATTTTGGCAGTTAAAAAAAATTGATGTGAGCATTGACTGAAAACTTCTGTAATCAAATTCGATGAGCTAACGGGCGCTCTACAGCAGCAACACGACAAATTTGAACAAGTTACTATAGTTACTGTTTGGAGTGATTTACCGGTGATGGTAATCGAACTGTGTTGGCTCGCTTCACTTATCTACTTAATTGTATTTATTGCCTTTCAGGGTCAACTGTCTGAATCTACAACAATCATCGACCCTCTAACAGCGTCTCTATGCTTCGTTACAGTCTTCTGATATCGCAAATTTCCATACTTAACAGTATGGTTCGTAAGCAGCCTCACTAAGCTTCCAACGTCAAACGCTGAATCATTTATACGTAATGTAGATATTTAGGCCTTCGCCAAATCTTTGGGGTACTCCCTAAAATTACCTCTACATCTGTCGACTATTTCATTAAGAACAACGCCTTGAACTTAGGGAAACCCAGAATCCAGTCACAAAACTGGGATAATACGCAGTAAGCTAGTAATTTGTTCGCTAAAGGGCAGCGTGGATCTGCATCGGGTGCCATCCGGAAGTCTTAGACCACTTGGCGCCGTTGTCTATGCCGATCTGGAACTGAGCTGTTTCACAATAATTTTGATTTCGGAATCCATGTTGGTTTTTATAGATATACTTTTGCTATGTAAAAGATTCATAAAGTGTAGACTGCATATTTCTCTCCACGATCTTGGAAAGAGATTTCAAAGAGGGCTCTACCGCACATCTGGAATCTGGTCAAAGAGCTACTAGATAAAAGCGCAGTGAACTAGCGCCCTTTTACCAGGGGAAGAAGTTGCACAACCGACTGTCCTACTGGGCGAATGTAAGCAAACGCATAACTCAGTGACAGTAGCTCTAAACTTTAAAAGTTACTTGCTTGCATCAGAAAACTGGTCGTAATCTTCGCTGTAGCTTAGTGAAAATCATAGCTGGATGTAAGTGGGAGGCGTGTCGTAGGTGCATCATCTCCTGATTTCCTCTTTCTACTGGGTAAATCAAACTATTCTCCCAACCAGTTTCAATAACAAGTGACAATCAGTTATCTTTAATGGTAATGATAAGGAAAAGGATTAATTCGCCCCAACGCTTCATCTTAGATTTTGCATTTATTGTCCCACCCTTCAGTGTAAACCACAGAACAAGCAAATTTAAGAATGAGAAAATTTGTAACCGTAATATTTGCTATATAACTTAAGAATTACTTAATAAACAATAGGAGTCTAAAATTAGTCCTTTTTAACAAACTTTTTAAGACCATAAACGGTAAATAAATTCCCATAAACTTGAGCAAGGATCACCTTTTCAGTCTCTGAATGAAGTCAGCGGGTGACATAGGGGACAATCAGATGTACATTAAATGTTACACCAGTAAGGACGATCACTCATTAAGAATTATAACCACAAATGAAAGAAGATTTATTTAAAGCAATTAACATCAATTGCAAATAATTAAGTCACGTCTCAGAAAATTTATCAAAACCAAATATTTCAGTTCTATAACAATGTTGGGTCGTGGAATACGCCGGATTACCGACACAGAAGGCTAAATTTTACCAAACAGCAATTTCTCCAAGCCTAGGACTATCTTAATAGTGTACAATACTTAGGTTATCCAGAACTACTCTAATTCGCCTTTCTGGGGCATAACGATTGATTAGATCATTAAAATCTTATTTCATCCTCCTGGAACATTGAGCGGCAATAGACACTAGGGCAACTCTTACCCCAACGTGGCTCGGGAAAGAGGATGGCTCTACCAGGAGGAGGGAACATTTACCCAAACTAGAAAAGGAACTCGTCTAACACGAGCCACTAGGTTGGACGAAGACCAGTTGGCGATTTTTAATCATTTACCAAGGCTTGCTGGCCAGCGGACGACAATTACAGAGGCAAAGGTAGCTTTGTTTGTGCTCACAAGAATTGAAAACCTCTGCAAATGAGATTCCACCAGAACTAACGCCGTAGTATCAATACGGGACTTCGGAGCTGAGGAGAGCAAATCAACAACAGTCCCCACCCAATAGGCCCAACATTTCAGACAGACCGAGCAACCGACATCAATCGTGGCTAGGTCGATTATCAAATAGAGAATCTAGCACTACCTTAAATATAATGAAATAGAGCACTTAAATACCACGGGAACTAAACTCCTTAATACAAGAATATATACACAATAACGACTAAAGTTTAATATGACTCTGTACTAAAACAGATATTGGCGAACATGAACATAATCTCGCATTTCAGACATCCAAAAAATTAATTGGCTCTATCTCTCCAAAAAAAATGTTTGTGAAATCTTATGGTACTTAACTGCTAAGGTCATCAGTCCCTAAGCTTACACACTACATAACCTAAATTATCCTAAGGACAAACACACATACCCATGCCCGAGGGAGGACTCGAACCTCCGCCAGGACCAGCCTCACAGCCCATGACTGCAGCGCCCAGACCGCTCGGCTAATCCCACGCGGCACTATCTCTCCGCCAGACAGCACAAGGTTATTTAACATTTTACAACGTGCTTCTCCAGAAGTGACCTACGCCGTCCATGGGAAGACAACGATTTGCGGAAGGTCCACAGCCAAAAAATTTTCTTTTCGACGAGCGCCTTAAGTCCGCATGGCGTGCAAATGCACGATCATGCAAGGGGACAGTAACACACACGCAGGGCAATTTCCGATCACAAACTCAAAGCAGAGAATCGTTGCCATACAGTTATTAATAGTGCCCACAACACCGGGAGATTAGCCCCGACAGACGACGGCCATTGCACTAACTAGATGAAAAATCTTATTTTCAGTGACGACACCACATTCCGGAGGTTATTGGCAGCCGCAGACGGACTTCTTAGCTTCCCCAACCCATGAACTGAAACCAAACGTTGTCCACAGATTTACGGCCTCTTGTGTCCTCACGCCCCGGCTTTTTGTGCCCATCCAGACTTAGCATAGAGGGACCGAGCGTCCCGCTGTAGAACGGTCGTCTGGGGCCAAACACTCATCTCCACTGCCTCCTCTGCCCTGGGAGCGGCACACAGCGCCTCCTCCCAGCGGGCGCGCTAACAGCAACGCCCTCTAGGAAAGCGCATGAACTCCAAACAGGAGTAAACCAAGGGAAAAACAGGAACCGTGGCAAACGACACGGTTGACCTACAGATAAATGATCAGCTTCGGTGAATGCACTTTGACAGACCCACAGCGATAGGAAATATTGTCCCTTCGTTGAAATAACTAGGGACATGGAGGTAAGCCGAGAGCGCTATTGCGATGCCTCCTGGACTCAGGTAGGCGCGCAGGCCCCCCATCGAATCCGCCCAGCGGATAACGACATGGGCCGGTGTGCTGGCCAGCCTGAATCTGGATTTTAGGCGGTTTTTCACATCCCACTAGATGAATACCGGGCTGGTTCCCCCATCCCGCCTCAATTACACGACTCACAGCCATTTCAAACACGTTCACACTCTTTCATGGTTTACAGTACACGCAGACAGCTGGGGTACACTAATTCTGTCTGAGGGGATATGGAGTGGCAGCAGGAAGGGCATCCCACTACCCCCATCCATTAACCCTGCAACATCCGATTGTAACGACGCTGATCCTGCGAAAACTGGAGGATAAAGGCACAAACCAAAGAAGAAGTAGTTGAATTAACTAGAAAGATCAAAGACGAAACTAGTATTAGCTTGATTTGTCATTGTCAAGTATCATAGCTCGATGAAACTTGAACCATAAATTGAAAGAACTGCTACAGTTCAACACAGAAGGCAAATAAAATAAATACACAATGAGATGAACAGAAATGACACTTTTATTCAAAGACAATTTTTACACTGATAGTCCCTGGGTATTACAAAATGCGAGGTGTGGTTGTTAATAGGGCACGTCATCACCACAGACAGAAGTGCGTGCTATGCAACCTGCTCCCATCTGGACACAAGACTGATAAGGATTTCATGTAGTAAGGCATTCCATTTCTCCACTAGAGCAATTGACGACTGCTGGGCCGTTGTTGCTTTGTAAGAACATGCTGCAGTACATGTCCCCACCGGATTTCACATATGTTCGATGGAATATAAATCGGAGGAACGTGCAGGACATTCCATTCGCCGCATATCCTCTCGATTAAGAGCTCCTCCGCCTGCACTGGTCGATGCAATCTCGGATTGTTATCCATAGAAATGAAGGTAAGGACGAATGCACCACTGAACAGACGACGCATTTTGAGACGGAATACAGTGTCACAATAAGGCGACCAGTGAATGTACGGCGTTCGAGGGTTTAGAGGTATCTACACACATGAAGCACTATGCCTCCACACGCCATAGCCCATGGACTACCATGATCGACAGTGCTCCTCGGTATATTACGTGTCCTCATCTCGCACAATACTAGCATGTGCGACGCACGCAGGAACACTGATTATGATCGAGTTGGTGGTCCAGGTGTTATGGAGTGGGAAGGCATAATGTTGCCTGGGCGTACTGAACTTCAAATACTTTAACACGGCACACTCACTGGTAAACGTCATTCTGACTCTGTACTCCTTCTCCATACGTGCCTTCCAGTGGTGTATTCGCTCTTGACTTCATTTTTCTGGATGACAAAGTGAGAGCGCATCAAACAGCTCAGATGGACGAACTCTTAGAACGAGAAGATATTCGGTGTTTGTACTGGTCTACCTGTTGCCCCAAATTAAAACCCACCCTGGGGGATGCGGTGGGGAGACGTTCTACAGCACGTCCAAATGCATCAACGATCATCCAACAGTTGTCCACCACACTCACACTGTTGGAGGAATGGAACGCCCTACCATAAGAGCCCCTTAACAGCCTTGTAGTCAGCAAGGAGTCACGTTGCAGAACATGTATTGCCGTACTCCCTGATTACACACCACATTAAGAACCACGTCCCACCTTTAGTAATGTCTAGTGGTCCACCCACCATAAGTCGGGGTGACTTCAGTATAATTATTGTCTACAAATGACAGTGTCATTTCTGTTCGTCTCATTTCTTTCAGTTGTTTCTGTGCGCTGTTGCAGCAGTTTTCTCTGTGCATGACCCAAGTTTCATGTAGCTGTCTTACTTCCTAGTGACACATCAGGCTACAGCTACTTCCGTCCTTACGTTTTGCGCGCCAGCGTAATGTAGCTCCTTGCTAATCTTAGAATAACAACCACTGCGCCTCGTTAAGCCTATTCGAGCACCTCCCACAGTGCCAGGTCTCAACAATGGATGAAACTCTCTTCCGGATAAGTATTTTGTGCTAGTGGAGACTCGAAACCGGAACCTTACCGTTTCCGAATGTCGCTCATAATCGGCTGGGCTTTTACTAAGAGCATTTATACAAAAGGCGAAGTTTCGGGTATACGTCGCAGTCTAGCATACCGTTTCAATCTGTTGAGAAGCGTCGCCATCGCACACACTTAGTTGCAGAATGGGAGAGACCTTCAGGAAACACTGACACCTGCTTTTGACATCGGAAAGTCCACATGATATGCAAGATCTGTCCGTCGCGTAAGGTCGAAATGGCGTCTGTGGAATGCCTCAGGGAAGGGTGATAGGACCGCTGTTGATATCTGCATACGTAAAAGTTCCGACGGGTAGGCTGAACAGAAGCCTGCGACTGTTTGATGATGACACTGTAATGTTCATCACCGCAGTTAAGCGCTGTCGGGCGTGGCCGGCACTTGGATGGGTGACCATCTGGGCTACCATGCGCTGTTGCCGTTTTTCGGAGTGCACTCAGCCTCGTGATGCCAATTGAGGAGGTACTCGACCGAATAGTTTCGCCTCCGGTCAAACAAAACCATCATAACGACACAGAGAGCGGTGTGCTGCTCACATGCCCCTACTATCTGCATCCTCAGCTGAGGATGATTCGGCGGTCGGGTGGTCCCGATGGGCCACTTGTGGCCTGGACACGCAGTGCTGTAATGTTCGGGAACGTGTTGCCTTTGTAATAGAAGACAGGATGATTCTGACAGAATTTCTAGTTGGGATGATGAATCGTAGGTTTCTCTAAATGGTGGAAAATGTAGGTTAATACAGACGAGTAGGAAAAACAATTCCGTAATGTTCGCATACAGTGTTAGCTGTGTGCTGTTTCGCACAATCACGTTGTCTGAATATCTTCAGATCGTGAAGATAGCAACATAACTTTGCTCAAACTAGTAATCAGTATCAACGTATATCTGAGCAATAAAATTTCTGCTTTTTCAGCTTTCTTACGCTGAGACAGACGATAAATAGTTTAGACAAAAAGAGAATAGAAGCTTTTGAAATGTGGTGCTACAGAAGGATACTGAAGATTAAATGGTGGATCACACAGCTAATGAGGAGGTATTGAATAGAACTGGAGAGAAGAGAAATTTGTGGCATAACTTGACTAGAGGAAGGGATCGATTGGTAGGACATATTCTGAGGCATCAAGGGATCATCAATTTAGTATTGGAGGGCAGCGCGGAGGGTAAAAATCGTAGAGGGAGACCAAGAGATGAATACACTAAACAGATTCAGAAGGTTGTAGGGTGCAGTAGGTACTGGGAGATGAAGAAGCTAGCACAGGATAGAGCAGCATGGAGAGCTGCATCAAACCAGTCTCTGGACTGAAGACCACAACAACAACAACATTGATACAGAGATCGCTATCCTTCTGACAATGTCAGATAATTACAATTATAAGAATGTGCAGCTCATTTATGAAGGACGCTGCTTGCGTAACACTTCCGTTACCCATTTTTGAGTATAGCTCTAGAGTCTGGGATGCCCACGATGTCGTATTGAAGGAAGACAGCGAAATAATTCTGAAGCGTGCTGCTAGATCTGTAACCACTAAGTTCGACGAAGGCGCGGTTGTTGCGAAAGCACTCTGACAATTCCTAGTGGTAATAAAATGTTCTTTACATGAAAGACTATTGAGTTAGTTTAGAGAAACTGTATATGCTGTAGACGGCAGAATGAACCTACTGCCAGCAACATGTAAGATCCAGTCAGATTAATGTGACCATAGCCTATGTTCGACGTCAACGTGCAATAACCACTCACAGACGGAAGAAGGCAGCGCTATCAGTGGACTGTATGTAAAACGTTTTGGGGGCACATGGGAAACAATGCAGTCGTTGTCGTAATGCGGAAACTTAGCGATTTATCTGCTGTCCCTACAGGTATTTCATTGGCTTATGTGAATGCATAGTGTCTGTTGTCTCGAACATGTCGGAAAGAAGAGAACCACTCATTCATGTAATTGATTCGCCTAGATGGGCAAGGGATCCATCTCCTTCAGTGCGGATTCAAAAGTATATCCGACCTCCTGCGGGAATCTCAGAGTAGCGAGCATGGAGGAAATGGACAGGGACTGGGAATAGGTGGCGCTCGTTGAGAGTGTGGGTCGGTTGTAAGGCATGCCAAGATAGTCCACCCAGTTGCGATAACACTGCGTCCCAGATGACGCAGTGGTTAATGCACCTGCGTAGTAAGCAGGAGATCCTGGATTCGTATCCCGGTCTGGTAAACATTTTCACTCGTCGCCACTGATTCCGCGTAATGACCCGATGCAGCTTACATGAGTAAGCCCTTCCCTTTCCTTTCTCTCCCCCCCCCCTCCATCCCACCCCTCCGCCATCCACCGCTGGCCAGGGTGGCCGAGCGGTTCTAGGCGCTACAGTCTGGAGCCGCGCGACCGCTATGGTCGCAGTTTCGAATCCTGCCTCGGGCATGGATGTGTGTGATGTCGTCAGGTTGGTTAGGCTTAAGTAGTTCTGAGTTCTGGGGAACTGATGACCGCAGAAGTTAAGTCCCATAGTGCTCAGAGCCATTTGAACCATTTGAACCGCCCTCCACCATCAAGTTACATATCACTGGCTTTGGTGTCAAGCGTGGAAGCATTTGCGAAATATCTAAGTTTGTAAACCATTCTCTTGCCGCCATGGTTAAGGAATACCATGCATGGGGAAATGGCGCTGTCTGAAATCGGCGTCGACGCAACTGTGGTTCATCACGGACCTTACATGACAGTAGCGAACGACGGCTGTGGAGGTGTGTACGGACGAACAGACGTGCAACTAAAGCAGCTGACCGCCCAGATGAACCAAAGGACCACCAGCAGCGTCTCCTCGACGGTTGCTCAGCGAACGTTGCTACGTATGGGTCTCCACAGCCGACACCTGGTTGATACATCCATGCTGACTGCTATTCATCGGCGACGAAGACAGGAATTTGCACCATAATACGGCAGCTGGACGTTTAATGAGTGGCGACAGAAGGCCTTTTCAAATGAATCACGTATTATGCTCCATCACATGGATGTCCATTGTCATGTACGGCATGAAACAAAATCCCTGCAACAATCGTCGGAAGGGTCTGGATCTGAGGAGGGAATGCTATGGCCTGGGAAATGCTTTAGTGGCATTCTGTGGGCCTTCTGGTCATTCTGGAATTCGCAGTAGATCAACACACGTTTGCGTCAGTCCTTGGGACCATACCCACCTCTACGTGCAGTTGGTTTTTCCTTGGTACGATGTTATCTACCAGCAGTACAATGCAAAGTGTATTTGCGTGGTTCGAAGAGTAAGGAGATGAGGTTATCCTTTTCCGCAGGACACCGAGCTGCCACGTTTAAACCCAATTGCATTGTACTTGCACGGATCCTCAGCCGAGGAACTAGCGCAGCTGGTTGCAGTACTCGAACCAGGATCGCTCCATACCCCAGTCCGTACTATCAGAACCTCTCTGCAGGCACGTCTTGTAGCTGTCCGCGCTGCTAAAGGTGGCTATCAATGCTTTTGACAGGTGGTCACATTAATGTGATTTGAATGTATATGTCGTATAAGGACCGCAAAGACGGAGAAATCAGGGCTCCTACAGAAACGAAGACAGCCGTTTCCTCTTCACTCGATATGCGTGTGGAACAAACAAGGAAACAACTACGGTGGCGCTCTAAACTCTCGCTAATCCGGCTGCCAGACGCCAGGTCTCTAAGTAATCCGACCCACATCCCAACTCTAGTCTCTCGTGCAGAAACGACGCATACAAAACTGAAATCTTGTGTGCGCCAATATTATTAATTAATTACAATGTTAACAATGCTATACACGTTTGAAATTATGGACTTTTTTCGGTTCAGTATCGTGGCTTCTAAACTGAAACGGATTATGATAGACCTCAAGCAGAAACTCGAAATTAGAGCTAAAATGAACTGAGGTTCTTTGCAGAAAGCCACTGCTGCTGAGCAACTGTTGGACGAGCGACTGTTTATGACCAAGAGATGCAAGCATACAGGAAAGTTATGGTGAAAGTGATGAACAAGAGGAGGTAAAAGAAGAGAACATGAAGATATCTCACACTGCTGGTGCTGAAATTGCAGACATTTTCCCAATGTACGCTATGCAACATTAAGTCCGATGTAAATCTGGTAAAGCGATTGTGTGATAAAGCGTACTGCCATCACATATCATTACGGTGAAAAGTAAAAATTTGGGACATGTTCCATAGCCAGTGATATGATTCGATACATACACACTCGATGACAAAGTTATCTTTGAAAATGAATCTATTGCTGTCCGCCCCCGATAGCTGAGCGGTCAGCGCGACAGAATGTCAATCCTAAGGGTTCCAATGGTTCAAATGGCTCTGAGCACTATGGGAGTTAACTTCTGAGGTCATCAGTCCTCTAGAACTTAGAACTACTTAAACCTAACTAACCTAAGGACATCACACACACCCATGCCTCAGGCAGGATTCGAACCTGCGACCGTAGAGGTCACGCCGCTCCAGACTGTAGCGCCTAGAACCGCTCGGCCACCTCGGCCGGCAATCCTAAGGGCCCAGGTTCTATTCCCAGCTGGACCGGAGATTTTCTTCACTCGGGGACTGCGTGTTGTGTTGTCCTAATCATCATCATTTCATCCCCATCGACGCGGAAGTGGCGTCAAATGGAAAGACTTGCACCTGGCGAACGGTCTACCCGACGGGAGGCCCTAGCACACGACATTATATATTTTTTCAATGTATCGCTAAGAGCAGTCCCTATGTGTTTATACTAAATTTAAAATATTCTCAATTACCCAGCAATTTCGATAATCATGTAGCAATAAGTGCAAAGAATGGCCGGATTAGCAATAGTCTATTGCACAAAAGCGTGTAATCACAATAATCGCTGGAGTTCATTCAAGATCATCCTGCAGACACTTATTTAAAGAGCTCGGGATCTTCACTGTAGCCTCCCTATATATATATATACACCTTTTAAATTTAACAATCTGAACGAATTCAAAAGTAATAGCAGTGTACATGGCTACAACACTAGGAGAAAGGATGATATTCACTACTCAATGTTAAATCCAACTTTGGCTCAGAAGGGGGTAAATTATGCTGCCTAAAAAGTATTTGGTCACTTATATAACAGCATGGCAACGGCCTTGCCGCAGTGGGTACACCGGTTCCCGTCAGACCACCTAAGTTAAGCACCGTCCAGCGTGGCCGGCACTTGGATGGGTGACCATCCGGCCGCCATGCGTTGTTGCCATTTTTCGGGGTGCACTCAGCCTCGTGATGCCAATTGAGGAGCTACTCAGCGGCTCCAGTCAAAGAAAACCATCATAACGACCGGGAGAGCGGTGTGCAGACCACGCGCCCCTCCTGTCCGCATTCTCAGTTGAGGATGACACGGCGGTCGGATGTTCCCGGTGGGCCACTTGTGGCCTGAAGACGGAGTGCTTGTTTTTACCTAATAGTATCAAAAGTCTGACAGATGGACATATAGCATTTAAAAGTAAGTTAAAAGAAAAGAATTTCTGAATGGAAACTCCTTCTACTTATTAGATGAATATTTGGATATAGTAAGTGGGTAATTTCCCCACCCCCCAACAAAAAAAAAAAAAAAAATAAGTGTCATGTAATATTTTGTGTAATGTAATATCTTGTATAGACACCTTCTATTAACCTGACACATTCCACATGATTACGAAGTGTCGTATTCATGATCTATGCAACAACTACTAACCTAATCCAACTAATCTAATCTAATCTAATCTAAGGCACACTCTGGAGTGATCCATATGGTGGCATGCAAAGTATGTATACAAATGTAGATGTAATGCTGGTATCAGCAGACTCCAGTACAAATTACTATTGTTTAATCCCTCTAATGGATTGGATGAAGTGCACTCCATCACCCCATTCACACGGTTAGAGTGTGTGCTAATGTATGTGGTGTTTCCTCACCACTGATGGTTTAGTACGATGCTGTCCCATAAACAGGGCCCTATGTTTAAGAACTCATAAAAGTAAACTACGATGGTGCAGAGTTGACGGACTTGCGAGACAGAGCTTGTCTGATGGATGAGGACCTGGCCGGCCTGACACAATGATTTCCCCGTACACGGACCAGCCTGCAGCTCGGGGCAGCCCGCGCGAGGCCTACGCAGCGGGGGCGGCGCTGGGAGGCGAGGGTGTGGGCGTAGCAGGTGCGGGTGGCAGCCCTGCCAGGTACGGCCGGCCTCATCAGCAGGGGCTCACATGTTGTTGCTGCCAGGGTGCAGTCTGCAGGCCACGCAGTGATCAATCACCCTCCCGGCAGCCGCGCCACGCCGCGCCGCCTGGCACCGTCGATAACACAGCCGCCGCCCACCCCCTAGCTCACCTGCCCACCCCCTCACTCACCTGCCCACCCCCTGCACCGCTACACCTGCTGGGCTGGCAAAACAGCACCCCTGTCTGCTGCTATTAATGAAAATGAGTCGCTCATAGCCTATCACATTTGTAATTACTCTGCCGTGAAAAGATCCATTCAAAATATGCTACGGAATTTAAGTGTAATCTGTTTCTCATTTTTTCAGATAAAATTCCATTTCAGTTTTACATGTACAGGGTGAGTCAGCTGCCCTAACGATAAGTTTCACGCAACCCACAACGCCTTCAAGTACCGAGCACAAGATTCTCAGATTCTCCCACTCGCTATGCACAAACTGTTAGTCCTGCAGAAAAAATAAACACTGCCTTTCTTTAGGAAATTTATTGTAGTTAAACTTGTTGCTGGTATATGTTTTCACCGGCGGCCGCAGATTTCGAAAAAGTGACCTTTCTTGAATAACTCGAAAACGACTGCCTCTAGCGAAAACGTATCACAGTACAAAATTTAACTACATCAAATTTCCTACAAAAGGTCCTGTTCATCTTTTTCGTAGTACTAGTAGTTAGCACGTACCAAGCGAGAGAATCTGAAAATGCCGCAAGTGGTTTTTTAAGACGTTGTGGACTGTATAAAACTCATCGATAGGCGCAGCTGCAAATGGCTCTGAGCACTATGGGAATTATCGTTTGAGATCATCAGTCCCCTAGAACTTGGAACTACTTAAACCTAACTAACATAAGGACATACCAACATCCTTGCCTGAGGCAGGATTCCAACCTGCGACCGTAGTAGTCGCGCGGTTCCGGACTGAAGCGCCTAGAACCGATCGGCCACAGCGGCCGGCGGCGCAGTTGAACCACCCTCCATAATACCCGTTACTATGCAACCACAGAAATCAAACCTCTAGACTACCAAGCCACACCTGTAACACTCATGCTCCACTTCAACTAGTCTACCTGTCTTGCTAACCGAATGCAGCAACAAATGTAGCAATATGCAAGAAATATTTTCCTTGATATGATTTTTCTTCACGAAAGCTCACCTTTTGTGACCGTTTCTGTTGATGAAGCATAAACGGCCACGAGAGGTGAGCTTTCATGAAGAAAAATCATATCAAGAGAAATATTTCTCTCATAGTGCTATATTTTTTCGGCATACTCTCAGCAAGACAGGGAGACTGGTTAGAGTGGAGTATGAGTGTTATTGATATGACTTGGTAGTCTAGAGGTTTGATTTCTGTGGTTGCATAGTATCGGGTATTATGGAGGGTGGTTCTGTTGCGCCTATCGATGAGTTTTATACAGCCCATAATGCCTTAAAAAAACCACGTGCGGTACTTTCATATTCCCTTACTTGCTATATTCTAATTTTTCTGCCTTCAGCAAATCAGAATTTCTTCGTTTTCACCCACACATGTTTTCGTAATGTTTAAGCATAGTCAGTAATTCCGAATAGAATGTTACATGAGAATACATGTAAGTTTAAAATTATTATTCCACTCAAAACTCTTTCAGTAAAGGTATGTAGCCACTGTTAATTTATCTTTCCTTTATTACGCAATATCAAAATGTGACATAGAGGCCCAAAATGAGTTAAACACACAAGGGATCATAGAATTTTTGCACATCAAAACGAAGGTATTTAAATAATGCTAAACATTGACTGTACGCAATGCTGAATTTTTAAAATTTTTCTTGAATTGCTTGAAGCATGTTCTCCTGCTGTTCATTGGGGCACATCTTGGGTCTTTTCTTGATCGCCGTGCTCCCACTGACCGTTCACACAAGCATAAAGCGTTACAGTGAAGCATTTGGACACCAATTCTCTGTATTTGCGTGTAGGGGACGCGTTGCCCTTAATCTGCATGTGACGTCTAATCATGGCATTTAGGAGTTCGTCGTGTGAGTAGGGCCTCCCGTCGGGTAGACCGTTCGCCGGATGGAAGTCTTTCGATTTGACGCCACTTCGGCGCCTTCGCGTCGATGGGGATGAAATGATGATGATTGGGACAACATAACACCTAGTCACTGAGCGGAGAAAATCTCCGACCCAGCCGCGAATCGAAGCCGGACCCTTAGGATTGACATTCTGTCGCGCTGACCACTCAGCTACTGGGGGCGGACATTTAGAAGGTGATTTACAATTACAGCAATTCACTTAAGACGAAATGAAGATATAACAGCAAAAACAGATGTTCACGATGTTGTATAATGGGCGCAGGCTCTAAAAATGGAAATTGGCAGGACATATCCCAAGAAGAAAAGACGGACAAAGATGGTACTTGCGGAGAGACCCACAAAGGAAACGAAGACCACAAGGCAGACCACACCACCGTTACGATAACGAACTGAAGAATTTCGTAGGCTTCGGCTAGCAGGTAGTAGCAGGAGACAGAGAGGTATGGTAACGACGAATGAAAATCGTATACCTTAACATCAAACAAAAGAGGCTATACTTTGGAAAGCTTGAAATAGCTGAACAATAAATAAATAAATATTAAATTTCATCTTGCATGTACTTGTTGTAACCACTTGAATTTCTAATTTTCTGACTGTGTCATCATACCTATCGAAGCTATGTCTTAGGTGTATAAGACATAAAAAAAGAAAGGCGAAATGCGAGAAGAACTCACGCTCTGAGGGTTCCGGGGTTCCCTATATACTTAATTTTATACATAGACATGTATGTATTTCATTCATCCTGGCAATCGAGGGTCTCAACGATTGTTGCCTGTTATCGACATCTATACAGACTAGATGCTGGTCCCGGGTATTCTAGTACCGTAGCAATAACTCTACAGTAAATAGACTAACCGAGACATACAAAAAGAAGTCAACAGCAGACCTCGGTTTATATGTGAAGAGATATAAGATTTAATAAAATATTTTCAATTTACTTACTAAAACATAACTGTAACTTCCATTTTATGTTTGCATGCAGTAATGTTTGTCTATTAGGCTTTTGACAGATGATGAATATAATGTACATTCTAACGGCAAAAAGATATTTTTATGTGATATAATTACAGTTTCATAATTTTCAGTTTATTTGAATGTACTTGTACTGTGAAATCTTGATTCTACGTCAGATCTATAGATTCTGATGTGTGACTTTGCGATTATCGAAAATGTAACATAAATGGTAGAAACTTTTGTTTGCACTGACTTACAAGCTTAAATTTCTTACACCGCCCAGAGACCGTAAACCTTAGTAAGTGACATAAATTTGAATTTGATAACCCAACCTCTCCAAGAGCGAAAGTTGTCCTTATAGAAGGACAGACAAACAGACAGACGGATAAAAAATGACATAATATTGTTTGGTGTTACATAATTACAAATTATAAATTTCCTGGTTTTCTCCTATACTTGTACTGTGAATCGCCAAATTTCATGATGCTAGATCAACGGGAAGTACACTACAGGTTTTGATGAGTGAGTTTTCGAGTATCAAAATATGGGACATAAATGACTGTATCTTTTGACTTAACTGACGTAGAAGCGAAACGTTTAACACTGCCAAAGGAATACAGACCTCAGTACGTGATATAAATTTGAACTTCAGATGCGTATCCATACCTGGTAAAAGGGTTCGTAACAGTCGGACACACAAATAAACAGACAACAGAGCGATCTCATAGCGGTTCCCTTTATACAGATTGAAGGACGGAACCCTAATAATTAAGTAACCATATTTATCAAAAGCGTCACGTCTCAGCCAGAACGTGTATTTCTGTAAACGTTTGACTAGAGGTGCAAGTGGCGCTCGACTTCGGCGCAGATTTTACAGAAATTATCACTCAGCTTTGTTTCACAACTTCTGAGATTTGATGGTTGAATTTTTACTTTTGTTGACTGGTAATCTATGTACAATATTACTTTATTCTGAAGCGACTTCCAAGTAGTATATCTATAACGACTCCTGCCCACTTTGTTAACATACTATATTCTGGACCAATCTGTATACAGCACATGAAAGAGGACCTTGACCTATTCTTGACATCATAAGATAGTCTCTCCTCATCGATTAAATCATCATTCTAATCATTGACCCCTGTAGATGCACCAAAAATCTGCAACTGGTGACCTTACTGATAATCAGCCGGCCGCCCCGTAGAATCACAAGTATATAATTACGGTGTCACACAATTTAAGTTATTAATTGTGTGACTTTATCTCGTCACACAATGATGGTTATGCCATGAAACATGGGTATGGTAAAACATGGTGATAAAAGTAAGGACTTCTGTCATCAAACAGCTAAATCACGATAAAAGATGACAGCCAAAACAGTTGCAGGATAAAGATTTATTAAAATTCTTGACCAAAGTTTCGGTATATATAAATATACCTTCATCATAAGTAAAAAATATATAATTACATCATTCAATGGAGATTAATAAAACAATTGTGCCAAAGCCGTCCTCAATAATTAAGACATCTTCTCCATTTGTACAACATGATTATGGGCACAGGGTCAATGCGAACAGTTTAGCACCAGTACTTCGCCTATGAACTTCTGGTGCTAAACTGTTCGCTTTGACTCTGTGCCCATAATCATGTTGTACAAATGGAGATGTATTAATTTTTGACAGCGCCTTTGGCACAATTGTTTTATTAATCTCCATTGAATGATGTAATTTCAGAGTTTTTACTTATGAGGAAGGTATATTTATATATACAGATAAGAGGTGGCATGAGCCTTTCGGTCGGAGTAGGTTACAAGACTGAGCTCTCGCTGCTCTGGACAGCCTGCCTTCCGTTGGCTGTCTAATATACTTTTATTTAATTGTAACTGTTTGACGAAGTTGCTGAAGTTTTGACTTCAACGTAACTTTCCGAGTACAGTTGGCAATTGAGCGTTCTGCGTACAAGCGGCCTATGTTGTCTGTCTTGAGCAGTTTTGGCTAAAGTTGACTGTATCGGAGTTACAGTGTGACTTCGCTTGTTAAAATCAATCACTGTACCGTCAGTGATTGTGTGGCGAGCCTTCTTCGTCTCCCTCAGCGGCGCATTTGTATTGCTAGGAAGTCTTTAGTCTGGAACAACCAGACCAGGATAATTAGTTTCGGGCTATACTCGCGACATTATCATCACCACGACGGGACGTCGAAGCAACCAGCCATCGCCTCCGGTACGCCGGTTCCTGTTCTTGCAGTTAAGAAGGCAGTTTGGTAATGTATGTCCGCAGCACCGGCAGATAGGGATTTTCCTAAGCAGAGCGCGCCTGTTCGTCTTTCTCTAACTTTGTTCTGTCTTGGGTGTTCATTGTCTGAATTCTCACTACTGTAGCAGCAATTAATGTTGGGTTGGCTGTGTGTCTCTCATAATATATGAGTTGCAAGGAATTGGCTCCACATGCCACTTCATCATAAATGTCACAATCTAGTTTAGGGCAACTTCACCTTCACAGCATTTATTTGAGTATCCAATTTGAGCCAATGTGATGTATTGTAAATGTTTCATGTGTTTTTGTTTATTATTTTAAGTTATAATAAATCATATTGTTATTTTGGACAGAACTTTCATTCTGTTAATCGGTAGAGCAACCCTATCATTTCGCACTATGTTAATGAAACTTTCCTTTATTTAACTTATTTATCAAATGAAATTATTGCAGGTGCCAAACTCTTTTCTACTCCACTTGCAGGGTCGATTACAGTCAGTTCGTGTTTCTTTTAATCCATGTGCAACAGCAAAAGTCGGAGTTAGAATAGGGGGGGGGGGGGGGAGGGCTTAGAGCATCATCTACATATGTAGATTCTAGAAGAATTTAGTGTTAAATACACTGCTAGCCCCGGCACCTCGCATAAAATGGCGACCCTGCCAGGATTTTTCCTGTGAATCGCTGATAAGCAAACAGTATTATCAGTAGGAACACTCAAAATTTTTTACTTAAGTTTTTATTGATTAATACCCAAGTTTTTCAGTTAGTTCTGTGTTTAGTTTTTAAGTAGCAGCGCATGATTTCAGTTTTTGTTTTCAGTGTATATATGTTTTTGTTCATTGTTTTTTTGTGTTTCATTGATGTGGTGTCTGTACCACATCGCACTTTGTCGGATTTTTGTGCGGTTTCTGTACCACATCAAATTGTGCTTGTAATTACTGCGTTGGAACAGTGTTGTTGAAATTTTTTGTCTATGTGTAAAAATACAGGGAGTAGATTATTTTTATTGTGTATTTTAGATAAATTTTGTTTCTCATGAATGATCACGAGAACTAAGGCACGACTATTAGTGAGCGAAGCTAAAACAAAAGTGGATACTATAATGGATAAGGGGCAGTTTACTGACGGGGATAGGTTCGGAGATGAGATGGGCACATTTTTAGCAGGACAGGACGACAGGGTCATTGATGAGGACGGTGATTTGGACGCGATCTTAGAGCAACGTCGCTACCGTGAGGTAGAGGATGAAACAGAGACAGGCACAGAGGTCGAGACGCAGCAGATGTTGATAATCAAACGAACCAGAGCAGACAGGGGCCAGCTCGGTCACGTCAGAGCTCTAGCGCCCAGGTGTCCAGAGTTACATCGCCCATGTGTGACTAGGATCAAAAAGATGACATTAACCCAATACTGAGCCTCCTACGATCAATGAAAGAAGAACATGAGAAACAGCGTAAGAAGGACACTCAGACTATAATTTCGCATATAGGAGATATTCGTGGGGAATTACTAACAATAAAGAAAGAATGTGGAGAAGTAAAACAAATGTCAATGGCTGCACAAAAACCAGCAGGCCTGGCCAATACGGCGGCAATAGGGGCAATGAAAGTCGCGGAAGCAACTTCTAAACTCGCAGGGCGCTTGCGACGTACAACACAATCCCACTCAAAATCCCTAGCGTTCTTAAAAACTCAAGGTAATATCGCGGTTGCGAACAACACGAAACGAATGGAAGAAGTAGAGAGTCGGATAGCAAAACTAGAGCAAAACGGGCACACGAGCACTACGCGTTCGAATACCAATGATGGAGTACACAGAATTGTGTCTCCGAGGAAAAGCCCGCCGAGCTCTAGCCCAATGACCGAGTGCGGAACTAACAATGCACACGCAGAAACAGCGAGTAATAACTCTAATAATTGTAGCCCACTTAGGAGAGTGAATTCTGCGTGCCACTTCCACTGTGATACAGAGCTGGCACATCACAGTTGTCAGCAAGATAGATCAGGACACTCAGCAGACGTGCAAGTATCGGAAACGAGTGACAACACCAGTGCGAGGATCAGACAGGATTTTGATCACAATCACTTCCTGTCGATACTAAAATTCCAGAAGTTCAAAGAAAATGGAGGGTCGATGCATCCGAAGAGCTGGGTGATGTAGTTTACAAATTCATTACCGACATCATGGCCAACCCAGGCAAAATTAGAATTCATGTGTGGACACATCGAAGGCCAAGCCGCGGAAAGGAAGCGGGGTGTGGCAGCGACGTGTCGAACTTATCAGGAATTTTTTGGTGCATTCCTGCGGACCTACTGGTCAAAGGAAACGCAAGACAGGATTAAAGAGGAAATAATATTTTGCCCTGAACTGGAAGTGTCCAGGCATAGGAGCGCAACCAAATTTCTTGATGATTTACTCAAGAAGAATAAATTTTTAGATAGTCCATATAGCAACAGAGAAATCATTAAATTTTGCTTTTCCAAATTGCCAGTTAGGTACCAACAGACACTTGTCGGGAAGTGTGGATCTGACATAGAAGCATTCAAGAGTCTATTGCGCGAACTCGAAGTAGTCTTTTATAAACAAGACGCAAAGGACAGGAAGAAGGGTCAAAGTAACAAATACCACGGGCCAGGAAGGGAAGACGACAACAGATCGCATAATCGCACTGGTCAGTTAGGAAACCAGGGTTACGGAAGCCAAGGTTACGCTATTCAAGGTTATGGAAACCAAAGACACGGAAACCAGACAGGGAGCAGGGTCAATCTAGACAAGGAATCTGGGATAGGAGGAATAACGAACGGCAAAGCGACCGTAATTGGAGAGAGCGAAACCAGGGACAACAGTGGAGCCAGGAGATTGAAACTAGATCCGCAAATCCTAATGCACGTCAGAGGAGGGGGAGCTTAACAAGGGATTGACGCCAGACTAGTGCGAACACAGGCCGCCGGAATTTCGCACATAATCTCGGACCTGGCCAACTACGGATGATAAATTACGAAGATTTATCAGAAATCCTGCTCGAAGAACACAAAACAATTCCTCGACAGGATCGGCAGTCTCTTATCACAGTGACAATACCTGAAAAGAGTATGAATGCCATAATAGATAGTGGAAGCTACATAACAGCAATATCTGAGGCAGCATACAAGAGGTGCTCTCAGGAGATGGACTGGCCTGTCCTATCGGTTAAGAAAACCAAAATAAAAGGGGCATTAGCGGGTAAATGTGCGGAGGTCACCCAACAAACAAGACTGGAATTCTCCTGCCAAGGACAAAAAATAGAGTCTAACTTCTGGATCGTGCCAAATCTGGCGATCGACATGATAATAGGAACGGACTTCCTAAATGAGCATGAAGCGATAGTTGATCTAGGACGAGGTGAAGTGGTTCCGAGGAAAGGGAATCCCGTCCACATTAAGTTCGACGACCAGCTGATCCCAGCTCGACTACCGTCTAACTGTGTTCGGATAAACTATGCGTGTCAGAAAGACAGAAAGGAAGAACAGGTCGACGTTGCGGGTGGGGGAGAAGACACGGATGAGAATGAAGTCGTAGTAATGGGAGAAATAAAGGAGAAAATATGAGAAAAAGCGGAAGCAGTAAAGAATATAAGGTACGACCACCGCAAAGAACTTCATAAATTACTAATAGAACATGCGGAGGTTTTCATTCCCAAGACAGGATCAATAAAGAACTTCCAATATGAATTCCGTGTACGTCCGCACAACCAGTTTCGTGTGCCACCCTACCCAATCCCCTTGGCATATCGACAGAAAGTATCAGCTGAAATTACGTGAATGCTGAGTGAAGGAATAGTAGAACCTACGGCTTCAGCCTATAATAACCCGTTAAGAGTAGTCGAGAAGGCAGATGGTAGTATTCGTTTAGTCTTGGACTCGCGACAAATTAATGCCATAATAGAACCCGAAACAGACAGACCGGAACGATTAGAGGAACTCTTACAAAACTTCCATGGAATATCAATCTTCTCATCAGTTGATCTAAAATCGAGTTTCTGGCAGATCGAGCTCCATCCAAATTGCAGACAGTATACAGCCTTTTTAGCATTTGGAAGATGTTACCGGTTTCGTTGTCTGCCATTTGGTTTGAACATTTCGTCTGCCGCATTCATTCGGGGGCTGGACGGCATACTAAGCGATAATTTGAAACGTCATGTCACGAGCTATGTGGACGATTTGCTGATCGCGGAGAAATCTTGGGGAGAGCACAATGCGGTCCTCGGTGAACTCCTTGCGACATTCAAGGAATACGGAGTGACTATCAATATCAAAAAATCGAATTTTGGGACGTCCTCTGTCAAATTTCTAGGACATATCATCACGGGTGAGGGCATTGCGCCAAATCCCGAAAAGATCGAAGCGATTGAAAAGTTTCCCATTCCTACGACAAAGAAGTAGTTAAGGGGGTTCTTGGGGATCATAAATTTTTACAACCGCTTTATACATGTCAAAACTCAGAGCAGTCCTAGGTTGCATCAACTTACAGGAAAAAAATGGTTCAAATGGCTCTGAGCACTATGGGACTTAACATATGTGGTCATCAGTCCCCTAGAACTTAGAACTACTTAAACCCAACTAACCTAAGGACGTCACACGCATCCACGCCCGAGGCAGGATTCGAACCTGCGACCGTAGCAGTCGAGCGGTTCCGGACTGAGTGCCTAGAACCGCTAGACCACCGCGGCCGGCAACTTACAGGAAAGAAGATTCCTTGGGAATGGGATGAGGCGGCCGAATCCGAATGGAAAGCATTAAAATTCGCATTATTACAAGCACCCATCCTCTCACACCCTAATTTAGCAGAAGAGCTTTGAATAGTCACGGACAGTTCATACTCAGGTCTGGGTGTCATGGTGTTCCAAGACTATGTACATGAAGGAAACAGGGTGTGGAAGACAATTGCGTTTGGTAGCAGAGTACTAGCCAAGAGTGAGAGGAATTACTCAGTAACCGAGTTAGAGGCGCTGGCTATTGTATGGGCGTTTGAAAAATTCAGATACCTTATGTTTGGTCGCAAGACGAGGGTCTACACTGACCACAAGGCACTCGAGTTCCTGATGACTACAAAGCTTAATCACAGGCGGCTCATTAGGTGGGCATCATATCTGCAGCAATACAATTTTTCGATAGAATATATCCCCGGCAGTCAGAACATTATTGCAAACGCCTTATCACGGTCACCGATCGGATTTGAGCACAACATGGAAGAAGATCTGGAGGAAAATCACTACTGCCTTTTCTATATACAGAAAGTAGCCTTTGAAAATTTTA
Source organism: Schistocerca serialis cubense (assembly GCF_023864345.2). Classification (NCBI taxonomy): domain Eukaryota; kingdom Metazoa; phylum Arthropoda; class Insecta; order Orthoptera; family Acrididae; genus Schistocerca; species Schistocerca serialis. The sequence goes on from NC_064639.1 coordinate 999,420,764, forward strand.
TTACCTGTAGTATGCAGGACAGCAAGAAGGAGCAAGACAAGGACCCTGCCCTAGTGTTATTGAAACAGAAATGGATAGACAGAAGACACACCACCGTCAGGCAGTTCTACCTCTTGCGGAAAGGCATAATTTTCCACCGAAATTATGCCAATGACACTGAATGGGGGGTATGCATCCCTGAACACCTAATAAATAAGATTATATGGCATACTCACCTCAGCTATGGACACTTCGGACCACGCAAGTGCAATCTCAAGCTAAGGACCATGTGTTACTTTCGAAACATGGAGCGTCGAATTCGGAGGGTACTGTCGGTGTGTAAAGACTGCCAAAAGGCTAAGCACACCACTGTGAGCATGCAGGCACCATTATACCCAATCGTACCGACCAAATTAAGACAATTAGCAGCAACAGATTTGATGGGACCTTTGCCAAGAACAAGAAGAGGATATACTTACGTATTAGTGTTTGTTGAACTAACGTCCAAATACGTTACCTTTACGGCACTGAAGAGGGCGACCGGACGAACTGTATCACGAGCCCTAATCCGGGATTTCCTACCACAGGTTGGTCTTGTGAGTAGAATTATTTCTGATAACGGGCCACAGTTTAAGTCAAAAACATGGAAGGAGACGTTGCGTCGATGTAAAATTGATCCCATTTTTATATCTTCACACCATCCGAGCTCGAATGCTGCAGAACGGGTTATTAAGGAACTCGGAAACTTGTGCCGGTTGTATTGTAACAAACAGCACACGACATGGGACCTTTTCCTTAAAGACTTCCAGGAGGTGATCAATGAGGCACCCCATGGGATAACAAAATTGGCACCCATTACAGTACTGAAAAACCGGATTCCTAAGGACTTGGTTACCGAAGTCGTAAACTTCCCACCAAGGGCGCGAACGCAGCACCGAGCCATAGTGGATTTGGCTCTCAAGAGGATACGTGCCGACAGGGGAGCTAGTCTACGACACTTCCAAATTGGACAAAGGGTGCTCGTGAAGTGTTTCCGACTCTCTAACAAACAAAAAATGAAATGCCAAAAATTCTATTCTGTTTACAACGGCCCGTACCGTATAAGGAGAGCAGCTCACCACAATGCTTATGAATTGGAGACGCTGAAAGGAAAGAAGTCCATTGGACTCCACCTCATGTCTCACATAAAGAAGTTCGTGGAATAGTAGTAGTGTAAGTGGTGTACATAGCAGAATGGGGAAATACCTTGCTATAGTAGTAGTGATAGTGGTGTGCATAGGAGAATAGGCAAATATATGAACCTTTCTTCGGGGAACAATAATCGTTGCATTAATAGATTAAGATTACTAAACTATTAACACGCTGCGTTGTCTCGCATAAGAATTTACTGCTGCTATCCTTTTTTTTTTTTTTTTGTTTATGTTCGCGACTTCTAATGTCGATGGAGTAGGAGACACTACCTTTTCATGAGCAATGTTTTTGTCCTTTCCTGTCTGGTGTCCATGTTGAGGGATAATGATGAGTGAGGAGATGTCGCACAAACGGGCGCATACAAGAACGTGCTTTTAGAAGCGTTCTGAGAAGTCGTGATGCGCTCTATAGCGGCCACAACCAGTTCGTGAGACGTTCATACCAATGCTTGCAGGCACGCAACAGTGCACTGCTAGATTGTGGTATATTGCGTGATCTCGAGGATGAATATGGGCAGTATAGTTTTTACAGTGATGCGCCAGCATCGTTGTCTTGCAAGTCGGGATGAACCTGTGAGCGTTTGACCCCAATGGTGCCCTAGACGGTAGAAATGCGGGCATAAAGCCTACCATGCCAATGTGCTGGTTGGGGATTTAGCATGCTGCTTGCGACTGTCACAGATGAATAACCGGGGACTTATACTTGGATATTCGTGACATACTGTGTAGCTGGCGTGTGGAGGGCGACTGAATCCTCAACAGGAACCATTCTTGGCTTGGTCATATTACATTGCCACTGGAAAGGTGCACTTTCATTGCTAAAACTGCATCACATACAAAATTAAGTTCAACTGTAAATTTATTGTCTTGTATAGCCATGGCTAACCCAGTCTCCGGAGTTTCAGTGAGGCGTAATGAAAACTCGGAGGGCATGTCGTACGGCGCGCACATCACTGTCGTCAATAGCGGCGAGCAGCGAGACAGGAATTATGTAAGAGTGTTGTATAAGGTAAAAAAAATAAAACAAAATAAAAAAGAAAAGAGAGAGAGAGAGAGTACCATATACTAGGATAAGTTAAACTTTAGGATTTAACAATAACTCGATCCTTAATATGGTGGTGGTTTTCTACCACAAGTGTTTGGCGCGCGCCTGTTGAGATGTCATTTTTCAGGTCACCAAACCACAGACCCGAGATGGAGGGACGGCGGTCGAGCGAAAGTAGAATAGCTGCATGTTCTTTATAGCACAGTAAAACTTCGACCTGCATAACAACATAATTTAATTAAAAGACATAGAATGTAGATCTTTGGCAAATAGTAGATAATTCTTGAGCATGTCTAATGTCGATCTATATAATTAATAGTAATATTAGTGCAGGCCCGCACATTTAGTTGTTCATCCAATACATAGCATCAGTTGTCACACACCATATACAATAGTAAGATCGGTTTCTACACAAATATCAAGATAAATTATTTCCATGTCTAAATTAGATACACCAAGATTTTGTTATAATGATAGCCTTAGATTAATAACTATAAAAGTAAAATAAGAGTGTCTGAAATGACAGACCATCAATGTGTCGTTATGTAAATTTATTATAACATAGAAGGTCATGGGAAAAAGTTAGGCATAAGATTTTTGTCAGAATTGTGCAGATGACGGGTATCGTGGCAATGCAGAGGCCAGCCGGAGCAAAAACAAGAGGTCTTCGGCTACCTGCAAGAAGGGGAGCGTCAGCGCGCCACCTAACGAGAAGGGCGCGGGTGCGTCCGGTCATGAAAGCTGACAGTCACCGGGCTGTATACCTGAGGGATTAGGCAGGATCCTCACCGGGACACAAGCGAAAGTGAGGCTGGCTGTTGACACTGACACGCGACCCACACGCGACAGCCTGCTAGCTCTCCGGACGCAGACCACGTTGTCATGAGTACACGAAGAAGATCACATATTGTGTCAGAACCTGCGCCTCATGTGCCTCAGGACGCTATATTTTCACCTAGCATTGGCCGATCTGCATACACAAAGCAGTATCGTGCCATGCACTCTAACAAATGAATGGACTCATTTCTAACTTCTCCTCTCTATTAGAGAGCAGTTGTAGCAATCGTCGCTCCTAGTTCGATCCTGTATGGATGACCTCACACACTTGTGGAGTCACTCAATGTGCCATCATCCCTCATCAAACTGCAATATTGGGAAATGTAAAGTACTGTCCAGCGAGAGAAGAGACCTAGACTAGTGATGTATCCCAACAAGTAGACCTCAGAGACAATTAATCGATGTGAGGAGAGCCTATCACTGTGTCTTCCTACCGTACTGCCGTGATCATATGCGTGGGTCTTGCTGCAATCTCAACAGAGTACTGCAGATGCTCCAGCACACCCTATTGCTGTTGCAACAACATAGCAACAACACCCGACATTTACCCCTGTGTGATGTCAGTACTGTGGCCCAATCCCAAAAGCCCCCCTCCGATGCTCAAGACATGGAACCACGTGCATCAATGCATATGACTCAACATACCAACCCCCTGAGAGAAACTAACGAATTTGTGAAGTGCTTCGAATATTTCTAACAATGTGATTTAGTGCCTCATTCTCAGCACAGTAGTGAACATTGTGCAATGTGCAAGCACAACTTGACGCCCCATGAACCTTGTTTTTTTTCTTAAAGTTCTTTCTCTAGTGTTGCTTTTGTAATGTATGTCATACCTTGTATGTGTTTGTGTTTTACACTGTAATTCTTATGTAAGTGATAGAGTAGGGCGTACAAATTACAAATTACTGTATTGTTCTCCACACCATGTTGTTTTTTTAAAATTTTGTATTTATTGTTGTGTGTATGCAAAAATGGTTCAAATGGCTCTGAGCACTATGGGACTTAACATCTATGGTCATCAGTCCCCTAGCACTTAGAACTACTTAAACCTAACTAACCTAAGGACAGCACACAACACCCAGCCATCACGAGGGAGAGAAAATCCCTGACCCCGCCGGGAATCGAACCCGGGAACCCGGGTGTGGGAAGCGAGAACGCTACCGCACGACCACGAGGTGCGGGCTGTGTGTATGCAAACAGTGTGCCTGACGTCCCCATAAACTGAAGGAGATACCATCACTGTAATTGTGAATGGACCATCAGTTCAGGGAACATTTTGTAAAGGTTATTGTTGCTGCAGGGAGACAGAATGAATTGGAGGTTGTAATTAGATTCTGAAAGCTTACAAAAAGAAATTGTTAACTTAAATAGTATCATGTGTGAGTGAGTTCAGGTTAGTTTAATGATTCAAATTGAAGTAACATCTTGGGCATTTAATTGCGGAGCACTCCAACTCTGATTGTAAAGAATAAACTGTTCCATATTTGTCTCACATGCCCGGGCCATATTTACAGCGTCAATGTCTGTGTGAATCGGTGTTTGGAAGGGCCTCCCTGGGTATGGATGTGTGATGTGAGTGTTAGTGTTCCATATTAAGAAGGTGAAGTTGGCTACATCATAAATGATCCTCCCTCTATGAGCTGCATTTTTCAGTTGCAGTGATTTTCTTTATAGAGTGCGTCATGTGGAGTCAGTTTACGAGATTGTTCTTGGGCGATTGACTCACTACCCTGCTCCTAAGTGAGCCAACCGCTCACCAATTACAATCTAAAATGGCGTAGGGGCTATGAGAGGTGACATGAGCCCCCTCTCATATTTCTATCTTACGATTTTCCTCTCTAATTGCATGCGGTGAAAAGTCGCTATTCCTTCACACGCGGACTTCCCGCGCAGCGTCTCTCGTCACCCGGGTGGTCCAGTGACAAGCGGGCTCTGCTGATCTTGAAAGAGTTAAGCCGAGGGGTGTGAGGGAGTCGAGTGAATGCTTTCCAGACGCCGACATTGTCAAAAGACACGCCTGCAGGGGCTTGAAGTAGCGGCTGGGCTAGAGTTTCCGTTACTTCGCAGAAACTTAGCGAAAACACTTTCTGGCGGGCTACCAGCGAGGCGTGGGAATGACTTGTGTACCCAGGCAGTTGTGGTGGGAAAATTCCCGCGCTTTCTGCAAAATAGTAACTGTGATTGGCTTGCTCAGGGCATAGCTCTGTGACGTAGCGAAATCAGCGCAGAAATTGGCACCAAGAACCTCCATTGGTGGAATGGTAGTGCTCCAGCAATAGAGTGGAATTTTCCACCCGTTTTCGAGTTGCTGATTGGAACGTTTAACCACAGCCACTGTCATGGGGGCTGGAATGTTCTGTGTTCGGCCTGTACAGGTGCTCTAGAGGAGTGGGCTCTCACCTTTCGGTCAGAGTGGGTTACAAGACTGAGCTCTCGCTGCTCTGGACAGCCTGCCTTCCGTTGGCTGTCTAATATACTTTTATTTAATTGTAACTGTTTGATGAAGTTGCTGAAGTTTCGACTTCAATGTAACTTTCCAAGTACAGTTGGCAATTGAGCGTTCCGCGTACAAGCGGCCTATGTTGTCTGTCTTGAGCAGTTTTGGCTAAAGTTGACTGTATCGGAGTTACAGTGTGACTTCGCTTGTTAAAATCAATCACTGTACCGTCAGTGATTGTGTGGCGAGCCTTCTTCGTCTCCCTCAGCGGCGCATTTGTATTGCTAGGAAGTCTTTAGTCTGGAACAACCAGACCAGGATAATTAGTTTCGGGCTATACTCGCGACATTATCATCACCACGACGGGACGTCAAAGCAACCAGCCATCGCCTCCGGTACGCCGGTTCCTGTTCTTGCAGTTAAGAAGGCAGTTTGGTAATGTATGTCCGCAGCACCGGCATATAGGGATTTTCCTAGGTGATAATCAGAGCTAAGCAGAGCACACCTGTTCGTCTTTCTCTAACTTTGTTCTGTCTTGGGTGTTCGTTGTCTGAATTCTCACTACTGTAGCAGCAATTAATGTTGGGTTGGCTGTGTGTCTCTCTTAATATTTGAGTTGCAAGGAATTGGCTCCACATACCACATCGTCATAAATGTCACAATCTAGTTTAGGGCAACTTCACCTTCACAGCATTTATTTGAGTATCCAATTTGAGCCAATGTGATGTATTGTAAATGTTTCATGTGTTTTTGTCTATTATTTTAAGTTATAATAAATCATATTGTTATTTTGGACAGAACTTTCATTCTGTTAATCGGTAGAGCAACCCTATCATTTCGCACTACATTAATGAAACTTTCCTTTATTTAACTTATTTATCAAATGAAATTATTGCAGGTGCCAAACTCTTTTCTACTCCACTTGCAGGGTCGATTACAGTCAGTTCGTGTTTCTTTTTAATCCATGTGCAACAGCAAAAGTCGAAGTTAGAATAGGGGGAGGGGGGCTTAGAGCATCATCTACATATGTAGATTCTAGAAGAATTTAGTGTTAAATACACTGCTAGCCCCGGCACCTCGCACGGAAACCTTGGTCAAGAATTTTAATAAATCTTTATCCTGCACCTGTTTTCGCTGTCATCCCTTATCGTGAAGAATTTCAACAGTTGCTGTTTCAGCCTGTTTAAAATCTTGAAACAGCTAAAGGAAATAATGCTTTCTATAGAACCAGATTTATTACAATTTGTAATGTACTTCAGGTCAAACACTAGTACACGACGTCATGAAATCATCAGATTCATTCAGTACTAACGATAGAAATAAAAGAAAGGTTCAGGAGTGAAATTAAAGTACAAGGTGAAAGGATATCAATGATACGATTCGCTGATGACATTGCTATCCGGAATGAACAGTCTAATGAGTACACAGTATGGTTTCAGAGTAAATCGGAGAAAGACGAAGGTAATGAGAAGTAGTAGAAATGAGAACAGCGAGAAACTTAGCATCAGGATTTATGGTCACGAAGTCAATGAAGTTAAGGAATTCTGCTACCTAGGCAGTAAAATAACTAATGACCGACGGAGCAAAGAGGACATCAAAAGCAGAGTCGCTATGGCAAAAAAGGCATTTCTGGCCGAGAGAAGTCTACTAATATCAAACACCGGCCTTAATTTGAGAAAGAAATTTCTGAGGATGTACTTCTGGAGTACAGCATTGTATGGTAGTGAAACATGGACTGTGGGAAATCCGGAACAGAAGAGAATCGAAGCATTTGAGATGTGGTGCTATAGACGAATGTTGACAATTAGGTGGACTGATAAGGTAAGGAATGAGGAGGTTCTACGCAGAATCTGAGAGGAAAGGAATATGTGGAAAACACTGATAAGGAGAAGGGACAGGATGATAGGACATCTGCTAACACATGAGGGAATGACTTCCATGGTACTAGAGGGAGCTGTAGAGGGCAAAAACTGTAGAGGAAGACAGAGATTGGAATACGTGAAGCAAATAATTGAGGACGTAGGTTGCAAGTGCTTCTCTGAGACCAAGAGATTAGCACAGGAAAGGAATTCGTGGCGGGCCGCATCAAACCAGTCAGTAGACTGATGACAAAAAAAAATACATGTTTACAATATAGTGGACAAAAGTTTGATAAGGAAGTGGTGGTGAATACGTGAAGGTCAACACAATATTAAAGGGTGCAGTTAAATTCATAGAAGTCGCTCAGTGATAACCGAATATTAACGCACCCGTTATCTTGAATGAAAGACCAAGAACGATGTTCTCAGATTAAAAAGAGTGTAATAAAGGGAATGTAGTCTTTGGCCCCAGTTGTTGAATTTATAAACTGAAGAAGCAATGACGGAAATAAAAGAAAGGTTCAAGAGAGGAATTAAAATGCAAGGAGCAAAAGTATCAAGATTCGCTGGTGACATTGCTGTTTTGAATAAAGGTGAAGAAGAATAACAGGATCTGTTGAATGGAGTGAACGGGCAAATGATTGTAGCATATGGATTGAAAGTAAACAGAAGAAAGACGATTGACAAGCAGCAAAAATGAGCACAGCAAGAAACTCAACATTATGACTGATGATGACGAAGCAGGTGAGGTTATGGAATTCTACTACCTAGGCAGCAAAATGACCCACTTAGGACTGTGTGAGGAGTACATAAAGAGAAGACAAGCACTGGCAAACACGACATTCCTGGCCAAGAGAAGTCTACTAGTAATAAATATAGGCCTCAATTTGAGTAAGAAATTTGTGAGAATATACTTTTGGAGCACAGTATTGTATGGTAGTGAAATAAGGACTGTGGCAAAACCGGAACAGATGAGAGTCAGAGCATTTGGGATGCCGTGCTTCAGAAGAATGTTGAAAATTTGGTAGACTGATATGGTAAGGAATGAAGAGGTTCTCCATAGAGTCGGCGAGGAAAGGAATATATGGAAAACGCTGGCCAGAAGGATGGAAAGGGTGACAGGTCATCTGGGAATAACGTCTACTAGAAGGAGTTGTATACAGTGACTGAATACATTCTGCATATAGCTGAGAACTCACGCTGCAAGTGCTTCTCTAAGATGAAGAGGTTGGAACAGGACGGGAATTCGTAACGGGCTCGATCAAACCAGCCAGAAGAGTGATGAGTCAAAAAGAAAAGATTTAGTTTGAGCACATGTTGAGTTCCAGATTATTAACACTGTACTTTAAGTAGAAACGTAAGGATCCTAACGTCAGACTCTAAACCCTGCATAAATTATTTAGCTTGTGTCTTTTGAACTGAAATTTATTCCTTAGTTTCAGACATGTTTCACCTGTTCATGTTAGGTCTCTTCAGTGGTATTCCTTTTTGTGTCAGGCTGTTACAGCCATTTGTTGTTCTGTGTGTGCTAAATGCACTGCAAGCATGTGCAGTTTCCTACATTACAGGTTATGTGCAAAGAAAGATGTATTGGAAGAAGCCTGCAGCTCGAGCGTTTAGCACATACAGATCAGCAAATGGCTGCATGAACATAACAAAAAAGGAATGCCACTTAATTCGTCTGACATAAATATGTGAAATGTCTCGGGTACTCAAGAGTAAATTTCAGTTGCAACGGTAGGACGTTACCTTTATGATAAAACAGAATTGAAGTTATTGTTACCAACTGGGGAAAATGGCTGCAAATGGTGGCGTGTGGAAGCGATATTGGTTGAAAAGTCTAAAGCATCTGCAGTGACTCGGAGCACAGAGTCGTAGTTTGTCTCTCGCTGAAGTGTCTTGAGGCGAGACATGGTTGGAAGTAAGTTCCACAGGGCACTCTCATCAAGAGGCAGAATTGATTTTGAACACTATTGACAGTCTTCTGAACACTGCCCAGCCTGGTCTTTTCTAGTATTGCAACGATATCCCTTCAGTTAAACCTAACTAATCAGTCACACGAGTTTTTAGTGTTGGAGTACAAAACAAGCAGCTCCTGGCACTACCATCTACCCCATCTTTCGTTTTTAGCCAATCAGGTCTTCTGCTCGTAAACATGGCTGTTCCTCTCCTCCCATTCTAGGTTCTATCCGCATTATCAAATGGCAGCAGCTCTTTCTATTTTTTAACAGAGTCAACAACAAGGCAATTAACTTGGTACCACTCGGACAGCTACGGGCCCTTGTTCTCAAACACAAAAACATCAGACGGCTTTGCCGTCTCATTTTATTTCAGATATTTCTATCTTTGTATTGCTTTCGATCAAGCATGGCCTCTCGATAGTGAAAGTTCTTCAAAGGAGCAATCGTCCATCTAAACGATATTGAAAAATGTGGATGCCTTAAACGTTTTGCGTGCATACTTTGTCGCATAGAGAAGGCACATTCCAACAGCGGTGGGATTATCTTTTATATTATAAATGGTATCAGTACCTATTGTAAGAATTCTGTATTGATCTGAAAAGATAAAAAGTAACACTGGTTGTTATTCCCAGCGCCATTTAAAAAAATGAATATCTAAGACCGCTGCATTTTGATTGTCTTCCATCATTGTTTAGTGACTCTTAACCGTGAAAGTTCAATGAACTTCTTAAACAGATAAAATGTTAAAATTAATGTAATCAGACTTCGATAGTGTCAGGGAAAGATTGTTATCTGAATACAAACCTCTGAATACGGCCTTCTGAAAATCATAAAACCCTAATCTAATCCAAAAATGTTATTCAGGTAAAATATTTCATCTGATACTGCGGTGTTATATATATAATTAATGTTCTTCTTATTATTTTATAGCCGGCAGAACACAGAACTTACATGTTGTCTCTACCATGATCAATCAGATGAAAAAAGGTTAGTAAGGATGGAAGCAATAAGTAAAGCAAAAACATAAGCTTGACAAAAACAACATAAAGTACCCAATGGCTAGCCTCTCAGGCTCCTCTACTTTAGTAGTAAACCTTGGTATTCAGACATCGAGTGATTTCAGTTTTATTCTTGGACTTTAAATACCACGTATACAAATAAATAAATAATTTTGTGAGATATTTTAGTTTGGTATTAGAAAGCAATGCTGTACTGCTCACAGTGTGCCCCTCCATCTCGAGTGGACTCTTCATGTTAAAAACATCATACTACGGCTTTCTATCATTTAGGATGCAACATAGACTGCTTGTTCGTCAGATTTTACCCCACATGCAATCTACGGTTTCGACTTCCTAATTGTGCTTCTCATCCCCCCTGCCAGCTCTTGTACTTTAATATTGCCTGTGGCTCAATTAATAGCCGGATGCTGGGTACATACCCTGTGGAAGTGTCCTCTTCTGAACCTGCGTCTCAACAAAATTCGCAGCTATATTTAAAAAGACCGCCATTAGAAGAATTTAGTATAGAAACCTAGTAACTGGATGCAACAATCACTGATATTAACTTTAGTCATATTTGTACTCCTGTTTAAATCTTGGGGTTGTCTGTAATTGGCTAGACTCTTCAATTTATTGGAATTATGATGCCAAAAACTGTCGCGCACTAAAATCACTATCCTCGTTAATGATAGCAGCATGTCACTTCCATTTTCCCCTTGCCTATAACCAACCAAAATCCAATGTGGCAGTTTCTACAATACATAAATAAATTGATTAATTAAAAGATCAAATACGGCTTATCCAATCCATTGTGGTTTGTACCCTCTCCCTCAGGTAGTGCCGGCCGCTGTGGTCAAGCGGCTCTAGGCGCTTCCGTCCGGAATCGCGCTGCTGCTACGGTCGCAGGTCCAGATCCTGCCTCGGGCATGGGTGTGTGTGATGTTCTTAGGTTATTTGGGTTTAAGTACTTCTATGTCTAGGGGACTGATGACCTCAGATGTAAAGTCCCATAGTGCCTAGAGTCGTTTGAACCATTTTGAACCTCAGGTAGTCACGTAAAAATGGTGGAACAATCGATGATATGCAGTAAAAATTACGTAACCTTCACTTATACAGGCACCAAAGTCAAACATATCTATTATTTTCCTGAAAGCAAAAGGTATTTGAGTACATATAAAAGATTCGGTACTTAATCAGTTTGAGGTTACAGTGATGCCTGTGGTCAGTTTGCAGTTGACCACCATTGCCATACATAATATTGGTTATCGCAAAGGCATATGCACATTGCATACACCTCTGTAAACACTCTAATGTCTTATAATTCAATTTTATCTCACAAAGTATATCCTGTCTCTGTTCCCACCTGCCGCACCACAAAATTTTTTCTCACATGTATGTGTGCACAAAATGTTTCTGCATAGCTATGATTTCTATTCCACAGTAAATTCCATATCTTTCCACCTCTACCTAACCATTTAAACACACACACACACACGCACACACACACAAGCGCGTAATATGGGTATCGTGTATCGTCTTACTAGGAGAGACAGACCATAGTGCAGGAATTGTCCCCTCACGTCTCAGGTGTCCTGATTACACACAGCCCAGCAGGGTCTACTAAGACACGGAGAGAGACGATGCACATAAACTCGCTAATGTTACATAGCGTGAAGCACTAACAACGTTTTACAGAATAAATAAAATCTCAAACAAATTATGCTTTAGATATAAAATTTATTATAAGGAATTATTTAATAAAATTTTTGCAAATACAACACATTTACGTTCAATGATTTTACATATAATTGGTTTCACTGTGTGGGTTAGCAGACTTCGGAAAACAACATCAAGATAATGGTGGCATGAGTATGTGAATTCACAGATGTCAAAAGTACGTTTTTAAGGTTCTCACATTTTCACATTTTTTCAGTTATTTACATTATGTACATGGTTTACAATAAAATCAGTCATTATCATTTTCATGTGTAAATTGCCACAAGCTACTGTGTTGATGTTGTCAGGAAGTATATGTTATTGTGTTGTGGAGATAAAGCAAATTTGCTGTAGATGTCGTTGTTGTTGTGGTCTTCGGCCCAAAGACTGGTTTCGTGCAGTTCCTCATGTTACTCTATGGCGTGAAAGCCTCATTATCTGCAAATAAGTATTCCAGTCTTCAGCCTTTTAACCCTGCTTACTGTTTTCATCTTTTGGTCTCCATTTTCACCCAGCCCAGCAAGGCAAAATGACACGAAACTGAATTGTGTGAGAAGCAAAAGGAATTCTTTTTAGCTAAAATAAGAGTCTGAAAGGCAGGAGAGAACACGAAGCCACAATGTGTGGGAGCAGCATTTTAGTCCAATAGAGGCAGCTGGAACGTTTTTTGAGATTTTAGTATTAAGTTCTCCTGCCAGCTCAGAGTAAATGTCTCTGAAGCAGGGCCCAATTCCTACACACATATATACTAGCCGCGACTGAGACTCTGTCATTTAGCAGACGACATTTTGTGGCTTCTCCTCCACTCTATGGGAGAAATATACATTATTGAAGCAGGACAAAATCCACAAGAGTGGGAAATTGTGAAACTTGTTTATTATATTATCATTGGTCAGAACTCACGAGTACTGCTACAGTTGTTTGGTGAGATCCTGACATGGGCAGAACTAGATAAGTGACGTGGAGAAGACAACACACTTGTCTCAGAGACAACACACTTCTGAGGGCGCGACAGACGACACACTTTCCAGGTTTAAGGCAGTATGCTGTATCTTAGAGCTGCAGAGTGACATGTCTTCAACTTAGAGCAGCGTCCAGAGCTTACAGCGTAGTGAGATTACAATTTTCAGCCACTATTACAGTCCTTAAGTGGCCTTGCACATCTTAAGAGTGCAGGACATGGACCACCATTGCAGCCACTGAGTCGAGGCAAGCACGAAGTCAGTTAATTTGCATCATGATTTCGTTTCCCAGATGTAATGTTCACAGCCAGCTAGTTGGAACAATCACGCACTTAGGCGAGTGTATTGATGTTTTTCATGCTTTCTGGGGACCTTTCTTTAAATCATTATCGTTTCCCACAATCACCGGCCATATTCACGACACATTTTATATTGTTTTATATATCCAGTCACCTGTGTCAAGGCTACATACATATTTGCAAGGCCTTCTCCACTTATTAAATGCCTTTATTCTTGATTCAATGGATAAATCACTTTGTATGTCTTTTGGCAATAAACCAGATAATAGTGACCATTAGTTTCCTCTCGTACTTAGTTTCCTCTCGTACCTTGATGGATGCCATTATCGATATGTGCATTTGACGCGAAGTACACCTCCTTGCATGCTTAATTTTGCCATCCCTAGTAATTTTCACTTAAAAAGCAATTATCTGTCGTGCAACCTTGTTCATTTTAAATTTGTATGATATTAATGGGGGCTATCCATCACTGAAGGTCACCAGGGATGGAATATGTAGCATTTTATGGGTATGCTAAACAGCTCAACCGACATATCACATAGAAATTTGTTGACACTTGGCCAGAATTTTTCCAGTCACTAGAAACCCTTTGATTTTTGCAGCCTTTTTTTTAGGTGAATACATAAGAATTTGTCGCCAACTATTTCAGTCATTCATTTATTGATCATTTTTAACTTTAAAAGTGTGTATGAACACTAAAATAATAATGTACATCAAGAATTTAAATTAGACATAAGTTGCATGATCAGTTCTGATTCGTACTTCTTTTACAGCAAGAAGAAGGCACATAGGTAGAAACAGTTATTGTCATGGGATCCGAGGTTGCAAATCAGGGGAACAACATTAGTGCCTTTGGATTTTTGATAGGATTTCATTGTGTTTCGTCGTGTGCATAGGTTAGAAATTTTGTCGCTCTCAGTGTCTGGGTACACCAAGGTTAACCCATGGTCGTGCAAGCAGTTTGTGAAAGATGAGTAAAATAGGGGAATAGCTAATCCACCTGGAACTGCAGACAGTGATCTTCCTGTGGAAGTCGAGCAAGACAGTTCACAGAGTCTCTAATCTCAGGAAAATGAAAATAATGATTTGCAAGTATTATTAGCATTTGTAACGAATCAAAAAACTTTCCTGTTAAAAGGGAACTGTCTGAGTCATTGTGTGAGAAGAATGTGACGATGTCACAGCCAGTGAAAAACTCTGTGTCCACTGGACATGAGATAGTGACACAGAGTGTTGCAAATAAAGCAGCATCTCCTTCGTCACCGTCTCCTTTTGCTCTCCAATCCTTCCTGAATGACATAACATTTTAACATAAGAAACGACTTGACAGAATGTTTGAAAGATTCAAAGAGCAGCAGAAAATGGAAGAGCTTTTCAAAAAGGGAGAAGAACAGCATAGAAGAACGATAGAATATTATTAAAGGCGGACTGAGAGTCATAACAAGATGGAATGGTTTAAAAAAGAAAAGAAGAATCGAAGAAGATTTCACTGCACTCGTATGGATCAATAAACAACCAGAAGAGAACGATGTGTGATTCAAGAAGGCAGAAAGACAGTTCAAGAAACATAGTGAACATTTTGAGAAGACAGAGAACAGCTAATGGAGTAAATAAAAGGATTTGATGAAAAGAGTGTACAAACTGACAAAAATGTCAGTGAAGATATCAAGAAATCTAAAGGCAAAATGATGCAAGTAATTGAGAATAAATGGATAGTTATGTCAGTAAACCAGGTGCATTATCTAAAGAAGTTAACAGCATGGCAGATGAACTGCACAGTGACATAGATGTCCTTGAAGGATGACTGAATGCCGAAATGGACGATGTAAGCCAGGTGAAGAAACAAGTGGATCAGTTGTCTTTACGTAGTGATTCAAGTTCTGACAGCACCACTCCAGTGAACTTCAAACATCAGAAGGAAATAAGGGTGTTATTCCAAATTAAACCCTATCAATACCAAGGTATTTTCCATAACACACATTACCACTGGTGGGGGGGGGGGGGGGGTCAGGCCCTGAACCTGGATGGAAATGATGTTATGTCATACACTGGGGAAAGTGACATCTTCTTTTAAGACTTGATTTTTAGGTTAAGTTTAACTGAAAAATCTAAAAGGTTTATGGAATCTCGTAAAAGAATTCGCTAAAAATAATAAATATTTTGTACAAAATTTTGAAATATAAAGTAATTCTAGCCTACAATATTTTCAAAAGGTGGGCACAAAGTACCGATCCGCCTTGGTATTGCGAGGGTTATGGAAATACAGGCAGACATCAGCTGTCGCAGTCGAGAAGCGCTAGTAGAATTATTCATGGAGAAAAAACTTAATTGTGTTTCAGGGAATAGTAAAATAATAAGGAAAACGTTTGCATACAAATATTTGGATCAAACAGTTCCAAGACGGACTTCTGAGGACTAGATCTGCAGAGTACAAAATCAATTTCATATGCACCCATCTCCTGGAAGAGGCAGAGGCCGTGATGCTTATAATCGTGGGAAAAATTCGAACCTACAAAGAAACAGGCATGTTTGTGTGGGTACTGGGTGCAAGAAAAGCCCAATCTCGTGAAACTAGCTGATTTGTACTGATTCACTGTCTCGTAACCCAGTTCATTATTTCAGTGAGATGGTGATACAAAAGCACTTCATGAACATTCCATTTGAGCAGGAAGAATTAGTAAAAATCTGTCAAATTAAGTTGCTAAACAGAATACAGAAAGATAATACTCTTGCAGGAAGAGATCTGAATGATACAGGTGCGTTCTCATATTTAGTGGATGCACGTGGGTATGACTGTGGAGTGGACGTTAGAGAACTAGTGCAATTTGTGCAAAGTGACTATGGGCCGGTACAACATGGACCACCTAGTGGAAACTGGTGAGTGAGGCATCCAGCCGCTAAAATGGAAATAAATGATAGACGGACAATACTCGTGTATCATGGACACCACCGTATCGAACGGATGATTGACAAAATTACGGCAGGCGCCATGACCAGGAAAGAGTGGGCACATAAATCGTAGAAATACGTAACTCAGGCCCATAAGATAACCCGAGGGACGACAGTGAAAGAAATACGGAGAGGCCTAAATGAGTGGTATCTCTGGAAATCATTGTCCTACATGCCACAGAACTGAGGGTGCTGTATGTTCATCTTCAGGAGCTTCGACAAACTCCTTTAGGGGAGGAATAAGATGAAATCACTCTTAGTTATCCCGTAGTTAATGTGAAAAAAAGTAGGAAGCTACAATGTATTTTAAACACTGGAAGCCAGACATCGGTTTTAGACAAGTGTGCATACGATGTCTTGACAGGCTCGGCACTGTCCAATCTGAAAGGCAAAAGGTATAAAGATAAATGGTGTTATTAACGGCAAAACTGCCGAGGTCAGAGAACAGGTCGACATTGACGTCAGTGTAACAATGCATAATGATGCGAGCTTTATCGTGATACAAGCCATATTAGGGCTAGAATTCATGCAGAAATATGAGATGTTAATGCACTTAACAGACAGGATTGTTTTGGCGAGACTTGTGCATCATGAAGTGAGCTTTTGTCTTAATAATCATGCCAATAAGGACATGGGATCGAATTAGGTGGCTCTGAGGCTTTTGGGTACCAGTAGCGATGAACCATTGGCCACTGAGGATGGAACTAGTAAGAACCTGTATCGTACCGAGTCCCCAGACATGAAGGAATTTGGAAATGTACTTCTTGCTCATTCATCGCAAACCAACACAGTAACTGCGACCGAGAGCAATGGACCAAAAACATTACAGGTGTTGCTGTAGTAGTTCCGTGGCGTGCATCAGTGGATTTTCATGAAAATTACTGTCAGGTTGAGCTGCATCCTGGATGTCAAGAATACACGGAATTTTTAAGTTTCAGACGTTTTACAAAATCACAATTCGCACTGAATGCGTCATCAGCTGGCTTCATTAGGGTACTGGGGATCTGTGATCTAGGATATGCTAAGGGACGAGTGATGTCGTACATCGACGACATTCTCATTGCGGGGAAGGCATGGAGTGAACACATTGCGGTACTAGATCAGTTGTTTAGTTCTCTCAAGGATCAGGGAATTGTGGTTGATCTAACAAAGTCAGAATTCAGACGCAAGAACGTACGATTCACGGGCGGTATATTCTCCGTGGATGGTATCCGGGCAAACCCAAGGCACTCACGGCAACAGAGAAGTACATGGTACCACGAATAAGAGGGTAACTCTGCACATCCCATTAATTATACAAAAGGTTTAAAAGTTGACAGTCATAATTACCAAACTCTGTCGATTGATTGGAAAGAACATAGCATGGACTTGGAAAAGAACTTGAGAAACGACAATTTAAACAAGTCAAAGAAGCATTATTGAAGGCTTCACTTCTGTTCCATCCTGATTTGAAGACTTAATTCTGATTAATCCAATTAATGAATGGATATATTTCATACCTACTTTCAGTTGAACCCAGCATCAAAAGCATATCGTCATATTCATTGTTTGTGTTCAACATCGGGAAGCTGCACTATACAGGGTGAGTCACCTAACGTTACCTCTGGATATATTTCGTAAACCACATCAAATACTGACGAACCGATTCCATAGACCGAACGTGAGGAGAGGGATAGTGTAATTGGTTAGTACAAACCATAAAAAATGCACGGAAGTATGTTTTTTAACACAAACCTACGTTTTTTTAAATGGAACCCCGTTAGATTTTTAGCACATCTGAACATATAAACAAATACGTAATCAGTGCCGTTTGTTGCATTGTAAAATGTTAATTACATACGGAGATATTGTAACCTAAAGTTGACGCTTGAGTACCACTCCTCCGCTGTTCGATCGTGTGTATCGGAGAGCACCGAATTACGTAGGGATCCAAAGGGAACGGTGATGGACCTTAGGTACAGAAGAGACTGGAACAGCACATTACGTCCATATGCTAACTCCTTTTTATTGGTCATTTTCACTGACGCACATGTACATTACCATGAGGGGTGAGGTACACGTACACACGTGGTTTCCGTTTTCAATTACGGAGTGGAATAGAGTGTGTCCCGAGATGTCAGGCCAATAGATGTTCAATGTGGTGGCCATCATTTGCTGCACACAATTGCAATCTCTGGCGTATGAATGTCGTACACGCCGCAGTACATCTGGTGTAATGTCGCCGCAGGCTGCCACAATACGTTGTTTCATATCCTCTGGGGTTGTAGGCACATCACGGTACACATTCTCCTTTAACGTACCCCACAGAAAGAAGTCCACAGGTGTAAGAACAGGAGAACCAGCTGGCCAATTTATGCGTCCTCCACGTCTTATGAAACTCCCGTCGAACATCCTGTCAAGGGTCAGCCTAGTGTTAATTGCGGAATGTGCAGGTGCACCATCATGCTGATACCACATACGTCGACGCGTTTCCAGTGGGACATTTTCGAGCAACGTTGGCAGATCATTCTGTAGAAACGCGATGTATGTTGCAGTGCTCTCAGATACACACGATCGAACACCGGAGGAGTGGTACTCAAGCGTCAACTTTAGGTTATAATATCTCCGGATGCAATTAACATTTTACAAGGCAACAAACTGCACTGATTACGTATTTGTTTATATGTTCAGATGTACTAACAAAACTAACGTGGTTCCATTTAAAAAAACGTAGGTTTGTGTTAAGAAACATGCTTCCGTGCATTTTTGTATGGTTTGTATTAAACAATTACACTAGCCCCTCTCCTCACGTTCGGTCTGTGGAATCGGTTCGTCAGAATTTGATGTGGTTTACGAAATATATCCAGTGGAAAGTTAGGTGACTCACCCTGTATAATCTTGACAGCAACAGTTATTGTTGTGCACTGCACAGTTAGTAGTCGCCGCGCGGGATTAGCCGAGCGGTCTGGGGCGCTCCAGTCATGAACTGTGCGGCTGGTCCCGGCGGAGGTTCGAGTCCTCCCTCGGGCATGGGTGTGTGTGTTTGTCCTTAGGATAATTTACGTTAAGTAGTGTGTAAGCTTAGGGACTGATGACCTTAGCAGTTAAATCCCATAAGATTTCACACACACAGTTAGTAGCCACATGCGTGCAATTAAATGGTAACCGCTTGCCACGTGATAGGCTATTTTCATGTGACAAATGATGTCCTGTTTAAAAACGACGAGAACTAGAAAACGAATCCACAGAAAATGAAAAAGAAATTGAGGAGGATTTGTACCTTAGCTCCAAGGTTGATGTGGGTTTGATGTCCCTTCAGTCTACTCAGTGATCTACGACAGCTTATTCAGTAATGCAGGATGATACACGTTTCTCTGTACATTCCAATGGGTTGCACGATACAACAGAGTCGCCAGTTACTTGTTTTCATACATGTGTTTTCACAACGCATCCGATCTGGTAGTAGTAGATCAACTTTTGTCTTGATTCTGGATGGGGAATTGCGTGCTGACATCCAAGTGTGGCATTTCTTCTTTAAACAGTGTAAATAGAGATACACTGTGCACACAGTATTATTTATTGACCTTTTTCTGTAATATAATATTTGTGCTGCATGTAATACAGCATTAGAAAATTCAGATGCATTGTCATTCTGTGTCTTTTAAGAGACCTGCCTGGGCTGTGTGTTATCACAGCAACTCAGATTTGAGGGTGTAACTCCCACACTGATCGCTCTTTCTCAAAGCAAGTGACAGCACTAATGTCCATAGCATGTGCATTACTACTGACTAAGTGTTACGCTTTCCTTGAACATGATGTAAACAGGTAACGTTGATATATTTTTGAACATAACACAAAATTCACGTATATGTATTTCAACTATTTGTATCTTTCGTGAACATGACGCAAAAGTTGAGTCGAACTCATGGTGTTGTGTGGCTCCACACAAGAAATGACACTTAACGATGAGGCATTTCTGTGGTGTTGTAAATAAGAGAAATGTGAAAATGCTGTATGCAAATATTTTGATAAAATTAAAAAATGAGGCACAGATGAAACAGGGACAGGAAAAATATTTTGTGTGATGAAAGTAAAATGTGAAGCACTACAATATTTATATAGGTTTATATAGAGTGCATGTGCCATTGCCCCAACCAGTGGTATGTGGTAATAGTGATCATCATATCAACTGACCATCATTGTCCATTGATCATCATTGTCCACTGACCATTATTGTAGACTGACCATCATTCTTCACTGTCCTTCATTGTAAGCTGACCATCATTCTCCACCGTCCTTCGTTGTCCATTGACCATTGCTGTGGGACGATTTCTTACAACTTCATACACCAAAAGACGTATGAAGCAAATTACTACTATTGCATTATCTAAAGATATACCGATGTTGTTAGTACATGTGCTTCTGAAGTTAGCAACAAGTAAAATACCACTACTTTATCAAGATATATGTGGAAACACCAATAATTAATGTGGGGATTAATATACAGTTAATGTGTAGAAGATGAAATATTTTTGTACAAAATGTGATAAATTTATTGTGGAAACGAAATGGTTACAGCAGCTATTTTAATCTCCATCACAGTACAGAAAAGTGTACATGAATGTGGACCAGCTAAAGAAGAGCACAAGCCCAAAATCGGTCGTATGCTATGTAAAATCACCTTGAATGGTGACTGGTAGGGGTTACTATCTACATCCTACGAAGGAACAGTCACAGAGTTTAGCTGTGTCCATTGTGGATAACATATATTCCAGTAAGCGAGGTTAGTACAGGAATTAACTATGGAGCTAGTGCACACGATACTCCTTAAAGCCTGTACTATAGTAAGTTGACGGGTTTCACCTTAAGAGAAAGGATTTTTGTGTAGACATTGACCGCGTGTACCTGAATGGACGCAAATCAGACTTACACCCACTCAGTAATAACAATGATACGTCAAGCAAGTCCGAAATGCAACTACACGTCAGGACGGACAAGAAACAACACAGAAGATGCTACGAATTTGTTAATAATACGGTCGCCAGCCTAATTAGGCATTAACTGAGTTTCTTCCCTGTACAAGTCGATGTACGTCCGAGCATAACAACACGTAGTAACACTGCATAATATGGTAATTTTTAGAACCAGAAAATCTACTGAACTGATAATTTCACTTTCTGTACCAATATGGATAAACCATAAATACACAACATTACACTATAATGTTTACTACGAAACTTCGTACTGTCTATTGATCTGATTAAAATCGGGCATAGGTTACCCTAGAAATAGCACTTTCGAGACACACACACAATG
Source organism: Schistocerca serialis cubense (assembly GCF_023864345.2). Lineage (NCBI taxonomy): Eukaryota > Metazoa > Arthropoda > Insecta > Orthoptera > Acrididae > Schistocerca > Schistocerca serialis. Next base: position 999,442,291 of record NC_064639.1, read on the forward strand.
TCAATTTTGATAAATGTAAAACACTGATAAATTTTGGTTTTTGTATTGGCTTTAACTTTGCTGGTCTAATCAGTTTAGAACACTTCAGAATTCAAATGAATAAGAAAGAGGGGGGGGGGGGGGGACCCTGAAACTGTTACGATCACTGTATTAAAACAATTAATTTATTGAAATCATTAAGCACTCATAATTTCCACTATATGAGTTACTACTCTTTTTAGATTATTTCCTGCTCATTTAATTACCATTATATCTGCCTCAAAATAATTAAACTTCATTACTAAACCAATTTCAAAATTATCTTCCCACTTTCTCAGACCTTTTTTACCTATAGATTCATTAACAAAACAGTTCTTTAAACATCATTCTAACATAGCTAGGTCTGCAAGTAATTATTATTAACATAAACTTTAAATCTTCATCTCGGGACACTCGGATTGCACAACATGTGGAAAGGACCCTGTCTAGGTTAGTTGTGAGGATAATGAAATGACAGGACAGTTCTGGTAAAATTTAAGTTGTTATTGAACAGTATGGAACAAAAGTAACACTGGTCCACACGAATACAGTACTAAAAGTTTCAACCTGTTCGTATCGATGCGGCGGTCGGCAGGCAGCGAGATGGCGAGGCACAGAGCTCGCGTATAATCACAGCTATGGCTCTTGATGTATCGGCACTTCGCTTCTTCTTAGCGTCGCAATTCTTTTCCATTTAGTGCCTATGGAATTTTGCCATGCTGTATAGGCGTCGGGACGGCACATCCGAGACTCAATGAAACTACGTATTCCAGGAGAGCCTCCTCGATCCAGAACGTGTGGCTCAGACCAATGCCCAACTCCGACTACTACTGCTGAGCCCGTTATGCCGTGCAGCGCCAGTTTGTATTTTCCCGCGCTCGCCTGCCATCCACCTTTTACCGCTCCCTTACAGATAGGGTATTCACCAGAGGTTTTGCATTCTACATATCCTAATACATTGCCTACGTATGGACCAGACGCACAATTATAACTTTAACATCTTACAACAGATTCAACGTTTCTTACATTTCAATTCTGTTACAATATTGTTCGACATTTGACATAAACATTAATATTCACATCGAAATTTGTTTACAGTTTTCTTAACACAATGAGATGAAAAGAAAAGAAATGAAATCAGAATATCGATTACACTAATTTATCGAAAATCAGAAGAAAAAGAATTATATGTACAATAGTACAGCGTTGTTGTTGTTACAAGTGTACTAGTGATATGAAAAAGGTGTTGGCTAACGATCTGTGGAAGATACAAGGACAATTAAGTGTGCTAGATAACAAGTTGGCCATTACAAGGTTGCTCTGTGCAGTGGAAAATCGGCTCAGTGATGCAGTGAGTGAGGCGACCACATTGCAAGAAGCAGTGTATCATGCAGTACACAGATGGCTTAGGCTGATGTTGATTCCAGCGTGGATGTTGGGCTACACCCTAAGAAGAGGCTGTTCTCAATAGAATTAAGACATATAGTAGAAGTGACAGAAACTAATTTACCATTAGTTTTTCATATGGCTAGGATATAGGTAAGAACAGGTGGACCAAGGAAATATATGGTAGTATAGCAGTATGGTATAACAGGGGTTGGTTCGAAATTTCGGTGTTACAACATTCACCCATATTTAAGGAATATGAATTAGATACACTGCGAGAAGGAAGTCCTGTGCACACAGTCTTATTTCCCAAAGATAAGGAGGCATTGGTTGTATGCAGTCTAATCACCAGAAACTGTGTAAGTGAATTGTTATGAAAAAGGGAAACATGAGAGGTTGAGAAAATTAAAGTTGCAGGGAAGCAGTATTATCATTAACGGTAGAGCTTGTGAGATAGTCGGGAAGGCTTTCCGCCTTCCAATTACATTCACTGGTATGACTGTCATGACATTGATGAAGAGTACATTCTACCGGCTGGAGAGTTACAGATGGTATTACCCACCCAGAATTTAACGTACTTTAATGCCACCCTCTAGCCTGAACTTATGCTTTCAATAGATAAATTTGTCAAATAGCTGCAGGGGAAAATTTCAATTGAACAGATGCTACATGTTCAAAAGTTTCACGAAAATCGTCAGCAAATTATTATATCAATAAGCATTTCAGCTACAAGTTGCGTCATGTTTCTACCGGCTATTTGCATATTTTATTTCTGTAACAAATGCAGACACGCACAGTCTACAGGTCAACGAATGATTGAGCTGCCAGACGACAGATTAGCTGGCATAGGCTGAGGGAACAGTTGACGAAAGAAAAACCTCTGTTTAAAGTGGTAAAACCTTTTTGTTAAGATATGATACGGTCCTGAAGGCTGCACTCAAGAGAATAAGCTCATGTTAGCAGTGGATAAGGGAGAAGCCCATCTGGGCAGCTAATGGCTAGAACTGGGTGTTTCTGTCAGCACGCTATAGAGTTCCTTGTGTTACAATTAATTTTAATTGGATACGTGTCTTGGAAGATTGAGGCCGAATGTTCTGAAAGAGGGGGGCGCGCTACACCCCATAAAAGTTTTACATGTGAATTGTGAATTTTTAAAGGTTTTTTTCCCACTGTACTCAGGCAGTAGAGGGCAGACAGCCTATGTGCTAATCAAGGAAGCCACTAGATGGTAATATTGACATAACAACGAAATACTCGAAGCAGATGGTGGCTTGCGACACCAGTCAGTGGCCGAATGCATGAAACACATAACATGTTGTGACCAAGAGTGGACTAATATTTTGTATCTCAGACACTTGTGAGCTACAGAGAAACTGACATTTCAAATTTAATTGGGCCTAGCAATCTGTGCTCAGGTCAGATCTAGGAAGAGGTGACAGAACAAGTAACAGGAAGCAAACGTACTCATCCCCTCTCCAGTAGGACTACATCAGAAGTGTAGTTGCAAGGTTATAAATAACTGAACTTACGGGCTCAAAGCCTTCAGTCATGCCGCAACTCTGTCTGCATCTAGAGATGGAGAGAATGAAGAGCTTTTGAGGTACAGAGAAACCGCAACCCCCCATTAGAGATCAGCTGACTACCTACCTACCGACTGCCTCATTGAGGCCTGGGAAGGCATGTCTATCTGTGGCGTAGCGGCCGTGTGACGTGGGAAACTTCACCACCGCAGGCAGCTAGTGTGTGACCATCGGCAGCCCTCTGAGGGACCTTGGCAAATGGACTGAGGGCTACCGACGATCCACCTAGGGGAGGCACGCACTTGCAGCCTCTGAACTATCTAGTCATCACATTGGTCATGGTCCTGATTGACTCTTGGGGGGGGGGGGGGGTTGGGGTATCCCAAGCATTGCTGCTCCATGACTGCACCCAAGTGCATCACGTGGGGCTATGAGTGTCAGGCTGCATAGCAGACAAAATTCTGGAGGACCTGGATGGGCCACACTACTTCTTCTGTGCTGGTACCACATATAGGTTCACCTGCCAGTGGGGTGCCCGGCTTTCTGATAGGTGCCACTGACGATCCAGGACAATGGCCATCACCATCAGATTGGGGCTTTAGTGCATTCCATAACTGACTGCATTTGCAAGCATATTGTGCAGCCGAGAGGCTAACTGGAGTGCTCTATAAGGCTGCTTGAATAAATACTTGTCAATACTATTACTGTTTGTATGCAACAGCGTAAATCTGCATCCTCCGTCAGTATTTCCCTCACTCACCAGAATAGGCCATGCCGTTACACATGTATGGAGCAAATTACTACCATTTTCGATGCTTAAATGTAATTGGATACAAAATGAGGGCAATTTGTTACACTTATGTTCTAACAAAGGGCAACTTATTAGAGTTTCATGGGGCAAATTGTACAGTTTTAGGCCAAGTAAGTAATGGCTGGTGGTAAGTTGATACAGTTCGAGGGTCACCTTGATACAGTGGAAATTTGTTACAGTTTTGTGTCTGCTTTTTGCATAGTCAGAGAAGTCCTGACTTGACAGCCTTATTTAACCATGTGCAGATGTGTCTGTGTGTGTGTGTGTGTGTGAGAGAGAGAGAGAGAGAGAGCGATGGTATGTATGTTTGTGTGTGTGTGTGAGTGTGTGTGTGTGTGTGTGTGTGTGTAAGTGTGGGTAATTTAGAGGTAAATATCTTATGTAAATATCTTTGAGTTTCATGGAAATAATGCAACGTGATGCCATTTTTGGACATCACTTTAATATTACTCGAATTAAAGACAGAGGCTTCTATTGAATGAAACAAGTATACTGTTACCAGTCACTGTTTATTTATCTCCAAGATACGTTTGACAGGTTTAAACCTTCATCATCAGGTGGATTTACATTTGTTGGTATGACATTTGTCTGTGTTACGACTATTTTTTTGGAGGAACATGTGGCACTGTCTAGTGGGGAAACAAAACACTGTTTCAGAACATAGATTTGGGTTTCTTTTGACAAAAAATTAAACGTATATCTAACGATAAACATAAAATAAGTAAAATAGAGTATCTCCAGTGGTCACAGGTTAATTTCACAGTCGTAACACATAACGTATATATACTGTCATATTTTGTAAACAAATGTGGCGTCTGGAAACTATTGGGTACAAGGATCGAATAGCAGAAGAGGAAACATTATCACAAAATACAAAGAGTATACATCGTTACAACATTATTTCAGAATAAATTTTAAAGGATCTGAAGGTGTTTGTTTTGAGGTGTCTAATACATGCGCTGAAATAAATTGTACGTTTACGGAAATATCCTTTACTTTCAGAGAAATAATGCAGATCTTTGACCTTGACATCTCTTCGAGTGAAGGCTACATAGTTTCTATCTGCATATCTTCAAATGTGGAGCCATTTTTACGCAACAGGCTGTCTGTCGTTAATAATTTTACTGTGAATAGCTGGAGAGTGGGAGGCATAAAAGACAACTGTGCGAGTTCCGCCATCTCGGATTTTTTCCCCACTAGAACAACTGGGGTAAAACCGTCATCTTAGATTTTGATTGGCTGAAGTTTAGGGGGAAAGTGGGTGTGGCTTGATGGCTTCATTCGTGGGGATGACGTCACTGATTAGGAGCACATGGATTGTGACATCACTGATAAATCAGTATCTTCGGTCATATCATTTACGTGAAGTAGTCTAGAACAGAGAATATAAAAAGAAGTGGGCTGGGGTCGCCATAGATCTACTATTACTTCATTTCAATTACAGGATATGATGATGGCATTAGGCGAAAGACGTCTGCAGTGTAGTAAATAAAAAGATACGTTAAACGATTTTGAAAGGATTTTTCGTAAAAGCTGATAATGATTGTAGATGCACACAAGAAATTAATTAACTTTGTTTATAAAACAGCCTTACTTCTTGGCACGCTCTCCACAATTCTCTTCGCGAACGTGGCAGTATACATGTAAACTGTAATAAAAGCTGTCTTGTTAAGGACATTTTTCTGACAGTGTTCGTAAACGTAACTAGCGTTTCAGTAATATTTCACACCAGTTCTGCTTAGGCGGCTGGTCTGTCTGGAACACAGAGAGAAGCTGTGAACGTTAAATTTGGTTCCACTTCACGACTGCTGAAAGACAGCCTTGTTGTCAGGATGCACTGTGACGCACTCGCGTTGGGCTGACGTATGGGACACCAGATATTTACAGGCCCTGTAAAAGCAACGGAACTGGAGGATGACGGGTCACCTATAGCTGAAACGCCTCAACACGGGTGAGCTGCCAAATCCTGGCAGTTGTATCCTTCTGGTGATAAACAAACGACACTAAGACTGTAGTGACGACAGCGACGTTAAGAGCCAGGAATGTGCGCAATATTCCTGCTATCTCTCTCTCTCTTTCTCTGTCTATCCGTGTGTGTGTGTGTGTGTGTGTGTGTGTGTGTGTGTGTGTGTGTGTGGTGGTTTGTGGGAGCGTGCTCTTGTGGGGGAGAGACATGGTGAGTTCAGAGTCTGAGTGGATGGGAGATTGTATAATGTGAAGTCGATACAGATAACTGCTGACTGTTATACTGCTGACAGTCGCAGTCGAAACGCATGGTCATCTTCTTGTCAGAACCCACCTGATACTGGCCTGAAGCGAAATACGATAAGATTAAAATCAGGAGCTAAATGCTGGATAACCTGCTTAAGATGATACAAGAATACTACTACACTCTATGACATTCCTGTGTCATTGTTCTCGTAGATGGTGATGAGCAATGGGTCGCAATGTCGGACAATTGGATGATCTGCAACTTGCCGGAGGCCACATGGAGATAAAATTTCTTGTAGAGCTCATGGTGGTCGTTAGGCAACTATCATCCGTTACGGAGAGCATACGGCTAATGCTGCGGTAAAAACAGCCGTTTTCAGTACGGTGTTGCTTATTATACACTCCTGGAAATGGAAAAAAGAACACATTGACACCGGTGTGTCAGACCCACCATACTTGCTCCGGACACTGCGAGAGGGCTGTACTAGCAATGATCACACGCACGGCACAGCGGACACACCAGGAACCGCGGTGTTGGCCGACGAATGGCGCTAGCTGCGCAGCATTTGTGCACCGCCGCCGTCAGTGTCAGCCAGTTTGCCGTGGCATACGGAGCTCCATCGCAGTCTTTAACACTGGTAGCATGCCGCGACAGCGTGGACGTGAACCGTATGTGCAGTTGACGGACTTTGAGCGAGGGCGTATAGTGGGCATGCGGGAGGCCGGGTGGACGTACCACCGAATTGCTCAACACGTGGGGCGTGAGGTCTCCACAGTACATCGATGTTGTTGCCAGTGGTCGGCGGAAGGTGCACGTGCCCGTCGACCTGGGACCGGACCGCAGCGACGTACGGATGCACGCCAAGACCGTAGGATCCTACGCAGTGCCGTAGGGGACCGCACCGCCACTTCCCAGCAAATTAGGGACACTGTTGCTCCTGGGGTATCGGCGAGGACCATTCGCAACCGTCTCCATGAAGCTGGGCTACGTTCCCGCACACCGTTAGGCCGTCTTCCGCTCACGCCCCAACATCGTGCAGCCCGCCTCCAGTGGTGTCGACAGGCGTGAATGGAGGGACGAATGGAGACGTGTCGGCTTAAGCGATGAGAGTCGCTTAAGCCTTGGTGCCAATGATGGTCGTATGCGTGTTTGGCGCCGTGCAGGTGAGCGCCACAATCAGGACTGCATACGACCGAGACACACAGGGCCAACACCCGGCATCATGGTGTGGGGAGCGATCTCCTACACTGGCCGTACACCACTGGTGATCGTCAAGGGGACACTGAATAGTGCACGGTACATCCAAACCGTCATCGAACCCATCGTTCTACCATTCCTAGACCGGCAAGGGAACTTGCTGTTCCAACAGGACAATGCACGTCCGCATGTATCCCGTGCCACCCAACGTGCTCTAGAAGGTGTAAGTCAACTACCCTGGCCAGCAAGATCTCCGGATCTGTCCCCCATTGAGCATGTTTGGGACTGGATGAAGCGTCGTCTCACGCGGTCTGCACGTCCAGCACGAACGCTGGTCCATCTGAGGCGCCAGGTGGAAATGGCATGGCAAGCCGTTCCACAGGACTACATCCAGCATCTCTACGATCGTCTCCATGGGAGAATAGCAGCCTGCATTGCTGCGAAAGGTGCATATACACTGTACTAGTGCCGACATTGTGCATGCTCTGTTGCCTGTGTCTATGTGCCTGTGGTTCTGTCAGTGTGATCATGTGATGTATCTGACCCCAGGAATGTGTCAATAAAGTTTCCCCTTCCTGGGACAATGAACTCACGGTGTTCTTATTTCAATTTCCAGGAGTGTATATATTATACATCCGTTTGTATAGCACTGATTACTACATTTTTATCCTTTAGCTGCTTCCTTCATACCACCTCAATTTGCTCGTGGACTGGGTGAGAAGTTTATCGACATACACGTATTATCCACAAGCCAGTGTATGTTTAACCACCGAAAAATTTTCACCAATCTCAAAACATTTCTATACGATTTTACAAGATAGCCAGCAAAAATTTCCAAGGGGAACGAACCATATGGCCACAGGAGTAACTCTAGTTTTATGTATAATGTTCACTACAGTTAAAGGTTAATAAAAGTGAACATTTTATTACTTAAAAATAAGGTCTTAAAAATGAAGTGTAGAATGAAATGTTTGAAAATACCGTTTAAAAAAATTCGTTTTGCCACTTGATCTGCCTTCTTGAGATCAATTTTTCTAACGTATCTGCGGAGGGCTAGGTTTCGTTTGTTTGTCTGTCACTTTTTATTATATTTTCAAGAGTAGAATTTCCTTCTGCCACATATAAAAGGGACAAGAGACAGCGTCCACGTGGATGATCTTGTCATGTTTCTTGTTAGTTTCACTACGTTCGAAATATGGTCTACTACTGTGACGTCACACTTTGCGACAGCCAAAAAAATATATTATTGCTTACGATAAACGTGGATTTGGGATACTGAAGTACTGAAGAATGATGAGATGCCTTCGAAAATGTCTTAGAGTCCAGATAGAAAACCACAGTAGCAAGTTTAGCTGAGGAGGAGTGGAAATCTCTAGAAAGTGTAATCAAAGGGGATGTCTGTGAACGGTAACTGCTAAAAAATTGTCGTTGACAAAAGAAATACGCCAGCTGATCTACGGAAGAAGCGAATAAAATAATGTGCGGGAAAATAGAGCTATACTGCAACACTGTTTAATTAAGAAGAAAGTCAGTAGTATGCGCAGTGACGCAAAGTGGAAATGGCTGCAGATATTACTGTTTCTAGACATTGGAAAGGAAAGGCTATTCGGGAGTACAGATTCCGCGTATAGAAAAGCCAAAATAACTATCACATAATTTAAAAGAAAAGATAGTTATCTCACTGACAACGTGATCAATGATGAAATTGCTGTAGATTTAGAGCACAATAAGGATCGACTTTTAGTCTGACACAGATTTATAAGATTTGTGGTCATACGTTCGTGTACGGACTGATGATATTCTGGCAGAACCTCTAAAATGGTGGGAGGAAGTGTCAACCAAGCGATTATTCAAGTGAATGTGTACAATCTATGAGACTGATGACATACACTAGGGCATTCTGAATAATATCACCGAGTTAATCGTGGAACACAAATGATGTCGCACTGTGACCTTGACTGTTCAGATGAAGACCATAGACTCAATAATGGAAATGAAAATTGAGGATATATTAGAGTTATTTAGCTTCACGTAAGATCAGGTGAAGGTCCTGACAGTTTGATCTTTGCGTGTAATAAAGGACAAATGGGTTTACAGTTTTTTTAGTATCCGGTAGCTCTATCGTTACAGATCCGCCACAAACAGCTACGCACCGTCACGCTAGAACGAGGCGATTCCGTTTTAGGTCTCCACACTTGGGCTTGGCTAATCGCCACATACCATTAGTTATAGGGGGGCAGTACAGCGGGATCAGTTCTTTCATCGTAGTAAGCCTTTGCAAGTAATACCCTTCAATAACTGTAAGTTTTGATTATTTATTTCCGAGAATTGTATTCTCAACACAGAAACACAAATTGTTTTTAATTGATTGTGCGAATTCATTTTTTGTTAAAATGCGACAAACATACTAGACGTCACCTATTGGAATTAGCCTTTTGAGATGTATTAATAACGTGAATTCTACCCAAGCAATATTTTATCCTGTGTTGCCGCACATAAACTCCACTGGTAAGTTACACCTGTTGCTCTTGCAACCAGTATGATCAGGTACGTCGTGATACATTTAATGTTTGACGACGTTGTATTTGTTAGACCATTTGCAATTTTACAAACGTCTAAAGGTGTGAGGATGGTTCATGCTGAACCTAAATTGGTTATTTTAAAAAGTAAGGCAAACAAGGCGAACAGTAAAAAATATTTTCGCAGACAGTGATTGTGGACCTTCTCCAAGGACATTACGTCAATTTTTGCAAAGTTTCTACGCTATGTGTCAGTCTTCAAGAAGATTCGTAATAATCTACCGTATGTCACGATTTGATACTCATCAGCTGAGGTGTTAATAGATAAGGAGGAAAGAAACGAATAGATTGTTCCATTGCCTCGCTTACCAAGGACAAAAAAGTCCAAAGAACGGAGATACGCAGAAGTCTTGGCTAACTTATGGAAGTGTGCCCAAGCTAGAAAATTGAAATGTAACCCTGCTGGGAGGAATGCTCTATCATTTGAAGTAAATGATTTGTGTTGTTAAGGACTCACCCGTAGACGTCTGTCATGCACAAAAGAAACAAAAAGTGGGAACATGCAGGGCCATACAGGAAAGTAAGAACGCCACATGGCTGTAGCTATCTGTTGGCTGACGCCAAGACAAATAAAGTAAAGGGTTTGTACCTCAAAACAAACTTAAAGTGGTTGTAAGTAGTAGATATAAATGTAGAATAGTAAGTGTTTTATTAATCATTTTCATCCGAACGTGTATTGTGTTTAGTATGTGAGTGTATATTACTTTGCCGTCAGCCTGGACTTCACATTTGTAGGTAGAGGAAGAACTGCCTTCAGCGACATTTGAATTTCCACTATACATTTATGTTATGTTTGAATGCCACATAGGCAGAGACAATTGGAGTTTAAAACTCATATGTAGAGATGTCGTATGGTAACACCCAGGTATGGTTCAAATGACTCTGAGAACTATGGGACTCCACAGCTTAGATCATCAGTCCGCTAGAACTTAGAACTACTGAAACCAAACTAACCTAAGGACATCACACACAACCATGCCCGAGGCAGGATTCGAAGCTGCGACCGTAGCGGTCGTGCGGTTGCAGACCGAAGTGCCTAGAACAGCTCGGCCACACCGGCGGCAAAACCCAGGTATCTTCAGTTCATTGCACAAGGGTAAAACCGTATATGAAAAGTGTGTGCCTTCTACATGACAACTTGACATGGAAGTTTTGTTTCATGGATGAATAGCCATGTTTCTGTAGTTTCGGTATGAGCGTGTGTTTTGTAATAAGGAACATACCCTGTCCTCCTAACGAAGTAATCTACAATGGGATTTAATTACAATTAGGATAGGGATTTAACTACAATTAGGATATGACTATGCGGTAAAGATTATTGTAAAGTCAGGCCAGGGTCTGTAGCCAGGACGCAGCACACTTGTGATCCGCTATTTGACGTGGATCAATAAAGAAATAAAGCAAAGTCAGAATTACAGAACTGTGTATACTAAGTTTATAAAGAAAATGTCCTCGTCCGTAATACGAATTGAAGTTAGATAAAGAAAGTACAAAATTATTCGCAGTCTGGTGACTAACGAAAACTTTAAACCAAACGCACGTTAGTGACCAGAAAGTGTGAGAGGTAATACGTGTGTAATGAAGAACGAACACTTCTTGGTACAAAGCCGTGCAATATTGAATATTATGTGTAAAAACCTCGACTACGTCACAACGTCGATATAAACCTGTTGTGTCCTAAGACCAAGCTGTGTATTAAAAATGTGTGTACAAAACCTCTGTTAAAGGCGCTGCAGTCTGGAACCGCAAGACCGCTACAGTCGCAGGTTCGACTCCTGCCTCGGGCATGGATGTTTGTGATGTCCTTAGGTTAGTTAGGTTTAAATAGTTCTAGAGGACTAATGACCTCAGCAGTTGAGTCCCATAGTGCTCAGAGCCTTTTGAACCATTTTGAACAAAACCTCTATCAGAGTGACAGTGTAAACTATGTAGGCAGTGGTTACGTACAGGTACGCTGAGATTCACTCGCAGACCACAATTCGCATACCTCGTTAGCCGCCTGCGACGGAGCTCAGACAATGTACGATCGTAATACTGAATGATTGCAGAATGCAGTGAAACCGCGAGCGTCCGCGCTCTGTGAATTTACAGCTGACAGATAAGTCATGCGACAACGGTGCGTTTACTTACATAAAATTCATTGTAGCGCAAACCGAGGCATCTTCAATAAGTGTAGAAGATGTTTGAGAATAAATCGCCAACCCAAATAATCTTCAGATCTGGTCCTGAGTAAACAATAATGATGCATAATCCTCATGTGTTTCATAACGTAGCATCCAGCGTCTAAGTTAATCAATGTGTAATTTTATACTGCAAAGATTTTCATGGCCAGAATATGACGGAGTTGCGCGGCCTAAAGCAGACCTAAGTTCGCGGGAACGAGGTAACGACAAGTTGACGGCAGCAGCTAAGCAGTCGTCGCTTGGGCCTTCGGAGTTCGACCCAATGTTCCTGCCGGGCGTTTCTCAACATCTATACCGAGACTACAACGACGTGGTAGCAGAACTTCGCCATCGTTGTTGGAGATTCCTACGATGAAGAATATCCCACAAAAAATTTGAAATATTAGCATCCTATAACTGGAAAGAGAAACTCTTAGAAAAGTTCTGTAAAACTTCATGCTTGTAGCAAGCGTTCATGTTTGATCTGCAAATTTATACGTAGCTCTAAAATGTTAGCATAAGAAATCAGATTGAATCAACTATTTTACAAATGCTCGACATAAGTATCTGAGCAAACTGGGAGTGGATACAGGTTCTTTCCTGGTTTCCCGACCAGTTTTCGCAGTGAACCGCCCACTAATGGGAGGATTACAAACTTTTTAACGGTTCAAGCTAATAAACCTTCTCCCGAAACAAAATTAGTTTATAAAAACAGCTGCAAAACTTCATGCAGCCTTAAAAAGTAGACGACGATTAAATGGTGCAAATGGCTCTGAGCACTATGGGACTTAACATCTGAGGTCATCAGCCACCTACAACTTAGAACTACTTAAACCTAAGTAACCTACGGACATCACGCAAATCCATGCCCGAGGCAGGATTTGGACCTGCGACCGTAGCAGTCGCGCAGTTCCCGGACAGAAGCGCCTAGAACCGCTCGGCCACCGCGACCAGCAGATGCCGATTAAGATACAATAATATACATAATAACAAACAGCAGCAAACACTAGTTTATAAGTTTAAAAAATGTCATGCATCTTTAGGGAACTGAACATTAACTAACGAGCTACATAGATGTTATGTGTAAAAGTTTGTGAACATAGATCGTTCCATCAACTGTTAGTGAATGTGAAGCCAAACCATTGAGATACTATTTATATGATGCGTGTGTTATAAAACTAAGAAACGCTAGTGGAATGCCCATTACAGACAATATGCAACGTCCCCGTATATATGCGTCACGAACATATTTAGATAGAAGCACCACTGTGATTGCGCCACTCTCCTTGCATTCTCTCTCACACTCTTTCTCTGACACTTTCGTTGTTATAAGATCGCTCTGCATCTTCCAGCCGCCATTATGCAGCAAATTTGAGTTTCAATATTTTTCTTTACAGTCGTGCAGCTAGTACAACATTTTTATTTCAAATGTACAATAACTGACTGTTCTTTTAGCTGGCTTGGCTGCGAATTAACTAAGACGCAATTTCAAGTTATGTGATAAAGGAAAGGTGTGGGACTATGCACTGCTATACAGTTATAGTGAGAAACATCTACAATTATAGTTATTTACACTGGCATAGTTGATCTTTGTGGTGCGAAAATAGGAACTTAGGTAGACGTAGTTAAGGACGCTTATCGACGCGAGGTTGTTTTTTCCTTGGTCATTGATTGTAAGAGCATTTACGATTGTTAAAGTAAATGTGGCTAAGAATTGTCCTGTAATTAACGTCCCAAACTGAAATGTTAGACTCAGAACACATGCAATATTTTACGAGCTTATTTCCAAAATTTTTTTGGATTTATTCAATGAAAGCTACAAAAGCATGTAATTACCAAAAACAAAAATGATTTTCAAACTCGAAACACCACAAGAAACCTAATAGAGAATCCCTATCGTCACATGTTGCCACAATTTTCCGTAAAAATTATCCTGTTCGTCAAGAAGAAACTGAACCACAGGATTAGAGGTTGAAAATCCGCTTCAGTTGTAAACTTCTTTTATTATCATGAACGGTTTCGGGCTCTCATAAGCCCATCATGGGGTGTCGCTGCTGTGCTGTGGCACTTGATGATGGTCTTATGAGAGCCCGAAACCGGTCGTGATAATAAAAGAAATTTACAACTGAAGCGGATTTTCCAACTCTAGTAACATGCTCAGTTGCCGATGTTCTTCCAACAAGATTGTTTGAACCAGAGGAATCAGACAGGATGTTTAGACGTGCAGATAGGCTATGAGGAGGAGGGTCGATGCCCACGGCTGTCGGGTCGGGGAGGGACTCCCCAAGGAGTCGGCGACCCCGTGGCCGGCGCGGTCACGTCACGGCGCTGACAAATGAAGTGATAATTAGGCGTCGCTGTGCGAGTAATAGCCCCAAATCCCTGCGCTGCACACGGAGGGAACTGATGCCCGGACGTTTCGCTCCATGGAACACTAGGCGAGGGAGAGGTTTGTTGCAGGCTGATAGTGTGTGTCGGGAGGGGGCATATGGAGTCCGTGGCGGATGACAAAGGTGTCAGTTATTGAGCGCGCGCTTGTGTGTGTGTGTGTGTGTGTGTGTGTGTGCACAAACGTGGTAGTGAGTTTTGAACGTATTGCTCTGGAATTTTGTCACCCTTTTCATACCAGTACATTTAACAGCGTGTCGTAATGTCTTCAAGGGTAAGACGCTGGTCCCGTATTCGAGGAATGTGGAGTTTTTCTCTTCCCTATGGAGACTTAGCTTAAGTTTATTTATGTTAACTACTTCACATCAGTGTCTGGATTCTCCATTCAAGATTCTTTCGTCTTATACTTGCACTGATACACTTTTTCCGATGCTTTCTACGTCAACTGTTTGTGTAAACTTTCTTTATCAGTAACTGAACTGGCTGACATCAACCTGGTAAAAACACAGCTTCATCATTACGCATCAACTGTCCTAATCCCTTCGCAGTTATTTAGAAAAACGGCGTTTTTTTATATATAAAGAAAATACCTGAAGAAGCCCGTCAAAAGGCACAAGCAGTATTGTGATGATTATTATCGAAGAAAACACGACACAATAATGAACATGTTTGAAGTCCTTAGTCGTACTGAACAAGCTGTTCCACTATAAGGGCGAGTCTGTGTTGAGGTCTGCAATGTTAAAATACGTCCAGCCCTTCTCTGATTTTTAGACTCCAAAGCTTCCCTCTCCTTACCCATAACGAAGAGCGTGAGAATGTGCACGCTCTGTAAATTAAAAAAGATAACAAACCCTTTATGGGTATATGATTAATATAAAAACGGTACCTCTGGTAACTACGTAAATCATAACCATACAATAGAGACTTTAACGGCTGGTATTTACGTCCTCGATAGCACCAAATTCATCGGTATTAGTGCTGTGATCTAAGGCCTGTTTTTGTGCATAACGTTTGTTCCCTCTTACGGGACACTTCCTCAGAGGCTATTAGGATGTAGTTACTTAATTTTCAAATGTACTCTTGTTTCGCTCAGTTGAATGATTTTATATGCAGTATAATCGCCTAAAAGTTGCACCGCAGATATTGCGGAAATGAAAGTACTATTGACGTGCAGCTTTCATAGAATGGATTGATAGTGTTTCATAGTGTCGATCAACAAAGTGTAATAATACTTAGAATACGTATTTTCTGTGCATATTTACACTTAGTTGAAATAGACAAATGCCTATAAACATTAGCAAACAAAAATTAGGGTAAATTAGAATATTAGTGGTGTTTACTGCAGGATTCTAAAAATGGGTCAAATGGCTCTAAGCACTATTGGACTTAACATCTGAGGTCATCAGTCCCCTAAACTTAGAACTACTTAAACCTAACCAACCTAAGGCCGTCACACACATCCATGCCCGAGACAGGATTCGAACCTGCGACCGTAGCAGTCGCGTCGTTCCGGACTGAAGCGCCTAGAACCGCACGGCCACCGCGGCCAGCGCAGGATTCTAGTGCGAGTCGTTTACAATATGTTTAGCTTTGAAAAGTTCTCACACCGGCACCTGTAAAATACATATGTTAGCACACACTAAAGACAACACCCTAGTTCTGTGGATCCTGACCACTAACGAGACACCTGATCATAGCAGGTTGTGTTCAGAGTGACCACTGACAGCGGCAATACACACTTCCGGTCAGGTGCAGAACGACTGCCGCAAACGTGCCAGCATTTCAGCGGAAATTTCCAAGGAGGCTACGCAGTATGTCATTGTATGTCATCGAGAGTAGTTGGTATGTCCTTGTAGACAGCGTCTTGCAGCTTTCCCCACAGAAAAAAGTCCACAGGCGTCAAATAAGGGTAACGGACCGGCCAAGGTACGGGTCCACTGCATCCAATCCAACGATTTGTAAAGAATTCATGAAGACATGCTTTAGTACTTCGTGCACTATGAATTGGACAACCATCGTGGCGGTACAGCAGGTTCCTCCTAGTCTGCACAGGAACATCTTCTAGCACCCGTGAAAGATGGTCTGTTAGGAGTTTGCGATACTTGTGCGCGTTGACTGTTCTGTCTATAAAAGCAGCCCTATGAGCTGATGGTTCACTACCCCACACCAATCGTTTATACTGCAAGGACGCTGAATTTAAATCTGGCGAAGGCAACGGGGATTGTCAATAGACCTGAAGTGCACGTTTCGACGGTTTATCTGGCCAGGATGGGTAAATGTGGCTTCATCACTTAACAACATACATGATACATCTGGAGCATCCTCTCTTACTGTCCATGTACAGAAGTTAACATGATTGTCATAATCGTGATAGAGATGTGATATTGATAGAACTTGTGTCGATTGAGAATGAACAAGAGGACATGCCTGACTCATACTATCTCGTTGTGCGATTGCGTGGGAGCTAATGTGCCAATCAACTGCCACAACAGCAGGAATAGTAATCTCGCCCTCTTCTGCCGCATACTGCGATATCTTGCCGCATACAGCGTACAACAAGAACTGCATTCATTCTTCCTACATTCTCCATACACCATGAGCATGTCCGGTTTTTATGCATTGGTAAATCCCATCTTCCACTCACGATCTGCTGCTTGGACTGTCGCACACTAACTGACCAGCAGTCTCAATATACACAAAGAACACACAAGCACACTGTAAGAAACACAACAACATCTCACCTAGCTACTGCACAGGTTCAATGGCAAAAACCAATGTCGGTGTGGAAACTTTAAAAATACGATATCTCGTAAACGACCTCGCACTGAGCTCTTGCAACAAACACCACTGACATTCTAATTTACCCTACTTTTAGTCGTTAGTTTCAGTAGGCATTGTTCCACTTTAAAAAAAGGTATACTTGAACAAAAATACACCTTTAAACATTATTACAATCTGTTTATTGGCTAACAATACGAACCCCTGACTACCATTCCATTCTGTGAAAACTTCATATCAGTAGCTCATCATTCATTTCCGCAATATTGGCTGAGCAAGTTGTAGGTAATTCACCCTGTATAACTAACTACGTCTTTATAGCCTCTGACTGTGCCTCAAGTATAATGGGGCGGGTAAATATACCCTAGAGTATTGCATAACGCCCGAAAAATGAATGATAACAGAGGTAATCGCGCCCCTATCCTTTTAATGCGAACCTAATGTGTCATTATGAACACTCATTAAGGTTTTTAATATGTATTTAACAGATGTGCTAGGTACTATAGACGTCTTATGATTCCCATTACTCATATAATCAATACTCACTAACATTATATCATCTGGATAAACGACGAAAAATTGCTGGATAACGGAGCCTTTCGCTGCTGTTGTACCCTAGACTGTCTTATTCTGACTATGAAGCAGAAAATCTGAGACGCTGTTAGCTGGTGTGAAGGGCAACTATAGTTATGCTGCATTACGTGCGATATTTTTCTTTTCAACCACAGATCGGTTGGTACATTAAAAATGCAGTAAAAATCCCGTGGAACTTATCACAGATAAATTGCGCACTGTCTTTAGTACGACAGTCTGTCCATCGCTTCGAACTTTTCGGTTCTGAGTACACAGTGAGCACATAAAGGTGCATACAACAGTAGTCTGAAGTGTCTTTCGAAGGGTTTCGCATGATTTCGTGCAGCCCACATATCGTGATTGTCATGCGTTTCCTTCTTCATGACTATTGTAGGCCGTGCACTGAAGGTGCTGTGAAGAAGTTCATGCAGCGTTTTCGGTGGAAAGTATTTGATCACCTGCTGTACAACTCGGTCATGGTTCCCACTGATTTTCATCGCTTCACTCACATCAACTACTCGCTTTGAAGACAGCATTTTGGCACAGACAATGAGGTGCAGACCAGCGTAGGGAATTGACGGAAATCACACGTGACTGACTTATATGACGAGGGTATTCGGAAACTGGTATCTCACTATGACACATGTCTAAGTAGGAGCGGCGTCTATGTTGAGAAGTAGCTGGAATGTGAAGCTAAATGTTGCAAATTAAAATTTTTTATTTTTACTGTGATTTTCATTTCGTAACTGGATGGAGATTGAAACCAAAATAGCTCTCGTAGTAGTAGTTTTATTCATCCTTAGATCATTTTTGCAAGGATAGGTACATACTGCAGCACTATAATTAACTAAATAAAGTATAATTCATACACGCAGAAGTTTACATACTTACAGGTTATAAAAAAACCAGAATTATGTCGACCTTTGCTCAACAGTACATCATGATACCAAGCCCGTTTGACAAAACTTGCGATTCCATTGTTTTCTTTCAGCTATTTTTCAGATAAAACTGCAGATCTGAAGTGCAAAAGAGGAGCCTATGGGATCGATGTATTGTATGGAGATATTTATTTCAGTTTCAATCTCTTCCAATTTCTCTGCTAGATTCAGGAATAACATTTTTATCTTTGTTTAAAGAAGATAAATATCCTATAAATCCCTTTTATTTCATTTGACCTTAACTGGCATATACAGTATTTGGCACAATTTTGATTACGAAAGTCCTCATGACGTACATTAAATCAACAACTCTTACAATTTTCAGAAGCATGCTCTGTTTCTCATAAAAATCAATCATATGAAAGAAAATACGAAACGTTTATTTTTTGGCAACGTGACAACTCCGTAAATTTTACGAAAACTCTGTTTCAAAATTGTGTACAATAATTCTTTTGAACCTTATAAATTTTGCTAGTCTCAAGAAGCGTGTTTTCTTTGTAACTGTTCACTCATATATGCATAAATATATCTAAAAATTTCAACTTGACCAATTACCGATTCTGGAACATTTTAAAACTTCAGACTATATTATATCGCGTGTCGAACGCACTAATGTGTTAGTCTTTGTTTCGAGCTCGAGTAGAACGATCTTTTGATAACAAGCTGCGAAGTAAGTTCGTCTTTGTGCTTGGAGAGAAAGTACGCCACGTATGCCTTTTATATTGTAAACTATGATTTATAATTAAAAATTCATCTGTAATGTTTAACTAGATTGTTAATTGAGAACAATGAATATTATGAAATCTGTGTAAACTTGCTTGAATGTCTTCTTTAACAATGTGCAAGAATTTGATGCATAAGTTCCGTTGTTTTCCGTGTGTGGATGGGTAATAAACCACTATATCATGAAAATGTGAATAAGTATAATTGGTTACGTTTAAAAGCGTGGACCTTTACATCGTCCCCTGGACAGCAAGAAGATGTCGTTTGGAACCACAATTACATCCACGAGATAAGAGGATTACTAAAAGCTTTCATTCATAGCAACAACCATACTGGAACTGTTTCCCTAGCTGAAGAAATGCTATGCTTTATCATCAAACTGCACAATAATAGCTTTTGTATAGAACGTATGTAACGATAGTGCTAGATCTAGTTCGATAAGACTGGAGTAGATAGGTGACTAGTAGGAACAATCAATTCAAATTGTTTCACATATACCGGGTGATCAAAAAGTCTGTATAAATTTGAAAACTGAATAAATCACGGAATAATGTAGATAGAGAGGTACAAATTGATACACTTACTTGGCATGACATGGGGTTTTATTAGAACCAAAAAATACAAAAGTTCAAAAACTGTCCGACAGATGGCACTTTATCTGATCATAATAGCAATAATTAGCATAACAAAGTAAGACAAAGCAATGATGATGTTCTTTACAGAATATGCTCAATATGTCCACCATCACTCCTCAACAATAGCTGTAGTCGAGGAATAATGTTGTGAACAGGACTGTAAAGCATGTCCGGAATTATGGTGAGGCATTGGCGTCGGATATTGTCTTTCAGCATCCCTAGAGATGTCGGTCGATCACGATACACTTGCGACTTCAGGTAACCCCAAAGCCAATAATCGCACGGACTGAGGTCTGGGGACCTGAGAGGCCAAGCATGGCGAAAGTTTCGGCTGAGCACACGTTCATCACCAAACGACGCGCGCAAGAGATGTTTCACGCGTCTAGCAAAACTTTTTTTTTGTTCTAATAGAACCCCATGTCATTCCAAGCATGTGTGTCAATTTTTACCTCTCTAAGTACATTACTCCGTGGTTTATTAATTTTTCAAATTTATGCAGACTTTTTGATCACCCGGTATATCAATGAAAAACAAACAAGCTGTTTTCTCTCTCTCTCCTAGAATTCATCGAACCGTCCGAAATCCACTGCTGTTCAAGATTTATGAAATTTATTTTATTTTAATATCGTAGCCAGATGCCTTTTCTGTCGCGATAACTGTCAGTTAAACAAAAATGGTTCAAATGGCTCTGAGCACTATGGGACGTAACATCTGAGGTCGTCAGTCCCCTAGAACTTAGAACTACTTAAACCTAACTAACCTAAGGACATCACACACATCCATGCCCGAGGCAGGTTTCGAACCTGCGATCGGAGCGGTCGCGCGGTTCCAGACTGAAGTGCCTAGAACCACTCAGCCACACCGGCCGGCGTCAGTTAGCCGATCGTACGGAGATCGTGAGTGCCATCTGTCTGTGAATTGTTCTGTATGTTATCGTATTTTGACTGTCTGTTTACTGCTTTTCTCAGGTGGAGGTACGGAACCATTCCAGCAGTTGCTTACACGGCTATGGAAATCCACCTGAAAACTTCTCAGGATATCCGGGGCACCAGATCATCAGCCGTTCACCCAACGTACTGTTTCGGTTAGTATCTGGCTCCTGTTCCGATCTCGCAAGTTAACGTGATACGTTTTAGGATATAGGCTATGTACGATCAGGTCAACCACGAATAATACCTTCATTTGTATATAATTTTCCAAGTAGAATTTCGGTATAACTATAAGTTTTGTGAGATGGTTCTCATGCAGCAAAATCCAAATTTCTTACCTCATTGTCAAGCAACACACAAAGGAAGAGCTACTCCGTGAGTGCAGCGACTTTCACTGTGCCTGGAAAGGTGTGGAGACGGAGCTGGTAGTTGCTGTAACCGACTTGGTCAGCTCCACGCACGACTAGCTTTATCTCCCGGAGTCAGAGACAGGGTGGCTGTCGTAAAAAGGATAAGTGGCCCTGGAGAGCCATCCCTGCTCTTAACTGCACCTCCCGTTAAGCTAGGGGGCCGTCCGCGGGCGACACGCAAAGTGCTTTGTCGACCTGCCGAAGCACCAGCGCCGCCGCTGCTTAACTTTTGCGACGTTACGGCTTCGGACGGGTCTCCGGAGACCGTAAAGACGCTGGACGCTACGCAGAGCTAGTTCGTCTCCTAATAGAGACAGTCTTGCTACAGTGCAATGGGGAACGAACCGACTGGAGTCTTACTTGAACATCATTAAGAACAGAGAGACAAATATTGCTGTTGTGATCTCTCGGGGTTTCTCTGCGTAATTGACTAATACTGAGCTTTCGGAATAACAGACGAGTTGTCCACTTTTTATGCACGATATTTCGACAGGAAAACCAGTCGTCTTTTCTCGGTGCTGCAAGTTTTGTTGTCACCGCAGAAGAGTTCTTTGCTGTCGTGGTACCGGGGATATTGTTATCGCTTATCGTTGCAAATTTATGCGTAGAACACTTTGAAACGAAAACACGAGAATCCGCCAAGTTAAAACCAACGTGATTTTATCAAAAATGTTTGTGGTGTCACCAGATGAAATGGAAATGTTCCTGAAACACTTGCTATTTATCCTAATGTAAAATTCATGACGGTACTTGAAAAAGAGGACCCTCTACCTTTCCTGGGTCGCAGTATACATAGAAAACTCATGCACACTGACAGTCTCCACCCCTCGAACCATCAACCGTCACAAAGAAATGGGGTACTGAAGACTCTTCTATGTAGAGGTTAAACACTTTCAGACAAGGAGAGCGTGAAACTGTGAAGTTAAATAAAAAAGGCCCGAGAAAGAGGTTAAGACTGAGACAGAGAGAAGGGAACCAAAAATTGCATAGCAGCCTTATGGTGTCATACGGAAACATGGCATCCTGCGAATTCCATTCCAACAACAAAGATGAAAAGTGTTCTTCGTAATGTTACAGCCGATCTAGTTCACCAAAAGCCAGATGTGTACCGCATTCCACGTGAATTTGGCATGTCTTCCATGAGGCAGTCTATTACAACAGTCGAAGAAAGATGTAAGAAACATCAACGACACACTTGACTAAAACAACAAAACAAATTATCTGTCACTAGGGGGGGGGGGTGTACCAGGTTCAGAACAAAGCGACCCGTTGTTCTCTTATGTAAAGAAACCGGTCAGTCACTGAAGCTCTCCTTATGCAAACAAACCGGATGGGGGTGAGAGGAAACATCATCCCGTATCTCAAAAAGAAGTTGTTTCCTGGTATGTCACTATAGGAATTTCTCTTCTACCTTCGTCCAATACTCCCTTTTGTCGGAATATGTGACACTGTATTTTTACTAATTTTGACCATGTTTCATGCTAAAGTAAGAGGCAGCTCACAACCACATATATGCAATTATCTTGCAAATGATGTGTTTGTGGTCTCAGGTGTGCTGGAAAATTTTCCTATCTACTATCATATACTTTCACCCGTATCAGTTTTCTCAGTTAATCGTAATATACCCTGCATAACAGATACTGTGAAAGATGGTCATCTGAACAAAGAACAAATATCATGTCGTTTCTGGAAACACAGAATCTACTCTGTAGGAATGAACATGGATTACGGAAACAGCGATCGCGTGAGACCCAACTCGCTTTATTTGTTCATGAGACCCAGAAAATATTAGATACAGGCTCCCAGGTTGATGCCATTTTCCTTGACTTCCGGAAGGCGTTCGATACAGTTCCGCACCGTCGCCTGATAAACAAAGTAAGAGCCTACGGAATATCAGACGAGCTGTGTGGCTGGATTGAAGAGTTTTTAGCAAACATAACACAGCAAGTGGTTCTCAATGGAGAGACGTCTACAGACGTTAAGGTAACCTCTGGCGTGGCACAGGGGAGTGTTATGGAACCATTGCCTTTCACAATATATATAAATGACCTAGTAGATAGTGTCGGAAGTTCCATGCGGCTTTTCGCGGATGATGCTGTAGTATACAGAGAACTTGCAGCATTAGAAAATTGTAGCGAAATGCAGGAAGATCTGCAGCGGATAGGCACTTGGTGCAGGGAGTTGCAACTGACCATTAACATAGACAAATGTAATGTATAGCGAATACATAGAAAAAAGGATTCTTTATTGTATGATTATATGATAGCGGAACAAATACTGGTAGCAGTTACTTCTGTAAAATATCTGGGAGTATGCGTGCGGAACGATTTGAAGTGGAATGATCATATAAAATTAATTGTTGGTAAGGCGGGTACCAGGTTGAGATTCATTGGGAGCGTCCTTAGAAAATGTAGTCCATCAACAAAGGAGGTGGCTTACAAAACACTTGTTCGACCAATACTTGAGTATTGCTCATCAGTGTGGATTCCGTACCAGGTCGGGTTGACGGAGGAGATGGAGAAGATCCAAAGAAGAGCGGCGCGTTTCGTCACAGGGTTATTTGTTAAGCGTGATAGTGTTACGGAGATGTTTAGCAAACTTAAGTGGCAGACTGCAAGAAAGGCGCTCTGCATCGCAGTGTTGCTTGCTGTCCAGGTTCCGAGAGGGTGCGTTTCTGGATGATGTATCGAATATATTGCTTCCCCCTACTTACACTTCCCGAGGAGATCACGAATGTAAAATTAGAGAGATTCGAGCGCTCACGGAGGCTTTCCGGCAGTCGTTCATCCCGCGAACCATACGCCACTGGAACAGGAAAGGGAGGTAATGACAGTGGCCCGTAAAGTGCCCTTCGCCACACACTGTTGGGTGGCTTGCGGAGTATAAATGTAGATGTAGATTTGGGGAGAAAAGCATGTAACAGATGCCTTACTGAAAATTTTCTTCCCGTCCGTTGACGAAAATGTGTCCTCATGAACTTTAATAAAAAGAAAAGAATGGTCCAAGTTGACAGGTTGTTCCACTACAGAGATCAGTTTTCTTGCGATAGGAGGAGAGAGAGAGAGAGAGAGAGAGAGAGAGAGAGAGTGAGAGTGAGAGTGGTGTGTGTGCGTGCGCGCGTGAGTGCGCTTGTGGGTGTGCGTGGGTGGGTGTGTCAGTGCGCGTGTGGATGGGTGTGGGTGGGTGGGCGAGCGGATGTGTATATGAGAGAGCGGGAGAGAAAGCGCTGATTGACGCACGCACGAGGCCCTGCTCCGGCACTGTGCGGCTAGCGGGGGATTAGTGAATGGCGAGTCGTTAGCGGTAGCGAGAGGCGGGCCATTTCCTCGCAGCGGGCGCCGCCGGAAGCTCTCAACGTATTGATAAAGCCCTCCGCGACACCCACCGCCCTCGTCTGAGAAAGAATTCCAGCCCTGGCGGATATTGATGATTTCGAGATAATCGAATTGGCACTGGCAGCAAGCTCCGGCTGGAAGAAGCGCCCTCCAGCGCCGCCTCGCGGGGCCGTCGTAAATTAAACGGCAAGTGCCGGCGGCGCGGCTCCCGCAGGGTTCTGTAGCGGGGCCGTATATCTCCATCAGCGGTGCTCCGACGTTCCGGGAGAGCCTGTTAATACAGAGTTTAGCGTCTCGCTGCGTTAACGCTTCACAAGCTACAATCAGTGGGGACCCTCTATAAAGGCCTTTTAATATCCAGAGAATAGAGACGGCTGGGGAAATTTCGTCTGCCATCCCAGTGGGCTTAATTTGTTTCCTTTGAAGTTCTTTTTGGAGATCCTTATGGTCTCTTCGTAAGATACAGTGATACGTTTTGCGCAACTGATGGTGATAAATTGCAGTTCCCAAAGAATTCATTAAATGCTAATGAAATTTAGTCTGCACATTACTTACATTAACACAAAGAAAAATTCTGGTGATGAATACTACTCTGATCCACATAGGACGCCATTATGAAATTTTACAATGAATGATAATAATACAATAGCAGTAGCGTATTTCATCAGCTGCAGGAGTGTGAATACATTTTGTAACGCAGATTTACTTTCACAGAAGAAATTTTGCCCATGGCTATTAAGTTGGAATACCTTCTTCAGTTCACTGTCACTTCATACACTGATGGAAAACAATCGAACAACAAAAAATAATTACTGTAGAGTAATGTAATTTTGGGAACTCATTTGTCAAGGCAAATATTTAAGCGATTAAAATTGTAAGATCACCGGTTAATGTATGTTGTTGTTGTTGTGGTGTTCAGTCCAGAGATTCTCCATGCTACTCTATCCTGTGCAAGCTTCTTCTTCTCCCAGTACCTACTGCAACCTACATCCTTCTCAATCTGTTTAGTGTATTCATCTCTTGGTCTCCTTCTACGATTTTTACCCTCCGCTCTGCCCTCCAACACTAAATTGGTGATGCCTTGATGCCTCAGCATATTTCCTACCAACCGATCCCTTCTTCTAGTCAAGTTGTGCCACAAATTTCTCTTCTCTCCAATTCTGTTCAATACCTCCTCATTAAATATGTGATCTACCCATCTAACCTTCAGCATTCTTCTGTAGCACCACATTTCGAAAGCTTCTATTCTCTTTTTGTCTAAACTATTTATCGTCCACGTTTCACTTCCATACATGGCTACACTCCATACAAATACTTTCAGGAACGACTTCCTGACACTTAAATCTATACTCGACGTTAACAAATTTCTCTTCTTCAGAAAGGCTTTCCTTGACATTGACAGTCTACATTTTAATCCTCTCTACTTCGACCATCATCATTTACTTTGCTCCCCAAATAGCGAAACTCATTTACTACTTTAAGCGTCTCATTTCCTAATCTAATTCCCTCAGCATCACCCGATTTAATTCCACTACATTCCATTATCCTCGTTTTGCTTTTGTTGATATTCATCTTATATCATCCTTTTAAGACACTGTCCATTCCCTTCAGCTGCTCTTCCAGGTCCTTTGCTGTCTCTGACAGAATTACAATGTCATCGGCGAACCTCAAAGTTTTAATTTCTTCTCCATGGATTTTAAATCCTACTCCAATTTTTTCTTTGGTTTCCTTTGCTGCTTGTTCAATATACAGATTTAATAACATCGGGGATAGGCTACAACGCTGTCTCACTCCCTTCCCAACCACTGCTTGCCTTTCATGTCCCTCGACTCTTACAAACGCCATCTGGTTTCTGTACAAATTGTAAGTAGCCTTTTGCTCCCTGTATTTTACACCTGCCACTTTTACACCTGCCACCTTCAGAATTTGAAACAGAGTATTCCAGTCAACATTGTCAAAAGCTTTCTCTAAGTCTACAAATGCTAGAAAGGTAGGTTTGCCTTTTCTTAATCTATTTTCTAAGATACGTCGTAGGGCCAGAATTGCCTCACGTGTTTCAACATGTCTACGGAATCCAAACTGATCTTCCCCGAGGTCGGGTTCTACCAATTTTTACATTCGTCTGTAAAGAATTCGTGTTAGTATTTTGCAGCCGTGGATTATTAAACTGATAGTACGGTAATTTTCACATCTGTCAACCCCCGCTTTCTTCGGGATTGGAATTATTACATTCTTTTTGAAATCTGAGGGCATTTCGCCTGGCTCATACATCTTGCTCACCAGATGGTAGAGTTTTGTCAGGGCTGGCTCTCCCAAGGTCATCAGTAGTTCTAATGGAATCCTGTCTACTCCCGGGGCGTTGTTTCGACTTAGGTCTTTCAGTGCTCTGTCTAACTCTTCACGCATTAATGTAAGCGCGAGATAAATTATTGCACATGTGAAATTCTAGCGCACTAAGGACCGCTGTAACCTCCAGACTGTTAAATACAAGCATGCAGATGGCATGAATTGTGCTGTACAGGTGCTGGACGTCAGTTTGATGGATGGAGTTCCATGCATGTCGCACTTGTTTACTCAATGCAAGGATGGATAATGCTGGTTGTCGATGATGCAGGAGTTGTCGTACGTTGATGTCCCATATGTGCCCGATTCGAGATAGATCTGAAGATCGAGCAGCCCCTGGAGACATGTCGACACTTTGTAGAGGATGCTGGGTTACATCAGCGGTATGTGGGCGAGCGTTATCCTGTTGGAAAACACCCCCTGGAATGCTGTTCATGAATGGCAGCGTATCAGGTCGAATCACCAAACAGGCATACAGTTTTTCAGTCAGAGTGTGTGGGATAACCACGAGAATACTCCTGCGGTCATAAGCAGTAGCCCATAATTCCAGAAGCAGGTGTAGTGCGTCTAACAGACAAGGAAGTTGACGGTAGGCTGTCAACGTGCCTCCTTCAAACCAATACACACTCATCTCTGGCACCGAGACGGAACCAGCTTTCATCAGAAAACACAAGTCTCAAGTGATGGTGATTTCGCGTCGGTTTTCGGCCCGGCAGAATGCGCTCTACAGCCCGTCTGGCTCGGAGCTATCCTTGAAGTAACCAATTTGTAACATTCTTTGTGTCACTGTGGTGCCAACTTCTGCTCAAACTGCTGCTGCAGTTGTAGTACGATGTGCCAGAGCCATACGCCGAACATGATGGTCGTCCATCTCGGTAGTGCCACGTGATTATCTGGAGTCTGGTCTTCTTGTGACTGTACATTCTCGTGACTACCGCTGCAACAATCATGTATAGGGGCTACTTTTTTGCCAAGTCTTTCTGCAATAACGGAGAAGGAATATCCAATTTCTCGTATCCTTGTTAGACGACCTCGTTCAAACTCAGTGAGTTTCTGATAATGAATGGCATCTTTGTCGTCTTAAAGACATTCATAATTAACATTAAACCAACAGGTTCAGTCTCAAAGTGAATAACGCTCATGCCCGTTACAGCGTCTATTTAACGCACACCTGATTTGTGAAATTTGAACAGACATCGTCTTTCAGATGTAGAAACACGTCTCCCAGATTTCGTTTATGCCCCACAACTCCTTCTTGGTGCTGTGATT
Organism: Schistocerca serialis cubense; assembly: GCF_023864345.2. NCBI lineage: Eukaryota > Metazoa > Arthropoda > Insecta > Orthoptera > Acrididae > Schistocerca > Schistocerca serialis. The sequence continues at coordinate 999,470,497 of NC_064639.1, forward strand.
TTTTTCAGTCAGTGTAATTAATGTCTTGTTGGCCGTGGTGGCCGAGCGGTTCTAGGCGCTTCAGCCCGGAACCGCACGACTGCTACGGTCGCAGGTTCGAATCCTGCCTCGGGTATGGATGTGTGTAATGTCCTCAGGTTAGTTAGATTTAAGTAGTTCTAAGTTCTAGGGGACTGATGACCTCAGATGTTAAGTCCCATAGTGCTCAGAGCCATTTGAACCATTTTAATGAATGTCTTTCCACGGACAAAAAGAATATTTTGACAGGCGGATTCTGACGTGAATGACTTAGCTCATGTCATCTGGATCTATACTCCGCAAGTCACGTTATAAGTGTGGCGGAGGGTATATATTGAATTTGCTACTTGGTTTTACGACGTTGGTCATGTCCCATAGTTTCATTTTAAATATTACACGAACGTAAAAGGGGCAATCAAAAAGTTTCCCACCAAGGCTATTATTGCAGCCTTCGGGCAACGTAGCGCGACTCTGTTGCGGGTATATAACCATGGACATGGAGGAGAACGATTAGTGTGCCGTTTGTCTCTTTCCGATGTGCGTGCGTTGATGCTAAAACTTTATCTATGATGGCCTTATTGCCAAATGTGCCCAAACAGGACCAACGTAATGTCATTCTTTTTTTGTTGCCGAAGGACAGACACAGACTTCCATCGAAGAGTGAAGATTGTCTATGTGGCAGCTTGCCTCTCGAAAACTACTATTGTGGAATAAAAACTCCAGCAGTGTATGCTACTTCTTCAAGATGACCCACGTCGCAAATATCGTAACTCATAAGTTACGCCAACTCAAGAGGGAGACACTCAAGCACCATCCCATAGTCCTGATATCTCTCCATGCGATTATCACTCCTTCAGTTCCTTGAAAAAGTCCTGCAGTGTCGACGGTTACTGTCGGACGAGGCTGTGCTGGAGACACAGTACTAAAAAATGCCAAATGATCAGTTGAGACGTAACATATCTGTAGATTAACATTCCCATTCATTATGCCTTTGCTGTTATTTAACAAAACCTAATAAGACACAAGACGCTCTCCCCAGCAGAAATCACAGAATACATCAACCATCTGGAACTCGTATTGAAAAATAGTCAATTGCTTTTCAATGGAAAAACTAAAAGAAAAGAAATGGGCTTGCTGTGTCCCAGCGAAACAGGAACTATAGCTGAAGTATTACTCAGGCACTTAGAACACAAACTTTTCACAAAATAGTCATCATGCATTCAAAACGTTCAGCTCTACAGAAGACAGACGACACATTTCTAATCATTGATGGGGAAACCAAAGGTAATGTCCAAGGCAGCTTCCAAACGTTCAAAAAAAATGCACAAGAATATTAAATTCACCTGTGAGCAGGAAATATATAACACTTTTAACTTCCTCATATTAACCATCTGCAAACAAGACAACAAATATGTCTTCCAAATTTACAGGAAACCAACCACCACATACATAAACATATAAACATACATGACCCCTCCTGCCATCCCAACATTTACAAACTAGAAGCGTATGGCTCAGGGAACCACAGACCTCTAAAAATCTCACAAGTAATGACAGGCTCAAGAATGAAATAAAAATCACAAAAAATAGCTGTAGCTTATGAGTATAACCCCACACTATTAGATAATTCAGTTAAAAAAAAATAAAATGAACAAAAGAACCCCGAAGAACCAAGAAATTACACTAACAATATGCATCCCTTTCCCCTGTTTCAATATTTTTGTGTATTGGCAAAAATTGCCAATATCTTTAAGCGATACGAAATAAGAATTTCATTCCAAGCATACAATAAAATGTGCTATAGACTTCCTCATAACTTTAGCTGCAGTCAAGACAAATTTTCACTAATTTTAATAATTAACAGCCTCAGTTGCACCGTTTGCCTAGAACTTACCTAGGTTTCAGTCGGGATAAAAATCAACCTTCTTCAGTATAACAGTAACTACGCTCTTTACATAGTGGACATCGTCAAGCTAAAACTACAAGTCCATAAATTATCATCAGACTATAAAACTTATCTGGAACTGCCTCGGCCCCACTTCGCTACCGTGATGCGACAGCCACTAGGGCTGTACAGCTGGAAGTCAAAGGTTCCTTTTCAATGGAAAAGACAAGAATTCGATTTAAACAATTAACCCAGAAAGTGAACCCTGTGCCTCATCGCTGAATAAAAGCAATTGTATGAATTTATAAAGCACGAAAAACTGAAAAAAACTAATGATATTTGATTCATTGCCTCATAAGGCACCGATATGTATTCGAAACCCTGTTTTAGCTTTCCACATACGGTTACCGCGGTAGATACTTCACTTACAGTAAAGTACTGATTCTCACTAAATATAGTTCTCCTACAAATTCCACTTATTCTTCTCATCCGCTGTTTCAACATTTGTTCAACTTTATGGTGTGTGTTTTAAATGACATTATTTTTTGTTTATTTTTATTATAATACAGTCATCGTATACATGTTTAGGTGAAGATTCAAAGTCGTCAATGAGTTTGATGGTTTTGTTAATATCGTACACCAGAATTTGTATGGCTGTCTGCCAGTCACTGTAAAGCTCATAATTTGCTCCATCTAGTCATTACTTCGCTGTTTCCACCTTTTAAAGTTTCAGTGCAAACTGTGCTTTTTAACAGGCGCTGTGTCACTGTTTAAAGGTATTCCCTTGCTCCGTCACGCTATGGATAAACATCCCCAAACAGTAAGTAAGTCTGTGTCAAAAAGCACAGTTTACTTAAGGTACGAAAAGGTAAAGTTCTGATTTCTGACCTAGACTGACCTATCGTGCCCGAACGACCTCCGTGTCGTCCTCCACCAGTGGCGTCATTGGATGCGATATTACAAGGGGACATGTGTTTCTCTTGAAATTGAAACCGCTCCTAATCGGTTGAGTAACTCCTTAAGTGGTCTTAGGACGCTGAGGACACCGCATACCAGTCTTCCCACGAAGGAAAAGTCCTTGGCAGTACCGGGATGTGAGCCTGAATTCTCCGAATGGCAGTCAGTCTCACTGAAAACTTTCTTTTTTCTTCTTTCCAAGAAAGCGGTTTATTGCTCTCTCTTATACAAAATATATGCAGTAAATAGGCCCTATGGGGTGAGGACTTGTCCGATTACTTGATGGAAGAAGAAACGGAAGTCGACAGTGAAGGGACACGGGATCCAGTGTTAAAATTAGATTATAAGAGAGCTTTGGATGACTTAAGATCAATTAAAGCAGAAGGGATAGATAACATTTAATTGCCAATTTCTAAAATCATTGGGGAAAGTGGCAACAAAATGCCACAAGAGATCGTTGGCCTGTAGAATATGAGACTGGTTATATACCATCAGGCCTTCGGTAAAATATCATTGACACAATTCACACAATTCCGAAGACTGCAAGACTTGACAAGCGCTAGAATTACCGCAAAATCAGCTTAACGTCTCAGGCTGTTGAAAAGAAAAGTATACAGAAGGAGGGAAATGAAGACTGAGGATTTGTTAGATTACAATCAGTTTAACTTTAGAAAGGGAAAGGCACCAGAGGGAAAGTTCTGACGTAGCGGTTGATAATGGGAGCAAGACTCAAGAAAAATCAAGATGCGTCCATAGGATTCGTCGACCGGGAGAAAGGGTTCGAGAGGTGTCAAGATTCTGACAAAAATATGGGTGATATTGAAAGGTTTCTGTTGGATTCCTTTCGTGTTAATTTCTTAAATCTGTTCTCATTTACGGCATACATTCCACATCTAAATTTACTGTGGTGTTTCTGACTCTATCTGGGAGGAGAATGAGCAGTGGAACGTGTTACTTTTACACATAATCAAGAACGATCTGTCACACTACTACACTTAAAAACACAGTTTATATGTAATCCATGTCAGACAGTCTCATATGGAGCCTACATCTGCTTTCTTTTATATACTGTATATGATAAGATACTGTCATCCCTCTTCCCTTCTGTGTGAAAGGATGAATGAGCAAATGTATTTCTAGTTGCATGCTTGATGGTAGCAGACAAACCTGTCTGCTAGAGAACAGTAGGACCAACATCAGAATAGGTAGCTATGCCTTCTAAAAGCAAAGAGGTTTCCATTCTTAGTATGGTCCTGTCCATCCCTTGTCATGTTGGTATAGGAAGCTGCCTCTCTGGTCACTTCCGTTTGTATCTGAGAAGCACCCTCGGTAGGGGCCCACGGCAGTCAGTCCGCGGCGAGCGTCTGAAGTGGTAAGATCTCCGGCTAAGCGCGACTCCGCTAAGTCCGTAGGACAATGAATTTCTTAAGTTCCGCCTAACTGAAGATTTAATCTACTTTATTTCAGGTTTAGATCTAAAATATCTAATGCTATCTTAAATTACAACGCAGTGTAATTCGAGTGTGAAGTTCAGAATATCTGCCGGTAGTTGCTTAGTGTCTACTTTGTGAGTAAAGTGGAACCACGTGTTGATCAGTAACTCTAACTAAGATCATCAGTCTTAAATGCGAATGTCCATGAGATTATAATGTCTCGTCTTGACAATATTTTTCATTATAGCAACTTTTCTTTATGTTCAACCCACGTGGGGTGTACTTTGTGAGACCAGTACCACGTGCTTATACAATTGTTTGACCCATCAGGTTAATAGTAAGACGATAATAAACAGTTCAAGGTTTTTCTTTTGCAAACTGCATTTCGATGTAATTTATTTTCATTATCAAAATTATTGTGGAGTTACACTCTTTGTGTAAACCAAGTTGACCACGTGAAGCATGTGGTGTAATCATCAAAGTAGCCCTCAGCTATTCTTTTTGGAAAGATTTCACAGAGATTTAGTATGAATTTAGTATACCAGTGTGTGGTAATTTCATGACGGACAGGATTGCATTGCGAACGTAACTTCTTTGGGTGAAAATTGAATCGGTTGGTTGTAATTAATTTCCTCTTGCATACGTTTCAACGTTATTCGTGTGTTATTTTATGAATGCAGTGTTGTATGCAGTCTCCCAATCTTGGCTCCATATTTGATGTCTTCCGTAAGATTACAAACTCACATTTTTACAATCATAAATAAGGCACCACTTTAGTTATGAATCAAGTTTGATATGCTGCAATTTTAACAGAACAATGGTCAATGTTAAAGTAAATGTCCAAATATAAACTGATTTATTTCTTTTTCTTCAAATTCTCTCTCTCTCTCTCTCTCTCTCTCTCTCTCTCTCTCTCTCTCTCTCTCTATATATATATATATATATATATATATATATATATATATATATATATATATATATATATATGGTTATTACAAATGATTGAAGCGATTTCACAGCTCTACAATAACTTTATTATTTGAGATATTTTCACAATGCTTTGCACACACATACAAAAACTCAAAAAGTTTTTTTAGGCATTCACAAATGTTCGATATGTGCCCCTTTAGTGATTCGGCAGACATCAAGCCGATAATCAAGTTCCTCCCACACTCGGCGCAGCATGTCCCCATCAATGAGTTCGAAAACATCGTTGATGCGATCTCGCAGTTCTGGCACGTTTCTAGGTAGAGGAGGTTTAAACACTGAATCTTTCACATAACCCCACAGAAAGAAATCACATGGGGTTAAGTCGGGAGAGCGTGGAGGCCATGACATGAATTGCTGATCATGATCTCCACCACGACCGATCCGTCGGTTTTCCAATCTCCTGTATAAGAAATGCCGAACATCATGATGGAAGTGCGGTGGAGCACCATCCAGTTGAAAGATGAAGTCGGCGCTGTCGGTCTCCAGTTGTGGCATGAGCCGATTTTCCAGCATGTCCAGATACACGTGTCCTGTAACGTTTTTTTCGCAGAAGAAAAAGGGGCCGTAAACTTTGAACCGTGAGATTGCACAAAACACGTTAACTTTTGGTGAATTGCGAATTTGCTGCACGAATGCGTGAGGATTCTCTACCGCCCAGATTCGCACATTGTGTCTGTTCACTTCACCATTAAGAACAAATGTTGCTTCATCACTGAAAACAAGTTTCGCACTGAACACATCCTCTTCCATGAGCTGTTGCAACCGTGCCGAAAATTCAAAGCGTTTGACTTTGTCATCGGGTGTCAGGGCTTGTAGCAATTGTAAACGGTAAGGCTTCTGCTTTAGCTTTTTCCGTAAGATTTTCCAAACCGTCGGCTGTGGTACGTTTAGCTCCCTGCTTGCTTTATTCGTCGACTTCCGCGGGCTACGCGTGAAACTTGCCCGCAGGCGTTCAACTGTTTCTTCGCTCACTGCAGGCCGACCCGTTGATTTCCCCCTTACAGAGGCATCCAGAAGCTTTAAACTGCGCATACCATCGCCGAATGGAGTTAGCAGTTGGTGGATCTTTGTTGAACTTCGTCCTGAAGTGTCGTTGCACTATTATGACTGAATGATGTGAGTGCATTTGAAGCACGACATACGCTTTCTCGGCTCCTGTCGCCATTTTGTCTCACTGCGCTCTCGAGCGCTCTCGAGCGCTCTGGCGGCAGAAACCTGAAGTGCGGCTTCAGCCGAACAAAACTTTATGAGTTTTTCTACGTATCTGTAGTGTGTCGTGACCATATGTCAATGAATGGAGCTACAGTGAATTTATGAAATCGTTTCAATCATTTGTAATAGCCCTGTATATATATATGTATATATATATATATATCACCGGTTGTCGTAAGATGACTATTGAGAGATTATAATTAATGTTAGTCTGGTTGGGAATTTGGTAAGCTGGACTGGATACCTGGTGAAACAGTTGCTCATTAATGCAATGTTAACTTCCCCAGATAGCTCACAGCTTTTAACCCGCTTTTATTGTCTTGAATATCAGCACCGCTTTCAGAACCCCTTAGTGCATCAACATTACAATATATAGGGAAAGGCAGGTAGTATTCAATATGTGCAAGAACCAAGGGGAAATAATACGAGTGGGAGTCCAAGAACGGATTAAAATGGGTGTCAGACATGGATGGTGTCTTTCACACCCACTGTCCAGCCTATACATCGAAGAAGTAAATAAAAGAAACGTTCAAGAGTGGGATTAAAATTCAAGCTGGAAGGATATCAGTGATAAGATTCGCTGATGACATTGCTATCCCGAGTGAAAGAAAAGAAGAATTACAGGATCTGCTGAATGGAATGAATTGTCGAATGAGTACAAAACACGGATTGAGTAAAGTTTGGTAGAAGAGGAATTCATGCCGGCCCAGCCGCATCAGACCAGTCAGAAAACAGATGGCACAAAAGGAAGTCTCGAACCCGTTTTGATCATCAGATATTCTACCACTTTTTTCCTTTTTCTGGGGAGGGAGCAAAGGAACAGAGCGACATTATCTTCATCACTATGCGCCTTTTTTTCTTCTTCTTCTTTTATTTCCTTTTTTAATTCCGTAGTTTCACCGACTTTCATTCCCGCAATCTCTCGGTTCACAGGCACGTGCTTAACGGCCTTCTTTTTGTTTTTACAAAATCCCTTGCAAATGTGTTTCTCCCTTGAATTACCCATCAAACGTCACGTGTATGAAAATATGACAAGTACAGAAGAAACATATGTTTGAAAACAAGACAAACTCGATCCAGCGACCGACCGATTACGGAGGTCGATCGCCAACCACCATAACACCACCATTCCTTTTCTTCCAAAAACTTCATCGAACGAAGAAAACACAAAACTCTACCAAGGATCGAAAATGGACCAGGAGTTGTGGTAGTCTAATACCTAGATCGCTTCTTTTTAAACAAAACTAATGGGGTCACAGTAATGAACTGCGAAACAATATAAATGAAACGAGGCCGTGACCAGGAAGCCACAAGGACCGGCTAAATCTGCCGATACCTTGAAGACGAAATAGAAGGTTCAACATATTGGCAAACAAGTCGCAATACAGTGGGAGGCGCAAACACTTCCAGTATGCAGTGGCCGTACACTGGCAGAAAGCGAATGAGTCCGTATCGCCGTTCCAACTGCAATGAAATGGACGTAGCGTCCCAACAGCCAAGTAATAGTATTTGATTTTGCGTTTGGAAAGCAGGAACAGTCTGGACACAACAGGATATCAGCCGAAAAGGCGGTCTTCAGCCGATAGTGTTAGAAACGCTAATTGTCATTTAAGCGTTTGTCAGTTCGCTTCGCAACCATCGCTGGCAAATCCATGTTGTACGATGCCTATAGCGGGACAGCGTCAGCATTGATCTGTGACACTAAGTCCAATGCGAAATAGGCGCTGGTGGATAGCAATCTGTGGACCATCTGATACTACGTGAAAGCCACCACATCGGTAGAACAGGAAGTCTAAGATGAAACCACGCCGCTTTCCAGGATGTTTTTGGCGATGCCCTGCAAGAGTCGTCGTACAGTCAATACGTGCTCCTGGCATAAACAAAAATTTGGTTGTGAGATGCGGTCTCTGTAGATTGTTAGCCTCCAAGTGACTGACAGCAATATAAAATTTACCGATATGTTTTAACTGAAAATTCAATCGACCGATATCGACAGGCAGATAAACACTGCCCTGCCGCAGACAGTAAAATTACCGAGAAGTGAATGTGTGGATTGCGGAAGCGATAGTCAACCCAGTACTCTGAAAGAAATACCTACTCAGTTACGGGGGCGAATTACATTTTACATAGAAGCTTAAAAAAAAGCGAAAAAAAGACTAATTATACTGCAAATGACAGACAGCTGCACAAACATTGATACGTCTTATTCGCTGCAGTCATGGACTGTGCGGCTGCTCCCGGCGGAGGTTCGAGTCGTCCCTCGGGAATGGGTGTGTGTGTTTGTCCTTAGGATAATTTAAGTTAAGTAGTGTGTAAGCTTAGGGACTGATGACCTTGGCAGTTAAGTCACATAAGATTTCACACACATTTGAACATTTTTTTTTCTACGTCTTATAAAGAAAATAAACCCATTGACGATGGTGATACAGTACCGATACTTGTATTTGTGTTAAGGAAGAATATGTATTTGCTCAATTTAGAATAATATGACATAATACATGGATAGGAAGCCCATACGAAAATTTCGGCATATGACATGTGTACGATGTTCAGAATAGTGCTATAACAGAAAAAGGTAATGCATAGATCTTAGGAGGTAAATATTACTGCAGGAATCTACTTTCATATGTCATGAGAAAAAAGAAGTCCAGAAATGCTACGCTATCAACGGTCATGCATTCTATTTAGCGTTTTTTTGTGTGACTACCCCAGTATTTCCTGGTAGCATGTCAGCAGGTCACAAGGTAACTGAAGTGAGACAATGCATCCCACTGCAGAAGTACATAGCAGAGACGTTAATGAGTTCACTGAGAGACACCACGCTCCAGTTCCAAACGGTCTCACGGGACAATCCAGGGAAGTGCCGACCTCTCCCGCACGAGTCTTCGCGCTGCAAACATTCATTTCACTTGTCATAAAGTCGGAATGCAATAACAGTTCGTCCTCCCTTCAACCTCCGGAGGCTTCGAGCAAGGACAATAAGGCAGAGGATCGTCTTCCGGCGACCCCTTCTTCTCTCCCGGCACGAGGCAGGTACCTCCCCACTCCCCCTGTTCACCCCCCCCCCCCACTACCACTTGCTACCCCTTCCCCTTCCCCTCTTTCCGCTGCTGCTGTCCTTCCCTCACCTAGCGACCCAGTGAACAGAGACAGCCCCCGCCCTTCATTCTCTCTCTCTCTCTCTCTCTCTCTCTCTCTGCTGGGCCAGAGAGAGAGGAGGGTGCCGGAGGAAATTACACACCTGTCGGAACTGCAAAATACAAGACCGGATTGAGAGGAGTGGCGCCGACAGCGGCGAATCCGAGAACTCGCCGGAGCGCGAGCTGCTTTTATTTGCCGGCTCTCGCTCACAGGTGCGGTACGAAAGCGCGCAAGAGCGAGCGCCGTGTAGTCTTAGTGCTGATGACGAAACTGGAACTCTCCTACCTGTAAAAGTTCCCCGCTGCCTCCGAGAAGTAATAACGCGGACGAACTTTACTCGCGCCAAACACAGCCGCTGGTTCCATCACTCACTCACTTTACACGTTTCTAGCTAAGGGTGGAAACGTGTGATCATGAGCAGACCTTTACATGACGCAATGCCTAGGTTCTAAAAAGCTTTCACTTCTTGTTCCAAACTATTCTCCCCTCATAGAGTTTGTTTTTGCTCGTACTTGAAACTGTTGCACCATTTGCCAACTACGAGCGTTAATAAGAAATAAGAAACTCCCCGAAATAAGAATCATAAGAATCACGCCGAAAAAAAGTTACGTTGTTATCTTTTTGTGTGTTTGCAGGTGCAGAGGTGTACTTCTACAACTACATCCACACAAATACTCAGTAAATCACACTTAAGAGCCAGGCAGAGGGTTCATCGAACCACCTTCTCTATCACTCCACTCTCGAACAGCGCGCAGAAAAAATGAACACATATATCTCTCCGTGTGAGTCCTGATTTCCCTTATTTAATTATGCTGATCGTTTCCCCCAATGTAGGTCGGAGTCAAGAAAATATTGTCCCATTCAGCGTAGGAAGTTGGTGACTGAAATTTCGTGAGAAAATCCCGCCGCAACGAAAAACGCCTTTGTTTTCATGATATCCACCTCAAATCTTGTATCATGTCCGTGGCACTCTCCCCCTTATTAATCGATAATATAAAACGTACTGCAATATGCATGAAAATGATGTGAGCCGACGCGGCCAATTGAATCCACTTTTCCTGGAGTCCGAGGAAACTTCCTCGCAGATTAAAACTGTGTGCCCGACCGAGACTCGAACTCGGGACCTTTGCCTTTCACGGGCAAGTGCTCTACCATCTGAGATACCGAAGCACGACTCACGCCCGGTACTCACAGCTTTACTTCTGCCAGTATCTCGTCTCCTACCTTCCAAACTTTACAGAAGCTCTCCTGCGAACCTTGCAGAACTAGCACTCCTGAAAGAAAGGATACTGCGGAGACATGGCTTAGCCACAGCTTGGGGGAGGTTTCCCGCGAAAGGCAATGGTCCCGAGTTCGAGACTCGGTCGGGGACACAGTTAAAAAAAAAAAAAAATTGGTAGAGCACTTGTCCGCGAAAGGCAAAGGTCCCGAGTTCGAGTCTCGGTCGGGCACACAGTTTTAATCTGCCAGGAAGTTTCATATCAGCGCACACTCCGCTGCAGAGTGAAAGTCTCATTCTGGAGTACCAGGAAATGTCCCAAACACAGACCGTTTGAAGCGTTTCTCGCCTGGACAAAAGTCGGAGTAGTGCATGTTGTATTCAATCCCCATGATATTTCTGTGTTTCATCGTCAATGGGAAGGTCCAAGGGCTACAGTAAACCTGCAGTGGTGGATCGGAAAGTACTACTGGACTGCCAGGAAACTGTGTCCAAGCAGAAACCACATTTTCATTTTTTCAACATCCTTACGTGTTTCGACACTCCGTAATTTTCAAAGTTTACAAAATACAAAACAAAACTGGTAACAGAAGACAGGAAAATATAATAAATTTCAACATTGATAATAGAGATATTACAACGACAATAATATGGCTTCCTAGCTTACAGTATTATGTCAGTCATATAAAATCATTAGATAAATCTTATCATGTCAACATTCTCGATCACGAGACAACTGCAAATTACCACAAAGGGAAAATTTTTGGAAGCCATGTGGACTAAACCGCAGTTTTCATCGTAAACAAAGTATACAATATTTTCAGTCAACATGGAAATCACAATGTTTTTGACAAAAAGGTGTTACTTTACAGAACAATGTGTAACAGAATTTTTTTATCTAATACTTTGGAAGAACGCACTGATTGGCACTGGGGCCAACTGACTACAGTACAAAATATGCTGCTCTTCTATGAGTTTTCTGGATATACTCCAATTAATCGTAAATGGTATGGATCGGACACCGCGCAGCGGTACTCCAAAAGAGGTCGGAGAAACTAGTGCAAGCAGAATTTTTAGTACATCTGTTGCATCTTCTAAGTGTTCTGCCAATAAATCGCAGTCTTTGGTTCGCCTTCCCCACAACATTTCCTATGTGTTCTTTCCAATTTATGTTGTTTTTAATTTTAATTCCTGTGTAATTAGCTGAGTTTACTGTCTTTTGATTTCATATGACTTATTATGTAACAGAAGTAGTTTGGATTCCTTTTAGCACTCATGTGGGCGATCTCACACTTTTCTTTATTGAAAGTCAAACGAAATTTTCGCACCATACAGATATATTTTCTAAATCGTTCCGCAATTTGTTTTGCTCTTCTGATGACTATACTAGGCGATAAACGACAGCATCACTTGCAGACAACCTAAGATGGCTGCTCAGATTGTCACCTAAATCGTTTAAATAGATAAGGAACGGAAAGGGCCTATAATACTACGTTGCTCAAAAATGTGTGTGAATTCCTAAGGGACCAAACTGTGTCATTGGTCCCTGGACTTACGCACTACTGAAAGTAACTTACGCTAATAACAGCACACACACCCATGTCCGAAGGAGCACCCGAACCTCCAGCGGGAGGGGCCGTGCAATCCGTGACATGGCGCCTCTAACCACGCGGCTCCTCTGAGCGGCACACTACATGGCGAAGCGCTAGAAGTCACTCCGGATTTGCTCGATAAAGCTCCGCCAATGACTAGTAACTGTGACCTTCCTATTGTGACCTTTCTCACAGGAAATTACGAATCCAATCGCTTAACTGAGATGCCATTTGATTAGCACGCAATGTAATTACAAGACTTCTTGACGTACTATGTCAAAAGCGTTGAGGAAATCGATTTGAAATCACCTGTCCATAGCATTCAACACTTCGTTTGAGTATGGAACGATGTTTTCTAAATCCATATTGATCGTGTATCAATAGGCTGCTCTCTTCGTACATTTCTAGTACACATTGAAGTCTCCTCGCCCCAGTACTGTAGTGCGTCGCTAGAGAAATGTGACGTAGTGCATCTTAACCGGGATTTGTCAGCTTTATTTTGAGTCATACAGCAGCGTGCTACGGTAGTAAGGTGTGAGGATTTCAGTGCGAACTAGAAATGCCCACATCTAATGTACCAGCAAACACAAAAAAGTTAGATACGTAATTTTATTTTGTTATTGTTATTAAATATTATACGTATTCAGTAATTGTTCTTGATAATTTAAACTCGAAGTCTACTCCTCGCATTAGTGCTGCTGACGAAAGTGAAGTACAACCATTGTATCATGCTGTAAATGCTGGCGAATTCCCGTTAAAACGTGATCAAAACAAGAAATAACCCATCTGGAACAAGTTTTTGTTGCTAAGAAATTATTGTTTAAATAGATTTCTGGCATCTTTTTTGACCCAGAAGCGATAAAGACAGTAAATTCAGCTTTTTTAAAATAAATCTTTCTGTTTTAGATGCGCCACTTATTGGGAGTCCACCCGCCTACACCACCTCTGACATTTCGATAATGGAGGAGCTGCTCTATTAAAACACAGTAATAAAAATATATCATCCCAGTTAAATTACATGTTTATTTTTCAGATAATAAGAAAAAATTGTTCATAATTCATTTTTCTTTACACAGTATTGATAAGGCCCATAAAAGCAGATCGTCCAACAACAAAATTTCTTGTGACAGTGTTAATGTTTCTCTCTCGTTGATACGGAACAGAGTGCACTCAGTTACATAAAAGTTTCCCGAGTACCGTAACGCGTCATAATATAAACACAGAAAAAAAGAGAATTGCTATATTTGCTGAAGAAACTCTCACTACGGCTGATGTATTGCTCCAGTCAGTCATCTTTCCTGTTTACACGTTTTCATTCTTCTATGCAAACAGTATTTTCTAACTCACACCTCGTCACTGTTCGAGATGTTCACCCGTAATGTGGTGGAACAGCTGACTATCTCTAAAATCTTTTGAAGAAAACTATACTGTTAGTAGACGCAAGGAAGGCCACTGTAACCGTGGCCGAAACGTTGGTTTGTCTAGTACAGTTTTTTCCATTACGACAAGGTACAACACACAGAAAAGTTTTACATCAACAGCCTCTCGCCGCGGAAGCCTTCACAGTTATGCTGCACTAAATGTTCGCCAGGTTGAATCTGTCTTACCATGTATGTGTTGTTTAGTTCCAAGTTTTTTATAATATGACATAAGTGTTTTATCCATCGGCAAATACACGTTTTATAAATAAAAACAATTCTCTTTAGTGACAGCCACAGGTTCCAGATTTCATACAGTGTACTGTTCATCTCACAGTAGCAGTTACAACCTACATCCTGAATTACTTCGTGGACGTATTCCAGCCTCGGTCTTCATCTACAATTTTTCCTCTCAGCAGTATTCCATGATATAGTAACACATGTCCTATCATCTTGTCCCTGTCTCTGGTCAGTGTTTTCATATAAACCTTTCCTCGGCGATCCTGCAGGGAACCTCCTTATTCCTTACCTTATCAGTCCATCTAATTATCGCCATTTTTATTTAGAACACATCTCAATTTCTTCGATTGGCTTCTCTGTCTGTTTTCTCACAGTTCATGTATCACTACGAAACAATGCTATGCTCCAAACGTACACTCTCAGAAATTTCTTCCTCAAAATAGGCCAATGTTTGATACTAGCAGACTTCTTTTGGCCAAGAACGCCGTTTTTGCTATTGCAAGGCTGATTTTTATGTCGCCCTTGCGATAAGCGGGAATTCCGAGTTTGAGTCATGGTCCGGCGCAAATTTTCATTGTCGTCATTCCATTCTACAGCTTATGTTCGTCTTTATTCTCATTTGGTAATGCATTTGATATACTTCGACATTGTCGTCACCATCTCAAAAGGACTGGGATACTGTTTCGTTCACCGCCATTGGGTTGGGTGGGCTGTTCGCGGGAGGAGACCAAACAGCGAGGTCATCGGTCTCATCTGACTAGCGAAGGACTGGGAAGGAAGTCGGCCGTGCCCTTTCATCCTGGCGTATGCCTGGAGCGATTTAGGGAAATCACGAAAAACCCAAATCAGGATGGCCGGACGCGGGATTAAACCATCGTCCTCTCTAATGCGAGTCCAGTGTGCTAACCACCGCGCCACCTCGCTCGGTCACCTCCATTCCATAACCCTTTAACTACCACGGCACGTATGTGTCCAACTGTAGGTTTCCAGAGAACCAATTGAAATTTGTTGCACGTTACTGCTACGTATCAGTGTCCCACTGCTAAGAGGGGGCCTAGTAACGGTTAGCAGAATTCTTTTAATTACAGACTGTACGTGTCGATTGTGCCGTCCTCAGGTTGCATTGTTAACCCCGTTCTTAAGCCTACCATACTGTCTCGCCGAATTAGTTCGAACCCGCAAGGGAGCAACCCAGTTACAAAATTCGCAAAGTGGCTGCTTTCGCATCTTGTCGAACACATCGCGGCAACCATTTGCACTCATGAATTGACGCTTGCCATATCACAAACGAAGCCCAGATTGAGCACCTGCAGTGTGAGCTACAAACTTTGAGAGATGCACAGACCACTGATGTGTGTCTGTTTTCAGGATGTCCTGTATTTTTTTGTGCAGTCGTGTTCTGGAACACTGCAGGTAATTTTGAAAAATCCATTATGGCCTGCCCTCACCCCCCTCCCAACCCTCTTGGGATACGGAACGGCGGGAAATATTCTTTTCATATTGTTACTTCTAACTAAGACATGAATTAAAGTAACCACACATAGGTGCGATTGCAGGCTTTCTTGGCGTATTCCACTGATGAAATCCTCTTCGCTTGAAGATGACTGGTACGAAACTCATTGAAACCGAGAAAATAAGTATACATTCATGTTTTGAAATATATTGGTAGTCAAGGAGCTAAAGGAGTAAACTATTTAGGCCGTATATTCAAGCCGCGACAATGTAAACACTTCCAACAGTCACTTATTTCCCGCACTTAAAGCTATTTTGAAAACGGTCCTCTCGCTGTCCCCTACCTCCAAAATATTTCTTCACAGGATTTGTTTCTTATCTGTTTCAGGTTGCAATTTCATAATAACAGAAGTAATGTTCCTGAAACGACCGCCTTACGTATAGCAAAGTTAAGCCAGTGAACCCGGAACTACATACAGTGCTAGTGGAAACCCGTCTGGCGGTCGACATAACTGCTAACTACGACTGTCCTTCTGTTTACCACATGTGTCCTAGGTTAAACGTGTGCTGGTTCTGCGCTATAAATTACGTAAGGAAATGGCCTGCTGTACCGTAGCTGCGGACGTAAGCACGAGGTAGGACGGCCGGGTCCACTGGCATGACGTACGCGCTTTGGCGCACGTTGCCCCCGGCAAAGTGCCAGAATGCCAGCCGCGGTAGACCATGTGACTCAGACGCGAGGACATTGCCTGAGGGATCCACAACTGCATACACTCCTGTTCTTAATAAGACATTCTTTATGAGGTTGAAAGGTCTCTGTTGGATTCCTTTCATGTTAATTTTATTAAAACTGTTGTCATTTACGGCATACATTCCACTTCTAAATTTACTGTGGTGTTTCAGACTATCTCGGAGGAGACTGAGTAGTGGAACGTGTTACTTTTACACATAATCAAGAACGATCTGTCACACTACTACACTTAAAAACACAGTTTATATGTAATTCATGTCAGACAGTCTCATACGGAACCTACATGCGCTTTCTTTTATATAGTGTATATGATAAGATACCGTCATCCCCCTTCCCTTCTGTGTGAAAGGATGAATGAGCAAATGTATTTCTAGTTGCATTCTTGATGCTAGCAGACAAGCTTGTCTGCTAGAGAACAGTAGGACCAACGTCGGAACAGGTAGCTACGCTTTCTAAAAGCAAAGAGGTTTCCATTCTTGGTATGGTCCTGTCCGTCCCTTGTCATGTTGGTATAGGAAGCCGCCTCTTTGGTCACTTCCGATTTGTATCTGTGAAGCACCCTCGGAAGGGACCCCCGGCAGTCAGTCCGCGGCGAGCGTCTGAAGTGGTAAGATCTCCGGCTAAGCGTGTCTCTGCTAAGTCCGTAGGATTTCTTAAGTTCAGCCTAACTGAAAATTTAATCACCTTTATTTCAGGTTTAGATCTAAAATATGTTATCTTAAACTGCAACGCAGTGTAATTCGAGTGTGAAGTTCAGAATATCTTCCAGTAGTAGCTTTGTCACTACTTTGTGAGTAAAGTGGAACCACGTGTTGAGAATCCGTAACTAAGACCATCAATCTTAAATGCGAATGATCGTGAGATTATAACGTCTCGTCTAGACAATATTTTTCAATATAGCAACTTTTCTTTATGGTTCAAATGGTTCAAATGGCTCTGAGCACTATGGGACTCAACTGCTGAGGTCATTAGTCCCCTAGAACTTAGAACTAGTTAAACCTAACTAACCTAAAGACATCACAAACATCCATGCCCGAGGCAGGATTCGAACCTGCGACCGTAGCGGTCTTGCGGTTCCAGACTGCAGCGCCTTTAACCGCACGGCCACTTCGGCCGGCTTTACTTTATGTTTAACCCACGTGGGGTGTACTTTGTGAGACCAGTACCACGTGCTTATACAATTGTTTGACCCATCAGGTTAATAGTAAGACGATAGTAACAAGTTCGAGGTTTTTCTTTTGTAAATTGCGTTTCGATGTAATTTATTTTCATTATCAAAATTATTGTGGAGTTACACTCTTTGTGTAAAACAAGTTGATTACGTGAAGCATGTGGCGTAATCATCAAAGTAGTCCTCAGCTATTCTTTTCTAGAAGATTTCACTGAGAGTTAGTATGAATTTAGTATACCAGTGAGTGGTAATTGCATGACGGACAGGATTACGCTACGAATGTAACTTCTTTGGAGGAAAATTGAATCGGTTGGTTGTGGTTAATTTCCTCTTGCATATGTTTCAACGTTTCTGGTGTGTTATTTTATGAATGCAGTGTTGTATGTAGTCTCCCAATCTTGGCTCCATATTTGACGTGTTCCTTAAGATTACAAACTCACATTTTCACAATCCTAAATAAGGCACCAGTTTAGTTATGAATGCTGAAATTTTAACGGAACTATGATCAATGTTAAAATAAATGTCCAAATATAAACTGATTTTTTTCTTTTTATTTAAATTGTCCTTTTGTATATATATCACCGGTTGTCGTAAGATGACTATTAAAAGATCATAATTAATGTTAGTCTGGTTGGGAATTTGGTAAGCTAGACTGGATACCTGGTGAAACATTTGCTCAGTAATGCAAGGTTAACTTCCCCAGATAGCTCACAGCTTGTAACCCGCTTTTATTGTCTTGTATATCAGCACCGCTTTCAGAACAAATTAATGCATCAACATTACAAGGTATAAAAGTCTCTTTCTTTTTGACACGTCTGCATTATCTGATGGTCTTCCTCCATCACGTTAATTTCAGTTTCCAACTATGCTCGTGCTAATCAACGAAGTCTCGGTCCAGCAGCTGGATAATGTCTACATCCTGCTACGATACTTCGGCTGACAATCGTTCACCATCTGCAGGTGAGCTTACACCGGAAACTGCTGATGCAAGTCGCTGACTTGATGCCGAAAATTGGCTCGGTGGTGCACTCGCATAGATTTTCTCTGCATGACAGCCCCCTGACGAATTTAACTCCGTCTATGCAATACAGTGGTATACATTAACCTCACAAAAGTCTAACATAGCGATACGGACATATATTGATGGCGGTAGTATCGCGTGCAGAAGATATAAAAGTGGAGTGTATCGGCGGGTCTATCATCTGTACAGATGTAGTTCACATGAAAAGTCTCCGACGTGATTATGACCTCACTACGGAAATTAGCAGACTCTGAACGCGGAAATATAGTTGGAGCTAGACGCATGGGACATTCCAAGTCAGAAAACTTTAGGGAATTCAACATTCCGAGGTCCACAGCATAAAGAACGTGACGAGAAAACCAAATTTCAGGCATTACCTCTCACCACGGACAACACAGTGGCCGACGGCCCTCATTTAACAATCAAATGGTTCAAATGGCCTTGAGCACTGTGGGACGTAACATCAGAGGTCATCAGTCCTCTAAACTTAGAACAAACCTAACTAACTTAAGGACATCACACACATCCATGCCCGAGGCAGGATTCGAACCTGCTACCGTAGCAGCAGCGCGGTTCCAGGCTGAAGCACCTAGAACCGCTCTGCCACAACGGCCGGCACTTAATGATCAAGAGCAGAGGTGTTTGTGTAGAGTTGTCAGTGCTAACAGACAAACAGCACTACATGAAATAACGGCAGAAATCAACGTGGGACTTATCCATTAGGGCACGCGGCGAAACATAGTGTTAATGAGTTATGACACCAGAAGATCGAAGCGAGTGTCTTTACTAGCAGCACGGTATTTCATGCAGCTCCTCTCCTGGGCTCGTGACCGTATCAGTTGGACTCTATAAGACAGAAAAACCGTGGCCTGTTCAGACGAGCCCCGATTTCAGATGGTAAGAGCTGATGGTAGGGTTCGAGTGTGGTCCAGATCCAAGTTGTCAACAAGGCACTGTGGAAGCTGGCAGTGGCTCCATAATGGCAAGGTCTGCGTTTACGCCGAACGGCCCAGGTCCTCTGGTCCAACTAAACCGATCACTGCTCAGGAATGGTTATGCCCGGTTACTTAGAGAGATATTCATGGAATTCATGTTCCCAACAACGATGTCATGTCACCGATCCCGAACTGTTCTCGATACTTTTGAAGAACATTCTGGACAATTTGCGCGAATAATTTGCCCATCCAGATCACCTGACATAAATTCTGTCGAACATTTATGGGACATAATCGAGAGGCTAGTTCGTGCACAAAATGCTGCACTGGCAACACTTCCGTAAGTATGGGAGGCTATGGTGGCAGATTGGCTCAATATTTCTCTAGGGGACTTCTGCGATCCAGCAGAGTTCAAAATCAGTTATGAAATTAGTAAAATTAATTGTTGCTTTGCGGTTCATGAGGGTAAAAATTTTGTTTTCTCAAGATGTCAGGGAAAACACCGGTTCCCAAGTCGTATCAAATAGATAGCCACCTCAATATCAGTAACATGTTCCATAAAATTCATTTCGAGAGACATCTATGTATTGAACCCCAGGATGATCTCGTCGTGCCCAACACTTTCGTGGAAAAATAATTCATGTCCAGTGTTCGGCTATGGCTGACTCACTGGGCTGCAAAAGCGAGCGTGCCGATTGTTTCACGCGCCTCAACAAAATGTGCGTGTGGTTTGACCAATGCAAATAGAATAGTTTTCTCTTTTCAAACACGCTGTCAGGTATTTGGCGCCGTTGAAACGTCCCCTTAGAAAATTTTGAAAATGACTGTGCAGGTAAACTTCTACGTTATTTGATTTTCAAAAAGCTGAGCAAAACTGAACGTACTCAGACTTCTCTCTTTACTTATTCTGATCATCACTAAACTGACACACAATATTTTTAGCGCAAAGCAATATGATTTTCAATAAGCCCCACAAAAGAATGGCCCTGACTAACAATAACCTATACCTTTCATGAATCACTTACCTCACAAAAATCTCCGTTACTCGAACTACTGCCATACAGCGAGCGCCAATACTGCCAGCCAAATAAAAGATTCTAAGTACTGAAAGCACTAACTACTGATAGGCATAGTTAGCAAATGAAAGATTTTGATAGAGAACAAAAAATGGGTCAAATGGCTCTGAGTACTAGGGGACTTAACATCTGAGGTCATCAGTCCCCTAGAACTTAGAACTACTTAAACCTAACTAACCTAAGGACATCACACACATCGATGCCCGAGGCAGTATTCGAACCTGCGACCGTAGCGGTCGCGCGGTTCCAGACTGTAGCACCTAGAACCACTCTGCCACACCGGTCGGCTATTGAGAAATAGAGAACAAACAATGTATTTACCTTAATAATATTCAAAAGTCATCATATATATATATCGGTGGAAAGAGAGATGCCAGAGTTTTGGGAGGTCATTAAAAGAGGACGATCTGGACGTGAGTCCGCCAGAAAAAGGAAATTTGGAAAGATGGAGGTCACGAATTGACGATTTTTGAACGTTATTAAGGTAAATACATCGTTTGTTCTCTATGAAAATCTTTCATTGGCTACCTATGCCTCTCAGTAGTTAGTGCCTTCAGTAGTTAGAACCTTTTATTTAGCTGGCAGTATTGGTGCTCGCTGTATTGCAGTAGTCCGAGTAACGAAGATTGTTGTGAGGTAAGTGAATCACGAAAGGTATAGGTTATTGCTACTCAGGACCATTCTTTTGTAGGGATTATTGAAAGTGCGATTGTGTTGCGCTAAAAATATTGTGTGTCAGTTTAGTGATAATCAGAATAAGTAAAGAGAGAAATGTCTGAGTACGTTCAGTTTTGCTCAGCTGTTTGAAAATCTAATACCAAGAAGCTTACCAGCACAGTCATTTGTAATTTTTCAAAGGGGACGTTTCAACGTTTGTTACTACTTACGTGTATGAAAGTGGGTATTCTCAATTGTTGTGCATTAATACTCGTAATAAATACAGAAACAGACTTAATATTGACGAAAACTTGAGATGTAATCTGAGGCCATTTGACCCAGACTATGAAGCTGTGAAACATAAAGATGTTCATTCATCAGAATCTACATTTGAAAATTCAGTAATTAATGATTTTCAGGTCTGATCTAGCGTCAAAGTTTGATTTTACCCTGAATCGTCTTGATTTCTGGAATCTACTTTACTGTACCCTATGTTCAGTTTATTACTCTGTCGCACATATAGTAAAAGCTTAATAAATGTAAAAGCTTAATAAATAATTTAAATATCATTCCTCTAATCATGAACGACTCTATGAAACAGTGTTTCCAAGAAACTTTAGGTGCACCTTTTAGCTACATCTCTACGTAGTCGCCGCTCTGATATAGACATTTGTCATTGCGTTGTACAAACTTTCCAATACCCTGGTCATAGAAGGCAGACGCCTGTGCTTTCCGGTACTTCGTTGTGCTGGTTTGCAATTTATTGTCTGTGCCAAAATGTTGTGTCCATAGCAAGAGGTCCAAGTGAGCAGAGTTGAAACTCAGGGGGAACCAATTACGGTTTGTAATGTGGGTAGTCAAAGACTTCTATCGAAAACGCGGCAAGGGCGTCCTTTCTACCCCTCCTGTGAGTTTCGAGAATTTTCATGAAGAAGGGAATGCATGACAGTTCCGGTATGTGAAATTGCATATATCAGCCGAATTCGCTCAGCGGGCACCCACGCCTAACGTGAGATATTATTGTTCTAGCCATCTTTACGTTCTCAGCGTGTGCTCATAACTGAAAAGAGCGGCGTGACGTGATCGACATGGGTACTACAGACACTGCCGAACATATCTGCACAAACCTTCACTGCCGTTTCTATTTCACGATTTATCGCACTTTACCTTGCGAATAGCCCTCGTAATAGTTGATAGGCACGAGGGAAAAATCATATGTGTTTTGTCAGCACCGAGGAAGATGGCGAAAATTATTTACCCCGTACCTTTCTTCAGCGCTGCGGCAGTGGTCTCTCAACCTTTCGCATCTGCCCTCCTCCCCCCCCCCCCCCACCTCCCCCATACTCCACAAACACCTCACTGCTAAAAAATGAACAAACTATAGTGATAAGTCAAAATTTCTGAAACTGTCAAGTAGTATGAAGTGAAAAAAATTCTGGGAATCTCCACATTAGAGAGACCCTTGTGAAAAATTGACCAACATCAGAATTTGCTAAAAACGTTTGATTCGTTGAGTTATAGAGACTTTAGCCTATATGCTTGACTTCCTTGCACAATACTTCACACCTGATAGTCATCTGCGAATCTCTGCACCACAACCCGGTCCTCCAGCTACAAGCTTCAATGCGTTGTGTAGGTCACCTATGCACTGTTACATAGGTGAGAGAATCTCGGAGGAGTTTATTTGTCCACAGCGAGGAGACGTAAGGAACGGGCAGCGGATGTAGTGGAAAATGATATCGCGCGCTTAACAGGGTAACTAATTGGTACGATCTCGAAGTGTGAGTTTTGGTAAGATCGCTTCAATGACAACCAAATGTAAATAAACGGTATGTTTTTCATTTCCTGGTCTCAGCAAGCAACAGAAGCCTACGTTGTGGAACACAGTAGCGGACATTACCTCGTCTGTGGCGCAGCGCATTCCTTGTCAACGCCAGCAAACTACCGGCGAAACGTGGAACCACTTGAAGGAGCTGCGGCTGCGGGGGATGACAGCATGTCTGGAATAGTTGGCCAAGAATTTTCGGCGTAACTCTGCCAGCTTAACGCTAGTTAGCGCCCTTTAGAGTCAGATGCTGTTGGCGAAGTGAGTGACGTCACTGGCGCCAAGGTCGCAGCTGCTGACGTCGATTTCATCGTGAACATCTCTAATATGATGTGACCTACGGAGAGCAGTTGCTGAACTGTTCATCAATCGTTCATTTAATTAACCAATGAAAGGCCACCCCAAGTCCCAATACACTGACGGAGAGAAAATCTTAACACCAAGCAACAACGAATGTAGAGCAATGAAATTTCGGAAATAAATTTGCCTACGTAAAATATTTAGGCAATTAACGTTGCAAGATCACAGGTTAAAGTGGGTGCGAAAAAAGAAGCTGTTGCAAATGTAAAATTCTGGCACATTAATAACCGATGTAACCGTCAGATGTTGAATGTAGGCATACAAAAGGGCATGCATTCTGTCCTACAAGTGCCGGCCGGAGTGGCCGTACGGTTCTAGGCACTACAGTCTGGAACCGAGCGACCGCTACGGTCGCAGGTTCGAATCCTGCCTCCGGCATGGATGTGTGTGATGTCCTTAGGTTAGTTAGGTTTAATTGGTTCTAAGTTCTAGGCGACTGATGACCTCAGAAATTAAGTCGCATAGTGCTCAGAGCCATTTGAACCATTTTTTGTCCTACAAGTGCCGGATGTCAAAGTGTGGGATGGAGTTCGACGTCTGCAGCACTTTGTCGGTCAACACAGGAACGTTTAACGCTGGCTGTGGATGAAGCTGGAGTTGTTAAGTGATGATATCACATCCGCGCTCGATTGGAAACAGATCTCGTGATCGAGCAGACCAAGGCAACATGTCGACAGTCTGTAGAGCATGTTTTTTGCAACATCGGTATGTGGGCGAGCGTTATCCTGTTGGAAAACACCCCCTGGAATGCTGTTCACACCGAGCGAGGTGGCGCAGTGGTTAGCACACTGGACTCGCATTGGGAGGACGTCCCTAAATCGCTTCAGGCAAATGCTGGGATGCTTCCGTTGTCAGTGCACAGTCGACTTCCTTCTCCAGTCTTTCCTAATCCTGTGGGACCGATCACCTCGCTGTTTGGTCTCTTCCCCGAAATCAATCAAACAACCAATATCTGTTCATGAAATGTAAGCACAACAGGTCGAATCACCAGACTCAAGTACAAATTTGTAGTCATGATGCGTGGGATAACCACAAGAGTGCTCCTTCTGTCATTCGAAATCGCACGGCAGCACATAACACTAGCTGCAGGTCCAGTTTGTCTCGCAAGCAGCAAAATGTTCAAATATGTGTCAAATCCGTTGGGACGTAACTGCTAAGGTCATCAGTCCCTTACACACTTGTTAACTTACATT
Organism: Schistocerca serialis cubense; assembly: GCF_023864345.2. Classification (NCBI taxonomy): domain Eukaryota; kingdom Metazoa; phylum Arthropoda; class Insecta; order Orthoptera; family Acrididae; genus Schistocerca; species Schistocerca serialis. Next base: position 999,495,043 of record NC_064639.1, read on the forward strand.
ATCCTAAGGACAAACAAACACACCCATGCGCTAGGGAGGACTCGAACCTCCGCCGGGACCTCGCAAGCAGCCAGGTTGGTTGCAGGATCTTAGTTGGCCTCCTCCTAACCAGCAAACCACGGTCACTGGCACAAAGCTGAATCAGAAAACACAAAAAACCTCTATCCTGCCCTTAATGAGCTCTCGCTTCACACCACTGTGATTCGGAGTCAGTGGAATACAACCCAGAGGGCGTGTGGCTCGGAGCTGTCCTTGAAGTAACCGACGGTCCATTTTAGCACGGGTAATGTACCACGAAGCAAACACCGTCCGCACTGGTGGAATGTTACATAATACCACGTACTTAAATGTTTGTGACTATTACAGCGCCATCTATCACAATGCGAAAAAAGTGGTCCAACTAAAACATTCATATTTCTTTACGTACTACGCGAATATGTAATAAAAATGGGGGTTTCTATTTTTTAAAAATACAGATGATATTCGTTTAACCTATGGCAGCGCCATCTCGCGGGTCAACCATAGCGCCATCTGATGTTCCCCTTCAAGCTAGACGAGTTTCGGTCTTTGTAGTTTTTTTTGTTTGAAGCTTATTTCGTGAGATATTTGGCCCGCTCATGATCAATGGACCACCTTGTATACGCGAATCTGTATACACAACTGTTCTCCGCAAACCAACTTACGGTGTACGCGCTGAGAACTACCACTTATCCTCTTTTCCTTGGTGTAGAATTGTGCGCGGGAAGAACAACTGTTTGTAAAGCCTTGGTCAGCTGCTTTAGTCTTACCGATGATAACATGTTCATTAAAATAGTCTGTAGAGAAAAGAAAGGGGAGTGAGAATAGTCTCGTAACAGTTTCTCCGCCGTACCTACTCGTGACATGTGGTGCGAGGAGAGAACTGAGTGATGCATCTGAGATTTCTTTCCAGTCGAAGCAGGAGTTGGTGTGAAGAGCTTGTTTCTTCTAAAATGCTGCTTCTAAGAAATTATATGTATGCGTAGGAAGGCCGAATTTTCCGGTTTGAATAATATACGACGCTCAAAGTTGATAAATCCAATCTGGCTGGGGAGCGCCTGAAACTTGGGCTGCAACTTCGAGGCTTGTGGTTTACGTAGGAGACTGTGCACCCGATGAAGGGGATTAAAGCGCACGCTCAGAGTTTCGATTACCTGCAAACTGTGCCAGTAATCACTCTAGCAACTTGTAGCTACACGCTGCCATAGATGTCGGTTCACCTGCGCACCACCTGATTTTCAGAATATCGATTGAGAACACAATGCGTCTTGGCCAATTTAATACACGATTTACTTGATACCATGCCGTCATAAATCTCCCAGATAATTACATTCTTCGGTAACATTTTTAGATAATACACGTCTCTCTCTCTCAATAGTAACTCCGCCTTTATCGATAAACTGCCGCTAAGGTCTAAATGGCCTTAGGACTCAACGGTTAAAGCGAATTGTGAGGAGCATTTGCAAGAATATGGAGAGACACTTCGAGCCGATCCATGGATCACGGCGCAAACTTATAACTTCTTCGGTTGTAGACAAGTCAATCGAATTTAGTGTATAGCGAACGATAAAGTTTTAATGCAGCGATAGTAACGAAAATATTTACATGCATGAAGTATAAACATAACTCCGGAGAACAGCGTCAGAATGGGATCCAAATTTTGTAACGATGAACTAGAAAGAAACTATTGGAATAATGTGTTTGAGACTAGTTCAGACGAATGTGTATGGAAATGAAGATGTTCTCTTATGTGTGCCTCACAAATTGACAGACAAAAGACAACACGTATGAATCGACAAACGTTTTCGTTAACACACGCGACCGTGATATATCTTTCTCCACATGGCATAATTCTTTACTTTACCAATTCTCTTCTGAGCAGACTGAGCACCCATTATGGGCAATAGTGTACGAATCGGGATGTGACTAAAGACGTATCACGCCACTGATTACATCTTATAGAAGAGTTTACTGACAGTCTTCAGCATCTTTGTAAACGTTGCAAGGACTAAATGGAGGTCACTGTGAAATATTTGGAGCTAAATAATTGATGTGTAATTTCTAATTCCGTAAGTAATGCACTACGTTGACAGTCCTACACACACATTCACTGCAGAAAGAGATTATCAGATCACAGCGGAGTGGACCTATTCTGCGATTTCATTGAAGATTAATACAGTTTCCCAGATCAGATATTGAACCCGGAGACTTGTCTAGGCAGAATGCTGATTGTTTTCAGAAATAGTCTTTCACACTGCTGAGTGGTGAAAGGTCCTGAGGTCGATCATAGATTCAGCAACAGTTTTAATCCGCCAGGATGCTTCAAATTTCCTGCAGTTATGGTAACATGTACTTTAAGGTAGGTAACCATGTTACATCATGCCCACCCAGGGCTTATAATGTTCAGCTGAGTTGCCTTTCTTAAGGGGTACAAAATATTTTCAAACATCTCTCTGTTTCTTTCTCATTTGACTCAGACGCTCATACCAATACTTTGATATCCCTTCAGTGGTTTGTGTAGTGCTTTTGTCGTATGTTCACAAACATGATGTCAGTGATTGTGGTGAATCCACTTAACGGCGGAGTGTGTGTTTGCTGTTGGTGGTGAATACTAAGAAAGCCGAAACCTGCGACCAGCACTTCACTTAAATCTCACTATGAGCACCAAGGGGCTCCCCGATTTTGACGTCCTTAGATAGGGAAAAGATCGCCGTACATTCTACACTCTTCCATGAACGTGTCACGGAACATTACTGAGTAACTTGTGTTGTAATTTTAGCTGGATATCACATGATATACAGATCAGTTCTGGCGATGAATATTTATTTCTCGATTTGGATTGAAACCTCTAAGGTAAGGAGTGGGAGGCGTTTAGTTGGTGACATAAGCTGTGGAAACTTAAAATTAATTTTCTGAGTAGTAAAGGACTTCCAGATACTCTGGACCTGGACGAGAACATCGTTTCACAACAGACATACCTCTACCAAATTTTACCCGCTAATAATAGCTAGGCATAAACTATTAGGAAGCCGGCGTCCTTTGATCGTCGTTTGTTGTTTTGAAGTTCCAACAGCATGTTAGCTAGTCTTTCAAACGCCACACGTCTCTACGAGCCGTATGATGCTCTTGAGCACCCATGTTTACCCACGTTTCACCTTGGTTCCTTAAATGTTTCCTGTGTCTTTAGGAATGAACTCTACTATGAACGGGGCTGGCGCAAAGATTTTAGAGCGATCCTTGCAGATTTTCGATGTGGTAGTCGACGGTTAAGAAAAATAAGTTTCGAAACTTGTGGAGCTAAGTGATGTTTTTAACGTAAGATTTTCGTTAATGTGTATTCCACGTTGCACCACTGACAGAATAAAGGAAATATTTTCTTCATGTTGTTTGCAAGGGATTGTAGTGTTTTGCTCACTGTGGACCCCCCCCCCCCCCCTCCAAAAAAAAATAAATAAATAAATAAAATAAAATAAAATCTGATTATAAAGCAAACACTGCCAGAAGAGCTTCGACCTCAAGACGGTTACTCAATGCGTAGTTTCGGAACACCGTGTAACACTCACAACGAGTGCCTTTGAGCATAATTAACAGTTCACAAACAGGCGATTCCAAAGTAAAAGATAAAAATTGAGAAATAATCTCAAGGAATTTCACATCCAGAAACATAACGAAACTGCCAGACATGTACTTTACTCACACTTTGGGAGTTCATTTAGGAACTTGTAAGGGATCCGTGATCCCACGAACATAGATGCTAGTATCTGACGCCCAGGTCGATAGTAGGCAGGAGTCGACTGTCGAGTGCTGCAGGAGGCAGTGAGGTGAGTGCTGAGTGCGCAGTAGCACTGGAGTGTGTCGAGTGACAAGTAGTGCTGGAGAGACAGGCAAGAATGGTGGTGGAGTGAGTTGTAAACGGTAAAAAAATTTCACCGGAGTATGACGAGTGAGCACGGCCCCCTGGGGTTGACCCTCACTAATACCGATTCGCGAGTGATATGAAACCGAAAGTGACAATTGCCGGATTACGTGTTTCGCGTCAACCGCGTCGGCCAGCAACAACCATGGATTGCATTGAGGATAGTTTTGAATGTTAACCATCATCATTGCGTGTGACGAATTACTGAAAATCAGCAACCAATAAAAAGATATAACCGTAATTAGACGTGTAAGGCGAAGGTAGTAACCACCTCAGAATTTGTGTGTTAGTAGGAAGTCTATATCACTTTGTACATCGCAACGTTTGTGGTCTTTTTTTTTTTTGTCATCAGTCTACTGACTGGTTTGATGCGGCCCGCCACGAATTCCTTTCCTGTGCTAACCTCTTTATCTCAGAGTAGCACTTGCAACCTACGTCCTCAATTATTTGCTTGACGTATTCCAATCTCTGTCTTCCTCTACAGTTTTTGCCCTCTACAGCTCCCTCTAGTACCATGGAAGTCATTCCCTCATGTCTTAGCAGATGTCCTATCATCCTGTCCCTTCTCCTTATCAGTGTTTTTCGCATATTCCTTTCCTCTCCGATTCTGCGTAGAACCTCCTCATTCCTTACCTTATCAGTCCACCTAATTTTCAACATTCGTCTGTAGCACCACTTCTCAAATGCTTCAATTCTCTTCTGTTCCGGTTTTCCCACAGTCCATGTTTCACTACCATACAATGCTGTACTCCAGACATACATCCTCAGAAATTTCTTCCTCAAATTAAGGCCGGTATTTGATATTAGTAGACTTCTCTTGGCCAGAAATGCCTTTTTTGCCACAGCGAGTCTGCTTTTGGTGTCCTCCTTGCTCCGTCCGTCATTGGTTATTTTACTGCCTAGGTAGCAGAATTCCTTAACTTCATTGAATTCGTGACCATCAATCCTGATGTTAAGTTTCTCGCTGTTCTCATTTCTACTACTTCTCATTACCTTCGTCTTTCTCCGATTTACTCTCAAACCATAGTGTGTACTCATTAGACTGTTCATTCCGTTCAGCAGATCATTTAATTCTTCTTCACTTTCACTCAGGATAGCAATGTCATCAGCGAATCGTATCATTGATATCCTTTCACCTTGTACTTTAATTCCACTCCTGAACCTTTCTTTTATTTCCATCATTGCTTCCTCAATGTACAGATTGAAGAGTAGGGGCGAAAGGCTACAGCCTTGTCTTACACCCTTCTTAATACGAGCACTTCGTTCTTGATCGTCCACTCTTATTATTCCCTCTTGGTTGTTGTACATATTATATATGACCCGTCTCTCCCTATAGCTTACCCCTACTTTTTTCAGAATCTCGAACAGCTAGCACCATTTTATATTGTCGAACGCTTTTTCCAGGTCGACAAATCCCATGAAAGTGTCTTGATTTTTCTTTAGCCTTGCTTCCATTATTAGCCGTAACGTCAGAATTGCCTCTCTCGTTCCTTTACTTTTCCTAAAGCCAAACTGATCATCACCTAGCACATTCTCAATTTTCTTTTCCATTCTTCTGTATATTATTCTTGTAAGCAGCTTCGATGCATGAGCTGTTAAGCTGATTGTGCGATAATTCTCGCACTTGTCAGCTCTTGCCGCCTTCGGAATTGTGTAGATGATGCTTTTCCGAAAGTCAGATGGTATATCGCCAGACTCATATATTCTACACACCAACGTGAATAGTCGTTTTGTTGCCACTTCCCCCAATGATTTTAGAAATTCTGATGGAATGTTATCTATCCCTTCTGCCTTATTTGACCGAAAGTCCTCCAAAGCTCTTTTAAATTCCGATTGTAATACTGGATCCCCTATCTCTTCTAAATCGACTCCTGTTTTTTCTTCTATCACCTATCTGCTCTCTCCTCTGCATTTAACAGTGGAATTCCCGTTGCACTCGTAATGTTACCACCGTTGCTTTTAATGTCACCAAAGGTTGTTTTGACTTTCCTGTATGCTGAGTCTGTCTTTCCGACAATCATATATTTTTGTGGTCCTTAATAATAGACAAACTTTGAATTATTCCACTATTCAGTCTCAAAACAGCCGAACTCGGTTGAAATACCCCCGAAACCACAGCAGAAAAGCCGATAGCCTTTCATCCATTAAGCACACGGTCATATATCATAATAATTAACTGTTTGGCGGCTTCGGCAAATTACACAAAATCCAGTAAAGGAATTAAACGGGGGTGTTTCAAACTCTAGCTTCACGGTTCTTCGCAGCGTTTTCTCTCCCTGACTGTGCTGAAATGCCAGAAGGGGCGGTGTAAATTGGTAGAGTGCAGGTAGTGCAAGATCGCGAGTCTCATACACTGACTCTCCTCATAGAAATAGTGCACGATAGTTATACATCGTCCCCGTACCGCGCGTAGTCGTCGAAGTCATCCTCACTTCGGGCGCAAGAACGGTAGCGTCGTATCGCACTGCCGATTTCTGCAGAGCAAGGGCGCTAAATTTGCCGGTTCACTTGATCCAGCAGCAAGAACGGTGACCCGCAGGACCGCAACAGCAGCAATAGCACGATAGACGGTATCTTGCGCCCGCCTCCGGGGCTAATATCGAGACGGCGGCCTCCTGCTGGCAGCAGTGCGATCCCACGAGTGTGCTGCCGTTTGCGCGGAACGGAGCCCAGCAGGTGGTATGCGGTGAGCGTCGGAGGTCTGGAGCCCGCCAGTGTAACGTGCTCGCGGCCACCGCAGACTGTGGGGATCCGAACGCCCAATCATCTCGCCTCACCCTATCCTTGAATTACGTGACCGGCTTCCGGTCTGCTCCCTCCAGCATCCGACCAGGGCTCGATACAGTCGGCAGCCGCGCCAAGAATTCGCAAGACGGTGTTTGCGCAATGCCAGGTCCGACAGCAAAAGTAAAGGTACACCGAAGGCTGTTTTCTGGGCTTTAGTAAGCGTGATAAGCATTGCGGGTACGTTTGTTAGAAGCGGCGTCATAAGGAGGCAGTTTTCTCACAGATCATATACACTATGTGACCAAAAGTATCCTGGCACTCCCGAAAACATACGTTTTTCATATTAGGTGTATTGTGCTGCCACCTACTGCCAGGTACTCCATATCAGCGACCGCAGTCGTCGTTAGACATCGTGAGAGAGCAGAATGGAGCGTTCCACGGAACTCGCGGACTTCGAACGTTTTCACGTGATTGGGTGTCACTTGTGTCATACGTCTGTATACGAGACTTCCACACTCCTAAACATTCCTAGGTCCACTGTTTCCATTGTACCAGTGAAGTGGAAACGCGAAGGGACAGGTACAGAACAAAAGCGTACAGGCCGGCCTAGTCTGTTGACTGACAGAGACCGGCGACAGTTGAAGAGGGTCGTTACGTGTAATAGGGAGACATCTATGCAGCCCATCACACAGAAATTCTAAACTGAATCAGGATCCACTGCAAGTACTATGACAGTTAGGTGGGAGGTGACAAAACTTGGATTTCATGGTCGAGCGGCTGCTCGTAAGCCACACCTCACGCCGATAAAAGCCAAAGGACGCCTCGCTTTTGTAAGGAGCGCAAACGCTGGACGATTGAACAGTGAAAAAAAGTTTTGTGGAGTGGCGAATCACGGTACACAACGTGGCGATCCGATGGCAGGGTGTGGGTTTGGCGAATGCCCGGTGAACATCTGCCAGTGTGTGTAGTGCCAACAGTAAAGTTCAGGGGCGGTGGTGTTATGGTGTGGTCGTGTTTTTCATGGAGGGGGCTTGCACCCCTTGTTGTTTTGCGTGGTACTATCACAGCACAGGCCTACACTGATGTTTTAAGCACCTTCTTTCTTCTAGTGTTGAAGAGCATGTGGGGATCGCGATTGCTTCTTTCAACACGATCGAGCACCAGTTCATAATCCACGGCCAGTGGCGGAGTGGTTGCACGACAATAACATCCCTGTAGCGGACTGGCCTGCACAGAGCCGCCTCTTGAATCCTATAGAACACCTTTGGGATGTTTTGGAGCGCCGACTTCGTGCCAGGCCTCACAGACCGACATCGATACCTCTCCTCAGTGCTGCACTCAGTGAAGAATTGGGTGCCATTCCTCAAGAAACCTTCCACCACCTGACTGAACGTATGCCTGCGAGGGTGGAAGCTCTCATCAAGGCTGAGGGTGAGCCAACACCATACTGAATTCCAGCATTACCGATGGAGGGTGCTACGAACTAGTAAGTCATTATCAGCCATGTGTCCGGATACTTTTGATCACGTAGTGTATCCACATATGTGGCAATTGAATATCGGTACGCTGAATAAATTTAGTTTAAAAGTGGGTTACCCGGGCTGTAACTGCTTTAGTAGGTTAATTTCATGTAGTTCATATTAAACACGATGTGGATACGTCTCTGTACATGCAGCCGCACATTTGTGCTTCATTGTTAACTTAACGAACAAAATACAGTGGTGTGTAAAACCTGAAGACAGAAGCTACTCTCTCATGTGTGTCACTGCCAGGTAACATACCTCAACGCATCCCTTATGCGTTGTACTTGTTTTTCTTGTCTTTTATTCAATACACCGGAATAACTTCCATCTAATAAAGCTGCCAATGCGACTTTTTTTATAACACTACAGTCGTGTTGCTTTATATTTTAAAGTCTTCTTAACTGTTCCACAGGCACTTGCAATCATACGATATTTAACACCCAAGATAGTTAAAATATTTTACTTGTTCTATAGTTTTTTTCGACAGCTACTGTCTTCGTTCTTACTGAATAATTTGCCATTGTTTTCATATTATGTTCTGTACATAATTTATTTATTTATATGTTCTTAATGTCTGTTTTCATCATGTATATTGTATTTAGTTCATAAATTACTTTTTGAAAATTCTCTTGTAAACGTTAGTGTAAGGTCGTCAGCATATAGGAGTGGGTTCAGCACCACCAAATTGTTTAGTTGTATTGTACCCCACTGATTTAGAATTCAGTCTGCGAGCTGCATCGTCAGTGTATATACTGAATAGCTTAGGGAACAGCCTACAGCATTGTCTCACTTATTTATTTATTTGTGCTGGTTCTGGGTATGTGCCTTCTACAGAAAAGATTACTCGGGTTTCATTATACTGAATTCTGATATATGATGTACACTGTAAGGGTACTACGACATATTTGTAATTTTCTCCTTTTTCTTGTTTTAACAAAACTATTTTATTTTGGAGGAAATACAGTAGTCTGACTACAAATGTGTTATTTATGATGAAGAAAAAACATGTCTATATGAGACATGCAGTCATAATGTGAAATATCTGGAGCAATCAATTTAGAAAATGTTATTGTTGTAAAACAATATCCGTCTTTTGTCTGACATACTTCACTTGTTACTTCACTATTCATCTTCGCTACTCGTAGCTGCTATCTGTTTAGAGGCATGTGTCAATGTAAATTTCTTTAAGTCTGAATAATTACTCATTTTTGTACTAGTATTGTGTAACATTCTTTCATTTTGTAACATTAGTACGCTTGTTATGTTATTGACAGGTCTTACAGTGGAAGGCTGACTGTAATTATTCAGAAGCTGCCTGCTTTTTAATTTACGAAATCTTGTTTGCTAGTGCTAACAATTTTGGCTCACTTCAGAGATTCAAAGCAGAATATAAGAAACCAAGCCTGTTATTCTCGCAGCTTACAATATATCGTTTACAGAGTTAACACGGGTAACATCTGTGCTCCATTATTCTCAATTACTTTTCTCTAACGACATTATGAAAAGCTTTCTCCAAATCGATAAAGGCAATGTGTGTACGCTCGTTAAACTCTCTCTGCTTTACAATAATTTGTTGTAAAATGGAAGCAGGCTTACCTCTACATATTTTTCATATGTGCTTTTTTCCCATTCTTATACATCGATTTTGCTTTTGCTTTCTCCGCGTTTCGTCGCACATCTTTTTGCTTGTGGTACGTGTTAAACAGACAAAATATTTTAAGGGTGACAGTCATCCATATTAAATTAAACCAGCATTAACAGCATCCAAAGCAACTGCTTTTGTATTTTGTGTGGTTTTCAAGGCTGCTGTGAGTTCTTCTATTTGTTATGTAATTTAGGTATTTTACTTCTGTTTCTGGATATTTTTCTTCCTGAGCATCGTACGATAGGTATTTATAATTTGTAATCCTCTCGTGCGTCGTAATGTTATTTGAATGAATAGTGTCAATTTCTGTTTTATTTAAGCTTTTCAAAGTCTTATATGCCATATGCTGGTGACCTTGAATATCACGTTCTGTGTTACTAACGTATCTGTCCAATGCTTTCTGTTGGGCTCTCTTCACGATTCCTTGAGTGTACTTCCTCTACTGATTACTGGCATGTTTATTTTCAGGGTAGACTTTGAAAGTTACTTTTATATGCTGTTTATTTCGTATTGTTACCGCAATTTCTGTTAGTCATATTTTTAACCAACACTTTTCTTGAGAATGAGATTTTCACTTTGCGGCGGAGTGTGCGCTGATATGAAACTTCCTGGCAGATTAAAACTGTGTGCCGGACCGAGACTCGAACTCGGGAGCTTTGCCTTTCGAGGGCAAGTGCTCTACCATCTGAGCTAGCCAAGCACGACTCACGCCGTGTCCTCACAGTTTCACTTCTGCCAGTATTTCGACTCCTACCTTCCAAACTTTACATAAGCTCTCCTGCGAACCTTGCAGAACTAGCATCCCTGAAAGAAAGGATATTGTGGAGACATGGCTTAGCCACATCCTGGGGCATGTTTCCACAATGAGATTTTCACTCTGCAGCGGAGTGTGCGCTGATATGAAGGATCGACTTCAAAAAGATAAAAGAACTAACGATAGAGTATTCGTGGCGCTTGTTCGATGAGTCACCATCGATTGAGTGCCATGAATACTCTATCGTAAGTTAAAAAAAAAAATTATAAGCCCAGAAATTAATTTCATCGTATAAGTAAAAGAGGAAGAGTGGTAGGTTACTTATTTTATAAATAAAACAAAATTTAAAATAGAATGGTCCAATTATCATTGGCGAAACGTCACAGTGAATTTACTTTCATCTGTATCGTTCCTTGCGAGAAAGGGAAGAAGGATCAATTTCATGTCGCCTTTTTCGTAGGTAAAATTATTACACCATTATGAAAGAAAGATCGGTACAACGTTAGGAGTTTACATATGTTAATATTCGTAAGACTTTGGCTTTTTATAATACAACGGTAAGACATAGTTCTTTCACTGTCTAGTTAATGCAGCTGCACAATTTGATGACTTGTTCGATGGATAAGTCATGGTAAAATAAATAGTGAAGGACATTATCCAGCAATATACTCAGCCCAATTTCTCGTCGAGCGTTATTCATCCCCCATTTCCAGCATGGTATCGAGATTTTTCAATGTCCATAATCGATGAATTAAAATTACGTAAATGGTGAAACTGTTGCTGGGCGATATAACCAACTATAGCAACTGAGAATGACTTTTTTCTTCCTAGCCGTACTGATATACGCCTGTTACGAAATATAGCTCGTAACATAAATGGCAGCAGAATATTGACCCAAACAAACATACAGGGCATTGGCAAAATAATGTGAACAGTTGTACTTCCTTTGGAATGGTTTATTAAAAAGGGATTGGACCCCCATTTCCCCCTAATACAGCTGCGATTCTTCTTGGAATACTGACATATAATGATTGTATAGTCTCCAGTGGAATGTTATACCACTCTTCAATCAGAACCTCTTCGAACTCCTGTAGTGACGACGGAGGCGGATATTTGCTCCAGAGTCTGCGCTCCAGTACCACCCAAAATGGTATTTGAGAGGAGTAATATTGCTTATTGCTCGCTTTAGAGTACAAATTCGTGGAGTTGTTAGTCAGTTGTTTGTTTTGGACAGCCAGTGCGCTTTTGACACAGCTCAGCGAGTCTTGAGCAGCCGCTGGTGAAGTATCAGTGCAGCAGCAGTGCAGTAGCGAGTCGCATATTTAGCTTTCAAATTTGTTTTGTACTTTGATTCTTAATTTCTTTCCGAGTGTTTGTGCACTTGCATATTTAATTACATAAAATCCTTGCGTATTCTCGTGTTTGAGAGGAGTAATATTGCTTATTGATAGCCGTAGAGTATAAATTCGCGGAGTCGTTATATATTAGCAGTAGGACGGATAGGGTGTGTGCGTGCTGCGTGCGGGCGCAGGCGGAACTGTCCGCGGTTCGCGAGCAGCTGAGCGTGCTGTTGGACACGGTCAGCCGGATTCAGGCTGCTGCCTTGAGGTGCAGCGACGGCGGAGGGTCTGGTGCGTCGCTTGAGACACTCCAGGTGTCGGGTGCTGCGTCCGCTGACTCAGCCGCCGAGGCACCTTCTAGTGTACCCGGCGCGTTGGGGCCGCCTTCACCTCAGGGTGACTGGCGGACTGCAACGCGTTCGCGTCGCTCGAGGAGGAGGGCCAATGTGGAGGCTGGCCGGCAGGCCTCGCCCGTTCATCCTGTCAGTGGGCAGGTGGCCTCTCCTTCAGCACGGCCCGAGCAGGCACACGGGGGCAAAGGCTTGCTGGTTATTGGGAGCTCCAACGTTAGGCCGGTAATGGAGCCCCTTTGGGAAATAGCGTACAGGGCTGGAAAGAAATCCAACGTGAACTCGGTTTGTCTGCCGGGGGGCCTCATCCAAGATGTAGAGGCGGCGTTGCCTGCGGCTATCGAGCGTTCGGGGTGCAGTCGTCTGCAAGTACACTCCTGGAAATGGAAAAAAGAACACACTGACACCGGTGTGTCAGACCCACCATACTTGCTCCGGACACTGCGAGAGGGCTGTACAAGCAATGATCACACGCACGGCACAGCGGACACACCAGGAACCGCGGTGTTGGCCGTCGAATGGCGCTAGCTGCGCAGCATTTGTGCACCGCCGCCGTCAGTGTCAGCCAGTTTGCCGTGGCATACGGAGCTCCATCGCAGTCTTTAACACTGGTAGCATGCCGCGACAGCGTGGACGTGAACCGTATGTGCGGTTGACGGACTTTGAGCGAGGGCGTATAGTGGGCATGCGGGAGGCCGGGTGGACGTACCGCCGAATTGCTCAACACGTGGGGCGTGAGGTCTCCACAGTACATCGATGTTGTCGCCAGTGGTCGGCGGAAGGTGCACGTGCCCGTCGACCTGGGACCGGACCGCAGCGACGCACGGATGCACGCCAAGACCGTAGGATCCTACGCAGTGCCGTAGGGGACCGCACCGCCACTTCCCAGCAAATTAGGGACACTGTTGCTCCTGGGGTATCGGCGAGGACCATTCGCAACCGTCTCCATGAAGCTGGGCTACGGTCCCGCACACCGTTAGGCCGTCTTCCGCTCACGCCCCAACATCGTGCAGCCCGCCTCCAGTGGTGTCGCGACAGGCGTGAATGGAGGGACGAATGGAGACGTGTCGTCTTCAGCGATGAGAGTCGCTTCTGCCTTGGTGCCAATGGTGGTCGTATGCGTGTTTGGCGCCGTGCAGGTGAGCGCCACAATCAGGACTGCATACGACCGAGGCACACAGGGCCAATACCCGGCATCATGGTGTGGGGAGCGATCTCCTACACTGGCCGTACACCACTGGTGATCGTCGAGGGGACACTGAATAGTGCACGGTACATCCAAACCGTCATCGAACCCATCGTTCTACCATTCCTAGACCGGCAAGGGAACTTGCTGTTCCAACAGGACAATGCACGTCCGCATGTATCCCGTGCCACCCAACGTGCTCTAGAAGGTGTAAGTCAACTACCCTGGCCAGCAAGATCTCCGAATCTGTCCCCCATTGAGCATGTTTGGGACTGGATGAAGCGTCGTCTCACGCGGTCTGCACGTCCAGCACGAACGCTGGTCCAACTGAGGCGCCAGGTGGAAATGGCATGGAAAGCCGTTCCACAGGACTACATCCAGCATCTCTACGATCGTCTCCATGGGAGAATAGCAGCCTGCATAGCTGCGAACGGTGGATATACACTGTACTAGTGCCGACATTGTGCATGCTCTGTTGCCTGTGTCTATGTGCCTGTGGTTCTGTCAGTGTGATCATGTGATGTATGTGACCCCAGGAATGTGTCAATAAAGTTTCCCCTTCCTGGGACAATGAATTCACGATGTTCTTATTTCAATTTCCAGGAGTGTAGTTGCTCACGTCGGCACCAATGATGCCTGTCGCTTGGGTTCTGAGGCGATCCTCAGTTCGTACAGGCGGCTGGCGGATTTGGTGAAGACCGCTGGCCTCGCACGTGGGGTGCAAGCAGGGCTCTCTGTTTGCAGCATCGTTCCCAGAGAGGATCGGGGTCCTTTGGTTTGGAGCCGAGTGGGGGGTCTCAACTAGAGGCTTTGTCGAATCTGTGACGGTCTTGGCTGCAGATTTCTAAACTTGCGCTATTGGGTGGGGAATTGTAGGACGCCCCTAGATAGGTCAGGGGTGCACTACACAAAGGAAGCGGCTACTCGGGTAGCAGAGTACTTGTGGCGTGCACATGGTTTTTTTTAGGCTAGGCAGTAGTGCAAGTTGTCCTGATGAACACTCACCAGTCGACGTGCAGGGAGGGAAATCAGGACGCGCTCAGTGTAAAGATACTTCAGCTATCAAGATATAAGCAGTAAATTTTCAGAGTGTTCGGAATAAAGTTCCTGAATTTACTGCCCTCCAGGACCACCACGCGCAAATTATTCTCGGGACTGAGACCTGGCTGAACCCTGAGATAGGAAGTTCTGAAATATTTAGTTAGGGTTAGAACGTGTTTGGAAAGACAGATTAGACACCGTAGGAGGTGGTGTCCTCATTGCAGTTGACAAAAATATTATGTCTACTGAGGTCGAAGTAGAGTGTGATTGTGAAGTTATCTGGGCACGTTTAACAGTGCTAAGGGATATAAAGTTAATTGTGGGGGTGTTATTACCGGCCACCAGGTTTCACCGTGACAGTTCTAGAATCATTCAAAGGGAGTCTACATTCTGTATCGCAGAAGTACCCGGATCATGCTATATTAGTCGGAGGCGACTTCAACCTACCTAATATAGACTGGGATGTCTATGGATTCATTACAGGTGGTACAGACAAGCCGTCGTAGGAACTACTTTTGAACACATTATCCGAAAACTGTCTTGAGGAGCTAAATCGACAGCCAAAGCGTAATGGAAATATTTTAGATCTCGTAGCCACGAACAGACCAGACCTCATCGACGGTGTCAGTGTTGAGACAGGGATAAGTGATCATGATGTTGTCATTACGACTATGGTTACGAAAGTTAAAAAGTCGGTCAAGAAGGCCAGGAGAGTATTCTTACTAGAAAGAGCAGATAAAGAGTTGTTAGCATCCCACTTAGTAAATGACTTCATTTACTTCCGGTACGATGGACGTGGAAGAATTATGGGCAAATTTTAAACACATTGTAAGTCACGCATTGGACAAGTATGTGCCGAAAAAGTGGTTACGGACGAAAAACACCCGCCGTGGCTTAACAGCGCAATTCGGAGAATGCTCCGGAAGCAAAGGCAGTTGCACTCGCGGTACAAGAAAGATCGGGAGAATGAGGACAGGCCAAAGTTAGTAGAGATTCGTGCCGCTGTAAAAAGAGCGATGCGCGAAGCATGCAACTACTACCACCGTCATACCTTAGCAAGAGATCTTGCTGAAAACCCAAGGAAATTCTGGTCTTACGTAAAATCGGTAAGCGGGTCGAAGGCCTCCATCCAGTCACTCACTGATCAGTCTGGCCTGGCAAAGGAAGACAGCAAAACAAAAGCTGAAATTTTAAATTTAGCATTTGAGAAACCTTATACGCACGAGGATCGTACAAACATACCGCCGTTTAAGTCTCGTACAGATTCCCGTATGGAGGAGATAGTGATAGACATCCCTGGGGTTGTGAAGCAGTCGAATGGGTTGAAAATAAATAAATAGCCGGGTCCTGATGGGATTCCAATTCGGTTTTACAGAGAGTGCTCTACTGCATTGGCTCCTTACTTAGCTTGCAATTATTGCGAATCTCTTGCCCAACGTAAAGTCCCGAGCGACTGGAAAAAAGCGCAGTTGACGCCTGTATGTAAGAAGGGTAGAAGGATGGATCCTCAGAATTACAGACCAATATCCTTAACATCGGTTTGTTGCAGGATTCTCGAACATATTCTCAGTTCGATTATAATGAATTTCCTTGAGACAGAGAAGTTGCTGTCCTTGCATCAGCACAGCTTTAGAAAGCATCACTCCTGCGAAACGCAACTCGCCCTTTTTTCACATGATATCTTGCGAACCATGGATGAAGGGTATCAGACGGATGCCACATTCCTTGACTTCCGGAATGCGTTAGACTCGGTTCCCCACTGCAGACTCCTAACTAAGGTACGATCATATGGGATTGGTTCCCAAGTATGTGAGTGGCTCGAAGACTTCTTGTCCTCGATGGTGAGTGTTCATCGGAGGTGAGGGTATCATCTGGAGTGCATCAGGCAAGCGTGGTACGTCCGCTGTTGTTTTCTATCTACATAAATGATCTTTTGATAGGGTGGATAGCAATTTGCGGCTGTTTGCTGTTGATGCTGTGGTGTACGGGAAGGTGTCGTCGTTGGGTGACTGTAGGAGGATACTTGGACAGGATTTGTGATTGGTGTACAGAATGGCAGCTAACTCTAAATATAGATAAATGTAAATTAATGCAGATGAATAGGAAAAAGAATCCTGTAATGTTTTAATACTCCATTAGCAGTGTAGCGCTTGACACAGTCACGTCGATTAAATATTTGGGCGTAACATTGCAGAGCGATATGAAGTGGGACAAGCATGTAATGGCAGTTGTGGGGAAGGCAGATGGTCGTCTTCGGTTCATTGGTAGAATTTTGGGAAGATGTGGTTCATCTGTAAAGGAGACCGCTTATAGAACGCTGGTGCGACCTATTCTTGAGTACTGCTCGAGCATTTGGGATCCCTATCAGGTCGTATTGAGAGAGGACATAGAAGCAGTTCAGGGGCGGGCTGCTAGATTTGTTACTGGTAGGTTTGATCATCACGCAAGTGTTACGGAAATGCTTCAGGAACTCGGGTGGGAGTCTCTAGAGGAAAGGAGGCGTTCTTTTCGTGAATCGCTACTGAGGAAATTTAGAGAACCAGCATTTGAGGCTGACTGCAGTACAATTTTACTGCCGCCAACTTACATTTCGCGGAAAGAGCACAAAGATAAGATAAGAGAGGTTAGGGCTCGTACAGAGGCATTTAGGCAGTCATTTTTCCCTCGTTCTGTTTGGAAGTGGAACGGGGAGGGAAGATGCTAGTTGTGGTACGAGGTACCCTCTGCCACGCACCGTATGGTGGATTGCGGAGTATGTATGTAGATGTAGATGTAGAAGTGTTCGATAATGTTCAAGCCCGGGGACTGTGTTCGCCAGGGAAGACGCTGCAGTTCAGCTACATGCTTCTTATACCACGATTTTACTGGCCTGGATGTGTGAATGGGTGCATTATCGTCCTGAAATATGGCTTCATTTGAACAATTGAATCGTGGGTGCACCTGATCATCTAAAATGTTCACATAATCGTTTGCTGTAATGCTGTAACCAGCAGAATACCATGATACGGCTACCCATACCATCACACTTCCACCTTCATGCTTAACCGTTGGAATCAACCAATCAGTATTATAAGCTTCTTTTGGCGTTCTGCAGACGTAAACCCGTCCCGATGCTGGAAATAACGAAAACGTTGACTCGTCGGACCATATGACGCGTTTCCACTGATCAGCCGTCCAGGCTAACACCATGTTTTACGCTTCTTTGCTTTGGTTGTCGTCACTAATAGTTTCGGTATAGCAACTCGTCCGCGAATATTCGCATTATGGAGTTCTCGGCGGACAGTGTCGATATATAGGGGGTCTCGAAGATCGCTATTGAGCTCTGCGGTCACTTTAGCCGCCGTAGTTTTGTGTTGTTTTAACACAATTCGTATCAGCGTACGACGATCTCTGTCATTTAATTTTGATTTGCGCCCACTATTACGTTTACACGATGCGGTCTTCCCATGGTTTGTGTAGGCTGTCATGACTGTTGAACGAGTTGCTCTTGAAACATTCAACAGGTTGCCTGTTTTGGTTACTGATGATCCAGCTAATCGGGCCCACACAATCAGCCCTCTTCGGAACTGTGTTAGGTCTTTCATTGCATGCCGACCTCGGCCTCTGAATACAAATACTGTGTGCACTACTCGTAAATAACCCGTAGTGAGAACACGCAGTCCCAGCGCGACGCATGCCTTACCTACGCTGTTGATAGTCAAATACAACCATCCCATTACTACCACTGTTAACATTATTTTGCCTATCCCCTGTACGTAATACCATACATGAATATCAACGAATAATCACATCAGTCCTCACCTGTATTCGCAAGCTACATTACAGTTTGTGGCGGAGGGCACTTCTCGCAGTTGGCGCTCTGGAAGAATTTCTGGGAATATCTAGTTGCGCTCATTTTGCGAGTCGCACGTAGGAGGGCGTAACATGTTGCCTGATTCTCCCCGTAACGTACACTCTCTGAACACTTCTTTCAAGCATCATCGTGAGGCATAGCATCTCTCCTGTAGCGTCTACCACTGTAGTTCGTTACGCATCTTCGCAATGCTCTCTCGTCTACCTAAAGCCCCGTAACGAAACTCACCGCTTTTGTCTGGATCTTACCTGTTCCGTCTATTAAGCCAAACAGGTAAGGGTCTCAGGCTGATGAACCCTGACGTAGTAAAGGTGTTCCTCAATTAACATTTCGTTACTGCTCATGACAGTATCAACGTCTCACGACGAGGGTTACCAAGAGGAAAGCTAAGCTGTGAAAATATCCTACGTTTTTGGGAACGAAAGTTAAGATGAAACATCTGCAATAAGACACGAAGCCTATAAATGTTGTCTCTGTAGTCAGAGCTTCCGTCGTGTAATAAAACTGTACCTTGCAGCAAGGTTTGCGGTTCCGTGTCACGGAGTATAGGAGCGTGCCATACCACAGCTTACGTAAAATAATATGACGGTACACAGGTGCACACACGAAGGCGGAGGTACCTTTCGAAGGAACAGTCCGTGGCGTGCGTGTGTCGCACATGCGAGCGCACGCAGAGCGGCGACGTGTCGCAGTCGGCCCTAGCGGCTATCGACAGCTCGGTAAATAACGCGGAGCGGTCGACGTCGCTGGCCTAGTTGCAGTGGAGACATTTTTAATGGAGCGTGTCGCCGTAAATCTGCTATCAAGCAGCGCGACCGCAGGTCCGGGCCCGAGGCACGCCCACCGTCTCGCTAACGACGCGCGACTCCCAAGCATCGACGTTCAATTGTTTCCTACTCCCAGTCTCGAAAAATTCTTCTCTGCTGGACATGTTTAGCCGATTACGCCCCCTTGAATTATTTTCGGAAACTGAAGTAACATACCATTTTTTTTGAGGATGCCAAACTGAACTGCTAATCACTGTTGTGGTGTACTATTTTATTTATGTTATCGGTTTCAGTGGTAAATAATCGTCATCAGGTATATGGTATTTTTATCTTTAAGCATCGGAAAAAAGTCCCGTGTAACTTCGAATATACGCTGAGGTGACAAAAATACACTAGACATAAAACGGCAGCACATAGCGGAGTTGTCATTTGCACTCAGATGATTCATGTGGAGAGGTTTCCGACGTGATTGTGGCCACAGGGTGGGAATGGAGCCTCTTCCTACGGCTTGGACGACCTCTTCACGCCCTTCTCGGCGGGAGGAGGTCATTTTGGCCCGGTTACGAATTGGACACTGCCGGTTCAGCCATCGCCATCTGCTGACGGCTGCGCCGGCGTCGTTCTGCCCATGTGGGCAGTTGCTGACTGTACGCCACATTTTTAACGTCCTGTCCGAATTTTAATACACTGCGCGTTGATCTTGGCCTGCCATGTACTCTGGATGCCATTTTAGCGGATGACTTCGTTTTATCCACTTGACAAAACTGTCTAAGGACATTTGATTATGCTGTTTTCTTTTAATCTCTTGCCTGTTAATATGTCTTTTATAGTGTTGTCCCTTTTAGTTGCTGTTTTAACCTTGTGCCTCGCAGTGCATTCCTAACTTAGTCTGGGCGCTAATGACCATTGTAGTTGTGCGCCCTAAAACCACAAAAAAATTAAAAAAAGCAGGGTGGGAATGAACAGACGTTGAACGCGGAATGGTAGTTGGAGCTAGACAGATGGAGCATTCCATTTCGGAAATGGTTAGTGGGTTCAATATTCCGTTACCCATAGCGTCAAGAATGTGCCGAGAACATCAAATTTCAGGCAATACCTCTCACTAAGGATAACGCAGTGGCCGGCGGCCTTCACTTAGCGATCGGGAGCAGCGGCGTTTTGTGTAGGATTGTCAGTGCTAACAGACAAGCAACACTGCATGAAATAAATGCATTAATCAATGAGACAGTGAGGGGAGTACGACGAACGAATCATTTAGGACAGCGCAGCGATATTTGGAGTTAGTGGGCAATTGCAGCAGACGACCGATGCGAATGTCATTGCTAACAGCACGACATCACCTGAAAAGCCTGTCCTGTGCTTGTGACCATATCGCTTGGACCCTACACCACTGGAGAACTGTGGCCTGGTCTGATGAGCCCCGATTTCAGTTGGTAAGAGCTGATGGAAGGGTTCGAATGTGTAGCAGACCCCACGAAGCTTTCGACCCAAGTTGTCAGCAAGGCACTGTGCAAGGTGGCGGTAGCTCCATAAAGTTGTGAGTTGTGTTCATATGGAACTTACTGACTCTTCTGGTCCACCTGGAGAGATATTGAGTGAAAACGGTTATGTTCGGCTACTTGGAGACCATTTGTTGCATTTCATGGATTAGAAGTCCCCAAAAACGATGGAATTTTCATGGATGACAATGCGCCGTGTCATAGGACAACAATTGTTCGCTTTTGGTTTGAAGAACATTCTGGCAACTCGAGCTAATTATTTGGCCATTCCGCGCGGAGTTGCCGCGTGGTTAAAGGCGCCATGTCACTGACTGCGAGGCCCCTCCCGCCGGAAGTTCGAGTCTTCCCTCGGCCATGGGTTTGCGTGTGTTGTGTTTAGGGTACGTTAAGCTATTTCAGTTTAAGGAGTGTGTAAGTCTAGGGACCGATAACCTCAGCAGTTTGGTCCCTTAAGAACTCACACACATTTGAACATTTGGCCATTCAGATCGCTCAATATGAATTCCATCGAAAATTTATGCAACATAATCGTCAGGTGAATTGGAGCACGAAATCCTGCACTGGCAACACTTTCGCAATTATAGACGGCTATACAGACAGCATGGCTCAATATTTCTGCAGGGGACTTACGACATTTTTTGTCCGTGCCACGTCGAGTTGTTGCACTACGCCGGGCAAATGGAGGCTTGACACAATATAGTGTTATTATGATTTTTCGACGTAAAGTAGTTTTGGACGTCATATTAATAGTCTTACACAAAGGATGAGATGAAAAACAATATTTCATTCTCAAGAATGGTCTGTTAAGGTTGAAACGTAGCATCTGTTGTACTAATTTTTGTTACTAAGTTATTATTAATGGCTTGATGCGTGTCTCCGGGCTATCCCGTGCCAGCCTTTTCACCTATTAAATTTTTCTGCGACCTTAATTCATTTGAACATGTTTGCTACATTCATGTCTGTGATCACCTTTACATTTTCTATTCCCTTCCCCCAACCCTCCACTCTCGCCAAAAAGAGCCATCCATTATCAAGCTGACGTTTCCTTGGTGTCTCACCACGTGTCCCATCAACCCATACCTTTTTCTGGTCAAGTTGTGGCACAATTCTGTTTCCCATTTCTATTCAGTATCTCCTCATTAGTTTTTCATCCATCCATCAAAATTTCAATATTCCTCCTAATGTTTAAATTCATATTCGATGTATTTAAACAATGCTTCCTTCAGAATTTCAAACGGTTTATCTCAGTTGAAAATTGAAAATATTTCTAAAAGTCACAAATTTTCTCAGGAAGTTCAAAATTCCCTTGAATCGTTGCGTAGACTTCTTTCGTGGTATAAAACTCTGTTAGGCTTTCTATTGAAAGTAATCAGATGTTCCAAATGGCTCTGAGCACTATGGGACTTAACATCTGAGGTCATCAGTCCCCTAGAATTTAAAACAACTTAAACCTAACTAACCTGAGGACATCACACACATCCGAGTCCGAGGTAGGATTCGAAACTGCGACCGTAGCGGTTGCGCGGTTCCAGAGTGAAGCGCCTAGAACTGGTCGGCCACACCAGCCGGCTTTTGAAAGTAATCCGTCCTTACTTTCCATAACGATGCATCATTTACGATACTAATTACACTCAAGTTATCATTCCAGTATAGGGTGCACTAGCCAAGGGAGAGAGAACTATTCATTAGGTGATGGCTTTTGTTATTGCGGTTCAGTGGAAATTCAATTTGACAGGTGCTAGTTCTTGTACTCAATTAATTAAATCGGAAAGTAGCTTAATTGTATAGTAAATTCTATTATAATTCATGCGTATTTCATATATTTTTGAGAGCGGACACACACACAATATTCCTTGTCTTTCTCAGTAAGACATATTGTAGAGTACATAAAACTCAAAACGACAATAAATATGAGTATACGTGTGGCTGACTGATCATGCAACATATTGTTAACTACCCACTAGGTAACAAATACTTTCAGCATATAAACGTCCAATGGTGTGCAAATCTTACGGACGAAAGAAACGTTCGCATGACGCATCACTGACAATTAAGATAGCTCGATGAAAGCCAGACCATACACAGAAAAACTGTTACAATACATTACAGTAGTTACCTGAAAGATTTACGAAATGAGATGGATAGAAATGACCCTTTTATTCAAAGATAATAATTACATCGCGATTTATGATGGTCCCCCTACATTGTAAAAGATGGGTTGATTTGCGGGAAGACACCAAACAGCGAGGTCATCGGTCTCGTAGGATTAGGGAAGGAATTCGGCTGTGCCCTTTCAGAGGAACCATCACGGCAATTGCCTGAAGCGAGTTTAGGGAAATCACGGAGAACATAAATCAGGCTGGCCGGGCGCTGGATTGAACTGTCATCCTCCCGAATGCGCAGTGTGCCAACCACTACGCCATCTCGTTCGGTGCAAAATGTTCTTAGTAGGGTGTGTGATCGCCGCAGACGCAAATGCATGCACTGTAACCCACACTTGCTGGCCACAAGGTTGTTCTGTGGTTATTGTAGTACGGTACTCGTTTCTCCACCAGTGCGAATAGCAACTGCTGGACGTCGTTGGCACGTGTGGAAGGGCGACACTACCTCTCCTGCTCGAATCCCCCATGTGATCGATGGGATATACACTACTGGCCATTAAAATTGCTACACCAAGTAGAATAAACGGGTATTCATTGGACAAATATATTATGCTAGAACTGACATGTGACAATTTGGGTGCATAGATCCTGAGAAAACAGTACCCAGAACAACCACTTCTGGCCATAATAACGGCCTTGATACTCCTGGGCATTGAGTCAAACGGAACTTGGATGGCGTGTACATGTACAGCTGCCCATGCAACTTCAACACGATACCACAGTTCATCAAGAGTAGAGACTGGTGTATTGTGACGAACCAGTTGCTTGGCCGCCATTGACCAGACGTTTTCAGTTTGTGAGAGATCTGGAGAATGGTCTGGCAAGGACGGCAGTTGAACATTTTTGTATCCAGACGGGCCCGTACAGGACCTGCAACATGCTGTCGTGCATTATCCTGCTGAAATGTAGGGTTTCGCAAGGGATCGAATGAAGGGTAGAGCCACGGGTCGTAACTCATCTGAAACGTAACGTCCACTGTTCAAAGTGCCGTCAATTCGAAGAAGAGGTGACCGAGACGTGTAACCAATGGCACCCCATACTATCACGCCGGGTGATACGCCAGCATTGCAATGACGAATCCACGTTTCCAATATGCGTTCACCGAGATGTGTCCATACACGGTTGCCACCAACATGATGCAGTAAACAGAACCTGGATTCATCCGAAAAAATGACGTTTTGCCATTCGTGCACCCAGGTTCGTCGTTGAGCACACCATCGCAGGCGCCCCTGTCTGTGATGCAGCGTCAAGGGTAACCGCAGCCATGGTCTCCGAGCTGATAGTCCATGCTGTTGCAAACGTCGTCGAACCGTGCAGATGGTTGTTGTCTTTCAAACGTCTCCATGTGTTTACTCAGGGATCGAGACGTGTCTGCACGATCCGTTACAGCCATGCTGATAAGATACCTGTCATCTCGACTAATAGTGATACGAGGCCATTGAGATCCAGCACGGCCTTCCATATTACCCTTCTGAACCCACCGATTCCATATTCTGCTAACAGTCATTGGATCTCGACCAACGCGAGCAGCACTGTCGCGATACGATAAACCGCAATCGCGATAAGCTACAACCCAACCTTTATCAAAGTCGGAAACGTGATGGTACGCATTTCTCCTCCTCACACGAGGCATCACAACAACGTTTCACCAGGCAACGCCGGTCAACCGCTGTTTGTGTATCAGAAATCGGTTGGAAACTTTCCTCATGTTAGCACGTTGTAGGTGTCTCCACCGGCGCCTACCTTGTGTGAATGCTCTGAAATACTAATCATTTGCATATCTCAGCATATTCTTCCTATCGGTTAAATTTCGCCTCTGTAGCACGTCATCTTCATGGTTTAGCAATTTTAATGGACAGTAGTGTAATAAGAGGGAATTGGCAGGCCAGTCCATTCGCCGAATACCCTCTCGTTGCAAGGGCTCCTCCACTTGTATTGTTAGATGTGGTCGCGCATTGTCAGGCTAAAATATAATTCAGGGCAGGATGTGTGATGTTGTCAGGAGATCGCAGTGCTGCATCAAAATCCGCAACGCGAATCGATACCCCAGATATTAGTGAGGGCCCACTGCAATGCGCAATGACGTTGGGAGATGTTCCGGAAGGCTGTGCCTCTCTCTCAGCAACAGCAGCGTCATCGCATTGGGGTCAATATGATGTTGAACATGCAAGAGCTCAACCCAGTTCGAGAACCGAGCTGCAGTAATGAACACCAACCAGTAGGACAGTGGCAGTTAATTTTTCAGATAATGTGTCCATAAATGTAGCATTTTGTACTGCAAGCAAACATTTTGTTAATACGTATGTGCGTCAAGTGGTGCTTCTCTAGTCAGCGGCAGTTGTAATTTATCCAGCAATCATGTGTCAAAGAAATGTGTCAAAGTTAACCAAACCTTTTCCTCACTCATGTAATAATGTGCAGGTCTAATGAGCCTTCTCCTCAGTACTCAACAAAGGGAGTTCCACGAGAAAGACAGGCCGTGGGAGGGTAGGGCTGAGATCGCTCACTCATTCGGCTCAACAGAAGAACTGCGTTTCTAAACCTGTTAACTCGTAATTGGTTGTTAAACTACTGACGAGAATTGTATTTTCTACTGTAATCTGCTATTATGGAGTCCTACTGATAACTAGTAGTACAACAAAATACACAACTTTGCAGCACAGTGTAAGTTAAGATCCTTGCTCGATATCTATGGTATAACGGCTTGTTGTAGCATTTAGTTCTCATTTATTAGAAGATGTGTTGTCTCACGCACCTGATATTCATTTTGGCATGATTTATTTTACCGAGTACAGCTATAACAATTTATTAGAATGCCAGTGGACTTCTTATCGTCCTGGAACTAATAAACAGTAAGACTGCACAATTGCGGATCCAGTGAAAGCTGATATTCTTGTTTGTACTTAAATACCCAATTCACAGTAGTAGAAATACGCTCTGCTGAGCTGAGCGACCGAGCGTGCTCAGACCTACCTTCGTGACGTAGGCGCCGTGGCGTGTCCTTCTCGTGGGCCTCGTCAACAAAGTATCGCCACCGCCGACGGTAGGTGTTCCAAAATTTCGCCCATATCACAGCCATGACGAAGTGTGATCGTATGAAAGGGAGCAATTAGAGGCAAATTTTGTGGCCTACAAAGTAAATGGTATGGAGCGCAACGCATATTTCTTGTCCAACTGCGGTCTCGAAGTGTATCCCCTGTATATTAAACTGCGTGGGGAAACTGTTCCCCAGAAAGTCGAGTACGATGACCTTGTGAAATTGTTAGACGAATATAGTGACTATCAAACCCACTTAGAAGCGACTCGGTTCAACCTTTTTCTTCTGAAGCAGCAGCCTGACATGTCAAACAGTGGAAAGCAGAACTCAGAGATCTCACCACACATTACAAGCTTTAATGTTCGCGTGGAATTAACTATAGTGGCGTGATATTACGTGATGCCATTACTCGCAATGTATGTGATGCAAGCTTTCGCGCTTCAATTCTAAAACTGCCTGACCTCGATTTGAAAACAGTACTATCTACTGTGGCACCTCAAACAATTGTGGACTAAACAGAGGCTGCTTTAGAGTCTTCATGTATTTCGTTTGCTTTTAGTTCACCGGACACTCAGTCTCATGGACAGAATAGTATTGAAGAGCTGAAACAAAAAGAATAGTAAGAACAGGGGGAGCAAAAATTGTCAGCCTCATACAACACACAAAACTTTGGGAAAAAATTGAATTCTAACTATTTTCCGAGGCATGATCGGAAAAATCGTTCGTGCCGTAACGCTGGTTGCTTTCAGTGTGCACTTGGAGGTCACCTTCAAGCTGCGTGTTTACGCGGAAAGTAAGGCAAGGATACCTACTGATGTCATGCTGCGCACGCCGGGCACAGCTTCGCTCTCAACAAGTGTTCGCTTTGCAGGTGGTGCCACTTGCAACAAGTGTTCACTAGGCAGGCGATGCCATTCGCTTAGACGCTAGCCGAATCAAGTACTTCCACATCACGGAAATGTTCTGCTGCAATATGCAGGCAGAGGTTCAAATGGATCTGAGCACTATGGGACTTAACATCTGAGTTCAGAAGTCCCCTAGAACTTAGAACTACTTAAACCTAGCTAACCTAAGGACATCACACACATCCATGCCCGAGGCAGGATTCGAACCTGCGACCGTAGCGGTCTTGCGGTTCCAGACTGAAGCGCCTTGAACCGCTCGGCCACACTGGCCGCAGGCAGAGGAACAATCTTTAGCATCAGTTCTAAGTGGCACATATGACGAGTAAGTTGCAATAGGACCTAGTTGATTCTGTTTTCCTGACAAATACGCTTATGCCAGAATCGGGAGCCCGCCACTACAGCGGCCTACTGCTATTTCGTCTGACGAAAATGGAAAACAAATTCAATTCCTTGGCGTGTATGGTTTGTCTTTTCATGTACTCAGTTCTGAATGTAGTACAATCATTTTCTGGACAAATTTATTTGATTTTTTAAAATTTTCTGCTATCAGAAAAAGTATTACAAATCTTTGCTTCCTTTAATCACTAACGTTTTTGACTTATGTAGTGAGTAAAAGTAATTGTTTGAACCAGATACCGGAAACGATAAAGAGAGCACAGCCTCCTTTTCGCAAGATCTGTCTCCGATGCATGACTTGAACAAGTGACTCAGTAATTGCAAAGATGTTAAGACAATGAGGATATCTAACCCGAACCTGCAAGCCAGAGGGCATCGCCATTGTTACTTTGGAAAAGCGTTCAGGTGGTTTGAGTTTGTGTGCAGACTTTAAGGCAACGGTAAATCCACAAACAGCAGTGGATTGCTTTCCTCTTCTATGTGAAGAGGAATTAATGGACGGAATGCAACAGCGCAGATAATTTTGAAAGACAGAGTCGTGAGACGCGTATTTATTTTTACCGGTGGACGAATAGTCCGAGCAATACTTTGTGATAACACTCACGTAGGTCTGTTTTAGTTTCAAAACTAACATTTGGAAGTGTTTCAGCTGCTTCAAATTTTCCAAGTTCCGGGAACAGTTAACAGCCGAAGTCTCTACAGTTGTCTGTAGTCGCAGATCGTATGCCTACTGAACATTTAGTAAATTTAGATTGAGTGTTTTCAACTTCTTTCTGCTGCTGGCGTAAAGTGCAACAAAAGCAAGGACTCCTTCTTCCAGGAAGAAATGGGATACTTAGGAGGAGGAGATTAGGACGTAGGTGTTCAACGTCCCCCCGACAACTAGTTCATAAGGATATGGAGCATAAGCTCGGATTAGGGAAGGATGGGGAAGGAGATCAGCTGAACTCTTTTAAAGGAACGGTATCTACCTGAAGCGATATAGCGAAATCACGGAAAACCTAAATCAGGATGGTTGCACGTGCGTTTGAATTGTCTTGAGATAGTTAGGTCATGTACCAAATGCACAGGGTATACATCCAGCTACATCGGCTGCGATTGGAGATATGCTGCCACACCGTAACATTAAGTAGCTATAATGGAGCAGCTCACATATTATACAAAATTTATTCCTAACACTGCGCAAACTGCTGCACCACTTAACCGGCTACGCCAAAAAAATTTTCCTATTTTGTGGTCTGAAGTGTGCCAGAACACATTTCAGCAATTGAAAGAGGCCACTGACATTTGATTCACTTTGATCCAGCGTATTATGTCGTGTTACCTATGGAAGTGTGGATGCACCTTCTAATGGGATTGGAGCAGAGCTGTCCTATAAGACTGCTTCTCCTACAGACTTGTTACATTTGTCTCGGAAACTCTTAACTAAGTGCAGTTTAACTACAGTAACCCAGAAAGAAAGACACATGGTGTTCTGAAATTCCACCAGTATTTTTACGGTCGGAGGTTCTACATGCTTACAGATCATCAACCTTTGATGGACTTGTTGAACCCTGCAAAGCCTGTCTCACCTCGGAGAGCGCTAAATTAGCAACATTGGGCTGATATTGTCTAATTATCAGTATTAGTTGTACAGGACCACAGTTCAGCATTCTAACGCTGACAAGTTGTCTCACTTACCGATCAGTACCGACACAGCATATGCTTCATGTGAGGAATCATGCTCTCAACTTGATTCTCACGTTATTGAATGCCTTCTAAAGCTTCCTCTCGACTTACGGCGTGTTGCTTCTGACGCAGCTCTTCAGATTGGTTTGCAATACATGCGCCGTGAATGGCCACGCAGTTAAAAAGAATTCACCACCCAGTGGCTCGACACTATTATCCCATCGTCACGCGCTTTCGACGTGAGCAGACATTGTGCTATTGCTCATGGAGAACGGCAATTCGCGAGTTGTGATTGCTCTATCCCTGACCTCTCGTTGCAAAGTGAGTGCACAAAAATCAGTTAGTTCTGCCGCAACACTTTTTGAGTGACCATGTCCGCCTGGAATGTGGCAGCGCATTCATACTGGTTTTTCAGGTCGATTATGGAACAGACAATGGCTGTTAGTCGCAGGTGCTTTCAGTATGCTTCCTTTGCTGTTCCTGTGACGTCCGCTACTTCTGCAACTACGGTCTCGTCTTCTATTTTTTGTCTTGAAGGTATCCCTGAGGTCATTGACTCAGACAATGAGCCACAATTCATGTCAGCCGATCTGTAACAGCTTTATACTGACAGTGACATACACCCTGTGACCACAACACCTTTCCATCCACAGTCTAAGGGTGAAGCTGATCGGTTCGTTTAAATGTTCAAAAGTCACTTGGAGAAACTCCTTTTATCCCACCTTTCTTTTATTTCCATCTTGCTTCTTCGATGTAGAGATTGAATGGGAGGGGCGAAAGCATGGAGCAGGCACTGAAAATTTATCTGTCCTCCTATCACTCTTTACCACGTGACGGGAAGTCTCCAGCAGAATTGTTGTACAGTGGAAGGCACCGTACCCCGTTACATCTCCTGTGGCCGCCACGGTAAGAATTCATTCCACCGGGTCGGACAAAGTTTCAGCTGCAGAATGAAGCCTTTCACATAGAGTTTGTCAAGAAACAGCTTTGGGAACCACGAGTCGTTGCCAAAGAGATCGAATTCTCATTTCATGTTGTTCACTGTTCTCTTGGGCTACTGCCGCACCACCACAACCATGTGCGCCGCTTGTACGAGTATACCAGTTATTCTGCAAAAGAATGTTTGTCCACAGAAGCAGAACGTCGTTGGGGTCCTCATCTGCATTCGCTGCCATATCTTCGCCAGTCGAGGCGGGCACCTTCCCCTGTAGTGCCCAGGGAGATCGTCAGCTTGGGATTGCCGTCTGAGGACGAGCTGTCCGCGGAAGGTCATGACACCGCTCCAGAAGATCCTCTTGTTGTCCAGCCGCACACAGTATCTACGTCTCTGGACGTGGGCATGCTGCCTCTGTCTGGTTTTCGGCTGGTGTTACCGGACACGCTCAAAGTGGATACTGGAGTATGGGCAGGGAGCCATCATCAGCCACAGTCACCTTCCATGACTCCTCTTCTGCTTAACATTCAGTCCTACCGATCCCTTGATCCCCCCTCCATCCCATCATCACATGCGTCTGTCATACATGATGATATTATGAAAGTTGCACGGGGAGGGGAAAAGGGGTGGGGGAGGAATGTGAATTTGTCCAGAGATTGCGAAGCAATGTCAAAGTCGGCAGTGCGAATCGATACCGCAGACATTAGTGAGGGGTCACTGCAATCTGCAGTGACGTATGGGAGGTGATCCAGAAGATCACGCCTCCCTCTCAACAGCAGCGTCCTCGCACTGAGGTCAATCAACTGAGCATGCACGAGCTCACACAAGAACGAGACCTCATTTATGGCAGTCAACATCGACAATGGGGCAGTGACAGTTCATGTTTCAAATGAAATTTGCTCTCATAAATATTAGACTTTGCAGTGCAAGGGAGCAGTTTGTCAAACTGTGCATCAAGTGGCCGGCCGAAGTGGCCGTGCGGTTAAAGGCGCTGCAGTCTGGAACCGCAAGACCGCTACGGTCGCAGGTTCGAATCCTGCCTCGGGCATGGATGTTTGTGATGTCCTTAGGTTAGTTAGGTTTAACTAGTTCTAAGTTCTAGGGGACTAATGACCTCAGCTGTTGAGTCCCATAGTGCTCAGAGCCATTTGAACAATTTTTTGTGCATCAAGTCATGCTTCCTAGTGATTGATAGTTGTAATTTATCCAGAAGTCCTGTGGCAAAGAAGGGTGTCAGTGTTACTTAAATCTTTAATTGATTTAGCTAATAAAATGAAAGAATATTTCATTTGTTCTAGTATGATGATGTTTGGCTGTAATGACACCCTGATGACTTCTCTGTAGTTTAACTATCCCAAGAGCCGGATTCCATGCTTTGTCCAAATTAAAACAATTGGCTGTAGTTATTAAATTATTAGCTAATCTAATCTCTACAGCTTCCGTGAAGACAAAATCCGAAAAGGAAGAGGTGCAAATTAAAATCTTCACACCAAGTTAGAATCTTCTCCCAGAGCAATCAATGAACCCATAGTTGTGGCCGGATGATTATAGTTTCGTCAGGTCGCAAGAGAGTACACCCCTGCAAACATGTACATGGGGAAGAAGTATAGTGTCACAATAACTTTGACTGGTAAGAGATCCGTGTTCAAAGATCTGGAGTCAGTACGCCCATGCAACATTATGCCTCCCCACACCGTAACACCTGAAACACCAAAACGATCAAATGCGACTATGTTGCATATACCCTCCTTACCGCAAGATGTGGGAACACTTAATACAGATTGACGAACGTTATCGTTTTGGTAACACAGATGATATGGTGTGGAGAGGCATAACCTTGTGTGGGGTCCTAACTTCCAAATCTTTTTTGAACAGAGTAGTCTCAGTGGTCCATTGTGACACTCTACTCCTTAATCAGGTGCGTCTTTTCAGGGATGTGTTCAATCCTCTGCTCATTTTTATGAACAACGTGTGACTGTATCCAACGGCTCTTGAAATGAGAGGCTATTTAGCGAACTGATTGGTACCCCCGTTCTCCCGACTAAAAACCCATCCCACACGCGAGAGACGAGGACACGTCCACATGCACCAAAGACCATCCGCACTGTTGGAGGAATGGAACGCTCTACTACAAGAACTCCTTACCAAACTCTCAGACAGCACGGAAGCTCGTAATGCTGTCCGTACTGATCACACACCCTATTAAGGAACATGTCCCAATTTTTAATGTCCTGGGGAGTACTATAAGTCGCGATGACCTAGGTGTAATTATTGTCTTAGAATAAAAATGTCATTTCGGTTTGTCTCATAGCGTGTTTCAGTTAGTTACCTTCTGTACTATGCTATAGCAGTTCTAACTAAGTTTGATCCAAGATTCCCGGGGCTGTGTTACTTGTCAGTAACACATCACGCCAAAGTTACTTTCGTCCTTAAGTTTTACACACAAATGGAGGATATTTTATACAAGGAGCAACATCAGTACTTGGAAATATTTTTCTCGTTAATCATCTAGTGGATTTTAATGTTCTTTCATGCACTATTCCACTATTTGAATTTCGATTTACTCTTTCTCAAGTAAGATAATTATACTTATTTGGTGCACAGTTACCACAGTGCACAATTACTTTCGAGTTCTTTGGCTTTAGAAATCGCTGCAAAGTCACCGCGCACGCAGCAGAGGTATGTTGCGTGTTGTATCTGATTTCTGGTTTTCGTATGTCTGCCTGCTTAGCTGAGTGGTAAAGTGCTTGCCTCCCTTGCAGCGGGCCTGGATTCGATTCCCAGCCCTGGAGATTTTCTCCGCTCGTGGACTGGATGTTGTGTTGTCCTCATCGTCATTTCCCTCATCAACGGCGCGCAAGTCGCCCAATGTGGCGTCGACTGAAATAAGACTTGCACTTGGCGGCCGAAATTCCCCGAATGGGGCCTCCCGGCCCACGATGCCAAACGCTCATTTCCATTTCTGGTTTTTGTACTTTCGTAGTAGAAGTTCCAGCGATTTTGAAAGCTTAAGAGTTTTGGTGTTTTCGTCGTATTTAGAATTAAGCATGCTGCCGTCTTCGTAGGTTCACTATTTTGTTGATATCTCACCAAGTGTCATGGCACTGGCTTAGGCTCCTGACGAAATCTTGTTCAAGGCAGCTTGAACTGCCTCGCTTATTTCCGAATACCATGCACTGGAGTTAAGATGGATGACGAGTGTGGAGCAACAAGGAGGCCACCAGTTTTGTTTCACACATTTTACACAGAAAAAGTGTAGTAACGCTAACATGAGCACATCACAGGTCTATAGAACCTGGTCACACTCTATCATTAGAAGAATTATTCCTTACAGTATTACTAGGATTACATTTCACTATTCTACAAGCATGTGAATACTGAGAAGCACCTTTTAACACTGCTGCTGCAGTTTATAGATCAATATTGCCTCACCAACTTAAGTTTCTGCCAAATATTTAGCTTCCTTATTAAAACCATTGGAAGGAAAATTTACTCACCACATTTGCAATTCTATGGATGTTTTTCACAGACTCAGCAGTGTCAGGTTAAATAGTACGGATGTGCTCGTTAGTTTTGACGTGGTATCATTATATACTAAGGTACCTTTAAAGGACTCTTTATCTCTTATCGGCCAACGTTTTGATGAAAACATCACGGCCTTATTTAAACACGTGCCTTTGTCATCTTATTTTTCAGTTTAATGATGAATTTGATGAGCAGATTGATGGACTTGCTATGGGAAGCCCCCTCTCCCCTCTCGTAGCTAATTTATTCATGGAAGTCTTCGAGGAAAAGGCACTAGACTCAGCAAGTTTTAAACCAACGGTCTTGCGGAGGTGCATGGACGACACGTTTTTAGTATGGCCGCACGGGATGGATGAATTACATCGATTCCTTGAGCATTTGAATTCAATCCATGCATCAAGTTTACTAAGAAAATAGAAAAAGATGGCTGCCTCCCCTTTTTGAATGTTGTCGTTCGCCGTGAAGTTGATGGCCATTAGGACATGCCTTACATCGTAAACCTACACATACAAATCTATATCTACATGTCAGTATCTGCTATCACCATTCACAGACCATAGGTGTCCGTAACACCTTAGTGCATAGGGCGCACTGTATATCCGATAAAGATACTTTGAAAGAAAAGCATTTTTAAAGCCAATGGATTTTGTCCGTAACAAATTCGTAGGGCATTCACCGTCAAACCTATAACGCAGGTAAGTGATGGGGAAGAAAATAACAATTCTTTCAGATCAAGTGCATTTTTGCCCTATGTGGTTGCTCTTTCCTCGAAGATAGGTCGTATTCTCGAGAAACACTGTGTTAAGGTGATCTTCCGGCCTTGCAGCTGTACTCCGCTCTGTAAAGGAGGAGTTATTGCTTCGTAAGGCGGGTGTGTATCAGATTCCTTGCGGTAAATTTGTGAAGTCATACATAGGTCAAACAACACGCATGTGTGGAACATCGAAGATACACACGCTTATCGCAGCCAGACAAGTCAGCTATGGCCGAACATTGTATTCATACAGGGCATTCCATGAACTAAGTGGTGTGAGGATTCTAACTGACATCTCTTCCATTTGGGATTTTGTCTTCAGGGAAGCTGTAGAGATTAGATTAGCTAATAATTTAATAACTACAGGCAATGGTTTTAATTTGGACAAAGCATGGAATCCGGCTCTTGGAATAGTTAAACTACAGAGAAGTCATCATGATGTCATCACAGCCAAACATACATCGATTAGTGAGTAGAATGTCTGTAGGCCTTCGCCACAGACAGCGCGTGTGTATACTTATCTCTTTGCTGCCGAACAAAGTCTGTGGCTCGCAGGGGTGAACCGCTTGGCAACTTGTTGTGATCTCCTAAGAAACTCTGCATCGCTATCAGAACAACACAAGCATTGCAAAACCGTATAGTACAGTTTTTTAAACAAATATGAATCCTAGCATCAACAGTATCGCATGAAACAGGAAAACGCGTGTGAAAAGAGAGAACACATCAAAACTTACTAGAATATCAATGTCATTCAAACGCGTTCTCTCTGCTAGACGTCAGAAATTCCCAGAGATCTTAATGTGGTATTCACACCGACCTACTATAGGGACGAACAGAGTAGCAAGGTGTTTGCTACAAGATATATCGGAGCACCGATGTTACTCGTACTCGGACAAAGAGGATCACCGGAAGACTATATAACCTAGGAGGAACAGCACAATAAGTATTAGGACTCCTGACAGTCTTCTGCAACAAAACACTTTTCTTCAGGAGACTGTTAGTCTTCCTCTGAATGAACACTTGTTGTTGGGTCAGCACCGATCCTGCAATACGCTAAATCAGATAACCAACAGTTTACGTTTTGAACGTAATTCTCCTTGTCCAGGACAACTGTAGCGCTTCCCTTGTCTGATGGTAAAATAGCCGGCCGGTGTGGCCGTGCGGTCTAGGCGCTTCAGTCTGGAACCACGTGACCGCTCCGGTCGCAGGTTCGAATCCTGACTCGGGAATGGATGTGTGTGATGTCCTTAGGTTAGTTAGGTTTAAGTAGTTCTAAGTTCTAGGGGACTGATGACCACAGATGTTAAGTCCCATAGTGTTCAGAGCCATTTGAACCATTTGAACCATGGTAAAGTAACAATATCCGGATCAGCCCTAAATGAAAGTAAAGTAGCCATACCTGCTGTTATTATATTACTCTTAGGTGGACGTGCCCTAGTCATCAAACGAAATGCCTTCCATCTAACCACCTTTACAGCATCGGGAGATAGTTTGGAAAAGGTCTGTTCAATATAACTAATAAAATTAACTACTCACAAACGCTTAGGCGTCAGTGCAAAATTTAACCCTAGTACGGATAAAGAAGCGTCGTCAAAAGCTTTCTACGTGAGATTTATCACTGAACATCGAGATATAATATTAGACTGCGAGCCATAGGAGCGTTCAATGAGAGTCTCAGTCAGACTACGAAGCACTGTCCCGCTATGTGAGCAGAGAGTAAAATCAGACATGAAACTGAAGAAAACCTATAGAAAGGGGAACACTGGTTGATGAAATTTAAGATATGATGTACAAGATCATTCTATGAGATGAAATAAGAGTAGGCGATAAAGGAGAAACTCGTCGACTTGGATCAGAGAGAAATTTTTCAAAAGTACGTTTGCATTACACCATTCTATGGAAATCAAACATGGTATCACATAGAAGACGAAAAAAAAGTACTCAGTGTTCGAAAATATATTCTTTCCAGAAACCCAAATCTGCTGCACAGCTCTACATGCAGATACAGAGTAAAGAATTGGGTATTCTGCAGAGGCGAAGACGGTGCAATCTTGGGAACGGGTGATATATTTCAGGACGAGTCCTATTTCCATTTAGTTAAATGTAGGCGTGGAACGACACAATAACTCAGTTTGTGAAACATTTTTGTTTAAGATTAAGTACGGAAGTCGACATTAAGACGTACATGGTACGGAAATAATACAAGAAATCCATTAACATGATCCAATTTAAAGCAAAGCAAGTAATGAATAAGGTCTTTTGAAGTTAAATTCCTGCGTCCTCACTTTGAGGATTACTAATGAGAGGTATTTTCTCCTTAATTATTTGGCTTCGCATCTAACAGGATTTTTCCATTTCATTATTTTTTCTAACTTCAGTTTTAAGTTTCAGTGTCAGTCTAACATTACTGACATATGTATTAAAAGTCTTTTGGGAATATTTGTAATTATATTGCCAAACCTATACGACACTCTGGATTCAACCATGTACAGATGTAATTTAGGATCGTTAAGACACATTAAAAAAACAAGTCGTGCTTTGCATGACCTCAAAAAAAGTGCTCACTTTTTAGTTATCAAACTAATATACCTCTAAAAATTATTCCTTTGAGACGTTATGAGTTTCGTGTGTCTCCTGTAAAAATTAGTTCTTACTGCACGACACATCTTCAGACTCACCACTTCATATCAAAAATGCCAATTTTGGGACCTTACACGCTCTCGGATAATTTTCTGCGATCGTCCGTGCCCTTTGTCGCAAGGAAGTCAATTAATGTGAGTTATCAAAATCTCAAGAATCTTTTAAATTGCTACTAAGTTAACTGCAAGGCGAGAACATAGTGAAAAGAAAAACAACGAAGAGCACTCGATCGTGCTTTTTAAGGTGTTTGTAAGAAACGTACAGACATTTATTACGCTGTTATAAATTACTATAACCGGTACTGAATCATCCCAGTTTACTTGATAATTATTGTTTATTGATAATAAAAAACCAATTTAGTTTTTGAGTGGTCCACAGCTGAAGAAGAACTATGCGTAATTGAGGAATAAATCAAGCTCGATGCTTTCGTTGTAATAATTCTGATGCCTTCTCATTCTTTGCTTTGAGCTTTCGTGCTTTATCAGCCCAGTGGAACAATGCGTTCATTCGATAGATGGTGGTTTCTTTCGAATCAACCATAATCATTACTATTTGGAAATAGACGTATGAATGCTGGGCACCGAAAACGTTTTTCCCATAACTTTTAGGAAAAATGTAATTCCAGGATATAAGAAGTACAAGTTGAAAGTATTTAGTAAATTGCATGTGTGTACAATGAAATGGTGCGGAAGAAGATACATCTGTAGTAGAGAATTATCTCGCGGTTTACATATTCAGTAGGCTTGGATGAGTTACAGCAAGCTGCACAGGTGGGCTAGCAATATATCTTGCAGTTGGTAGCTGCGGTTTGGCTCAGAAACACTGGCCTCCCGGCTCATACTGCAGACGACGCGAATGAAACAATGAGCTACCTGGCGCGACTGCAGGAAGCACTTGGGGTTCACAAAGCCAGCGAACAACAGCAGTGCGTGCGTTGCCCCCTCGCATGTGCAGAGTAACTTCGTCGTCGAACAGGTACTGTTTCCTTCATTTGTAACACGATACACTGACGCTGTTACAACAGCGCATGGAGTTCTCCAGCAAACATCTGAGTTGTAGGTTCTTTTTCTTCTGATGAATGAACGCAGTTGAGAGATCCTGTTTTAAATCGAGAGGAGAAAAGCAAGATATTAAATTAAGGAAATGGGACCTGGATAAGTTGAAAGAACCAGAGGTTGCTGAAAGTTTCAGAGGGAGCACTGGGCAACAACTAATTAGAACGAGGAAAGGAATACAGCAGAAGACAAATGGATAGCTTTAAGAGATCAGATAGTGAACGCAGTAGAGGACTGAATAGGTAAAAAGGAAAAAGCCTAGTAGAAATCCTTGGATAACACAAGAGATATTGAATTTAATTGTGAAAGAAGAAAATATAAAAATTCAGAAACTGAAGCAGGCAAAAGGGAATACAGACGTTTAAAAATAAGACTGCACGGATGTGCAAAATGTCTAAGCAGGATTGGCTAGAGAACAAATGTAAGCATTTAGAAGCAATTTTGGCTAGGGGAAAGATAGATACCGCCTACAGGAAAATTAAAGAGGACTTTGCGTAAAAGAGAAACAGCTGTATAAACAGTAAGAGCTCTGATGGAAAACCAGTCCCAAGCAAAGAAGGAAAGCTGAAAGATAGGAGAGGTAAATACAGCGTCTATACAAGAGAGATTAACTCGAAAAGACAATATTATAGAAACTATCAGTTTTATAAGCCATAGTTGCGGAACACTAACAAGAATTTTTTACAGAAGAATGAAAACACTGGTAGAAGCCGATCTCGGGGAAGATCAGTTTGGATTGCCGAGAAATGTAGGAACACGCGAGGTAATACAGCCCCCACGACTTATCTTAAAAGATAGGAGGACGTAGGTTTTGACAATGTTGACTGGAATACCGTCTTTGAAATTCTGAAGGAATCAGGGGTAAGATACAGGGGGCGAAATGCTATTTACAATTTGTACAGAAACCAGGCGGCAGTTACAAGAGTTGAGGGGCATGAAAAGGAGGCAGTTGTTGAGAAGGGATGTTATTCAATATGTGCACTGAACAAGCTGTAAAGGAAACCAAAGAAAAATTGGAGAAGTAATTAAAGTTCAGGGAGAAGAAATAAAAACGTTGATGTTGGCCGATGATATTGTAATTCTGTCAGAGGTAGCAAAGGACTTGGAAGGGCAGTTGAACAGAATGGACAGTGTTTTAAAAGGAGGATATAAGATGAAAATCAACAAAAGCAAAACAAGGATAATGGAATGTAGTCGAATTAAGTCAGGTGGTGCTGAGGGAATTAGATTAGGAAATGAGACACTTAAATTAGCGCCCGCATCTCGTGGTCGTGCGGTAGCGTTCTCGCTTCCTACGCCCGGGTTCCCGGGTTCGATTCCCGGCGGGGTCAGGGATTTTCTCTGCCTCGTGATGGCTGGGTGTTGTGTGCTGTCCTTAGATTAGTTAGGTTTAAGTAGTTCTAAGTTCTAGGGGACTGATGACCATAGATGTTAAGTCCCATAGTGCTCAGAGCCATTTTTGAACTTAAATTAGCAGATGAGTTTTGCTAACTGATAATGGCCGAAGTTCAAAATGGTTCAAATGGCTCTGAGCACTATGGGACTTAGCTTCTGAGGTCATCAGTCCCGCCGGCCGAAGTGGCCGAGCGGTTCTAGGCGCTTCAGTCTGGAACCGTGCGACCGCTACGGTCGCCGGTTCGAATCCTGCCTCGGGCATGGATGTGTGTGATGTCCTTAGGTTGGTTAGGTTCAAGTAGTTCGAAGTTCTAGGGGACTGATGACCTCAGTAGTTAAGTCCCATAATGCTGAGAGCCATTTGAACCATCATCAATCCCCTAGAACTTAGAACTACTTGAACCTAACCAACCTAAGGACATCACACACATCCTTGCCCGAGGTAGGATTCGAACCTGCGACCGTAGCGGTCGCGAGGTTCCAGACAGTAGCGCGTAGAACCGCACGGTCACCCCGGCCGGATTGGCCGAAGTAGAGAGTGTATAAAATGTTAGTGGTAATGGCAAGAAAATTGCTTCTGAACAAGAGAAATCTGTTGACATCGAATGTAGATTAAAGTCTTAAGAAATCTTTTCTGAAGGTATCTGTCTAGAGCGTAGCTACGCGTGAAAGTGAAACGTGGACTACAAACAGTTTAGACAAAAAGAGAGTAGAAGTTTTCAGAATGTGGTTCTACAGAAGAAGGTTGAATATTAGATGGCTGGATCATAGGACTATTGAGGAGGTACTGCATAAAATTGGGGAGACATGAAATATGTGGGACAACTGCACCAAAAGAACGGATCGGTTGATAGGACACATTCTGAGACATTAAGGGATTTGCAATTAGAATTGGACGGATATGTGCGTGGCAAAAATCGTAGAGGGAGACCAAGAGATGAATATAATAGCAGATCCAGAGGGATGTAGTTTACAGTAGTTACTCAGACATGGGAGGCTCGCACAGGACAGAGCAGCATGGACAGCTGGATCAAAGCAGTCTTCAGACTGAGGGAAATGATAATCAGTTTTTCCCTTTTATTCCAAGTACATGATATTAAAGCAGTTATAATGTATGGTTTACTTTCAGTCTTCGAATACTGTCAGAATACACTATTCTGATGTGTGGTTCTAGCTGGCTCTGAGAACTATGGGAGTTAACTTCTGAGGTCATCAGTCCCCTATAACTTAGAACCACTTAAACCTAACTAACCTAAGGACATCACACACACACCCATACCCGAGGCAAGATTCGAACCACCGACCGTAGCGGTCACGCGGTTCCAGACTGTAGCGCCTAGAACCGCTCGGCCACTCGGGCCGGCTGTGTGGTTCTGATACAGTCGCTATGGGCTGCTGACGCTAGAGCTTACTCGTAGATCCAAAAGTGATCCAAGAAGATCGAAATTTGTCATACTGTGAAAAAAAATAGTAACTAAAACTGAAAAATAAATGATGGATTAGAATCGTTTTAAATATCAACACACTTCCTATTCTCTCGTGACGAATACACTGTTATTAAAACGGCCACGCGATAGCGATATGCGCAGGCACAGACGGCAGCAATAGTACGAACATAAGGTACAAAAGGGCAATGCATTGGCAGAGCAGCCGTAAGTGCTCAGGTGATTCATTTGAAAAGGTTTCCGACGTGGTTATGGCCGCAAGACGGAAATCAACAGATTCTGAAAGCGGAATGGTAGTTAGAGCTAGACGCATCGCACATTCCATTTCAGAAATCGTTAAGGAATTCAGCATTCCGAGATCCATAGTGTCAAGAACGTGCATTACCTGTCACCAAGGACAACCCAGTGACGACGGCCCACAGTTAACGACCGAGAGCAGCGGCGTTTGTGTGCTAACAGAGAAGCAACACTGCGTGAAGTACCCGCAGAAATCAACGTGGGGAATACGACGACCGCATCCGTTAGGATAGTGCGGCGAAATCTGGCTTTGATGGGTTAAGGCAGCAGACTGCCTTTGCCAGCAGCACGACATCGCCTGCAGTGCCGGTTCCTGGGCTCGTGACCATATCAGTTGGACCCTAGATGATTGGGAAACCGCGGCCTCGTCAGATGAGTCATGATTTCAGTTGGTAGGAGCTGATGGTAGGGTTCGAGTGTGCCCGAGACCTGAAGAAGCCATGGTCCCAGGTTGTCAACGAGGCACTGTTCAAGCTGGTGGTGGCAACATAATGGTGTGAGCACTGTTCACGTGGAATGGATTGTATCCTCTGATCCTAATGATCCTAATGAACCGACCATCGACTGAAAATGGTTCTGTTCGGCTACCTGGAGACATTTTGCAGCTATTCATGGACTTCACGTTCCTAAACAAAGATGAAATTTTTATCGATGTTCATTCGCTTTATCATTGCGACTTAATTTCAAATGGCTCGGAGCACTATGGGACTTAACATCTATGGTCATCAGTCCCCTAGAACTTAGAACTACTTAAACCTAACTAACCTAAGGACAGCACACAACACCCAGCCATCACGAGGCAGAGAAAATCCCTGACCCCGCCGGGAATCGAACCCGGGAACCCGGGCGTGGGAAGCGAGAACGCTACCGCACGACCACGAGATGCGGGCGCGACTTAATTGTTAGCGACTGGTTTGAATCAGTGCCACCATGATCGCCCGACATGAATCCCACCGTGCGTTAATGGGACATAACCAGGAGGTCAGTTTGTGCACAAAATTCTCCACCGGCAACATTTGCGCATTTACGGATGGCTGCAGAGGCACTATTTCTCAATACTTCTGCAGGCGACTTCCATTGAAGTCCATGCCACACCGAGATGCTGCAGTTTATCTTACTTTTGAAAAGCGTCTAAATGCAAATCATATTTTATATCAAATGAAATTATCTATCTGCAGTATTATCGTAATGCTTTTTTAGTTCTTATGGTGTGTCAGATAGCAAATTCGCTTTTCGACAGTACTTTGCTCAAATTGTCGTTCTGGGAGTGAGGTGACGTTATATTTCTTCGGTTCACCATAACTGTATTTATTAAAAACTCATTGAAGCATAAAATAAAAGTGTGGTCATAATCTTAAAGGCGATATTGTACAATAATTGAACCAAAGTGCACGTATACACAGCGGTATATTAAAGATATAAAAATTTCCTGGTGCAGAAATGGCATAGATGACATCGAAACTACTCCTTTTCGAAACTACTCCTTTTCTTACACTGGACGACAGAGCAAGTTAATTTTCAATTTACTGGTCTATTTGGTAAACTGCTCTCCTTAAAAGGCTTTTTGAATTAGTCTTGTTGCATTCGCTTTGTTTTCAAATGTATGAACTGAAATACAGTAAAATTAATTGATTTGGTCGTACGTTGGCGTAGGTTGTTAAGTGTCTACTCCTTCGTTGGCAACAGCTAGAAAATGGACAACCGCATTCAAAAGCTCTCCAACTTTTATATAAATACAATGGAAACGTCCATTAACACACTTATCAGGTGCACAACATGGTAACGCACGGAAAAGTTTTCATCTTATCGAAGATATGTTTCCGTACCATAGTGTCTTGCTAACTACTCGTATTGCAGATGTATTTAGGTCGACTAATTGGTCAGTTACTTGAGAGAAACAAATCTGACATTGGAAGCGCATAAACGTTTCTTCCCTCATTCATCATTTTCTCTTATAATTGTAAAGAAGGGAGGAATAATGCTGATATCAAGACTTTCATTCCTAAGAGTTGTCTGTTATCGATTCACATTTCAAGTAAAAAAGTTAGTAGCTTACTTTATGTTGATACCATACATATAATGTCGCCAATATGAAAGGCCCATCGCAGTCTGATAGAAGCGGCCTCGTAGCTAATATAGACAACACTGATGTTACTAAACGGATGTCCCTTTACACTTACACGTACCGAATCAGTAAGACTATTAATACATCAATCAAAATTAGAAAACGCTGCTCCTGAAATCATGATAAGCTGTTCCTCACAAAATCGTTTTGTATTCGTTTCCCTCCCTGCCTCCCTCTCCACAATAAATGGTGATTGTGAACTACTGGCTGTCAGCAATCAGGGACCGACAATTGCTTCATCAGAGTAGCAACTGTCCTCCATGGCTTCACTAGAACCAGTGATAAATGCGATCGAGCAACGTTTATTGTACATTTAAGTGAGTACAATTCACTAGAGAAACGCGGAGGCTCTCTGTGTTCTAAGACGACGTAGCACTTCAAGCAATAACAAACAGTAAAGCTTTTACTGCTGTTACAATGGCAGGTTATTAAGATTTAAGTGAGTTTGAAAATGCTTAAAGTCGGCGCACGAGCGATGGGACACAGAGTCTCCGTGGTAGTGATTAAGTAGAGATTTTCCCGTGAGACCATTTCATGAGTCTACTGTGAATATCAGAAACCAGGTAAAAAGAAAAAGATTGTGCAAGAACGGCACCAAGAGAATCATTCAACGTGACAGAAACAGAATCCTTTCGCAAATTGCTGGATACTTCAATGTTGGACAATCAGTAAGTGTTAGCGTTCGAACGATTCAACGAAACATCGATATGGGCTTCCGGAGCTGAAGGTCCAATCGTGTACCCTAGATGACTGCACGACACAAAGTTTTACGCCTTCCCTGGGCCCGTCAACATCGACAGTGGACTGTTGACGACTGTAAACATGTTTCCTGGTCGGAGGACTCTCGTTTCAAATAGTGTAGATCAGATGGACGTGTACGGGCATGGAGACAATCTCATGAACCCTGCATGTCAGCACGGGACTGTTCCAGCTGATGGAGGCTCTATAATGGTGTGGGGCGTGGG
Organism: Schistocerca serialis cubense; assembly: GCF_023864345.2. Classification (NCBI taxonomy): domain Eukaryota; kingdom Metazoa; phylum Arthropoda; class Insecta; order Orthoptera; family Acrididae; genus Schistocerca; species Schistocerca serialis. Next base: position 999,538,965 of record NC_064639.1, read on the forward strand.
CAGCTGGAGTGATATTAGACACCTGATACGTCTAGATACGACTCTGACAGCTGACACATACGTAAGCATGCTGTTTGATCACCTGCATCCCTTCATGTCCATTGTGCATTCCGAAGAACTTTGGCAATTCCAGCAGGACAATGCAACATCCCACACGTCCAGAATAGCTACACAGTGGCGCCAGGAACACTATTCTGACTTTAAACACTTCCTCTGGCCCCCAAACTCCCTAGACATGAACATTATTGAGCATATCTGGGATGCCTTGCAACGTGCTATTCAGAAGAGAACTCCACCTCCATGTATTTTACGCTTTTATGGAAAATCCTGTAGGATTCATTGTGTCAGTTCCGACCAGCACTACTTCGGACATTTGTCGAGTCGGTGCCACGCCTTGTTGCACTACTTCCTCGTGCTCGTGGGGGGGGCTACACGATATTAGGTAAGTTTACTAGTTTATTTGTCTTTTCAGTGTATTAATCATTATACTGTGGCCATGCGATGTGTTCTGTAATTCATCCTCAGGTTCACTGAATGTAGCGATGGCAGCAGCGAATCTTATTACTAGCATCGTTTCATCCTGAATTATAATCCCAACTCATTACTTCTTTAATTACTGGATAAGTCCCTGTTTTACTCCCCCTTATAATCTCTTCCCTCTAGGCCTTCCGTTTCCGTTTTAATTGAGTCTTCTTGGTTCTCGTACATATTTTATATTAACCATTTTTTTCTCTTAGTTTATAACTACTTTCCTAAAAATGTCGAACACTTGCGCAACGTAGCGTTGTCGAACGCTTTCCCTAAGTGTATTTACTTTGGCGGAGATGTTTCTTTCAGTTAGATGTCGTGTGGCTATGGAATACTGCTTCATCTGCCAAGTCACACCATATGTGTGATCAGATGTTCCGCGGTAAAACTGGCTAACTATTTCACTGTCAACGAGCACTCTGCTTTCACTGTCTATTTTCACGTCATGAGAATGAATTCTGCTGCACGTCCTGCTGTGAGCGGTGTTCTGACCCAGAGAACCACACGGTGACGAAAGGATGATGTCTCATCACCTACTTGGATGCGGTGGGGCCAGGTATGAAGTTAGGGTGCAGATCTCGCGGCCGTTCACTGCTTTCTAGAACCTGAACTCGCAACTTTCAGTTAAATTTTTTCCCAACACTAGCGAAGTTCACACCGTTTCTATCCTGCCAACAAGCTGAAAGTCAGCAGTTCGGAGGACCCATGGAAACTCCACACTTGCAGTCATACATGTGGACTGCTCCCACCAACAATCTAAAACAGTCAGCAGTTCGGAGAATAGAGCCCAGAAACCCCACACTGACAGTCATACACGTGGACTACTCAGCCGAAGGGGATGAAGAGGGTTTATATTAGGCTAACGTCTTTTATCACCTGCGGGCACCTGGTGTCAGCAACTGACGCAAATAATTGTCGACCGAAGAAATTTGCTCGTATATTAATAGTACATTTTGAATCTTGGTGATGGTTGAAGCGTCTATTCTAAGGTATTGGTAATAAGTGCATAATAAACGAATTTTTGTCCTGTGACATTGAAGAATAATAAGATGCTTTTTCGCAGCTCGCAATACAGAAGAAACGCAAAAGATTTTAATAAGGCACGTCACAATGGATAAGTGCTCTTACAAGATACATGGGTGGCCCAGACTTGAATATTCCCCGTGTTGTCCATTTCGATGATTTCCATTAATATCTGAATAGCTGCCAACATTGCATGACGTCTGTCGTGAGAAATAGGCCAATAGTATCAGTCGCTCTGGAATAACGGCAGAGATAAGTGATGCGTTATGATTTTGTATGAAAACTATCATCGAATTCCTGATTGAATATGCAATTCACGGATACATACTCTCCTTAATAGAGACAGTAATAGCCTCAGTGTTCCTTGTAACATTATTACAAACTTCCGAACAATGCTAACTAGTCTATTCCAGTATATATACAGGGTGATTCCGTGACGACTTTACAGTCTTTCAAGAATTATCAAGAAGCGTAGATCTATCAATCTGATGTACGGTACTCCAGCTCGGAAATCAACGCCTCTAAAGTTATTAGCGAGAATCTTTCTGATGCTTCTGACAACTTGTACCGGTACTGATTTTTTTTTAATCAGAGTCACATACCCAGGCTCCTGGAACATATCCCACTTGTTATAATCGGGTTCGGTTCCAACATGATGGAACCCCACCACAGTTTGGACTGAGAGTTCGTGAACACATGGATCAGACCTTTCCTGAAAAGTGGATAGGCAGAGGAGGTCTTGTTTCGTGGCCGGCACGTACCTGCTCTCATCAAAACTGATTTTCTCTTGTGGAGCCACATGCAAAGTTTTGTGTAGCAGACGCCTATCGGGGAGGGTCTCCTGGCAAAAATTCTCCCTGCCTGCGACACTATTCGAACACCTGGGATATTAGAACGGGTACGACAGAACATTGTGCGTCGATGCAGTGCCTGCAGTGATACTGTGGGCCCCATTTCGAACAACCGCTGTAGAAGCAGCAGCTTGTGGAACTTGTGCAGGTAAATAAAAATCATTATTAGTGTACCGTAGACTTAGGATTTTCGGTGTCACTGACATAAAGTTTCGTGCGCCGTTACTCGTCCATCAACAGAGAAATTGGGGAGTATTCAGTGGGAAATTCTGTACGTCATGATCAGGACTCGGACGTTGGTGACCCTGGTTTGAGCGCTGCCGGAGGCTAAGGCGGAGTTTGAGTAGATTTTCGCTGATACACTACTGGCCATTAAAACTGCTACCAACGAAGATGACGTGCTACAGACGCGAAATTTAACCAACAGGAAGAAGATGCTGTGATATGCAAATGATTAGCTTTTCAGAGCATCCGCAGAAGGTTGGCGCCGGTGGCGACACCTACAAAGTGCTGACATGAGGAAAGTTGCCAACCGATTTTTCATACACTCTCGTGTAAGGAGGAGAAATGCGTACTATCACGTTTCCGCTTTATCGTATCGCGACATTGTTGCTCGCGTTGGTCGAGATCCAATGACTGTTAGCAGAATATGGAATCGGTAGGTCGAGGAGGGTAATACGGAACGCCGTGCTGGATCCCAACAGCCTCGTATCACTAGCAGTCGAGATGAAACGCATCTTATCCGCATGGCTATAACGGATCGTGCAGCCACGTCTCGATCCCTGAGTCAACAGATGGGGACGTTTGCAAGACATCAACCATCTGCACGAACAGCTCGACGACGTTTGCAGCAGCATGGACTTTCATCTGCATGGCTGCGGCTACCCTTGACGCTGCATCAGGATCACCTGCGATGGTGTACTCAAAGACGAACCTGGGTGCACGAATGGCAAAACGTAATTTTTTCAGATAACCCAGGTTCTGTTTACAGCCTCATGATGGTCGCATCCGTGTTTGGTGACATCGCGGTGAACGCACATTCGAAGCGTGTATTCTTCATCGCCATAGTGGCGTATCACCCGGCGTGATGGTATGGGGTGCCATTGGTTATACGTCTCGGTCACCTCTTGTTCGCATTGACGGCACTTTGAACATTGGACATTACATTTCAGATGTGTAACGGCTCGTGGCTCTACCCTTCATTCGATGCATGCGAAACCCTACATTTCAGCAGGATAATGCACGACGCATGTTGCAAGTCCTGTACGGACCTTTCTGGATACAGAAAATGTTCGACTACTGCCCTGGCCAGCACATTCTCCAGATGTCTCACCAATTGAAAACGTCTGGTCAGTGGTGGCCGAGCAACTGGCTCGTCACAATACGCCAGTCACTACTCTCTTGATGAACTGTGGTATCGTGTTGAAGATGGATGGGCAGCTGTACCTGTACACGCCATCCAAGCTCTGTTTGACTCAATGCCCAGGCGTATCAATGCCGTTATTACGGCCAGAGGTCCTTGTTCTGGGCACTGATTTCTCAGGATCTATGCACCCAATTGCGTGAAAATGTAATCACATGTCAGTTCTAGTATAATATATTTGTGCAATGAATACCCATTTATCATCTGCATTTCTTCTTGGTGTAGCAATTTTAATGGCCAGTAGTATACATTTCGACTCGCTTGTTTCCGAACTACGCTCTATCACCTCAGATTAATACATTTATCCTTCTCCAGCATCGCTGAGTATTTGAAGCATTATCACGGAATCACGCTGTGTATTGCACGAGCACAGTATGCTCATCATAACCGCATACTGTGACTAGCGGTGAGCGGGACCTAGGGGCAGCACCTACTCCTAAGTAAGAAGGTTAACCTGTAGCAGAATCCTGGTCCCAGCGATGTCAGTGACGGCGAACGAAACTTGAGATTGGCGGAGAGTGGGTAGAATCATATATGGGAAGAATCAAGCATGAGGTTGCAATATCTGCCTTATTCGGGGTGTCCCAGAATTGTTGTGACATACTTAGAGGGTTTTATGTAGAGGGTTTCTAAACGAACAAGTGGAGAACAGAAACCTATGCTCGGAAACCTCATCCAATAACGCCACAGCACGTCGAAGTTATTGGTGCTGGCTCCTGCGACAGTGATACCCCTTGATCGGTAGACGCGACTGTTCCGTGAAAGACCGTGGGCGGAACGTCTGGCAACTGACTGCGACGGATTGCCACGATCTCCAGCTGAGAAAAAGAACAATAACGCCACAGCGCCTTGTCTCATATTATTTCGATGCTTTCTTACCTCGGTGGATAACCATTTCGGACACGATTTACCAATGATATTTTTCTCATCGGACACTGTAGTACCTCCTGTGTTCTCCGGTATACAGGAGAAAAATAAACTACAGATAGAAAGCCGTGTCAAAAACCAACATCCACCAAGGAAACAGAGCAACGCATTCAACGGAGGCAAGGCCCCTCTACGCGGTAGCTAACTTAATCTTCTCTACTGGCGATCGCGGTAATCAGCCGTGATCACTAAGTAATAAACAACACAGCGAGACTTTCGTCAGCGTGCAAATTCACGTTCGATGCCGCAGGGGCGGCAGGCACTAGCTTTCGTAACATGGACGCTATGTAGTGTCAATGGTTGCCGTTTCCGAATACGGATTCCTGTCCATGATATGTTCATCAAGACACCCTCTACAAACCCTCTAAGTTTGTCGGAACACTTCTGGGATAGCCTGGTCGAGAAGAACCGCTCAGACCTCTTGATTTCCTCGGTGTTCGTCGGAACTCACTAAAGATCAGCAACTCCCTCTCGGTTATGTTGGTTATGTTCCAATAATGCGGAATTAACGCCATGCTGGAGGCTCAACGTTTACCGCTGCTGACTGTATACCATCCTCGGCGGTGCACTCTTTGCTCTTGTCGTCAGACTCAGGAACTAAATCCTTATTAACTTACTATCTTCCTGGCGGTTACATACAGCCGTATCACATCGTCACGAACATCACCCATATTGTTCCGTGAAATTACTGTCGAACTGCCGGATGTGTGTAACCTGCTGCCTCCAGACATTCGATTGTTTGACCGAAATTCGATTGAATAATCTTTTCTCAAGGAAAGCTTTAAATTTCACATCATCCATTGCGTAAGTGCAGTGTGTAGCTAGAAACACTGCTATGTACACAGAAAAGTGCTCATGCAACAAGATGACACCCATGCCACCGACTGTGTTTCCAAAGGACAATAAAGGAGGTCTTACGAAGGTCCATAAAGCGAATGAGACCCTCGAAGTTTTCCGAAAAACTGTCAACAGTTTCTTGTGATGCACGCTTTACGCTGTTTGACTCATTACTTTGTCTTGTCAGGAGCTCCTCTTTACTTATAAATTCCACGTACGGAAACGCCATCCAGTGGAAATCACCTTCATTTGCATGTAAAATGAAGATACGAAATAGCCTGAACATCGCACTGTACCCCTTACGTATCTAACTTGATACAGCACCCAGTGAGACATAACTTGAATGAAGTACACTGCCGACATATGATGTTGCATTTGTGCCTGAAAATTTACCTCGGATGGATAGTGTTGACTTTTTTCTCACAGAGCTCTTGAATTAATTATTATTCAGTACATAATTAGAATTACCATTAGTAATTTTGAAAAACCGTCACAATTATTAAAATGTGGAATTATGAAATTTCAGCGTTCTCTTATAGCAGTGTTTCATCAGGTCCTCAATGACTATTTTTACACGACTGAAATGTGAGAAGTTTCGTGTAAACGTAGCATCGAACACCAGCGGAGTTCCAGGGCTTCGAATTTACGACATGCAGATTAATGACCCTTTGAATTACGTCGTAACAAAATTATGGCTAGTGGACCGTAACCCCTATAACAAAGGGCAGTGTGTGTGTTGTTAAGCTCTGGTTACCTACCAAGAGCTAAAACTCGTTCTGCTGTTCAGATATTACTAAGAGTACGTCGTTACTTATGCGGAGAGATGGAATTTTAAGGAATTTTAATGTTGGAGTCCCTAACGTTAGCGAAGCTTTTTCCAAAACATTTTACAAACGGATACTACACGTAGGTCAGAACTCAGACGAAGGAACACGCTATTCAGAGCATTCGCCTATAAATGGTGTTTGACGCAAAAGGTGCCATTTCCATTAGGCTTATGCACTGAAGAGTCAAAGAACCTGGAACACCTGCCTAACACCGTGATTCCGCGAGCACGCAGAAGTGCCCCAACACGACGTGGCAAAACTCGACTAATGTCTGGAGTAGTGCTGGAGGGAACGGACACAATGAATCCTACAGGACTGTCCATAAATCCGTAAGAGTAAGAGGAGCTAGAGAACTCTTATGAATATCACGTTGCAAGGCATCGCAGATATGCTCAATAATGTTCATGTCTGGGTAGTTTGGTGGCCAAGGGAAGTTTTTAAACTCAGAAGAATGTTCCTGGAGCCACTGTGTAGCTACTGTGGACGTTTGGAGTGTCGCATTGTCCTGCTGGAATTATGCAAGTCCGTCGGAATGTACAATGGACATAAATCTACGTAGTCTCTGTCGGTCGATTATGGCCAGGGGACATCCGGTGGTTCATACTTTCGAATTCAATAAACTTTACCAACAGGCGTGTACTTCAGCTTCTTTTATTTTATTTCGAACGCAATTCATTTTGTCATCTTCAAGCCCCATACGCTTTTTCCAATCAACGAGCTTGTCGTATAGCGCCATAAAACTGGATATCGTGAATGCCAATCGTTGCACGAGGTGCCATAAATCGCGCCCTAACCTCCTTTACTGAGCAGGATAGCCTTCGACATCTAAGTTCTGTGATGATGTGTGAACATCTAATAATTAGCTACCTACTGAACGTTTCACCGTCCGTCGACCACTTACCATACATTTTTAACAATGAAACTAATTAAATTTCGCTACCAGTTTCGGCAGTTCATTATGAATAATCGATACTGGCAGACTGGGGCCATATGTTTCTGGATTTCTTCAAGTCTCAAGTACTTCCTTCGAAGACTTTACTTGAGTTGCCGTCAACTCTCCGAAAGAAACACTTGAGAATTCACGACATCCAGAAACATATGGCTCTAGTATGCCAATATCGACTGTTTTGAGAGGTGCATATGGCGCTAAAGATGGCATAATGAAATGCCGAAACTGGTAGCAAAAATGAAATAAAATTTCTCAATTGGACGGTCGTTTGGCGAATTTCATTTTTTAGTGTTTGACCAGCCGTAGTCTTATTTCCACAATGGATGAAGTGAGATTTTCCATAGATCTCAGGACAGTGGCACGCGGAAAGCCGATCAGCTGCCACCGAGATGCTCCCTCCAAGCCACCGTGATATTACAATCAGCCCTTCGTAGACATTGCTCATGTCAGCGCACTTCCTCAGATGTGGCAGTACCTTCGGTAGAATGATTCCCCATTCGTCACTGTTACATTTATATACAGTACATTTCTCACAGCATCAGTTGCCCGCAAAGTCAGCAGGTTGCGTTCACTTTTCCGATGGACAGTGGTCACACTGTTTTGACATTTTTAATTTGCCAGGAAGTTTCAAATCAGTGAGAACTCCACTGCAGAGTAAAAATTCATTTTGGAAAGTCTGGACTGGAGTGACTGCTAGGGCCCGGCGGCCAGGGACAAGCATCTAGGAAACAGCAAATCTGGTTGGCAGTTTACGTTCTATTGTCCTGAGGATCTACGAAAAGTGGATGTAATACAGTGAAAGTATGAGTATGTGACAAGACGTAGGACATCCGCACCTCATCGTAAAATGGGAAAGTCGGAGGCATGACCTCTACGTAAAGCGGGATAGGTGGCGATCCGCGGTAGAACTCGCGGAGTACAATGCTTGTTGAGGCCCAGGTGTTTGGGGCTCGTGATGACTGGGTGTTGTGTGCTGTCCTTAGGTCAGTTAGGTTTAAGTAGTTCTAAGTTCTAGGGGACTGATAACCATAGATGTTAAGTCCCATAGTGCTCAGAGCCATTTGTTTCAGGTTCATAGCAGCAGCCGGATATGCCGACTTTCGGCAGAAAGGTTGGTCCTCAAATACAGATTGGTGTGAGCAATAATATACCACAGAGAATTGCTTTTGTTTTTGTTACTGCTTTTGTCCCGCATCGTGCGCATGGTCAGCAGGGGTAGGAATGGATTTGGCATGGTTAAGTTTAAGGGGTGGCTGGATGCTCTTCCTGCCACCACCCCATCCCCCCGCCCCCCCCCCCCAGGACAGAATTAGTGTACCCCAGCTGTCTGCATCCAGAGTAATTCGTGAAATAGTGCGAATGTGTTTGCGATGTCTGCGAGCCGTGTAACGGAGGCTGGAAGTGGGAACCAGCCCAGTATTCACCCAGTGGAATGTGGAAAACCGCCTAAAAACCACATCCAGGCTGGTCAGCACACCAGCCCTCGTCGTTAATCCGCCGGGCGGATTCGATTCGGGGCCGACCCGACTACCTGAGTCCCACGGAGATTCCACGGAAAATACGGAGTAATAATAGGGACCATGACAACTTTGAAGTAGGCCTACGTCAATATTACAGCTGTATCTATTCATGCTTGTATCTAGTAGCATGTCTGGTTCTAGAGAAATGTTGCATAAAAGATTTAGTTGCACTGTAATAAGACTTTTGTGTTGACCACAGTTTTCATTGACTTCATTACATCTCAGAGCTTTCCGGAGTATCTCATAGCCCTGAAAAGAGTGAATTATAGCAAAGTCACTATAAACTGTGGTCAAAACAAAAGTGTTATTATTTATGGCTCTGGGAGCCGTAGCATTCACCAAGTCTCACTTCGTAACTGAGAAAGCAAATACCATCTGAATTATGACGTAAGACGTCGAGTGAGGTGCAGACATATAATCGTTTAGTAATATTTCTTGAAGACAGCTAATTAAGATTTGGTAGACAGTTGTAGAAGCGATCCTCCATAGTAAGATATCATATAATTTATCCAGATTTCCTTTCTTACTTATCGTATTTGGCGACTTCATTGTTAAATAATGGAGACGAAGCAGTTTGTGCTCCTTCGGCACGCCAACAGTACCAACAGAGCGAAGTGTTTGAGACTGACTACTGTAGTCGAGTTCTGAATGGGTCAAGTGAGTACAGATGAAAAGAGTGGCCGCACGATTCGGTAGAGGCGAGGCAACACATTTAACATCCTAGCTGCGTGCCGACTGTGTGAATAATGTATTGCGACTTGTAAATAGGGAGATTATTTTGTTATGAGATTCATTACAAAGCATTTCGGAGTACAGTCTTATTGTCATTGACTTCAACCGCATCGTGTGACACTATATTCGAATATTTATTACACACTTTGTTAGCAGTTTTTGTCAAAATCAATGAAATACACCAGCAGCCGTGTAACTGAGATGTTGTTTTATTTTATTTTGACTGACAGTTTCGGAATTCCACTATGCCATATTCAGGCCCCATAGGCATTTCTGGAAATAAACTATATTGTCAAACAGTGCCATATATTCATGGATGTCGTGAATTCAAACCGTTTAGCAAGAGGTTCATTCAAAGGCACATTCGAAAGAAGGACTTGTGAAAAGGTTTGAATTAACGAAATTCAGGGATATATGGCATTTTATGACAATTCAGTTTATTTTGAGTGATGCATATGGGGCCTGAAGATGGCATAGTGGAATGGCGAAACTGGTAGTCAAAATAAGACAAAATAACATCTCAATTACACTGCAATGGTGAATTTTATTGATATTGACAATTACTTAACCAGCTTATGTCCCCTGTTCATGATGGATCAACAGAGATTGTTAGCAATTTGTGCGTTTATCTGCTACGTGACTTATTCGTTAAAACACATCAGGTGAATTCTCAATTGCGAATAATGTCTACCATCAGCTGTAGAATGGAATGACGACAATGAAAATTTGTGCCGGACTTCCATATGTCGTCAACCATCCGTCTACGATCTGCACCTCCACATCCATTATGTGTATCCCGTACAGATTAGACGTTATACTTGAAAGTGGCATGACCGGTATAGGCAGATAAATACGATATTGCAAACGTACGGGAATACACATAATGGATGTACCTTAGTTACTTTTATTCTGAAGAAGGTTGGGTTATCCCGACTGAAACCTAGATAAAGCTAGGTAAACTTTACAACTGAGGCTTTTGGTTTTAAAATTAAAATTAATATCTACATCTACATGGATACTCTGCAAATCACATTTAAGTGCCTGGCGGAGGGTTCATCGAACCACCTTCACAATTCTCTATTACTCCAATCTCGTATAGCGCGCGGAAAAAATGAACACCTATATCTTTCCATACGAGCTCAGATTTCCCTTAGTTTATCGTGGTGATCGTCCCTCCCTATGTAGGTCAGTGTCAACAAAATATTTTCCCATTCGGAGGAGAAAGTTGCTGATTGGAATTTCGTGAGAGGATTGCGTCGCAACGAAAAACGCCTTTCTTTTAATGATTTCCAGCCCAACTCCTGTATCATTTCTGTGACACTCTCTCCCATATTTCGCGATAACACAAAACGTGCTGCCTTTCTTTGAACTTTTTCGATGTACTCCGTCAGTCCTACATGGTAAGGATTCCACCCAGCTCAGCAGTATTCTAAAAGAGGGCGGACAAGCGTAGTGTAGGCAGTCTACTTAGTAGGTCTCTTACATTTCCTAAGTGTCCTGCCAAAAAAAAACGCAGCCTTTGGTTAGCCTTCCCTACAACATTATCTATGTGTTCTATCCAATTTAAGTTGTTCGTAATTGTAATACCTAGGTCTTTAGTTGAATTTATGGTTTTTAGATTAGACTGACCTGTCGTGTAACCGAAGTTTAAAGAGTTCCTTTTAGCACTCATTTGGATGACCGGACACTTTTCGTTATGATTATACAGTAGCTGACAGGCCACGAAATGTTGAAAATATGTATGTGGAAGTTTGGGTCTGGACGTGACTGGTGCACGGATAGCCAAATCGTAAGACGACCGTTCGCGATAAGCAGGAAATCCGGGTTCGAACCCCGGTCCAGCACAAATTTTCACTGTCGTCATTCCATTCTACAGATGAATTTAGTCACCATTCGCAATTGTGAATTCATCTGATGTGTTTCGTAACGGCTGTGGTCACCGCAGTGCATTATCATAGAGTAATACAGACACTGCAATATCATGTTTATCTGCCGATACCGGGCATGCGACTTTCAAGTGCAACGTCTGATCGGTACGCGAATGCACATAACTGATGTGCGAGTAGAGATGGCAGATGCATGGTTGACGACGTATGGAAGTTTGCGTCTGGCCGTGAGTCGTGCACTAATATCCAAAAGGGGTGGCCGGTACTGCAGCTCAGCGTGTTCGGTCGGAGGGTCAGCTACCCTCTGGAATTAAAAATAAAAATTAAAAAAAACTGAGTAAATGGATCATCGATGAACTTGGACGGGTGTCTTGGACGTACGACCAACACAAATGCAATGAACAATATCGAACAAAATAAGATGAAACAAAAAAATGGTAAGGCTTATCGCGATAAGTGGGAAATGCGGGTGCTAGTCCCTGTCCGGCACCGTCGTTCCGTGGTTAGCGTGTGCAGCTGCGGAACGAGACGTCCTTGGTTCAAGTCTTCCCTCGAGTGAAAAGTTTATTTTTTCATTTTCAGACAATTATTATCTGTCATGTGGCGCACATCCCGTCACCAGTGTCGTATAGAATATATCAGACGTGTTTTCCTGTGGAGGAATCGGTTGACCTATGACCTTGCGGTCAAATGTTTTCGGTTCCCATTGGAGAGGCACGTCCTTTCGTCTACTAATCGCACGGTTTTGCGTTGCGGTCCCAAAACACAGACACAAAATTTATTACATTGAACAGAGACGTCAATGAACGAACGGACACATCATAACTTTGCGAAAATAAAATTATCACTCGAGGGAAGACCTGAACCAAAGACCTCTCGTTCTGCAGCTGCTCACGCTAACCGCGGGACCACGGGGCTCCTGAGTTCACACTGTCCTTGATGTTGCTTATCTTGCGCATGGCATCTGTTTGTATATTCTGCTTTTTTTTTTCATAGTTCCACACAACTTCTTCCTGTTTTCTCGATTGATCTGTGTTCAGTTTTTCAAGGCCTATCCACTGTGCCAACTTATAACTAAATCTGAGGGGGGTGCGATGGGGAGTTACCCTTGTTAGAAGCTTTGTGTTCTACCTTGATGCGGCAGAGTACAACTACGACCCGTAGCACACCACGCGTTTCAGGTATTGATTTGGACAGGAGAGTGTTCATACAGAGGATGCAATAATCGGGACACTTGTTGTATCTAACACTGAAACTTGTCTCCATTCGCCTGCAAAGGTTAATCAGCTTGAAAACAATTAGCGCACACTTGTTGCGGATTGCCCTGCCTTAATTTCATCCCAGCACCTACCACCAGGGTAACTGACAGTGTCAGAAGGCCAGTTTCATGCTACGATGGTACGAGGAGCATCAAACTGAACTCATAGTGATATCTTGGCCATCAAATTCGCCTGAACTGAAACCTAGGAAACTTGCCTTGGACAATACTGGCTACTGGCACTGTGCCCAGAAAGCCACAGGTTTTTAATTTACCAGATTTAGGTGTCCTGTGCGTAGACATCTAGTGCAACATACCATTGGAAACAAAGGACTTGTCGAACCCATGTCATGCACAATCGCTTTTGCACTGCATTCCGAAGATGGACCAACACGCAGTTACAATGGGTCGGCAGATTACTGTATTTTCCACACGTATGAATAGTTAAGGAGTTCATATACACCTTCATCTACATGGTTACTCTGCAATTCACACTTAAGTGCCCGGCAGTCGGTGGTGCGAAAGCGCGTGCCTACCTTGCTGCGGGACGTAGATGTTGAGGTAGAGGCAGTCCTCGCTGGTGTTGGAGAGGTACGGCAGCAGGCGCTTGAGGTAGTTGTAGCGCTCGTCGCTGACGTCCTGCATGTTGGGTGGCCGCTGCGGGCAGACGGGCGCGTAGCTGAACGCCTCGCGCAGGCCCTCCCACGGCGGCGGCGCCGACGGCGGCACGAAGCGCTTGGAGCCGACGGGCGCCAGCGCGTACGGCACGCCCAGGAAGGCGTCCACGGGGCCGAGGTTCGGGCTCTGCAGCTCCATCACCAGGCCCTGCAGCCAGCCCTGCTTGATCCGCACCTCGCGAGTCACCATCGTCTGGGCGCCGCCGCCGCCGCCCCCACCACCACCACCCCGGTACCTGTCGCGCGTCCACGAGCCTACTCCTGGCCCCGGGACCGTCGCTGTCATTATCAGCAGCGCCAGCAGGGCGCCGCACACTCTGGACCTCATGCTATTCTGCAGCAATATTCTGTCACGCGCATTCACTCACCAGGCTGCTCCGGCACTCTTCCCTGCATTCCGAAGGAACCAACTTCGCTACCTGTATCCAAAATCGGCACAACTTTCCTCAATACTGACGGTCAAAGCTATCTTCGGACTATTTTACTAGTGCTTCATACGAACATCGGACTCCGACAACCACGAAACGTTATGCCTGAAAGGCAAGCGTTACCCTCACACTCAAACCCAGACCAATAATTCCCCTATAAATCGGCGGAGTAAAATTAGAAAGCTGTCTTTTCCGCTTCAACCTGACAAAAAGTTACAATACCGACAAAAACTTAAGCGAACGCCGCAGAAATGCACTAGATCCGACGCGTAAACAATGAGCACAACGTAAAAATACTGCTTTACAAATTCAAATGCAGAGAATACTAGCTGATATCTAGAATACTCGATCGACCTACGTCGTGTGTTCAGTAAAACAAATTCGTAACTGGTTATTCGTCACACTCGTGCTTTCGAGTTGGACACACTGCTGACCAAGTTGACCGCCCACAGTCGGTTAAGGCACTTAGTAAAACACCGCGGTGATAACACAAGCAGCTGTTCGAAGAAGTGTCAAAAGGTCCCTCAGGGCGCCGACCTCTCTACGGCAGCGACTTGCTGTCAGCAGCCAAGACTGAAGGCACCTGCAAAGAGAAATAATTTATTACCTATTAAGTGGCCTATATACAAGGTATTAAAATGAAGTTTCGCACATTGCAAGAGGTTAGAATTAAAAAAACACATCCAAATATCTGAAGACCCGTTCTTCCTGAGGATGTGACACTGGAAAGGCTCAGCATTGCTTCCACTCGTGACTCTTGTTCACTGGAAGTACACAACGTCACGTTCATTCACAGCAATGGATCCTTCTGTAATACGGCGTAAGGAATCAAGAATTACAACAACAACAATAATTGTAGCATACGCTCCTCTGGGTCAGCGACACCGTTCACTGTTGCTTCTTTCCCTAAGATACAGGTAATTTAGTCCGAACATTTTGTCCGGTGGCACTCGGCGACGTGTTCAGTTAGAGGAAATGACCTGTTGGGTACCTAGTTCAAACTATACAGTGATTCATACGACTGTGAGTCTATAAACAAAATTTCTTCTGAATAAATGATTCAACTCAACCATATACGAGCCAAGAAACATACTTCATAATAATCGGAAACCTATGGTTTTTCACAAACAGCAGACACAGTCACACAGCACCAAGTGACAAAATGACAGTGGATGGAAAAGATATTCCAATGAAGAATTTTGTGGCCGTTGTCGAAACCTATTTGTCGATGCGGATGACGTGAAGAAGCATTATTAATATCAGAAGGGGAGAACAAACAGGGTATTGAGGCACTAATTAAAGCATTCAACAGCAAAAACAAGATTATACATTGCGCTTGTGAATAAGAAAGTCAGAAAACACACGTGTTGGACCTCGCCATCACCATAAAAACAGCGAAAACATGCTTAGCATTTACAATAAGAAAAAAAGGGGGCACAACTACAGATGTAGATATCTACGCTTTTTGTCAACCGCACACACAGGAATTAACAGTTTGTAGATCTATGTTGTATAGAGCACACAAAATACCACATTAAGCAATTAAATGCTCCGAAATGAAATCGAGATCATTAAACAGATAGCAGCGCCAAATGTTTTTCAATTTATACTCATAGAAAAAATGTCTAAGAACGTTGAGAAAGGAATACACTGAAATATAAACAAGAACAACAAGCAGACAGACACGAGGACAGTATGCCTTCCCTACTTTGGTACTATTTCAAAAAAATACATTGCTAATGTATTGACGCTATACAGTGTGATTCACGCATATATGCAGGTATTTTAATATGTTATCCTACAAGTAAAAGTAAAGAAAAAAGTTCATACAGAAATAGGAGTAAAGTCCAATAAAAGATTTATCATGAAATTTAGCGACTTCGCTAATATGAAGCCATCACAAAACTGCACGAGGATGAAGTAGGGTACGAGTTCCATTTAATTTGTTGTTATTGATCTGGTGAATATAATAAAACATGTCCCAGACGTGTATCTGCATTAGTTTTCCATAAGATCAAGAGAAGCAATAGACGAAATTAAGAACAACCCTATGAAACTGAAACGAACTACAGAGTTCTGTGCCCTGGAACAGATTGTAAATAGCTCTATCACTGTTTAAAATTTATAATCTTACTGTCATATTACTCTAAAAAGTGCCTATTACAGGTTTTTGTAGCAAAATGAAACTAGAACAAACAACTGGCTTCATCCGACTACCTGTTATGCAACATATTATCATTGTTCCACCTGAAGAGGAGGTTGTAAACACCTCGAAACGCGTCTTGGGATGAAATGAAGGAGTAGCTGACGCAAATAATCGTTTTATTTGAACTTTTACAGATACAAACAGCCGCAGTTCCTGAACAACAATCCAAGATGGACGACATAAGGTTAGTATCAGTGAAACCGAGTGGAAGACTACGATTTGTTGGAAGGACTTTTGGAAAGTGTTGTGCATCTGAAAGAAATCGTATACAAGACGTGACCAACTGTGGTCACATGTTTCACCGTTTGGAGTTTATAAGAAATTGGCATTACAATCGACATCGAAAGCTAACCGAGCCGCGCTGTTGGGAGTGTCGCAGCAAGCCCGTGTAGGCTATACGTAAGTGTATTAGAAATGAGATTTTAGGAAATTTCAATAGGAATCTTTGAATTGAAGACGACATAGTTCTCGCAAAACCAGTTTGAGTAACAGACAAATTGTATGCAGAGAAAACTGTGAGGCGACTACGTAGCCACCATCGTATATCTTGTATTGGGCTCAGTAAAATCAGATAACGTTTGGGCACGTACAGAGAGCCCTTCCTTTCCCACCAATCAGTACGTGAATGGAATAGGACCAAAAACTGGCCAAGTGCAAGTAGGACCTGCGCTCTGACTGTTACGAAAAAACTTAATTACATACATTGATAGTTCACCCATCCCGCGAATCGAGAATCGACGATTTTTGTCCCTTTATCGATATCGAAACTTGCAAATATATTGGTCCTGGGAATTACAAACTTCCGACAAAGTTTTAATTTTAAGTTTTTAGTTGAAATTTGTATGTAATTTCGTCTTTGCTATTCTAATTCCAGAGAAAAGGGGAGCAAACAGACGGACAGACTGTGAGCCAGATAAAGAATGACAAAAATTCCTTACATGTGATGTGAATTGGCAATTTTCTGGGCATTCGTTTACTTGTATTATGAGACCTTACTTCTTGCCGAATTTCATGATTCTAGGTCAAAGGGAAGTGCCCTTTAGGTTTTGATGAGTGAGTTTGCGGGTATCAAAATCTGCATCATAAATGGCCGTATCACTGGACTGCGTTGAGTGATAAATTTAACATTTTATACCGCCAAGGGACCACAGACCTTAGTATATGACATAAATTTCAACTTTACACTCTTACCCAACCCTGAGAGAAGGATTACAAAATGGTCCTATGAGGTAAAATTTGTACTAGCAAGGGAAGTGCGCCAGGAATTGCACGGAAATCTGTAGAGATTATCACTAGAGACCGGATTATATGCATTTACATGTTGCATATGCATTTGCATATTTGACTCCTTTTCAAACGTTATTGCATATTTTAACTAAAAACTAGTGCCGGTGCAAATTTTCGCTCTATGTTTACAATATTTTGAAAATTTAGACAGTTGTTCTCTAGCTCGATCTAATTTTGATGTCTTACCGGTTGACCGCGACCGAGACTGCGTGCAATCTCTAACCGAGAGGCCACTGCCTAGCGAAATCATTACAGAAGACGAACAGGAACAGGCAAACAGACTCAATGCTCCACCAACTTTCTCCTCCGAATGTGAAAATATTTTGTTGACACCCCACCTTGTTAGGGAGGAACGATCACCACGATAAAATAAGGAAATCATAGCTCCTACGGAAATATATAGGGGTTCATTCTCTCCGCGAGCTGTACGAGATTGGGATAATAGAGAATTGTGAAGGTGGTTCGATGAACCCTCTGCCAGGCACTTAAATGTGATTTGCAGAGCATGGATGTAGATGTTGATGTACTCTAAGCTCATTTCCGTTCGGTTCTCAGCATTATCGGTCAGGCAAAGTGCAACACACAGTAGCTTGCTTGCGGAGTATACATGGCCATGTAGATGAGAGTGTGGCCCTGCCAGTGGATGGCGCCATTGTGCATGCACTGAGACTGACGGTAATCAGCCTGCGTGGTCCCTGTAAACCTTCGACCGTTAAGCTATGGGTCTCCCTGAATATTAGCAGCAAGTTACTCCTATAATGTGTATGTCTACGTGTCAAGGAAAATATTTATAGCCTGGTGGATGTCATTTAACACTTTTTTTACAATATACTTACACCGAGAAGCAACACGCGCACGGCGCAATGATGACCTTACTCAGACACACAAACCGCGGTGACGGTCTGACCGACAACTCTGACGCCACAGTACATACGAAACAGACCAGCGGACCGTAAAACAAGTGGACTTCAGGCGGGAGCGCCGTCTAAATCCCAGAGTGGCAAGCGCGGCAAGTGCGGCGCGTAGCAGACGAGTAACAGGAGAAGGCACGTGCGGCCGCCGGCGCGCTAAACACTGCCATAATTCCGCTGGTTAAGCGCTCAATAAGCCACGAGGTCGTAACTGTACACGCGAGTGACTAACTGATTTCGAGGAACGCTAAGCTGAGCTAAGCGCCGACCTCAGTTGACGCTGTGAAGCGCGATAACAGTGCGAGGAAGCTTCGTAACTGCGCACGTACGCTGTTGGGCTGTTCAGCAATACTGTGAAAAACGATACTGCGCGTTTTTACAACGTTCGCCACCTGGGAAACGCCTCAGATCCAGATGAACAGCATACGGAAAGGACTCGAATTGCTGTCCACTGAATTCGAATGGGACGATGAATATAAAAGTATGTGGCAAGCCACGATAACCTGGATCCACGAAACTTCTTGACAAAGCATCTGTCACAAATGGTTCAAATGGTTCTAAGCACTATGCTACTCAACACCAGAGGTCATCAGTTCCCTAGGCTTAGAACTACTTAAACCTAACTAACCTAAGGACATCACACACAGCCGGCCGGTGTGGCCGTGCGGTTCTAGGCGCGTCAGTCTGGAACCGCGGGACCGCTACGGTCGCAGGTTCGAATCCTGCCTCGGGCATGGATGTGTGTGATGTCCTTAGGTTAGTTAGGTTTAAGTAGTTCTAAGTTCTAGGGGACTGATAACCACAGATGTTGAGTCCCATAGTGCTCAGAGCCATTTGAACCATTTTTGACATCACACACATCCATGCTCGAGACAGGATTCGAAACCGCGACCGTAGCAGCAGCGCGGTTCCGGACTGAAGCGCCTAGAACCGCTCGGCCACAGCGGCCGGCCATCTGTCACAATACCAGGCTTTCATCGTTCTAGGGTGGTGTCCGTGGGGTTAAATAGATTCCGAACGGGAGAAGGTATGTTCTAATACAACATACCCAAGTGGGGCTTTTACAGTACGCGTAACTGTGCTGATATTCAGACAATGAACCACATTGTTAATGAGTGACTTAACAAAACGTTCCACTGTATCAAGCATCCGATAAGGAGCGCCACTGAATTGAGTTTTCCGACTTTCGTGTGAAGTCTGTGTTCTCGACTGTTTATATAGCGTAAATAGTTGTTTATGTAGTGCAAATGGTTGCTTATATAGTGTAGTTTCACGTGTACATTCTTTGGTTAAACATGTATAACACTTCCATTTTTGTAGTTGATGCATAAGATAATAATAATAACCGTGTACATCTTCCATGGAAATTGGTAGGCTTGCAACTTACTTCAGATGTGTTTAAACAACGTCGAGGCCGGCCGGTGTGGCCGAGCGGCTCTAGACGCTTCAGTCTGGAGCCGCTCGACCGCTACGGTCGCAGGTTCGACTCCTGCCTCGGGCATGGATGTGTGTGATGTCCTTAGGTTACTTAGGTTTAGATCTAAGTTCTACGGGACTGGTGACCTCAGATGTTATGTCCCATAGTGCTCAGAGCCATTCCAAACAACGTCGAAGAGGATAATTAAGAGTTTTTCTACAGAGAATATGGATTTTATATATCTGATAAGAGAAACTGTTTATTCTTCTTTCCAGGAGGGTGGGGGGCAACTTGCAGTTTCAAGCGTAAGACAGAAGACATGCTATACATTATTAATATCCATGTAATTCACATCTTCATCAAATTTCGAATGAAAAAGGGATCTGATATTAATCTATGGTCAAGTTGCCAAAATAACGAACAAAAATTTCGCGACGGTCAGATTGTAATATTCCTGTTCGGATCCTAAAGTAACGAAAGCATCTTTCCTGCAGGAAAGGGGCAGTAGTGACGAGTCTTCGCTCCTGGTTCCGTTAGCATGCTGGATGAACCACAGCTCCACTTAACAAAACTTCGAAGGTTGTTCAGAGATATCTTCTGAGTATTTGGTTGTAAGGGACCTACAGCCCCCGGTGCCTCGTTACAGAGTAATAAGATAATTATTTTTTTTCTGTTTGTCATCCCAATTACTTGTAGGCAATATTACAGAAAATGAAGAGATTAGATGAAGATGAGATAGGAGATATGATATTACAAGAAGAATTTGACAAGGCTCTGAAACGACTAAGTCGAAACAAGGCCCAGGGAATAGACGACAGTCCGTCAGAATTACTGAAATATTGGGGAGAACCAGCCATGAAAAATCTATTCCACCTGGTGTGCAAGATGTATGAGAAAGGCGAAAAACCCTCTGACTTCAAAAATAATCCAGTAATTCCAGTCCCAATGAAAGCTGGTGATAACAGGTGTGAATATTATCGAATTTTCAGTTTAATAAGTCATGGTGGCGAAATATTAACAGGAATCATTTACAGCTGGATGGAGAAACTGGTAGAAGCCGCCCTCAGGAAGGATCCATTTGGATTCCGCAGAAATGGTGGAACATACGAGGCTACGACTCATCTTAGAAGAAAGTTTAATTGAAGGCAAACCTCTCTTTATAGCATTTGTAGGTAAAAACAATTCGAAAATCTGATGTCAGCAGGACTAAAGTACATTGAAATAAAGTCTGTTCACAACTTTTACAGAAACAAGACAGCAGTTACAAGAATCCAGGAACATGGAAGGGCATCATTGGTTGTGTAGGGAATGAAACATGGCCGTAACCTGTCCCCGATTTTATACAATATGTACATTGAGCAAACAGTGAAGTTAAGAAAATTTTCGAAAAGGGATTCAAGTTCAGGGAGAAGAAATAAAAACTTGAGGTTTACCGATGGCACACTAATTCCTTCATAGAAAGCAAAATAAGAAAGTTAAGCGGAATGGACCATGACTTTAAAAGAGGGTGAAAGATCAACATCAGCAATAGCAAAACAAGAATAACGGGAAGTAATCGATTAAAAACGGGTGAGGGAGTTAGATCAGGAAACGAGACACGTAAAGTGGCAAACGTGTTTTCCTATGACGTTCAAAATAGAGAGGACATAAAACGTTGGTAGCCTTGTATGGAGGTGTAAGGCAAGCGATAAACATTTCAGAAAAGAAGAGAATAGAAGCTTTTGGAATGTGGTGCTAGGGAAGAATGCTGCAGATTAGACGGGTTAGTCATGCAGCTAATGAGCCTCTACTGAATAGAATTGGGTAGAAAAGAAATTTCCGGCATAACTTGACTAAAACAAGTGATGGATGGGTAGGAAACATTCTGTAACATCAAGACATCAACAATTCAGTGCTGGAGGAAAGTGTGGGGTTTAAAAATTATAGGGGGGGGGGGGGGGGGAACCCAAGACATCAATACGATAAGCAGGTTCAAAGGGATGTAGGACGCAATAGGTATTTGGAGACGAAGAGTTTGTAAGAGAATAGAGGAACATGGAAAGCGGCATCAAACCAGTCTACGGAATGAATACCACAACCACAACAACATTGAAATTACATTTATTTCTGTGAAAATACCCTCACAATAGTGAATAAACTGGAATACTGAATCACGAGAACTTAGAACGTGAAAGACAATCTAATGCGAGAACCTTCAGTGCTATTACATTGTTGCCGTCGCTGCAGCTCAGAATAGCGTCGTCATGCTGCTCTTCCACTGCATGTGGTGAAGCCACACACGAGGTACATAATGAGCAGCTTTTTTTCAGTTTGTTGGCTATCGGGAGGTGATCAACAGCTGAATATCAGTTGGTACGAAACAGACGTAAGAACAACACAACACCCAGTACCGAGCGGAGAATACCTCCGACCCGGACGGGAACCGAACCAAAGCCCCTTAGATTGACAATCCGTCGCGGTGACCGCGTAGCTACCGATTCCAACCCGTCAACTCTTCAGCAGTACATACTGCCATGTGTACTGCTGACGTACAAGTAACACTGCTGTATACTTCCGAATCATTTGATCAACCTTCGTCCGTCGGGAAGATACAGGACGGAATATTTTTTTATGTGAAGATTACTTCTCGTGTTCAACGGTTTTCATTTCCGCACATGACAGAAGGCTGAGGTGTCTTAATTCCTGCAGGTTGAGGATGCGTTGAGCCGGCCAACATATTTACGAATGGTGTTTCCTGTTTCAAAAACAGTGCGCTGTCCGCTGAAGATAAAAGGCTGATTTGATTCCAGAACGGACACCAAAAAATAACAAAGACAAACCTTATAACACAGTACATGACTCGGAGGAACTAAGTAAAATATCCTGGAATTAAATTTTGTTAGAAAATTTAAATATGAAACACTTGGAAGTGAAGCAGGATCAGCACGTATTTTCCGACAAATGAAGAGGCACGTGAATGTTTTCCAGTAACTAGAGGAATTGTCACATATCAATTTTGAATAGCCGTTAAAAATCGTTACTGGTGAGATACACAGTGTAAAGGGTACGATCCAGGAAAAGAACAGCAATCGAGACATCGGAAGCCTAGTCCATTAACACGACCGAAGGAAGCACAACAGGCGATAACCGCCGAGAAAAATATTGTCTTTCATCAAGGAGCGGAGTGTCCATCACGATTGTACCACCCTGGTACCACATCGCAACCGTTTGCTTCAGTCTTTGCAGAAAACTGAACGGCATAATGGTGATAAATGCTTGGAACCTGAGCACAATCATTCGTCCTGTCACCTAACATTGAGTGTCAAGTAGATTTTTGCTAGAAGCAAACTGTTGACGGTTTCAAACCCAACGTATTGGCCACAGACTTAAAACGACAAGGAAGAGATGGAATGAAAATAACTGTAGGCACTGCACAGCATAACTTCGGATTACTTAACAGCTCTTTCACGTGTGGCGAAAATTTAACGCAAATACACTTCTAACACAAAAAATGGTTCAAATGGCTCTGAGCACTATACGACTTAACTTCTGAGGTCATCAGTCGCCAGAACTTAGAACTAATTAAACCTAACTAACCTAAGGACGTCACACACATCCATGCCCGAGGCAGGATTCGAACCTGCGGGTCGCTCGGTTCCAGACTGCAGCGCCAGAACCGCACGGCCACTCAAGCCGGCAACTTCTAACACAGCTGATACAGTTGTAGTTAGAGGATATAGCATTTCCACCTGATTCTCCCATCACAGTTTCTATAGCTTTATTAATCTTAGCAGGTCAATGTCTCACTGTTTATGGAACGCTAAGTGAACAAAAAATATAAAAGAGTATGGCTCATATTCTCGTCTTACGGCGGCTTTCACTGCTTTCAATCAACTTCATTCTTGTACAACGAAAATACTCCATCTTCTTCATATCATATGAATTCCTTTTCAACTGCACTTCGACTAACTACAAACCAATTCCCTGTAGAATCTAGAACTTATATAATGGTGACTGGGTATCAGCAGTAACCAAGTGTATTTCACGTGTATTGCGCGAGTGGGAAAATCATGTTCCTAGATACAGAATACGTGTTAGGATATCGCAATAGAAGATTTCAAGTGACGGGATAGGACACAAAGCTACTTTGATCGGCATGTAATCCTATTTTTAATGGAAATATTTTTCAATATGCTATTTTCTTAAGGAGCATAAAATATGTAGTTCTGGTATGGCTCTTGGTGTAGCGCAAGTCTTTCGATTTATTAATACTTCAGTGGCTTGCTTTTCATTTCACAGATGGTTTAAACGAAGCAATGTCTTATCAGGCCTAACATGATTGAGTGAAGTACGTTAGTGACCTTTACATTTTTCGTCAACCGAACTCAGTAACTTCATGGTAGTAACTAAACAACGAAGATAAATATGGCTTATTATATAGTTTGAAACGTCCCCTTAGAAAAATTATTGAATTACTTCGCTGATAAACATCTTACATTATTTGATTTTCAAACAGCTGAGCAGAACTGAAAGTACTCAGACATTTCGCTCCTTACCTATTCTGATCAACACTAAACTGACACACAATATTCTTTTAGCGCAACGCAATCTGATTTTCAATAATCCCTACAAAAGAATGGCCCTGAATAACATTAACCTGTACCTTTCACAAATCACTTGCCTCACAAAAAACTTCGTTACTCGAACTACTGCAATACAGCGAGCGCCACTACTGCCAGCTAAATAAAAGATTCAAACTACTGAAGGCACTAACTACTGATAGGCATAGTTAACAAATGAAAGATTTTGATAGAGAACAAACAATGTATATACCTTAATAGTATTCAAAAGTCATAATATATATAGCAGTTCATGACATCCATTCTTACAAATCTATTGTTTCTGATGGACACACGTCCAGATCATCCGCTCTCAAAAATCCGCCATCTCACTTCCCCACATCCACCACTGCTGGCGGCTCACCTCCAACTGCGCAACGCTACACGCTAACAGCCAACGCCCAACACTACAATATCAAACAACAATGCAAACCAGCCACAGACTGCACACAGCACTGTCAGTGATTTTCATATAGAGCGCTACATGTCGTTACCAATATAAAAACCTAAACAGCCTACATACAAGTTGAATAGTTGTTTTTTAAACGACACAATTTTTCTTTCATCGCAAGTTACTTATGAAAAAGATGAAGGTTATGGCATAATGAAACAAAAATATTTCCTATTCGATGTTTCTAATATGGTTGTATAGACATTAAAGTTATCCGTAGATATCTACTCCAGTGGAAAAAGAATCAAAGTCTGTGTTTCAAATTGAAGGAAAGCATTTGCGCCTAAATTCGCAAGACATCAGCTGTGAATTACAAGTCATTTAATACTTTTAGATAGACTTCAGCTGTTTTATGCGCGCATGTAAGGAAGGTCTAGCCGCGCTGCTGTTTGAAAGTTTCGAGTCTGCGCTACATGTAAGGCTACACATAAAAGTTACTTAAAAGATCGCTTTAGGAAGCGGACAAATACTCAAATTAAAAATTTCTCACTAAGTAGGGAATGCTGAGCTGTGTAGACATCGTACGTTGAACCTTCTAGGAAACCAATTATAATTGATTAAAAAAATTTAAAACATGACGTTTAAAGAGCACTTTAGAAACTAATATTTGTGACGATGGAGTTGATTAGTGGTTAGTTACTTATATACCTCATGGATCATTTGAATGATTCACTTATCGAAATAATGTGGAATTGGTCAGTTTACAGGGAACGTATACGTGACTTACGTTGCTATTAATGAACACACTGTTATTTTTAGTCCTACTCATGCAACTAATTTTTCTTTACTGGCTGCAAATTTATAAACAGAAATTCATCAGTATAATAGAAGGAGTTGGCCAGGAGAAATGATTTTAAATTAGACTTAAAAGTTACTTTGCTACCTGTCTGACATTTAATGTCAATGGACAAATGAACAAAAATTTTGTTGCTGCATATTAACTTCTTTCTGAGCCACTGACCGGATAATGGAAGTAATATTTTTCTCTACTGTTGTAGGTATGGGCAACTATATTCTCTCAAATTGTGGTGAATTACTTATAACTAATTTCATTAGCAAATACATGTATAGCGACGGCGCTGTTAAAATTCCGAGTTCTCTGAAGAGATACACCTATGTGATGGCCGTGGGTGAACACCTCATATAACTCATACAGATCGTTTTTGTGCAATCAATACCTTCATTCTAAGTTATGATTACGCCATAAAATTATTCCGTAAGATATTATTGAGTGGAAACATGCAAATTAGGAGGTTGATATTCGTGTTTTCGAGATTAACGAACATAGGATGGGCAACAGCAGTTGAATTTTACTGTTCGAGAAGCACAGCAATATGCTTCTTCCAGTTTAAATTTTCATCAGTATGTGACTTAGAAATCTGGAACATTCTACCCTATTTACTGATTCCTGCTTATTTGCTACTTCAATTGTTGATAGGACTCTATTTGTAGCACTGAATCGAATTTAGTGTGTTTTTTCATAAGTTAGGGAAAGTCCCTTTTCAGAAAACCACTTAATAATTCTGAGCCGTGGCTGGATCATGTTATGTGTTGGGTTAAACCATGATTGCTATCCTGTGTTTAGTCTCCCGCGGTTATAGCGATTATGCTGTCATCCTCTCTCTCCGCCAGTGGCAGCAGCGATGTGTATCGATATTCGCACCTTGTACTACCTTTGGTCTGGCGCTTATGGTTTCCGGCTGTACTGTGTGCGCGCAGTTGGTCGGTTGGCGTGGAGCAGCGAGGAAATCTCCGTGGCGCGTGCGTTGGCCGAGGCTGCTGGCGGCGTCCACGCGCGGTCAGTGTGCTGCTGTTCCCTTTGCTACGAAGTCTGTGGCTCACCGATCCTGGATACGAAAGTTGAGTTTCGACATACTCTACCAGTAAGTCATGACTGTTCACATTGTGACGTTTGGATTTCGTTGTCGGCTGTTGGGACATTCCTGCGAGCAACAACGTGTGTTTTCAAGTTGGCAAATTTTAGCCACCCGTCGGTGGAGTTTAACTGTGCTTGGTTATTTTGAATTGAAGTGCACCAGTGGAATCTTCTGCCTTGTGGCCGTTAATGTTCCGGTTACCTGCCCTGGCTGTTGATGTAAATTCAGGCAGTGTATTTTCCTCATCGTGTTGTCGCTGTCCAGCACAGTGTGTAGTTTGACAGCTCAATGCATGATCAGCTGTGAGCGGCAATACCTTCTAAGTTGTTCCATTGAACTCCCTGTTGTGTGCTGGTCTTGTGAAGTGGAAGTTATCTTGTCGGTGCATCCATTGACTGTCGATTGGGTTGTCGTCGGATCGAGAATGGTTAGGCCGACTGCCTGTCTCACCTAAGCGACCGTTAGTGCTGGAACTCCAGGCCGACCTTCGGAAACTTCTGAGCGCCATTGGGTGTACTGCCTTTTCATATTTGTTCTTGTTGTTTGTATTTGTATGGCTTCTAGCCGATTTTTAAATTAAGGTTGATTTGCCCTTAAGGTGTCAGATTTTTTGAGCCTCCAGCCTAATTGAAGAATTGTTTTAAGATAAGGCCTCTTGCCTTTTAAAAATTTAATTTTGGTTTGAGTCTTAAGAGATGGGTCTCCAGCCGATTTTTTAAAATTAAAGTTGTTTTGCTATTAAGGTGTGAGATTGTATTGCGCATTCAGCCGGTAAATTAATACTGTGTTCTTTTAAAAATTTTCTTGGCTCTTGTAATGTTTCGTCAAATAAATAAAGTTGTATGTTCGAGTGTAACTGACAGCCGCTTATTTTGGCCCATTTCCACAATTTAAACAACCTGACCTGTCTTGCGGGTTTAGCAGGGAATCTCAAATTCTTTGGAAAATATCATTTCCCAACTGTTTAGTGGCTTATCATAACGCTAGCATCGTCTTGAGATTGGATTCAAGCGGAAGTTTGCGCACCACGGCCACATATCAAGTACTTCAAATGGCTATGAGCACTATGGGACTTAACATCATAGGTCATCAGTCCCCTAGAACTTAGAACTACTTAAACCTAACTAACCTAAGGACATCACACACATCCATGCCCGAGGCAGGATTCGAACCTGCGACCGTAGCAGTCCCGCGGTTCCGGACTGCAGCACCTAGAACCGCTAGACCACCGCGGCCGGCTATCAAGTACTGCAAACAATAGAATCTACGGCATTGGTCTTATAAATTTGAGCCCTTTGCTATTATTATTATTATCGCATATCGATTTCAATTAAAGTCTAATCTCTCTTATCTTATCTTTGTGGTCTTTCCGCGAAATATAATTTAAAGAACGCCTCCTTTCCTCCAGAGACTCCCACCCGAGTTCCTAAAACATTTCCGTAACACTCGCGTGATGATCATCTTCAGTGAAAGACTAAGCCCTGTGGACTGATATAACGTCAAACAAAGTCGTGACGAAATTGCCACTTTGAATACTACCAGCTAGTTGGCACGTTCACCTGTGCTTGAAACTGTATTTTGTGTGTTTTTGAGTCCACGAGACAGTCTTGCACTTGATGATCGCTCTGTCATTGACATCAGTATGCCGTAATAATAATAATAATAATAATAATAATAATAATAAAACGGCTTCAGATTTACACAACCAGTGCATATGGAATTGGTTCCCAAATATGCGAGTGGCTCGAAGACTTCTTATTTAATAGAATCCAGTACGTTGTCCTCGATGGTGAGTGTTCATCGGAGGTGAGGTTCAAATGGCTCTGAGCACTACGGGACTTCACTTCTGAGGTCATCAGTCCCCTAGAACTTAGAACTACTTAAACCTAACTAACCTAAGGACATCACACACACCCATGCCCGAGGCAGGATTCGAACCTGCGACCGTAGCGGTCGCGCGGTTCCAGACTGTAGCGCCTAGAACCGCTCAGCCACTACGGCCTGCCGGAGGGGAGGGTATCATCTGGAGTGCCCCTGGGAAGTGTGGTAGGTCCGCTGTTCTTTTCTATCTACATAAATGATCTTTTGGATAGGGTGGATAGCAATGTGCGGCTGTTTCCTGATAATGCTGTGGTGTACGGGAAGGTGTCGTTGTTGAGTGAGTGTAGGAGCATACAAGATGACTTGCATAGGATTTGTGATTGGTGTAAAGAATGGCAGCTAACTCTAAATATAGATAAATGTAAATTAATGCAGATGAATAGGAAAAAGAATCCTGTAATGTTTGAATACTCCATTAGCAGTGTAGCGCTTGACACAGTCAAGTCGATTAAATATTTGGGCGTAACATTGCAGAGCGATATGAAGTGGGACAAGCACGTAATGGCAGTTGTGGGGGAAGCGGATAGTCGTCTTCGGTTCATTGGTAGAATTTTGGGATGATGTGGTCATCTGTAAAGGAGCCCGCTTATAAAACACTAATACGACCTATTCTCGAGCGTTTGGGATCCCTATCAGGTCGGATTGAGGGAGGACATAGAAGCAATTCAGAGGCGGGGTGCTCATCACGCGAGTGCTACGGAAATGCTTCAGGAACTCGGGTGGGAGTCTCTGGAGGAAAGAAGGCGTTCTTTTCGTGAATTGCTACTGAGGAAATTTAGAGAAACAGCATTTGAGGCTGACTGCAGTGCAATTTTACTGCCGCCAACTTATATTTCGCGGGAAGACCACAAAGATAAGAGAGATTAGGGCTCGTACAGAGGCATATAGGCAGTCATTTTTCCCTCGTTCGGTTTGGGAGTGGAACAGGGAGATTGTTGTTCTGGGGAAGGAGACCGGACAGCGAGGTCATTGGTCTCATCGGATTAGAGAAGGACGGGGAAGGACGTCGGCCG
Source organism: Schistocerca serialis cubense (assembly GCF_023864345.2). Classification (NCBI taxonomy): domain Eukaryota; kingdom Metazoa; phylum Arthropoda; class Insecta; order Orthoptera; family Acrididae; genus Schistocerca; species Schistocerca serialis. The sequence goes on from NC_064639.1 coordinate 999,568,472, forward strand.
TGCCCTTTCAAAGGAACCATCCCGGCATTTGCTTGGAGCGATTTAGGGAAATCACGGAAAACCTAAATCAGGATGGCCGGACCTGGGATTGAACCGTCGTCCTCCAGAATGCGAGTCCAGTGTCTAACCACTGCGCCACCTCGCTCGGTGGAACAGGGAGAGAAGATGCTAGTTGTGGTACGAGGCACCCTCCGCCATGCATCGTATGGTGGATTGCGGAGTATGTATGTAGATGCTGAAGTTTCCCTTGTTTGCAGTACTAGAACCATCTGCAAAAAGCGGCAATTTAGCTTATTGAATGTTAAACTGAAGGTCATTCACGAATAACAATAGCTTCCACCAAACGGCTTTCCATATATTCTTTGATAACTGATCCTCTGAAGGATCTCTTCGCAGCCAAAATAATTCGAGATAGAATATTGCATAGAGAGTCCCACGGTGACGAATTGCTCCTCTGTGGTTAACACACTGTGTTGCGAAAGGTGAAAGCAGCGATGATATACCACGCAGTTACCGATTTTGTACGTGTGGCCTCGACAGGACACACTACGGACTATTGTGTCACGAAAGTCTTGGCCATGACAAGATCCACCTGTGATTCAAATATCAAAGAATCTTTAGAAATACGTTTGGCGGTATATAATGCTAATAATGATGATGACTTTCAATTGGATAAGGCTTGCGTTGCCGGCGTTTATTTATATTCAAAAACACGAAACTCCACCCCTAATGACATGTCTAGCGACACTTTATTCCATTATTTTGATTCAGAATTCTAACTTCTCGGGCCCGCAAAATGGCGATGGCCGTGCATGTAATGTATTCGTTACCTATGCTCTTGAGCACCTCAGCTGGAGAAATTTCGACAAATAGCGCTGAACTCAACAGAGGGCGACCGTGCAGCGATGCATGCTTGACTGAACCGATGTTGGGGTAGAAAGTTTTCGACGTACACTGCGATAGCGTAAAATTCACCTGAAGATGACTGAATGGTTGTCAGTCGAATTATCTCGACATGATGAGGTAATCCGTCAGAAATCAAGAAAACTTGGAACAATACTCAAGGTTCTTGGTGAAATAACAAAAATACAAGAATGCAAACGAGAAGAGTGCACAAGATCAGAATAGCTAACTGGGGGAAAATAGCTGAGGAGAAAATAACTGAGTGCAATGTGTTAAACGAGAAATAGTAGGACAGATATGGGACAAAAGGAAAAATAGACTGTCATAGTAAATATCCACTGTACATGGAGAAATTCACAAAATAGTTTAATAGAGAACTGTCAGGGAAAATATGGTGTGGTAATCGTTTGTCTAAGACTACAGCTTATCGTCACTAACTTTCACATAGAACCTAGAGCAAACGGAAAAAAAATTAAGGTCAAGTGTCTCGTCGACACTCAGTCATCAGACGCAAAGCATAACCTCAGAATGTATAACGATGTCCTCTTCACTCCAGTAGTAGAAAATCAGGTTAAGCACCAAATATTTCTATTAGCTGTGTAAGTTGGCTGTTTAAGTTTTCTTATTGGCAACGTTACGTAGCGCTCTGTATAAAAATCACTGGCTGTGCTGTGTGCAGTCTGTGGGTAGTTTGCATTGTTGTCTGCCATTGTGGTGTTGGGCAGCTGGATGTTAACAGCGCGTAGCGTTGCGCAGTTGGAGGTGAGCCGCCAGCAGTGGTGGATGTGGGGAGAGAAATGGCGGAGTTTAGGAATTTTTAGGACTGGATGTCATGAACTGCTATGTCTATTATGATTTTTCAACACTATTAAGGTAAATACATTGTTTGTTGTCTATTAAAATCTTTCTTTTCCTATCTATGCCTACCAGTAGTTAGTGCTTTCAGTAGTTTGAATATTTTATTTTGCTGGTAGTAGTGGAGCTCGCTGTATTGCAGTAGTGCGAGTAACGAAGATTTTTGTGAGGTAAGTGATTTGTGAAAGGTATAGGTTAATGTTAGTCGGGGCCATTCTTTTATAGGGATTATTGAAAGTCAGATTGCGTTGCGCTAAAAATATTGTGTGTCAGTTTAAGCACAGTCACGTATAATTGTTCAAAGGGGACGTTCCATATGTCGACCCTTAGCCGAGGATACCTCACTAGAATCTTCTGATTTTTTTCTTGTAGTTTGTGTAATTAGTGTAGCTTTAGTTTATTGCTAGCGCGTAATTGTAGAGAAAATCTCCTTTGTAGTTGCAGTCTTTCATTGTTGTACAGTAAAACAGTTGTGGCATGCATGTAAATTTGCACCAAGTATTTCGCAGCTGCGCTTGCAATTAACTAGATATTTTTTTCGGTGCTATGTTAATGTGGTCTCTTATTTTTGCTCTTCAAATTGAGCTTTTCTGTCTTATCGTGTGAAATATTGTGACAATAATGGCGTGTGAAAAACGTAACACTAGGCTCCAAAGTAAACTGAGAAATAATAGTGACGACGAGCGTAGCTTATCAGCACCACTCTGTAATGAATTAACAGACATTCAAAGTAGTAATTTCGTAATTGTGCATAGGGAAATGGAGCGGGCGGCAAATAATGGTGTAGACAGTGAAACAATTAGTGAACAGGGAAGCATTAGCGATCGATCGGTCGGCAACAGCTCGCCTCAGGATTCCGAAATGACAGCAAACAATGTTGCAAATACTGTAGACACAGGTTTTGGGTTCTCACCGTTTTTTCAAATGAGTCAAGACACATTTTCCGCTTGTCAAAATGTGAATGTTGCCGGTGCAAATTCACTGCCGAAAAGCACTGAAGAACATGTTTCAGACACCAGTGCATTGTTATTACTGTTATATTCTAGCCAGTAATGCCAACCGAGCCCGCTGCCAAAAGGTTGGCAGCATCAAAGTCCGGACGCCGTCCGCATAAGCAGCGCCAGCGATACAGGAAATCGCCGCAAGTCTGCGCGCGCCACCGCTGGCTTCTGGCTTCTTAAGCGCTGGAGTCGCGAGCGCTGGGACTGTTCTGTATTCGCCGCTCAGTTGTATACTCGCCACCGAATTGTGTACTGGCTAGTCAGTTGTGTGTTCATCGCAGCAGAGTTGTTGTTTAACGTCAGCCGACGCTGACCTAGCCACTCCGACTCGAACTAGACTTCACTACTGTGTTTCTGTATCTTCATTAATAAAGATAAGTACCGACTTTTATTTAATCAGAGTGTTTGGGTTTTCATCTTTTGTTCACTGCTCCAGCGGACCGGTCGGCCCGCTATTAAAAGTGTGGCGGTGACTTCGTAAGCCGTTTCAACAGCGAATTGTTTGTCGCTACGAACACCGCCACAAAACTGGCGACGAGGACTTCCGATCTCGTGTGCAGGGCTGGTTCAACTTGTTTCTGGTTATACTAATTATAGTGATAAAATTTTGGGGGCTGGTTTCATTTGTGTTCACTATGTCTGCCGAATTACAACAGTTGATCTTGTTACAGAGTCAGCAAATACAAAGTCTGGTGGAAGCAATCGCCAAACAAGCGGCTAATCCTCCAACACTACAGGAACAAGCACAGGCAGCACCACCTTTCCGTGCTTTTGATGCATCCAGAGAAGAATGGCGAGAATATTTCGCGCAGTTGCAGGCGCACATGACAGTCTACAAAATCACAGGTACTGAGCGGCAGCTTTATTTAATTTCCACTGCAGGCGTGGAAGTCTATCGACTACTTTGTAAGTTGTTCCCGGAATCCAAGCCAGAAGCTTTAGACTATGACGTTGTTAACAAGCTTGCTGAGTATTTCGAGTCGCGAGTTCATGTGGCAGCAGCCAGATTCAAGTTCTTCAGATTGAAGAAACTGCCACATCAATCTAATAAACAGTGGTTAACAGATTTACGGGGCCTCACCCGTCAGTGCCGATTTAATTGTGTGTGTGGAGCTTCCTACAGTGATGTCATGCTACGAGACGCTATTACTCAAAACATTGCAGATTCTCGTATTCGTGCTGCTATCTTAAAGTTGCCTGACCCGTCATTAGAGACTGTGATGAACATCATTGAAGCCCAAGATACTTTTGACTATGCTGAGTGTGAGTTAGATCAGCCATGTATTTCTCAAATTGCCTGTGCTAAGCAAGTTCTGTCACGCCCGCGGCCCCACCGGCTGAGACAGACTGTAAACACTAGCCGGCCGCGTCATGTTAAACACATTCGTCAGCCGCGTGTGCAAAACGATAGAGTTAAGTCTTGCCCTAAGTGTGTTCTTGCTCATCCTCGTGAACGTTGCCCGTTAAGAAACGCGGTTTGTCATTTTTGTCAACGGAAAGGACACATCCAGACTGTTTGTTTGCGTAAACGCAAGAACAATTCTAGTGCTGCCCAGCCCATGGATATTCATGTTCTTCAAAGCCAGCCCGCCCAGAAGGTCGCGTTTAACGACTCTTCCACGGTTCGTGTGGGTAATAAACTTGTTCGCAATAAGCCACCCACCCAGCCCTCTGCTATGCGACCCAAGCGTAATTCAAACGCTGTACAAAGTAATGTACAGACTGCAAGTGAAGCGGGAGTTGTTGTTCCACCCGCCCAACCCACGAGTTGTCGTAAGCAGCGAACACGCGCTAAACGCGCTGATTTTGTGTTTTCCGCCTCCACTGCACCGATCCAGAGACAGTGTAATAAACTATTTGTGAAGCTACGCTTCCAGGATAAGACCTTCAATTTTCAATTAGACACTGGTGCGTCTGTGACTCTCATAAATAGTGCTACGTATGCGGCTATCGGCCGCCCTAAACTTTCAGCGGCAAAACATTCTTTGGCTACTTATAGTGGAGAACAAATTCCTGTGTTAGGTGTATGTAGCGTGCCAGCCACATTCCGTGGCAATACAAAAACAGTTTCATTCACAGTGCTCCGCGCTACAGACAGTGTAAACATTTTCGGATTAGACTGTTTTGACTTGTTTGGCCTGTCTATCCAAGACAATGTGTTGCAAATTAATTCTGTTGTCGTTCCGCAAGACAGCATAACCGATTTGTGTAAACGATACAGTGACATATTTAAAGACGAACTAGGTTGTGCTGCGAACTTTGCCGCTCATATTACGTTAAAAGATAATGCTCAGCCTCGATTTTTTCGTGCTCGTCCAGTGCCTCACGCCCTCCGGGCACCTGTAGAAGCTGAACTTCGTCGTTGGCAAAACAACGGTGTTATTCAACCCGTTTCAGCGAGCCAGTGGGCTTCTCCCTTAGTTATTATAAAGAAACCGTCTGGCAAGTTACGTTTGTGTGCTGATTTTAAGTCGACAGTTAATCCTCAGACTGTCATTGATTCTTTTCCTTTGCCTAGACCGGACGAGCTGATGGATAAGTTAGGGGAAGCTCGTTTCTTTTCCAAAATTGATCTCCGTGAAGCATATTTGCAATTACCCCTCGACGAGCAATCACAACAGTATTTTGTCATAAACAAGTCGTTGGGGTTGTTCCGTTTTCTGCGTTTGCCTTTTGGTTGTGCGTCAGCTCCAGCTGTTTTTCAGCGTTTTTTGTCACAACTTCTGGCTAATGTGCCATCGTGTTGCAACTATTTAGACAATATTGTTGTGTCCGGTCGGACGCCTGCTGAACATTTCCGTAATTTGGAGTGTTTGTTTAAAGTGTTGTCTCAGGCAGGCCTACGTTGCAACATCGATAAATGTTCATTTTTCCTTACGGAGATGGAGTATCTGGGACATGTTATTAATGCTCAAGGCATTCATCCCTCCCAATCACATTTAGCAGCTATTCGTGATTTGCCCGCCCCTCGCAATCTGCATGAATTGCAAGCAGTTCTTGGCAAATTGACGTATTATATTAGGTTTATACCTAATGCATCACAGATTGCTGCACCGTTGCATCGTCTCCGCCGTAAGAATGTTCCGTTTGTGTGGTCAGCTGATTGCCAATCAGCCTTTCAGCAGCTTAAAGAGGCTTTATTGAATGATCGTTGTCTGGTCCATTACGAGCCTAACAAGCCTCTGGTGTTAGCTTGTGATGCCTCTTCTTTCGGCCTCGGTGCTGTGTTGTCTCACCGAGTCGGTAACACCGAACGTCCTATTGCGTTCGCATCTAAATTGCTAAACAAAGCTCAGTGTAATTATAGCCAATTGGACAAGGAAGCGTTGGCTATTGTGTTCGGTGTCACAAAATTCCATCACTACCTCTATGGTAGACCATTCTATTTAGTAACAGATCACAAGCCCCTGACGTCACTGTTTCATCCGTCTAAACCAGTTCCTCAGCGGACAACTCAGAGACTTCAACGTTGGGCTCTTTTGTTATCACAATACCAGTATGAGATACTGTATCGCCCTACAGCTCAGCATGCAAACGCTGACGCGCTTTCTAGATTGTCGATTGCTGCGGATGATGTCTTCGATTCCTCAGACGACTCTTGCCATCAGATTGACGCCGATGAGCATCAATCCCTCCGGGATTTTCCGATTGATTATCGTCGGGTGGCACGTGAGACAGCTACGGATCCTCATCTGAGTTTACTATTACGTTTTGTTCAACGTGGTTGGCCGTCCAAGGCAAAGGACATATCGGATCCTGTGGTTCGTCGCTATTATCCGCAACGTCATCTGTTGTCTGTTTCGCACGGAGTTTTGCTGTTACGCACCGAGAATGACCAGCTTCGTGTAGTGGTTCCCCAAGTGCTCCAATCCAAGGTCCTCGACTTGTTGCATCAAGGTCATTGGGGAGTGGTCCGCACCAAGCAGCTTGCCCGCCGTCATTGTACATGGATCGGCATTGATAAGCAGATTACGCAGATGTCTACAGATTGTTCGACGTGTGCCGAACACCAAGCTGCTCCGCCTCAACGCTATTTTGAGTGGGCACGCCCTGCCGGTCCCTGGCAGCGAGTACATATTGATTTCGCTGGTCCATATTGGAATTCTCGTTGGCGCATCGTGATAGATGCATTTAGTAATTTTCCGTTTGTTGTGCCCATGCAGTCTACAACGTCTGCACAAACTATACTGGCGTTGACTTCAATTTTTTGTATTGAGGGTCTTCCAGAAGTTTTAGTGTCTGACAATGGTCCACAATTTACCTCTGCTGAATTTGAAAGTTTTTGTTCTGCCAATGGCATTCGCCATGTTCTTACTCCGCCGTTCCACCCTCAATCGAATGGTGCAGCGGAACGTTTTGTACGCACATTCAAGGATCATATGGACCGCCTTCGTGCTACGCCCTCTCGTCAGCAGGCCCTCATCACGTTCCTGTCGTCGTACCGGACCACGCCACGCGACGGCCCTTCGCCTGCGGAGCTTCTCCACGGCCGTCGTCATCGCACCCTACTACGGTTGTTGCACCCCCCGGATCGACCCGGCGCTTCTGAGCATCGCACGCGTTTTCAGCGCAACGACGCCGTTTTTTTTCAGAGTTTATCACGGTCGCCGTCGTTGGGAACGTGGTACCGTGCTAAGTGTCCAGGGTCGCGGTTTTTATACTGTTCAAGGTGCTACTGGGGTGCACAGGAGGCATCAGAACCAGTTGCGCCGCGCTGGCCGCCCGGATTCTGCCGCTCGTTCTTTGTCCACAGATTTGGTCCGCAGCGGGTTCCAGCCGCGCCTTCCGACTTCGCTGCCGCCCCCAGGGCAGCAGCAGCAGCCGTCGCCGCTACCACGCCGACAGCCCGTCCCGTTGATGCCTCCCGCGCAGCTTCATCCGGGAGCGCCCCAGGTGGTCGCTCCGGCGCCTGCGGTCCCTCTTCAGTCGCCACCGCCTTCGGAGCTGATGGACGTCGACCCCTCAGCCGGGCCGCCTTCCCAAGCGGTGGCTGTGCAGCCTGTCCTGCAGCCGCTTTCCTTGGGCACCCCCAAGGAGTCTGACACTGCAGCGCCTTGTCCGGCGCCCACTCAGCAGCCGTCGACGCAGCGTCAGGAGACGCTGCCTCTCTTCGTGGGTCCCGACGTCCCGTCGCGTCCAGTACCAGAAGCTGCGCCCGTGGTCACAGGCGTGCACCCTGACCTCGGTTTTCAGTCGGTGTTTCCCGAGGCCCCGCGCGGCCAATGCTGGGGTGCGGACCGGGGACTGCCACCGACAAGTCTCCGCCCCGGTCTCTTCTGCTACGCCTGCGGCCAGACCCCTCCCCCGCCGTCGACGCTCGCGACGTCATTATTCAACGACGGTGCGGCGATTTGGGTGGGAGGAGTGTTATATCCTGTTATATCCTAGCCAGTAATGCCAACCGAGCCCGCTGCCAAAAGGTTGGCAGCATCAAAGTCCGGACGCCGTCCGCATAAGCAGCGCCAGCGATACAGGAAATCGCCGCAAGTCTGCGCGCGCCACCGCTGGCTTCTGGCTTCTTAAGCGCTGGAGTCGCGAGCGCTAGGACAGTTCTGTATTCGCCGCTCAGTTGTATACTCGCCACCGAATTGTGTACTGGCTAGTCAGTTGTGTGTTCATCGCAGCAGAGTTGTTGTTAACGTCAGCCGACGCTGACCTAACCGCTCCGACTCCAACTAGACTTCACTACTGTGTTTCTGTATCTTCATTAATAAAGATAAGTACCGACTTATATTTAATCAGAGTGTTTGGGTTTTCATCTTTTGTTCACTGTTCCAGCGGACCGGTCGGCCCGCTATTAAAAGTGTGGCGGTGACTTCGTAAGCCGTTTCAACAGCGAATTGTTTGTCGCTACGAACACCGCCACAAAAATTACAGTTCATGCAACAAATGGGAGAAAAGCTACAAAAGTTAGACACAATGGAACAAAATCTTCAAAAGTTAGACACAACGCTTGAACAAAATCAGACACAAATGGGACAAAATCTTCAAAAGTTAGACGCAATGGAACAAAATCTTCACACCACGCTTGAACAAACACGTGAAGATTTAACTACTGAGTTACATAAAATCGAATCGAAATGTCAAAAAGTCTGTAACGACGTAAAACCACAAATTTGTGAGCATATCCTGCCTATTTTTCGCGTCATGAAAATGCATTACAGAATCACGAAGCAGCCATAAAGGAACTGCAAACTATTGTTCATCAAAATCACGACATCTTGCAAGCTAAAATTGACTCAGCTGCATCTACCGATTCGGTTATGCAGCAGGCAAAAACTCTGGAAAACTTAAAAGACACAGTAGATACGATTTCAACACAAATGGACACTCTGAAACTTGGTTCAGAAAAACACACAGAGGAAATAATTTCACTAATGGATAAAGTAGCCGAACTTTCAGATCAGTTCACTAACTTATCTACAAAGGCAGATGATGATCTGAATGACACAAGACCTGTAGCCTTCACGGACACTGAAGAGTATGAACAAATTAGAAAATCCAAACAAAATCAAAATCAAATCAATACACAGTATAAAAGAGAAATCCGGGAAGTACAAGATCAGTTGGCACAAGTAATACAAGAATTACATATTTCAGAGGACACTCGCACTCCAGTACGGGAAGAGGGACATAGAAATACGGAGCAATCACAAAATAATAATACAGGACAGTTCGGAAATTATGAAAGAAATGGGGAAGGCGCATTGGATTTTGAGATGGAACCGCCGAAACGAAGTAACAATGAGCGATGTGCGACTCACCGACACCATGATTTTGACTATAAGCTGTTCATTACTACACGTAAATTCAAAACATTTAAGAATTCTGGCAACGACATTCATCCACGAGCATGGCTTCATCAATTCTCTCATTGTTTTCCTCCCAACTGGTCGTTAGAACACAGATTAGAATTTATGTGTGGCTACTTAGAGAATGAACCAGCTGTAAGAATGCGATCGGTCATTCACGATTGTTACAGTGAAGGAGAATTTTTTCATGCATTGGTCTCAAGCTACACAAGACCGAGTAAAACATAGCATCATAATGATGAAACATTTCGAACTATCTGAATTCTCCAGTCTTGTGAAATATTTTGAAGACATGTTGCATAAGAATCAATATATTTCAAACCCATACTGCCCTTCAGAACGCATCTGCATTTGCTTAATGAAATTGCCTGAACATTTAAGAAATATTATTTTGGCAGGACGTTGCAAAGACGACATTGAAGCTTTTCAGGGACTCTTACAAGAATTAGAAATTGACACAGACAGTTGCGGGATGCGAAAACAGGAAAACACTCACTACAGGTCACATCCGTCACAATTCCGTGACGACAGAAACAATAACTGGACACGACAAGTCTATTCTTACAACGCAAATCGTGACCAAAACAGACACCACCCATATGACAACCACTGGCAGAGTAATAATAGTTACAGAGAAAGATCGCATTTCCATAGTAATGAATATGAGAGAGATTACCATAGAAACAGACAATATGGGAACAAAAACAATTATTATCAAGGGAGACAGAGTAACTTCAGACGCAACAGTTCAGCGCGCAGTTACGATTCCGCTAGAAATTCTCCACCACATGACCGACAAACAAGAAACTATGTAAACTACCGACAAAACGACAGACCTGAATTCCATCAGAACTGGCGGGATTCAAACAGAGCAGGGCACTCTCGAGAAGGTGAATTTGTTGAAGTTAGGTCTCCTAATCCCAATAACGACGCACGCCAACAAAGAGACAGACAATGACTCGCACGGCAGGCAGCCACGTGCGCCGGCTGGCTCCGGAAAAATTACATAGACGCTGACCTTGAGAAAAATTTTAGCATTCTTTACCGATGTACCATATACCACATGATAATTCCACTGAAGCTAAAACTGTGCCTACTAGGAAGAGTAAAGGTTTACACCACATTTCACATGTAAAACCGTTTATTGAAAGATAATCTCCTTTTTAACTTTGTCTTTGTCATATAACTTTTCACTTTACATTATAGTATGCTTTGTCAGACTTAGAATCTGTTAATGTGCAACAATGTTTGAAGTTCAATATCCAGTCAAGAACCAAGAGAACTTATTTAAACAGAAATTACGAATGCATTCTTATTGTGAACAGACGACACAGTGTTATTGTGTGTGTACATTCTTGCTTGTTAGTTGCACGATTATGTAACGACTATAAGGCTCACATACTTAGAACATTTACCAGTACTGCTAATGAGATTTTAATGCAACATTTTGGTTTACTTGAAAATACATTCTGAATTTAAAGTACTTTCTGTGAGATACCAGATGACACAGTGGTTAGTTTATGTGACAGCTACACGATTTTATCACAATGCTACTAAAGAGTGACAATTTACAATGTTGTTTTTGCAGTGTATCTGTTTTATATCTGCACGGGTTTTCTGAATTCTTCTGGAAAGTGAAACATGTTTTAGTAGTATCTTTTGTGGTAAAGCTACAATGAGACAGCCTTTTTCGTAGCACAGCAATACGTTACATTATAGTACTTTCTTCATCATGGCAATAAGCATAACAACTACGATATCTATACGCAAAGCATCTCACTTTTCTTTATGATGAGGTGAGTACATTGACTTCAGCAGAACTTTGCTTACAGAGGACGATAACTACGACACTTCAACAGAATTATCTTACAGCAAGACGCACATTTAGCGCTACAGGACATGCATTTCAGTGATTAATTTTGTAATTAAACATTTATTTTTAAAGATTTTTGAATTACAAAGAAAGTTTTCTGTGATACATTTCATTCCATTGCTGTAATCTGTAACACCTGAGGGTATAATTACATTAATCCTCAAGGGGGTACATGCTTACTTTGTGTACCATGTGCCTGGCAAACACAAGGAGCCCTAGCTAATATGGTATTTGCTTATACAACTTTACACATCGGCACCATATTTCTCTAACACACAAATTACATAGCTATCTGATCATTTAACTGAGAGATAAACATTTTTTTTACTACATCAGTGACACATGTTTACGCAATTACACAGTTGGGTAACTTCACACTTATGAAATTGTATTTTGTCTGTACTTTGTGAACTGTTCATATTTTTTCGGAACCATTGTGATACTCTGAGAGCTTTGAATGATGTATTTCGTAAGGGAGCATGATTTTTAAAGTACGTTTGAGGTAGATGACACTAATGAAATGAGCAGAGAATTTTTTTTAGTGTTTGACATTATTGCAGAAAGCTACACTTTTTTTGAGATTTGGCTGAGGTTTTATGATGTTATGATGACGATGTGTATTACGCTGTTGCGGTATGTTTATGATCAATAAGCTGATGCTATATGAGGAATTTGATTATGCTTCGTATTTATTATGATGAAATATTGAAGAAGTGTCGACGAATATGTATATGTTTAATAAGGTAAGGAATAATGAGTAGTGGTTAGGGACTCTGACTTGTGAAAAAGGATGTTGGAAACCAAGAATCGTACTTTAAGAGTTATGAATTGTGTGTAAATGCGTGAATGTACCACAATGCCGACGAAAATTTTTTGGACACTGTTATATTTACAGGATTTTGTTTCTACACATTTGCAACACAAATTCTCGACCAGTGAAATTTTGTATATGAGGCTGCCACTGTAGTGCAAACTGGTGTTGTAACTATTTTGGTAAGGAAGTTAAGTGACCTTCACGTAATGCGTCATGGGTACGGCGCGTTACATGGACAGCTGCGCGACAGTCGCCTGGAAAAAAACCATTAGTGTGTGCCTTTCAGAGGCACAGGTGGAGAAAAAAGGAGGCCATTATCCTCGCTATTGACATTTCTTTGTAGAAAACATCACAAATACGACACGCTCAAATTGAAAATATATGATTACACTGTGGAGCTCTTAATTTATGATATTTACTAAAATGCCTAATGAAATTATGAGAAATATTTTACATCTATTGTCTTTCTAGTTGAGAGATTGCTCCTTTTGTTTAATATCTAGTTTCTAGCTGCACTGCAGCATTGGTTAAAATAGAATTTTATAGATGTACTAATATAAATATTTTCTGTCTACAGATCCAGTAAATACTAATTTTGTAATACACTTCCCAAAAAAGTGAGGGAGCACAAAGACATTTCCCTTCACAGGAACTGCATACATAATTTACTTTTCAAGTACTTGGTAATTTTTATGGTAGAATAAGTTGTGGTGCACCACTTTAATTACATAGACATTAAGATGTGAATATAATTTCCTTTATCTGCATTGTTATCTTTAGTGTAATATTTTTTTTGCTTGAGCTTTGTCATGTTTAGATATAAGTTATTAAATTTGCTGCTGCTGTTTGCCAGGCATAGTGCTACTAAATTTCACTTTACATTACTTTGTTAAGCCAATTTTACTACTGATTTATTTTTCTTGTTGCTGCACATTGGCTCATATTAGTTGTAATTTTGCATGTTATCTGTTAATTTAGATTTACTGCTGCTTGCTTTGCAATTTGAATTTTTTGTCATTGCTGTTTGTATTAATTGTTTTGTGCTGCTGCATTGCGTCGTCCCTTAGTTTAGCAACTGAGCTCAGTAGATTTAAGTTAGCTTAAGATGGTGTAGGCCATATAAGAGAACAAGTTGTGATGAATTGGAAGAAATGCATTGAGAAGCTATAAGAAAATGGTTCGGCCAAAAAAGTATTTTGAAAGAGGATATGAACCAAAAAAGTAGGGTTTAGGGACAACAGGTATAGGTAGGATTTTCTTGGAAATAAATGATGAGGTAAGATAATGGCAAATAAATAATGAGGTAGGAAATGTGTGAACATATAAATACAGAAAGCATGCTTGGATAGGATTTTTTTGGCTGAAACAAATGTTGAAATAAGACGAAAAATCTATGGAATGAAGTTTTGGGTTGGACTGCAGTACCAAATGTTACACTGAAAACAAACCCTGTCCTGTATTTTTGTGTTATTACACTATGTGAATTTGTGTTTTTCCTGTCTGTATGTGTTTAGCTAATAAGATTTATGTTGTAGAATTTTTCTGATAATATGTTATTTACCTTGTAAAGATGCTTATACATTATTTATTCTGTTTTGTTTTAATGCTCAAGTGTAATGTTAATGTTTCAAAAGTTATTCTGATCTTTTATGTATTTACTTATGTCATAATTCCTGTAACACTGATGTATATGTTATTTCGATTCTTTTGTAATGCCTCTACTACAAATGTTATCTGTATTGTTATGTTCTTTAATGATGTATTTTGTACCTTTGTAATTGTGTTCTTATGTTATAAAATTGTAATTGACGCCAGTTCATCATATTATTAACTTGTAAGTTCTATTTCACTGCACACGTTTCTGTTGGTCATAATATATGGACAATATGTGAGAAGTAGGGACTGTTAGTGTTTGCACGTGTGTTAATAATTCAGCAAGGAACTGGATAACAGCATTGCTGGTTCTAAGGACAATTCCAAAAACTTTGTGAGTGCACAAGTGGTGATTATGGACTTACTATATTATCCACAAGACTCTTCAATGGTGATTTTGCACCTGCATAGTCACAACAGATGGCTGCTGGCCATCTCTACAAGGACTACAGTGGGTCTGCATCTTTGATGACCCACCAATACCATTATTTCTACAAGGACTACAGTGGATCTGCACCTCTGGTGGCCCACCAATACCATACTCTCTACCAGGACTACAGTGGGTCTGCTCTGTGATGACCTACCTACCAATATTCTTCAAAACTTCGACTGACTCTGCTGTGGGTTTGCTCTGTTGTGGCGCATTACCTGTCTGCATGTCAAGAGTCAGCACTGTCTTTCCGTTGGAAGGACAACACTACTTCTTCAACACTGCATTGTCTTTTACTGCTCGGACTTTGAGAAAAACACTGCAATTTTACTGTGATGAATGATCAGGACTGTCTTTATGTACTGTCAGATAATTTTTGCTTTTGACCAACATTGTATTAATAAGTGTGTGCATTTGATATCTTTCTTACCGTAATTATGAAAAATTTTTTCAAATCTGTATTGGCCAGTGCCCAAAACAATTTGTAAAATTTTTTGTGGGGAGCATGGGGGCTATGTAAGTAGGCTGTTTAAGTTTTCTTATTGGCAACGTTACGTAGCGCTCTGTATAAAAATCACTGGCTGTGCTGTGTGCAGTCTGTGGGTAGTTTGCATTGTTGTCTGCCATTGTGGTGTTGGGCAGCTGGATGTTAACAGCGCGTAGCGTTGCGCAGTTGGAGGTGAGCCGCCAGCAGTGGTGGATGTGGGGAGAGAAATGGCGGAGTTTAGAAATTTGTAAGACTGGATGTCATGAACTGCTATGTCTATTATGATTTTTCAACACTATTAAGGTAAATACATTGTTTGTTGTCTATTAAAATCTTTCATTTCCTCTCTATGCCTATCAGTAATTAGTGCCTTCTGTAGTTTGAATCTTTTATTTAGCTGGCAGTAGTGGAGCTCGCTGTATTGCAGTAGTGCGAGTAACGAAGATTTTTGTGAGGTAAGTGATTTGTGAAAGGTATAGGTTAATGTTAGTCAGGGCCATTCTTTTGTAGGGATTATTGAAAGTCAGATTGCGTTGCGCTAAAGATATTGTGTGTCAGTTTAAGCACAGTCACGTATAATTGTTCAAAGGGGAAGTTTCAGCTGTGAATGACGACATAGAGCGCCGAAACTTTTTGCAGTAGCTAATGCCATCTGGCGGAAGGCAAGTGACGTATTGGCGCATGTCTCTTTGGTGTGAATGGTTATATATACATATAAGAGTCTCCAGTTCCATGTATCGTATATGACACACAGGAAGCGAAAAGGATGGAAAGAATTGTCTCAGCATTTCGTTATGCCTTTTAATGAAACCATACCTTTTCATGAAACCTTGATACCACATTACTCTTTAACAGTGTAGAGTGTTTTAAGCCATTACTCTACGTTTCGTTATTCATATCAATGGAAAACAACAGTTTCATTTTCTATACCCAGTCCTCTAAGAAACTGACCTTAATCCCATGTTATGTTTGTTACTTTGGAGATTTCAGAGAAGTATCGGTAAGCTACGACGGACATAAAAGTGTCAAAGGAAGAAGCTCTTTGTAAATAGAATAAAAGGTTTTTGCTACCGGGGAAGTAAAAGCACGTTTTATGTATTGCTGTGTTCAATATCCTTAACTTCCCTGAGGAAGCCGTAGGGGCAGGGAAAGGGATCGTAAAATTTGAGAAGTCAGAAATGGTGTTATATACACGACATCACGGAAGAAATATAAGGCAGCTGAACAGAGTGATAAGTTTTGCAAAAACAAAAACAAAGAAACAAGAAAAAGAACTGTAAGCTCCTCAAACTCAAATATGAAGTAATAAGTTTTATTGAACTAAAAATGTGCCTCACGACCGACTTAATTTATTACAATTGTTAGGGGAGTGAGAGCTTATTATGGTTTCAGCACTGAACGACACTGTTTGGATAGGATATAAGGGTAAACCCAAGGGCTATAGCAATTAGAAATTCTCACAGAGGTCGAAAAACGTACGAGAACAACGCTTCTAATATGCTTGCCTCATACATGTCTTAGAAATTTAAGACCTTGACAACGAATTTGACAAAATTCTCGATTATGACTTGCAAGCCAAGCCATAATGCTTCATATTTCTTCTAGGAGACTTGACTGAAGAACAGAATGGCATTTTGGGCGGGGGGAGGGGGGGACCAGTGGCGAGGGGGGAAGTCGTACTACGTTCCTGATAGTTATTCGACCTTATTTCTGTGGTCGCTTAGTCTTCCTATTATAACTACGTTCTTTAATTCGCAGTGGTTGATAATAAAGGCTCCTAATCAACGGTCGTTACTGGAGCATCTAGGTGGCATCAGAGTACAATCTTTCAGAATGTCCTACAGCACTTGATACACAAGAGAGGATACAGTTCTAAATATTTCAAAATTAAATCATGTGTATTATACCTCAAACACACATAAGATATTACAAAAAACCAAGGCAATTTCTGTTATTGTCATCTCTATAGCCCATTTATGTGAGACATACAATGTGTACAAAAAATATCTATATTTATGGGTACAGTGAAACATGTATCTTTCTATGGAAGTAAGACATTCGAATTATTTGCCTCGAATAATGTGTATCCCAATATTAAGAGTAGTGTTGTGCGATTTAAATACTGTGAATCTCCCAGTGATTTCTCTTTGATCATAGTTAACCTGGAATACAGTTCAGTACTAATAGTAAGAATTCATGTACATATCCTTGGCAGAATCTTTTCTACAGCCTGTTACATTCTGGTTAGACACAAGGTACAAACACTATAACATTAATCAAGGTTTTATCGCAAACGGCTGCTCCAGTAGCTGGAAGAAGGAAATTCACTTTTTATAAATATACAATTACATCTCTAAATAGTTTGCAAATGGACGCGCAATGAGATTCTTGTCAGCAATACTACAAAATGATAAGTGGTACACAACTTCATTAAAGCTATACTGAAGAATACACGGAAACAAGATTAATATCTTTAGAAAATGGTGGTAGTTGTGTGAGTAACATACGACCGCGGTTTGTGGGAACCAAAGAGAGACTACAATAAAAAAGGATGAAATTCTTTATGTGACATAAAATTTGAACATAAGGTGCCTATGAAGAAATTAAATGAGACCAGACAAATTCAGTGAAGAGCAAGACATGTCAAGCATAAATGTACAGTACGTGAGTGTACTGTTTATATCTACTATAATTTGTTAAAAAAAGGGAAGGAAGAAAATTTGTTTACTGTTTATATCTACTGTAATTTGTTAAAAAAAGGCAAGGAAGAAAATTTCTTGGAATGATCCTATAGTCTGCCCACGATATACAGTAAACACCTGCATAAATATACTATCGTATTATATGTAAACGAAAACGATTCTAATCAAGATCCGCCCCTGATGATGCAATCGACAACTGTTAGTTGTTAATGTCTACATTCAATTATTATTAATAAGCTTGCGTTTATTATCATGTTCAGTTTTGACAGAGAGATAACGTAATTTTATAGATGTGTAAACATTCACAGGTGTGTAGAATCACACTCTCCGACAGTGTCAAGAACGCTACAACGCACCTTTTCCATGTTTCTTCGACCAAAGTTTCTACGGCGTACGCGTAGAGGAAGCCGTCCGACACTATTTCGCAGTTTTGCGATGACACAGTTCTTCTCCGTAATTACTACTGTTTTTCAGTACGGTTCAGATGTGTTGGTGCGCACCATAAATCGTTGCGTTGGGTATTCATATATTTCCGAGGAGAGAGTAGAAGACAAATCGTCACCAACGTCATGAGCTACCGCATCTCAAAGCGGCAAACAGACAGGCGTGCTTCCGGGCAGTGTTGCCTTTGATGAGTACCTTGTGAAATTACAGGCTATTACTCAGGCTTGCCTAAAGTGGGAGAGGGGTGGGATAATTTGGAAACACGTCATTGCCGCTGATGTATGACGTAGTCGGGAATGAGACGCTCCGGTGGCGCGAAACGAACGCTGGCACGTGGCTTTGCTCTGGCGCACGGCTGCCAACTTGACGGTCCGCAAAAACAGACACGCTAACCTCTTAACATTGCGGAAATGGTGCCAAGTATTTCCGCCGCCCTTCTCGGGACCGGAGAGCGTCGGCCGTGGAAAACTGAGAGTAGCGCGAGGCCGAACGTGATTCGTGAGACGAAACATCACTTACGAGAGAGAGAGAGAGTGACAGCGTGTATAACTTAAAGTAACGTTAACCCTTTTCTTGTCCCGCCACTTTTTAGAGTCGAAGAAGGGGCAGTAGTTGAATTCATGAACTGGAATTCTATCGGAACGTCTGTGAACCTCCGTTGTAGCACAGGAAACTCTTCTGCTTTGTTATATCCATATCACTGCCCACAGAGGACAGAAAAAAGCGACGGACTGTCTATTTCATGGAGGTATAAGGGGAGATGACGCAACAGACTGACGCTGCAAGTTGCTTTGAAGCCGGCGCCGCCATTTTGGAAGCTTCAGAACATTAGCAGATTGCTGTGGGCGGTTGTTTACTGTTCTTCATTTCAGTTGTTTTAAACAGAAAGTGCTTTCGTGAATAATACAACGGCAGGAAGGTATTTGCAGACGTTTTCCATGTCTTCAATCCATATTTCTTCCACCAACACAAGACATTTTGAATGTTTTATGTAACTCTTTTTGTTACACGTTTTGATTAACCAAGAAGCGACTTGTGATATCGAAAGAGTGCTTTCAGAGTCCAGCATTTTCCTTGATACGGACTGGCGAAACGGGTGTTCTCTGTTAGCCTCTCCCCGAAGATGTTGACTGAGGGCATATTTTTCTAAGATTGATCGGTTTCCTAACTTTTTTTCTCACAGCGTTCACCCAGATAACTTTTCGAGTTGGACTGATAGGAAGTCTAAAATCAAATGAGAGAAATAAAACTTTTGCAGTAAAAGTAAACGTCATAACTAAAATTTATGTACATATATCTCTTGTTGTCCACAGTTGGCTCCTTCAGAACAGGCTCCGGAAGCCCTAATAGTACAGACCGACCGCCGTGCCATCCTCGTACGATAGGGGTCTCTGGATGCCGATATGAAAGAGCATGTGGTCAGCACACCACTCTCCCAGCGATTGTCAGTTTTTGTGTGCGGAGCTTCTCCTTTTCAGTCAAGTAGCACCTTAATTTGCGACTCAAAGGCGAAGTGCACCCCGCCTACCAACAGTGCTCGACTGACCTGCGAGGTCACACATCCAAGGAACCGGTGTTCCCACTGTTGCAAAGCCGTTGGCAGTCCACATACGAATGAAACGTAACTCCTCTACATATTGGAATATAACCAGAACGATTAGTGTACCTGCAAAATGGCACAAACTAGGATTTTTAATCGAATCACGTCCACCAGAAGTTATTGTTTGGGGGAGCTAACATGGCGGACGTCGACCTCGAATCTGTAACATATCGCTTTGTTGTTCATTTCTTCATGAGTTCGTGGATCCTGCTGACTCGAAAGGACAATATTGTGAGTGTTATGATGTTTATAATCTTATTTCATATTATTTTTGTTAATGAGAACTGTTATTACTGCAAGTAAATAACCCGATCAAGTAAGATGGGACTCAGAAGTCTACAGTGCACTACTCTGCTGTTTGTTGCTTTGGTAATATTGTCCCAAAATAATTTGGTACAGTTTTTCATAGTTTGGATAGGAGATGGTGTTCCATTGCAAATCATTGTCTTTGGATAGTCTAACACGTTACTGTATCATCGTATTCATCTAGAGTATAGTCGCTAGGCATACAGAGTCAATCCGAATTCGACCGAAAATATTTTGGTGTTAGTTCATGCACTTTCTGAGAGTAATTTAGTATTTAGCATAGAGCCGTGGTCTCTGATCGCTCGTTAAAGAGTATTCGCACTTCCTTTTGATTTATTGCCCCATTCGTAATTGCTGCTCTATTGCACTGATAACATCAGCACAACAACGCAAATATCGACGGTATGCACTGATTGGGAACAAAACTGGCTCCAATCACTCACGATACTTGCTGTTAACAATATTAATGCAAAGTCTTCGCCGTCAAGGTTGCATTCAGTATCCCTGGATTTAGTCTCGGCTGTTCTTTAATGCAGTATTATATGTACGTCATATAGATCAGTTTTCTAATGAATCGCTGAGTGATATCCAATTAGTGTGTGTGTTTAGTGAATGCAATGGAAAAGGCAGTTGGGGTAAGATTTTGAGTACATCGTAATTGCACTACTTTTCTCTAATAGGCCTCTCGAGATCACGTTTTCCTCATACCATCGAAAATCACCAGTCCATTACACTAAAACAGATAATATCCCTTAGCACCAGTTTTTTGGTGGGAGTAGGGTTCACCTCGGTTTTCTTGGTAAGATATAAAGTTCTGCTATCGATTTCGTAAGCTTTTAGTGCACAGATGCTACGCTAGTAATTTTTTATCACTTGTTGCGCAAGGGAAGAAAACTCATACTCTTTACAACGTGCTAGAAAATGTGAACACAGATAAAGGAACATCCCAAAAACCGTCTCTAATAGATGACAACCGAGAGAAATAGAGGAAGAGAGATACACCCTAAGAGAAGAATAGATGTTTTCAGCAAACCGAAGAGGTTAGAGGAATGAAAGGTGACGGAACAATATATTACATCATACTGAGTAACAATATTTCATACTGAACACTGATGCCAGAGGTAAGTACTGGATATATGTCGTCTGTTTTTTATAACTACAGATTCTTATTAGAAACAGAAATACGCAGTACTGATGTTCCACAGTAGTAATTATTTTATAGATCGTTGTCTGAGGACTGCCTAGAAAACCGGTTCGCAACGAATAATAGAGTAAATATTATTGAGAGACATCAGTATTGTATATCTCAGTTTTTAATATGTATGTGTTCCCCTCAGAACCGACGGAATGTTGCATATATAAAACTAATTTCAGCCACAGATATTTCGTTGCCATGAAATCAGATACCCGTCTTAACTAAAAGTGCAAATTCCACATTCATTAGTAAATTGTCAGCCACATAAATGTATTTACCCTAAAATAAATTCCACACCTAAGATTAAAATATGCCTATATATATATATATATATATATATATATATATATATATATATACTCATTCCATCGATAGTGTAATGCACTACAAATTGGCAATAGTGTTTTTCCGTTCTTGATTTGATGCCCACAATTGTTCTATTGATGTTACATTGACACGATAAGTCATGAGCGCACGCGGT
Organism: Schistocerca serialis cubense; assembly: GCF_023864345.2. Classification (NCBI taxonomy): domain Eukaryota; kingdom Metazoa; phylum Arthropoda; class Insecta; order Orthoptera; family Acrididae; genus Schistocerca; species Schistocerca serialis. The sequence continues at coordinate 999,590,028 of NC_064639.1, forward strand.
CGTAAGGTCTATACCCAGCTCTTGCAGAAATGACATCATTCTCAACGAATAAGGTCTGATTCTGACGCATGGTTATTCACTATTAAGGCGAATTTAATCTAATAACTAACCTTTACCCTTTCGAACCCCTAGACTCCAGTCACAGCTGTGACCTCTTCGCATCTCGGTCTGCCCACTTTTAGTTCATTAACGTCGATAGCCATTGTTCCATTAAAAAGTAAATTCATGCACAAAAATTACAATTTCGAAGCATTATTACAACCTGTTGAGTGGCTAACAATAAGAGCCCCTGACTACCAACCCATTACGTAAAACCGGGTAGCAACAGCACTTTCCGTTTCTGCAATGAATGAGGTGCAAATTTTAGGTGATCAACTTTATAGATCTATGCTCCTACCGCTGTCGTTATATGCAACCCGCAAAGTTATCCCAGACCTCCAAAAACCACGCCCTAGATTTTCTTATTGTCTCGCTCGCAACGAGCAGACTGTTAGTCCTACAGAAAAGATGAACAGGACCTTTTTTTGTAGGAAATGTAATGTAGTTAAACTTTGTGCTAGGATACATTTTCGCTGAAGGCCAAAGTTTTCGAATTATTCAAAGAAACGTACGGAAGTGTCCTATAAACTCACCTCCGTTCCTACACGCATCCCTCACCAGTCTGGACTTCTAGTATGTTGTTCGTCGCAGTCCCTCCTACCACTGCACAAAAATTTCCGTCTACACGAACTATTTACATTGTTCGAACTGTTTGGCTTATATTGACTGCGCCAACAACATAGTCGACCTTTCCATTACGATTTTTGATTTAAAAGTGTCCGTGACGCCTTTCCGTTACGATTTTTGATTTAAAAGTGTCCGTGACGGTAATGAAAGGTCAGGTCCATTTGTAAAGTGAGCCTCATTAAAGATCTAGTGAAATCAGCGTCATCGCTTTTCCACTGGGGCACGAAACAGGAATGTGTTCACCGATGCAAGCTTACAGCACACTCGCTTTATTTGGCAGAAGAGGCTTTTGTAGATTTGTTCTACGCATACATACCCTGTTTCATCACCATAATAGTGGGTGAGAGAAACATACGAGTGTCAATAAATTTTCTTAGGCAAATGAACTTCATTTCGCCATGTATTACATTACTGGCCAGTTTTTAGATGCAGTTGCGTCGCTGAAATGTGTATCACTTAAAACTACCCATACATGTTGCTACGTGCGAATGGAGACTTACCCTCACACGTCGAAAATCAACATTTGTAGGGAATAGTTGTATTTCCGTAAATAGTACTAACTGCTGTTTTAAATAACTTAGATTTCTCCGAAGCAACGACATCTGAAAACGGCCAAAGGCCGAAACTGGTCACTAATTTAATATTCGATGCAGTAAAGTTCAACTGTGAAACAAAAAGAAAAAGACAAAAAATCAGATAGCCAACGATAGATATCTAAAATGGTTTTATCATTTAGTTACAACTCACAGTTCGTGTTTTTGATGGTATGTTGCATCCTTAAGTGTGACTGTATAAAATATTTAGATTACTGATATGATTACATTGCTGATATAGCCTCCAGTGAAAATGTTTGGAACCACAGTGCATGATGTAGCGTGATAATGTTTGTTACGATGACGTTATCATAAACTGTTTATCTTAACACAACTCACGAAGTGCCACGGCTTGTGGGTCAAATTTATTGTCAATGGTGACGCATCTTGCCAGTATATTCGTGGGAATAATGCAAGTATTTAAAAAGAAAGTAAACCTGCATGTGGAACATACATTGCGAAACGTGTAACAAGATGAATAAACTCTCCGGCAAAGGCCGAAAATTTTATTTTGGTTAACCCATTTTGCCAAGGTAGTCACCATTCCATTTGCGGAAACGAACTGATCTAAGAAAGATGTCTATATAGCACCTGCCCCTAAACGATAAAAAGTGTGGTGTCTTCAAATAAGTACTGAAAACTCTTAAATGCCGTTACACGATGTATTACACAAATTTAACGGTTTTTAACTCCTGAAACATCACATAGAAAGTGTAATGGAGAAGACGAACCGAATACTGTGTTTTATTGACAGAAAGAAGATGCAACAAATATGCTAAAGACGCTGCCTCCACCACACTTGTCAGTCCTCTTCTGGAGTACGGCTGTGCTGTATTCGATCCTTGTCAGACTGGACTGACGGATGACATCGAACACGTTCAAAGATGGGCAGCTCGGTTTGTATAGTCGCAACTACGAAATACAGGAGAGAGTGTTACTGATATGACACGTGAGTTGGGGTGACAGTCATTAAAACATAGGCGTCCTAGTCGCAGTGTCATCTGTTTTCAAAGTATCGGTCAGCAACTTTCTTCTTAGAACGAGAAAATATTATGTTAACTGTCACCTACAAATGAAGAAATGACCATCACTATAAAGTAAGAGAAATATTTAGGTTTTACCTTTCCCATGGGCTTTTCGAAAGAGGAGGAGTCGAGAAATAGCCTGAATGTGGTTGTATGAACTTCTGCTAAACACTTAAGTAAAAATATTCGAAAGCCAAGTTCGCATAGATATTTCATTATTTACAACAACAGTTTTCGACAGATTTTGCTGCCATCTTCAGGTCTTGATAAATTCATGTTATAAAACGTGCTCAGTTCAAGTTGTAATCTCATGCAAAGTTGTGAGATTAGTGGATGAAATATAGCACAAGACAACTTGACGTTACGTAATAAAAGAAAAACTAACAGCCCTCTTTATTATGTTATTTTATTGTACTGCCACCAGTGTCAGTTTCCCAATACGCCATCATCTTCAGGCCTTAACTGACGCAGAGACGGTGAACTCCAATCGTATTCACAATTACATCAGTGGCCAACTTCTATGAGCTGGCTGCCGTAGGATACTGTAAAAGTGATGTTGCGTCTGCAACCATCAACTACTAACACAACAACGATGTTGTGTCTGCAACCGTCAACTGGCAAAACCCACACAACATCGCTTTTACAGTATACCGCAGAAGCCAGTTCAAAGATGTTGACGACTGATGGGATCATGTATATGATTGGAGTTCACGCCTTCAGCGTCGCCGGCCGCTATGACCGAACGGTTCTAGCCGCTTCAGTCCGGAACCGCGCTGCTGCTACAGTCACAGGTTCGAATGCTGCCTCGGGCGTGGATGTGTGATAGGTTATTTAGGTTTAAGTAGTTCTAAGTCTAGGGGACTGATAACCTCAGATGTTAAATCCCATAGTGCTTAGAGCCATTTGAACCATTTTGAACCTTCAGTGTCGATTAAGGCCTGAAGTTGCTGTACTGAGTCACTAAAACTAGCTGCAATACAATAAAATAACATCAAAACGGCGGCTGCAGAGTTTTCATTTTATTACGTTAATGAACGGTCATTATACTGCAGTCACATGGATGGGCATAACGTAATTTTTCTTGAGGTTCCAGTTCAGCTCCGTAAGGGTTACGGGGATGCATCGGTAACTCAAATGGGAATCCCTGGAGGGAATGCAACGCTCTTTCCAAAGACCACTATTGAGAAAACTTAGAGATCCGGCTCTTAAAGCTGACTGGCGAACGATTACACTGCGGCAAGCATACACTGCGCTTATGGACCACGAAGATAAGATACTGGAAATTAGGGCTTATACGGGGGCATATGGACAGTAGTTTTCCCCTCGGACTATTTGCGAGTGGAACAGGAAAGAAATGATAGGTAGTGGTACAAGTTACCCTCAGCGAAGTATTATACGGTGGTTTGCAGAGTATCTATGTAGATGTAGAGGTAGAAACTGAACACGTTTTATAACAAAAATATTTGAATACATTGTAAGTAGGCTGTTTAGGTTTTTATGTTGGTAAGCCACGTAGCGCTCTATATGAAAATCACTGACTGTGCTAAGTCTGTGGCTGGTTTGCATTTTTGGAATATTTGCTATTGTAGTTTTGGGCAGTTGGATGTGAACAGCGCGTAGCGCTGCGAAGTTGGAGGTGAGCTGCCAGCAGTGGTGGATGTGGGGAGAGAGATAGCAGAATTTTGAGAGCGGACTATCTGGACGTGTTTCCATCAGAAAGAGTAAATTTGTAATACTTTATATCATGAACTGATTATATATATATATATATATATATATATATATATATATATATGATGGCTTTTGAATATTATTAAGGTAAATGTTTGTTCCCTATCAAAGTCTTTCATTTACTGATTATGCCTATCAGTAGTTAATGCCGTGAGTAGTTAGAAACGCCGGCCGAAGTGGCCGTGCGGTTAAAGGCGCTGCAGTCTGGAACCGCAAGACCGCTACGGTCGCAGGTTCGAATCCTGCCTCGGGCATGGATGTTTGTGATGTCCTTAGGTTAGTTAGGTTTAACTAGTTCTAAGTTCTAGGGGACTAATGACCTCAGCAGCAGTTGAGTCCCATAGTGCTCAGAGCCATTTGAACCATTTGAGTAGTTAGAATCTTTTATTGAGCTAGCAGTATTGGCGCTCGCTGTATTGCAGTAGTACGAGTAACGAAGATTTTTGTGAGGTAAGGTATAGGTTATTATTAGTCAGGGCAATTCTTTTGTAGGAATTATTGAATGTCAGATTGCGTTGCGCTAAAAATATTGTGTGTCAGTTTAGTGTTGATCAGAATAAGTGAAGAGAGAAATGTCTGAATATGTTCAGTTCTGCTCAATTGTTTGATAATCAAGTAACGTAAGAGGTTTATCAGCACTGTCATTTATAAATTATTCTAAGGGGAGGTTTCAACATGAAGAAGATAGGGAAGTCTGTTGAAACCGGTGTTCGTAGATAAAGAAATAGTTACACCATCTTAGCTTTAGAAAGTTTTTAGCAATTAAAACAGAGCACTCCTTCTGACTTCTCAACATGTGAAACTTCATTCAAATACGTAAGTAGACATGCAGATATAGATTTACGGAGATGGACAAGTGTGAGATACGTTTTCCTTTACGAAAACCTCGACTCACCACTGAAGATTCCGAGGTATCAACGTGACACATGGTGTGAACACTTATTTAGATGCACATTTGGGGCAGATGACCGTCACACACACATATTGTTGTTCCCGTAGCAGATACTAACACTGGGTGGCAGGAAACGTGTTAGCTGCAGGCATCCTGTATCCCTTGGCGGCAGTGGTTCCACGCCGAGTCGCGGTGTGAGAGGGACCAGAGTCGGATCGGAGGCGTGTCGCGGCTGGACCGCTCGCGGTGTCCACAGCAGCAGCAGCAGCTGCTGCTGCCGCTACATGGCGGCCCGATCGGCGTTGACGTCACAGCAGGTGCCGGACGGAGGGCGCGTCGCGCAACAGGGTTCGGCAGAGCGCGGCTGCGGTCGCGGTCGCGGGCATAGGCGGCGTCGGTGTCGGCGTCGGCTGCGCACACGCACACTGCGGGCGCCGGAGCTGTCGCCGGAAAAAGAGCGCCTAGGGTCGGGGAGGGGCGCGAGGCCGGCCGCGCCTCGGCGCCCAGCGCCAAAATGTTGGTTCGTTCGGGCTCAGAATTATTCCCGAGGTCGGCGCGACTATAAATAGGTTCCCTCTATCGTGAGCCAGCCAGAGGCTCGGGAACAGTGGCGGCGGCGGCACACGGCAGAGGAGCGGCGTGCTGTTGCCGCTGCCTCCGTGGAACAGAACTGGCATGGTCCGGATGGGAGAGGGGGAGTGGGCTGACACGAGAGAGTGCGGCGGCAGATGAGGAGGAAGGGGGGGGGGGGGGGTGGAGGGCACGTCGCATCGTGGCGCGGCCGACTACTGTGCGCTTGGCAGCCGCCGCGAGAAACAAAACACGCGACGCGGCCTCTGTGCGGTGTCGCGACTTTTTCTTCCTCTTCCTCCTTCGGAGCTCGGGAAGGTAGGAATTAGAAGCTGGCGTATTCATCTTTCGGCGGCGCCGTGACAGGCATTATGAGGAGCTGCTACTGAGGCACGTCGCCCGTGGCAGGCAGCCAGCGCACACGCGGTGCCCATCACGACACGGCGACAGGGGCCGTACCTTATATTCTCTGGAATGAGCGCAAGATTTTCCTGGCCGTAGTTATTGACGTGTATCAGCTTCAGCAGCCTACAGGACTTCACAGCTAAACAAATATCTATGAATTGCGGTAGGGAGCTGGCGTTGAATGGTCAGGCACAGAGCCACAATTATATTAACAAATTGAATAAAAAATAAACCACTTCATTGCAACATCAAAAACATCTAAAAAATATGAGCAACTACCACCACAATTTAATTTAGTAGTGACTTTTGCTTTTGGCAGCGAGTTAGCCAGTGTTAGAATGTAAAAAACCTCTAAAATAACATTGAAGAAAAAATTTTAAGAAAACGATCTTAAATAATAATAATGAGAGTATGGCATTGGTGGCGGGGAGGTTCGGCCGCCGCTCCACAAGTTCTTGAACGCCACTACGGCGACTTGCGAGTGAATAAAGATGAAATGATGATGAAACACCCAGTCATCTCGAGACCCCGCCGGGAATCGAACCCGGGACCCCGTGCACGGGAATCGAGAACGCTACAGCAAGACCACGAGCTGCGGATACGATCTTAAGTAAAGTTATTTTAAATATTATATTACATCCACTGATGCTTAAAGGATCAATAATGTGACGTTTAACTATACATTCTAAATTCAAGCATTAGAAACCTACAGAAATGATTAACAGTCAACTAAAACAGATCGCATGTATAATTGTGTAGGCTTCCGCGGCCAGTCAGTAGACATTAAAGTTTTCTGGGTATGGTACCGCGTCTACCAGTAGACCCAGAAGAAGGCAGCTGCAACCATGACCGAAACATTGGTTTTCTCCAGCAGTAGTTTTATACAATATGACGCGGTACCATACCCAGAAAAGTTTACGTTGATCGCATGTAATTAGGAAAAATAAGCAAACCAAGTAAATAGGCTGCCGACAAGTTTACATAAAATACAATCAGTTAGTCGTGCATACAAGGCGCCCACTTAGGGTTTGAAAACAACCCTCAACGCGGTTGGTGAACTGTATGTTTCGGCTCTCACTTCAGTGCAGTTAACAGAAACAGATCAGTGACTAACCATTTATTTTATTCAAGACCCTTTTACCGGAGCTTACAATATAAGCCACATGTGTACTCAAACTATGCTGTAACATGTAGATTACTAGTTAACAATAATTACAACTCCAAAAGACACTATAGAAAGTCTGGAAAAAGCGACTTGTGCACTAAAATCGCTTTATGTACTACTTAAATTAGATAACACCAGTTAGCGCGTTCAACTCAGGCAAGACACTTCCTCAACGACAGTTTAATAGCAAAAAGTACACAGGAAAATGACTTTAATAAGTTCACAAGAACTGCTTTACAAACGAGGATGGATAACCAGGATGACAACTAAGAGAAGAGTCTTTGCCCCCATCCACTATAACGGTTGAGACTGTAATAATTTCCAGAGATTACGAATTTAAGTCAACAGTCGGCCGATCAATGGCTGCAAGCGCTTGAGTATAAGCACCAGTCACCCCAGTGTTCAGTCCTGTGGAACTGTCTGATAGGAAACCAACCCGGCACCACAATTGACACAAGCTTCGGCCGAATAATCCAAGTACAGGTAGATGCCCAGACAACACACCGAAAAAGCTTCAACATCGGGCAGTCTCCACTGATCTGGCCGATACAACACTCGCGCAACCCTCTTAGACTGACATTACAAACGCAGCAGCGAGCCACGGATGTTATCGGCCACGATGTCACGACACTTACCATCCGCAGGCGCCAAACGTCTTGACACCCGATCACTGAGAGAGAGCACTCGTCCCCGCGGTCGCGCTGAAATCGACCTTATCGTCACTGCACTTCCCTCTGGTGGCAAAAAATAGCTCTGACTCTACGATCGCCAGTGATGCTGCCAACAGGAGGGATCTATCGATATCGAATCGTGCCAGAGGTTCCCGCACGACACATTCTCGTAAAATGGTGCACTTTGAACGATAAACACAAATGCATCAGGGAACTATTCTCCTAGTGTATTAGTGTATTTTGTGTTCGTGATACCTCACGGCTCGTAAGTATTCGAAAAAAATACATTTTGTATTTGAAACGGGAATAGCTTTTGATAATCACCTGTTTCGATACACCGCTCGATTCAGTTACACTGCAACACAAATTTTCATTGAAGAATGTAATCAAAAATAACCATGAAAATAAATAACCCAGCTTCATAAATACATGTCCTGTTTTATACCATCAATATACATCGTGCGGCAGAAAAAGTAGAGCACCAAAAAGACACCGTCGGATATTAGGGTAACTTCGTACACGTATACACCATCGGCGAGTATGTTTTTGATTAGAATAGCAATTCTCAGTGACCGATAGAACGGTCGTCACAGTGCAGTAAAACAATACTGCAATGCCTGTTTTACGATGTAGCGTAACTTCGGAGATGCATGCATAAACGAAGCAAAGGCACTACGAAACCGCATTAATCCGCCGACACGGGGCAAACGACTTTCAAGTAAAGTATCTCCTTGTACAGTGATATCCATACTGGATGCACGAGTTGAGGTTGTAGACACGTGGTTGATGACATATGGAAGTTTGGGTCTAGCCGTGAGTCGTGCTGGGGTAGTCAAATAATAAGGCGACCGCTCGCGATAAGCGAGAAAGCCGCACAGATTTTCAGTGTCGTCATTCCATTGTACAGCTCCATACTCGCAACTGTGAATACATTTCGTGTATAGTGCAATAGTGTTGTTCGTGGTTTGTGTTGTTACCACGGCTTATAGGGCATATAAAGGGCGTAAATTGCGTCAGATGTCTAGCGACCATTTTTAAATACATAGGGATGCCACGCACTCGATCATTGTTGAATACATAGGGATCATTGTTAAATACATAGGGATGGTTCAAAATGGCTCTGAGCACTATGGGACTTAACTTCTGACGTCATCGGTCCCCTAGAACTTAGAACTACTTAAACCTAACTAACCTAAGGACATAGCACAGATCCATGCCCGAGGCAGGATTCGAACCTGCGACCGTAGCGGTTGCGCGGTTCCAGACTGAAGCGTCTAGAACCACTCGGTGACATCGGCCGGTCTACATAGGGATGCCACGCCCAGGCGTGAGACTGCATTGCCGGCCGCAGTGGCCGAGCAGTTCTAGACGCTACAGTCTGGAACCGCGCGACTGCTACGGTCGCAGATTCGAATCCTGCCTCGGGCATGGATATGTGTAATGTCCTTAGGTTAGTTAGGTTTAAGTAGTTCTAAGTTCTAGGTGCCAAATTGTGGGTCTCCCGTTGACTGGCTGGTCGAATTGTGAAAAGTCCAGATTTGATTGCCATTCAGATGTGACAGTGCCCCGATGTTGGACTGCATGGGACCATGATGACAGCCGTACCTGTCAGGCTCCGGATCGACCACATGTGACCCCCACAACAGAGGATCATAATATTGTCCACCAAGCACATTGTAACCCCTTCACATCTGCGCCTGTTGTTTGAGGATAAGATCAGGCTGTGTCATCTTGCACCTTTGGTTGAAGGCCCACAGCAGCCGGACTAGGGAACTGCCGTCTCACGTGTAAGCTAGCGTTAATATTACAGCACAAAATGCTGCGTTGGGAGTAGTGCTGTGACCGGAAAGCATGGATAGGTGGTGACAGGCACCGCAAGATTTTCAGTAATGAATCATGGTTCTGTGCTGCTCCAGATGATCATCGAGTATGTCGCCGACCTGGGGAGAGGTCCCATTCTTTGAATTTTTTGCATAGGTACAGTGGCGATACTTCTGGCGTCATATTGTGGCGAGCTACACTGCCAAAACGTTATGACCTCTGCCCATAGCCATGTTGGTGGCCTCCTGGTGGCGTTTCAGGCGTGTATGTAAGCGTAGCCGTCACACACGGGGATCACCTTAGCCAAGATCTGGCCTGCTAATGGGGAAATTCTTTGAGATAAGCAACTTTAACGGAGGGAAGATTTTTATTGTTACACAGAGCCTGTGAAGGAGTATCCCGGAAACGGCGAAGCTGGCCGGACATTCGTGTGCTACTGTCGTAAACATCTACAAAAACAGGTAGAAGTACAGTGAAACTACCAGTAGGGGATAAATGTTTGGACGTGCATGACTCTTCACAGAACGTGGCGTTAGGATGCCTGTAAAGTAGGACAGATGGCGATCTGTGATATCTCTGCCGAAAGAGCAGAATGCATTGTACGTTGTACGTTGTTGAACACTGAACTCCTCAGAATGTCACGCCTAAGTATTCACATTGGACACAATGACTTCGTCAATTATGATTCCAGTATACACGCGACCATTGGGATTCGACCGTCGATCACTGGAAAAGTGTCGCCTCTTCGGGTGAATCACACTTTTGCTACACTAGGTCGTTGTCATCTCCACAAACGCCGTCATGGTGGTGAATGGCGGTTCGGAAAGAGCAGCGCGCCACGGATGCAGGTTGGTGGGACGAGTGTTATGCTATAGGACAGTGTTTTTTAACCTGTGGGTCGCGACATCCCGTGGCGATCTTAAAGCATTGCTCAGGAGATCGCGGTCTCAGGAGAAAGCAGCTGCTGCGTGGCTGGTAAGGTATGATCATCATCTGCTATGGTATAAACGTCACACGGAAGTGACAAGATTTTGTGAAAGCACCTTGAAAATTCGCTTACGTTAAGCTCTGGTACTTATTTATAATAAGGAATACGAATTTAATTTAAACCAGTAGAAGAGTTCAAATACGCACACACTTGCAGCAGTGAGAAGCAACACGATATCTATCGATCTCTTCCCACTTTTGCGGAATTGAACTAGGGCGGCGAGGGTCACCAAGTCTTTCTTAAACGGATAGTATTTACCTCTGAGAGGTTTGCAGGGAGAGGGAAAGGACCATATCAACTTAAGGCTGGAATGGCGGTGCAGTGACAGCGTCTTGTGTATTACTGACAACTTAGTTTACGTGCCAATCATCTGCTGTGATAAAAATATCACACGGAACGAGAACAATTTATGAAATCGCATTTAAGAGATGCTCACGTTCAAATGTGATAAAAAATGGCTGCAACAACACGCACACAGCTCACGTGCTAGATTTGGCACCACGGTAATTAGAACGCATTTCAGTAACAAGCTTCGAACCAAACATTAGATCCTAAAATTGCCAACAATGAGACAAGCCACGAAGTACAGCAATTTATACCGAGCTGATCAATGGCTTCATCGGAATTCCCACAAAATCGTTATTGCTTGTCACCTGGTTAAGTTCTCATTCCTTTCGAGTATTTAATTGTGGTGATTGACGTGAGCTGAATCATCGTTTTTTTGATAGTGCTTTATAAACGAGTTGAGAAACTAGTACCATCATTTGCAAAAATATATACTATATATTCTCGTAACTAATTAAAAAGAAATGTTGTCTTCTTTTGAAACTGAATGAAAGAAACTGAAATAACCATCCTGCTACATGTCTCAAAACTAGGAGTTCTGTAATACAAAAACTATCGAAAATGGTATTTGTTTTTTATTAAAATTACGTAGTTCCTTGTTTAACATTAATTCCCAGTTGAGCATAATGTAGATTGTTTCATAATGAATACATCGTGTTAACGAGAAATAAACGCAATACTGGAAAACTGTTTTCTGGAACAGATCGATAACTAAATGTAGATCCAATATGTAACTGTGAGAAATTCGAAACAAGATCTTCTTGTTTGCAGATTGACTATACAGACGGACCTCTTTTAGCGAGGATAATTTACTTCTCTTACCTGCATTGCGAAACACTCGTTATGCGAAAGATATTTTTCTGTTGGAATTCACATAAAAAAGGGTAATGCATTCCATTCCGAATAAATATTAAAACAGTTCATGAAATGTACATCTTTTTTTACAAGTAGTCGTCTAAAGACTTTTTTTTTAGCTTGTGTTCAAAATGAGTCATAAACACAGAAGACGGCTAGCTGAATGAAACATCTGCCTACGTATGGGTCAAAGCGCAGCTTTATTTAATTCGTGTTGGTTAACGACGACGTATCTGAAACGTAATTCTGTAAGTTCCATGAAGTAACATGAGTCTTCTTTGCAACACCGTTACAGAGAATCTGCCAACAACGTTGAGATTACCCGAGCGTAGGTATCGGTTACAATAATACGAGTAACTGCAACGCGAGGAGTGTCGGCTGAATACTGCATTGTCGGCAGCGTTGTGTTTGTCAAAGCGTCTAATGTACTATGCTCGTCGTCGTAATAATAATAACACTGATGTAAAACTTTAAGCTACTTTTTCCTCCGCGTTTTCAGTTGTTTCATTGTCACTTTTTCCCTGCGGAGCATAAGCCATACCGTCAAGAGTAAAGTCAATAACAAGAACGGTACGATTCAGCAATTATATGCAAATCCGCAGCGCTTTATCAGCACAACTGCAATTTGATGCATGATGAATAATGTGTCTCATTTGTATTATTAAAAAGCATACTTGACACTTATTAATACTTTATTGTTTTGAACAGGTTTTGTTCATAGGGCGACACCGGCGATATCTGTCACGGGTGCCACTTAGCTAGATGAAAGTAAGCAAGTGTCATAGGTCTTAGATTACAATAAAAATACAACAGTTTCAATGAGAATGGTGTGCCTGCTTATTTATTAATAATTTGTCGAATATGTGGTTCTATTTTTGAGACACGAATCACCAAATAATTTTCTAGTTGAAGCCTACTTCTCTTCTTGGTTTCTATGTTCACTATTGATGAGAACACTAACTCACAAAGGAGGGAAGTGGCGAATAGCCCTAATAATTTCAAAGCTTCCTTCGCCAACTGTGGATTGTCTTCTTTTCTCTTCATCCAGAAGACATCAATCTTTTGCGAACTAAATTCTGTTTTAAGCATCCCGTCAGATGATAAATCTGTGAGTATCTCTCTCGTCATTGTGCTCAGATCAGTCAGTTGTAGTGAAATATCTAAAAAAGGATCTAGTATCTATCTGTGATCGTTGTCAGCGTCAGACTTCAGGTGTGGAAAGTAACTTCAAAGTTCCTCTTCCAAACTATGCAAGTTATGTATCGTGCAAGGAATATCAGTACTTAATACCACCGACTGGTGCGTTACAATTTCTTCGACGATCGTCTGAGTAAAAGGGAAAGACTCAAACATCATCTTTTGTAAAAACGTTGACCACAAACAAAGGTTTTCGAGGAATCGTTTGATTTTTGCTTTAGTTGTTCTAATGTTTTCTTCCTTCCCTTGGAAGCTCTCTTTTAAAAAGGTCGGCGAGAAATGCTAATTTTATAGCCAAATAGGGTCACAAAAGTAATTCGCATATCCAGATTTAGAATCTTGTAAGAACATAAACAATTCAACTTTTAGTTCCTGAACTCAAGTCAATACCTTTCCTTTGGAAATCCACCTTACCTGTGTGTGATAACGCAGATTTTGATGGAGCGAACCCATGTCTTCACAAATGATCCTAAACAGTCGAGTTTGCAACGCTTTACCTTCAATAGAGTTTACAACATTGTTCACCTCTTTAAGCACATCATTTAAATCAGAAATTAAAATCGTGGCTGCCAGAGCTTGTCGGCGAAGAAAGCCGTGTGTCCACGAAAAATTTGGCATTATTGATTTTAATTTCGCGACGAGCCCACTTTTATTGCCAGTCATAGCTTTAGCACCATGACTACAAATGGCGATACACTTTGTTCAATCAATCTGGTAGCAGCAAGTGCTTTCTAAAAACATGTCATACAAACACTGGCCAGTAGTATTCACAGTGTGTGCTTTGCAAAATAATGTGCCTTCCATGATACTTTCATCCGAATCAAAGGGCACAAACACTATAAAAAACTGAAACATCAGTAGATTCATCAAACTGCAAAGCTAAATGTGGACTTTTCTTTAATTTTGCGACTAACTGTTCTCGAATGTCACTGTCCATATCTTTTATGTACATCTACATCATACTCCGCAAGCCACCTAATGGTATGTGGCGGAGGGTACTTTCGGTACCACTATCTGATCCCTCCAACCCTGTTCCACTCGCGAATAGTGCGTGGGAAGAATGATTGTCGGTAAGCCTCTGTATTGGCTCTAATTTCTAGAATTTTCTCCTCGTGGTCAACACGCGAGATGTATGTGGAGAGAAGTAATATGTTGTCTGACTTCTCCCGAGAAGTGCTGTCCCGAAATTTCAATAGTAAATCTCTCCGTGATGCACGTCTCTCTTGTAACGTCTGCCATTGGAGTTTGGTTATCATCTCAGTAACGTTCTCTCGTCAGCTCAACGATCCCGTGACGAAACGCTTTCAATCGTATTATCAGAAAGTGGTATGCTTTTTAGCATTTCAACCATATCCTGGGCTGCTGGGGAAATAAGATTCTTTGCACCTGTATGCGGTTTCCCTCCTTTAGCGACTCGGAGTGCGAAACGGTAGCTAGCTAGTAACGCTTTCTCGTTGACACTGGATACATAAAGCCAGATAAACAATATTGTTAAATCAGAAAAACGACTATGAAATCAGAAATATTAATACTATTTTAAATCAACAGATAACATTACTATTTTATTACCTGAATCATAGCAGTTTGCTGCTGGTCAAGCGTTTTCAATTTCCTTTCGAAGAAATCCAACGGTTTATCAGCTTCCTTGGAATGTTTAGTTGAGAGGTGTCGCAGAAGCAGTGATGGGTTCATACTCTCAGATGACAATGATGATGATGAAGTTCCATATTCCTTGACAGTACTTCGCCGCAAATGACACATTCAGATTTATTGGTCATGACGGTAAAACCATACTTCAGACATCTATCTTCATAAAGTCTATTTTTCTTCGATTTTGATTCGCTTCCGCCACTGCCACTTGTACGAGACGTGGAGGGCTGCACACATCTTTTAAGAAACTTGTCCATTTTGTGCTCAAAGTGAAGTGTGAAGACAATAACCACGACCGTACTTGCTGGCGGACTCTGGCAACTGATTGTAGTGACCGATAACGCGCGACTATGGCTCCGTCGACCCCTTCTCCACCCCACGCCTTTACAGAGGCAAAGAATATAATTATGTCTCTACCTGCAGAGCACTGCGACCACCTTCCACATTGCACTTCACTTCTCGATCAGTATAGTGTCCATAGAAAGAACGTTAAATACGTTGCCTTTCAAATGACTGACATACTTCTGTTACGGTTCTGGGGGTCGCTAGAATATTTTTACTTGGAAAGAGGTCACGTATTCCAAAAGGCTGAAAAACGCTGCTTTAGGAGACGTACTTCTGCGCTTGCATGGGACCCGCTGTAGAAATCAAAGATACCCTGACAGCTGTGAACCATGTGCGTCCCATTATGTTTACTGTCTTCCCCGACGGCGATATAATCTCTCAGCAGTATAATTTTCCGTGTTTCGGAGCCAGAACCGCGCTACAGTGGGCTGAGGAGCATTATAGTGAACTCAGGTTGTTGTCTCGGACATCAAATTCGCCTGATGTAAATCCTATGGAACCTATCTTTGTCGCTATCGGACGCCATCATCGCGTAAGAAAACCAGCGGCTCATTATTTACGCGAATCACATAGCCTGTGCTTAGACATCTAATGCCACATACCTCCACAAGCATACCAAGAAACTACCGGATCCCTGAAACGCAGTATCAGTGATGTACTTATTTCTAGCTGGCCGCTGTGGACGAGCGGTTCTAGGCGCTTCAGTCCGGAACCGTGCTGCTGCTACGCTGGCATGTTCGAATCCTGCTTCGGGCATAGATGTGTGTGACGTCCTTAGGTTGGTTAGGTTTAAGTAGTTCTAAATCTAGGGGACTGATAATCTCAGATATTAAGTCACATAGTGCTTAGAGCCATTTGAACCATTTATTTCTAAAGATGGACAAACAAGCTATTAAACAGGTGATTATAATGTCTGGGCTCATCAGTGTACAGGGGCTCATTTCAGGTCACGGTTGCTAGTGATTGAAGGAACTCTGCATCAACGGTACATCACGGACATACGGCGTCCTCACGTGTTACCTCTCAGGCGTCAGTAGCATTTTTCAAAACAACAAATGTTCGTCCACACATGGCACCTGTTTCTGTGATCGGTCTGCGTGATGGTGAGATGCTTCCGTTGCCACCAAAATTCTCATCTGACCCAGACAGAATAAATGTCGGACCAGCTCCGATGTCAGTTCCGTCTGTTCCAGTGCAGCGTACAGGATAACAAGGACAGATACAAGAAATGTGAACTTGTTTGCAATATGGGACGATGCTAAGGGTTTATGACACGCCTACCCACTGAATCAGTGCATGCATCAAGAGCAAAGGCGGTGAAACGTCATACTGATCAGTAGGTTCTTACTCCCAAGAGCTTTACTTCATTGAACTCAGTTTACACCACTTGCCAGACCGAAAGTTAGAAAAATGTCAAAATTTTGGAGCAAGTATCTGAAAAGGTAGGGGGCTAGGTTGGTGAGCGGCAAGGTGCTGGATAAAATAAATTGTTTCAATTGTTTTATTTAACAATAAGATTAAACTTCAGAACAGAAAAACAATTTACCAAAGCAACTGTGCTCGTCCTGGTCTTATAATAAAATTACGCGGAAAAGCCAAAGAAACTGGTACCCTTGCCTAATGTCGTGTAGCGCCCCCGCGAGCACACAGAAGTGCCACAACACGACGTGGCATGGACTCGATTAATGTCAGAAGGAGTGCTGGAGGGAACTGACAGCACGAATCCTGCAGGGCTGTCCATAAATCAGTAAGAGCACGAGCAGGTAGAGGTCTCTTCTGAACAATACGTTGCAAGGCATTCCAGATATGTTCAACAATGTTTATGGCTGGGGAGTATGGTCGCCAGCGGAAGTGTTTAAGCTTAGAAGAGTGCTTCTGGAGACATTCTGTAGTAATTATGCATTGCATTGTGTGTTGCATTGTCCTGCTGGAATTTCCAAAGTCCATCGTAATCCACAATGGGCATGAATGCATGCAAGTGATCAGAAAGGACTGTTACGTACATGTCACCTATGAGAGTCGTATCGAGACATATCAGGGATCTCACATCACTCCAACTGCTCACGCTCCACACCATTACAGAGCCTCGACCATCTTGAACAGTCTCCTGCTGACATGCAAGGTTCATGGATTCATGAGGTTGTCTTCATACCCGCATACGTCCATCCACTCGATACAATTTGAAACGAGACTCGTCCTATCAGGCAACATGTTACCAGCCATCAACAGTCGAATGTCGGTGTAGACGGTCCCAGGAGAGGGGCTAAAGCTTTGTGTCGTGCAGTCATCAAGTGTACACGAATGGGCCTCCGCTCCGACAGACCATTCCGATGGTGTTTCGTTAAATGGTTCGCACACTAACACTTGTTACTTGTTGATGGGCCAGCACTGAAATCTGCAGCAATTTGTTGAGAGGCTACACTTCTGTCAATTTGAAAAATTCTCTTCAGTTGTCGTTGGTCCCGTTCTTGCGGGATCTTTTACCGGCCACAGCGATGTCGCAGATTTATAGTTTTACCAGATTCCTTATATGGTCGTGCGGGGAAAATACCAGCTTCATCGCTACCTCGGAGATGCCGTGTTCCATGGCCTGTCGCGACAACCATAACACCACGTTCAAACTCACACTCACAGACACACACACACACACACACACACACACACACACACACACACACACCACAAAACACACACATACAAAATAGGAACTTTAAGTGATTCGAAACCTGAAGAAAAATAGAACTGGAAGATTCTGCTCCAGCTAATGTATTTCCCGAATATAAGTGCGGAGTGCATTATTCATTTTTATTCTACCCATCTGTCTTCTGACTGCTTAGATGCCGTCCGCCACAATTTCTTCTCGTATGGCACACTCTTCATCTCATGGTACCACTTGCAACCTACGTCCTCAATTATTTGCTGGATGTATTCGAATCTCCGTCGTTCTCAACGATTTTTACCCTCTACAGTTCCCTCTAGTAACATGAAAATCTTTCCCTCACGTCTTAACAGACGTCCTATCATCCTGTCCCTTCTCCGTACCAGTGGTCTCCACATATTAATTTCCTCTCCGATTCTACACAGAACCTCCTCATTCCTTATCTTATCAGTCCATCTAATTTTCAACATTCGTCTATAGCACCACATCACAAATGTTTTAATTATCTTGTTTCCGGTTTTCCCACCGACCATGTCTCACTGCTACACAATGCTGTACTCCATATGTACATTCACAGAAATTTTTTCCTCAAATTAATTGCTGTGTTTGATATTAGTGGAGTTTTCTTGGTCAGGAATTCCGTTTATGCCAGTGCTAGTCCACTTTTTAGTCCTCCTTACTCCATCCGTCATGCCTTATTTTGTTTCCTAGGTCACAGAGTTCCTTATCTTCGTCTACTTCGTGGTCACAAGTCCTGATCTTAAGTTTGTCGCTGTTCTGATTTCTACTGCTCCTCATTACTTTCGTCTTTCCTCGATTTACGCTCAGTCCGTATCCTGCACTCATTCGATTGCTCATTCCATTCAGCAGATACTGTAATTCTTCTTCACTTGCTCGGGGTAGCCGCGTGGTCTTAGACGTCTTGTCACGTTCCGAGCGGCTCTCCCCCGTCGGAGGTTCGAGTCCACCCTCGCGCATGGGTGTGTGTGTTGTCAATAGCGTAAGTTAGTTAAGTTAGATTAAGTAGTGCGTAACTTAGGGACCGATGACCTCAGCAGTTTCGTCCCGTAAGAACTTACCACAAATTCCCAATTTCTTCATCACTTTTAATGAGGATAGCAAATTCATCAGCAAATCTTATCCTTGATATCATTTCACCTTGAACTTTATACCCAGTCTTGAACGTTTGTTTTATTTCCGTCATGGCTTCTGCGCTCTATAAAATGAACAACAGGGGCGAAAGCCTACATCCCTGTGTTACACCTTTTTTAATCTGAGCACTTGTGTCTTTGTCTTGCACTCGTTTAGTTCCCTCTTGGTTTTACACATTGTTTATTACCCGTCTTACTCTTTAGCTTATCCCTCTTTTTCTGCCGGCCGAAGTGGCCGTGCGGTTAAAGGCGCTGCAGTCTGGAACCGCAAGACCGCTACGGTCGCAGGTTCGAATCCTGCCTCGGGCATGGATGTTTGTGATGTCCTTAGGTTAGTTAGGTTTAACTAGTTCTAAGTTCTAGGGGACTAATGACCTCAGCAGTTGAGTCCCATAGTGCTCAGAGCCATTTGAACCTCTTTTTCTTAAAGTGGCGAACATCTTGCATCATTCGACACTGTCGAACTATTTTTCCAGGCCGACAAAGCCAACGAAGGTGTCTTTATTTCCTTTAGACTTGCTTCTGTCAGAGCTGCCTCTCTGGTACCCTTCCATTTCCTAAACCAAATTTATCGTCATCCAGCACACCCTCAATTTTCCTTTCTATTCTTCTGAGCATAATTCTTGTCGGCAAATTCGATGCATGAAATGTTAAGGTGACTGTGCGATAATTCTCGCCCGTGTCAGCTTTCGAAATCTTCGAAATTGTGTGGATGTGTTTCTCCGGAAGTTTGGTGGTATATCACTCGTCTCAAGGCATTCTAGACACCAATGTGAATAATCGTTTTGTTGCCACATCCCCAGCGTTTTTAGACAATCTGGTGGAATATTACCTATCCCTCGTATGTGATTAGATTTTAAATATCCCAAAGCTCTTCTAAATTCTGTTTCTAATACTGGATCCCCTAACTCTCCCCGTCGATTGCTGCTTCTTGTTCTAGCGAGTCATCAGATAAGTTCTCTCCACCATAGAGGCCCTCATTGTACTGTTTCCACCTATCCGCTCCTCCTCTGCGTTGAACAGTGGAATTGCCATTGCGCTCTTAATGTTACCATCCTTGGTTTTAGTTTCACCTAAGGTTGTTTTGTATTTTCCGAATGCTGATGCCGTCGTTCCCACAGTCATTTCTTTTTCAATTTCTTCACATTTTTTATGCAACCATTCCTCAGCGACTTGAGTTCAGTATTCTTGAATTTACCTGAACACTTTTGTACTTTTGTAAGGTGCCAGAACATGGACACTTACACGTTAGCTTACCAAAATTAGTATTAATAATAAAGGGACTGGCAACGGCATCAGATCATGACTCTATTGAATTATGATACATATGAGGCGCTCTCAAGCAGTACTCCCTGCATGTCTGCAGGGTTGGTGAAGCGTCGGAAGTTGAGAATTGTGGAATGTAAAGTCTGCAGATGGCCGTAGCTCGCCGGGCCGCCGTGGGCGGCAGGTAGCGGTCACCGGAAGCGTGGCACAATGCGGCGCTTTTGGTGGTAGCCCGGCATCCGGAGCCACCTGTGCTGGGCAGCACGTGGCGAAGACCGGAATTTCGTTTGCCTAGGAGCGTTATGAGCTACTCGATCTTTGGGTAGATCTTAGTGGAGGGATTTCGGCGGTGATAGAGCGTTCGACATTGGTCGAAACTGAGTATTCTTCGTCCGTGTTTTCGTACGCGTGGGAGACGAGAGAATTGTGGAAGGACTTCGTCTTCAGCCATCGAGCGGTACGGACTTGGAGACGGCGTCCTAGCCATCGCCTTCGAAGGGAGATATACGGTCTGTATCGCAGCATTGCACCAACGCGTGTTCCGTGCAGAGTTCTGCGGTTAGAGCTCTTTCTGTGCTCAGAAGTGAGATTTTGACCAACGCCTAACCACTTCCAGCAACTTACCTAATATTCTCGATCTACAAGTTATCCTTGCGAAGTGTCGAGTATTTATCAACGCAGCTGCCGGTAACAGGGGCGCGTAATTGCAAATTGTTAATGTGCCATTCTCAGGAGTGTGTGGGTGGACAAAGAGATTCACATTTTTTTTTTTTTGTAAATTTTGTCTGTTGTGTGGAATATCAAATTAAAATGCCAATATTACGATCGAATTATCGACGTCATTGTGGCTAGCATTTATCCTGTCCCAGTAAGCTTTACATATACTCTAGCCACTGCACAGCTTGCCCAGATGGGAAGGAAAGAAGGTTGCAGTCTTCTATGTCAGTGACGGACTGATAAGCTTACACTTTCTACTATCATCGATGAACTGAATTATTTTTTCTCTTACCCACGGTTTCTTCGCCCTTACCTTCTTTGTACTTACGTTTTCCTTTCCAAGCTCTATTATTGCCCTTTTTAGAGATTCCATGCTACCAACTAAAACAGCAGTCTTGAGGAACAGCAATATCGATAGGACTCGATCCTTCCGTGTGGAAGTCCGACATTGTCGGTAGGCGTATGTCTTTCTTAAACTGGGTCTAATAAGATCTCAGAAACAACCAACAAAAATAGGCCACCTCCAAATAAGAAAGCCACTATGCAATCTTTCCTTTTTCAAAATTTAGTTGATTCGTGCCTGCTTTATGTGCTTGCGCTGATAAATTACTCATTTCCATACGCAAGTTCGTGGATATGTCAGTTTTATTTTTGCTGCATACTCTCTTCACGGCGACTGTAAAGTTTAATGGCCAGCAGTGTACATTGCTAATGTTGTGTCGGACCTTCTTTGGCCAGGTGTAGTGCAGCAACTGCACGTGACATGGGCTTAACAAGTTTTAGAAAGACCCTGCAGATATGTTGAGCCATGCTGCCTCTGTAGTCGTCTGTAATTGCGAAACGTTTGCCGGTGCATGATTTTGTGCACAAACTGAAGTCTCGATTATGTCCCATAAATATTCGATGGGATTCATTTCGGGTGGTCTGAGAATTGTCCAAAATGTAGTTGAAACCAGTCGCGAACGACTGTGGCCTGTTGACAAGGTGCATTGTCATCAATAAAAATTCCATCGTTGTCTGGCAACATGAAGTTCATGAATGGCTGAAAATGATCCCCATATAGCCGAACATTACCATTTACAGTCAATGATCGGTTCAGAGGGACCAGATTGATTGACAGAGTGATTGAGAGGGGTATGGGAGCAAATGGCGAGGTCATCAGTCCCGCGATTCCAAAGTGAGTTACAGAAGAAAGAGGGTCTGCTAAAAGTGGACAGATTCAGTCAGGGGAGAGAAATAAATGAAATAATGAACATTAAACACACACAGTAAGAGCGTAAAAGGTGAGACAAAATCTAAAAACTGGAAAAAATGGGGGTGGTCATGGGGCCACAGACGGTGAAAACTGCAAAAGAGGTCCCAACCAAAACCAATCCGTCCCTGCTCCGAGACTAAAGGAGAACCTTATTTTTGGAAATAATACCACTTCCACGGAGGAAACCGAAGATCAGGTCAACCATCCGTGGATCTGCTGCTAATATTAAATTTAAGGAAGCAGGAAGACTATACTTAACACCAAGGGCCGAAAGAAGAGGACATGCCACCAATTTGTGAGATATCGTCAATCTGGCGCCACAAGCACATTGTGGGGATGGGTCGTTACGTAGGAGGAAAAAATTGGCGAGCGGGGTGTAACCAATCCATAAAAGGCATAAAACAGTGGACTCTTTCCGAGAGGAGCAGAAAGAAGAGCGCCAAACCGCAGTAGACTCCTTGACTGTGCGGAGTTTATTACTAAGAGCAGTAACGCTCCAGGTGGCATTCCACTGTTGGGCAAAGAGAGATTTGACGTAGATCCGCATATCAGCAGCTGGAATCATAAAAGGAAATGGGGGATAATTATTTGCTTCTTTAGCCAAACGGTCAGCCACTTCATTTCCTGAGATGCCCAGATGACTTGGGACCCAGAGTAAGGCGACTGAACAGGCGTGCCGCTCAAGGGCAAAGAGAAGGTCATGTATAGCAGAGACCAAAGGGTGACGAGAGTAGCTTCGATCGATAGCCTGCAGGCTGCTCATGGAGTCGGAACAAATTAAAACACTGTGGAGGGATGCCTGAGAAACAAACAGGAGCGCCCTTTGAATGGCTAAAAGCTCTGCTGTGAACACATTACATGTTCGCAGCAACAAATGGTGCTCTAAGCCAGTAGGAAACGTGAAAGCGTATCCCACCTTATCAGTAGTCTTAGAACAATCAGTGTAAAAAATGGTGGCACCCTGGAACTCTGCAGGGATGGCACGTACACGACGCCAGTTAACCATAGGAGCACCAGAGACCTTAGGACCTTGGAACAGATCGGTCCTAATCCGGGTATAGGAACCATCCAAGGGTGGCTATGGGAGATAAGACAAGGGGTGCAGTCCAATGAGTGCAGATGGAGATCCTGGCAGAGTGAAATGAGACGCGTGCTGAGACACATGCTAACCGCGATCCCACCCATGGGCGTGTGTTAAGAGGGAGACATCTCTCATTGGCGAAGAGCACAGGGCACAGAGGATGGTCAGGGAAATGGCGAATGGCGATTAAGTAAGAAACAAGGAGTTGGCTCCGTCGAATGTGTAGAGGGGAAATCCCTGCTTCTGTGAGGAGACTATCAACAGGACTAGTGCGAAAGGCACCAATAGCCTGATGCACCTCATAACGACGGACAGGGTCAAGGAGTTTCAAAGTGGAAAGAGTTGCTGAGCCGTAAACCTGACTACCATAATCTAGTCCTGACAAGACCAGAGCACAGTAAAGATGGAGAAGAGTGGAACGGTCTGCACCCCGAGATGTGTGGGCCAAGAGGCAGAGAGCATTAACCTTCCGCATGCATGTATTCTTTAGGAGGGGAATGTTTGGCAGCCATGTCAGTTTGATATTAAAAATAAGGTCCAAGAAAAGCGACTGTGCTACAAAATCGGGGAGCTGGTTTCCTAAATAAGGTTCTGGATCGGGGTGTACTGTGGGTCGACGACAAAAATGCATAACCCGCGTATTGGAGGAAGAAAACTGGAAACCATGGGCGGTGCCCCACGCAGAGGCCCGCCAGATAGCGCCTTGGAGCTGGCGCTCAGCTCAGCTACCGAGTGGGAGCTGCACCAGATGCAAAAATCCGTCTCTGTCGGTCCACCAAGGCCAGGGGACATCGGCTGCCACGTATTTCTCGATTCAAAAAACCTTACCAAAAGCCATATATTTTGGTTTATTTCATTTTATACCTCAAATGCTACCAGTTTCAGCAACTCAATATTGCCATTTTCAGGCCCCAAACTCAATTTTCGTATTAAAACGCTTATCGAATGGTGCCATAGAACTCGAACCGCAAATCCGAACCGTTATGCACGTGATTCATATGGGAGGTTCATATGAATCAGTTACATAATGGTTCGCATTTATGGTTCCAGTTTTATGTCACTATTCGATAAGCTTGTTAATACAGAAATAGCTAATGGGGCCTGAAGATGGCCATATTGAGTTGCCGAAACTGGTAACATTTGAGATATATAATAAAATAAACCAAAATATACGGCTTTTCGTAAAGTTTTTTGAATCAAGAGGTGCAAAAATCGCCAATGTACAACACTGCGGCAAGCAGAGGCCCAACGGACATCACAAGCCCATTGATGGCAATGAGGAACAGTGTGAAACTTAGCACAGAACCTTGTGGGATAACATTCTCCTGAATCTGAGGGACGCTGAGTGAA
Organism: Schistocerca serialis cubense; assembly: GCF_023864345.2. Classification (NCBI taxonomy): domain Eukaryota; kingdom Metazoa; phylum Arthropoda; class Insecta; order Orthoptera; family Acrididae; genus Schistocerca; species Schistocerca serialis. Next base: position 999,614,486 of record NC_064639.1, read on the forward strand.
GTGCCAACTCAAAACCAGAAGAGCTGGCAAGATAAAAACTCGCTGATAAAAATGGGAAGGGTGCCACGGAGGACCCAGTTATGCATGGCAACTAAAATGTGATGGATCCAAGCCATGTTATACGTCTTATGTAGGTCAAGGAAAAGTGCAACAAGGTGTCAGTGGTGAGTAAAAGCCTGTCGGATGGCTGTTTCCTATCCTAATGGTCAGTTGGAGATTGCCCTGCCCGCAAGCCACACTGATATGGGTACAAAAAGGCCCTGAGATTCAAGTATCCAAAATAATCCGAAAATGACCGTCCTTTCTAGCGGTTTATGCATTTGTTAGGCTAATGGGGCGGTAGCTGTCTAAAGACGCTGGGTTTTTCTCAGGATTAAGGCCGGGGATAACTATTCTGTCTCGCCACTGTGACGGAAAAGCACCCATGAGCCAAATGTGGTTAAAGACCCTGAGGAAGCTGTAGCTTCTGCAGAACGTCCAAGTGTTGGATCATGCGACTGTGAATGGAATCAGGCCCTGGGGCTGTGTCTCGTGAAGAGCTAAGAGCCTGCACCAATTCCCATTCAACGAAAGGTGCATTATAGGCCTCAATGTAGTGCGAGATGAGATGAAGGGGGGTTTGTTCAACTCTGTATTTCTGCTGGAGAAAGGTAGGAAGATAGGAAGAGGACGACGATGCAATCACTAAGTGTGTTGCCAGGTGTTCCTTGAGGACCAATGGATCAATGCACAGAGCACTTTGGAGATTAAGACCAAGGACACTTGACTGTTGCAGGCGGCCCAGAACGCTACAAAGCTTTGACCAAACCTGCGATGAAGAGGCATACGTCCACAGGGAGGAAACATGGAGCTCCCAGCGTTCCTTTTTACTCCACTTAATAAGGTAACGAGCCCTGTTGATAGTGGGACAGCCGTGCCAGCAGCATGAAGAAAAGCGGCAGAGATGCCTTGCACGACTACATCAATGGAATTCGAGAGGGAGGTGACAAAGAGGACTGCAGACATGTATAAATCCCAATTGCTTACTGCAGAATGCACAACTGGGGACCTGTCTGCCTGGTAGCATCAGGGAAATAGAATCACTGGAAGGTGGTCACTATCACGAAGGTCATCATGGGATGTCCAATGTAGGGAAGCCACGAGGGCAAGGGAGGAGATCGTGAGATCGATAGCAGAGAAGGTGCCATGAGTGTCACTGAAGTGGGTGTGGAAACCATCATTGAGGAGACACAAATCGAGGTCCTTGATACGTTGGTCGATTAGGATATCCCTACCCATTGAAGTGACACTCTCCCACAGTGGATGGTGGGCATTGGGGTCCCAAAGGAGGAGAAACGGGGGTGGGAGTTGCTGGATTAAGGTAGACAGTGCAACATAAGCAAGTGGCCTACCTGGAGGAAAGTAGACATTGCAGATGGTGATTGCCAGAGTCGTTTGCACTATAACTGCTATCGCTTCCAAGGTGGTACATAGGGAGATCCAGTCGCTATTGGCATCGGAGTGAACCAAAGTGCAGACCACACCAGATGCTTTCAGAGGGGCCAGCATGGTTATGTCAGAATGCTCCATGATCACAAAAAGTTAGAGAGTGGTCATCAAGGAAATGCATTTCTTGAAGAGCGAAACAGAACGCAAAATAAGAGGAGACAAGACGTTGCATTTCCGGTAGGTGACATTAGTATCCGTTGCAGTTCCACTGCATGATCATGTGGTGTGAGTCCAAGATAGACATGAAGAAGCCAAGGAGGAGGTGAGGTCAGTAGGTCAGTAGTTGTCACCGACAAGGATGGGGTGACACCATAAATAAAATGTCAGACTCATCTTCTGAGGGGGCACCAGGGGCGCCTTGTCTTGGGATTTATGTTTCTTCTTCTTCTCTTTCTGAGGTGGAGGAGGGCAGGGCACAGCGCGAGTACAGGCTTCTGCGAGAATGGGAACCGAAATAGAGCGGGCGACCTTGGGGCTGAGTGGTGGTGAGAGTCCTCTGGCCTGAGAGAAGATGGGGTGAGGGGTTCCAGGAGGGAGCACGATCATTGGCATGTGCCGAAGAGGGGAGTGCCAGGAGGAGGAGTGGCTCCCTGATGGGAGGTCGTGGGAACTGCAGGAGAGGTGGAGGGTAAAATGGGGTGGGGCTGGGGCAAGGACGAGGGAGGAGGAGGAGGAGGAAAGGAAGTAACAGAGGCAAAATTTGAAGATAGTGACAATGGATGGAGTCTCTCATACTTTTGGCGAGCTTCAGCATAAGACAGGCGATCCAGGGCCTTGTATTCTTTGATATTTTTTTCTCTCTTGTAGTCCGGGCACTCCAGCAAGCGAGGGGAGCGGCGGTGAGCTCAATTGACACACGAAGGTGGCGGAACACAGGTGTTTCCCTCATGGGCTGGGTGGCCACAGTCACCAAACGAAGAGTCCACCGTACAGTGGGAAGACATATACTGAAAACGCAAGCACTGAGAGCACTGCACACCTGGAGGGATATACGACTTCACGTCACATCTGTAGCACACAACCTTGACTTTCTCTAGGAGGGTATCCCCCTAGAAAGCAAGAATGAAGCCGCTAGTATTGGTGTGGTTGTCTTTGTGGTCGTTCTGCACACATCGAACGAAATGAACACCACGCCACTCCAGATTAGCCTGGAGTTCCTCATCAGTCTTCAGAATGAGGCCCCCATGAAAAATTACTCCCTGGCCCATATTCAGAGATTGGTGGGGAGTGATAGACACCGTGACACGCCAACACGATCACAGGCATAAAGAGCTGCTGAATGGGTGGCAGAAGAAGCTTTGATCAACAGGGAGCATGACTGCATATTACTAATAGATTCCACCAAACTTGTCTTTGATATTTACCACGAAAAACAATGGCTTTTTGGCGGTGAATGTGCCCTATCCATCCTAGTGCAGACGGAGCAACAGGGAAAGATTTTCAGCCCAGGATGGCGAGCCTGGCCCTCCTCCCATGGTGTAGCCAGAGAAGGGAAGGTTGCCAGCTCATACGAGGCAGCATTCAAGGATCCTTCACCATTCGAAGAGACGGCCGTTTAGCTAGATTTTTGCAGCTTGATACGCTTCATGCGCCAAGCATCCGGCCAGATACCACCCACTCCGACCAGGGGTTTTCCCCATGGGCGCCGAAAGGCCACAGCAAGGGCCTGGCACGGCGGTCGTTGCCAGGAGTTCCGATGCTCCAAGAAGATAAGCAACCTCTCCTTGGTACACATGAGGGAACAGCTCAGGTATCAATAGTGTGATCCCTGTGTTGTCAGTGGGCTCAGCCATATGGTTACATAACTACCGCACCACAAGGAATGCTTACAAGTGCTGGTGACCTAGCAGGGTGGAAGGGGGCTACAGTGGGGAAGGGAGAGGGGTTGGAATGGGGGGTGGGGAGGAATCCACACTGTAGATGTTAGGGGGGGAGTTCTCCCTCATACTGTTTACATTAAAAACAGAAAATTTTGAAATGAAGGTCAAACCTCAAGTTAGGACCAAAACGCCAAAAGGATGAAAGAACAGGCAAAAGGAACAAAATTGCAAAGAACATACGAAACTAAGTGGATAGCCAGGTCGACTTAAATCAGAACACCGATCGAGGGGAAGGAGGTGGCAACGGGGAAAGACGAGTATAGGGAAGGAAGGCGCAGGTTTAATGAAATGCAGCCCGGGAATGAGAAACAGGCCGCAATAGCTCGGGGCCCTTGTGCGCCATGCACGAACTCACGTAAGAACCATGAACCACCTGGGGATAGCTGGACCAGAGGACCCAGTCCGTTCCATGTAAACACAGTCGACACCACTATGGAGCCACCACCAGCTTGCGCAGTGCCTTACTGATAACCTGGGTGAACGGCTTCATGGGGTCTGCGTCACTTATGAACCCTACCATTAACACCATATTTCGTCACGCTGTCCTAGTGGATACGTTCTTGGTACGTACCAAATCGGTTATTTCAAGCTGTGTCGCTTGCCTGTCAGCAGTGACAACTCTACGCAAACACCGCAGTTATTGGTCGTTAAGTGGAGGCAGCTGGCCACAGCGTTGTCCGTCGTGAGACGTAATGCTTGAACTGTGGTATTCTTGGTAAACTCTTGACTCAGTGGACCTCGGAATAGTGAATTCCCTAATTATTTCCGAAATGAAAGGTTCCATGTGTCTACGTGCAACTACCACTCCGGGTTCAGTAGTCTGTTAACTCCCGTTGTGCAGCCATAATAATGTCGTAAATCTTTTCTCACGGATCACCTGATTACAAATGACAGCTCCGTAAGTGCTCTGCCGTCTTACACCTTGTGTACGCGATACCACCACTGCATGTATACGTGCATGACTCTTTTCTCCTCAGTGTGTACTGACGGTTATAACTTCCATTATACTTGCAAGTTTTACTACAAAGCTATTTCGCGTGTTTTTAGCTCACAGATTCACTGCAATATGGCACATCTGTACATACCTGTCGATTTCTGCAAGCATAACTATCTTTAGGACGTCAGCAAGCGTTGTCGGAAGAACTATCTAAGTTTCAGTTGCACAAGCGAATGATACACTCCTGGAAATTGAAATAAGAACACCGTGAATTCATTGTCCCAGGAAGGGGAAACTTTATTGACACATTCCTGGGGTCAGATACATCACATGATCACACTGACAGAACCACAGGCACATAGACACAGGCAACAGAGCATGCACAATGTCGGCACTAGTACAGTGTATATCCACCTTTCGCAGCAATGCACGCTGCTATTCTCCCATGGAGACGATCGTAGAGATGCTGGATGTAGTCCTGTGGAACGGCTTGCCATGCCATTTCCACCTGGCGCCTCAGTTGGACCAGCGTTCGTGCTGGACGTGCAGACAGCGTGAGACGACGCTTCATCCAGTCCCAAACATGCTCAATGGGGGACAGATCCGGAGATCTTGCTGGCCAGGGTAGTTGACTTACACCTTCTAGAGCACGTTGGGTGGTACGGGATACATGCGGACGTGCATTGTCCTGTTGGAACAGCAAGTTCCCTTGCCGGTCTAGGAATGGTAGAACGATGGGTTCGATGACGGTTTGGATGTACCGTGCACTATTCAGTGTCCCCTCGACGATCACCAGTGGTGTACGGCCAGTGAAGGAGATCGCTCCCCACACCATGATGCCGGGTGTTGGCCCTGTGTGCCTCGGTCGTATGCAGTCCTGCTTGTGGCGCTCACCTGCACGGCGCCAAACGCGCATACGACCATCATTGGCACCAAGGCAGAAGCGACTCTCATCGCTGAAGACGACACGTCTCCATTCGTCCCTCCATTCACGCCTGTCGCGACACCACTGGAGGCGGGCTGCACGATGTTGGGGCGTGAGCGGAAGACGGCCTAACGGTGTGCGGGACCGTAGCCCAGCTTCATGGAGACGGTTGCGAATGGTCCTCGCCGATACCCCAGGAGCAACAGTGTCCCTAATTTGCTGGGAAGTGGCGGTGCGGTCCCCTACGGCACTGCGTAGGATCCTACGGTCTTGGCGTGCATCCGTGCGTCGCTGTGGTCCGGTCCCAGGTCGACGGGCACGTGCACCTTCCGCCGACCACTGGCGACAACACCGATGTACTGTGGAGACCTCACGCCCCACGTGTTGAGCAATTCGGCAGTACGTCCACCCGGCCTCCCGCATGCCCACTATACGCCCTCGCTCAAAGTCCGTCAACTACACATACGGTTCACGTCCACGCTGTCGCGGCATGCTACCAGTGTTAAAGACTGCGATGGAGATCCGGAGCCACGGCAAACTGGCTGACACTGACGGCGGCGGTGCACAAGTGCTGCGCAGCTAGCGCCATTCGCCGGCTAACACCGCGGTTCCTGGTGTGTCCGCTGTGCCGTGCGTGTGATCATTGCTTGTACAGCCCTCTCGCAGTGTCCGGAGCAAGTATGGTGGGTCTGACACACCGGTGTCAATGTGTTCTTTTTTCCATTTCCAGGAGTGTATTTATGCACGCATTGAAAGGCTCTGTACGCAATATGTTCGATGTGTTTGCGTGATTTGCTGTATGGAAAAACAGAATTTAATAACATGCAGTCTGGTTGAGCAGGGTATGAGCACATATGGAGTACAAGTCGGTCAATAATTCTTAGATAACGTGTGGTTTACGCTTAGGTGTTTTCTTAGTCTGCATTGCGATTTTAGAAATGGATAACTGGAAAAAAATTCTTCATGGAACTATAGCGGATTTTTGAAGTGGAGATGTTTATATTTGTGATTTTGTGAAGAGCATAGTATTTTATGCACGATACTATATCGGGTCGCTATTACTACAATCCATTCAAATAGTAGAACATTTATATTCACCGGATCCCCCGGCAATGAGCGCAATTTTGAGTTTTTATAAGAAATGTAGACTTCGATCGATCTGGGCCCATGAAATGACCTGCGGGGGGGGGGGGGGGGGTCTCTGCAGACATCATGAGACTCTGGCATAAGATGGGGGTGATACGCGATTACAAGAACTCAGCAAGAGAGTTCTCACAGCCTCTGTCACCTCAATTCTCCAACTTCCTACCTACACATGGTGCCCCTGTTAAGCCGAGCAACTCAGCGGAAGGTTGGGTAACCAACCCCAGCGGGAAACTGAGTCGGTGAGCAGATAGGAGTTGGAGGACAGTGGAAGGCAACGGGAAACCACCACTGAACTATCCCAAGAATACCCCATGGCTTCGCTCAGCTCAAAATGTTCCAGAGTTTCAAGTTCCCCGATCGGATCTCCGGGGGGAACCAGGTTGAGAGGAGCTTCACGAAGAGTCAGATGGTGCAAAGAGAAGCACTGCATAGGAACATGGAATGTAAGATCCATGTATCAAGGAAAACTAGACATAGTGAAAAGAGAAATGGAGAAAAGTAACATCGAGATATTGGGAATAAGTGGACTGGCATGGGAGAATTTGCTTCGCATGGCCATATGGTGTATTATTCTGGGCACGATAACAACAGAAGTAATGGAGTAGCCTTCATAGTTAGTGATAAAGTGAGAAAAGCTGTGATGGGATGCAAATATAAAAATGATAGAATGATGTCCATCAGACTTCAAGGTCAGCCCCTCAACATCACAGTAATTCAAGTTTATGCACCAACAACCGATGCTGAAAAGGAAATTATTGACCAGTTCTATGGAGATTTACAAGAATTACTAATGTCAACACCAAAAAAGGATATCGTCTACATAGTTGGAGATTGGAATGCAAAAGTGGGAAATGAAGCTGTAGAAGGTATAACAGGGAAATATGGTCTTGGTACAATAAATGAAGCTGGACAGAGACTCCTAGAATTCTGCCAAGAAAATTCATTGATAATTACTAATACACTGTTTCAACTACCAAAACGACGCCTATATACCTGGACTTCGCCAGATGGATGACACCGGAACCAAACTGATTACATACTTTTTAAGCAGAGGTGGAAGAGCGTGGTTCAGTCAGCTACAACAAGACCTGGGGCTGACTGCGGATCAGATCATGAGCTCCTGATTGCAAAATTTCGGCTGAAACTTCAGAATGTAGCAAAAAGTATCCCAACTTGCAGATACGACCTTAACTCTATACCCTCCGACCATGCTGTAGAGGTACAAAACAGATTTAATGTATTACAGCTGGAGGACAAAAGCTCGCAAGAGATGTGGACAGAAGTAGCTAATACTGTCAAGGAGGCCGCAGAGAAACACATTCCGAAGAAAAGGAACAGTAAGAAGGCTAGATGGCTATCAGTTGAAGCACTGCAAGTTGCAGAAGAACGAAGGAAAGCAAAAATCAAAGGAGGTAGATCAGCTATGTTTGAATTAAATAAAGATTTTCAGAAATTAGCTAGAAGAGATAAAAATATATTCTTTAATGAACAGTGCAAGGAAGTTGAAGATAGTAACGTAATGGGGAAGACAAGAGATCTTTATAAGAAAATTAGAGAAATTGAAACGTCCCCATTTGAACAATTATACACAACTGTCCTTAAACTGACATACAATATTTTTTAGCGCAACGCAATCTGACTTTCAATAATCCCTACAAAAGAATGGCCCTGACTAACATTAGCTTATACCTTTCAGAAATCACTTACCTCACAAAAACCTTCATTACTCGAACTACTGCAGTACAGCGAGCGCCACTACTGCCAGCTAAATAAAAGATTCAAACTACAGAAGGCACTAACTACTGATAGGGATAGGTAGCAAATAGCAAATGAAAGATATTAATAGAGAACAAACAATGTATTTACCTTAATAGTCAATATATATATAGCAGTTCATGACAAATTACAAAACTCCGCCATCTCTCTCCCCACATCCACCACTGCTGGCAGCTCACCTCCAACTGCGCAACGCTACGTGCTGTTCACAGCCAGCTGCCTAACACTACAATGGCGAGTATTACAACAATGCAAAGCAGGCACAGACTGCACATAGCACAGCCAGTGATTTTCATACAGAGGTGGCGTTACCAATAAAAAAGCCTAAACAGCCTACTTACATAGCCCCCATGCTCCCCACAAAAAAATTTTACAAATTGGTTTGGGCAGTGGCCAATACAGATTTGAAAAAATTTTCATAATTACAATAACAAAGAAATTAAATGCACACACTTATTGATACAATGTTGGTCAAAAGCTCAAATTTTCTCACAGTCCATAAAGACAGTCTTGATCGTTCATTACGGTAAAATAGTAGTGTTTTTCTCAAAGTCTGAGCAGTAGAAGAAAATGCACACGGAAGTAGTGGATTTCCATGCAGTCTTGAAGACTTGAAGAAGTAGTGTTGTCCTTCCAACGGAAAGACAGTGCTGACTCTTGACATGCATACAGGTAATGGGCCACAACAGAGCAAACCCACAGCAGAGTCAGTCGAAATTTTGAAGAGTATTGGTAGGTAGGTTATCACAGAGCGGACCCACTGTAGTCCTGGTAGAGATTACGGTATTGGTGGGTCATCAAAGATGCAGACCCACTGTAGTCCTTGTAGAGATAGCCAGCAGCCATCTGTTGTGACTGTGCAGGTGCACAATCACCATTGAAGAGTCTTGCGGATAATATAGCAAGTCCATAAACCACCACTTGTGCACTCACAAAGTTTCTGAAATTGTCCTTAGAACCAGCAATGCTGTTATCCAGTCCCTTGCTGAATTATTAACACACGTGCAAACACTAACAGTCCCTACTTCTCACATATTGTCCATATACTATGACCAACAGAAACGTGTGCAGTGAAATGTAACTTGCAAGTTAATTATAAGATGAACTGGTGTCAATTACAATTTTATAACATGAGAATACAATTACAAAGGCACAAAATACATCATTAAAAACATAACAATACAGATAACATTTGTAGTACAGGCTTTACAAAAGAATCGAACTAACATATACATCAGTGGAATTATGACATGAGTACATACATAAAAGATCACAATAACTTTTGAAACATCAACTTCACACATGAGCATTAAACAGAACAGAATTAATAATGTCTAACATCTTTACAAAGTAAATAACATATTATTAATGCCAATTATATTCGAGGATAACAGTATTCCTCATCATAGTGAATGTAGCTTAATATTACAAGAAGAAAAAATTCTATGAAACTACACAGAGACAGGAAGAAAACAAATACACAAGGGTACACAAACACATAGTGGGATAACACCAATAGGAAAGGACAGGGTTCGTTTTCAGTGTAACATGTGGTACTGCAGTCCAACCCAAAACTTCATATATCTTTTCTCTTATTTCATCCTTTGTTTCCACCAAAAATTTTCTATCTAAGCATGCTTTCTGTATTTATATGTTCACACATTTCTTACCTCAACATTTATTTCCAAGAAAATCCTACCTAAACCGGTTTTCTGTACTTTTTTTCGTATAACTTCTCAATGCATTTCTTCCAATTCGTCGCAACTCATTCTCTTAGAGGCTACCCCCTCTTAAGCTAACTTAAATCTACTGAGCTCAGATATTAAACTAAGGGACGAGGCAATGCAGCAGCACAAAACAATTAACACAAACAGCAATGACAAATAAATGGAAATTTGCAAAGCATGCTACAGTAAATCTAAATTACCAAGCAATTCACATTACAACTAATATGAGGCAATGCGCAGCAAACAAGAAAAATAAATCTGGCTTAGCTGAGTAACACAAATTCAAATTCAGCAACACTATGCCTGGCAAACAGCAGCAGAAAATGAAATACCTAAACATGACATAGCTCAAGCAGAAAAAATAGTACACTAAAGATAACAATGCAGATAAGGGAAATGTATAATCACATCTTAATGTCTATGTAATTAAAGTGGTGCACCACAAATTATTCTACAAAAGAAATTACCAAATACTTGAAAAGAAAATTATAGATGCAGTTACTGTTATTAGTCCCTTCTTATTGTTCTCTCCATTCCAAGAGCTCCTTTTTCGAAGAATGTGGATCAGAAAATACTTATTTAATAAATCTGTTGACAGAAAGTGTTCACATTAGCAGATGCATTGAAGTTTATTTTATAAAACCAATGCTGCAACACAGCTGGAAACCAGATATTAAACAAAATGAGCAATCTCTTAACTACAAAGACTATAGATGTAAAATGTTTCTAATCATTTCATTAGGCATTTTAGTAAATATCATAAATTACGAGCTCCACAGTATGCTTTCAACAAGGAAATGTCAATAGCGAGGACAATGGCCCCCCCTTTCTTTTATTCTACCTGTGCTTCTGATGAGGCACTCACTAATGACTTGTTCTCCTGGCGTCTGACACAGCTGCGTGCCCACGACGCATTACGGAAATATTTACGACAGCAGTTTCCGCTACTGTGACAGTCTCATATACAAAATTTCACGGGTCGAGAATTTGCGTTGCAAATGTGTAGAAACAAAACCCTATAAATATAAGTGTCCAAATAAAATATTCGTCAGCATTGTGATACAGTCACGCATTTACGCACATTTCATAACTCTTAAAGTACGCTTCTTGGTTTCCAACATACTTCTTATTCCTCATATACGGTAGCATCATCTTATTGATCATAAACATATCTCAACAGCATAGTACACATCGTCGTGGTAATAATATCATAACATCTCAGTCAATTCTCAAAATCGTCGTAGCTTCCTCCAATAATTTCAAAACCTAAAAAAAATTCTCTGCTCATTTCAATAGTGTCATCTACCTCAAACGTACTTTAAAATCATGCTCCCTTACCAAATATATCATTCAAAGCTCTCATAGTATCACAATGGTTCTGAAAAAATATGAACATTTCACAAAGTACAGACAAAATACAATGTCATAAGTGTGAAGTTATCCAACTGTGTAATTGCGTAAACATCTGTCACTGATGTAATAAAAAAAAAGTTTATCTCTCAGTTACATGATCAGATAGCTGTGTAATTTGTGTGTTAGAGAAATATGGTACCGATGTGTAAAGTTGTATAAGCAAATACCATATTAGCTAGGGTTCCTTGTGGGTGCCACACACATGGTACACAAAGTAAGCGTGTACCCCCCTGAGGATTAATGTAATTATACCCTCAGGTGTTACAGATTACAGCAATGGAATGAAATGTATCACGGAAAACTTTCTTTGTAATTAAAAAATCTTTAAAAATAAATGTTTTAAGTACAAAATTAATAACTGAAATGCGTGTACTGTAGCGCTAAATGTGCGTCTTGTTGCAACATAATCTGTGTGGAAGTGTCGTAGTTATCGTCCTCCGAAAGCTAAGTTCTGCAGAAGTCAATGTACTTACCTCATGATAAACAAAAGTGAAATGCTTTGCGTATAGATATCGTAGTTATTATGCTTATTGGCGTGATGAAGAAAGTACTGTACAGTAACGTATTGTTGTGCCACGAAAAAGGCTGTTGCATTGTTGCTATACCACAAAAGTTACTACTAAAACATGTTTTACTTTCTAGAATAATACAGAAAAACTGTGCAGATATAAAACAGAAACACTGCAAAAGCAACATTGTAAATTGTCACTCATTAGTAGTGTCGTGATATAGTCGTGTAGCTGTCAAATAAACTAACCACTGTGTCACCTGGTATCTCTCAGAAAGCACCTTGAATCCATAATGTATTTGCAAGTAAACCAAAATGTTGCATTAAAATCTCATTAGCAGTACTGGTAAATGTTCTAAGTATGTGAGCCTTATAGTCGTTACGTAAACGTGCAACTAACAAGCAAGAATGTACAAATACAACACTGTGTTGTCTGTTCACTATAACAATGCATTCGTAATTTCTGTTTAAAAATGTTCCCTAGGTTCTAGACTGGATATTTAACTTCAAACATTGTTGTATGTTAACAGATTCTAAGTCTGACAAAGCATACTAGCAATTAAAAGTGAAAAGTTATATGGCAAAGACAAAGTTAAAAAGCAGATTATCTTTCAATAAACTGTTTTACATGTGAAATGTAGTGTAAACCTTTACTCTTCCTAGTACACAGAGTTTCAACTTTAACGCAATTATCATGTGGTATACGTCGGTAAAGAAAACTGGAATTTTTCTCAAGGTTAGCGTCTATGTTATTTTTCCCTGAGCCAGCCCGGCGCAGGTGGCTGCCTGCTGTGCGAGTCATTGTCTGTCTCTTTGTTGGCGCGCGTCGTTATTGGGATTTGGAGACCTAGCTTCTACAAATTCACCGTGACGAGAGGGCCCTGCTCTGTTTGAATCCCGCCAGTTCTGATGCAATTCAGGTCTGTCGTTACAATCATATCGTCTGTCGTCATGTCGGTAGATTCCATAGTTTCTTTCTTGTCGGTCATATGGTGGAGAATTTCTCCCTGAATCGTAACTGCGCGCTGGTACGTTGCGTCTAAAGTTATTCTGTCTCCCTTGATAATATTTATTTTGGTTCCCATATTGTCTGTTTCTCTTATTGTCTCTGTGATAGTCATTACCACGGAGAGGTGATCTTTCCCTGTAGTTATTACTACTCTGCCAACGGTTGTCATACGGGTGGTGTCTGTTTTGGTCACATTTGTGTTGTGAGAATAGCCTTGTCGTGTCAAGTTATTACTTCTTTCATCGCGGAATTGCGACGGATGTGACCTGTAATTGTTGTGTTCCTGGTTTCGCGTTCTGCGATTGTCAGTGTCAATTTCTAATTCTTGTAAGAGTCCCTGAAATGCTTCAATGTCGTGTTTGCAACGTCCTGCCAAAATAATATGTCGTAAATGTGCAGGCAGTTTGATTAAGCAAATGCGGATGAGTTCTGAGGGGCTGTATGGGTTTGAAAGATACTGATTCTTATGCAACATGTCTTCAAAATATTTCATAAGACTGGAAAATTCAGATTGTTCGAAACGTTTCATCATTATGATGCTATATTTTACTCGGTCTTGTGTGGCTTGAGACCAATATGCTGAGAGGAAGGCATGGTAAAACTCTCCTTCACTGTGGCAATCGTGAATGACCGATCGCATTCTTACAGCTGGTTCATTCTCTAAGTAGCCACACATAAATTCTAATCTGTGCTCTAATGACCAGTTGGGAGGAAAACAATGAGAGAATTGATGGAGCCACGCTTGTGGATGAATGTCGTTGCCAGAATTCTTAAATGTTTTGAATTTACGTGTAGTAATGAACAGCTTATAGTCAAAGTCATCATGTTGGCGTGTCGCATATCGGTCATTGTTACGTCGTTTCGGCGGTTCCATTTCAAAATTCGGTGCACCTTGCCAATTTCTTTCATAATTTCCGAAATGCCCTGTGTTATTATTTTGTGGCTTTTCCGTATTTCTAAGTTCCTCTTCCCGTGTTGGAGCGCGAGTGTCCTCTGAAATATGAAATTTTTGTATTACTTGTGCCAACTGATCTTGTACTTCCCGGATTTCTCTTTTGTATTGCGTATTAATTTGATTCTGATTTTGTTTGAATTTCCTAATTTGTTTGCACTCTTCTGTGTCATTCAGATTATCATCTACCTTCATAGATAAATTATTGAACTGATCCGAAAGTTTGGCTACTTTCTCCGATAGTGAACACATTTCCTCAGTGTGTTTTTCTGAACCACGTTTCAGAGTGTCCATTTGTGTTGAAATCGAATCTACTGTGTCCTTTAAGTTTTCCTGAGTTCTTGCAAGTTGCGTAACCGAATCGGTAGATGCAACTGAGTCAATTTTAGCTTGCAAGGTCTCATGATTTTCATGAACAATAGTTTGCAGTTCTTTTATGGCTGCTTCGTGATTCTGTAATACATTTTCATCACGCGAAAAATTAGGTGGGAAATGCTCACAAATTTGTGTTTTTACGTTATTACAGACCTTTTGACATTTCGATTCAATGTTATGTAACTCAGTAGTTAAATCTTCACGTGTTTTTTCAAGTGTGCTGTCTAACTTTTCAAGCTTTTGCTGTGTTTGTCTCTGATTTTGTTCCAGTGTGTCTAACTTTTCAAGCTTTTGTCCCATTTGTTGCATTAATTGTAATAACAATGCACTGGTGTCCGAAACATGTTCCTCAGTGCTTTTCGGCAGTGAAGTTGCACCGGCAACATTCACATTTTGACAAGCGGAAAATGTGTCTTGACTCATTTGAGAAAACGGTGAGAACCCAAAACCTGAATCTACAGTATTTGCAAAATTGTGTCCTGTCATTCCCGATTCCTGAGGCGAGCTGTTGCCGACCGATCGATCGATAATGCGTCCCTCTTCACTAATTGTTTCACTGTCCACGCCATTGTTTGCCGCCCGCTCCATTTCCCTATGCACAGTTACCAAATTACTACTTTGAATGTCTGTTAATTCATTACTCTGCGGCGCTAACACACTGCCTTCGTCTTCACTGTCATTTCTCAGTTTACTTTGGAGCCTAATATTACGTTTTTCACACGCCATTATTGTCACAATATTTCACACGATAACACAGAAAAGCACAATTTGAAGAGCAAAAATAAGAGAACACATTAACATAACACTGAAAATAATATCTAGTTAATTGCAGCTGCGAAATACTTGGTGCAAATCTACATGCATGCCACAACTGTTTTACTGTACAACAATGAAAGACTGCAACTACAAAGGAGATTTTCTCTACAATTGCGCGCTAGCAATAAACAAAGGCTACACTAATTACACAAACTACAAGAAAAAATCAGAAGATTCCAGTGAGGTATCCTTGGCTAAGGGTCGACATATGAAATGTCCCCTTTGAACAATTATACATGACTGTGCTTAAACTGACATACAATATTTTTTAGCGCAACGCAATCTGACTTTCAATAATCCCTACAAAAGAATGGCCTTGACTAACATTAACCTATACCTTTCAGAAATCACTTACCTCACAAAAACCTTCATTACTCGAACTACTGCAGTACAGCGAGCTCCACTACTGCCAGCTAAATAAAAGATTCAAACTACGGAAGGCACTAACTACTGATAGGGATAGTTAGCAAATGAAAGATATTAATAGAGAACAAACAATGTATTTACCTTAATAGTCATAACATATATAGCAGTTCATGACAAATTACAAAACTCCGCCATCTCTTTCCCCCATCCACCACTGCTGGCGGCTCACCTCCAACTGCGCAACGTTACGCGCTGTTCACAGCCAGCTGCCTAACACTACAATGGCGAGTATTACAACAATGCTAAGCAGCCACAGACTGCACACAGCACTGCCAGTGATTTTCATACAGAGGTGGCGTTACCAATAAAAAAACCTAAACAGCCTACTTACAAAATTAAAGGAAAATTCCAGGCAAAAATTGGAATGATAAAAGATAGAAACGGGAAAGATCTGAGTGAAGCAGAGGATATTAAGGAAAGATGGGCAGAATATGTAGAAGACCTATACAAGAAAGAACTGCATCTTGACAGGGCTCCTACTGCTGATGTTAATGTTAATTTAGAACTAGAGCCAGATATTTTGGAGAGCGAAATCCAGTGGGCCCTTGAAAATATGGCTGATAACTTAACTAGTGGACATGATGAAATACCAGCAGAATTGCTTAAAGTCACTGGAAAGGATGCAGTGAAAGTGCTGCACTCAATATGTCAAAAAATATGGATCACGCAGCAGTGGCCAGAAGACTGGAAAAGATCAGTATTCATCCCCATTCCTAAGAAGAAAAGTTCTAAAGAATGCTCAGATTACCGAACAATCGCACTTATTTCACATGCTAGCAAAGTTATGTTGAAAATCTTACAAAATAGACTTCGCCAATATCTAGATCGAGATCTGCCAGAAGAACAAGCTGGATTTAGGAAAGGAAGAGGAACTAGAGATCAAATTGCTAACATTCGGTGGATTATGGAAAAAGCGAGAGAATCCCAGAAAGATGTGTACCTCTGCTTTATTGACTACGCCAAAGCCTTTGACTGCGTCGATCACAACAAATTATGGAACGTACTGAAAAACATGGGTGTACCAGATCACCTCATTCATCTTATACGGAGTTTATACCTTGACCAAGAAGCCACAGTGAGAACTAAGTATAGAACAACGAAATGGATAACGATTCAGAAAGGGGTCCGGCAAGGCTGCATACTGTCACCGTACTTATTCAATCTGTATGCAGAACATGTCATGAGGAATGCGAGGCTAGATGAAGGAGAAACAGGAATTAAAATAGCTGGAATAAATGTAAACAACCTCAGGTACGCGGATGATACGATCCTGTTGGCAGAAAGTGAAGAAGAATTGAGAACACTCTTACTGAAGGTGAAAGACGAAAGTGAAAAGGCTGGTCTTATGCTGAATGTGTAGAAAACGAAAATTATGGCAACTACACCTACCAATTCGTGGGATATAGCAGGAGAAACCATGGAGGTAGTGACCACATTCAGTTATCTCGGTTCCCAGATCTCTGCTGACGGTGACTGCAGCCATGAAATCCAGAGACGCCTGTTCCTCGGTAGACAGGCGATGTCAAACCTTGACAAGGTTATAAGGTCCAGAGATATAACACTAGCAACAAAGATCCGTATTGTGAGGGCTATGGTCTTTCCAGTTGTGATGTATGGGTGTGAGACCTGGACCATTAGAAAGGCTGAACGGCGAAGAATTGACTCCTTCGAATTGTGGTGTTGGAGGAAACTTCTTAGAGTTCCATGGACTACAAAGAGAACCAACAGATCAATATTGGAGCAAATTAAACCAGATTTCTCCCTGGAAGGTCTAATCTTAAAACAAAAGCTGACCTACTTTGGACACACAATGCGAAGGCATGTCTCGCTGGAAAAAACATTAATGCTGGGGAAAATTGAAGGAACTAGAGGAAGAGGACGTAAGAGGATGAGATGGATCGATGGCATCACAGAAGCAATGTGTTCCAACCTGGAAGGTCTACGGGAGAAAGTGCAAGACAGGAAAAAGTGGCGTGATTTGGTTCATGGGGTCACGAAGAGTCGGAACCGACTAAACGAATAGAGAGAGAGAATGGTAAGACATTTAGATTTGTTACACTCTCTACAGATCACCATTATTCTGTGTTTCTCGTATATATGAATCTTCTTTTGTTTCAAGTTCTAATGTTGTGAAGTACTTTGTACCGTGTGCCCTGAGCACTAAAGTTACACTGCTTGTGACAGCTTAATTTCATTTTGGAGAAAAGATATACTCTCCTATTGGAATACTTTGTAAATAATTTTCATTTTCTTTCTATCGCTTTACTATACAAATGAATTTATGACGGGTGAAGCTTTCTAGTCAGCACAAAACCACTCGGTGCAGTGTGCAATACTTTGCCATCAGAAGAGATAGTACTTTTCGGAAATCATTCTACGAATAATCTGAAGACTTCGACCAATTGTGATGAATACTACACATCGTCATTGAAAGCACGTCTTTTCAGAAATGTAAGTTAGTTTGCAGAATTCGGCGTTTTCGAAAATACAACCTCCGTGGATAGGCAAATAAATTCACTCGCCAGAATTACCATTGCTTATCAGAAAGTGGTAGCACATCCTCATATAACACTAAGACTGATTATTAATATAACTGTATCGCTTGCAGGAAACGTTAATTTAAATCCTGAAGTCATCAGGAGGCCTCACTTTCGTGATTGTAGTTCGACCGCTTTGGCAGTTTAATTATAGCACTGATGTAGATGTTTGCATCATAGACTTCGATCTGCTGATAACAGTCATTTATTGAGCCATGAATAACATATGACAATAATATCTGTTGACATTAACTAATAACAAAAAAAAATGGTTCAAATGGCTCTGAGCACTATGGGACTTAACATCTTAGGTCATCAGTCCCCTAGAACTTAGAACTACTTAAACCTAACTAACCTAAGGACATCACACACATCCATGACCGAGGCAGGATTCGAACCTGCGACCGTAGCAGTCCAGTGGCTCCGGACTGCAGCGCCTAGAACCGCAAATAACACAGATCAATAAACAAATTATTTAGAAAAGCACACTAGGGTCGCCATCGGCGTGTTGCTGGACAATACTGGCTGAATTAATGTTCAGTTATTTTCAGCTGGCAGTTTAATTCAACCTAAGTGTATCTTGAAAATATTCTAGAAAAAAAAAAGAATATGAACTGAATATACAAAATCACTATGAAAGTAAGGAGAAGAAAATAATGAAAACAGCACGATCTAAAATACGTTGTTCATTATTTCAAAGGCGATACGTGCGTGAGTGGTGTTTAACTCTTTCAGCGCTCTTTCGGCACGGAGACTGCTTTTGTTTGGCTGCACTGCTGGCTAAGTGCTGATGCCTTTTGTGGGAGACGGCCTTCTGGACGATATGAAATACTTATCATCCGATTTTTTGATATCTATTAGGTGAATTTGTACGGAAACCAGCTGGCAATTGCATGGGTCTACGGGCACGAGAGGGAAGGAGTGACTGAGAAGGAAGTGAGACAGGGCTGTAGCCTATCCTCGATGTTATTCGGTCTGTATATTTAGCAAGCAGTAAAGGAAACAAAACAAAATTTTGGAGTAGGAATTAAAATCTATGGAGAAGAAATAAAAGCTATAAGGTTTGTCGACGACACTGTAATTAGGATCTGGAAGAGCAGCTGAACGTAGTGGACAGTGTCTTGAAAATAGGATATCAGATGAACATCAACAAAAGGTAAAGGAGGGTAATGGAATGTAGTCGAATTAAATCAGGTGATAGTGAGGGGATTAGGAAATGAGGTGCTTGAAGTAGTAAACGAGTTTTGCTATGTGGGAAGCAAAATAACTGATAACTGTCCAATTAGGGAGGATATAAAATATAGACTTGCTACGGTAAGGAAAGAGTTTCTGGAGAAGAAAAATTTGTTAACATGGAGTATAGATTTAAATGTCAGTAAGTCTTTTCTGAACGTATTTGTATGGAGTGTACCCATGTGTGGAAGTGAAACATGGACGATAACGAGTTTAGTCAACAAGAGACTATAGAAGCTTTCGAAATGTGGTCCTACAAAAGAATGCCGAAGATTAGATGGGTAGATCGCGTAACTAATGAGGAGGTGCTGAATAGAACTGGGAAGAAGAGGAATATGTGGCACAACTTGACTTGAAGAAGGGGTTGGTTGATAGGACACTTTCAGATGCATCAAAGGATCACCAATTTAGTAAGGAGGGATGCGTGGAGAGTAAAATTCTTAGAGGGAGACCAAGAGATAAATGCATTAAGCAGATTCTGAAGGATGTAGGTTGCAGTAGTTATTGAAGATAAAGAGGCTTGCACAGGATAGTGTAGCATGAAGAGCTGCATCAAACCAGTCTCAGGACTGAAGACCACAACAACAACAACTAGGCGAAACATTTTGATATTTGCACCTATTAATATCTTGTATCTTAACTAAATAAATAACTGAATTTCCTTTTGCTATCCTCCATACTTACTGCGCTGCATCAAATTAAATACAACATTGCATTACATTTCATGGCGTTCACAGAGACAAAAATAATTGCGTAAACTCTGTTCGAGTGCAGCTCATATACTGCAAGAAACGACATGTAAATAAAATGTCGAAATTTTATTTAAAATTGAGAGCAGACGAATATCTCATTTAGTTCTCGAGTTATTGGCTTTTATATCTAAAGGACAATCGCGTGCGACGTGTTCATTCGTGTCGTTGCGCATCGCAAATGATGTGGTCATAAAACGCCATATCGCATAAACTATTCAAGACAACGAAAGGAGTTTTCTGTGAATGATGGCACCCAATGAGGCACATATGTTACATGAAAAATATTCGAAGCTTTTTCATTCGCCAAGATACAGAAGTAACTCGTTTGCAGCACTGCGTGGTCGGTGGCTCAGGACGTATTCAGACGCCTACAGAGCTGTAGAAAAATCCAAGCTGGGTGCATATACACGCTGGAAACACCTATGGTACGGCGTAGCAGGACATGTGTACGTGCCCACAGCAACAAAAGGGTTACTTGGAGTTTTCCCTGAATTTAACGTGACAGCAAAAGAAAGAAGCATGCAAATAGTTGTGAAGCAGATGTTGTAGTGCGAAATTAATTGAAGCTTAAGCGTAGGAATGAAACCCTCTCACCTCGAACAGCTGAAATTCCTGTCAACCGCACCGCAGTGCGGGCTTACTGCGTCTGCAAAGTATCTGCTTGATGTCTCCGTAGCCACGCCGCTGAGACCGCCAGGGCTGGTAGTTGAGGCTCTGGCTGCGGGATCCACTCATCTTCTCAGAGGCGATCGCGAGAAGTGGTAAATCAAATTCCGGCTATTCGACATTAGGCCGAAATCCAACTCTGCTCATTAAAGTCGCAGAGGTCTTGAGAGTAGCTCCCAGGACCAAGCATCCATGGGTCTCTTAGGCTTTTCTTTGGAGAAACGTCCTTGCCTCCGCTCTGCCCACTTTTATTTGTAAATTACTGATGTCACACACACACACACACACACACACACACACACACACACACACACACACACACACACATATATATATATATATATATATATATATATATATATATATATTATTATTAGCGAATGTCCCCATGGGAGAACGATAAGCAGGTGATTAACATTTCTTAATGTTCTTCTTATTTCCCCAGTATTTCTTCATTGCCTCCCCAAAGGCCTTCTTCCTTTCTTCGGTCCACTTTGGTCGGACAGGTTTAGATTCCGTCTCTGGAGTAAACTTCCACTTGTCGATTTTTCTTCTGAATGTATCCCGGTCTGATGTGTTTGTTATGTAAATTTTTGCCTTTTTCAAATCCTTCTTAACTTCAGTTACCCAGGGTATTGTTGCCTTAAGTGATGTCATATAGTCCAATAGACGTTTAGTTAACCTGTTTCCAGGTAACCTGTCTATATGTCCATAAAACTTCATCCGCCTCTTCCTGATATCTGCCTCGATGTTTGATATTTTTTCGGTTGTCTCGGTAGTCTGCAGCCTGTATCCATCTTGTGTGTATCGTGGTCCTAGGATTTTTCTAATAATTTTTCTCTCTACTTTCTTAATTTCGTGTAAATCTAATTTTCTATTCAGGGAGAGTGTTTCACTTGCATATGTGACTGTTGGTTTGATGACTGTGTTGTAGTGTCTGATTTTAGTGCCTTTTGATAGACATTTCTTGTTATATATATTTTGAATAAGTCCGAATGATTTCTTGATTTTCTGTAATCGGTTTTTTTGTGCTATTTTCTCAAGTCCTGTTGGTTCAATAACTTCACCGAGATACTTAAAGTGCTTGACTCTAGTTATTTCACCATACTTTGTTTTTAGTTTCGAAATATCTAATTTTGAGCAGATGAATTCTGTCTTCTCAAAGGAGATTTGCAGGCCAACCTTCTCAGCACATTCTTTAAGTGTCTCAATTTGTTTTACTGCTGTTTCTTCACTGTCAGTTATAATTGCCAAGTCATCTGCAAACGCTAAATAAGGGATGTTCAATTTTCCTTTACCTCTTCCTAGTTCAATTGGCTTCCAAAAGCTTTGTTTCCTTAGTGTTACTTCCCACTCTTTCATAACTTTGTCCAAAACTATATTGAATAATAGTGGTGAGATCCCATCTCCTTGTCTTACTCCTGTTTTAATTGAGAATGGTTCCGAAATTTCCCCTCTGAATTTAATTTTTGATTTGGTTTCTGTTAGTGTTTGTTCAATTAGTTTTCGGGTTTTAGTGTCTAGGCCTCGTTCTTCGAGAATGTGACATAGAGACTGTCTGTCTATGGAATCGTATGCCTTTTTGAAATCAACGAATGTGCAGATTATTGGTTTTGACCTGATTGCTTTAATCTTTAAAATAGTTTTAAGGTTGAATATCTGTTCCGGGCATGATCTATTAGGACGAAAGCCTGCTTGGTAGTCTGAAATTGTATGTTCTAGTTGTTCTTGTGCCCTCTTTAGGAGACATGCAGATAGAATTTTGTAGGTAACTGGTAAAAGTGAAATGCCTCTGTAGTTGTTTACGTCTGATCTTTCTCCCTTTTTGTGCAATGGGTGAATTAGTGCACACTTCCACTCCTCTGGGATATTTTCTGTCTGCCAAATTTCTTTGATGATGCTAGTGATCTCTTTTAACGAATTTGGACCAAGGTTTTTCAGTAGTTCAGCTACAATTCCATCTTCTCCCGATGATTTATTATTTTTGAGTTTTCTAATGTGACTATAAATTTCTTCTTGAGATGGTGGTAGTGAAGTCTCATTCGTGTGTTCTGGTTGTAATCTGGGGAATCTTGTACTTGGTTGTGGGCAATTTAGGAGTTGTGAGAAATATTTAGCTAGTTCTTGGCAATTTTCTTTGTTAGTTAGTGCCAATTTTCCATTCTGTTTCCGGAAGCAGAGATTTTGTGGAGTGTATCCTTTGATTTGATTTGCGAATATTTTATAAAAATCTTGAGTGTTGTGGTTCTTAAAGTTTTCTTCAATTGTGTTTAGCTGTTCATTAAGGTATTTTCTTTTAGTTTGTCTAAGTATT
Organism: Schistocerca serialis cubense; assembly: GCF_023864345.2. Classification (NCBI taxonomy): domain Eukaryota; kingdom Metazoa; phylum Arthropoda; class Insecta; order Orthoptera; family Acrididae; genus Schistocerca; species Schistocerca serialis. The sequence continues at coordinate 999,637,366 of NC_064639.1, forward strand.
TTAGCTGTTTGTTTTCTCACTTTGAAAAATGTTTGTTGTGTGGTTTCTGATTTGTCACAATTGTAATTTAAAAAGGCTTGTTGTCTCTCTTCTAATGCGTTATCACAATTCGAATTCCACCATGGATGCTTGGATATTTTCTTTAACGGAATCAAATCTCTTGCTTTCTGTATAATTTTCGTTCGGAAATCTTTCCAGTTGTTTGTTGGTTGTTTATCCCATGCTTCTGTAATTTCTGATTCCTTGATATTTTTCAAGTCAAATTTGGGAATTAGTGGTGATTTCCTTTGGCGTTTCCTTTTTGGAGTGAATTTAATTTTAACTCTGGTAAGGTAGTGGTCAGAATCTATATTTGCCCCTCTGCGGACTTGAACGTCGTGTATTTCTTTCTGGAAGGCATAGGAGATAGCAACATGGTCTATTTGAAATTCACCAAGCTGAAGGTTTGGTGCTCTCCATGTTTTTTGTTTCTTGGGGTCTTTTCGAAGTGATGTTGTCACGATTTTTAGGTTGTTTTGCTGACATAACTCGATGAGTCTCATGCCGTTCTTGTTTGTGAATTTGTGTGCAGGGTAGTTACCGACTGTTTTTTTTTATATTTCCTCTCTTTGCCAATTTGCGCGTTGAAATCCCCTAGAAGAATTTTTACATCCTCCTTTGGAATTTTGGACATTTCAGTTTCGAGTTTTTCCCAAAATTTTTCTGTCTTCTCCGGTTCTTTTTTGTTGGCAATGTTGGTAGGTGCATGAACATTAATAAATGTATATATTTTGTTGGCGTGCTTGATTCGCATGGTCATTAGTCTGTTACTGATTTGATTCATGTCTATAACAGAGTCAAGGGTGTCCTTATTTACAATAAAAGCCATGCCAAATATTGCAGCTCCTTTGCCAATTTTCTTGTCTGTTTTACTTTTAAAGATACGGTAATTGTTGTAGTCTATTGTTTCTGAATCAGTGAATCTGGTCTCTTGGAGAGCAAGGATTTGAATTTTCTGTTTGTTGAGTTCTGTTGTAAGATTATGAAGTTTGCCTGTCTGAATTAGTGTCTGAATGTTAAAAGTGCCAATAAATGTATGGGACTTTCGTGGACGTTTACTAGAGAACTCCGACTTTCTCTGTCGTACGAGCCCAAGCTATATATATATATATATATAATTCGAAAAATCCCATACTTTAACAGCTATCAGCAATTCCTGATCTTCGATAATGTGAAATAAATCTCTTCTGCTGTAAGCTCTTTGCTTTCCATATTTTTGGAAGTGGTTGTATGAACCAAAACAAGAAAAAAATGTCCCGTAAACATGTGCTCTAAAACACATACCTTAAGAGCAATGAGCACTCGTTCATCTTCACTATTTCGGAATACAACTCTTCTAATGAACAAGTGCTCGTAACTTTTAAGATACGCATTGTAGAGCAGATGTTTACTGGATATTTTTTTTCTTCTTTTGGTCCATACTGCCACTTCCCAAAATACGGAATGCAAGGAATTTGTAGTAGAAGAGATTTGTTTCACAATATTGAAGATCAAGAATTGCTCATAGCTCTTAAGGTGTACGTTTTACAGGCCATGGTTACTTGACTTTTTTGTTTCGAAAGATCATACCACACATGGCCCTAAATATTGACCAACACTCCTGAAACACCATATATGTATATAAAGATCGCCAACTTTGTATACGTAGTTCCATGTGGTGAAATTTCTTGGTGTGTGGGTGATTGAGTGATGCTTCAGATTATGTGTATAAATATACTTTAAAAAATTGCATTACACAGTCTTCGCTGCTGCATGTTCACAGACAGTCAGCAGTGGAATGTAATGGCGCGGTTTTTTCAATGTAAGTAATGAAAATGTCACGACTAGAATAATTTGTTTACATCATTTCAAATCGTTGTGAGGCACGTTTACAGTTAAAAAGACATTGTCTCACATCTTGCTTTGGTTGTAGGACACCACCACCCCAAGGAAATTTCATAATTTGGGAAAACAAAAAGTGAAAGCAAATGTAATGTATCTTAACGTGAACTAGCCTTCGAAAGATGAACCTTCCGGTTCGAAACCGGTAAGGGCGCTGTTTAAACAAATAAATAGTATTGTAAACAGTGGCTAGTTGCTTTTGCCTTCTTTGTAGGAGTCAACCAATATTTTCTACACTGCCACGCGCTCAGAATGTCAGTTTTCGACAAAATGGCACTTTTATTCGACCAGTCACCGAAAATCCCTAAGTGTCTCTCCAACGAGAGGACTGGCATCGAGCCCGCTGTTTCCCACCAACAATCTAGATACCTGAAGGCCCATCAGAAACCTCCATAGTGCTCAGAGCCATTTGAACCCATCAGAAACCTGCTTTTGCATCCAGGAAAGGCTCGAAACCACGTTGTCGTGGCAAGACAAGTATTCTGGAATTTCTCGTGAATTTTGGTATTTTTCGGTCTTTGCTTTCCACGGGAAACTGAAGTGGAAATTTACTCAGGTACGTTCTGCAAACGTATCAGAGTTTCAAGCGCTGTCCAGCAACAAGGCGAAATGGTTTCAACAAATGGTCGCCCGAACCGTCTGAAACAGGTTAGGAACGTAAAGAGGCTCTCCGTACTCCTAATCCTTCCGTCCTATATCGTCTGAACTGGACTCTCACGTCCACCTGTCCAGCGGAGCTCTTTTGTCCTGGCGCGCCCGGATTAGGCCGACAGAGCCTACACTTGTTTACTACTACCGATGGGGTGAACACTGTTTCTGAGTTGGCGTTAACGTGTGTAGCCGTGGGGAGGGGGGGGGGGGGGGGGGAGGAAAGGCTGATTCTTCGTCAAAGCTGGAGGTTCCCGTGAGCCAAAAGCAGCAAGAAGAACCAGATCCAGCCCACTCACACCCCTTCACAGAAAGGCACTAGTACCGGAACAAGTCCCACCCTTTCACCCCCTCCACAGTGACAAAGTGCTCCCAAGTAGATTCCTTGCGAACTTCCCACAGAGAGCATAGTCTTTGGTCTTCATTGCATGTTTTCAGTTGACCCACGTGGTTTACTGCGTTTGTGTGCACACTACTGTAGCAAACAGTGTTTTACCGCTTTGCAATATTTGTGTTTTTGTAGTGTTTGTGTCTTTGCAGTATTTGTATACTTAAACGCATTGTCTTGGACGTCTTAGCAGTGTTTTATCGCTTCCACTTGGGCATTTCAGGGGCATTTGTGTTTTATCCGCATTTCGTTTCTAACTTTTGTAGCGTTTCCGTCGTCGTCGTAACACTGTTTTACCGCTTGTGCTTCTACGTTGCAACAGTGTTTTGAAATGAGCGCCTTTAATTGTGAACTTTCAGGAAACGAGTACAAATACCGCAGGCCTCTGAAGCGGCATATTTCCACAGCGAATCCACAGAAGGTCAGCGAAATAATGCCCCCTGTTATAAATAATTAACGTTCGTCTACCTACGAGTGCAACTTATACACTAAGGATTTTACTTAAGGTAGTTTACAACACGACCAACAAAGTAAAGTATTCGTGGAGAAGGGCAACAGAGAGGTTTGAGTGTACGATGTGTGCTTTTGAATCTCATATGAAAATGAGCCTAAAAAGTGCTGAATGGATCCTTTCCAGTCCTCACATGAATCATGTGAGGAATCAAAACACCTAGAATTCTCCAGTGAATACAAATTTTTTAAATGGGAAAGAGAAATGGAACGTGCTACACATTCCATTCTTTGCTTGAACCACGCTAGTCTCACTATCTTTTTGGAAAGTGTACCAATAATGATATTTGGCTCCTTGAAACAACAGTTATCATTTAATTGCAGCTATAACTTATTTCAAAGCATTAGAGAAAGATTTTAATTTTAGATGAAACTGGGACACATTATTTTATTCCTTTGAAATAGTTTTTTTTTTCACTGTAGTAATCACTGAAGGTCTTTTACTCATCTATAATAGAGGTAACGGAATGAAACCATTCATAACCAATGAACTTTATCATTACTTTTGAGCATATCCCACTACCAAAACCAACTGTCAATTTGAACTATCAGATACTCAATTGTATGTTACCTACTACTTGTTTCCGCATTTGCTTTATTCTAATGTCTTTTAATGAGCCAATAAAAGTAAATCAATGTAGAATTTGTTGTATTTATTACATTGCTCATACTTGCAAATTAGTCACTGTGCTGGAGATATGAGGTGGAACTATTGAAATTTCAATTTAGTTTTGAGTTGATATTCAGTGTAAAATCAGTCTATCTTGTTTTTTTTTACATGAGGAAAATGTCAAATCTTAACTGTTTGATTATTATTCTTTTGGTAACCTATTGATATTGAACTGTAATATTGTGAATTCTCACACCAAACTGAAACTGTACAGTTAAAAATTATGCAGACTTGTTTATTATGTCATGCGAGAAAGACCTCTTTGATGCAAATGATTACTTCTTCAATTTGTGATTTTGTTCTGCATAAAAACCAGTAGTAGCTGAAGACACTGTTATTTTGGTAAGTATTGTTATCTGCGGCAACAAAACATTTCATAACCATTACTTTCTGTCAGTCAGTTTCATATGATTGCCATACCACAAGGTGCAGTCATAAATAAAAACCATTAAGCATTTGCGAAAGCTTTTGACCTTTTATTCATGAATTATGAGATATGTTCGTATTCTTGCACCTGACTGCTGTAAAGAATTATGTATTTGCTTCGAAATACTTATCCCCAGCATAATCTCATTAGTTTTGAAGAAATGGAAGTGCTACACAACATCGATTTTATATGGTCTAGGTGGCGTTTGAAGTAATCTGGATTACAAAACATTTGGATACTCTCGAAATCTTTTACTACCTGCACATATACTAGTATGTACCTCAATATCAAAACTTTTACTCTGGCACTAACAAACAACACTTTTTTTGGCACTTGGAACATCACGAAGAGGCCCTTTGAAGGGATGTGGCAATACTTGTGGTGTTTGTTTCTGTTAGTTACAATAGATTTTAGATTGTAATAAAACTCATTTTAGTTCAGGAAACTAGTTTAATACCTGTATTAATGTGCTTTGCAGGCTTACTATTAAAGATTTCACTTCTCTTTGCGTATTATTCCAGAAAAAGCGAAAGGAACATAAAGTAGGGTTACTATCGTATTCTTGCATACATTTTAGCGCAGTAAAACTATAGAATCTATTTTAATTGTTCTGTTTCGTTCCAGCAAGTTAAGAAAAGCGTATCCCTTTGCTGTTTTGCTCTTATTTTACGAAACAGCGTAAATTTTAAGTTCTGGTATCTGGAAACTTTGCACATACCGTAGTAGCTTTGTTTACATACAGTTGCGACTAGACCTAATTTTTGTAAACGTGTTTTTCTTCTTCTTTTTTTGGTACTCTGACTGATTGTCACTAAAGTAAATTTGTTTACATACGATTGGGACTAGACTTAATCTTTTTTAAACTTGTTTTCTTGTTTTTCAATAATTTGACTTACTCTCGCTAAAGTAAGATTTTTACCATGAGTGAAATGTGCCTGATGTATCGTAGAATTGTTAGCTCCGGGGTTTGGAGTGATGGCTGCATTAGTTTCTTCCATTGGGGTGACTGTAGCGGCGTGGGAAATTGGGAAGTGGATCAGACTCAGCAGTGGTTATGTAGGATATGCGGTAGAGATAGGAAAATAGTGGAACAGGAAGGGAAAATTCCTGCCCTTCAGGCACAGTTAGAGCAGGCTAGGGAAGATCTGAACAGGTTAAGGAGAGAGAATAGTAAAGAGAGGTGAGAAGTGGCAGCAGGTAACAAGAGGAACAGACCTAGAACTTTGTCAGACAGCTTTGTGGTGAATGTGAAAAATAAGTTTGACCTGTTGCTTCAGTTAGACCTCAGACAGAGGTATGTGTAGAGAGGGCACAGCAAACTTTCAGTAGAAAATTGAACAGCAGTGTAGGGAAGTCAGCAAAGAGAAAGAAAATTTGGTCATTAGGTAGTTCACATGCTAGAGGTGTACACCAACTTTTGCAGGACCAGTTAGGTTCAGAATATCAGGTCACAATTTTTTAAATCCTAGAGCTGGTCTGGGTCAGGTGACAGAGGAATTAGGTTCATTCTGTAAAAATTTTACCAAGGAAGACACTGTGGTTATTGTGGGTGGGCCAGGCAGTAGTATTGACAGAGATCCTGGGTAAAATATAGACTGTGACATGGCAAGGCTGCATCAGCAACGAGGCGTACCAGTGTTGAGTTTGTATCTTTACTGAGAGGCTATGACCGACCTCATTTAAACTCTTCTGTCGGGAGAGTTAATTTGTAGTTGGAACAGCTACGTGGGTCGGGTGCGGGGTCACATATTGGTTTGGTTCCTGTTGATTCTCTCAGTAGGTGGGATTATACTAGACATGCCTTACACCTCAACAGGAAAGGGAAGGGTAAACTGGCTGGGCTAACAGCACGAAATGTAAGGGGTGGGGGGAGGCACTGCCATGAGTGGTAATATACCAGTGGTCATAGGTGCTGAGCAGCACCTTTTTTAGCATAAGTACGACAGAACAAAATCAAGTTCTGAGAGAAGTAAAGATCGAAACAAACCTTCAGTTTGAGAAAGAAATCAAACAGCATAATCTTGTCATGTAGGATCAGTGAACAAAGCTGTTAAAAATTTACAGCAGTCATCAGAGATTTTATTTGCACCCGATTTCATCTTGATAAATGTGAAATGCCAAGTATCTTTAGTGTATCAAAATATTCGAGGGCTTAGAAGTAAAATTAATGAACTACATACGTGCATTGATAAATTAGTCATTGAGCGCAGTTGATATAATCTGCCATGACCACTGGTATAAATTTGTTGCCACATTTGTTAAAACAGTTTTAAATTTAAGAATATTGACATTAATAAATTTTGCTTAGAGCAGCACTTAGAAGCATGTGCAATGGAGATAGAATTTCATAATAGGTCCCTTGTAATAGTAGCCACATACAGAGCACCTTCAGGAAATTTCAACCTGTTTATAAACGGTTTTGAAAATTTGTTATCTGATCTAAAATTAAAAACGGGTATACAAATGTTTGAAGACTGCCATTGATGATATCTTTATAGACAATTCTAAGCAACTAAGCCACATTACAAAACCAGTAGTAAATGGGCTATATGATCATGACATGCAACACCTAACATTAAATTTGGAAAATTTTCAGGGTAAAAACATCTATCAGAACTGAGTACAGAAGGCCAGTAAAACAATAAACAACTGAGAAATTTAGGAGATTGCTCAAAGAAATTAACTGGATGGATGTTTACAGCATCCAAGACACAAATGGAAAATACAAAACATTCATTAATGAAGTTAGCACCTTATTTGAAAATAGTTTTTCCCTGAAGGTAACTCAAATTAAGCAGACATCTAATAAAAAATCATGGATCACACAGGGGAAAAAGATATCATGTGAGAAAAAAAGGATTCTAGCATTATAGTTCATTACAAAAATTACAGCAAAATATTGAAGAAGGTTATCCAGAAATATAAACACCTGCATTATGAGAAGAAGAGAAATACATCCAGCAATAACATAAAAAACAGTATGGGATATGGTTAAGTCAGAGGCAGGTAGGACCAGAAATGATGAGGAACAAATAGCTCTAAAAATAAATGAAACATTGGTAACAAACGCATGTTGTGTTGCAAAACCATTTAAACAAGTATTTTGTCTTTGTTACTGATAGCATGGGGTTCTCAGTTCCAGTAAACAATGCAATGGAATATCTGAGACCAGTGTGCACAAGCAATCCTAGTAAAATGGAACTGACACTTACTTTCCCCAAAAGAAATTGAATCCATCATAATGTCATTAAATCAAAGCATTCTAGTGGTTATGAGAACATATCAACAAAGTTAATAAAAGAGTGTTCATGTGAGCTTATTCATATCTTCAGTTATTTATGTACTCAATCACTTATCACAGGAACATTCCCAGACTGGCTTAAATATGCTGAATTTATATCTCTCCACAAGAAAGGGAAGAAAGAAATGTCGTCAAATTACCGACCGATCTCACTTTCGCCAGCTTTTCAAAAATCTTTGAAAAGTGTCTACTTAAACACCTCAGTGAAAATATTATACTGTCAAAGTCACAGTTTGAGTTTTTAAGCTTTCTGATTGAGAAGGCTATTAATACTTACTGTGAAAATGTTCTTGATTCATTAGACAACAAAAAAGAGGCAACTGGCATATTCTGTGACCTGCCAAAGGCTTCTGACTCTGTGAATCACAGCATTCTTTTAAGTAAATTAAAATGTTATGGGATCACTGGTAGGGCTGCAAATTGGTTTCAGTCATATCTTACTAATAACAATCAAAGGGTCTCATTACATAACACTTCAACAGTAGGCATTTAGACATCATGTGACTGGAAAGAAATTACATGTGCTGTTCCCAAAGGTTCCATACTAGGTCCACTACTTTTTCTTGTGTGTATTAATGACCTGTCATCTGTTACATTACCAGATGCCAAGTTTGTCTTATTTATAACTGCAATAAATAGTAAATCAAATAAAAATTTAGAAAGGGCAGCTAATTTACTTTTTACTGACATTAGTAAGTGGTTCATAGCCAATTCACTGTCATTAAACTCTGAAAAGATCAGTTCAGAACGTCCAAGAGATTTCCTTCTAGTGTGTTTATAAAATATGATGACATGGAAATAGGAGAAGTAGAGAGTGCAAAATTTTGGGATTACAACATGATAATAAATTCAGTAGAAAGCGACATACTAATGAACTGCTAAAGTGCCTAAACAAGTCTGTGTTTGCAATGCAAATGATGTCAGACATAGGAGATATAAATATAAACTAGCATATTTTGCTTATTTTCACTCCATTACGTCACATGGTATCATATTTTGGGATAACTCCACAAACTGAGAAAAAATTTTTAGGGTATAGAAGCGTATAATAAGAGTAATGTGTAGTGTAGATCCAAGAACATCATGTCGAAACCTATTCAAAGAATTGGGCATACTAACCACAGCTTCTCAGTGTATTTATTCCTTAATGAAGTTTGTTGTAAATAATACATCTCTTTCTCCATCTAACTGCTTAGTACACAGTATCAATACTAGGAATAAGAACAACATACATTAACATTTAACAACACTTACTCTTGCCCATGAAGGAGTCCCGCATTCAGCAACACATATTTTCAGTAAGTTACCAGCAACCATTAAGAGTTTATTTTCAGACAAGGCACCATTTAAACATAATTTAAAAGAATTTTTGGTGGGCGACTCCTTCTATTCCTTCCATGAATTTCTCAACAAGTGCAGTAGACCATTTTAAAGGATATTTATTATACCTTAATTTTTTGGCAGTACTGGGTTGTGACAGCCAAGTTAACTACTTACTGTGTGAATGTTGGATGTATGGAAAGCAGATGTAAGTCTAATGTCTGTAAATAGTCGAAGTTTAATTTTAAATTGTGTACATAATTTGACTGTTCATAACTGGGGATTATTGAAATGAATAATTTACTTTAACTTTTGACAATACTTGGTTGTAATGGCCAATTAACTAGCTACTGCGTGAATGATGGATTTAACGAAACCAGATGTAAACATTAAAACTGTAAATATTAGAAATTTAATTTTAATTCATATACATAATTTTACTGTTTATTGAGTGAGGATCATAAAAGTTAATGAAATTCCAGTTTGATAATGCATTTATCTAACATATTCCACACCCAGGAGGATACCCTGTTTTGTGTATCTGTAGAATGAATAATTAATCTAATGTAATAAATTGTGGAATATATAGTCTTGACAAGTTACTATATGTGATTCACATAGATTTCTGACCCATATTCAAATCCAGGATTGTGTTTATACGTGATGCAATAAACTTTCAGCACATATAAATATTAGAATTTTGAACCCATATACATTTAAAACAAAGCTAATATCACACATTTGTTGCTGCCCTTTAGAGTTATCAGCCTACAGAAGACGTTGTTAACCCCCTTGCAATGCACATATCAGAAAAAGTGTATACTCCTTTTGTATGTATTCATTTGTGCATTTACTGGTACAAGTATGACACCATAGAGCTTCTTCGGGTAATTCATTAATATCATGAAATTCAGCAGCTGTTCCAAAAGTTGTAGCTTCTATGAGAGAGAATGTTGGCACAACTTATTTAACTCCCAGAGGACTATTGGAAGGTTTGAAAGTGGGTGTTTGGTCAGTCCTGGAAGGGGTGTGATGAACACAAGTTAATGGTTCATTTTATAGAAAAACAATAACGATATACATTTTTTCAATCGAAATATCTGATTTCTTTTACATTTGCTGCATTCAGTGACTGTGGTTGTAAATGAAAAACTAAAAGTGTGTAGAGGTACATGAGAACTCTTCAGAAAGTTACAAATCTGCAAAATTCAGAAACAAATTAGAACTTCTCAAGATAAATGATTATTATTATTCTGATCCATGCATGGCCATAGAAGTTCTATTACAGAAAATTAAATTGGCAGGGCTTTATAAATGGCCTCACATCTTCCAATTTCAACTCACTCTTTCCCTCACTACTCCAGAATGTTACAAGTCAACAATCAAGATGGCCAGGGATGCAGTGGAACCTCTGTAAATTTCAGTTTGTTGTCTCCTGGTTTCCTTTAATAGAATAACTTGTAAGGGTGTATGACATCTTTCACTTCCATTTTCAACAGTACAGTAGATAATTGCCTATACATCAATTTATTTTCTTAAATACATGAAATATGACAAGAAAGGGAATAAATTTATATCGCCAGAAAAGCATCACACAAGTAAAGTTGGAAAGAGACTGTCACAGAAACTTGGAAAAGAATAAATTTTTCTCTACCAAAATTAAATGTTTCACACTAAATCTGCTATCTTAATCGTCTTCATTTATTCATAAATGTGACAGGGCACAATCATTTTAACATTTTCAAGTACACTTCTTCACTGTAAGTTAAGTGGAAGTATTGTCTGTGAGATTAAAATTTACATATGTAACTTTTAACACACTGACTGCTATGAGGCCACAGCAGAGCCAACAGTACGAGTTAAATGTCTTATTTTGTATTAACTCTAATTTTTAATTTTTTTAATGGAAAATGAACACAGACTGCATCATCAGTTCTTGAATGTGTGCTCATATGAAGCTCTGTCTACACAAAATTAGCAGGTCTCAGATTTTATTTTCATGTTAACATTTGTACAACTGAAAATGAAGAACTACGTCCATAAGAATAGAAATGTCCATAGGTGTAACAGAATTTTAAAATTATACCACCTGAATCCCCCTCACACCCTGTAATCAGAACTTGGTCAGTGAAACTAATTGAATACTTAAGTTGTGGAATATTCAATGACAGAGCACACAGTGGCAATTGCTAATATATTACAACAAACTATAAGAAAGGAAAATACTTCTTTAATTACATTGTACTGAAGTATACATGTACAGTTCAGTAGTTTTTTCAATTTGTAAAAAATAAATTTGAGGTCATAAATACGAAATTTCAATACACTTAAAAGTTATGCAAGTGCACAGAAGAATTTTAATACTTCTCATAGTGAATGTTAAATTACTGTCTTTTTATGTGGTAAATTTTGCTCCTAAGTTACAAGACACATTACCAAGCACCTGCTGAATTCGTCTCAGCTGAGCCGGGTACTTCCACAGCAATCACAGGCAAAGACAGCTTACCACTATATTCTTTACTCAGTATTTGGGTGAACATCCTATGAAGGAACAGACTTCATTGTGAAAAAAGTAATCCAAAGCTAAAACCAAGAAATGTAGCATCAAAGAACAAAGTGAACTTAGAGAAAATGCAATGTGCAAATAAAGATTACACATTAATAAGCTGTCATGATCCAACAAATCCAGATAAAGTTGAAAGCTTCTGGGAGTCACTGGAACATGAACTATCAAAGATTACTTTGAAGAACGTTAAAATATTGTTATGGGACTTTAATGGGCAGATTGGGAAAGAAAGAAAGTTCAAGAAAACTGTTTTAGACTATCTAGCACACAGAAGAATAAATAAAAATGGTTAAAGACCAATAGAGTTATGCAGAGGCTTTAATATCAAATCAATGACCACAAATTTTAAGAAAGTACAGAGGAAACAGAGAACTTGGATATCACCTAATACATAACTAGGAGAATTTCAGATTGACTGTGCACCCATACCTTTCAACACTCAAAAAGAAGCCATGAATGTAAAAGTTAGAAAGGGTGCTAATACTGAAACAGATCGCTATCTGACCACAATACAAATGAAACTTATTAAACAAACAAGGATTCCAAATCAAGTATGTAGGATTCATAAAGTAGATATAGAAACTTTGAAAGTGAAGAAACAAGGGTTTCAGGAATGGCTAAATATAGTCTCAGAAGACTGCGAGGAGATTAAAAGAATATTAATCAAAACAGCCTTTGAAATAGCACCATTCAGAAAAACACAAAACGCCCAGAAGGTGGAATGAACAGTATGCAAATGCATTACTACTCAGAAAAAAAGCCTGCCAGAAATGGTACTCCACAAAACTAAGTGAAAACTTTATGAACTTTAAACAACAAAGGTCTCATACGTCAAAAATGATATGAGCAGTCAAGAGGAAATTTGAAAGAAACAAACTATCACTAATTGAAGAAGACTTCCAAAAGATCAATCCTCAGAACTTCTATAGAACCTTTAAACGAAACCTCCAAACGTATCAACCATTTAACTTGTGCTTCAAGAATGAAGCCCTAAACAACAAAGGAAACTCTGAAATATTACGAAGCTATTTCAATAAATTGTTGAATTGTGAGGAACCAAGCGGAAATTTTCCAGAATCAAATCCAGGATATACTCACACAAACTCAGCAGGGATGAAATGCAAAATGTCATTAAAGGTCTGAAGAATGAGAAGGCCCTTGGGGTAATGTCAGTAAGTGCTGAAATGTGGAAAACTGCAGGTGCAGAGACAGTCAAGAAGCTATATAGGGTCTTTCAAAAAATCTAAGACACTAACTGGACCAGAAGATTTGAAAACGGCATTAATTCACCCAGTCCACAAAATAGGAGATAAAGCTGATCCCAACAACCACAGAGGAATATCCCTCCTTCCAGTGACTCACAAAATTCTTTCAAAATCATAACGAAACAGGCAGGAAAACCAACTGGATCACCAGTTAGGAGAGAATTAAGGAAGGTTTAGAAGAGGATGGTCCTGCACGGAACAAATTTTAATCTGAAATTCACAATTAGGTGTGGAAAAATGACACCTAAAAGCATTTATATACTATCTGTGGACTTCAAAAAGCATATATGACATTTGTAGACTTCAAAAAAACATATAATTCAATTGACAGAAAACATTATTAAACACATTAAAAGAGCTAGGAACTGACAACAAATCACTGGCAATGATAAAAGACACACTAACAAATACGAAATGCAAAATTAAATTATTAGGCGAAATCTCTAAGGCGATTGAGCTCAAAACTTGCGCAAGTCCCCACTGCTGTGCAAATGTGTGCTACAAGAGGTAATCAGGGAATGGAGGAAAAACAACGGAAAAAGAAGGAATTAGAAATGACAACTGGGAGAAAATGGGATAATCTGAGTTTTGATCGTCCGGCTTTTGCAGATGATCTTTCTATCTTTGCTGAAACTGTAGTAGATGCAACAATGCAGATAAATCTCGTACAAGTGGTAGCTTCACAAGCAGACCTACATTCATCGTTTGAAAAAAAGCGTGCATGACAGATGTGAAGGAGGCACCGAAATATATGGAAACTGATTATGGCAGAATAAAAAAAGGCTACAAAATTTAAACATCTAGGAGAAATAATACCACCAAATGCCTTAGACAAAGAAGCTAACCTAGCAATGGCAAAGAAAATGGAGGTGGCTTTTCAACTAACAGAAAACCTGTACAACAAGAAATCTATTTCCATAAATGCAAAACTTCGGCACTACAATACTGTAGCTTGCCTGCATGCGTCACAATGCTTTTCGTTAAATACAGCCAAACAATCAGGTGAAATAGAAAAGAAAGAGAGGAAAGTAGTCAGGAAAATCTTGGGAACCAAAATGTGAGAATGGGAAACGGTAATCAAGAAGTAATAAATATATGTAGAGCGAATATCAGACACGGCGAGGAAGAGAAGGGGAACTAAAACGACTGGAAAAGAAAACAAGATAACAAAAAGAATTTTTAACTTCTTTGAAAGAAACCCCAAAACATCAATGACGTGGATAAAAGAAGTTAAAGCAGAACTGCGGGAAATGCAAATAATGGAGGAAGAAACAGAAGAAAGAGAAAGGTTCACAGCAAAAGAAAAAGAATTTGAAGGGCCTCCAGGAGAAAACAAAGAAAAAGACAGATGCACTATGGGCAGAAGGAAGAAGAGAAAAAGAAAAGGAAAGAATGAAAAATTACTAGATTTACTGGAAAGAAAGAAAGGAGAAAAGAAAGGATACAAAAGTTATTTTATGCGGTGCTTAGTAGGCCAAGCATATTAAAAAACTGACATAGTAAAGAACAACAGAGGAAATATTTGATTAAGCACTGAACCGAATACCTATTTGTTAGGTAGAGAAGATAAGAAGTGAACAGAGCAGACGTTTATAACAGAGAACATTTATTGGTAAATGCAAAATTTCACTGCCCGAAATGTCAGTATTAATAAAATATTCAGAGCTACTACGCCAGGGTCGGATTTCGCATTAAAACACAACGTTTCGTCCCCGACTGTGGGGGATATTTTGAAGGGGGATCGTAGCTGCTTTTGAGTATCTCATTCATACACTGGCACGCTACTGACTACAGCAAAGTCCCGTTTACGCAAATTCCCTCTCAGCGGAACGACGTCACAAACTTTGAATACCCGAGCGTATTTGGATGATTTCGGTTTCCGTCGTCCGCTTTTGCTGTCACCCCATGGTGGAAGTTAATACGTCTTCTTCAGCACCGGGAGCGAGACGTCAATCAGTTTCACACCCTCCTCCTTCCTACTGAAATTTATGGGATGTTTAACTGTGCCTTTAGCCCCCCTGCATAGACTTCCATGATATCCCCTTGTCGCTGTCAGTACTTGAGTCCCATCGAAATGAGAGCTGAGGTGTTCTGCCTGCAAAACAAGTTCCGCCATAGCTCACCTGTTAACCTCTCTGCTTCTACACTCGCCCCTGAGCTCTTATAATGGTGTTTTGACCTTTATTTTATAGTACCCACGTACACCTCCCCACAACTACACGGAATCCCATAAACTCTCGATTTTTCCAGTCTTTTGCGAGCATGCTTGGCAATTTTTGAGTGATCCTTTATCTTCTGGAGGAGATTGTAGATTACCGCAGTGTTCCGTTTTGTCAGAATTTACCTGCTCGGCCAGTAATGTCCTCAATGAAAGGAAGGAAAATTTAAATTTCACATGCTCTTGTGCATCACTATGATCCTTGTGCGATGGTCTGAACGCTCATTTTACCTCAGCCGACGAACAGCCACTCTTGAGCAATGTCTTAGTGAGTTGAAACTTCCTGGCAGATTAAAACTGTGTGCCCGACCGAGACTCGAATTCGGGACCTTTGCCTTTCGCGGGCAAGTGCTCTACCATCTGAGCTACCGAAGCACGACTCACGCCCGGTACTCACAGCTTTACTTCTGCCAGTACCTCGTCTCCAACCTTCCAAACTTTACAGAAGCTCTCCTGCGAAAGCTGTGAGTACCGGGCGTGAGTCGTGCTTCGGTAGCTCAGATGGTAGAGCACTTGCCCGCGAAAGGCAAAGGTCCCGAGTTCGAGTCTCGGTCGGGCACACAGTTTTAATCTGCCAGGAAGTTTCATATCAGCGCACACTCCGCTGCAGAGTGAAAATCTAATTCTGGAAACATCCCCCTGGCTGTGGCTAAGCCATGTCTCCGCAATATCCTTTCTTTCAGGAGTGCTAGTTCTGCAAGGTTCGCAGGAGAGCTTCTGTAAAGTTTGGAAGGTTGGAGACGAGGTCCTGGCAGAACTAAAGCTGTGAGTACCGGGCGTGAGTCGTGCTTCGGTAGCTCAGATGGTAGAGCACTTGCCCGCGAAAGGCAAACGTATCGAGTTCGAGTCTCGGTCGGGCACACAGTTTTAATCTGCCAGGAAGTTTCATATCAGCGCACACTCCGCTGCAGAGTGAAAATCTCATTCTCTTTGGGAGTTGTTTTAATTTTGCGTCAAGCAGCTCTAGTTCGCAGGTGTTCCTTCTCCCAAAAGCCAACATTTTTATGATGCCTCGCTTTTGTTCGGTGGTGCTTCGAATCCCAGTGTAGGTAACGGTCTGAGCGTTGGGTCTTCGGTAAACTCCATAGCTTAAGCTTACATCCTCTATCTTGAAGACTAACACATCAAGAAAATTTAATCTACTGCCTGTCTCCCCCTCCTTGTTAATCTGAATCTTTGGATTAATTCCCTTCACATGCTTTTGAAATGGACCCAGTTCCTCTCTGCCATGCCTAGACAAAACAAACATGTCATCTACATATCTGATGCAAATATTCTGTATTTTGCTGTCAGTTTCCAGTGTCTGCTCCTCGACTTTTTCTGTAGAGAAATTCGGTGTAACTGAGCTTAAGGGACTTAACGTGCTTTCCATAGCCACGCCATTCATCTGTTCATAGAAATCAACATTCCATTTTGAATACGTGGTCGTGTGGCAATATAAACAGTTCTGCAATATCTGGAGGAAACACCAAATTCTGCTGTTGAAACACG
The DNA here is from genome assembly GCF_023864345.2 of Schistocerca serialis cubense. Taxonomy (NCBI): domain Eukaryota; kingdom Metazoa; phylum Arthropoda; class Insecta; order Orthoptera; family Acrididae; genus Schistocerca; species Schistocerca serialis. Next base: position 999,654,090 of record NC_064639.1, read on the forward strand.
TTGCTGAGTGGAGCCGTAGTAAATAGCAATACCACATCAAAACTAAGTAATATGTCATCAGGCTGCACCACTAGGGCGTTTAATTTACAGATAAAATGTGCCGAATTCTTAATACAGGAATCTGATCGGCCCATAAACGGTTACAATATTATTGTCAAGAACTTGGCAATAGAACAGGGGAGCAAACCAATTGCTCTCTTTTAGGTCTCAAAGGAACATGTTCTCTATGAATCTTCAGTAACCCAGAAGGCCTTGGTGGTAATAAAACAATTGATTGAAAAGATTTTTCTGAACGCTCACTTCGAGAGAGGATTTTTTTTGATACCAGCGCAACAGTTCTAAGATATTTGTCTTTGCCGTCATTATACTGCTTCCTGTATATCTGCCGTTATAATAAATCTTTAATCTTATTACGATAGTCTGTCACGTTCCGAACTACCGTCGCATAATTTTTGTCAAGACAAAAATTACAACACTAACGTCCGCTGTACAGCAGTGGAAAGAGTGCTGACTCGCGCAAAACATCCAAGGAGGAGAGAGAGGAGGAGATTAGTGTTTAACGTCCCGTCGACAACGAGGTCATTAGAGACGGAGCGCAAGCTCGGGTGAGGGAAGGATGGGGAGGACATCGACCGTACCCTTTCAAAGGAACCATCCCGGCATTTGCCTGAAGCGATTTAGGGAAATCACGGAAAACCTAAATCAGGATGGCCGGACGCGGGATTGAACCGTCGTCCTCCCGAATGCGAGTCCAGTGTGCTAACCACTGCGCCACCTCGCTCGGTGCAAAACATCCAAAAACAAAATTAACCTGAGTGGGGAGAATGCTATAGAACGACCAAATGATATAATTAAGTGATCAGTTGAAAGACTCCAAAGAAAGACTCGTTTCGTATTTCAGAAAATGCGGAAATGAAGATGAAGAGCATCTTGGAACGTTTTACTCAGTCGGAAAAGCATCGTTAAAGCTGAAATCCCGAAGCTAAGAGCGACGATGAAGAAGTGCAAAGGCTGAAAAGAAGAAGCTTCTCGGATTTGTCAAAACTGGAGGACAATATCCGATACACGTCGCGGAGAACCTCAGACCCCGTGCGGGTCGGCAGGCAGACGGTCCGTTGCGGTGGCTCAGCGCCGGAATTACGCTTAAAACTGCTGTAATGAAGTTTACGCAAGCGCTCGCGCGAAAGGAATTGGTGTAAAGTAAGTTGCCACTTGCCGCTCTTCTGTGGGGGGAGAAGGGGACTAATTCCGGAGCCAAGGCGCGGTCGGTTTGTTGACGGGAGTCTTTGCGAGCCCTGCAGATTAGTGCATTGTAATGGAATTATAATGCGCGGCGGACTCGCTGGGTAATAGGATCGTTGGTGGCGCTGATGCCGCACCGTTACTGCCTTCCCCCGCTGTACGGCGCCGTGTACTTGGGGGTAAATGTAGCGCTGCGACTCCCAGCCATTCCTGTTGCTTCTGCGCGGGCCAGAATGTGCTTCCCCCTGCGAAAAAAGGGGTCTACATTGCACGTAGCGGAACGGCTAGTGGCGTGGAAGCTCGGAAAATCACATGGGACTAATTTCCTATTAAATGCTACGGGTTAGCGTCTTCTGGTATCATCTTAACGTTTCCTTGCAGGTTACTGTGTAGCTGCCTTTGGACAATGAGGTCATTCAGACGTTCCGTTTTGATGCAACTTAATTATCTTCTTCTGCTCTTCGTCTTCTCTGCATGTAAGGGACAGTCAAACTTGAGAGGAGTAAATGGAGAAAAAGTAGGTAAACTGTTTATTATATCAAAAGTAATCGCCATAATTGTTAATTCATTTATCCAACTGAGAGACACGAAAAAACTTATGCGTGAGCGGACCCATATGTTGCCAAGGTTACCTCCCCAAAGCTGCAGAAATTTCACTGGGAAATTATATGAAATTGATGATAACTCTGTTAACTAACGTTGTTCTCCGATTCTCATGCGTAACAGCACAGCGCCCCATAAACAAAATTAAACAACATCACCGTACCGGTGATGTTTGTTCTGGCCATATACACAGGGTGATTATACTGCTCCTACCGATATCGTTTTATGCAACCCGCAATTCTATTTCAAGCCTTCAAAATCGACGCGCCAGATTTTCGTATTCTCTCGCTCGCTACGCGCGAACTTTCGTCCTGCAGAAAAAATGAAGAAACCCTCTTTGTAGGAAAAGTAGTATAGCTAAATTACGTACTGGGATACGCTATCGCCGGTGGCCACGGGTTTCGAGTTATTCAAGAAAAAAGGTAAAAAAGTTGCCTTCGAACGCACCCTCACTTCCCGCACTGAGCCCTTACCAATCAATATTCGCTGTTTGTTGTTCGTGGCTCTCCAACCTACCACTGCACAAAAATTTCCGACTGCACCAACTATTCCCGATATTCGCCTTCTTGTAATCCCTATTGATTGGGCTACTAAGCTACCAGCATAGTCGGCTACATCTTTAACATTATTAATTTAAACATGCTCGTGTGGATAACGAAAGAGAAACCACGATTATAAATATAGCGCTAAAAATATGTAGACAATACGATCCAGACTTAACGATTACAAGCACAGTAGTTTCGTAATTATTTATTTTATGCTATTAAAATTCAAAATGTTGTTAGATAAAATTTACACACATGACAATCATACAATTTGTCAATGGGGACTAAGCCGGTGGCATCATAAGGCCAGTCAGTGAAGACCAAAAGAGGTCGAATATGGTAAATACTTCTTGCAGTCACAAATTTTGGCACAGAGGTAGGAGGGAGTGTCATAAGCAATATACAGAAAGCATTTGAGGATCACTTTCTACGTTTTTCTTGAAAAACTCGAGAACTATTGCCTTTAGTGAAAACGTATCCCAGTACAAAGTTTAACTACATTAGATTTCCTACAAAACAGTGTTGGTTATTTTTTGCTGTAGGATTAATAGTTTGCACGTAGCGAGTGAGAAGGTATGAATAATTCGCGCAAGGTTTCTGAAGGCCAGATATAGATTTCTGGGCTGCGAAGAACGACACTGGAAGGGATAACTGAATCACGCTGTATGCAGGGCGTTTATAATTTAATTTTCGATACTTGGGAAGACCACCATGACAACGCATGATCGTAGGATAATGAAACGTTGTGTAAACATTTGTAAGGTCATGCGGAAGAGAAGTTACGAACAACCCAGTGATTTACACATTTTAATTTCTACTTGGTAGGGTAACATTTGTCAACTGCCTACCATGTTTGCGTCGCAAGATACATACGGTGCTCACTGTGACGACCACCTGCAACCACGACAGTCTGGTACCGCACTAGAGGTACCATTTCATAATTGTTCGTAGCACTTTTCGAACCGTGGGCCATCGACCGTCCAATTATCGTGACACAGCTCGTGCACTGCTTGCAGACTGCTCATTGCGTTCTGTCTTTTCAGCCGGTTCAACAGTAACTTCTTCAACAGTTTGGGGCGCAGTTTCTTGCAGCCTCTCACACGGAGCAACTTCAGATTTCCAAGTAATTCGAAGTTCCGAATCATGTTCTTCAACTGCTGTGCGAAAAGAGAACCTCTCCTCATGCCTTTAATGCGCCGACGTTCGAGAACAGCTGCACCACTACTGCTCTTATTTTGATAAAGAAAGCCTTATGACTTGGGCGCTGCTCACATTGTACAGACACGTTATGACCATCTCCAACTGCAAAGAACTGTAATGTTTGTTTTTCAACCCTATCACTCCGTACCAGTACCAGCACCTACCGGCAAGTGATGACAATAGCGCCACTTATTAACGCAAATGCTGCACCGCACAGTTTCAACGTCATTCCTATAAAGTATGGTACTCTAAAGGTAAACAGTTTTCCGTCTACACTTGCTCTCAAGGAAAGTTTAAGTATAACCACCCCGTACCTTGCGCTACCCGTGAAAAACCGTGGCGGGGTCGTTAGTTCCTTTAACAAATGAAAGTTAGAATCGTGTTCATATGTTTCTTTCTTCCCTGTAACTGCAAGAACTAATTTGTTATCGGCAAAACAACTTTGTAACAGAATTTTGAGATGGCGCTAACTATGAAGGGTGCCCAAGAAGTTCGAAGGCCGTAGAGTTCAGAGTCGGTATGCGCTAGGTGACGGTCAGTTTGGCTTTAGCAAAAGTAAATGGATGAGAGAGCCAATTCTGACGTTACGGCTAATAATGGAAGCAAGGCTAAAGAAAAATCAAGACACTTTCATAGGATTTGTCGACCTGGAAAAAGCGTTCGACAATATAAAATGGTGCAAGCTGTTCGAGATTTGAAAAAAGTAGGGGTAAGCAATAGGGAGAGACGGGCCATATACAATATGTACAACAACCAAGAGGGAATAATAAGAGTGGACGATCAAGAAAGAAGTGCTCGTATTAAGAAGGGTGTAAGACAGGGCTGTAGCCTTTCGCCCCTACTCTTCAATCTGTACATCGAGGAAGCAATGATGGAAATAAACGATAGGTTCAAGAGTGGAATTAAAGTACAAGGTGAAAGGATATCAATGATACGATTCGCTGATGACATTGCTATCCTGAGTGAAAGTGAAGAAGAATTAAATGATCTGCTGAACGGAATGAACAGTCTAATGAGTACACAGTATGGTTTCAGAGTAAATCGGAGAATGACGAAGGTAATGAGAAGTAGTAGAAATTAGAACAGCGAGAAAATTTAACATCAGGATTGATGGTCACGAAGTCAATGAAGTTAAGGAATTCTGCTACCTAGGCAGTAAAATAACTAATGACGGACGGAGCAAGGAGGACATCAAAAGCAGACTCGCTATGGCAAAAAAGGCATTTCTGGCCAAGCGAAGTCTACTAATATCAAATACTGACCTTAATTTGAGGAAGAAATTTCTGAGGATGTACGTCTGGAGTACAGCATTGTATGGTAGTGAAACATGGACTGTGGGAAAACCAGAACAGAAGAGAATCGAAGCATTTGAGATGTGGTGCTATAGACGAATGTTGAAAATTAGGTGGACTGATAAGGTAAGGAATGAGGAGGTTCTACGCAGAATCGGAGAGGAATGGAATATGTGGAAAACACTGATAAGGAGAAGGGAAAGGATGATAGGACATCTGCTAAGATATGAGGGAATGACTTCCATGGTACTAGAGGGAGCTGTAGAGGGCAAAAACTGTGGAGGAAGACAGAGATTGGAATACGTCAAGCAAATAATTGAGGACGTAGGTTCCAAGTGCTACTCTGAGATGAAGAGGTTAGCACAGGAAAGGAATTCGTGGTGGGCCGCATCAAACCAGTCAGTAGACTGATGAAAAAAAAAATGTCAATTAGGAAAAATCGCTGTCAGCACTGAGGTACTCACTGACCATTACACCAGGCTGAAAATACCCGATTAGTAAAACACAGTCTTCAGCTGCGTGAAGTAGCCCTTAACTGCCTGCTGCACATCCTCGTCCGACAGGAGTCGTCGACCCTTCAAGGCCATTTGTAAAGGTTCGGAAGTTTGATATTCCAATGGTCAGAGACCAGGACTTCGGGGCGGGTGCTCGAGTGTTCCCCACTTGTCTCCCCCAGTTGAGGATGGCCTCCGTGACCGACCAGCGTCTTGTGCTCAATCGCGGCCAGCAAGAAACTTGAAGCATCATTCCACAACGGTACTTTTCAACAGACATGCTGCCCGATATGCACTGTTTACTGTCCGATGGATGTCTATTTCTGCTTGTCCATCGGCAGCCAAGAAAAGTATAACAGAACGTTGATCCAGTTTGGACCTATTGGTAATATGTTCAAATGTTCAATTGTGTGTGAAATCTTATGGGACTTAAGTGCTAAAGTCATCAGTCCCTAAGCCTACACACTACTTAACATAAATTATCCTAAGGACAAACACACACACCCATGCCCCAGGCAGGACTCGAACCTCCGTCGGGACCAGCCGCGTAGTCCCAGACTGTGGCGCCATAGACCGCTCGGCTAATCCCGCGTGGCTATTGGGTAATATCACCAGCATAGTTAACGTTTCTGCATATACCGTACGGTCTTCGGAAAGACACGAATGCCAATCTTATCCCTTGCCTACATTTCGTGTTTATATACCTACATCGGCGTCGCGTTGTGTTGCGTATACGCTGTAGCAAACCCCCCAAACAGAAACTCTTTGGTCACCTCTTATACTTTTGCCTTTGAGTGAATTCAGAGGTGTAGCCTGCGCTGAAGGTATTCACAGTGTTCATTCACAAAGTTCCACAATTAAGAAAAGCCATAAAAAAAATCGTTACACTATGCATGTCAACGCTGTGCACAGAGTTGTGTAACCGTATTATACTGACAAACAGGGCCAATCCTATCATGTCTGGATGCAGCTAACGAAAAAAGAAAAAATATCGCTTCAAATGACTCTTACGACTTCTAGAATTGTGTACACACATTTGCAACCATGTCTGGCCTATCACGAAGTTCGTAAATGAAAATACGAAAATAAGCACACTTAGTAGTAATCCTTCCCCCCTCCCACTTACAGCAGATTCTACCTCTCTAGTAACAAATTCAAGGCCTTAGACGTGTAACTGGAAGCACAGCAGTTTTCGTCAGTAATAAACAGTTCGTAGAAATAAATGGTGTTTAATAGTGTTGAAGATTTACACAGATACTGTACAGAGTGATATGAACTGCAATGTCACACATTGTTAAGGAAGGGTAGTTTGATCTAAAGGAGTACGATATGAGGGTTGGAACTTAAATAGTGGCAACTATTTATTCACAGCCGATACAAAAGAGTTACATGTTTGCACCTGTTACTGTTCTTCAAATTAATCACCAGCGTTGTGTGGAACCCGCGATATGGAAGGCGTAGTATACCGTTAACAGAGCCTGTTCTGTTGATGGTGCTGATGGTGCGGTCTACTACCTGTCGAATCTCTGGAACAGTTCTGAAGCGAATGACACGAAGTGTTTCCTTCAACTTCGGAATCAAATCAAAGTCGCATGAACTTAAGTCCGGGGAGTTGGTGGATGGTACAGTATCTCCCACCACTTCTTTCGCAAAGCTGGTCGCGGGTGATGCTCCAGAAACGAACAATAATACTGTGCATTGAAGGTCTGCCGTGGAGGAACGTAATATGTTAGGATAACACCATCACAATCGTACACGAGAATCACCACAACTTTAGACCGCTCCATTCTCACCATCAACAGAAAAGGCTCTGCTAACGGTATACTACGCCTTCCACATCGCTGGCAACGGTTTCTACACAACGATGGTGACTACTTTGCAGGACAGTAACAGGTGAAAACATGTAACTCTTTTGTATCGGTGTTGAATAAATACACTCCTGGAAATGGAAAAAAGAACACATTGACACCGGTGTGTCAGACCCACCATACTTGCTCCGGACACTGCAAGAGGGCTGTACAAGCAATGATCACACGCACGGCACAGCGGACACACCAGGAACCGCGGTGTTGGCCGTCGAATGGCTCTAGCTGCGCAGCATTTGTGCACCGCCGCCGTCAGTGTCAGCTAGTTTGCCGTGACATACGGAGCTCCATCGCAGTCTTTAACACTGGTAGCATGCCGCGACAGCGTGGACGTAAACCGTATGTGCAGTTGACGGACTTTGAGCGAGGGCGTATAGTGGGCATGCGGGAGGCCGGGTGGACGTACCGCCGAATTGCTCAACACGTGGGGCGTGAGGTCTCCACAGTACATCGATGTTGTCGCCAGTGGTCGGTGGAAGGTGCACGTGCCCGTCGACCTGGGACTGGACCGCAGCGACGCACGGATGCACGCCAAGACCGTAGGATCCTACGCAGTGCCATAGGGGACCGCACCGCCACTTCCCAGCAAATTAGGCACACTGTTGCTCCTGGGGTATCGGCGAGGACCATTCGCAACCGTCTCTTTGAAGCTGGGCTACGGTCCTGCACACCGTTAGGCCGTCTTCCGCTCACGCCCCAACATCGTGCAGCCTGCCTCCAGTGGTGTCGCGACAGGCGTGAATGGAGGGACGAATGGAGACGTGTCGTCTTCAGCGATGAGAGTCGCTTCTGCCTTGGTGCCAATGATGGTCGTATGCGTGTTTGGCGCCGTGCAGGTGAGCGCCACAATCAGGACTGCATACGACCGAGGCACACAGGGCCAACAACCGGCATCATGGTGTGGAGAGCGATCTCCTACACTGGCCGTACACCACTGGTGATCGTCGAGGGGACACTGAATAGTGCACGGTACATCCAAACCGTCATCGAACCCATCGTTCTACCATTCCTAGGCCGGCAAGGGAACTTGCTGTTCCAACAGGACAATGCACGTCCGCATGTATCCCGTGCCACCCAACGTGCTCTAGAAGGTGTACGTCAACTACCCTGGCCAGCAAGATCTCCGGATCTGTCCCCCATTGAGCATGTTTGGGACTGGATGAAGCGTCGTCTCACGTGGTCTGCACGTCCAGCACGAACGCTGGTCCAACTGAGGCACCAGGTGGAAATGGCATGGCAAGCCGTTCCACAGGACTACATCCAGCATCTCTACGATCGTCTCCATGGGAGAATAGCAGCCTGCATTGCTGCGAAAGGTGGATATACACTGTACTAGTGCCGACATTGTGCATGCTCTGTTGCCTGTGTCTATGTGCCTGTGGTTCTGTCAGTGTGATCATGTGATGTATCTGACCCCAAGAATATGTCAATAAAGTTTCCCCTTCCTGGGACGATGAATTCACGGTGTTCTTATTTCAATTTCCAGGAGTGTAGTTGCCACTATTTAAGTTCCTACCCTTGTATTTATACGCAGACGAGGAATCAAGCAAAAGCAAGTTATTTTGACCAGCTTTGGGCAAAGAGCAGTGATCATACGATAGTTGCAGTCTTCTTGCGCCCATTTTTCCACTTTTGCATGCTGTGAAGTAAATATTCCCTACTGCCCATGCAAGATCACATGCACGAGAAAGAACTGTTGGGGCAGAGAACTTCAACCTTCTCGCAGCACAGTAAAGAGCTTTCCTGCCAAGTTACCATCCACATTAACATTATACGAATGTTTAAAGACATTCAAAAATCAAATGGCACTGGGCACTATGGGACTTAACATCGGAGGTCATCAGTCCCCTAGAACTTAGAAATACTTAAACCAATCTAAAGACATCACACACATCCATGCCCGAGGCAGGATTCGAAACTGTGACCGTAGCGGTTGCGCAGTTCCAGACTGAAACGCCTAGAACCGCTCGGCCACAACGGCCGGCTAACCGACGTTTAGTACGGATGTTAGAGACCAGCTCCTTAGCCGCCCGCAGTGTGGGTTCAGGAGAATTCGATTAATTGTTGAGAACCCGAGTCGACTAGAGGTAGTCATTCAGCAGACTTTCGGGGTGTATTTTTTGACCTTAGTATGGCGTACGACACTAGCTGGACACACAGTACCTTAGGGCAGGTCCACTAGTGGAACTTCGTGGCCTCTTCCCCCATCGCCGTACGATCCTTCCTACCTAAGCGCTTTATTTATTTCAGAGTGAGTGGCGTGCTGTCGGATCTTTTGGAGCAGGAGAGTGGTATTCGTCAGGACAGTGTTTTAAGTATTACCGTTTGCCGTAGTCATAGACAGTATTACAGCGAAGGTATGGGGTTAAGCACAGTGCTGCTTATTTTCGAACAATTTTGCTGTTTTTTGTTCCTGCAGTGTTGCATCAGCGACTCGTCAGTCACAGTTTGCAGCGCGGAGGCTGCAGGAGTGGGCTGCAAAGAGAGGTTTCCAGTTTTCCACATAATAGCGTGTGTTTGTGTGTCAGTTTTACTTGTTCCTGTCACATTTTTAATTCATCGGATTTGCATATTAGGGACACCATATTACATTTGATGAACTTAGTGAGGTTTCTAGTTCTCATGTTTTACTCCAAATTGTCGTGGTTATAACATCTGAGATACATGAAAACGACGCAGAAGGCACCGAATATCCTAAAGTGCCTTAGCCACAGGTCTTGGGGAGCGAACGAAGGCCCGTCTGCACCAGTTTTATAGGGGTTTTGTGCTATCGTGCCTGGGCTCTGGGTGCACAGTGTACGAATCAGCGACGCCTTCTTATCTGAAGATAATGAGCTAATTAGGCTGGGCACTGGTGCTTTCATGACCAGCCCCCTATCCGTGCTGAGACTGGGGAACTGCTACTCACCATCGCTGGCAGCTCTTCATGGTGCATCAGGCGGGTAAGTTTTTCGGTGCTCTGAATTCGCTTGCTCGTCCGTCTCTGGATCGCCTTTTCTCCAATCGACCACGAGCAACAACGCCGTTTAGGATCCACGTGCAGTATGTGCTAGAGTCACTTGGTGTGGAGCAGGTACAACCCCATCTCCAGGGTTTTAATCACCTGTCACTCTGGTTACTGCAGACGCCCAGAATAATTTTGGGTTTAGTGCAGTGCTCAAGCAAATGTTTTGTAATACGTTATATTATGGCATTTTAGCTGAGCAGCACAACTCTATAGCGATCCTCAATCAGTTCAGTGTGCCATCCCATTACATGCTGTCACCTCGCTGTTGAGCTGCAGAGTCATGTGTCGATGGGAACGAGAGTGGTAGGAACTGACAGATAATAAGCTGCGTCTAGTAAAGTCCTCAACACGGCCATGGCGTACCTGAATCCTGTCATGCATGCGAGATGAGGTCCTCCTTACTCGTCTTGTCATAGGCCACAGCCATATGATGCATGGCTTCTTGCTCCGATGAGAGGACTTTCCAGTGTGTGGCGCTTGTGGCGTACAGATCACAGCGTGCCACATTTTACTAGAGTGTGTTTTATTTACTCCACCTGCCTTGCCCCTATGGTAACACCGGTTCCAGACAGATCACTGAAGTTAACTTCTTTCGGGCTTGGCTAGCACTTGGATGGGTCTACCGAGTGTTGTTGGCAAGTGGGGTGCGCTCAGCCCTTGTGGGGCCAGTTGAGGAGCTACTTGATTGAGAAGTAGCGACACTGGCCACGAAAACTGACAGCATCTGGAAGGGTGGTTAGCTTATCACATGCCCACCTGTATCAGCATCCGAGGACGCCCAAGGGCCGAGGATGACACGGCTGTCGGTTGGTACCGATGGGCCTTTCGGACGGTGTTTTATTTTCGGACCATCAGCAGTTCATTTGCCGACAGATTTTCCGCTATTTTAGCTGACAATCAAATGAGGGTCTTGCGACTTTTAAAATTCTGTGAATTATCCGAAGCGTTTTAATGTTGTCATTCGTGTTTATCGTAAGTAATGAAGCAGCAACATATTGCTGTGAAACTATTTTAAATTCCGTCTTGTCTTCCTTAGCTTCACATAACAGTTTTAGTACATCTGAACTCTTTCAACGCTATCTTCCATGAGCTAGTGTGATTTTGCGGATTTTCGTGGGCGAGATTGGTGAGAGCAAATGCGATTTTATTACACATTGATTTTTATCTATTTTCTTGCTTTTCTCGGTTTTAATCACATTCCCTTCTACTACTTTCGTAAGGGCGTTAATAGCCTCGTGGTTGAGCGCCCCTACCACATACACACACACACACACACACACACACACACACACACACACACACACACACACACACACGTTTTACAATGTTACTCTCACTGTGCGAAAGGGTACTCTGGCACCATGACTCACGGCGTGTGACAATAAAGCTTCTGTCTCACCCCTACCCGTGATGTTTATTGCTAAACCTCAGTTTCTCAACAGAGTGCTACACATTTGTCCGTCTCTTGATGAACTTGCTATTTCCGACCTTTTAGAAGCTACGATATGGACCGAAAGTTTACATTTACATAGGTGCTCCTTCGTCGGACAAAGATGGTGAAAATCAGTTAGAGGTAGGTGAAGGCTGTATCATGGGTGCTTCAGCAGCTCAAAAACAATATCACAATTGAAGACATACTATAACTATGCGGAAAAGCCACACCGCCGAGGTCACTTTTTGTTATTTTATGGGATAACCGGCTTTGAACCTTTTTCAGTTTATCCTCGGAGCCATTAATTACTATTTACCGCTAAAAGCGGTCGTCAGTTGGCAGAGATTCAGTTATGATTATTGAAATTACAACTGAACTGGCTAAATGCGCAGCTTTGCCTGCTGGAGATCTGTGCTTCACGTTAATTTTAGTTAAATATCTCAGGATGAACTAAAAAATGATCCGAAGCAGGTTAGCCTGAAAAATAAAAAAAAGTGACCTTTTGGAGTGTAAAATCGTGAGCGGATTTTTTGTATCCCAAAAGGACGCTTTGCTTTTGAACTATTTGGCTGTATGGGAAGAATTATGTTTCCAAACTATGCTGCGCTGCAAACTCTCATCAACTGCCCTGTATTCAAAGCGCGTTAAATGTGATACTGAACTTTCCGAAAGTTCCAGTTGGTGTTCGTCGCTTGATGTTGTACGCTACTGACACAAACCTAGTGTAGGAGTTCACAGGCGACTGCTCAAAGTGTACACTGGTTAATGTTCGACTTAACCACAGTATCATAAGATCTGCGTCGATGATTGTCACAGGTCATTCGTTCAAGTCGATTCGATTCTCCTACTCGATTTCGAACTGGACGTTTACACGAAAGCACTTTGTTCTCCTCTGTCTGTCGCAAGCACTGGGAGAAAGTATGAGCAATAAAGATGTTACAACTGTTCAAATTATCTTTGGTTCATCTGGAGTGGCTGGAAGCACGTTGTGAGGGTCCAACGTCAAGATTATTATTGAAAATGGTCAGTGATTTAGAAGGTGGGAGAAGGCCTATACCTCAGAGGCCGGGTATTGATGGAGCACGTTGTGTGACTACCTAATTACGAGGTGTGTTAAGTAAGAATTGCTTTAAAATGAAAATGAAACTGCAGACTTTTCCTAGCAATTTTATTTTTTCATAAAAACCTGTATTTTAATCTGCTTTGCTACATAGTTCCCACCAATATTAAGGCACCTATTCTATCATACAACCAGCTTTCCAATACCATCGCATTCGGGAGGACGACGGTTCAATCCCGTCTCCAGCCATCCTGATTTAGGTTTTCCGTGATTTCCCTAAATCGTTTCAGGCAAATGCCGGGGTGGTTCCTTTGAAAGGGCACGGCCGATTTCCTCCCCCATCCTTCCCTAACCCGAGCTTGCTCTCCGTCTTTAATGACCTCGTTGTCGACGGGACGTTAAACACTAACCTCCTCCTCCTCCAATACCGTCTTAATAGAAATCTGTTGCCTGATTAATCAAACACTGCAGTGCACTCGTTTTGATATTTCATCGTCGTCCTGGCCCTTGACATGCAGGAATATGAAGTAGTTACTGGGCGCTAGGTCGAAGCCGCATTGAGGGTGATCAAGTTGTTCCCAGCAAAATGATCCCATCAGCTCTTGAGTTCGAGTGCTCGCATCTGAACGGGTATTGTCATGAATCAAAATAATCTACTTACTGAGCGTGCCGTGCCTTTTGTTTCGGATTACACGGTACAGTTTTTTAAGGTCTGACAATAAGTCGTAGAATTTATGGTTTCACCACGAGGCAAGAAGTCCACAGCAACACCACTTTCCTGTCCCAAAAATCGATACACGTGATAATTCACGCTGAAAATGTTTACTTGAACTTAATTTTCTGCGGTGGTGTGGAATGCTGCTATTCCGTGGATTGCTGCTTTGATTCTGGTGCAACGTAAGCCACCATTGTTTTATCCCCTGTGACTGTTTAGCTTAAAAACTCGTCACTCTCTTCACCGTACCACTCTACGAAAGTCAAAGGACTGGTTTAACGTTCGCTTTTTTGCATCTCAATCGGCATTTTCGGTATCCAGCGTGAGCTCAACTTCTGATAGTTTAAACGTTCAGCACCAAATCACCAGTAGTGACTCAGGGTCGCTCACTTCGCTCCTCCATCAAGCACATTCGAAGGGCCCTCTCATTATGGTTTCTCCATACACTTCACTGTTCTGACGATGAATTTCAGCCGCTTTGACGCCTTTAGCACTAAGAAAACAAGTCACAGCGCGTATTTCGCAGTCGGAGGTATTCTCAGTCGGAGGAGGAATTTGAAACACAAGCAAACACAGTCACGCCGCATGGCTCTATAATGACGTCTGTGGCTTGCCAACAGTCCGGTACAGAGAGCGCATGCGCCGAATGCCGACCGCGGTGCTGCAGTGAAGAAATTCAAAACGGTACTTACTTTAATACACGCCTCGTACTAAGAAGCTCCTAAGTAGTAAACATCAGATCCGTAAATTAATCTTACAATCAAATGTCACGCCAACGGGCTTGTCGCAGTGGTAACAGCGGTTCCCGTTAGATCACCGAAGTTAAGCGCTGTCAGGCTGGGCTAGCACTTGGATGGGTGACCATCCGGTCTCCCGAGATTTGTTGGCAAGCGGGGTGCAATCATCCCTTTTGAGACTGAGGATGATACGGCGGGTGGTCGATACCGTTGGGCCTTCATGGCCTGTTCGGGAGGAGTTAAGTTTTTTAGTTTTTAATCAAATGTCACAGTTTCAGAGACTTCACTGATCCCATACAATTTTATGTATATAGAGTGAAGTGGGGAGTGAAAAGTTGCACCAAAGCCGGGAATCAAACCCCTGTCTACTGCTTACTAGGCAGGTGCGTCAGCCACTAAGCCACTTTAGCACAGCGGTTCACAAGTGCACGGATTACCAAGGCACTCCTCCCCCGACGATACAAATTCTCACTGCTGGCCTAGTCTGCTTCTAAATTCTCCCGTACACACGAACACATTTGCCGAGTTTCTCTATTTTCTGGAATTGCAACTAAGTATCGAACGTAAATATCTGTATGAGAGCAGTAAATTCTCTGAAATTGTGTCATTTCATTTGTATAAGTACCTGCACTGGCGTTCCGCGGTGGATCCCCATTTACGTTCGATGCTGAGCTGCTATTCTAGAACTTGGAGAGCCTCGGCAATTCTGTTCGGGTGAGAGGGGGTAATTTTAAGTGAACAGGGACGGCAGCCAGAATTTGGATGGAGAAGGGAGGCGTTCAAGGGTAATCTAAGCACTTGTGCCAAAGTGGCTTAGTGGCTAACGAACCTGCCTTAGTTAGTAGGAGACCCGGGTTTGATTCCCGGCCTTAGTACAAATTTTCTCTCGCCGCTTCAATCTATATACATACATCATCTTTGAATTATGTTATTATACAAAATATCATATCACTTATATGATTAGTGTTTCATACTGTAGCACTCAAAAACAATTATGAGTCAAATCATTATGACGACTGTTCCCCCGCGGGGTTCAGGAAAGTATGTAAGCGGAGTTGAGGCGAACGGGGAATCATTGTAGCGTCGATAAGGGCCTCAAAAGAGGAAATGCATTGAAAGGAGCTACTTTAACAAATGGCCAACTGTTATGGCTCGGTGCCTGGGAACGAGCATCTGGGAAGCCGCAGAGCTGGTTGACTTCGCTTGCTACTGTCATCAGTATCTGTGGTAGGTAATCGAAGGCGCCAAGGTGTTAGACAGCCATGAGTCATCACAGAAAGTACAGGTTACCCGCTTTGCAAAGCAAGATAGATTTGACGGCACATTCCGGTGCAGGTGCCAGTGATTCAGGAACTCACTCTTCTGTGGAGATCCTTATAGATGATACTATGCGGAACACGATCCCTACACGTTCCAGTTTCTCCCAGCGAAATCGTCACTTAAGATTGCAGTGTACTCTGAGTCATCGAAATTGAACTGTGGATTATTGGAAATGTCTCTCCTGTCTCTCCTCGCCGGGTGAACAATGAACTAGGTCGAAGGTGGCTTCCGGATACCTCGTCATCCAGATGATCAGCTGCTCTAAACAAGCACTGCGTCACTGACAAAGACCTGGGGCAGTAGTTTTATGCTGTGGAGGACATTTACCTGAGAGTCCATGACATCTGCAATCGAAGGTATGAAAGCTGAGGACTATAGATCCTCTTTAGCAGATCGCTTGCATCCCTTCATGCCTGATGTCTTCTAGGACGGCGATGTCCTCTTTCAGCAGGATTGCAATCCGTGTTACAAGGCAGAAATCGTGTTACAGTGGTGAAACGATGGTGAAACCACTTTGATATCATAGTCTCTACATTTGCCTGATCCAAATATCATGGAACACATCTCGGATGCTACCAGATGCCAGCTCCGGTCAACAAACAACCGACCGGCTGGTAGTATGCGGGATTTGTGTACCAGAGCATATACTATCTGTGCCTTATACCTCTGAAGAATTTGCAAGACTATTCTAATCCATGCCATGCAGAATCGCTACTGTAGTATTACTGAAGGTGGTCCAGCATGCTATTGAACAGTTGGTCATAATGTCAGGGGAAAAAAGCTGAACTGAAACTCCCGCACATGCCATGAAGGCCCAAAGGTATCGACTGGCCGCCGTATCATCCTCAGCCCACAGGCACCACTGGATGCGGATGTGGAGGGGCATGTGCTTAGCACACCGCTCTCTCGGCCGTATGTCAGTTTTCGAGACTGGAGCCGCTATTTCTCAATCAAGTAGCTCCTCAGTTTGTCTCACAAGGGCTGAGTGCACCCCGCTTGCCAACAGCGCTCGGCAGACCGGATGGTCACCCATCCAAGTGCTAGCGCAGCCCCACAGCGCTTAACTTCGGTGATGTGACGGGTACAGGTGTTACCACTGCGACAAGGCCATTGGCGAAAAAAGCTAAACTGTAGATGACAAATGACATACCTAAATGTCATCCATAAAAATTAATAACAAACGTGAAACACAATAAACAAACTTAAAATGATAGATACCTATGAATATTTCACGTGTTGACTTGTACAGAATATGCTGCAAAGTGGGATCTATATCAGATAAACATTTTTCCCTCAGTCTCTTGAGAGCTTAGATGCCACTACCGAAGCCTCCATCCCCTGTGCCAACCTCATAACCTCCATGTAGCACTCGGTTATTTGTCAGACCTTATTCTTCCCTTGCAGTTGTCAGAGGCTTATTTTTGTACCATCGAAGTTAATACGTACGCTACCATCCTGCCCTTTCTTCTAGTCCGTGTTTCCACATACTCCTCTCAACGCTGATTACGAACAAAGCTCGCATCTTACCTCATTAGCCCACTTAATTTTCAGCATACATGTATAATGGCAGATTTCAAACGCTTCGGTTATCTTTCTGTCATGTTTTCTCACAGATCAAGACTCTCTATTTGCAATTTGACAAATACACCCAGAGAAATTAACATCAATGTAAAATCAGAATAACGTGGTGAGAGAGAGAGAGAGAGAGACAGAGAGAGAGAGTTGAAGGACAATAGGCAAGTGGAGGAAAATGTAAAGACTTTTTAGGACTCATAAGTGGTTCGATTCGGGGGAGGGCATAAAACATTACAGCAAAGGACAGTAACAATTAATATTTGTCTCCGAATGGTAACATGCAACAGGAACTGTTAAGGTGCGTGTGTGTCTGGTGTGCTACGCTCAAAAAAGGATAAACGTTGAAACTTACTGGCAGATTAAATCTGTGTCGGACCGAGACTCGAAATCGGGACCTTTGCCTTTCGCGGGCAAGTGCTCTACCAACTGAGCTACCCAAGCACGACTCACGACCCGTCCTCACAGCTATACTTCTGCCAGTACCTCGTCTCCTACCTTCCAAACTTTGTAGAAGCTCTCCTGCGAACCTTGCAGAACTAGCACTCCCGAAAGAAAGGATGTTGCGGAGACATGACTTAGCCACAGCCTGAGGGATGTTTCCGGCACACAGTTTTAATCTGCCAGGAAGTTTCATATCAGCGCACACTCCGCTGTAGAGTGAAAATTTCACTCTAGAAACATCCCCCAGGCTGTGGCCAAGCCATGTCTCCGCAATATCCATTCTTTCGGGAGTGCTTGTTCTGCAAGGTTCGCAGGACAGCTTCTGTAAAGTTTGGAAGGTAGGAGGCGAGGTACTGGCAGAAGTAAAGCTGTGAGGACGGGGCGTGATTCGTGCTTGGGTAGCTCAGTTGGTAGAGCACTTGCCTGCGAAAGGCAAAGGTCCCGAGTTCGAGTCTCGGTCCGGCACACAGTTTTAATCTGCCAGGAAGTTTCATATCAGCGCACACTCCGCTGTAGAGTGAAAATTTCATTCTAGGATAAACGTTACTTGATAAGGACATTGATACGAGCAGTGGTGTGGAGAGAAATATATGTGCGAGAAATGTAAGAACATAATACATGGAAGTCAGTGTAATTCGAAACAAACGATCGTTTAAGTTCTGGCCCAGCTGTCTTTCCGGCCAAAAATCCAACTACAGATATTTCATTTTCAGAAACTGTCCTATTACAACTATAGTCACTGTTTTTTCTGCCACATATGCTATTACAAACGAAGTAGTGATATTTAAAAAGAAGGAGTTGCCTACTGGATACTGCAGAGGCAACAGAACTAGAGATTGCAGTATCACTGGCTATCTTCAAATGTCAGGAGGCAGGTGTACATTTCTTACATCCATATTTAGTCACGTGATGCGTAGACTGTAAAAGCGACTCCAAAATAAACTGAGCAGCGTGTGCATTCAGAGTGTACCAAGCATTAATGCTGTGAAACAAATACCGATTAAAGACTTCACTCTCATATGAAATGAAACAAATAAATTTGCTTAGGCGTGTAAATGAAAATATATTTTTAAGGAGTAACATATTCACTGTCTATGTGTAGCTTGACATTCCTGTTCGTAGAATATCGCAGAGACGAGATTTCAAATATGATAAAAACAATTTTGAACGTTGTTCATTGGAACGAAATCTGATTGGGTATTCTCAATTCAGTTTTACACCGAAGAAAATATTTGCGGCGGTAATACAATGGTCTCAAAAGAAAGAAAGAAAAGTCATAAACTGTGCTTCAGCTGCAGAAATTTCTACTTCATATTAAAAGCTATGTTTGGTGCCAGTAGAATTATTTGAGTTAATGTCACAGAAGAATGTGCTAGTTTGCTTCTTATATCTTCCTTGCTTCATCCTTTATTGGTGATTTTGCCTCTTTCACGTTTGCTACTACGAAATGCCCAGATTTCAAGTTAAGTTCATCGCCTTTCCAACTTCCGCTATTCATTACTTTTGTCTGCTTCGGTTTCTTATTCAGTAAATATTTTATGGTCACTCCATCCTACAGATTCTGTATTTCTGGGTACAGAAATATCGTCAGTGAATATATCATTATGTTGACACCCTGAATTTTAATCACACTCCTGAAACTTTCTTTAATGTTCGTCATTGCTTCTGGGAGAAATATTAAACCCCGTCTGTATAGACCATCTAAACTATAGCACTTCCGTGTTGGTACCATTTTGTGTTTTTGGACGACAGATCTAAGCAAGTGTCATGATTTGTCTTCAGAACTGCCTTTTTGTCCCTTGTACATTTCTTAAAACTAAACTGACAGACATATAAAACATACTCAATTTTATTTTTCTGTCTTCTGTATTTTGTTCAAAAATGCTTCAAATGGCTCTGAGCACTATGCGACTTAACTGCTGAGGTCACCAGTCGCCTAGAACTTAGAACTAATTAAACCTGACTAACCTAAGGAAATCACACACATCCATGCCCGAGGCAGAATTCGAACCTGCGACCGTAGCGGTCACTCGGCTCCAGACTGTAGCGCACAGAACCGCACGGCCACTCCGGCCGGCTTGTGTTTTGTTATCGTTAGAAATTTGGATACATCAGTTGTTAAGCTGATGTGCGATCATGCACTTACCTGGACCGTGCTACTGGAGTTCTTCCGTAAGTTCGAGAGCATGTGTGTAGTGGCATAGACTCTAAACATAAAATCGATTCATTATTTGATTGCCGCTTCACACAGTGATATCAGATGTGAAATAGGGGTATGTAAGCCTCGTGCTTTATTTGTTACCAAATCTTCCAAAGCTCGGTCAGACTCTGATAGTAGGTCCACTATGTCATCCAGATCGACACACATTCCTTCTACTGTTATGCAATCGCTCCTCACACTCGTAGAGGCCGTCACTCCGACCATCTATCCTCTTTCTTCGTCCTGTTTAACAGTAAAAATTATTGTACAGTCTTCATGTCGATCTCTTTGCTTTTAATTTCACCAAATGTAGATTTTACATTTCTGCATTTTGAATTTGTCCCTCCAGGGTAAATAGGGCCTAAACAATAAAGTACGCTGCGAATAATCACGTACTGATTGACGACAGACTGTAATCGAGCTGCTGTGAAATTCCATCAACCAGGCATAATAAGAAAGCAGTCGTATATCCAGCTATAGCATCTTAAAAAAATTCTAAGCAGTGTCATTTAAAGTGTAAGTATGTATTCCTGTGCTCCCAATATATCTACCCCGCTAATGAGCTAAAGTCTTAAAATCAAATTTTTACCCAACTCATCAATCAGTTATTGACACATCTTGTATTAACCTTAATATATGATACAATAAAAGCTCGCTCCTCTGCGCATTGAGATTCGCAGTACAGTGACGCCACAACGAGAGGGAGTTGTGCGACATACACACATAAAAAAGTTTTGCATCACCTCGGTTCCTAGAGTTCCAGAACCTCTACAAGAAATTGGAATAGAGGTCAACATAAACATCACTTCCGCCCTTTTCATTGCTCATGAAAACCACACACTGCATGTTGTACCACCATACAGTGACATCCTCAGAGGTGGTGGTCCGGGCTGCTGTACACACCGGTACCTCTAATAACCAGTTGCACGTCCTCTTGCATTAATGCATGCCTGTCGTGGCATACTATCCACAAGTTCATCAACGCACTGTTGGTCCAGATTGTTCCATTCCTCAACGGAGATTCGGAGTAGATCCTTCAGAGTGGTTGGTGGGACACTCATCGGTGGCACTAGGAACGACGAGCCCGCAAAGAGCAGGGCTCTTTCAGCGCGGCCTAACCTACCCTACCCAACTCTACCCGCAGTTAGCGTACAGCGCCAATGGCAGTGAGTCTCTCATATCAGATGTGCCAGGTGTGTGGTGATATCGTGTCACCGGGACCCCCCCTTCCACGAGCCATACGGGCCAATCCTGAGCGGTCCATTTGGCATATTATTGGGCCCATCTGTACTGCGCTGCATGGTGTCGTGGTTGCAAAGATGGACCTCGCCATGAACGTCGCGAGTGAAGTTGCGCATCATGCAGCCTATTGCGCACAGTTTGCGTCGTAACACTGATGTCCTGTGGCTGCACGAAAAACGTTGTTCAACATCGTGGCGTTGCTGTCAGGATTTCGTCAAGCCATAATCCGTAGGTAGCGGTCATCCACTGCAGTAGTAGCCCTTTGGCGGCCTGAGCGAGGCATGTTGTCAACAGTTCTGTCTCTCTGTATCTCCTCCATGTCTAAACAACGTCACTTTGGTTCAGTCCAATACTCCTGGACCCCTCCCTTGTTGAGAGCCCTTCCTGGCACAAAGTAATAATGTGGACGTGATCGAACCGCGGTACTGATCGTCTAGGCATGGTTGAACTACGCCGTGTACCTCCTTCCTCGTGGAATTACTGGAACTGATCGGCTGTCTCACCACCTCCGTCTAATAAGCGGCTGGTTGGAGTGGCCGAGCAGTTCTAGGCGCTACAGTCTGGAATCGCGCGACTGCTATGGTCACAGGTTCGAATCCTGGCTCGGGCATGGATGTGTGTGATGTCCTTGGGTTAGTTAGGTTTAAGTAGTTCTAACTTCTAGGGGAGTGATGGCCTCAGATGTTTGGTCCCTTAGTGCTCAGAGCCATTTGAACCATTTTTTGTTACAAGTCGATTACTTCAAGGGCAGCTTCCAGCCCGACACCCTGTTGCGTGCATTCCACGGACCCCAGATCACCGCCATTTGCAACTTCAGTGGAGTCAGGCGAGAGCTCATGGGAGGGTAGTGTGGCGGTCCCTCGTGTATACCGAGAGATTGTGCTGCTTGTGTCTTTGTGCCATTGATGGCCCGGTGTTGGTTAGAAGGTGTACAGTTGAGGGTGTTCAATCAATCTGTCTGCGTGATAGACACGCTGGACCTACTCCAGGACGTATGGTCTGGGTTGCGTTTTCGTATAACTGCAAGAGCACTCTCGTGGTTCTCCCACGCACCCTCACTGAAATTTGTACGTCAGTCTGGTGATGCGACCTTTTGTGCTGCCATTCATTAAGGACATTGCACGGGGTGTTTTCCAATAGGGTAACGCTCGCCTATGTACTGCGTTTGTAACCCAACACGCTTTACAGAGTATTGACATGTAGCCTTGGCCTGCACGATTACCAGATCCGTCTCCAATCGAGCATATATGCGACATGATCAGACGACAAATCCAGAGTCAACGACAAACGGCATTACCCGTTGCTGTATTTACCGGCCAAGTGCAACAGGCACAGAACTCTGTCCCAAAAACTGAATTCTGGTATCTGTACAATACAATGCAAGCACGTCTACGTGCTTGCATTTGATATCCTAACTGTTACACCGGCTGTTACTATACCAGCATTTCACGTTTACAATTGCTTATTTCGTGCTTACTTTACCCTGTGATCTTCTAATGTTCGTCACTTAAATACGTTACCCAGACAAAAGTATTCCCGAAATTTCATTACTCTACATTATGTAAATCCCAGAAGAAAAGGAAGAACGACACTTCATGGGCTGACAGTGAATATGATGTTGTTTTAGTGATCGACCCCACTTATTAAGTTCACTTATGCGTATGACGTCGCACCCCTCTGGCTTGGATGCATGCACTGATTCGGTTGGGAAGGGTGTCAAAAAACCTCTCTATCGTCTGTTGAGGCACGCCGGCCCACAGCCGTTGTATCTGCTACTTAACTTCCTGGGCACTGGGACTGTGACAGCTTTGAAGACCGACATGGCCTCTCACATCTTCTATCAGTAACATATGTGGGGATCTTGATGGCCACAGGGATACCTCAATATCAGGTGAACAGATCATACGAATACGAAACTGTCCTTGAAGTTACCGACTTGTAACAGTTCGTTGTGTCACTGTGGCATCAACTGCTGCTCAGACTGTTGCTACAGATGCAGTACGTTGTCCCAGAGTCATTCGCCGATGACGATGGTCTTCCCTCTCGGTAGTGCCCCATGGCCATCCGGAGTCCGGTCTTGTTCCTGTGTGAACGAGCCTTTGTCCGTTTGAAAACGGCAACACCATATACAGGGTGATCAAAAAGTCAGTATAAATTTCAATATAGAATAAATCACGGAATAATGTAGATAGAGAGGTACAAATTGACACACATCCTTGGAATGACATGGGGTTTTATTAGAACCAGGAAAATACAAAAGTTCGAAAAATGTCCGACAGATGGCGCTTTATATGATCAGAATAGCAATAAT